>NC_090834.1:22584500-23933000 GCF_028021215.1 Eschrichtius robustus | reverse complement strand
TTATAGCAGGTGTCAGAAGTTCCTCCCTTTTTAAGGCTGAATAATATTCTATTTTGTGTGTAGCCCACGTTTTGTTTATCCATCATCCATCAGCGGACACTGGGTTGCCTCCACCTCCTGGCTGTTGTGAGTAATGCTGTGGACACGGGTCTGTAAACATCTCTTCATGTCCCCACGTTCAATTCTTTTGGGGATATACCCAGAAGTGGAATTATTAGATCAGATGGTAACTCTGTTTAATTTTTCGGGGAATCACCACACATGTTTTCCACATCAGTTGTACTACTCTACATTTTGATATAACATAGAGTTGTAATAGGGAAGAACATTTTGTATTCTCTTACAAGTTAATCACTAAAGGGATGTTGCCGATAAGCTTAAATTCCACACAATGGCCCATCTCGGACCCTTGCCTCCGAGAGATGAAGGTAAATGAGCATTCAGCTCAAACACCTGTGTTTAGCTCCCAAGAACCCTCCTGAGCAGGCCCACCTGTGAATGACTGCAGGAGGGAGAAATGAACACCTCCCCTCCGGAGGCTGACGGGAACCAGGAAGTGCTTGGCTTTAGTCCCCGCGCCTTGTAGTATAAAAGGAGCCTGACTGCTGACGCAGGCAAGACGGCTCCTGGGGGCACGAGCCCACCGTCTTCTGGGTTTGGGGGCTCTCCGAAGGAAGTCGTTATTCTTTGCCCAGCAACTCGTCTCCTGATTATTGGCCTGTCCTGTGGCGAGCAGTGAGAGCTTGGGTAACAGGGTTCCATGAAAACTTTCGTTTCTTTTTCTTCACTCCTCTGGGGCAGCCGCAAACCCCAGTGCAGCGTTGAGGGGGAGGCGGGGTGGGCGTGATGGAAAGGACGTCTTCACTCTATTCCTCATCTTACATGTTGCCGTGCTTCTCCATCAAGTATGTGTGCTGGGTGTTCTTGGTCGACGTCTTTTGTCAAGTTAAGGAAATTACTATTCTTTTAAAAATATGCTAAGAAAGACTTTAAATGTCATATGTGGAGGCTGAATTCTAGTTTCTTTATCTGTTGAGATAACATATCCTTTTAAATCTGTTAATTAACAACAGTTCTAGTAATACATTTTCATATTAATCAGTCTCATTCCTGGAATAAAAACGAACTTGATCCTGATATTCTTTTTCAGTGTTGGATCTGGTTGGATCATATTTGTTGAGAATTTTTGCATCCGTGTCCATGAGGAAGATTGGGCTGTAGTTTTCTTTCCCGTTCCGTTTTTGTCAGTTTGGTTGTCCGGCTTATGCTGGTTTCTTAAAATGAATTGTTTATTATTTCTTCATGTAAGAATGGAATTATCTGTTTCCTGAATGTTTGGGAGCATTGTGATAAAGCCATTTGCACGTGGTGTTTTCTTCATGGTAAAATTTTTGACCATTGCATGCATTTCTTTTACAGGTAAAGGATTATTCTGGCTTCGTTTCTCTCCTTGAATCTGTTTTGCTAAATTCTATCTTTCTCAGTAGTCATCGATTATATGAAAATTTGAAGGGTGTTGAGAGTTGGTCTCAGGATCTTTTTTTCTCAGTAACATCTGTGGTTATGGTTTTTTTCACTCCATTTCATTTGTGCCTTTAAAAAAAATGAATCTTGTCTTTTCAAACATGTAGTTTTTGCCTTGTTGATGTGCCTCTCTATTTCACAAATTTCTGTTCTCTTAATTTCCTTCCTTCTGCACCTGTGGGTCTTTGATTTCTGTTAGATCTTAGCTCAGTTTTGAGCCTTATTTTTTTCAAAGGCCTATTCTTACTATTCTAAGTTTCCTTTCAAGAATTGCATCCCATGAGTTTGATGTGAAAAGTTAGATGATGAATTTGTCTAATTTCAATTATAATTTCTCCTTTGACCCTTGAGCCGATTACAAGTGTTATGAAATTTCCAAGTGAATGAATTTTTCTAATGATCTTATTGGCTTTGTTTTCTAACTTAATTGCATTGGGGTTTTTAAAAACTGTAGTCTGATCATAATTCTTTGAAGTATACCAAGGTCAGCTTTACATCTGAGCGTGTGCCAAACCAGCACGTGTTCATGTGTGCCTGAAAGGAATGTGTCTTTTCCAGACATCAGATGCAGTCAAGTGCATTAGCTCAAGCCCGATGGTGACACTGTTCACACCTTCTATTTTCTTACTAATTTTCTTGGTTCATTTGATCAACCGATTACTGATAGGTGTGTTAAAATCTACTATGACAATGGATTTGACAAGTTTTCCCTCTAATTCTGTCAGTCTGGCTTCGCATGAGGCTATACACAAATTCACATGGGACACACATCTAGAATCGATACATTTTCCAGTGAATGGAATCACTTATTGTTCTGCAGCAAATTTCCTTATTTCTAATGATGCTTTTTGCCTGAATTCTCCTTTGCTATTAATATGACTATAGTTTGCCTCCTGTTGGTTACTAATTGCCTGGTCTGTCTTTTCCATAGTTGGGCCTTTTATCTTTCTGCGTGCTTTAGGTGTGTTTTTTGCAAAGAGTACATAGCTGAAATTTGTTTTGTTTTTAAAATAGGGTATAACTCTTAAGGTCTGAACAGGAGAATTTAGTTCACTTACACGTATTGAGATTTATGATTTGGTTTCTTTTTTGTTTTAAGATTTTTTTTTTTTTTTGATGTGGACGATTTTTAAAGTGTTTATGGAATTTGCTACAATATTGCTTATGTTTTCTGTTTTGGTTTTTTTGGCCATGCCAAAAGATCCCATGCGGGATAGTTTCCTGGCCAGGGATTGAACCTGCACCCACTGCATTGGAAGGCAAAGTCTCAACCACTGGACCTCCAGGGAAGTCCTTTGTGATTTGGTTTTATCTCTAACATCACATTTTGAATTTTGACTTGTCCCATTTTACGTGTTCCTCTCCCCCTTTTCCTCTTCTCTTGCCTTCATTTGGACTGTTTGTTTTCCTTCACTTATTCTTTTCCCTTCACTTCTTTTGAAGGTTACACTGGGTCTGTTCTATTAGTGTTTGCTCATTTAATCCATATTTAACAAGGTACCAGTAATCAATAGCCATAGTCTTCTCCTGGACAATACAAGGACCCCAAAATACTTTCTTCTGCAACCTCCCCTCCCAATTTATAACCTGCAGTAACTTGGCATTTTAAATCTAGTCTGCTTTATTTCCCCATAAGTTACCGTTGTTTCATTTATAGTTGCTGGTTTGATTAGGTGTCACAAAGCCGCTTGGTTCACTATTTCTCCTTCAGACTCAGGCCACACATCTGAGCTCATTTTCCTTTGGCTTTAATTCCATCCTCCAGAATCCATTTAGTGAGGGTCCTTTGATGGTAAACTCCCAAGTTTCACACTTTCCCTTGTTTTACTCGCTATAGAATTCTTGCTTGAGTTAATCAGCACTTTGAAGATACTATCATATAGCCTTGTGGTTTCCACTGTTGATGTGAAGGCTTTCATTATAACCTGTCTTTCCTGTGGGGAGGGGACACCGTCCTCTCCAGCTGTCTTTTATACCAGACCCACCTTTGTTACTTATATCTGTGTCTATATGTTTATACTGCTGGGGGTTTTTTGGGCTTCTTAATCTGAGGGTTGGTGTCTTTCAACAACTTTGGAAAATTGTATTTCTTTGAATGTTACTTCTTCCCCATCCTATTATTTCTTGAACTTTATTCAGGTGTATAAATGTCACTATTTTCCCTTTTTCAAATGTGCTTAGTTATGTCTTGTTATCTGTTCAGATTTTCAAGTTTCCCTTTCATTTCCTTAAAGGTATTAAACTTTATTTCCACCATCTGAAGTCGTTGCGGCTCTATTTCTAGCTGCCACCCGTTGCTTCTCACTCATGGTGTCTCGCCTCCTTGATGTCATGTAATTTCTAACCATGATGTACTCATTTTCCTTGGAGCTGTTTTTTGGTTTTTTTTAATTTATTTATTTATTTTTATTTTTGGCTGTGTTGGGTCTTCGTTGCTGCACGCAACGTTAAGCCTGAGTTAAGTTGGATTCTTCCAGCCAGCACTTGGATTTCTTGTTGCTAGTGGCCTAAAGTTCAGGGGCCAGGGCTGGGGGGTGGGCGTCTACCAAACAGGGATCCCTCATGGTCCCTGTTCTCCTGGTGCCCTCTCCCCACCCACCCATCCACTCCCACCCAAAACATCCTAAGTGCCCTTGGCACTGTGATGGGTTACTTTGTCACTTCCCCTCATCAAGGTGGAGCCTTTTGGGGGCTCAGTCTGATAGGGGGCATCTGACCCGGGCTTTGTCTCCTATTCTGATGCCAGGCAGCCTTCGGAGAAGCACAGGCTCTACAGGATTCTGCAGAATCCTCCAGGCAAAGTCTGCTTTCGCTTCATTTTGGGATTCTGCAGATTCCTTGCTTTCGTATCATCTAAGGGATGCCTTTTAAACAGATTTTTAAAACTCACATTCAGCAGCTCATCTACTCCCACTGGAGCATTGAGGACTCAGGTTATCTATCTAATCTGCCCCCGCTACTAGCGGCTCCCATTTGATCATTGATTGAAAATCATACGGTCTTTACCATTTTTGTGTGTCTAGGAAATCTCTTCTAAGAATAATGCTTTTTAATACATAAAATACACAAGATTACAAATGAAAGCAGCTATATTGAAAAAGATATCAACACTTTATTTTTTATTTATTTAAGGCATCCAAGGCATCTTCTTTGGGAAAATTATCAATCACACAGGTGATTGTGTGACAGACGTTTCTCCAGCTGGACGGTGAACCCAGGATGCGGATCACCACAGTCTGTGCCATGAAGTCCTCAGCGCCTCACACAGAGCCTGTCGGACCAACCGCTCTAGAAAGTGTGCGGGGTGGAGACTGACGTCACCCTGAAAGAAACAGGTGACGTAGTCTCACGTTTCCATGTGAGGACAATGGAGAGAGGGGTAGAAAGTCACCTCCTAGACACAACGTGAGTTAGGAACAAAAGGGGAACTATAGCTCAGATTAGGCGGTCCTTCCCACACCCCTTAATCGGCCACCCTCCCCAGGACGATCACCACCTTCTTAGCTTACCCATGGTCCCTGACCCCCACAAGACAGGGTCCACCTCCTCCCTGCCCCCCTGACCACCCATAACAGGGTCCACCTCCTCCCTGCCCCCTCTTACCTGCACTATGACAGGGTTCACCTCCTCCGAGCCCCCTCTTAGCGCCACAGTGACAGGGTCCACCTCCTCGTTGCCCCTCTTACCTCCACAGTGACAGGGTCCGCCTCCTCGCTGCCCCCTCTTCCCTCCACAGTGACAGGGTCCACCCACTTCCTGCCCCCTCTTACCTCCACACAGACAGGGTCCACCTCCTCCGTGCCCCTTCTTACCTCCACTATGACAGAGTCCACCTCCTCGCTGCCCCCCTCTGACCCCCCGTAACATGGTACACCTCCTCGCTGCCCCCCTCTGACCCCCCATAACAGGTCCACCTCCTCCGTGCCCCCTCTTACCTCCACAATGACAGGGCCCACCTCCTCGCTGCTCCCTCTGACCCCCCATAACAGGGTCTACCTCCTCCCTGCCCTCCTCTGACCTCCCATAACAGGGTCCACCTACTCCCTTCCCCCTCTTACCTCCATTATAACAGGGTCCACCTCCTCCGTGCCCCTTCTTACCTCCACTGTGATAGAGTCCACCTCCTCACTGCCCCCCTCTGACACCCCATAACTGGGTCCACCACCTCGCTGCGCCCCTCTGACCCCCCATAACAGGGTCCACCGCCTCGCTGTCCCCCTCTGACCCCCCATAACAGGGTCCACCTCCTCCCTTCCCCCTCTTACCTCCATTATGACAGGGTCCACCTCCTCCGTGCCCCCTCTTACCTCCACAATGACAGGGTCCACCTCCTTTTGCCCCCCTCTGACCCTCCACAACAGCGTCCCCCTCCTCCCTTCCCCCTCTTACTTCCATTATGACAGGGTCCACCTCCTCCATGACCCCCTCTTACCTCCACAGTGACAGGGTCCACCTCCTGCCTGCCCCCCTCTTACCTCCACAATGACAGGGTCCACCTCCTCCGTGCCCCCTTTTCCCTCCACAATGACTGGGTCCACCTCCTCCCTGTCCGCTCTTACCGACAAAATGACTGGGTCCACCTCCTCTCTGCCCCCTCTTACCTCCACCATGAGAGGGTCCACCTCCTCCGTGCCCCCTCTTACCTCCACAGTGACAGGGTCCACCTCCTCCGTGCCCCCTCTTACCTCCACAGTGACAGGGTCCACCTCCTTCGTGCCCCCTCTTACCTCCACAGTGACAGGGTCCACCTCCTCCCTTCCCCCTCTTACTTCCACAATGACAGGGTCCACCTCCTCGCTGCCCCCTTCTGGCACCCCATAACAGGGTCTACCTCCTTCCTGCCACCCTCTGACCTCCCATAACTGGGTCCACCTCCTCCCTTCCGTCTCTTACCTCCATTATGACAGGGTCCACCTCCTCCGTGTCCCCTCTGTCCTCCACTATGACATAGTCCACCTCCTCGCTGCCCCCCTCCAATCCCCCTTAACAGGGCACACCTCCTCGCTGCCCCCCTCTGACCCCCCATAACAGGTCCACCTCCTCCCTTCCCCCTCTTACCTCCACAATGACAGGGTCCACCTCCTCGCTGCTCCCTCTGACCCCCCATAACAGGGTCTACCTCCTCCCTGCCCTCCTCTGACCTCCCATAACAGGGTCCACCTACTCCCTTCCCCCTCTTACCTCCATTATAACAGGGTCCACCTCCTCCGTGCCCCTTCTTACCTCCACTGTGATAGAGTCCACCTCCTCACTGCCCCCCTCTGACACCCCATAACTGGGTCCACCTCCTCGCTGCGCCCCTCTGACCCCCCATAACAGGGTCCACCGCCTCGCTGTCCCGCTCTGACCCCCCATAACAGGGTCCACCTCCTCCCTTCCCCCGCTTACCTCCATTATGACAGGGTCCACCTCCTCCGTGCCCCCTCTTACCTCCACTAAGACAGAGTCCACCTCCTCGCTGCCCCCCTCTGACCCCCCATAACTGGGTACACCTCCTTGCTGCCCCGCTCTGAACCCACATAACAGGGTCCACCTCCTCGCTGCCCCTCTCTGACCCCCCATAACAGGGTCCGCCTACTCCGTGCCCCCTCATACCTCCACAGTGACAGGGTCCACCTCCTCCGTGCCCGCTCTTACCTCCACAGTGACAGGGTCCACCACCTCAATACCCCCTCTTACCTCCACAGTGACAGGGTCCACCTCCTCCGTGCCCGCTCTTACCTCCACAGTGAAAGCGTCCACTTCCTCCGTGCCCCCTCTTACCTCCACCGTGACAGGGTCCACCTCCTCTGTGCGCCCTCTTACCTCCACAGTGAGATGGTCCACCTCCTCCGTGCCCCCGCTTACCTCCACAGTGACAGGGCCCACCTCCTCTGTGCCCCCTCTTACATCCACAGTGACAGGGTCCACCTCCTCCCTGCTCACACTTACCTCCACAGTGACAGGTTCCACCTCCTTCCTGCCCCCCTCTTACCTCCACAATCACAGGGTACACCTCCTCCAAGCCCCCTCTTCCCTCCACAATGACTGGGTCCACCTCCTCCCTGCCCCCTCTTACCTACAAAATGACAGGGTCCACCTCCTCCGTGCCCCCTCTTACCTCCACAGTGTCAGGGTCCACCTCCTCCGTGCCCACTCTTACCTCCACAGTGACAGGGTCCACCTCCTCCGTGCCCCCTCTTACCTCCACAGTGACAGGGTCCACCTCCTCCCTTCCCCCTCTTACTTCCACATTGACAGGGTCCACCTCCTCGCTTCCCCCCTCTGACCTCCCATAACAGGGTCCACCTACTCCCTTCCCCCTCTTACCTCCATTATAACAGGGTCCACCTCCTCCGTGCCCCTTCTTACCTCCACTGTGATAGAGTCCACCTCCTCACTGCCCCCCTCTGACACCCCATAACTGGGTCCACCTCCTCGCTGCGCCCCTCTGACCCCCCATAACAGGGTCCACCGCCTCGCTGTCCCCCTCTGACCCCCCATAACAGGGTCCACCTCCTCCCTTCCCCCGCTTACCTCCATTATGACAGGGTCCACCTCCTCCGTGCCCCCTCTTACCTCCACAGTGACAGGGTCCACCTCCTTTTGCCCCCCTCTGACCCTCCATAACAGCGTCCCCCTCCTCCCTTCCCCCTCTTACTTCCATTATGACAGGGTCCACCTCCTCCGTGACCCCCTCTTACCTCCACAGTGACAGGGTCCACCGCCTCCGTGACCCCCTCTTACCTCCACAGTGACAGGGTCCACCTCCTCCGTGCCCCCTCTTACCTCCACAGTGTCAGGGTCCACCTCCTCCGTGCCCACTCTTACCTCCACAGTGACAGGGTCCACCTCCTCCGTGCCCCCTCTTACCTCCACAGTGACAGGGTCCACCTCCTCCCTTCCCCCTCTTACTTCCACATTGACAGGGTCCACCTCCTCGCTTCCCCCCTCTGACCCCCCATAACAGGGTCTACCTCCTCCCTGCCCCCCTCTGACCTCCCATAACTCAGTCCACCTCCTCCCTTCCCTCTCTTACCTCCATTATGACAGGGTCCACATCCTCCGTGCCGCCTCTTACCTCCACTATAACAGGGTTCACCTCCTCCGTGCCCCTTCTTTTTTAATTTTTTTTTTAATTTTATTGCTACTTTATTTATATATTTATTATTTATTTTTGGCTGTGTTGGGTCTTCGGTTCGTGCGAGGGCTTTCCCTAGTTGCGGCAAGCGGGGGCCACTGTTCATCGCGGTGCGGGGACCGCTCTTCATTGCAGTGCGCGGGCCTTTCACTATCGCGGCCCCTCCCGTTGCGGCCACAGGCTCCAGATGCGCAGGCTCACTAGTTGGGGCTCATTGGCCCAGCTGCTCCGCGGCATGTGGGATCTTGCCAAACCAGGGCTCGAACCCGTGTCCCCTGCATTAGCAGGCAGACTCTCAACCACTGCGCCACCAGGGAAGCCCCCGTGCCCCCTCTTCCCTCCACTATGACAGAGTCCACCTCCTCGCTGCGCCCCTCTGACCTCACATACCATGGTCCACCTCCTCGCTCACCCCTCTGACCCCCTATAACAGGGTCCACCTCCTCCCTTCCCCCTCTTACCTCCATTATGACAGGGTCGACCTCCTCCGTGCCCCTTCTTACCTCCACTATGACAGAGTCCACCTCCTCGCTGCCTCCCTCTGACCCCCCATAGCAGGTTCCAACTCCTCGCTGCCCCCCTCTGTCCCCTCATACCAGGGTCCACCTAATCCGTGCCCCCTCTTACCTCCATACTGACAGGGTCCACCTCCTCCTTGCCTCCTCTTACCTCCACTATAACAGGGTCCACCTCCTCCGTGCCCCTTTTCACCTCCACTATGACAGAGTCCACCTCCTCGCTGCCCCCCTCTGACCCCCCGTAACAGGGTACACCTCCTTGCTGCCCCCGTCTGACCCCCCATAACAGGGTCCAGGTCCTCGCTGCCCCCCTCTGACCCCCCATAACAGGGTCCACCTCCTCCCTTCCCCCTCTTACCTCCACAATCACAGGGTCCACCTTCTCTCTCCCCAATCTTACCTCTACAATGACAGGGTCCACCTCCTCTGTGCCCCCTCTTGCCTCCACAATGACAGGTTCCACCTCCTCTTTCCCTCCCTCTGAAACCCCATAACAGGGTCCACCTCCTCACTGCCCCCCTCTGACCGCCCATAACAGAGTCCACCTCCTCCCTTCCCCCTCTTACCTCCATAATGACAGGATCCACCTCCTCGCTGCCCCCCTCTGACCCCCCATAACAGGGTCCACCTCATCTCTGCCCTCCTCTGACCCCTATAACAGGGTCTAACTCCTCCCTGCCCCCCTCTGACCTCCCATTACAGGGTCCACCTCCTCCCTTCGCCCTCTTATCTCCATTATGACGGGGTCCACCTCCTCCGTGCCCCATCTTACCTCCACAGTGACAGGGTCCACCTCCTCCGTGCCCCCTTTTACCTCCACAATGACAGGGTCCCCCTCCTCGCTGCCTCCCTCTGCCCTCCCACAACAGGGTCCCCCTCCTACTTGCCCACTCTTACCTCACTATGACAGAGTCCACCTCCTCCCTGCCTCCCTCTGACCCCCCATAATAAGGTACAATTCCTCGCTGCCCCCCTCTCACCCCCCATAACAGGGTCCACCTCCTCCGTTCCCCTTCTTACCTCCACTATGACAGGGTCCAACTCCTCCGTGCCCCTCTCTGACCTTCCATAACAGGGTCCACCTCCTCCTTACCCCCTCTGACCCCCATAACAGGGTCCACCTCTTCGCTGCCCCCCTCTAACCCCCCATAACAGGGTCTACCTCCTCCCTGCCCCCCTCTGACCTCCCATAATAGGGTCCACCTCCTCCGTGCCCGCTCTTACCTCCACAAGGACAGGGTCCACCTCCTCGCTGACCCCCACTGACCTCCCATAAAAGGGTCCACCTGCTCGCTGCCCTCCTCTGACCCCCCATAACAGTGTCCACCTCCTCCTTGCCCGCTCTTACCTCCACAATGACACGGTCCACCTCCTCGCTGCCCCCTCTGCCCTCCCATAACAGGGTCCACCTCCTCCCTTCCCCTTTTTACCTCCACTGTGACAGGGTCCACCTCCTCCGTTACCCTATTACCTCCACAATGACAGGGTCCACCTCTTCGCTGCCCCCCTCTGACGCCCGATAACAGGGTCCATCTCCTCCCTACCCCTTCTTACTTCCACAATGACAGGGTCCACCTCCTCGCTGCCCCCTCTGACCCCCATTACAGGGTCTACCTCCTCCCTGCCCCCCTCTGACCTCCCATGACAGGGTCCACCTGCTCACAGCCCCCTCTTACCTCCACTATGACAGTGTCCACTTCCTTCGTGCCCCCTCTTACCTCCACAATGACAGGGTCCACCTCCTCCGTGCCCCCTCTTACCTCCACTATGACAGGGTCCACCTCCTCCCTGCCCCCTCTTACCTCTATTATGACTCGGTCAACCGCCTCCCTGCCCCCTGTTACCTCCATGATGACACGGTCCACCTCCTCCCTGCCCCCTCTTACCGCCAGTATGACAAGGTAAGAGTATTAGCTAGAATTTTCCATCCCAGTGTGCCCAGATGGGAATCTCTCCCATCAGGTTTTGGAAGCAGAGTTCCAGAGACTTCCCCGCCCAAAATGGCTGGGACTTAAATTCATCGATAGCCTGGTGTTCTTAGGGACTCTTTTAATGTATCTGGTCAGTTTTGCCTGGGTGTCTTTATAAATAACTCACCACCTCCCAAAACATTTTCAACTTTGCCTCCCAAAAAATGTCCAAAACAGCAAGATCGATGCAAAGACCCATGAGGATAATGGAAAGAGATGCAAAGCGTCTTTGAAAGAGAGACGGGTCTTTGCAGATGCTCCTGGGAAAATTTGTCAATGCATTTGCAGGAAGTACGGTTCGGTTTATGTGTCCAGGTAGTGTGAATGGACATATTCACCAAATTAAGGAAAAAGACTGCTTATCATCACCGACTCCCAGCCGGGGACCAGGTACAGGTCAGCCAGCGGCGGAGTTAAGGTGTGAGATTCCACTGGCCCGGAGCGAGTCTGCAGGGTGATGGGCAGGGCTGTGCTGAGTGAGGCCTGATGTGGAGAGCACAGCTCACTGCCCCAGCCAGGGAGTGGACGGAGGGTGGCATCTTCCAGGGGGGAACTGGAAGGGTTTTTCCAAACGGGCTCATGGCTCATATTGTGAATGGAGGGTGTATACAAAATACTGCAAGAGGCGAACAAAACTAAACTCTTCAGAAACATCATTTTTAATGGCTGCATAGCATGCAATCCTGTAGCTGTATAATTTCCTTCCCAGTCCTAACCGTTGGATATACCAGTTGTTCCCTAATTACCTTTTGCTACTCAAATATAATTTTCTTGCTGTGCAAATCACTAAGCACCTATAGCCAAACTGTGCCAGGCACGGGTCTCATACTTATATGAATTACCTAACATTCACAACAACCCAAAAGGCAGGTACTGTTATTTGAATCTTCCTGTGTAGTTTTCTCCTTTCTTAGTATCATTTTGTCCAGTGGAGTTACTGGGCCAAAAGATAGAATCACACGTCACGGTCGTTAAGTACCAGCAAATTTCATCTTCCCATAAGTCATGCGTGAGAGCCCCACTATTCTCAGCTCTTCAGCAGCATCTGGTATTGCCATTGAAAAACTTTTAAAACAAATAAATTTACTTCTTTGATAGATGAAAATGCCATATCATATTTTAGTAATTTGCATTTCCTTGATTATCTGTATTTGCAGTTCAAGAAAATGGGTGTTAAGAGTTTGACATGGGGAAATGGCTAAAATAATGACTGGTGACAAAACCAGAATAAAAATGGGGATCAAGTAAGGGTATAATAACTAAATATGATGCATAGAAGAGACTAGAAGGAAATGCATCCAAATGTCAGTAGTGGTTGCCTTCGGCAATGGAAATCTCTCCCTTTTTCTTTGTCTCCCTCTCACATACACATTTGTTAAATGTGTCTGCATTATTTCTGTATTCATAAAATATTTTACAAATTGTTTGGAAAAACAGTATGTTAAGCCAAAACCTCAAACAAGATTATAAAATGAGAAAAACCAAGGAACGAGACTACTTCACTATGGGAAAAACTGCAGTATTGTGAGACAAGCAAGCTGTTTCCTTTTCAAGGCAGGGACTGGGGGAGGGTCAGAGGAGTCTGGAGCCCCAGGCCGAGTGAGTAGACGGGGATGAGGGTTGAATCGTGCCCACGTAGTAAGCGTTTGTGGCCTGAATCACTGCATCCAGGCCTGTCTGAGCAACACGACAGGTGTGAGAGTGTCACCACCAGACGTGTCCAAATTCCCTGCCCCGAGGCTGCAATGTGGTTTCATGCACCACGTTCACGAAGCCCGGGCGGGCCGGGGAGGGGGTCAGTGTCTGCCACATCAGATGCCCAGCGCCTGGGGACAGGCCCAGCTGTTACTGTATTGGGCAGGTGTCCATTTTCTTTACTGAAAAAGAGAAAACTGTTGAAGTCTGGGGTATATTTAGAACTCACAGACAGACGTGTTCAAGGGTAGGGGTGTGTACTCCTTTGGGGGAAAAAGCTTTCAGCAGTGTTCTCCAGCTGGTTAGTATTGACCTCTGGCCCAGGGATGCTGTAGCCAGGAGTTATTCTTTTTAAAAAACGATGATGTATTGTTTTCTATTGAAGTAGAGTTGATTTACAATGTTATGTTAGTTTCAGGTATACAGCAAAGTGATTCGGTTATACATATATTCTTTTTCAGATTCTTCGCCATTATAAGTTATTACAAGATATGGAATATAATTCCTCCCTGTGCTGTACAGTAGGTCCTTGTGGCAGGAGTTATTCTTAGGAGGGGTTGTTCCTCGTTGAAGAAAGATCCCAGAGAAACAGCGTCAGTAAGATGTTCTCTGGGAAACGGTGTCCTTACGTTCATCCCCTCTCATCCTCTTTTCCTGCAGAAATTTGAGGATGACATCACCTATCGGCTAAACAGAGGTCGGAATGGGCACGACTACTACGATTACCACCAGCGCCACCACGATGAGGATGCTGCGATCGGTCCCTGGAGCCCCTACGGCTTCAGGCACGGAGCCAGCGTCAACTACGACGACTACTGACCGTCACTCAGGCGGGCTCGGGGCTGCAGGCTCCGCACGATGCCCGGGCTGTGTCTGCTGCGCCTGTTCTCGGTTCATCCTTCCTACCCGCTTTCTGTGGCCACAAAGGAAGAGTTAAAGCAAAGAACGTAAATGCCTTTCGAGGTTTCATGCAAGTACCTAACAATGCATGCATTTCATTTAAAAATAGAAATAAAAACATTTTGTTAACACATCTCAGAGTTCACTTGGATGAAACTTGAGCTGGCGAGAGTTTTCCTTCCCTGCATGTTTCTGAGGTTGAAGCAACTTCTCAGAGGCACCTCCCCTCTGCTATCTGAAGTGTTACCTCTCCAAGAATTCCCACCACCCCAGACCATGGGACTGAGCAGGGGTCTTCAATGTATTAGAATTCAGTCCACACTAAATGCCAAATTAAGAATAAAAACGCAAGAAAATTTAGCTGGAAATTAATTTAAGGTCACAGAACACGGTTTGGGGGATTAAGCATCCACGTGGGTTTGCAAATTTGCTGTTCCACATCCCGAGCCAGAGGTGGACCTGTTTAATATTGTCAGGCAGGCAAAAAAGGGTAATAGAAAAAACACGGAAGTTTGGTTGATTACACAGCCTCACTTGTCTTAAAAAATTAAACCTTGTCTAATGAGTTCAGGAAAGATTTACGAATATACATTGCGTCATGTTTAAACAATCTGAGTGAATGAAAGAGAAAAGTGTCCTGGGGGTGGGTAGAGGGAGGGGAGGAAAGTGGGGAGGTGACACCTGCAGAGGGGAGGGGCCCTCAGAATGGCTCTTGAACTCGTGTGGGTCACAGACCCTCTGACAGCCTGATGGAAGCTTTCTCAGAAAAATGATACGTGATTTTGCATATAGTCTCTGAAACACATCCTCATTCACAAGCTGCAGATGATAAACCCCTGGGTTTGGTGGGAAGTTCCTACCAGCATCAGGAGACCAGTGTTTGTGGACAATCCTTTGGAATCCTTACAACTTTTAAAACTTTGTGGTAAAATGTACACAACATAAAATCCATCATTTTAAGCAGTTTTAGATGTATAGTTCAGTGGCATTAAGTACATTCAGCTTGTTGTACAACCGTCCCACCCTCTACGTCCAGAATCATTTAATCTTCCCCAAACTGAAACTCTGTCTCCATTAAACACTCACTCCCCATCCCCTCCCCCAGCCCCTGGTACGCACCATCCACTTCCTGTCTCGGTGAATTTGACTCCTCTGGGGATCTCATATAAGTGGAATCAGACACACAGTATTTGTCCTTTGGTGACTGGCTTATGTCACTGAGCATAATGTCCTCAAGGTTCATCCATGTTATAGCAGGTGTCAGAAGTTCCTCCCTTTTTAAGGCTGAATAATATTCTATTTTGTGTGTAGCCCACGTTTTGTTTATCCATCATCCATCAGCGGACACTGGGTTGCCTCCACCTCCTGGCTGTTGTGAGTAATGCTGTGGACACGGGTCTGTAAACATCTCTTCATGTCCCCACGTTCAATTCTTTTGGGGATATACCCAGAAGTGGAATTATTAGATCAGATGGTAACTCTGTTTAATTTTTCGGGGAATCACCACACATGTTTTCCACATCAGTTGTACTACTCTACATTTTGATATAACATAGAGTTGTAATAGGGAAGAACATTTTGTATTCTCTTACAAGTTAATCACTAAAGGGATGTTGCCGATAAGCTTAAATTCCACACAATGGCCCATCTCGGACCCTTGCCTCCGAGAGATGAAGGTAAATGAGCATTCAGCTCAAACACCTGTGTTTAGCTCCCAAGAACCCTCCTGAGCAGGCCCACCTGTGAATGACTGCAGGAGGGAGAAATGAACACCTCCCCTCCGGAGGCTGACGGGAACCAGGAAGTGCTTGGCTTTAGTCCCGCGCCTTGTAGTATAAAAGGAGCCTGACTGCTGCCGCAGGCAAGACGGCTCCTGGGGGCACGAGCCCACCGTCTTCTGGGTTTGGGGGCTCTCCGAAGGAAGTCGTTATTCTTTGCCCAGCAACTCGTCTCCTGATTATTGGCCTGTCCTGTGGCGAGCAGTGAGAGCTTGGGTAACAGGGTTCCATGAAAACTTTCGTTTCTTTTTCTTCACTCCTCTGGGGCAGCCGCAAACCCCAGTGCAGCGTTGAGGGGGAGGCGGGGTGGGCGTGATGGAAAGGACGTCTTCACTCTATTCCTCATCTTACATGTTGCCGTGCTTCTCCATCAAGTATGTGTGCTGGGTGTTCTTGGTCGACGTCTTTTGTCAAGTTAAGGAAATTACTATTCTTTTAAAAATATGCTAAGAAAGACTTTAAATGTCATATATGGAGGCTGAATTCTAGTTTCTTTATCTGTTGAGATAACATATCCTTTTAAATCTGTTAATTAACAACAGTTCTAGTAATACATTTTCATATTAATCAGCCTCATTCCTGGAATAAAAACGAACTTGATCCTGATATTCTTTTTCAGTGTTGGATCTGGTTGGATCATATTTGTTGAGAATTTTTGCATCCGTGTCCATGAGGAAGATTGGGCTGTAGTTTTCTTTCCCGTTCCGTTTTTGTCAGTTTGGTTGTCCGGCTTATGCTGGTTTCTTAAAATGAATTGTTTATTATTTCTTCATGTAAGAATGGAATTATCTGTTTCCTGAATGTTTGGGAGCATTGTGATAAAGCTACTTGCACGTGGTGTTTTCTTCATGGTAAAATTTTTGACCATTGCATGCATTTCTTTTACAGGTAAAGGATTATTCTGGCTTCGTTTCTCTCCTTGAATCTGTTTTGCTAAATTCTATCTTTCTCAGTAGTCATCGATTATATGAAAATTTGAAGGGTGTTGAGAGTTGGTCTCAGGATCTTTTTTTCTCAGTAACATCTGTGGTTATGGTTTTTTTCACTCCATTTCATTTGTGCCTTTAAAAAAAATGAATCTTGTCTTTTCAAACATGTAGTTTTTGCCTTGTTGATGTGCCTCTCTATTTCACAAATTTCTGTTCTCTTAATTTCCTTCCTTCTGCACCTGTGGGTCTTTGATTTCTGTTAGATCTTAGCTCAGTTTTGAGCCTTATTTTTTTCAAAGGCCAATTCTTACTATTCTAAGTTTCCTTTCAAGAATTGCATCCCATGAGTTTGATGTGAAAAGTTAGATGATGAATTTGTCTAATTTCAATTATAATTTCTCCTTTGACCCTTGAGCCGATTACAAGTGTTATGAAATTTCCAAGTGAATGAATTTTTCTAATGATCTTATTGGCTTTGTTTTCTAACTTAATTGCATTGGGGTTTTTAAAAACTGTAGTCTGATCATAATTCTTTGAAGTATACCAAGGTCAGCTTTACATCTGAGCGTGTGCCAAACCAGCACGTGTTCATGTGTGCCTGAAAGGAATGTGTCTTTTCCAGACATCAGATGCAGTCAAGTGCATTAGCTCAAGCCCGATGGTGACACTGTTCACACCTTCTATTTTCTTACTAATTTTCTTGGTTCATTTGATCAACCGATTACTGATAGGTGTGTTAAAATCTACTATGACAATGGATTTGACAAGTTTTCCCTCTAATTCTGTCAGTCTGGCTTCGCATGAGGCTATACACAAATTCACATGGGACACACATCTAGAATCGATACATTTTCCCAGTGAATGGAATCACTTATTGTTCTGCAGCAAATTTCCTTATTTCTAATGATGCTTTTTGCCTGAATTCTCCTTTGCTATTAATATGACTATAGTTTGCCTCCTGTTGGTTACTAATTGCCTGGTCTGTCTTTTCCATAGTTGGGCCTTTTATCTTTCTGCGTGCTTTAGGTGTGTTTTTTGCAAAGAGTACATAGCTGAAATTTGTTTTGTTTTTAAAATAGGGTATAACTCTTAAGGTCTGAACAGGAGAATTTAGTTCACTTACACGTATTGAGATTTATGATTTGGTTTCTTTTTTGTTTTAAGATTTTTTTTTTTTTTTGATGTGGACGATTTTTAAAGTGTTTATGGAATTTGCTACAATATTGCTTATGTTTTCTGTTTTGGTTTTTTGGCCATGCCAAAAGATCCCATGCGGGATAGTTTCCTGGCCAGGGATTGAACCTGCACCCACTGCATTGGAAGGCAAAGTCTCAACCACTGGACCTCCAGGGAAGTCCTTTGTGATTTGGTTTTATCTCTAACATCACATTTTGAATTTTGACTTGTCCCATTTTACGTGTTCCTCTCCCCCTTTTCCTCTTCTCTTGCCTTCATTTGGACTGTTTGTTTTCCTTCACTTATTCTTTTCCCTTCACTTCTTTTGAAGGTTACACTGGGTCTGTTCTATTAGTGTTTGCTCATTTAATCCATATTTAACAAGGTACCAGTAATCAATAGCCATAGTCTTCTCCTGGACAATACAAGGACCCCAAAATACTTTCTTCTGCAACCTCCCCTCCCAATTTATAACCTGCAGTAACTTGGCATTTTAAATCTAGTCTGCTTTATTTCCCCATAAGTTACCGTTGTTTCATTTATAGTTGCTGGTTTGATTAGGTGTCACAAAGCCGCTTGGTTCACTATTTCTCCTTCAGACTCAGGCCACACATCTGAGCTCATTTTCCTTTGGCTTTAATTCCATCCTCCAGAATCCATTTAGTGAGGGTCCTTTGATGGTAAACTCCCAAGTTTCACACTTTCCCTTGTTTTACTCGCTATAGAATTCTTGCTTGAGTTAATCAGCACTTTGAAGATACTATCATATAGCCTTGTGGTTTCCACTGTTGATGTGAAGGCTTTCATTATAACCTGTCTTTCCTGTGGGGAGGGGACACCGTCCTCTCCAGCTGTCTTTTATACCAGACCCACCTTTGTTACTTATATCTGTGTCTATATGTTTATACTGCTGGGGGTTTTTTGGGCTTCTTAATCTGAGGGTTGGTGTCTTTCAACAACTTTGGAAAATTGTATTTCTTTGAATGTTACTTCTTCCCCATCCTATTATTTCTTGAACTTTATTCAGGTGTATAAATGTCACTATTTTCCCTTTTTCAAATGTGCTTAGTTATGTCTTGTTATCTGTTCAGATTTTCAAGTTTCCCTTTCATTTCCTTAAAGGTATTAAACTTTATTTCCACCATCTGAAGTCGTTGCGGCTCTATTTCTAGCTGCCACCCGTTGCTTCTCACTCATGGTGTCTCGCCTCCTTGATGTCATGTAATTTCTAACCATGATGTACTCATTTTCCTTGGAGCTGTTTTTTGGTTTTTTTTAATTTATTTATTTATTTTTATTTTTGGCTGTGTTGGGTCTTCGTTGCTGCACGCAACGTTAAGCCTGAGTTAAGTTGGATTCTTCCAGCCAGCACTTGGATTTCTTGTTGCTAGTGGCCTAAAGTTCAGGGGCCAGGGCTGGGGGGTGGGCGTCTACCAAACAGGGATCCCTCATGGTCCCTGTTCTCCTGGTGCCCTCTCCCCACCCACCCATCCACTCCCACCCAAAACATCCTAAGTGCCCTTGGCACTGTGATGGGTTACTTTGTCACTTCCCCTCATCAAGGTGGAGCCTTTTGGGGGCTCAGTCTGATAGGGGGCATCTGACCCGGGCTTTGTCTCCTATTCTGATGCCAGGCAGCCTTCGGAGAAGCACAGGCTCTACAGGATTCTGCAGAATCCTCCAGGCAAAGTCTGCTTTCGCTTCATTTTGGGATTCTGCAGATTCCTTGCTTTCGTATCATCTAAGGGATGCCTTTTAAACAGATTTTTAAAACTCACATTCAGCAGCTCATCTACTCCCACTGGAGCATTGAGGACTCAGGTTATCTATCTAATCTGCCCCCGCTACTAGCGGCTCCCATTTGATCATTGATTGAAAATCATACGGTCTTTACCATTTTTGTGTGTCTAGGAAATCTCTTCTAAGAATAATGCTTTTTAATACATAAAATACACAAGATTACAAATGAAAGCAGCTATATTGAAAAAGATATCAACACTTTATTTTTTATTTATTTAAGGCATCCAAGGCATCTTCTTTGGGAAAATTATCAATCACACAGGTGATTGTGTGACAGACGTTTCTCCAGCTGGACTGTGAACCCAGGATGCGGATCACCACAGTCTGTGCCATGAAGTCCTCAGCGCCTCACACAGAGCCTGTCGGACCAACCGCTCTAGAAAGTGTGCGGGGTGGAGCCTGACGTCACCCTGAAAGAAACAGGTGACGTAGTCTCACGTTTCCATGTGAGGACAATGGAGAGAGGGGTAGAAAGTCACCTCCTAGACACAACGTGAGTTAGGAACAAAAGGGGAACTATAGCTCAGATTAGGCGGTCCTTCCCACACCCCTTAATCGGCCACCCTCCCCAGGACGATCACCACCTTCTTAGCTTACCCATGGTCCCTGACCCCCACAAGACAGGGTCCACCTCCTCCCTGCCCCCCTGACCACCCATAACAGGGTCCACCTCCTCCCTGCCCCCTCTTACCTGCACTATGACAGGGTTCACCTCCTCCGAGCCCCCTCATAGCGCCACAGTGACATGGTCCACCTCCTCGTTGCCCCTCTTACCTCCACAGTGACAGGGTCCGCCTCCTCGCTGCCCCCTCTTCCCTCCACAGTGACAGGGTCCACCCACTTCCTGCCCCCTCTTACCTCCACACAGACAGGGTCCACCTCCTCCGTGCCCCTTCTTACCTCCACTATGACAGAGTCCACCTCCTCGCTGCCCCCCTCTGACCCCCCGTAACATGGTACACCTCCTCGCTGCCCCCCTCTGACCCCCCATAACAGGTCCACCTCCTCCGTGCCCCCTCTTACCTCCACAATGACAGTGTCCACCTCCTCGCTGCTCCCTCTGACCCCCCATAACAGGGTCTACCTCCTCCCTGCCCTCCTCTGACCTCCCATAACAGGGTCCACCTACTCCCTTCCCCCTCTTACCTCCATTATAACAGGGTCCACCTCCTCCGTGCCCCTTCTTACCTCCACTGTGATAGAGTCCACCTCCTCACTGCCCCCCTCTGACACCCCTTAACTGGGTCCACCACCTCGCTGCGCCCCTCTGACCCCCCATAACAGGGTCCACCGCCTCGCTGTCCCCCTCTGACCCCCCATAACAGGGTCCACCTCCTCCCTTCCCCCTCTTACCTCCATTATGACAGGGTCCACCTCCTCCGTGCCCCCTCTTACCTCCACAATGACAGGGTCCACCTCCTTTTGCCCCCCTCTGACCCTCCACAACAGCGTCCCCCTCCTCCCTTCCCCCTCTTACTTCCATTATGACAGGGTCCACCTCCTCCATGACCCCCTCTTACCTCCACAGTGACAGGGTCCACCTCCTGCCTGCCCCCCTCTTACCTCCACAATGACAGGGTCCACCTCCTCCGTGCCCCCTTTTCCCTCCACAATGACTGGGTCCACCTCCTCCCTGTCCGCTCTTACCGACAAAATGACTGGGTCCACCTCCTCTCTGCCCCCTCTTACCTCCACCATGAGAGGGTCCACCTCCTCCGTGCCCCCTCTTACCTCCACAGTGACAGGGTCCACCTCCTCCGTGCCCCCTCTTACCTCCACAGTGACAGGGTCCACCTCCTTCGTGCCCCCTCTTACCTCCACAGTGACAGGGTCCACCTCCTCCCTTCCCCCTCTTACTTCCACAATGACAGGGTCCACCTCCTCGCTGCCCCCTTCTGGCACCCCATAACAGGGTCTACCTCCTTCCTGCCACCCTCTGACCTCCCATAACTGGGTCCACCTCCTCCCTTCCGTCTCTTACCTCCATTATGACAGGGTCCACCTCCTCCGTGTCCCCTCTGTCCTCCACTATGACATAGTCCACCTCCTCGCTGCCCCCCTCCAATCCCCCTTAACAGGGCACACCTCCTCGCTGCCCCCCTCTGACCCCCCATAACAGGTCCACCTCCTCCCTTCCCCCTCTTACCTCCACAATGACAGGGTCCACCTCCTCGCTGCTCCCTCTGACCCCCCATAACAGGGTCTACCTCCTCCCTGCCCTCCTCTGACCTCCCATAACAGGGTCCACCTACTCCCTTCCCCCTCTTACCTCCATTATAACAGGGTCCACCTCCTCCGTGCCCCTTCTTACCTCCACTGTGATAGAGTCCACCTCCTCACTGCCCCCCTCTGACACCCCATAACTGGGTCCACCTCCTCGCTGCGCCCCTCTGACCCCCCATAACAGGGTCCACCGCCTCGCTGTCCCCCTCTGACCCCCCATAACAGGGTCCACCTCCTCCCTTCCCCCGCTTACCTCCATTATGACAGGGTCCACCTCCTCCGTGCCCCCTCTTACCTCCACTAAGACAGAGTCCACCTCCTCGCTGCCCCCCTCTGACCCCCCATAACCGGGTACACCTCCTTGCTGCCCCGCTCTGAACCCACATAACAGGGTCCACCTCCTCGCTGCCCCTCTCTGACCCCCCATAACAGGGTCCGCCTACTCCGTGCCCCCTCATACCTCCACAGTGACAGGGTCCACCTCCTCCGTGCCCGCTCTTACCTCCACAGTGACAGGGTCCACCACCTCAATACCCCCTCTTACCTCCACAGTGACAGGGTCCACCTCCTCCGTGCCCGCTCTTACCTCCACAGTGAAAGCGTCCACTTCCTCCGTGCCCCCTCTTACCTCCACCGTGACAGGGTCCACCTCCTCTGTGCGCCCTCTTACCTCCACAGTGAGATGGTCCACCTCCTCCGTGCCCCCGCTTACCTCCACAGTGACAGGGCCCACCTCCTCTGTGCCCCCTCTTACATCCACAGTGACAGGGTCCACCTCCTCCCTGCTCACACTTACCTCCACAGTGACAGGTTCCACCTCCTTCCTGCCCCCCTCTTACCTCCACAATCACAGGGTACACCTCCTCCAAGCCCCCTCTTCCCTCCACAATGACTGGGTCCACCTCCTCCCTGCCCCCTCTTACCTACAAAATGACAGGGTCCACCTCCTCCGTGCCCCCTCTTACCTCCACAGTGTCAGGGTCCACCTCCTCCGTGCCCACTCTTACCTCCACAGTGACAGGGTCCACCTCCTCCGTGCCCCCTCTTACCTCCACAGTGACAGGGTCCACCTCCTCCCTTCCCCCTCTTACTTCCACATTGACAGGGTCCACCTCCTCGCTTCCCCCCTCTGACCCCCCATAACAGGGTCTACCTCCTCCCTGCCCCCCTCTGACCTCCCATAACTCAGTCCACCTCCTCCCTTCCCTCTCTTACCTCCATTATGACAGGGTCCACATCCTCCGTGCCGCCTCTTACCTCCACTATAACAGGGTTCACCTCCTCCGTGCCCCTTCTTTTTTAATTTTTTTTTTTAATTTTATTGCTACTTTATTTATTTATTTATTATTTATTTTTGGCTGTGTTGGGTCTTCGGTTCGTGCGAGGGCTTTCCCTAGTTGCGGCAAGCGGGGGCCACTGTTCATCGCGGTGCGGGGACCGCTCTTCATTGCAGTGCGCGGGCCTTTCACTATCGCGGCCCCTCCCGTTGCGGCCACAGGCTCCAGACGCGCAGGCTCACTAGTTGTGGCTCATTGGCCCAGCTGCTCCGCGGCATGTGGGATCTTGCCAAACCAGGGCTCGAACCCGTGTCCCCTGCATTAGCAGGCAGACTCTCAACCACTGCGCCACCAGGGAAGCCCCCGTGCCCCCTCTTCCCTCCACTATGACAGAGTCCACCTCCTCGCTGCGCCCCTCTGACCTCACATACCATGGTCCACCTCCTCGCTCACCCCTCTGACCCCCTATAACAGGGTCCACCTCCTCCCTTCCCCCTCTTACCTCCATTATGACAGGGTCGACCTCCTCCGTGCCCCTTCTTACCTCCACTATGACAGAGTCCACCTCCTCGCTGCCTCCCTCTGACCCCCCATAGCAGGTTCCAACTCCTCGCTGCCCCCCTCTGTCCCCTCATACCAGGGTCCACCTAATCCGTGCCCCCTCTTACCTCCATACTGACAGGGTCCACCTCCTCCTTGCCTCCTCTTACCTCCACTATAACAGGGTCCACCTCCTCCGTGCCCCTTTTCACCTCCACTATGACAGAGTCCACCTCCTCGCTGCCCCCCTCTGACCCCCCGTAACAGGGTACACCTCCTTGCTGCCCCCGTCTGACCCCCCATAACAGGGTCCAGGTCCTCGCTGCCCCCCTCTGACCCCCCATAACAGGGTCCACCTCCTCCCTTCCCCCTCTTACCTCCACAATCACAGGGTCCACCTTCTCTCTCCCCAATCTTACCTCTACAATGACAGGGTCCACCTCCTCTGTGCCCCCTCTTACCTCCACAATGACAGGTTCCACCTCCTCTTTGCCTCCCTCTGAAACCACATAACAGGGTCCACCTCCTCACTGCCCCCCTCTGACCGCCCATAACAGAGTCCACCTCCTCCCTTCCCCCTCTTACCTCCATAATGACAGGATCCACCTCCTCGCTGCCCCCCTCTGACCCCCCATAACAGGGTCCACCTCATCTCTGCCCTCCTCTGACCCCTATAACAGGGTCTAACTCCTCCCTGCCCCCCTCTGACCTCCCATTACAGGGTCCACCTCCTCCCTTCGCCCTCTTATCTCCATTATGACGGGGTCCACCTCCTCCGTGCCCCATCTTACCTCCACAGTGACAGGGTCCACCTCCTCCGTGCCCCCTTTTACCTCCACAATGACAGGGTCCCCCTCCTCGCTGCCTCCCTCTGCCCTCCCACAACAGGGTCCCCCTCCTACTTGCCCACTCTTACCTCACTATGACAGAGTCCACCTCCTCCCTGCCTCCCTCTGACCCCCCATAATAAGGTACAATTCCTCGCTGCCCCCCTCTCACCCCCCATAACAGGGTCCACCTCCTCCGTTCCCCTTCTTACCTCCACTATGACAGGGTCCAACTCCTCCGTGCCCCTCTCTGACCTTCCATAACAGGGTCCACCTCCTCCTTACCCCCTCTGACCCCCATAACAGGGTCCACCTCTTCGCTGCCCCCCTCTAACCCCCCATAACAGGGTCTACCTCCTCCCTGCCCCCCTCTGACCTCCCATAATAGGGTCCACCTCCTCCGTGCCCGCTCTTACCTCCACAAGGACAGGGTCCACCTCCTCGCTGACCCCCACTGACCTCCCATAAAAGGGTCCACCTGCTCGCTGCCCTCCTCTGACCCCCCATAACAGTGTCCACCTCCTCCTTGCCCGCTCTTACCTCCACAATGACACGGTCCACCTCCTCGCTGCCCCCTCTGCCCTCCCATAACAGGGTCCACCTCCTCCCTTCCCCTTTTTACCTCCACTGTGACAGGGTCCACCTCCTCCGTTACCCTATTACCTCCACAATGACAGGGTCCACCTCTTCGCTGCCCCCCTCTGACGCCCGATAACAGGGTCCATCTCCTCCCTACCCCTTCTTACTTCCACAATGACAGTGTCCACCTCCTCGCTGCCCCCTCTGACCCACATTACAGGGTCTACCTCCTCCCTGCCCCCCTCTGACCTCCCATGACAGGGTCCACCTGCTCACAGCCCCCTCTTACCTCCACTATGACAGTGTCCACTTCCTTCGTGCCCCCTCTTACCTCCACAATGACAGGGTCCACCTCCTCCGTGCCCCCTCTTACCTCCACTATGACAGGGTCCACCTCCTCCCTGCCCCCTCTTACCTCTATTATGACTCGGTCAACCGCCTCCCTGCCCCCTTTTACCTCCATGATGACACGGTCCACCTCCTCCCTGCCCCCTCTTACCGCCAGTATGACAAGGTAAGAGTATTAGCTAGAATTTTCCATCCCAGTGTGCCCAGATGGGAATCTCTCCCATCAGGTTTTGGAAGCAGAGTTCCAGAGACTTCCCCGCCCCAAATGGCTGGGACTTAAATTCATCGATAGCCTGGTGTTCTTAGGGACTCTTTTAATGTATCTGGTCAGTTTTGCCTGGGTGTCTTTATAAATAACTCACCACCTCCCAAAACATTTTCAACTTTGCCTCCCAAAAAATGTCCAAAACAGCAAGATCGATGCAAAGACCCATGAGGATAATGGAAAGAGATGCAAAGCGTCTTTGAAAGAGAGACGGGTCTTTGCAGATGCTCCTGGGAAAATTTGTCAATGCATTTGCAGGAAGTACGGTTCGGTTTATGTGTCCAGGTAGCGTGAATGGACATATTCACCAAATTAAGGAAAAAGACTGCTTATCATCACCGACTCCCAGCCGGGGACCAGGTACAGGTCAGCCAGCGGCGGAGTTAAGGTGTGAGATTCCACTGGCCCGGAGCGAGTCTGCAGGGTGATGGGCAGGGCTGTGCTGAGTGAGGCCTGATGTGGAGAGCACAGCTCACTGCCCCAGCCAGGGAGTGGACGGAGGGTGGCATCTTCCAGGGGGGAACTGGAAGGGTTTTTCCAAACGGGCTCATGGCTCATATTGTGAATGGAGGGTGTATACAAAATACTGCAAGAGGCGAACAAAACTAAACTCTTCAGAAACATCATTTTTAATGGCTGCATAGCATGCAATCCTGTAGCTGTATAATTTCCTTCCCAGTCCTAACCGTTGGATATACCAGTTGTTCCCTAATTACCTTTTGCTACTCAAATATAATTTTCTTGCTGTGCAAATCACTAAGCACCTATAGCCAAACTGTGCCAGGCACGGGTCTCATACTTATATGAATTACCTAACATTCACAACAACCCAAAAGGCAGGTACTGTTATTTGAATCTTCCTGTGTAGTTTTCTCCTTTCTTAGTATCATTTTGTCCAGTGGAGTTACTGGGCCAAAAGATAGAATCACACGTCACGGTCGTTAAGTACCAGCAAATTTCATCTTCCCATAAGTCATGCGTGAGAGCCCCACTATTCTCAGCTCTTCAGCAGCATCTGGTATTGCCATTGAAAAACTTTTAAAACAAATAAATTTACTTCTTTGATAGATGAAAATGCCATATCATATTTTAGTAATTTGCATTTCCTTGATTATCTGTATTTGCAGTTCAAGAAAATGGGTGTTAAGAGTTTGACATGGGGAAATGGCTAAAATAATGACTGGTGACAAAACCAGAATAAAAATGGGGATCAAGTAAGGGTATAATAACTAAATATGATGCATAGAAGAGACTAGAAGGAAATGCATCCAAATGTCAGTAGTGGTTGCCTTCGGCAATGGAAATCTCTCCCTTTTTCTTTGTCTCCCTCTCACATACACATTTGTTAAATGTGTCTGCATTATTTCTGTATTCATAAAATATTTTACAAATTGTTTGGAAAAACAGTATGTTAAGCCAAAACCTCAAACAAGATTATAAAATGAGAAAAACCAAGGAACGAGACTACTTCACTATGGGAAAAACTGCAGTATTGTGAGACAAGCAAGCTGTTTCCTTTTCAAGGCAGGGACTGGGGGAGGGTCAGAGGAGTCTGGAGCCCCAGGCCGAGTGAGTAGACGGGGATGAGGGTTGAATCGTGCCCACGTAGTAAGCGTTTGTGGCCTGAATCACTGCATCCAGGCCTGTCTGAGCAACACGACAGGTGTGAGAGTGTCACCACCAGACGTGTCCAAATTCCCTGCCCCGAGGCTGCAATGTGGTTTCATGCACCACGTTCACGAAGCCCGGGCGGGCCGGGGAGGGGGTCAGTGTCTGCCACATCAGATGCCCAGCGCCTGGGGACAGGCCCAGCTGTTACTGTATTGGGCAGGTGTCCATTTTCTTTACTGAAAAAGAGAAAACTGTTGAAGTCTGGGGTATATTTAGAACTCACAGACAGACGTGTTCAAGGGTAGGGGTGTGTACTCCTTTGGGGGAAAAAGCTTTCAGCAGTGTTCTCCAGCTGGTTAGTATTGACCTCTGGCCCAGGGATGCTGTAGCCAGGAGTTATTCTTTTTAAAAAACGATGATGTATTGTTTTCTATTGAAGTAGAGTTGATTTACAATGTTATGTTAGTTTCAGGTATACAGCAAAGTGATTCGGTTATACATATATTCTTTTTCAGATTCTTCGCCATTATAAGTTATTACAAGATATGGAATATAATTCCTCCCTGTGCTGTACAGTAGGTCCTTGTGGCAGGAGTTATTCTTAGGAGGGGTTGTTCCTCGTTGAAGAAAGATCCCAGAGAAACAGCGTCAGTAAGATGTTCTCTGGGAAACGGTGTCCTTACGTTCATCCCCTCTCATCCTCTTTTCCTGCAGAAATTTGAGGATGACATCACCTATCGGCTAAACAGAGGTCGGAATGGGCACGACTACTACGATTACCACCAGCGCCACCACGATGAGGATGCTGCGATCGGTCCCTGGAGCCCCTACGGCTTCAGGCACGGAGCCAGCGTCAACTACGACGACTACTGACCGTCACTCAGGCGGGCTCGGGGCTGCAGGCTCCGCACGATGCCCGGGCTGTGTCTGCTGCGCCTGTTCTCGGTTCATCCTTCCTACCCGCTTTCTGTGGCCACAAAGGAAGAGTTAAAGCAAAGAACGTAAATGCCTTTCGAGGTTTCATGCAAGTACCTAACAATGCATGCATTTCATTTAAAAATAGAAATAAAAACATTTTGTTAACACATCTCAGAGTTCACTTGGATGAAACTTGAGCTGGCGAGAGTTTTCCTTCCCTGCATGTTTCTGAGGTTGAAGCAACTTCTCAGAGGCACCTCCCCTCTGCTATCTGAAGTGTTACCTCTCCAAGAATTCCCACCACCCCAGACCATGGGACTGAGCAGGGGTCTTCAATGTATTAGAATTCAGTCCACACTAAATGCCAAATTAAGAATAAAAACGCAAGAAAATTTAGCTGGAAATTAATTTAAGGTCACAGAACACGGTTTGGGGGATTAAGCATCCACGTGGGTTTGCAAATTTGCTGTTCCACATCCCGAGCCAGAGGTGGACCTGTTTAATATTGTCAGGCAGGCAAAAAAGGGTAATAGAAAAAACACGGAAGTTTGGTTGATTACACAGCCTCACTTGTCTTAAAAAATTAAACCTTGTCTAATGAGTTCAGGAAAGATTTACGAATATACATTGCGTCATGTTTAAACAATCTGAGTGAATGAAAGAGAAAAGTGTCCTGGGGGTGGGTAGAGGGAGGGGAGGAAAGTGGGGAGGTGACACCTGCAGAGGGGAGGGGCCCTCAGAATGGCTCTTGAACTCGTGTGGGTCACAGACCCTCTGACAGCCTGATGGAAGCTTTCTCAGAAAAATGATACGTGATTTTGCATATAGTCTCTGAAACACATCCTCATTCACAAGCTGCAGATGATAAACCCCTGGGTTTGGTGGGAAGTTCCTACCAGCATCAGGAGACCAGTGTTTGTGGACAATCCTTTGGAATCCTTACAACTTTTAAAACTTTGTGGTAAAATGTACACAACATAAAATCCATCATTTTAAGCAGTTTTAGATGTATAGTTCAGTGGCATTAAGTACATTCAGCTTGTTGTACAACCGTCCCACCCTCTACGTCCAGAATCATTTAATCTTCCCCAAACTGAAACTCTGTCTCCATTAAACACTCACTCCCCATCCCCTCCCCCAGCCCCTGGTACGCACCATCCACTTCCTGTCTCGGTGAATTTGACTCCTCTGGGGATCTCATATAAGTGGAATCAGACACACAGTATTTGTCCTTTGGTGACTGGCTTATGTCACTGAGCATAATGTCCTCAAGGTTCATCCATGTTATAGCAGGTGTCAGAAGTTCCTCCCTTTTTAAGGCTGAATAATATTCTATTTTGTGTGTAGCCCACGTTTTGTTTATCCATCATCCATCAGCGGACACTGGGTTGCCTCCACCTCCTGGCTGTTGTGAGTAATGCTGTGGACACGGGTCTGTAAACATCTCTTCATGTCCCCACGTTCAATTCTTTTGGGGATATACCCAGAAGTGGAATTATTAGATCAGATGGTAACTCTGTTTAATTTTTCGGGGAATCACCACACATGTTTTCCACATCAGTTGTACTACTCTACATTTTGATATAACATAGAGTTGTAATAGGGAAGAACATTTTGTATTCTCTTACAAGTTAATCACTAAAGGGATGTTGCCGATAAGCTTAAATTCCACACAATGGCCCATCTCGGACCCTTGCCTCCGAGAGATGAAGGTAAATGAGCATTCAGCTCAAACACCTGTGTTTAGCTCCCAAGAACCCTCCTGAGCAGGCCCACCTGTGAATGACTGCAGGAGGGAGAAATGAACACCTCCCCTCCGGAGGCTGACGGGAACCAGGAAGTGCTTGGCTTTAGTCCCGCGCCTTGTAGTATAAAAGGAGCCTGACTGCTGCCGCAGGCAAGACGGCTCCTGGGGGCACGAGCCCACCGTCTTCTGGGTTTGGGGGCTCTCCGAAGGAAGTCGTTATTCTTTGCCCAGCAACTCGTCTCCTGATTATTGGCCTGTCCTGTGGCGAGCAGTGAGAGCTTGGGTAACAGGGTTCCATGAAAACTTTCGTTTCTTTTTCTTCACTCCTCTGGGGCAGCCGCAAACCCCAGTGCAGCGTTGAGGGGGAGGCGGGGTGGGCGTGATGGAAAGGACGTCTTCACTCTATTCCTCATCTTACATGTTGCCGTGCTTCTCCATCAAGTATGTGTGCTGGGTGTTCTTGGTCGACGTCTTTTGTCAAGTTAAGGAAATTACTATTCTTTTAAAAATATGCTAAGAAAGACTTTAAATGTCATATATGGAGGCTGAATTCTAGTTTCTTTATCTGTTGAGATAACATATCCTTTTAAATCTGTTAATTAACAACAGTTCTAGTAATACATTTTCATATTAATCAGCCTCATTCCTGGAATAAAAACGAACTTGATCCTGATATTCTTTTTCAGTGTTGGATCTGGTTGGATCATATTTGTTGAGAATTTTTGCATCCATGTCCATGAGGAAGATTGGGCTGTAGTTTTCTTTCCCGTTCCGTTTTTGTCAGTTTGGTTGTCCGGCTTATGCTGGTTTCTTAAAATGAATTGTTTATTATTTCTTCATGTAAGAATGGAATTATCTGTTTCCTGAATGTTTGGGAGCATTGTGATAAAGCCATTTGCATGTGGTGTTTTCTTCATGGTAAAATTTTTGACCATTGCATGCATTTCTTTTACAGGTAAAGGATTATTCTGGCTTCGTTTCTCTCCTTGAATCTGTTTTGCTAAATTCTATCTTTCTCAGTAGTCATCGATTATATGAAAATTTGAAGGGTGTTGAGAGTTGGTCTCAGGATCTTATCTTTTTTTCTCAGTAACATCTGTGGTTATGGTTTTTTTCACTCCATTTCATTTGTGCCTTTAAAAAAAATGAATCTTGTCTTTTCAAACATGTAGTTTTTGCCTTGTTGATGTGCCTCTCTATTTCACAAATTTCTGTTCTCTTAATTTCCTTCCTTCTGCACCTGTGGGTCTTTGATTTCTGTTAGATCTTAGCTCAGTTTTGAGCCTTATTTTTTTCAAAGGCCAATTCTTACTATTCTAAGTTTCCTTTCAAGAATTGCATCCCATGAGTTTGATGTGAAAAGTTAGATGATGAATTTGTCTAATTTCAATTATAATTTCTCCTTTGACCCTTGAGCCGATTACAAGTGTTATGAAATTTCCAAGTGAATGAATTTTTCTAATGATCTTATTGGCTTTGTTTTCTAACTTAATTGCATTGGGGTTTTTAAAAACTGTAGTCTGATCATAATTCTTTGAAGTATACCAAGGTCAGCTTTACATCTGAGCGTGTGCCAAACCAGCACGTGTTCATGTGTGCCTGAAAGGAATGTGTCTTTTCCAGACATCAGATGCAGTCAAGTGCATTAGCTCAAGCCCGATGGTGACACTGTTCACACCTTCTATTTTCTTACTAATTTTCTTGGTTCATTTGATCAACCGATTACTGATAGGTGTGTTAAAATCTACTATGACAATGGATTTGACAAGTTTTCCCTCTAATTCTGTCAGTCTGGCTTCGCATGAGGCTATACACAAATTCACATGGGACACACATCTAGAATCGATACATTTTCCCAGTGAATGGAATCACTTATTGTTCTGCAGCAAATTTCCTTATTTCTAATGATGCTTTTTGCCTGAATTCTCCTTTGCTATTAATATGACTATAGTTTGCCTCCTGTTGGTTACTAATTGCCTGGTCTGTCTTTTCCATAGTTGGGCCTTTTATCTTTCTGCGTGCTTTAGGTGTGTTTTTTGCAAAGAGTACATAGCTGAAATTTGTTTTGTTTTTAAAATAGGGTATAACTCTTAAGGTCTGAACAGGAGAATTTAGTTCACTTACACGTATTGAGATTTATGATTTGGTTTCTTTTTTGTTTTAAGATTTTTTTTTTTTTTGATGTGGACGATTTTTAAAGTGTTTATGGAATTTGCTACAATATTGCTTATGTTTTCTGTTTTGGTTTTTTGGCCATGCCAAAAGATCCCATGCGGGATAGTTTCCTGGCCAGGGATTGAACCTGCACCCACTGCATTGGAAGGCAAAGTCTCAACCACTGGACCTCCAGGGAAGTCCTTTGTGATTTGGTTTTATCTCTAACATCACATTTTGAATTTTGACTTGTCCCATTTTACGTGTTCCTCTCCCCCTTTTCCTCTTCTCTTGCCTTCATTTGGACTGTTTGTTTTCCTTCACTTATTCTTTTCCCTTCACTTCTTTTGAAGGTTACACTGGGTCTGTTCTATTAGTGTTTGCTCATTTAATCCATATTTAACAAGGTACCAGTAATCAATAGCCATAGTCTTCTCCTGGACAATACAAGGACCCCAAAATACTTTCTTCTGCAACCTCCCCTCCCAATTTATAACCTGCAGTAACTTGGCATTTTAAATCTAGTCTGCTTTATTTCCCCATAAGTTACCGTTGTTTCATTTATAGTTGCTGGTTTGATTAGGTGTCACAAAGCCGCTTGGTTCACTATTTCTCCTTCAGACTCAGGCCACACATCTGAGCTCATTTTCCTTTGGCTTTAATTCCATCCTCCAGAATCCATTTAGTGAGGGTCCTTTGATGGTAAACTCCCAAGTTTCACACTTTCCCTTGTTTTACTCGCTATAGAATTCTTGCTTGAGTTAATCAGCACTTTGAAGATACTATCATATAGCCTTGTGGTTTCCACTGTTGATGTGAAGGCTTTCATTATAACCTGTCTTTCCTGTGGGGAGGGGACACCGTCCTCTCCAGCTGTCTTTTATACCAGACCCACCTTTGTTACTTATATCTGTGTCTATATGTTTATACTGCTGGGGGTTTTTTGGGCTTCTTAATCTGAGGGTTGGTGTCTTTCAACAACTTTGGAAAATTGTATTTCTTTGAATGTTACTTCTTCCCCATCCTATTATTTCTTGAACTTTATTCAGGTGTATAAATGTCACTATTTTCCCTTTTTCAAATGTGCTTAGTTATGTCTTGTTATCTGTTCAGATTTTCAAGTTTCCCTTTCATTTCCTTAAAGGTATTAAACTTTATTTCCACCATCTGAAGTCGTTGCGGCTCTATTTCTAGCTGCCACCCGTTGCTTCTCACTCATGGTGTCTCGCCTCCTTGATGTCATGTAATTTCTAACCATGATGTACTCATTTTCCTTGGAGCTGTTTTTTGGTTTTTTTTAATTTATTTATTTATTTTTATTTTTGGCTGTGTTGGGTCTTCGTTGCTGCACGCAACGTTAAGCCTGAGTTAAGTTGGATTCTTCCAGCCAGCACTTGGATTTCTTGTTGCTAGTGGCCTAAAGTTCAGGGGCCAGGGCTGGGGGGTGGGCGTCTACCAAACAGGGATCCCTCATGGTCCCTGTTCTCCTGGTGCCCTCTCCCCACCCACCCATCCACTCCCACCCAAAACATCCTAAGTGCCCTTGGCACTGTGATGGGTTACTTTGTCACTTCCCCTCATCAAGGTGGAGCCTTTTGGGGGCTCAGTCTGATAGGGGGCATCTGACCCGGGCTTTGTCTCCTATTCTGATGCCAGGCAGCCTTCGGAGAAGCACAGGCTCTACAGGATTCTGCAGAATCCTCCAGGCAAAGTCTGCTTTCGCTTCATTTTGGGATTCTGCAGATTCCTTGCTTTCGTATCATCTAAGGGATGCCTTTTAAACAGATTTTTAAAACTCACATTCAGCAGCTCATCTACTCCCACTGGAGCATTGAGGACTCAGGTTATCTATCTAATCTGCCCCCGCTACTAGCGGCTCCCATTTGATCATTGATTGAAAATCATACGGTCTTTACCATTTTTGTGTGTCTAGGAAATCTCTTCTAAGAATAATGCTTTTTAATACATAAAATACACAAGATTACAAATGAAAGCAGCTATATTGAAAAAGATATCAACACTTTATTTTTTATTTATTTAAGGCATCCAAGGCATCTTCTTTGGGAAAATTATCAATCACACAGGTGATTGTGTGACAGACGTTTCTCCAGCTGGACGGTGAACCCAGGATGCGGATCACCACAGTCTGTGCCATGAAGTCCTCAGCGCCTCACACAGAGCCTGTCGGACCAACCGCTCTAGAAAGTGTGCGGGGTGGAGACTGACGTCACCCTGAAAGAAACAGGTGACGTAGTCTCACGTTTCCATGTGAGGACAATGGAGAGAGGGGTAGAAAGTCACCTCCTAGACACAACGTGAGTTAGGAACAAAAGGGGAACTATAGCTCAGATTAGGCGGTCCTTCCCACACCCCTTAATCGGCCACCCTCCCCAGGACGATCACCACCTTCTTAGCTTACCCATGGTCCCTGACCCCCACAAGACAGGGTCCACCTCCTCCCTGCCCCCCTGACCACCCATAACAGGGTCCACCTCCTCCCTGCCCCCTCTTACCTGCACTATGACAGGGTTCACCTCCTCCGAGCCCCCTCTTAGCGCCACAGTGACAGGGTCCACCTCCTCGTTGCCCCTCTTACCTCCACAGTGACAGGGTCCGCCTCCTCGCTGCCCCCTCTTCCCTCCACAGTGACAGGGTCCACCCACTTCCTGCCCCCTCTTACCTCCACACAGACAGGGTCCACCTCCTCCGTGCCCCTTCTTACCTCCACTATGACAGAGTCCACCTCCTCGCTGCCCCCCTCTGACCCCCCGTAACATGGTACACCTCCTCGCTGCCCCCCTCTGACCCCCCATAACAGGTCCACCTCCTCCGTGCCCCCTCTTACCTCCACAATGACAGGGCCCACCTCCTCGCTGCTCCCTCTGACCCCCCATAACAGGGTCTACCTCCTCCCTGCCCTCCTCTGACCTCCCATAACAGGGTCCACCTACTCCCTTCCCCCTCTTACCTCCATTATAACAGGGTCCACCTCCTCCGTGCCCCTTCTTACCTCCACTGTGATAGAGTCCACCTCCTCACTGCCCCCCTCTGACACCCCATAACTGGGTCCACCACCTCGCTGCGCCCCTCTGACCCCCCATAACAGGGTCCACCGCCTCGCTGTCCCCCTCTGACCCCCCATAACAGGGTCCACCTCCTCCCTTCCCCCTCTTACCTCCATTATGACAGGGTCCACCTCCTCCGTGCCCCCTCTTACCTCCACAATGACAGGGTCCACCTCCTTTTGCCCCCCTCTGACCCTCCACAACAGCGTCCCCCTCCTCCCTTCCCCCTCTTACTTCCATTATGACAGGGTCCACCTCCTCCATGACCCCCTCTTACCTCCACAGTGACAGGGTCCACCTCCTGCCTGCCCCCCTCTTACCTCCACAATGACAGGGTCCACCTCCTCCGTGCCCCCTTTTCCCTCCACAATGACTGGGTCCACCTCCTCCCTGTCCGCTCTTACCGACAAAATGACTGGGTCCACCTCCTCTCTGCCCCCTCTTACCTCCACCATGAGAGGGTCCACCTCCTCCGTGCCCCCTCTTACCTCCACAGTGACAGGGTCCACCTCCTCCGTGCCCCCTCTTACCTCCACAGTGACAGGGTCCACCTCCTTCGTGCCCCCTCTTACCTCCACAGTGACAGGGTCCACCTCCTCCCTTCCCCCTCTTACTTCCACAATGACAGGGTCCACCTCCTCGCTGCCCCCTTCTGGCACCCCATAACAGGGTCTACCTCCTTCCTGCCACCCTCTGACCTCCCATAACTGGGTCCACCTCCTCCCTTCCGTCTCTTACCTCCATTATGACAGGGTCCACCTCCTCCGTGTCCCCTCTGTCCTCCACTATGACATAGTCCACCTCCTCGCTGCCCCCCTCCAATCCCCCTTAACAGGGCACACCTCCTCGCTGCCCCCCTCTGACCCCCCATAACAGGTCCACCTCCTCCCTTCCCCCTCTTACCTCCACAATGACAGGGTCCACCTCCTCGCTGCTCCCTCTGACCCCCCATAACAGGGTCTACCTCCTCCCTGCCCTCCTCTGACCTCCCATAACAGGGTCCACCTACTCCCTTCCCCCTCTTACCTCCATTATAACAGGGTCCACCTCCTCCGTGCCCCTTCTTACCTCCACTGTGATAGAGTCCACCTCCTCACTGCCCCCCTCTGACACCCCATAACTGGGTCCACCTCCTCGCTGCGCCCCTCTGACCCCCCATAACAGGGTCCACCGCCTCGCTGTCCCCCTCTGACCCCCCATAACAGGGTCCACCTCCTCCCTTCCCCCGCTTACCTCCATTATGACAGGGTCCACCTCCTCCGTGCCCCCTCTTACCTCCACTAAGACAGAGTCCACCTCCTCGCTGCCCCCCTCTGACCCCCCATAACTGGGTACACCTCCTTGCTGCCCCGCTCTGAACCCACATAACAGGGTCCACCTCCTCGCTGCCCCTCTCTGACCCCCCATAACAGGGTCCGCCTACTCCGTGCCCCCTCATACCTCCACAGTGACAGGGTCCACCTCCTCCGTGCCCGCTCTTACCTCCACAGTGACAGGGTCCACCACCTCAATACCCCCTCTTACCTCCACAGTGACAGGGTCCACCTCCTCCGTGCCCGCTCTTACCTCCACAGTGAAAGGGTCCACCTCCTCCGTGCCCGCTCTTACCTCCACAGTGAAAGGGTCCACTTCCTCCGTGCCCCCTCTTACCTCCACCGTGACAGGGTCCACCTCCTCTGTGCGCCCTCTTACCTCCACAGTGAGATGGTCCACCTCCTCCGTGCCCCCGCTTACCTCCACAGTGACAGGGCCCACCTCCTCTGTGCCCCCTCTTACATCCACAGTGACAGGGTCCACCTCCTCCCTGCTCACACTTACCTCCACAGTGACAGGTTCCACCTCCTTCCTGCCCCCCTCTTACCTCCACAATCACAGGGTACACCTCCTCCAAGCCCCCTCTTCCCTCCACAATGACTGGGTCCACCTCCTCCCTGCCCCCTCTTACCTACAAAATGACTGCGTCTACCTCCTCCCTGCCCCCTCTTACCTCCACAATGACAGGGTCCACCTCCTCCGTGCCCCCTCTTACCTCCACAGTGTCAGGGTCCACCTCCTCCGTGCCCACACTTACCTCCACAGTGACAGGGTCCACCTCCTCCGTGCCCCCTCTTACCTCCACAGTGACAGGGTCCACCTCCTCCCTTCCCCCTCTTACTTCCACATTGACAGGGTCCACCTCCTCGCTGCCCCCCTCTGACCCCCCCATAATAGGGTCTACCTCCACCCTGCCCCCCTCTGACCTCCCATAACTCAGTCCACCTCCTCCCTTCCCTCTCTTACCTCCATTATGACAGGGTCCACATCCTCCGTGCCGCCTCTTACCTCCACTATAACAGGGTTCACCTCCTCCGTGCCCCTTCTTTTTTTATTTTTTTTTAAATTTTATTGCTACTTTATTTATTTATTTATTATTTATTTTTGGCTGTGTTGGGTCTTCGGTTCGTGCGAGGGCTTTCCCTAGTTGCGGCAAGCGGGGGCCACTGTTCATCGCGGTGCGGGGACCGCTCTTCATTGCAGTGCGCGGGCCTTTCACTATCGCGGCCCCTCCCGTTGCGGCCACAGGCTCCAGACGCGCAGGCTCACTAGTTGTGGCTCATTGGCCCAGCTGCTCCGCGGCATGTGGGATCTTGCCAAACCACGGCTCGAACCCGTGTCCCCTGCATTAGCAGGCAGACTCTCAACCACTGCGCCACCAGGGAAGCCCCCGTGCCCCCTCTTACCTCCACTATGACAGAGTCCACCTCCTCGCTGCGCCCCTCTGACCTCACATACCATGGTCCACCTCCTCGCTCACCCCTCTGACCCCCTATAACAGGGTCCACCTCCTCCCTTCCCCCTCTTACCTCCATTATGACAGGGTCGACCTCCTCCGTGCCCCTTCTTACCTCCACTATGACAGAGTCCACCTCCTCGCTGCCTCCCTCTGACCCCCCATAGCAGGTTCCAACTCCTCGCTGCCCCCCTCTGTCCCCTCATACCAGGGTCCACCTAATCCGTGCCCCCTCTTACGTCCATACTGACAGGGTCCATCTCCTCCATGCCTCCTCTTACCTCCACTATAACAGGGTCCACCTCCTCCGTGCCCCTTTTCACCTCCACTATGACAGAGTCCACCTCCTCGCTGCCCCCCTCTGACCCCCCGTAACAGGATACACCTCCTTGCTGCCCCCCTCTGACCCCCCATAACAGGGTCCAGGTCCTCGCTGCCCCCCTCTGACCCCCCATAACAGGGTCCACCTCCTCCCTTCCCCCTCTTACCTCCACAATCACAGGGTCCACCTTCTCTCTCCCCACTCTTACCTCCACAATAACAGGTTCCACCTCCTCTTTGCCTCCCTCTGAACCCCCATAACAGGGTCCACCTCCTCACTGCCCCCCTCTGACCGCCCATAACAGAGTCCACCTCCTCCCTTCCCCCTCTTACCTCCATAATGACAGGATCCACCTCCTCGCTGCCCCCCTCTGACCCCCCATAACAGGGTCCACCTCCTCTCTGCCCTCCTCTGACCCCTATAACAGGGTCTAACTCCTCCCTGCCCCCCTCTGACCTCCCATAACAGGGTCCACCTCCTCCCTTCGCCCTCTTATCTCCATTATGACGGGGTCCACCTCCTCCGTGCCCCCTCTTACCTCCACAGTGACAGGGTCCACCTCCTCCGTGCCCCCTTTTACCTCCACAATGACAGGGTCCCCCTCCTCGCTGCCTCCCTCTGCCCTCCCACAACAGGGTCCCCCTCCTACTTGCCCACTCTTACCTCACTATGACAGAGTCCACCTCCTCCCTGCCCCCCTCTGACCCCCCATAATAGGGTACACTTCCTCGCTGCCCCCCTCTCACCCCCCATAACAGGGTCCACCTCCTCCGTTCCCCTTCTTACCTCCACTATGACAGGGTCCAACTCCTCCGTGCCCCTCTCTGACCTTCCATAACAGGGTCCACCTCCTCCTTACCCCCTCTGACCCCCATAACAGGGTCCACCTCTTCGCTGCCCCCCTCTAACCCCCCATAACAGGGTCTACCTCCTCCCTGCCCCCCTCTGACCTCCCATAATAGGGTCCACCTCCTCCGTGCCCGCGCTTACCTCCACAAGGACAGGGTCCACCACCTCGCTGCCCCCCACTGACCTCCCATAAAAGGGTCCACCTGCTCGCTGCCCTCCTCTGACCCCCCATAACAGTGTCCACCTCCTCCTTGCCCGCTCTTACCTCCACAATGACACGGTCCACCTCCTCGCTGCCCCCTCTGCCCTCCCATAACAGGGTCCACCTCCTCCCTTCCCCTTTTTACCTCCACTGTGACAGGGTCCACCTCCTCCGTTACCCTATTACCTCCACAATGACAGGGTCCACCTCTTCGCTGCCCCCCACTGACCCCCCATAACAGGGTCTACCTCTTCGCTGCCCCCCTCTGACGCCCGATAACAGGGTCCATCTCCTCCCTACCCCTTCTTACTTCAACAGTGACAGGGTCCACCTCCTCGCTGCCCCCTCTGACCCCCATTACAGGGTCTACCTCCTCCCTGCCCCCCTCTGACCTCCCATGACAGGGTCCACCTGCTCACAGCCCCCTCTTACCTCCACTATGACAGTGTCCACTTCCTTCGTGCCCCCTCTTCCCTCCACAATGACAGGGTCCACCTCCTCCGTGCCCCCTCTTACCTCCACAATGACAGGGTCCACCTCCTCCCTGCCCCCTCTTACCTCTATTATGACTCGGTCAACCGCCTCCCTGCCCCCTGTTACCTCCATGATGACACGGTCCACCTCCTCCCTGCCCCCTCTTACCGCCAGTATGACAAGGTAAGAGTATTAGCTAGAATTTTCCATCCCAGTGTGCCCAGATGGGAATCTCTCCCATCAGGTTTTGGAAGCAGAGTTCCAGAGACTTCCCCGCCCAAAATGGCTGGGACTTAAATTCATCGATAGCCTGGTGTTCTTAGGGACTCTTTTAATGTATCTGGTCAGTTTTGCCTGGGTGTCTTTATAAATAACTCACCACCTCCCAAAACATTTTCAACTTTGCCTCCCAAAAAATGTCCAAAACAGCAAGATCGATGCAAAGACCCATGAGGATAATGGAAAGAGATGCAAAGCGTCTTTGAAAGAGAGACGGGTCTTTGCGGATGCTCCTGGGAAAATTTGTCAATGCATTTGCAGGAAGTACGGTTCGGTTCATGTGTCCAGGTAGCGTGAATGGACATATTCACCAAATTAAGGAAAAAGACTGCTTATCATCACCGACTCCCAGCCGGGGACCAGGTACAGGTCAGCCAGCGGCGGAGTTAAGGTGTGAGATTCCACTGGCCCGGAGCGAGTCTGCAGGGTGATGGGCAGGGCTGTGCTGAGTGAGGCCTGATGTGGAGAGCACAGCTCACTGCCCCAGCCAGGGAGTGGACGGACGGTGGCATCTTCCAGGGGGGAACTGGAAGGGTTTTTCCAAACGGGCTCATGGCTCATATTGTGAATGGAGGGTGTATACAAAATACTGCGAGAGGCGAACAAAAGTAAACTCTTCAGAAACATCATTTTTAATGGCTGCATAGCATGCAATCCTGTAGCTGTATAATTTCCTTCCCAGTCCTAACCGTTGGATATACCAGTTGTTCCCTAATTATCTTTTTGCTACTCAAATATAATTTTCTTGCTGTGCAAATCACTAAGCACCTATAGCCAAACTGTGCCAGGCACGGGTCTCATACTTATATGAATTACCTAACATTCACAACAACCCAAAAGGCAGGTACTGTTATTTGCATCTTCCTGTGTAGTTTTCTCCTTTCTTAGTATCATTTTGTCCAGTGGAGTTACTGGGCCAAAAGATAGAATCACACGTCACGGTCGTTAAGTACCAGCAAATTTCATCTTCCCATAAGTCATGCGTGAGAGCCCCACTATTCTCAACTCTTCAGCAGCATCTGGTATTGCCATTGAAAAACTTTTAAAACAAATAAATTTACTTCTTTGATAGATGAAAATGCCATATCATATTTTAGTAATTTGCATTTCCTTGATTATCTGTATTTGCAGTCCAAGAAAATGGGTGTTAAGAGTTTGACATGGGGAAATGGCTAAAATAATGACTGGTGACAAAACCAGAATAAAAATGGGGATCAAGTAAGGGTATAATAACTAAATATGATGCATAGAAGAGACTAGAAGGAAATGCATCCAAATGTCAGTAGTGGTTGCCTTCGGCAATGGAAATCTCTCCCTTTTTCTTTGTCTCCCTCTCACATACACATTTGTTAAATGTGCCTGCATTATTTCTGTATTCATAAAATATTTTACAAATTGTTTGGAAAAACAATATGTTAAGCCAAAACCTCAAACAAGATTATAAAATGAGAAAAACCAAGGAACGAGACTACTTCACTATGGGAAAAACTGCAGTATTGTGAGACAAGCAAGCTGTTTCCTTTTCAAGGCAGGGACTGGGGGAGGGTCAGAGGAGTCTGGAGCCCCAGGCCGAGTGAGTAGACGGGGATGAGGGTTGAATCGTGCCCACGTAGTAAGCGTTTGTGGCCTGAATCACTGCATCCAGGCCTGTCTGAGCAACACGACAGGTGTGAGAGTGTCACCACCAGACGTGTCCAAATTCCCTGCCCCGAGGCTGCAATGTGGTTTCATGCACCACGTTCACGAAGCCCGGGCGGGCCGGGGAGGGGGTCAGTGTCTGCCACATCAGATGCCCAGCGCCTGGGGACAGGCCCAGCTGTTACTGTATTGGGCAGGTGTCCATTTTCTTTACTGAAAAAGAGAAAACTGTTGAAGTCTGGGGTATATTTAGAACTCACAGACAGACGTGTTCAAGGGTAGGGGTGTGTACTCCTTTGGGGGAAAAAGCTTTCAGCAGTGTTCTCCAGCTGGTTAGTATTGACCTCTGGCCCAGGGATGCTGTAGCCAGGAGTTATTCTTTTTAAAAAACGATGATGTATTGTTTTCTATTGAAGTAGAGTTGATTTACAATGTTATGTTAGTTTCAGGTATACAGCAAAGTGATTCGGTTATACATATATTCTTTTTCAGATTCTTCGCCATTATAAGTTATTACAAGATATGGAATATAATTCCTCCCTGTGCTGTACAGTAGGTCCTTGTGGCAGGAGTTATTCTTAGGAGGGGTTGTTCCTCGTTGAAGAAAGATCCCAGAGAAACAGCGTCAGTAAGATGTTCTCTGGGAAACGGTGTCCTTACGTTCATCCCCTCTCATCCTCTTTTCCTGCAGAAATTTGAGGATGACATCACCTATCGACTAAACAGAGGTCGGAATGGGCACGACTACTAGGATTACCACCAGCGCCACCACGATGAGGATGCTGCGATCGGTCCCTGGAGCCCCTACGGCTTCAGGCACGGAGCGAGCGTCAACTACGACGACTACTGACCGTCACTCAGGCGGGCTCGGGGCTGCAGGCTCCGCACGATGCCCGGGCTGTGTCTGCTGCGCCTGTTCTCGGTTCATCCTTCCTACCGGCTTTCTGTGGCCACAAAGGAAGAGTTAAAGCAAAGAACGTAAATGCCTTTCGAGGTTTCATGCAAGTACCTAACAATGCATTTCATTTAAAAATAGAAATAAAAACATTTTGTTAACACATCTCAGAGTTCACTTGGATGAAACTTGAGCTGGCGAGAGTTTTCCTTCCCTGCATGTTTCTGAGGTTGAAGCAACTTCTCAGAGGCACCTCCCCTCTGCTATCTGAAGTGTTACCTCTCCAAGAATTCCCACCACCCCAGACCATGGGACCGAGCAGGGGTCTTCAATGTATTAGAATTCAGTCCACACTAAATGCCAAATTAAGAATAAAAACGCAAGAAAATTTAGCTGGAAATTAATTTAAGGTCACAGAACACGGTTTGGGGGATTAAGCATCCACGTGGGTTTGCAAATTTGCTGTTCCACATCCCGAGCCAGAGGTGGACCTGTTTAATATTGTCAGGCAGGAAAAAAAGGGTAATAGAAAAAACACGGAAGTTTGGTTGATTACACAGCCTCACGTGTCTTAAAAAATTAAACCTTGTCTAATGAGTTCAGGGAAGATTTACGAATATACATTGCGTCATGTTTAAACAATCTGAGTGAATGAAAGAGAAAAGTGTCCTGGGGGTGGGTAGAGGGGGGGGAGGAAAGTGGGGAGGTGACACCTGCAGAGGGGAGGGGCCCTCAGAATGGCTCTTGAACTCGTGTGGGTCACAGACCCTCTGACAGCCTGATGGAAGCTTTTTCAGAAAAATGATACGTGATTTTGCATATAGTCTCTGAAACACATCCTCATTCACAAGCTGCAGATGATAAACCCCTGGGTTTGGTGGGAAGTTCCTACCAGCATCAGGAGACCAGTGTTTGTGGACAATCCTTTGGAATCCTTACAACTTTTAAAACTTTGTGGTAAAATGTACACAACATAAAATCCATCATTTTAAGCAGTTTTAGATGTATAGTTCAGTGGCATTGAGTACATTCAGCTTGTTGTACAACCGTCCCACCCTCTACGTCCAGAATCATTTAATCTTCCCCAAACTGAAACTCTGTCTCCATTAAACACTCACTCCCCATCCCCTCCCCCAGTCCCTGGTACGCACCATCCACTTCCTGTCTCGGTGAATTTGACTCCTCTGGGGATCTCATATAAGTGGAATCAGACACACAGTATTTGTCCTTTGGTGACTGGCTTATGTCACTGAGCATAATGTCCTCAAGGTTCATCCATGTTATAGCAGGTGTCAGAAGTTCCTCCCTTTTTAAGGCTGAATAATATTCTATTTTGTGTGTAGCCCACGTTTTGTTTATCCATCATCCATCAGCGGACCCTGGGTTGCCTCCACCTCCTGGCTGTTGTGAGTAATGCTGTGGACACGGGTCTGTAAACATCTCTTCATGTCCCCACGTTCAATTCTTTTGGGGATATACCCAGAAGTGGAATTATTAGATCAGATGGTAACTCTGTTTAATTTTTCGGGGAATCACCACACATGTTTTCCACATCAGTTGTACTACTCTACATTTTGATATAACATAGAGTTGTAATAGGGAAGAACATTTTGTATTCTCTTACAAGTTAATCACTAAAGGGATGTTGCCGATAAGCTTAAATTCCACACAATGGCCCATCTCGGACCCTTGCCTCCGAGAGATGAAGGTAAATGAGCATTCAGCTCAAACACCTGTGTTTAGCTCCCAAGAAACCTCCTGAGCAGGCCCACCTGTGAATGACTGCAGGAGGGAGAAATGAACACCTCCCCTCCGGAGGCTGACGGGAACCAGGAAGTGCTTGGCTTTAGTCCCGCGCCTTGTAGTATAAAAGGAGCCTGACTGCTGACGCAGGCAAGACGGCTCCTGGGGGCACGAGCCCACCGTCTTCTGGGTTTGGGGGCTCTCCGAAGGAAGTCGTTATTCTTTGCCCAGCAACTCGTCTCCTGATTATTGGCCTGTCCTGTGGCGAGCAGTGAGAGCTTGGGTAACAGGGTTCCATGAAAACTTTCGTTTCTTTTTCTTCACTCCTCTGGGGCAGCCGCAAACCCCAGTGCAGCGTTGAGGGGGAGGCGGGGTGGGCGTGATGGAAAGGACGTCTTCACTCTATTCCTCATCTTACATGTTGCCGTGCTTCTCCATCAAGTATGTGTGCTGGGTGTTCTTGGTCGACGTCTTTTGTCAAGTTAAGGAAATTACTATTCTTTTAAAAATATGCTAAGAAAGACTTTAAATGTCATATATGGAGGCTGAATTCTAGTTTCTTTATCTGTTGAGATAACATATCCTTTTAAATCTGTTAATTAACAACAGTTCTAGTAATACATTTTCATATTAATCAGCCTCATTCCTGGAATAAAAACGAACTTGATCCTGATATTCTTTTTCAGTGTTGGATCTGGTTGGATCATATTTGTTGAGAATTTTTGCATCCGTGTCCATGAGGAAGATTGGGCTGTAGTTTTCTTTCCCGTTCCGTTTTTGTCAGTTTGGTTGTCCGGCTTATGCTGGTTTCTTAAAATGAATTGTTTATTATTTCTTCATGTAAGAATGGAATTATCTGTTTCCTGAATGTTTGGGAGCATTGTGATAAAGCCATTTGCATGTGGTGTTTTCTTCATGGTAAAATTTTTGACCATTGCATGCATTTCTTTTACAGGTAAAGGATTATTCTGGCTTCGTTTCTCTCCTTGAATCTGTTTTGCTAAATTCTATCTTTCTCAGTAGTCATCGATTATATGAAAATTTGAAGGGTGTTGAGAGTTGGTCTCAGGATCTTATCTTTTTTTCTCAGTAACATCTGTGGTTATGGTTTTTTTCACTCCATTTCATTTGTGCCTTTAAAAAAAATGAATCTTGTCTTTTCAAACATGTAGTTTTTGCCTTGTTGATGTGCCTCTCTATTTCACAAATTTCTGTTCTCTTAATTTCCTTCCTTCTGCACCTGTGGGTCTTTGATTTCTGTTAGATCTTAGCTCAGTTTTGAGCCTTATTTTTTTCAAAGGCCAATTCTTACTATTCTAAGTTTCCTTTCAAGAATTGCATCCCATGAGTTTGATGTGAAAAGTTAGATGATGAATTTGTCTAATTTCAATTATAATTTCTCCTTTGACCCTTGAGCCGATTACAAGTGTTATGAAATTTCCAAGTGAATGAATTTTTCTAATGATCTTATTGGCTTTGTTTTCTAACTTAATTGCATTGCGGTTTTTAAAAACTGTAGTCTGATCATAATTCTTTGAAGTATACCAAGGTCAGCTTTACATCTGAGCGTGTGCCAAACCAGCACGTGTTCATGTGTGCCTGAAAGGAATGTGTCTTTTCCAGACATCAGATGCAGTCAAGTGCATTAGCTCAAGCCCGATGGTGACACTGTTCACATCTTCTATTTTCTTACTAATTTTCTTGGTTCATTTGATCAACCGATTACTGATAGGTGTGTTAAAATCTACTATGACAATGGATTTGACAAGTTTTCCCTCTAATTCTGTCAGTCTGGCTTCGCATGAGGCTATACACAAATTCACATGGGACACACATCTAGAATCGATACATTTTCCCAGTGAATGGATCACTTATTGTTCTGCAGCAAATTTCCTTATTTCTAATGATGCTTTTTGCCTGAATTCTCCTTTGCTATTAATATGACTATAGTTTGCCTCCTGTTGGTTACTAATTGCCTGGTCTGTCTTTTCCATAGTTGGGCCTTTTATCTTTCTGCGTGCTTTAGGTGTGTTTTTTGCAAAGAGTACATAGCTGAAATTTGTTTTGTTTTTAAAATAGGGTATAACTCTTAAGGTCTGAACAGGAGAATTTAGTTCACTTACATGTATTGAGATGTATGATTTTGTTTCTTTTTTGTTTTAAGATTTTTTTTTTTTTTGATGTGGACGATTTTTAAAGTGTTTATGGAATTTGCTACAATATTGCTTATGTTTTCTGTTTTGGTTTTTTGGCCATGCCAAAAGATCCCATGCGGGATAGTTTCCTGGCCAGGGATTGAACCTGCACCCACTGCATTGGAAGGCAAAGTCTCAACCACTGGACCTCCAGGGAAGTCCTTTGTGATTTGGTTTTATCTCTAACATCACATTTTGAATTTTGACTTGTCCCATTTTACGTGTTCCTCTCCCCCTTTTCCTCTTCTCTTGCCTTCATTTGGACTGTTTGTTTTCCTTCACTTATTCTTTTCCCTTCACTTCTTTTGAAGGTTACACTGGGTCTGTTCTATTAGTGTTTGCTCATTTAATCCATATTTAACAAGGTACCAGTAATCAATAGCCATAGTCTTCTCCTGGACAATACAAGGACCCCAAAATACTTTCTTCTGCAACCTCCCCTCCCAATTTATAACCTGCAGTAACTTGGCATTTTAAATCTAGTCTGCTTTATTTCCCCATAAGTTACCGTTGTTTCATTTATAGTTGCTGGTTTGATTAGGTGTCACAAAGCCGCTTGGTTCACTATTTCTCCTTCAGACTCAGGCCACACATCTGAGCTCATTTTCCTTTGGCTTTAATTCCATCCTCCAGAATCCATTTAGTGAGGGTCCTTTGATGGTAAACTCCCAAGTTTCACACTTTCCCTTGTTTTACTCGCTATAGAATTCTTGCTTGAGTTAATCAGCACTTTGAAGATACTATCATATAGCCTTGTGGTTTCCACTGTTGATGTGAAGGCTTTCATTATAACCTGTCTTTCCTGTGGGGAGGGGACACCGTCCTCTCCAGCTGTCTTTTATACCAGACCCACCTTTGTTACTTATATCTGTGTCTATATGTTTATACTGCTGGGGGTTTTTTGGGCTTCTTAATCTGAGGGTTGGTGTCTTTCAACAACTTTGGAAAATTGTATTTCTTTGAATGTTACTTCTTCCCCATCCTATTATTTCTTGAACTTTATTCAGGTGTATAAATGTCACTATTTTCCCTTTTTCAAATGTGCTTAGTTATGTCTTGTTATCTGTTCAGATTTTCAAGTTTCCCTTTCATTTCCTTAAAGGTATTAAACTTTATTTCCACCATCTGAAGTCGTTGCGGCTCTATTTCTAGCTGCCACCCGTTGCTTCTCACTCATGGTGTCTCGCCTCCTTGATGTCATGTAATTTCTAACCATGATGTACTCATTTTCCTTGGAGCTGTTTTTTGTTTTTTTTTAATTTATTTATTTATTTTTATTTTTGGCTGTGTTGGGTCTTCGTTGCTGCACGCAACGTTAAGCCTGAGTTAAGTTGGATTCTTCCAGCCAGCACTTGGATTTCTTGTTGCTAGTGGCCTAAAGTTCAGGGGCCAGGGCTGGGGGGTGGGCGTCTACCAAACAGGGATCCCTCGTGGTCCCTGTTCTCCTGGTGCCCTCTCCCCACCCACCCATCCACTCCCACCCAAAGCATCCTAAGTGCCCTTGGCACTGTGATGGGTTACTTTGTCACTTCCCCTCATCAAGGTGGAGCCTTTTGGGGGCTCAGTCTGATAGGGGGCATCTGACCCGGGCTTTGCCTCCTATTCTGATGCCAGGCAGCCTTCGGAGAAGCACAGGCTCTACAGGATTCTGCAGAATCCTCCAGGCAAAGTCTGCTTTCGCTTCATTTTGGGATTCTGCAGATTCCTTGCTTTCGTATCATCTAAGGGATGCCTTTTAAACAGATTTTTAAAACTCACATTCAGCAGCTCATCTACTCCCACTGGAGCATTGAGGACTCAGGTTATCTATCTAATCTGCCCCCGCTACTAGCGGCTCCCATTTGATCATTGATTGAAAAATCATACGGTCTTTACCATTTTTGTGTGTCTAGGAAATCTCTTCTAAGAATAATGCTTTTTAATACATAAAATACACAAGATTACAAATGAAAGCAGCTATATTGAAAAAGATATCAACACTTTATTTTTTATTTATTTAAGGCATCCAAGGCATCTTCTTTGGGAAAATTATCAATCACACAGGTGATTGTGTGACAGACGTTTCTCCAGCTGGACTGTGAACCCAGGATGCGGATCACCACAGTCTGTGCCATGAAGTCCTCAGCGCCTCACACAGAGCCTGTCGGACCAACCGCTCTAGAAAGTGTGCGGGGTGGAGCCTGACGTCACCCTGAAAGAAACAGGTGACGTAGTCTCACGTTTCCATGTGAGGACAATGGAGAGAGGGGTAGAAAGTCACCTCCTAGACACAACGTGAGTTAGGAACAAAAGGGGAACTATAGCTCAGATTAGGCGGTCCTTCCCACACCCCTTAATCGGCCACCCTCCCCAGGACGATCACCACCTTCTTAGCTTACCCATGGTCCCTGACCCCCACAAGACAGGGTCCACCTCCTCCCTGACCCCTGACCACCCATAACAGGGTCCACCTCCTCCCTGCCCCCTCTTACCTGCACTATGACAGGGTTCACCTCCTCCGAGCCCCCTCTTACCTCCACAGTGACAGGGTCCGCCTCCTCGCTGCCCCCTCTTCCCTCCACAGTGACAGGGTCCACCTCCTGCCTGCCCCCCTCTTACCTCCACAATGACAGGGTCCACCTCCTCCGTGCCCCCTTTTCCCTCCACAATGACTGGGTCCACCTCCTCCCTGTCCGCTCTTACCAACAAAATGACTGGGTCCACCTCCTCTCTGCCCCCTCTTACCTCCACAATGAGAGGGTCCACCTCCTCCGTGCCCCCTCTTACCTCCACAGTGACAGGGTCCACCTCCTTCGTGCCCCCTCTTACCTCCACAGTGACAGGGTCCACCTCCTCCCTTCCCCCTCTTACTTCCACAATGACAGGGTCCACCTCCTCGCTGCCCCCTTCTGGCACCCCATAACAGGGTCTACCTCCTTCCTGCCACCCTCTGACCTCCCATAACTGGGTCCACCTCCTCCCTTCCGTCTCTTACCTCCATTATGACAGGGTCCACCTCCTCCGTGCCACCTCTGTCCTCCACTATGACATAGTCCACCTCCTCGCTGCCCCCCTCTAACCCCCCTTAACAGGGTACACCTCCTTGCTGCCCCGCTCTGACCCCCCATAACAGGGTCCACCCACTTCCTGCCCCCTCTTACCTCCACACAGACAGGGTCCACCTCCTCCGTGCCCCTTCTTACCTCCACTATGACAGAGTCCACCCCCTCGCTGCCCCCCTCTGACCCCCCGTAACATGGTACACCTCCTCGCTGCCCCCCTCTGACCCCCCATAACAGGTCCACCTCCTCCCTTCCCCCTCTTACCTCCACAATGACAGGGTCCACCTCCTCGCTGCTCCCTCTGACCCCCCATAACAGGGTCTACCTCCTCCCTGCCCTCCTCTGACCTCCCATAACAGGGTCCACCAACTCCCTTCCCCCTCTTACCTCCATTATAACAGGGTCCACCTCCTCCGTGCCCCTTCTTACCTCCACTGTGATAGAGTCCACCTCCTCACTGCCCCCCTCTGACACCCCATACCAGGGTCCACCTCCTCGCTGCCCCCCTCTGACCCCCCATAACAGGGTCCACCGCCTCGCTGTCCCCCTCTGACCCCCCATAACAGGGTCCACCTCCTCCCTTCCCCCTCTTACCTCCATTATGACAGGGTCCACCTCCTCCGTGCCCCCTCTTACCTCCACAATGACAGGGTCCACCTCCTTTTGCCCCCTTCTGACCCTCCATAACAGCGTCCCCCTCCTCCCTTCCCCCTCTTACTTCCATTATGACAGGGTCCACCTCCTCCGTGACCCCCTCTTACCTCCACAGTGACAGGGTCCACCTCCTCCGTGCCCCCTCTTACCTCCACAGTGACAGGGTCCACCTTCTCCGTGCCCCCTCTTACCTCCACAATGACAGGGTCCACCTCCTCCGTGCCCCCTCTTACCTCCACAGTGACAGGGTCCACCTTCTCCGTGCCCCCTCTTACCTCCACAATGACAGGGTCCACCTCCTCCTTACCCCCTCTTACCTCCACTAAGACAGAGTCCACCTCCTCGCTGCCCCCCTCTGACCCCCCATAACTGGGTACACCTCCTCGCTGCCCCGCTCTGAACCCACATAACAGGGTCCACCTCCTCGCTGCCCCCCTCTGACCCCCCATAACAGGGTCCGCCTACTCCGTGCCCCCTCTTACCTCCACAGTGACAGGGTCCACCTCCTCCGTGCCCGCTCTTACCTCCACAGTGAAAGGGTCCACTTCCTCCGTGCCCCCTCTTACCTCCACCGTGACAGGGTCCACCTCCTCTGTGCGCCCTCTTACCTCCACAGTGAGATGGTCCACCTCCTCTGTGCCCCCGCTTACCTCCACAGTGACAGGGCCCACCTCCTCCGTGCCCCCTCTTACATCCACAGTGACAGGGTCCACCTCCTCCCTGCTCACACTTACCTCCACAGTGACAGGTTCCACCTCCTTCCTGCCCCCCTCTTACCTCCACAATCACAGGGTACACCTCCTCCAAGCCCCCTCTTCCCTCCACAATGACTGGGTCCACCTCCTCCCTGCCCCCTCTTACCTACAAAATGACTGCGTCTACCTCCTCCCTGCCCCCTCTTACCTCCACAATGACAGGGTCCACCTCCTCCGTGCCCCCTCTTACCTCCACAGTGTCAGGGTCCACCTCCTCCGTGCCCACTCTTACCTCCACAATGACAGGGTCCACCTCCTCCGTGCCCCCTCTTACCTCCACAGTGTCAGGGTCCACCTCCTCCGTGCCCACTCTTACCTCCACAGTGACAGGGTCCACCTCCTCCCTTCCCCCTCTTACTTCCACATTGACAGGGTCCACCTCCTCGCTGCCCCCCTCTGACCCCCCATAACAGGGTCTACCTCCTCCCTGCCCCCCTCTGACCTCCCATAACTCAGTCCACCTCCTCCCTTCCCTCTCTTACCTCCATTATGACAGGGTCCACATCCTCCGTGCCGCCTCTTACCTCCACTATAACAGGCTTCACCTCCTCCGTGCCCCTTCTTTTTTTATTTTTTTTTTTAATTTTATTGCTACTTTATTTGTTTATTTATTATTTATTTTTGGCTGTGTTGGGTCTTCGGTTCGTGCCAGGGCTTTCCCTAGTTGCGGCAAGCGGGGGCCACTGTTCATCGCGGTGCGGGGACCGCTCTCCATTGCAGTGCGCGGGCCTTTCACTATCGCGGCCCCTCCCGTTGCGGCCACAGGCTCCAGACGCGCAGGCTCACTAGTTGTGGCTCATTGGCCCAGCTGCTCCGCGGCATGTGGGATCTTGCCAAACCAGGGCTCGAACCCGTGTCCCCTGCATTAGCAGGCAGACTCTCAACCACTGCGCCACCAGGGAAGCCCCCGTGCCCCCTCTTACCTCCACTATGACAGAGTCCACCTCCTCGCTGCGCCCCTCTGACCTCACATACCATGGTCCACCTCCTCGCTCACCCCTCTGACCCCCTATAACAGGGTCCATCTCCTCCCTTCCCCCTCTTACCTCCATTATGACAGGGTCGACCTCCTCCGTGCCCCTTCTTACCTCCACTATGACAGAGTCCACCTCCTCGCTGCCCTTCTCTGACCCCCCGTAACAGGGTACAACGGCTCTCAGCCCCCCTCGGACCCCCCATAACAGGGTCCACCTCCTCACTGCCCCCCTCTGACCCTCCATAACAGTGACTACCTACTCCGTGCCCCCTCTTACCTCCACAATGACAGGGTCCACCTTCTCCGTGCCGCCTCTTACTTCCACAATGACAGGGTCCACCTCCTCCGTGCCCCTTCTTACCACGACTATGATATAGTCCACCTCCTCACCACCCCCCTCTAATCCCCCTTAACATCGTACACCTCCTCGCTACCCCCCTCTGATCCCCCATAACAGGCTCCACCTCCTCGCTGCCCCCCCGACCCCCCATAACAGGGTTTACCTCCTCCCTGCCCTTCTCTGACATCCCATAAGCGGGTCCACCTCCTCCCTTTCCCCTCTTACCTCCATAATGACAGGGTCCACCTCCTCCGTGCCCCTTCTTACCTCCACTATGACAGAGTCCACCACCTCGCTGCCACCCTCTGACCCCCCGTAACTGGGTCCAACTCCTCGCTGCCCCCCTCTGACCCCCCATAACAGGGTCCACCCACTCCGTGCCCCCTCTTACCCCTCATAACAGGGTCCACCTACTCGCTGCCCCCCTCTGAAACTCCATAACAGTGACCTCCTACTCCATGCCCCCTCTTACCTCCACAGTGACAGGGTCCACCTCCTCCGTGCCCCCTCTTACCTCCACTATGACAGGGTCCCCCTCCTCGCTGCCTCCCTCTGCCCTCCCACAACAGGGTCCCCCTCCTCCTTGCCCCCTCTTACCTCCACTATGACAGAGTCCACCTCCTCGCTGCCCCCCTCTGACCCCCCATAACAGGGTCCACCTCCTCCGTGCCCCTTCTTACCTCCACTATGACAGAGTCCACCTCCTCGCTGCCCCCCTCTGACCCCCCTTAACAGGGTACACCTCCTCGCTGCCCCCCTCTGACCCCCCATAACAGGTTCCACCTCCTCGCTGCCCGCCTCTGACCCCTCATAACAGGGTCCACCTACTCCGTGCCCCCTCTTACCGCCACAGTGACAGGGTCCACCTCCTCCGTGCCCCCTCGTACCTCCACAGTGACAGGGTCCACCTCCTCCGTGCCCCCTCTTACCTCCACAATGACACGGTCCACCTCCTCCCTGCCCCCTCTTACCTCCACTATTACATGGTCCGCCTCCTACGTGCCCCCTCTTACCTCCACAGTGACAGGGTCCGCCTCCTCCGTGCCCCCTCTTACCTCCACAGTGACAGGGTCCGCCTCCTCCGTGCCCCCTCTTACCTCCACGGTGACAGGGTCCGCCTCCTCCTTGCCCCCTCTTACCTCCACTATGACAGGGTCCACCTCCTCCATGCCCCCTCTCGGCGAGGGTACGCCGTGAATCCCCGGGCTCGGGTGAAAGCCTGGCCCGTCGCCTGGCCTACCGGCCACGGCGGCTCCGACAAGAAGGGCCTAGGGTGCTTCTCTTGGTTTTGATTTTTTTTCTCCTGGAACTCGATCCTGGCCCGGTAGTGCTTCCGGCTTCATATTCTGCACCTTTGGCATTTCGGTTTTGTAATGGTGGCGAGGTTTGAGTGGCCCCAGTGTTGAGGTGACACCGGGTTTGTTTTTCCGCCCGGAGGTGAAAGCGTCCGCAGTGGCATACGTTCTCTACTAGATTATGAGATTTGCACACTTTCAGACACTCTACTCCCTTGGTAGCAGCAACCTCTTACCCTGAACGGATGACTTTTTACTCCTTTTGAAGACTTTGTTAAAAAGCAAGAATCGTTTGAGGATTCTCTAAACAGACAGTGTTCTAGAAAAGCGAAATATCGTTTTGCCCAATAGTATGTTTTCAGCCTAGGACATTTTTACATTTCTGTTGTGGTTTGTGTCTCCTACTGTATCTGATATCTCAAGAGAGCTTCCACTCCAGAGCCTGGATTCACTTCTTTCTCTGCATCCTCACAAGAGTATTGTTTTAAAAAGCTATCCTTAAACTCCATTTGCTGGTGTTGGTTAAGTCTAGACCTTCGAATATGACTCATTTCAAACTTAACAGTTGATAGGGATTTCAAATGAAATTCACTTTTATGACCAGAATGATTCTAAGAGATATGCTCTTTTGACACATTTTACCTTAGTTTTGGTGTGGCTCTTTATAGGCTTTTGGTTTGAGACCTGGAAAACCTCAAAAAAAAAAAATTCTGTATCATGATCCAATAAACGCTTATTGAGCAAAAAAAAAAAAAAAAAAAAAATTTGATGTTGTATATTCAGCTTTTCCTATTAGCCTGTGAGAACTGTGGCACCACAGGGGTTGATATTTTATTATATTTCCTTTCCTTGAGTGACACAATATTTGAAGTATAATTGGCACTCACTGAATGTTTACTGGGTAAATAAGTGACTGAATGAGGTTTGTGAGCTCTTTGTCTTTATTTCCATCTGCAGTGTGGTTTTCTTCTCTTGTTGCCCATCTTCTTTATTCCAACACCAAGCTTTCTGTCAGCCTGCCTAACCCTCTGCTTCCTCTATTGTTACCTCTTTGTCTTCTGCCCCCACATTTACTTTACTTCCAGTACACAAAATGTAAATCTGTACCATGTAAAAATTATTTGATATCTAACTTTTAAAAATGCTGTTCAAATTTGTAGTTATGTCCAAATCCATCCTCCATCCCGCCCTGAGTCACATGAAACAATGTCTCCTTCAGCCTTCTGAGGGCACTGTCTTGAACACTAGAGAGCAGAAGGAAGAAACCAGGGCATTTACCCCCCTCTTTCTCTGCATGAGCTGCACTCTTTCCTCAGTCCCACTTTGCTACTGACAGATGTGTTATACTTTGAGATTTGACTCGGATATCCCATGCCTTGATTTCCAGTAACACTGCCTCTTCCTGTTGTCACTCCATTCCATGAGAACATGTTCTTTCCTAATGTTATTCATTTCCGGGTTGCTTCATAATTCCTTGTTTAGCTCCTCTGCTTTTCCACAGCCTGAATATTTAATTCACTGACTTAAATTTTCTTTATCTTTTAATACTTAGGATAGTTTTTTGTTTTCCTGCTTGGATCTTCACTAATAAAATAAATTTAGAGATAGGGGCAGAGAGTAGCCACATTTTTCTTGGTATATTTTTGAATTACAATGAAAAGTCCATGTTTTTTGAATAACTACAGGGACTCTGTATAATTAGTCCACATTATATTGCTTTCAGTGATTACTGGAAGCTCTGTGGAAATTGAAATAATAGCAAATGCAAATGAAAGTAAGAAATGAACACGTTTATCATTTGATACTATAACGATTAATATAGCTTCTTGGTCAAAGACCTAAATGCAGCCAGAACAAGTATTATTTCATGATTCTAGAATCTCAGGGTTATTTTGCTAAAAGTAAACCATCACATTTAGTTCCATATAAAATTATTCACCTTCATTAAAAAGATCAAAATTAAATACTCTTGGTTCTGTTCTGTGAAATGTCGGTAAATATATTTTCTTCAACTACACAGGGCAGGGGGTTGGGTCATGTTGGCTGAAGTGATAAAAATAGATTTCCTGGAAGATAATGCAAGTTACTCAAAGAGAAAAATATAGTCCAGTAGATTTTGTAATATTTCCAAGTAATAAAGCTAGAACATTTAGCTCTCACTTCATCAGGAACCCAGTTTATTCAGTAATTTAAATTAAAGGAATCAAAGGATTATGAAGCTTTATCAGGTATTCTTGCATGAAAAAGCTAGCAATAATCTCTCCAACCATGTGCCTAGGTAAACATTTGGCACCATATAGTCTTTGAAAGAAGTCCAGGGAAACAAACAAATGTTACAACAAAGACAACAATACCAGGACCCAGAGGAAATTAAGGCGCCATCTGCTCTAGTGTGTTTTTATAATACAAAATGAGGGAAGGACCTTTATTTTGATACTTTTTGTGTGATAATCCTTACCTTTTTACCAGTAGAGGAAGGACACTTGTGATATTGTTCATTGTATTAGTCTGCTAGGGCTACCATAACAAAGTACCACAGACTGAGTAGCTAAAACAACAGAAATTTATTTACTCACAGTTCTGGAGCCTGCAAGTCTGAAATTAATGTGTTGGCAGGGTTGGTTTCTTTTGAGCATTTCTCTCCTTGGGTTGTAGATGGTTGTCTTCTCCCTCTGTTTTCGAATGGTCTTCCCTCTTTATGTGTCTGTGTCCTAATTTTCTCTTCTCGTAAGGAAAATAGTCATATTGGATTGTAGCTCACCCTAAGTATCTCATTTTAACATAATTACCTCTTTAAAGGTCCTATCTCCAAATACACTCACATTCTGAGGTACTGGGGGATAAAGACTTCAACATATGAATTTTGGAGGACATAATTCCGTCTATAACACATATAGTAATTGAATTTCTCTTTTGAAGGTAATGTATATTGGATTTGGTGGTGTTGGTACTGAGGAAGAAATAAAGGGGGAAAATAGTAGACAATCAAGTAAAAGAAGATAAAAAGAAAAGGAGAATTTCTTCTCACTATGCTACACCCACACTTGTACCAATGTGACATTCTTTTCTACGTTTGTACACATTTTCTGTCAATAATAATTATTTCCCCATTTTTTTAAATAATTATTAGCACCTTTAATTAATTAATTAATTATTTATTTATTTATTTATTTATTTTTTTGGGCTGTGTTGGGTCTTCGTTTCTTTTTTTTTTTAAACTTTTTTTTTTTTTAAAACACTATTTTATTTATTTTATTTATTTATGGCTGTGTTGGGTCTTCGTTTCTGTGCGAGGGCTTTCTCTAGTTGTGGCAAGTGGGGGCCACTCTTCATCGCGGTGCGCGGGGACTCTCATTATCGCGGCCTCTCTTGTTGCGGAGCACAGGCTCCAGACGCGCAGGCTCAGTAATTGTGGCTCACGGGCCCAGTTGCTCCGCGGCATGTGGGATCTTCCCAGACCAGGGTTCGAACCCGTGTCCCCTGCATTGGCAGGCAGATTCTCAACCACTGCGCCACCAGGGAAGCCCAGGTCTTCGTTTCTGTGCGAGGGCTTCCTCTAGTTGCGGCAAGCAGGGGCCACTCTTCATCGCGGTGCACGGGCCTCTCACTATCGTGGCCTCTCTTGTTGCAGGGCACAGGCTCCAGACGCGCAGGCTCAGTAGTTGTGGTTCACTGGCCTAGTTGCTCCGCGGCATGTGGGATCTTCCCAGACCAGGGATTCAACCTGTGTCCCCTGCATTAGCAGGCAGATTCTCAACCACTGCGCCACCAGGGAAGCCCAATTTCCCCATTTTTTACATAGCTAATTCCTAGACATTCTTGAAGAATTAACACCATCCCCTGTAGGAAACATTTGCTCTCTCCCACTTTTATTGATTTGAATTCAGTGGTTTTCCTTGTGTTGCTTTAGCACCTGGATGTTTATCAACACTGGTAGGATTATCGTCTTGTACGATAATCATATACATTCCCTCCATTAAAATGAGAGCTCCTTGAGGACTAGGACTAGCTGTTTCATCCCCATATCATCAATGCCTGGCTTGTTTGTACATAAACATAATTTCTTGATCCAATAGCTGTTGTTCAGCATCCTCTCTGTGGCAGACAGAGAGGAGGCAATGATGAGAAAAATCAGACAGTCTCTGTTTTACTAAAACAGTTTAGTCAAAGCATCTCAGAAGCAGTGCATCCTGGACACACCCCCACCATTAACACCACTACTATCCATAATCACGAAAAGGTATTCTTTATACCTTCTTCTCTAGATAAGTAGATTTTTATGAGGAACATTATATTCTTTGGGCAGAGATTTCCTTCCATTCTTAGTAATCCTGTCTAGGACAACTGTTAGTGGCCCAAGACTTGAATTTTATAGTGAGTCAAATACTGTGAAATGTAGGGCTGTTTCTCAAAGCTCAGGTGGGAAGCAGAAATTCACATACGACAACCTTTATACTGAATAAGATGCACAAAAAATTACAAATATAAAAACTTAGAGGTAAAATGGTTACAATTCAAAGGATGGTAATGATGAATGTAATACATGTCAAGTAAACCTGAAATTCCAACTGAGTAGCCTACTTCACAAGCTATACAGTGTAGGGGGAAATCCTGTCAGTATCAGCCCATTTTTACTAGAATCCTTCTGGGGAATAAGGAAGGTATTTTAAAGACATTCTCTATCTCTCATCTCTGGGATGAAGTTCATGATCAAATACAATTTTATAACTAGATGTTTACACTGTGATTCATCAAATCCCTCTATGAATAATCTAGGAGGAATTTTTTAGTCTACCTCTGCAAAGTTGCTCAACTTTCGAAATGAAGTACTTGCAACCTCCTGATACCTGTCCCCCAATTACTCTGAAATCTCTCTCCTCTCTCATTCATCACTCCCCCTTTCCCTGTGGTTCAGATTTTAAAGGTTTATTAATTAGAATTTATTCATTAATTGATTTTAACACTACTACGGGGCACTTACTGTATGCCAGACAGTTCATATAATTCCTGCCTTTATGGAACTTAAATCCAAGCAGTTAATAATTAATTCAAACAACAAAGGTAAATATTTCTAAGTATGGGATATTCAGTGGTTAGTATTTTTTAAAAACTTTCATGTATAAAGTGCAAGTTGAGTGTGTATAAGAACCACCTTCACGGACTTCCCTGGTGGTACAGTGGTTAAGAATCCGCCTGCCAGTACAGGGGACACAGTCCGATCCCTGGTCCGGGAAGATCCCACATGCCGCGGAGCAACTAAGCCCGTGTGCCACAAATACTGAGCCTGTGCTCTACAGCCCACGAGCCACAACTACTGAAGCCCGTGCACCTAGAGCCCGCGCTCCGCAACAAGAGAAGCCACCACAATGAGAAACCTGCGTGCTGCAACGAAGACCCAATGCAGTCCCCCCAAAATAAATAAATAAAAAATTTTTTAAATATATAAAAAAGAACCACCTTCCCACATATACACCAAAATCTGCAATGGTTCAAACTAAGTTTACCTAGGATTTTCCAACACTCTTCAATGTCACCAAAAGTTTTCCTTTGAAGAGCACGTATCTGAATAGATGAGGTTCTAAAATTCTAACTGCTTGATGTTACCTAAAATCTTGTGCCAGAAATTCATCACTAATAATTTATATTACATGGCAAGTGTTTCATTCCATAGAAAATTTATATTCAGAGATCCTTATATTTTTGCATGAACATTAAGGAAACATCTTAAAATATTATTTTTCTGCTTTATCAGTTTCCTTTATTTTATCCTTGGTTCAGCAGATAGCTTAAATGCCTTTAAAAAATCACCATCAGCTAAGAGAGTATAAAATCACAATCATTTCCATAACGTTTCCTTCTTCTTTTGAAAGTGAAGGTCAGGAATTTCTTTTCAAATTCAGTAGCAGATTAGTCAGATTTCTTGTGCGAGTAGTTACCGGCTAAATTTGCCAGTTTCCTTGCCCTTCTTTATGGTTCTCCAGTTAATCTTATTGCACCTCTTTACTCATGTTTCCTTCTGCTGGGTCTACTGGGCAAAAAGTCTGAGATAAAAAACTTCTGCTTACTCTCTCTCTACAGAATTATGTAACTCTTTTTGTCTCACTTTGTTCTTTCCCTTTGATTTCTTGGCATATGAACCTTGGATAATATACTAAAAAAATTTAGTAAAGAAACTATTTTAGAACTCTAAAAGAAATATGTGAATAACTAAGAGTAAAATTAAGCACAGTCCTAATAGCACAAAGACAAATCATTGTGGAGAAGAGAACAGACCTAGATTCTATGGTAAATTAATGGTCTGGACAGGAATATGAGAAAATGAACATTTACAGAATATTTACCATGTGCCAGATACTGTCATAAGCACCACCAAAAATATAAATAGAGAGTTGGTTGTTTCAAATATTTGGTCCAAGATCAGAGAGCAATGGTGCAGTCACAGAGCTGAGACTGAAGGCAGGTAGATCTGATCCCAAAGAAAGTCCACATTCTTTTCAAATTCCATTCTAATGGGATTCATAGTATCAATGTCCAGTCCGTGGCAGTCTCAAAATCTGCAATGTGGAGGTAACATTACCTACCCACGTGATTGTTGTGAACATTGTATGAAATAATGTACCCAATCCCGCAAGGATGGTGCCAAGCATATAACTCAAATAATCACCACATATTTGTTCCCTCCAGAGACCTCTGTGTAACAGGTTCTTCTCAAGCAGAGAGAATGTATATGAGGATACCAAAGCCCCCTTTCACCTACGAAATTGTATCTACTGGAGTGTTGAGCCAAAGATACCAGTTTTTACATATTTATGTAATACTGGCTTATTGGCTTTTAAAAATTCTAAATTAAGAGGAGATTGCTAGAACTAATGATCTGAGGGTAATGTTTGCTGTCACTGTTGGCTGCCAAGGGAGTTGCAAATCTCCTAGTTCCAGATCAGGACAACCACTAACCTTGAGCCACATTCAGCTGAGGATGTTCCTTTCCTAAATGATTTCACCCACAACCTGATTCTCTCCATAGTCCCACTCACCATGGTAGAGGCTTAATGGACCTGGAAGGGAGGAAAAAATAAGTCACTGTGAGAATGTCATGCAGACACAACTGCAACAACGAGGACCTGGTCAGAGCACGTCAAAGGAAAAGCTATTCCACATGCATACATACGGTATTTCCCACAACTCACAGGCTCAGAATCTTGCGGGGAGGTTCCCTTAACTCTTACACACTCAATTATTAAGTAGTTTAGACAATGGCCAAAAACCTATTTGTGGTCTTTCAAGCCCAACCATAGGCAACTACGAAGACTTTACCTGGCAAACCTCACAAAGGGAAACTGCCCTCTTTGCCCGGGGATTTGGTGCACAGCCAGTGCACTGCAGTCTTTGAAGAGAGTGCCAGTCGAGGACCTTGCTCCCCCTCGCCCACCAAGCTGGCCATCCTCTTACCTATAATCTGTATTCCTAGAACTGGCACCGCCCTTGGAGGCCTGTTTATCAGGGGTCTTTGGCAGAAGACTTTCTCAGGCACCTCTGCTGAGGTCTCCTTATCAGAGGTGAGAGAAGGGGACCGTTAACACATTTTCTCCACTCTGCCTCAGGACCCAGTGGTTGTCCACTCCTCGCCCTTTCCCCACTCCCCTCTCCCCTCCCTCCTGGGCTCTCTCAGCAGTGAGGCAGTGCCCACACCTATGTTTATCCAGCTGGCCCTAGATCAGCGCTCTCTCATGAGCAAGAATGGAACAGGGGAGAGCCAGGGCTTTCTCCACTTCAGCTTAAACTAGTTTTGCTTATACTACTGCAGGGAGTGATTGAAGGCTTGAAAGTTACTTTTCCTTCTGGTTTGTAATCTTAATTGGCTACTTCAGCACCTGGTAGCTGAGATCTCTCCAGCTCATCTGCAGCTCCTGATCTTCATTTTCTTTTTTTTCTTTTTTTTAAAAATTTATTTATTTATTTTTGGCTGCATTGGGTCTTCCTTGCTGCACGCGGGCTTTCTCTAGTTGTGGCGAGCAGGGGCTACTCTTCGATGCGGTTCGCGGGCTTCTCATTGCAGTGGCTACTCTTGTTGCAGAGCACGGGCTCTAGGTGCGGGCCTCAGTATTTGTGGCACACAGGCTCAGTAGTTGTGGTGCACGGGCTTAGTTGCTCTGCGGCATGTGGGATCATCCAGCACCAGAGCTCGAACTCATGTCCCCTGCATTGGCAGGTGCATTCTTAACCACTGGGCCACCAGAGAAGTCCACCTGATCTTCATTTTCAGTTCCATACTTCGTGGAAGAGTGAAGTGTTGTCCAGAGCAGTCACAGAATCTGGAGTCAGATGACTGGATTCAAATTCACACTATACTACTTTTTAGTGTTTGACAGTTGTTATGGGCCGAATTGTGCCTCCCCAAATTCATATGTTGAAGTTCTAACCCCCAGTACTTCAGAATATGACCATACTTGGATAAAGTCTTTAAATAGGTATTTAAAATAAGGTCATTAGGGTGGGCCCTAATCCAGTATGACTATTGTCCTTATAAGAAGCAATTAGGACACACACCCAGAGAAGACCAAGTGAAGACACAGGGAGAAGACAGCTATCTATAAGCCAAACAGAGAGGCCTCAGAAGAAACCAACCCTATCGACATCTGATTTTTGGACTTGTAGCATCCAAAACTGTGAGAAAATAAATTTTTGTTGTTTAAGCCATCTCGTCTATGGCACTTTGTTATGGCAGTCAAAGAAAAATGATACAAGAGTGATCATGTTACTTTTCTTGGCCATAATTTTCTCCTATGTAGACTGGGAATAAACTGATTATTGTTACAGCAGCATTTTAAAAAATGCTAAGACCATTTAAGTAGAGAATATTGTGAATACCCAAGAAATATCAGCTCTTATTTTCCTTTGTTTTTAGCTTTGAAATGATTAGCCTTCTTGTTCTAGGACCTCTGACCTAATAATGGTCTACATATACTGGAAGCTTAATCTTTGATCAGATCACTTACCTATGCCAAATGATTGAACAACTCCTAACTTTCCTGAGGCCGTAATTTAAACTTCTTGATCTGGATCTAAAATCAATCTGCTAAAGTGGCCCCATTTTATTTTTTCTCACTATATCATCTACTATTAGCCAGACAAAATTTTCCAATTCAGTTACAATATACACACTCTTCTCTCAGAAGCCATGGATTTTAGGTATTTTGCCTTTGTACATACCTTCATTCTATGCTTGAAATCTTCCTCTTTTTTTCTGTTCTTAAGCCTTCTCATTCTTTAGTGATTAAGTTGAGGAAGCATTTTCTTAACATTCCCACTCCTAGCAATCTCAAAGCAGGTGAGGAATAGTGGTTAGGAAATGAGGGTATTTATAGATAGATAATGAACTCATTTATTCATAAAACAATTACTGGGAATTCTCTATTTGCTAAGAATTGGGATATATTTGGATATAAAAAGTAAGAAAAATATAGACCTGTCCTCCAAGGTTTCATAATCTAGTGGGAGAAGGAACTACATTACATGCTGCTAAGTACCCTGCTTGATGTATGAAAAGGATGCTTTATACACATAGGAGGATATATGCAAATAAAAGAAGGGCAGAGCCAACTTTCAGGAGTAGAGAGCATTTGAGCTGAATCATGAAAAATCTGGAAGCATAAGCTAGGAGAAAAAAGAAAAACTTCTTTCTGAAAAAGAAAGAGACATGTTCAATACACCTGGAGTGTGTAAAGAAGAGAGCAGTAGGAGGTGGGAGGGAGGAAAATCTCAAGACAGGTGAGAGACACATTTGGATAAGCAGAATTCGCATAAGCCAACCTGAAACCAACGTGTGTTTTGTTTTTCCTACTTCCTGTCTAGTCTGAAGCAGATATATTTTATGGGTGGTATATCTGTACCTGCTGGCAAATGGTTGGCATTTACAGATGGAGTCTTGATATAGGGCATATTACTTATTTTTATGTCTAAAAATCTTCTACTGCAGGAAAATCAAAACCAAAAGAATATTTATAAACATTTAAGAACTTCAATTATATAAGAGAAGAAAAAATGATTTAGTGAATATTATCCAGGACAAATAGCTTTAGTATTCTCTTTCCTTTTTTCCCCCTAAGCTCTTTCTGCTGATTTTTTTGGTCACTCTTTATGACATTGTCATCCTTTCTTTGATCTTTGTACAATTAATAATTTAGAAGTATAATGGCACCACTTGAAGAAAGAAATTTAGCAGAACTTTATAAGCATTATAAACTTAAAAGATTACTTTCAAATACCATTTAGAGACTTTGCTGTACAATTTTATGTTTTCCTTCTAAAAGTATTTAAGGTAAATATTCTTTTATCCCTGGACAGTCATTTATAATTCTGACAATTTCTGAGCAATACTTAAATGTGAGTGTGCTTTCAAAGCTCTGGAAATATAAGAAAGGGCAAATGGGAGTGTTAAATACTAAGCATTTACTCTGTTCTGAGCATTTATAACTTTATCTCATTTAAGCCTCATAATACCGAAAAATAGGGATTTTTAAGTACGTTTTATGGATGAAGACACTAACCACTAGAGATATTAAGTAATTGACCTTTGCTTCATACTTTTATATTACAAAATTTCAGTGTTATCCCAGGCATTTCTGTTGACAAATTCCATGCTATTTCCATTAAACTAAGGCTAATTAAAAAGTGGTGTGGGAGAAGCACAGGATGATAAACTTTATAATGTCATATGTTTTTCTGTGTGTTTTTTTGTTTTGCTTTTTTGTTGTTTTTGAATTGCTGCTGGACTAAGTTCAGAAGGATTGAAAATTATTCATTATGGAAAGAAAAGTCATACACCACATAGAATCTACTAATTCATGATGATGAGCTTCATAATAACAAGTGATAGTGCTATTTTCAAGATTCTCCATGTCACAAATGGTAAAACAGAGGCACAAGAGGTTAAGTAGTAAATGTGGGTGACTGGTAACTATTAAATTTATTGGTGGGAATCAAATCCAGTTGATATAATATCAAACTTTCTTGTTTGGAAACTTGGTTTTCCAGCTACAATATTACAAAAAGAATCTCATCTAAATGATTTTAACAAAAAATCTGTGGCTCATGTTCCATCAGTAGAAGCTTTCATGTATTTTTCTGGTTGGGCTCTGATTTTTCTGAACAAATTCTAAAAATAGAGAACCCATAATATAAAAGGCTTCACAGTGAGCCCCACAGACTAGTATATCTGAAAGTAGGCACATGAATTGCTAAGAGAAGATCTGTTGTGCACAAAGAATTCATATATGATAAGAAAATGTTCTCAAAAATATACATAACTTGAAACTGACACTGTCCTAGAGAAACAGCACAGTCAGGCCCTCCCCACAATATCCTTTAGTAAAATATGTATCTTGAGAATGTCTGTCTCTTTCTTTGATCCTTGATGACATATTATCTGGGTATAAATATTTTAGTGACAAAATTTCTCTGTACTTCTATACTCATATTTTATGAAGAAGCCACCTAAGGTCAGTTTGTTTCGAAGTTTGTTAGTGTCATTATCTATCTATCTATCTATCTGGCTGAACCACACTGACTCCATTTTGTCAGCTCCATCTCAGGCCGGCTGTCCTACCCACTCCCCTTTCTGAGTGACTGAGCTTTTGCCTCCTCACAAGGACTGTGCCCAAGCCAGGTAAGTTCTCTATCAACTTTTACCTTTGCCTTCATCTGATACGAAAACTGGAAGAGTGCCTTTTGCTGATGCAGATGGTTAATGGTCATGAGACCCCTAGGGGGAGGAAAAACCCCCAGTTCCCAGAAACGTGGACTTGCTTCTTCCTAGTGGTCAGATTCTATTTTTAGCTTCGGTGCCCTTAAATCCCCCTGTGCCCCTTTCAGCTATGTGGACGGAGTGCAGCTGTGAAGGCCTCTGGAGCATTGTTAGCCCAATCCCACCAGTACGTAAGTTACCCACAATAAATTTCCTAAGTGCACTTTGTGGAGTCGCCTGCTTCATTTTTCAGTCTTAAAGTTCCTTCTAGTTCAGAGGATGTTATTCAGTATCTCTGCCTCCAAACACCGTCTGTCAGGTTTTTTTGGCCACTCATAAGAGTCTTTCTTTATCCTTAAAATGCAGCCATTTAGTTGGTATAGATCCCATGATTGATCATTTCATATGTTTCCTTGGGACACCATTGCCCTTTCAAACTACATATTTTAGGTTTTTGTTCTCTCCATCTCCCCACCTCAAAATTTTTCCTTTTCTCAAAAGTCTTTGAATATTTTTGTTCTATATTTTTTCTAGTTTCTTTCAAGAATACCACTCTAGGAAGTTGAAATGCTTTTATCTTTTAGTTGAATAAGTTTCTCTGTAATCATTTTTCTTTTGTTTGTTTCCATTTTATTTGCTTATTGCCTGTGTCTTTCTTAACAGTTTTCTCCTTTTAATGTCTCTTTGCTGTTCAATTATATTTTCCTGGATTTTTTGGTCACCGCTGGAATTATAGCACACAGTACAATGCCTGCCACATAGTGTAGTTTCACCAAGTATTTGTTGAACATATTAAGAATAAAGGAAAAAGAACTTTCTTGCTTCTTTGTCCTCTTTTATTATTCTTAGTGGTGAGTGAAAGGAAGCTCACTTTCATTGATTTTATGTGTTTTGTTTGTCAACCAAGCAGAATAGGCAAGACTATTATTTACTTAGTAAAATATATTTATTGATAGAGTAGTCTGCACATGTTTCTGTAGGCCATAATATATGGTAGTTAAAATTGCAGGCTTTGTTGACAGATAGATCTGGTTTCAGGTCACAGTTCTGCTGGGTAATAACTGGGAGAGTGTGGCAGCAAGATCATGTTGTTCCTCCATAACTCCAGCGCCTTATCATGGTGTCTTTCACAAAGTAGGTCCTCAACAGATATTTCTGGAATGTCTGTTGGGTGAATAAATTTACAAAATTATGGATGTAGTTCTTTTTTTCAGTTTCTTAGAAATATTATAATTAATAAATTTATACATCCTAAAATACCATAATATATATATATATATATCAAAATTACAAACAAGACTATGGATTTAAAAATTTTTTAAAGCCAAGTATAACTGTCCATTGATTTAAAAAAATATTACCCACTGTTTGATTGTGTTTGTTCAGTGACATAGGAAAAGAATGGCATTATTTCTTTCAAGTGGCTGACTATCAGGTACGTGTTAGAGCTTGAAATGGGCATGGAGAAAAAGAAGCTACCCCAGAGTTGACCCAAACTCAGCTAATGATATCCAAGTAGCCAAAAAGCTTACAAAGAATTAATTCTTTATGTAACATAGGTTTACAAGGTAAAAAAAAATATGATTAAAATAGTGTCAGAGGACAGCAGATTATCCTTCCTGAACTGCTTTTTCTTTTTTTTTAAATAAATGATCAAAAGTAAAGAGGACTTCAAATTCCAGCTTCCTGACACAGTAATATATATGTATATATATATATATATATATTTTTTTTTTTTTTTTTTAAACGAAAAGTTGGTGGGTTTTTTATTAATTAATTAATTAATTAATTTTTGGCTGCATTGGGTCTTTGTTGCTGTTTTCTCTAGTTGCGGTGACTGGGGGGCTACTCTTCATTGCTGCGTGCAGGCTTCTCATTGCGATGGCTTCTCTTGTTGTGGAGCAGGGCTCTAGGAGCACGGGCTTCAGTAGTTGTGGCAGGTGGGCTCAGTAGTTGTGGCTCGCGGGCTCTAGAGCGCAGGCTCAGTAGTCGTGGCACACGGGCTTAGCTGTTCCGCGGCATGTGGGATCTGCCTGAACCAGGGATCCAACCCGTGTCCCCTGCATTGACAGGTGGATTCTTAACCACTGCGCCACCAGGGAAGTCCCAGTAATAGGAATTTTAAGTCAGCTTCTGTCAGGATTTTGGTGAAAGGAGAGGCTATTTAACCAGGCAAGAATGACTCATATTATTTTATAAAAGAAAACAAAAATGTGAGGAAAATGCAGGCATAGAAGAGAATTCTATGATTTTCATATCTAAAAAAAAAAATCTATGTGTATAATCTGTATTTATTAAACATAGTCCAGAAGAAATGTGTGCATGTGGGTTTATGTTGAAGTATGTTCAGCCAAGCATTGTTTGTATTATTGAAAAATTAGACATAATTGTAGACATAAGTGTCCACAAATAAATTATGATGCATTCATATGATGAAATAATATATAATAATGCAAGTGTTAGATTTGGCAGATCCTATTACTATTAAAAATACCTATTTTAATTTATATATTGTTAAAAATATTTCCTCACCCTCCTTATACATCCCAGACTCACTGATATCAGGCTTGACCAAAGGACTTAAATAAGGAAATGAAATGTGAGCAGAAGAGATGCCTGCCACTTTTCTACAAAAACATCCATTCTCCATGGTTTTTCTTCCCTGTGCTATGATACATGCAATGTCCCTGTTAGTGTCTGTTCCATCATTCTGGTCTCATAGTGGAGAGTGACGGAATCATGGAACAGAGCAGCTACCCACTCCTGTTGGCTGCACAATAAGATTAAACCTTTGCTGTTGGGCGTCACCAAGGTTTTACAGTCATTTGTTATTGCCAACAGCATAACTTTGAGGTGACACTGAGAGAGTAAATCCATCATCCTGACATAGCTTATATTGTTAACATTCTTCCTCCTCAAATTCTGAATGTAAATCGATTAATTCATAAATCTATAGTGGCTATATACAAATGATATATAATGCCATCTGCTTGTGACTTTGTCATACATCCTTTCATTTTAAGTCAGGGAATCATTTTGCTGTTTGCAAATGTGTAAGTTCAGATACAGTGTACAGAGGCACTCCAGTGATACATTGTTCTTCATTAAAAAAAATGGACGATTTATCTAATCTACTTACCCTCCTAATTGTCTACCCTTTTTCAACTACTGATTTACCTATATGGATAGATATAAAAGAACACACAATAAACCATGAGCCATGGTTAGAAGTGAGGGGGCAGAAGGAGGAGGAAACATAATTTTTACTTTATACAAATATGTATTAATTTATTCTTTATAAAAATTGTAGCACAGATTGTGGTGATGGTTTCACAAATGAATGCTTATCTCCAAACTCATCAAATTGTATATATATTATTATAGCTTTTTGTATGTCTAAAAAATTAATAAAACAAAATAGCTGAGGGAAGAAAATGCCAAATATGTATTATATATATGTATTATATATATAATACATAATTTAAAAATGAAAATAGGCTAACTGAAAATGCTATAATTTATCTTTACCCCTGTGAATATTATCATGGATTTCAGAAGTATTTTTTTAAGTCACTTGATTTTTTTTAAGGGTTAATTTTTTTGTGTGTTTGTTGCTTTATTCACATACTTGTAAGGGTGACCAACTGTGTGTGTGTGTGTGTGTGTGTGTATATATATATATGTATGTATATATGTATATATGAATATCTGGATTTTATCTCTTGGCTGACATATTTAAATGCATGCTACTGAAATGAAATACAATTTACCAAAAAATGTTTTCTTTATTTAATGAGAATGGCCAAATCTACTAAAAAGAAAATAAGCCACATTTCATTTTTATGCTATAGTATTTCATGACTACACTCTAATGAGTGAAATATGCTTCTTTAGAGAAGTCTAAAAAATCTGCAATAATTTTTCCAGGATTTTTATTCACTTTATTTTTGGTAGAGATGAGATGCCTGACCTTCTTTTAACTTTAAATGTTGAGGCCCATAGTTTATAAAATGCTGCAGACACATCTCTAAACCAAAGAAATCCATTAAAATGGCTTTTAAATGGAGTTCCTTCAAGAAGATAGCATTAGAAGTCTTCTTTACTTCTTATTTTGAAACAGTCGGGAGTTGATGTTTTTCTCTAAAGTCATATTGGTCAAAGATTAGCTTTTTCCCCGTGTAACTCTGGAGATCTCAGGAGATTGGGTGAATGTTCTAGGACAGCAGATTTGAATTTTATATAGGGGGGCTTTCCAACATCCAGTTCAATAACTGAGGAGTAGGAAATGAAGAGGAAATTAATACGTGAAGTCTAATAAACCTTGAACTACTTCCCTCTTCCTCTCCTTCTTAGCTAAAGAACTTCAGAGGTAAATAGATCTTGCTCTTAATTCTGGTTTGGTTGCTTTCTAGTTGCAGGACCTTGGATGAATCAGTTAACTTCTCTGAAGCTGTGTTTCCTCTGATTTATAAAAGGGAATAACAATATATTCTTCACTGGCTTGGGGAAGATTAAAATACAATAATGTACATACAGTGCTTAGCAGAGTATGTGTCTAAATACAGGTGTCCCACACAAGGGAGGCTTTGCCTGCTTTATAAAAATGTGTATTTTTATGTGAGCAAACAGATGACCCTTAGATGCACTTAGGAGCCTGACTCATCAAAAGTGCCTAACACAGGTATCATGCAGGTACCTTGAGTTATGCCACACTTCTCTGTCCCCAAAAACTGCAAATAAAAAGGGTCGCCTAAGGCTCGTCAACAATGCAGATGCCTAGACCCCACCTCAGAAATTCTGATAGGGACGATCTGGGATGGAACCTACTCATCAAAAGTTTAGCCACTATTCCCATGTCTGAGGAAGGTAGCCTGAGGCAGGTAGTCCCCCTTCAAGGAACTCTGGCTTCCTTTTTATAGGTGAATTTGATATTATTATAACTTTTAGCTCTTTTCAAAACAACACCAAGACTTTAATCTGAGATGAGACTGTCTGCATACAGGCTATTCGAGGATCGTCGCGCTTATATTCAAGTAGGGGTCAGTTTCCCAAGGAATAAACTCCTGTGAAAAAGGATACACCCCTCAGGGGTCTTATTTAGCCATTGTTTTTAGATTAAAAAGCACTTTCCACACTGCTCTATTTCTATTAGGATTAACCCCCGGTTGCAACACGTTTTCAGTAGCTTATTTAAGGTGTTTGAAAAATGCCCCCACCTCATTCATGTAAAGGTAGAATTGGTTAACCCGACAGCCATCCCCTTCCTCCCTCTACAGGTCATCTCCGAGTCAAAATGATACTCTTCGCTTCTCTGATTTTTATTACCTTTGGGCTTTGATGGGTATAATTCATCAGCTTGGCTTCAAAGTGACTCAGATGATATTTCATCTCTGTCACTTGATGGACTGACCTCTCCTTTTACAGTAATGGGCTCTTGCTAACCTCTGCTGACGTCACTTTGTTGCCAAACCATGCTCTGAATTAAAGCAGCTGGTTGCTAACTGGTCACAGCACGAAGTAAGCTTGTCCTCTAGTGGCCGCTGTTCAGATTGCGCCTTCAGGGCTTTGGTTCCGCCTTCACTCGCGGGGGTCGGGGCTGGAGCAATTTAAGTCAGAAACAAATTAGTCCACACAAAAAATAGATGTCTCTCAGTTTCACCAAATAATAATGTTATTAGTGTGAGAATTTTTCTCAAAGTATTATTTTGGATGAGCCGACACGAATAGCATTTCAATCAAAATAAGCAGTTATTAAGAAATGCTTTGAAAATGTGCATGTGTTTAGTAAAAGACTATTTCCCATCATATAAATGGAGGAGGAAGTGAGTTGCAAGATAGAACTGTTCATACTATACCTAGACTTTTTATATTAAGCAATCAGTTTGATTCCCAGGATATTTCTTGTCTCATCATCTCCCCGCTCTTGTTAAAAACCCTTCATTGGGGCTTCCCTGGTGGCGCAGTGGTTAACAATCTGCCTGCCAATGCAGGGGACACGGGTTCGAGCCCTGGTCTGGGAAGATCCCACATGCCACGGAGCAACTAAGCCCGTGAGCCACAGCCACTGAGCCTGCGCGTCTGGAGCCTGTGCTCCGCAACGGGAGAGGCCGCGACAGGGTGAGGCCCGCGCACCGTGATGAAGAGTGGCCCCCGCTTGCCGCAACTGGAGAAAGCCCTCGCACAGAAACGAAGACCCAACATAGCCAAAAATAAATAAATAAATTTATTTTAAAAAAAAAAAAAAACCTTCATTGAATTCTTGTTGTCAATACATTAAAATATAAACTCCTTAGAAAAACGGGCTTTCACAATTTGGGTCGAAACAATTTTTTAAAAGTTTTTGCTACTCATTCATTTTTCATTCTAAGATTCTGGCCAGATCAAATTACATGTATCTAGACAAGTTACATCCATTCATATTTCTTTGCTTTCTCACATGCTGTTCTTCTACTTGAAATGTCCTTCTTCCCTTCTTCCTTTCTTTCCTCCTTCAGAGACTTGTCGAAACACAGAATTCCTTCTTCTTGACTTAAGTATTGTCTTCTCTGTAAAACTTTCCTGACTCTTCCTTTTCCTAATTCTGCCTTAAAAATTCTACTACATCATCACTTAATACAGTAGACTGAGTTTCTGAGGATTTTCTTAAAGCCTGGTAGTGTGCCTGTGATCTAAAACATACTCAGGTCACACATTTCTATGAATAAAAGATTGATTTCATGTATAAATAAGCTTCATTGTGTTTCCAAGTATAAACTGGTAGACATACTCTGAACTTAATTCTACCTGTGATTTTCCTTCTAAGACACTGATGGTGGTATCTGTCATTATTGCAGCCCAGCATCCATTCCCCATTATTTTAATAATGACTCCCAGTCCCATTGTTGTAGTAATGACTCCCAGATTCTATTTCTGTACTTCCATGCACTCCCATGTGCTTCCAGTGATGTTGACTCCATTCATTTCTGCTTCTGTTAATGAGCGTGTGGTTTAGATCTGACTAATGAGAGTGCCACATTCTTCTGGCCTTGGTGATTGACTCAAGGATGGACAACACTAAGACACTGCTAATCCTCCTGGAAAAGAGACTCACAGTTTTCCACTAACTATGAATCATGAAAGATGAGAGGAATGGAACTTCTACCACTATCTTGCTACCACACGAAGCCAGCGTTTTGGTAACAGAGCAGAAAGGCACAGAAATTGGAATGTTGGTGATGTTGTTGAGAATATAAATTGTCATGACTCAATAGAGGAAATTTTGGAATGTGATCTAGTTAATATTGGTTTTTCTACCTTTCTGGAGTCCAAAGAGTCATAATTGATTATATGTATTTCACTAGTTATCCTTACTCAGACCTTACTATTTATCCTTACTTATCTGAGCTCAAACAGAAAGCAAGCAAGCATCCATCAACAGATAGGTCTTAACAGTTGTCATAAAATTAAAAAAAAAAAAATGCCATGGTTGGTTTGGACCTCAGGTGTACTAATTCTGAGATATTGAGTTTTGCACCTGTGTCTGAGAATTCCCCAGGTGCATGAAACTCCAGTTATCCATGGTAGTAACTTTCTGGTTAATATACCCTTTAATATCTGTCTTCCCTGAATCACTTCCCCACTTTTCTGTTAGTGTTCTCTGTACCTCCCAAGCAAACTATCTGCATTTGAAATTTTGTCTCAGAGTCTTCTTCTGGGGGAACCCAGACTAAGACTCAGACTCTGTGTGTGTTGTGTGCACATGAGTGTGTGTTTGTGTGCTTTTGTGAGATGTCTGTACTATATCCTGGGATTTGTATAATAGGACCCTTTTATAATGTTGGGGAGGTTTGGGGTTTTTTTGTTCTTTTTTCTTTAGTAGATTATCTAATCCCTGTGTCCGTGTTTATGTCTTTTTGTTGGCTGTCAAGTAACTCAGGGACAGATTTGTTGCCAACTTCTAATAATATTAGATTACCCCATAGCCTGCCTTCTGCATATTAATTTCACTTTTGGATTCATCTTTTCCCAATAATATCTTCCTTTTGTTCTGTTTCTTCTCTACTTTTAAAATCTTACCATGTGTATTTGTTCCTTTCTGAAAAAGACAAGATTTTTTTTAATTAAGTTTAATTTACTATTCCTAACACTATGTAGGTCACTTTGTGCCATTAAAATAGAAGTTGATTAAGATGACTAAATAAAATTGGAAATACAAGCATATATCTCCAATCTATCCAGTTGAATACAATACTTATCATGTATCACTTCAACCAAGCATTAAGGGAAAATTCAGGTTTCAAGAAGCCCCAGTAGTCTTTAATTTCAGGGGACGTTTGAAAAAAATAATACAAAATTACAAACATAGAACTAGAAAGTGAATGAGAAAACAAACAAAAAAAATTATAAATTTTTAAAAGGTCACATACACCGAAAACATCACAAAACTCAGAAAAATAACATAAGGTATGTCTTAAGTAACTACCTGTCACAACTCTATAATTACTTTTCTGACATTTTGACTACTTGCTCTTTGAATATTTTAATGCATTTTTACAACATTTTCTACAGAAAACAAAATTGAAAGACAACTCATTGCTTCCTCCAAAAGAGCTGATCAAACACTTTAAAGCATTAATATTGTTTTTAAAAGTTTTGTTTCACAACTTACTGCCATGCAAATTTTTATCAATTATGGGAAATCCCCTTTTAATTTAATTTAATCCCCTTCATATATGAACTATGTGATGTCATTGTATTTCACATTTTCTTGTGCAGGAACTACTCTTAAACCCTCTTTGAATTGATGTCACTCATATACTAGTCTGTTAGCATAACCATATCTTAAGAAACTTTTAAAAAATGACAATGTGACCATATTTTTAGGGTCCCTCGCTTGGTCTTGGAAGGTCCAGGGAAAATCTGGGCTCCTGGTGCTTAAGGTTTATTAGCTTCACTATGTATAAATATGCCCTGCAAGTAAGGGCAGAAGCACCATGTCTTCAGTTAATTACTTAAAGCATTAAACATTTACAGTTGACCCCTCTGTATCCAGGAGTTCTGCATCTGTGGATTCAACGAACCATGGATCAAATATATCCCCCACCCCCACCCCCAAAAAAAACTCCACAAAGTTCCAAAAAGGGAAAATTAAATTTGCTGGCAACTATTTAAATAACATTTACATTGTATTTACAACTATTTACATAGCGTTTACATTATATTAGGTATTTTCAGTAATCTAGAGATGATTTAAAGTATATAGGAGGATGTGTATAGGTTATATGCAAATACTATGCCATTTTATATAAGGAAGTTGAGCATCCTTGGATTTTGGATTCCGAGGAGGGTCCTGGAACCAATCCCCATGAAAACCAAGGGACGACTGTAGTTCAACATAAAAAGTAGCTCGTAATTGCTACTAGAAATGAGAACTAGTTGAGCCCACATATTCCTGGAAAGAGAAAAGGATTGACATTTAGTGAGGGCCTACTCAGGCCAACCTGTATCACGTAAGTGTATAAAAATGAATCCATTTACAAATCTATTCAATTAATACTTAAAAGCACCAATTCTCCAGGATACTGGAAATCTAGTTGTCAAAGAAGATAGATCTGTACCTTAAATTCTAATAGGGGAAATAGATAATAAAGATTAAACAAACAAATAACTACAAACTGTATGAGTGCTCTGAAGGAAACAAATAGATTGCTATGAGAAAGAAAACTGAGGGATGGGAAACCAAGTTTAGATCTACAAATCTCTAAAGTATTATTTAAACTGAGACTTACAAGATGAGACAGACCAGACACAAGAAAAATGAGAAAAGTGTGGCCAAGGGTGGGAACAGTTTGTGCAGAGACACTGAGACGTAAAATACCATGACCTATTTGGGGCAACTTAGAGGAGATCACTGTGCTGACTCGAGTGGGTGGCACAGGTGGCCCCCAGATCACTGCAGCCTTGGAGGCCGGGGCAAGGAAGGTTCTGAGTGCAGCAAGGAGCAATTTAAGGGTTGGATTTAAGGCTGACAACATACTTGTCATTCAGTCCATTGTGTGCAGCATGGAGCATATAAATACAATACAGGGAAGCAGGGAGGGCAGGTAGGAGACCCTCCAGCAGCATGGGTAAGAGGTGACGGCTGCTTGCACTAAACAGAGATTGCAGATAGGTGGAGTATCAGAAAACAGATGCTAATTGCTGTCGAGTAGAATGTGAAGCAAAATGGGAGAAAGAGGATTCAAATTTGATTCCCTGGTGCTGCACACGTTTACTGATGTGGAGAAAGATTGGAGGAGAAACAGATTTCATTTATAAGCCTGTGGGGTAAGTGTTTTTGTGTTTATGGATAATGAGAGAGCTTTAACTTTCCCCCCATCATTCAGTGCAAAAGTGGAAGAATATAAATCAATTTTTCCTGGATTTATTACCTTCAGAAATACACATTTTGAATACTGATCTTCCTTTCTCCCACTTTTTTGAATGTTTGGCCTAGCTGGTCTGTAAGTACTGGTATGGTATTCACGCCTCTGAATGTAGAATGGCCGTTCTGTTAGTGCCGCCTTACCTTCAGAATGTCCACTAGAGGGAGCTACTACAATGTTTTTTATTCATAGCTTTTGATAACTATGGTGAAGTTAGTATCTTCTGGTCACCCATAGACTTAATAAATATTATGTCGTTATTTTTTATAAAATTGTATGCATATTTTACATACAAGATCCTGGAGTGTTGATCAGAAACATTTTGGAAGGAGAAAATGTAGGAAATGAAGGGGAAAAAAAGAAACTCATCGTTTAAATAATTGGCAACAAAGCATCTAAGTTAAGCTGTGATTGAGGAAGAATCTGAAAATATTTTAGTAAGTAAGGCATACAGGGTTATATAAAATTTAATAGAAACCAGTGTTATTATCTTAAGATGTGTAAAATTATATTATTCACTGTGCTGTATTTATTTTTTATTTTAAGTGAATAATAAATATTTAAGAACAATTTAAAAAGTTACCTTTTACATGGTCCCCAAATCTGTTTTTCCTCTAAGGTCATACGTTACTGAATATAAAATTTTTCTACCATAGGAAGTTTTTAGAGCACACGAGTCACATAGTATAAATATCTCCAGTTAAATAAATAACACAAAATAAGCATAAACATAACAAGAACAAAAACAACAATAATAGCAACCATTTGGGTGCCGCTTGATCTCCTAATAATGTTATGTGTAGATTCTTATTTAATCATTTCCATTAGATCGGAAACGTTGGTTTCAGATACAGTGCAAGACAGGCCAGCCCTGGGGCGTCCCTTCCCTCTGTTGTGTGCTGAACCATGAAATGCTGCTTGAGGACAGTAGCAGCAGGGTAGCAGCAGTCCACACAAGGGTATGAGCGACAAAGACATCACTCAAAATGGAGTTTCTTAGGTGCCAGTAGATAGATGAGCGCCCTTCCAGTGAAGCATGTGTTTCTAGATAGGGATTGCCCTCCTCCCAAGGATCTAACACGTAATGTGTTGTGAGTTCTGAAAGTGCCTTGGATTTTGTTTGTTACCTCCGGGTGTCAGATAAAGTGGTAAATACCACCTTTTTAATTGGCACTGTTCCATCCTAACCGATGGCCATTAGCTCAGCCTGCTGGGGAATCGGCCTTTAGCTGTCTGTCTGAAAATAAGCAGGTCAGCTCTGCACAGACCCAACTCACAATGAGAGAAATAGTCCAGGAGGTTTGAAAACAGCATGTGACAATAAAATCTGAGGAAGAAAACTTTCTCAACCACGAAAGATATGCATTTGATATATCTTAACATTTTTTTATCCAGAGCACATGAAAGAAATCATCATAATTTAATGATACAAAACCTGGGATGTGTTAATATTTAGCTCAGTGGTTCTGAATTCTGGCTACACACTGAAATCGTTTGGGAAAATATTAATCTCAGATGCTCAGGCCACACTTCATACCAATTAAATCAGAATTGCTGGGATTAAAATCCAGGCATTAGTCATTTTTTAAGTTTTCCAGGTGACTCCAATGTGCAGCCAGTTCTGGAAATCATTGGTGTAGTGTAGTGTTTCCCAAGTCTTTATATTATAGGAGTCACCTTGGGATCTTGTTAAAATACTGATTTTGCTTCAGTAAGTTTTGTGTGAAGCCTGAAATTCCCAGAAGATGGCGATGTTGCTATTCACATACCACTGCTCAGCCTGGGTACCAGGCAATGTGGGTGGGCTTTCCTCTCCTCCATCAACACAGAGCTCCTAAAATGCCAGGAGTCTTTCAACTTATTTGGTGATATGTATTGTTGCTTGATGGTGTGGAAGCTTTTGGATATTTGACACAAACCTCAGCCCATCATCTGAGAGTCTTTAGCTTTGCTCCAAAACCCACTAAGATTCTCTGCTTAGATGATTTTTTTCTTTCAGGAAACCCGGGCAACAGATATTCAGATTTTCAGCAGGAAGGAGTTTATAAGCAACAAAGTGTATATAAATTAGTGGAAGCACAATGAGTTTGTGGGCAATACATTACCCACCTGATTATCGTATCACTAGTATAGTAGGTAAAATTAGGTCTGTGGATTTTGAGATGCTTTTCCACTGAGTCAGAAATGGAAATACAGAGAAGTTAAGAAACTTACCTAAAGTCACACAGTAAATAATTGGTGAAATCAGGATTTAAACCCAGGCAGTAGGTGTTTCTAAGCCTTTGCTTCTAACCACCGTTTTATACAGCTTTGCAATAAACCTGATACTTAGGAACCAATTAATAGATGAGAAAATTAGAGCCCTGAAAAGTAAGTGACTTACTCTATTATCAAAAAGTGGTCAGTGGGGCTTCCCTGGTGGCGCAGTGGTTGAGAATCCGCCTGCCAATGCAGGGGACACGGGTTCGAGCCCTGGTCTGGGAGGATCCCACATGCCGCGGAGCAACTAGGCCCGTGAGCCACAATTACTGAGCCTGCGCGTCTGGAGCCTGTGCTCCGCAACAAGAGAGGCCGCGATAGAGGCCTGCGCACCGCGATGAAGAGTGGCCCCCGCTTGCCCCAACTAGAGAAAGCCCTCGCACAGAAACGAAGACCCAAAACAGCCATAAATAAATAAATAAATAAATAATAAATAAACAAATAAATAAATAAGTGGTCAATGGCCAGGGATGGGTTGAAACTCAGATTTATTTTCTTTCAGTTGTAAAGTCCAAGTTGTTCTCCATGTAGCTTCTGAAACCAAGGGAGAATCTTGTCAAATACCAGAAAATACTGACTTCTGAAGAGTCATGAAGACCTCCTTTGGATTCAATTTCCCTTCCATTTTCTTCTTCATATATGTTATGGACTGTCCACACTGCAGCGTGGACTAAGTACATCATAAAATTAATCAAATCATTATGGAAGGCAGAGAGTGCCCTCCTTCCTGCCGAGAATCTGAATATCGCTGAGGGGGAGACTAAGTATCCAAGAGGAAAGGGGGTGGACTCAGAAGATGCCTTAGCGAGACGGGCTGGCAACACTCTCCCCACAACAGGACAAAGGATTTTGAGGGGTAACCATCAACCTGCCATTTTCCTAGCTTGCTTTTAAGATCAAGAAGTGGAGGTTTACTTCAAAGGTATCTATTATTGCTCGTGTTTGAGAGAGCAGTTGTTCAGAAAACGTCAAGTGGACCCCATGTCAGTGGACAGTAAAAGTGGGATTTTCTGTTATTTTTTTAAAAATTGTTCTAAGAAAGTGCCTACAGGAGAAAACATAAATCTTGTCTCTTAAATTGTCACTATTCCATGAGTGGGTAGAAAAGGGATTCCCAGCCTTAATAGTAGTAGTAGTAGTAGTAGTAGTAGTAGTAGTAGTATTTCCAAATAGGCTCAGTAAAGCTTGTCATTTTAGCTTCAGCAATAATGAACCAAACAAGAGTGGATGAACGTGTAGACTTTCCCTGGCCTCTGCCCTCCTTCCAATTTCAGACCAATTTCTTTGGCCATTTTGTGCCTGGAGCAATAAAGAAAGAAAACATCTAAAGCAGACTGTTTCCCTCTTTAGGTGTGTACCATGTCCCAGAAAGCAGCAAGGTAGGAGGAGAGAGGAATATTGCTGTGCCAGCTTATACACTAAATTAGTCATCATGTGTGTGTGCAGAGTGGATGAATAACAGATATTTGAAGACGTGATTACCAGTTAACCTACCAAAGATATGTGTTATGTCTACTTTAAACCAAGGTTAAATTTTAGTGGTTTATTTGTGTAGACCTTGGTGCTTACAAAAAAAAGGTCATGTATTTTTGAGAGACAGAGTAATGAACTGCCAATGCAAGTGGTTGAAAACGAACATTTGTTAAAATCCTAGTTCCTCCACTCTACCCATGTGTGTTTTTAGACATGTTACATAACTTCCTTGAGCCTTAGCTTCTTTAGTTAGAAAGAGAGAAAACAAGTCCCTCTTTCACACATTTGCTGTAAGGATCAGAAGTAGCATGACAAATACTCAGCATAGAGCAACCACCAATGAACGGTAGTTTATTCATTTCATAAATGTCTACTGTGTGCCTTTCAAGTTCCAGATAGTTCTTGAAAATACAGGAATGAATGAAATATGGGTCTTGCTCTCCATGCATGTACAGTCTAAAGGCAAGACCCCTACAGAGAGAGAGAGAGAGAGAGACACTAAGATAAGGGCAAACAGGATGTTGTTTATCACTATTGCTATTATAGAGTTTGGCCCCTCTTTGGACCAGGCTTCTTTCTTCACCACGAGCTCACTTAAACAAATTAGTCCATTTAATCCTGAAACCATGTGCGGAGGACCATGAATTAATGGGCTAGATAGTGTGACTTGCTGTAATAGGAACATGATTAGAACAACACTGCAGTATCAGATGTCACACTGGCATTATTTTTATATTTGAAGGTCCCTCAACTAATAGTCCTATCACATCTCTCTTCTCCTTCCCTGCATAACGAACATTGTTTTGATTGAAGTGAAATGGATGGGATTTCTTATATTTATCAGAATTCTGTTCTACTGTAGAGCTTGTTTTGAAAATAAGGATTTGTTTCAATGCAATTGATATATCAGAGGACAAATGTGAAGTCTGCATTTACTTGTGCATGAGTCCATCTACAGAAAACACTAGGTGAACACAGAAAACCGCACCCAACTGAACCCAGCCAAATAGGAATACACAAAACACACACATGCAAACCCTCAAACAATTACCAGCTCCCTCAGCCATTTTGTGTGTTATGAGCCTCACCCATCCTCATCTGCATCACAGAATTCCCTTAGATTCGGATAACACCCCTTCATGATCTACAACACTTCCATAAGCAAACTTTAGGTCTCTGTCAGTATAAAGTGGCATGTTGTGGGGTGGAGTCAAGATGGCGGACTAGGAGGACGCGGAATCCGCGTCTCCTCACAACTAGGGCCCCTACCAGGCACCGGTGGGGGACCACGGGCACCTAAGGGCACGGGAGGAACCACCAGCAACCGGGTAGGATGTGGGGCTTGGGGGGAGTGAAGGGGGAGGAGAAGTGGAGGCGGGAAGGGACTGGGGCCCCTGAGGGGCGGCTGGGGGAGGGGAAGGGATCCCACGCCCGAAGGGGGAAATTGGGGAACCATTGGGAGGGCAGAGGATCAAAAGGGAGCGTGGCCAGCTTTCTCCTGCCCGCTTGGGCCCTCAGGAACCTTCTGAGATCCTGGGCCTGATCCTCTGCCCACCTAGGCCCGCTCCAGCCGTGCGGGTCCTGAGGGAGTGGGAGAGAGGGAAGGGGGAGCAAATGTAAAGGCCGGACTTCTGGGACCAGCACCCCTGAGGGGCGGCTGGGGGAGGGGAGGAGTTCCTATACCCAGCGGGACCCACCCACGGTTAGGGGTCCAGTGGCGATGGGGGAGACCCTGGGGGAGACGGTGGGGGAGGGGCAGAGGACTGGAAGGGAACCGGGCCAGTCCTTTCCCTGTCCACTCAGGCACTGGGGAGCCTGCTGGGCTCCCGGGCCTAATCCTCTGCCTTTGGAACCTCCCTCCTGCCACACAGATCCCAAGCCCCGCCCCTACACCCCCACCCAGGGCCCCACCTCTACCCTCGGACACCCCCTCCAACGAGCTGGGCCTAAACCCCACCCACACACCCTCACTCAGGGCCCTACCTCCAAACTCCGGAACTCCACACTCCACAGGCCCTCCTTTCCACCTGCTGCCTCTCCCCTTCCCTGCAGATCCTAAGCAGAGGCCCCGCCCCACGCTCAAACGTCACCCCCCCACCCACCTAGGTCCCGCCCCACCCAAACCGCCCCCCCCCCCCCCCCCCGTAAGTTCCATCCCCTGCCTAAACTCTGCCTCCATAGCCAAGGCTTTTATTTATTTATTTATTTATTTATTTTCTTTTTTCCTGTTTTAGACTGGGGTTCTGTTTTACCTTGTTGATTCATTGTTGTTGATTCTTTTATATTTTTATTTTTCCTAATAAGTCTTTTATTTTTCTCATTTTATTTTATTCTTTACACTTTGTTAGTGATCTCTCCTTTTGGCTTGTTCTCCCCCTCCTTTTTCTGGGGGGGGGGCTTCTAAATGATTTCAAAAGTATTTTGAGTCTTTTACATAAAGAAAATACAAGAAAAAGAAACATGGCAGATCCATAAAATACATGGAGGATGAAACTGTCCATAATTTTAAAAATTTTACAGTCCATAAAAGTCATCATAAAAGTCTCAAAAACATGAACCTCAATTATAATAAATATATGGCCTACTAGAAACGAAATTACTGTTACTAAAACTACTGATAAACTGCAAATGTATTTTAAACATCTTATTATCCATTTTAATGGCAAACATACTGAGTAAGTTTTAACTTGATGTCCTCTACGGATTGCAGATAATTCGAATAAATACTTTCAAATTTGAAAAGTAGCTTTTGGTAGGAATTTGAACAATCCTCCAGATTGGCCATGATTGCAGCCCAGCCTTGGTGCTGAAGACGTTCATCATGGACCAGACCTTCACAGAAAGAGCCAAGTTTCTTGGCAACTTCATACATTTCCACTGCAAGTTGTGTCCTTGAAGCAACAGTGTGAAAAACTGCAGGCATCATAAGGGACCCTTCAACTTTTCTTTCCATGTCATTTTCTGTTGAAAAGGTAGTTTTAGGAATAGCAGGTAGACGTTCAGATAAGACCATTTCCTTGTTAAAAAGAAAAAGTGGATTTGTGTCCGTCCCGGCGCTGTAGGTGCACACTCTCCGGTCTGCAGCCCTGCACTCTCCCCCGTTGACCACCAGCACCTGGTGCTGAATAGCGATCTTGCGCTTGCTGTGGATGGCACGCTTCAGGTCAGCCACAGTGTGCACTGTAAGTTCAGTGTCAAATGTCAGGGTGGTTCCAGTGTTCACCAGAAATACATACAACTTCATGATGATTTCTCTGGATTCTGTGAGCTTATACCGCACTCTGATACGATTACGTCAGGCACTGTGAAAAGGATTACCACTTCTCTTAAAAAGCAGATTAAAAGTGTCTTATGTTTGCTTTGCTTGATATTGGCAACTGAATGGAGTTACTGGTTAAACTCAGTGAACGGGCAGCGCCGCCTCCTCCTCCGCCGGCGGCAGCAGCAGGGCCCGCGGCTCCCGGCACCATCTTCCGCCGCCGCCTTGTCCTCGGCGGCTGCTACCAACCGTCCATCGGCGCCGCCAACCGACACAAGCGCCGCGGCCGGGGCCGCCGCCTCTGGGAGGCGGGGACGGGCAGGCCCCTCGGCTCTGGGTCGGGGGCCGGGGGAGGGCGGGCCGCGGCCGGTCAGAGCCGAGGGGCCGGGCGACGGGGAGCCGAGGCAGCGCCGGGCTCGTCAGGGCTGCGGGCACGCCCTCCTTTTCTTTTTCTTTTTTTTTTTTTTCTGTTGTAGTTTTATTTTACCTCGTTGCAGTTGTTTCAATTATACTTTTATTTTTCCTAATATATTTTTTATTCTTCTTATTTTATTTTGTTTTTTATTCTTTGATATTGTACTCCTTTTTTTCTTTCTTTCTTCCTTTTTTTTTTTTTTTTTTTTTTTTAACCGTGCCGCAAAGCTTGCGGGATCTTGGTTCCCAGGCCAGAGGTTGGGCCCGAGCTTCTGTGGTGGGAGCTCCAAGTCCAAACCGCTGGACTGACAGAGAAACTCAGACCCCAGGGAATATCAGTTGGAGTGAGGCCTCCCGGAGGTCCTCAGCACCAAGACCCAGCCCTATCCAACCGCCTGCAAACTCCACTGCCAGACGTCTCAGGCAAAACAACCAGTAAGACAAGAATACAGCGCCACCCATCCAAAAAAAAAAAAAATGAAACGACAAAAGAATTTGTTACAGATGAAGGAGCAAGGTAAAAACCTACAAGACTAAATAAATGAAGATGAAATAGGCAACCTACCTGAAAAAGAATTCAGAGTAATGATAGTAAAGATGATACAAAATCTCGGAAACAGAATGGAGAAAATACAAGAAACAGTTAGCAAGGATCTAGAAGAACTAAAGAGCAAACAAACAGTGCCTTACTATTACCAAATCATATGTCATTCATCTTTTGGAGAGTCAAAGTCCTCTTTCAAGCAGTTCACAATCTAATGTAGGAAATGGAAGATAATAAATTACATTAGAGTAAAAGAGTAATATGAAAGAGTAGGTACAGGGATATTGAAGAAGAGCATGTGGCTTTATCTTTGATGGGAATTTTGCATTAAAGGCTTACCAGAGAAGTTAACAATTAAGCTCCACATTGAAGCTTAAGAAGCACTAGTTGGCGAGAACTGTACTGATCAAATGAGCAGTTATGCAAAGATTTTGAGTTATAAAGAACATCGGGGAAATGTAAACAGGTAGGTAAACCTAGAGCATGGAACTTTTGTGGGGAAGTAGCAAGGGATGTAAGACAAAATTTGCATTCATATCTAAGGAACGTTGGTCTGTTCTATAGGCAATAAGATATAACTTCAAAACTGTTAAAGGGATGAATGCCATGACTGAATTTTACATTTTAATGAGAGTATATTGACAGACTATAGAAGAACAGTTGGTGGATCGCTCATGTTAATGACCCTTCTGGGATGCTGGTTAGGAAGGAAGGAAAGAGCTTTCAAAAAATAATAAGAATAGGTAAACTTCTCACTCCATTCAGCAGTCAATGACTGCATTATTTCTTTGTCTGGTTTTCTACCATCCTCTCCTATCGACTATCAAGCAACTATTTTTGTAGTTAACTAATTCATACCCAATTTTGGACAGAAGGGATAAAGTACATTTTAATAATTCAAGTTTAAGGTAGTGTAATGTGGCAGTAATCCAAGTGTGAGGTAATGGGGAGCCTGAACTAAGTTAATAATGAAAGAAAGGAAAGGGGTAACAGGTGCTGGACACATATTGGAGATACTACGGACAAGATTTGGCTGTTCGTTGGATATGAAAGACAAAGGAGAAGGAGTCACTGATTTATGGAAGGCTGTTTTGACTGGGCTCCGAGATAACATGAGGTATAGGGAAGTCAGAAGGAGGAGGAGCTGCTTTAAGTGTCTAGTCTGTGACTTTGATTTTGTACGTAATGTAGCAATGTGTCAGCAGACTAGGAGATTACACATCAAGTTTTGAATGAGTAGCCCTGATGTTCCATGAGTCTCTGATGAGTAGTTATCAAAGACATAATTAAATGTAAGTATTATAATTCATTTGAGAAGCAATTCCAGGGAATGAGAGTAGGGAAGTAGAAAAGTAAGACAGGGAGTGGAAGAAGTTAATAGAGTAATAAAGTCATCAATGTAGGTATCTGTAGCTTAGTCCTGCTTGGAATCCCAGGTGATTTGGAAATGGCATAGCACACATGCCTCAGATTTATCCCACCCCAAAGGTGAAGGACCTGGGGTATTTATCTACTAAGACCCCTTAATCATTGTTTGAGGGATGTTCCCAAGGATGCTAATTCCCTAGAACTCCTAGCCTGCCTTTCACATGAACAGAATAGACACAGATGATGAGAAAAACCCTTTAGGCAAAGACACACAGATGCTAACAGCAAAATTCAGGAAGGCACGTACTAAAATGGCAAAGGCAGGGCACTGCTACAGCAATCTTTAGAGGTTATGTGTTCTAAGAATGCCAAATTCAAATATTATAACATTATTTGCAAACACGATTAATACTTAAGTGAAATTATTTGTCTTTGAAGACATGATAAGGGCACATTTTCATGCTAACACACTGACATCAGCTCTGTTGCTGGCATGCAGGCATGATAATAGTCACTGGAAATAGAATAAGAAAAACAACATGCTACGAGACATCATAGAAACCAGAGGAACAATTATATATGGTTAGAGAAAAAGGTCAGTGTTTTCATCATGTACCTTGTAACTTAGAGTGTGCATTCTGAATGTGTTTATGTGTATGAATGGTATATGTTTATGATGTTCAAGTTACTGCTAAAGTAATTGTACCTGATGGTTTCCACCTGTATCAGAAATTTCCTTTTTTTCTTCACTGGTAAACCCTCCTAAAGACATACTTTTCTCAGACATTCAGCTGGACTATGTACTACTTATTAAAACTCTGTTATGATTCTTTTCCATATCCTTATTAAATGACTGTATTTCACCTTCTGTCCAAATGTATGTATAACCATTATTACAAATCAGCTGGTTTCTTTACTGATGATAAAGGATTCTCCCAAAATAAGTTTATCATCTAAATGATTTATCTAGGGCTTTTCACTTGTGCCATGAAGCAAAGCGTTGAAAGAAATACAAATTGAAATAAGATAAAGAAATTTGTGCTCGTCCTGCTTGAATAACAAACTCTAGTAATAATATAATACAAAATTTCAAAAGAAATAGCCTCAAAACTGGAAAACTGGATAAGATAGTTAAGAAAATAAACGGTGTGATAAAATATTAGCCATCACAGTACTACTTACAGAGATATTCTCTCCGTGCATTAATAGCGGCAGGTGTATTTGAGTGATAAGTGTTTAGATATCTAGAACAAAAAATCTATTTTTCTCAAGAACAATACATTTTATTTTTTCTATTAAAGTGATCATTAAATGTATAGTTAAATTGTAATATCAACTTCAGAAATTGAAAGTTTTTTTACATACACGTCTGCACAAATCAAAAATTATCAGATAGAATGTCTGAAAGTTCAAGAAGTATGATCACTGATATTCTGAAGATCAGAAACATTTTACTAACATAGAACATGAGTCAGAGTAATGGATCCTTGACCTTGACCTTGAGAATGAGAAATGAGTTCTAAAAATCACCTACATAGAGTAACATCTCAATCACCACTCAACAACTCTAGTGAATTTTACCTTTCTCTGGGCAGAAAAGAAATATGTCTTACATACTGAACCATGCTAATTCCAGTTGGAGAATAAGTTGATGACATGTTAGGTCATTTTGCTTTCCAAATACTCAAAGTAGGCTTAGGTCCTGTGGTTTGACATTTTGCACCAAAAGATTGGGAAGCACCTCTTGTCTATGCAGCGTGCACCTATTCCTATGCCCAGAGATGGCCAGAAGCAGGAAGATAGAGTAAGAAATTAGTAAGAAGTCTGTTTTCCCTGAATTCCCAATTCTGTGCCTCTTCCACTCCATTTTGTATTATCGTATAATTTTTCCCAATATAAACATAATATGTGCTGATTGTATAAAAATTTTTAAATACAAAAATATATCATGGAAAAGCAATCAAAATTAACCATAAGCCAGACATCCCCACAATCACTGTTAATATTTTAGGATATACCTTCACATTGTATTTTTCCTGCACAATTATGTGATTAGAAATATATCTTAGTGCACCTAACTATTGCTTTTATTGGATTACTTCCACAGGATAAAGTCTCAGAAAAATGATTATCCGTTGAAAGGGTATGAATAAGGAGTGACATTTTAGTGGTAGATTTTGGCTATTGGCAAATACGTGGCTGCCTCCTTCACCAAAGCAAATGATCCAGTCCTATTTATACGAATAATACTCTAAAGCTCCATTTCATGAACCCATCCTACTGCCCATTTTATTTTACTCTTTTTATGAGTAATTTAATAATTTTTTTTATCATGAATTTTATACTCAAGTATTTAGATTTTCTTATTTGTCTGATTGTTGCATGGGAGTTATGACTCAGGAGCTTAAAGTTTGGCTGAAAGAACAAATTTCAATTAGCACAGATTAGAATTTATTGACCTTGGTTTTTCATGACAGACAATCAGTCAGTTAATGACTAAAATGTGCTTTTGACATATAGAGAAATCTTCCTAGAGTATAGACATAAATACACCAACAATGACTTACGATTATCTTCAAAGCTAAGTCCAATCCTTTTTATCTTGGCCTTCATGGTCCTACTCAATGTGGTCCTTATTTCCATTTCTAAATTTGTCCTTAGGATTTTTCATCATGTTATAATATATGACATTTTTGAGGGAATATGGGCTTTATAATTAGCTTTGATTCCAACTTCTCACCAGAATACATGTTTTCTCTGTCATCTTGTCAATTATTTATTTTTGTCAAAACTCTAATAATACCCACTTCACTGAGTTCTTGTAATGATTAAATAAAATCAGGTATTTCATGTGAAATGTACAGCAAGGTGACTAGCACTAAAGAACACACTCAAGAATGTTATGTTCCTTCTCTTTTCTTTGGTAAGACTTATACTCCAGCCAAACTGAAATTATATTGCTTCTGTGCTCTTCTAGCCACTTTCCTCCCCCACAGAATTTGCTCATGTAGTTCTCTCTGCTTTGGGGGATACTGTACCTATTTTCACAGTTGAGAACTTCCTGTCTTAGAGATCCAAAGCAAAACATCTTCATGAGGTATTTGCTCACCTTGCCCCTATAAAAAAATAAATAAATAAATTATATATATATATATATATATATATATAAAAAATTTTTCTGAAATTCCATCACAGTGCTTTATCTGTACTTCTGTTGTGGTCATTATTACTTCTTTCCTCCTATTATAATTATGCATATACATAGAAAGACAAGCTATAAATTATTTAAAAGCATGAGTTTTAGAGTATGAGGGGTATGGCCTTTATTCCATTCTATTACTAACTTCTTGTGTGTGTGTGAAGTGAGTTTTCAACCTCACTGTGCCTCAGTTACCTCTTCTTTAAAATAGTACCCATTTGTGAGGTTTGTGTGAGTATGGAGCTTGACACAATGGATCTAAATAGTGATGATGATGGTTATGAGCTTTGTGAGGGCAAGTCCAATTTTATGAGACTTGGGAACCTCTGCAGAAGTGAATAACATGTATGTATTGAACACAGTAATAGGAACCAAGTGGCATGATGTTGTGTCCTGCTGCCATATGCTCCACTGTGTTCTCTCTGATACTTGTAACATCATGGGCTATCTTACTGTTTATCTCTTAGTGCCTTTGACATGTCTTCCTTTGCCAAGATGTTGGGAGTTGTTACAAATGCCCTGTAGCTGTTTGAAAAAATAATTATCATAGTGTTATCATACCATGCATGTATGTTTACTTGAAAACTTAATACCCATTGCCTTAAAATGTAACATGCTACATCACTCTCATTTAATTTGCACAAGTAAATGCATCTATTGACATTTTTGTTCTTGATAATCCCTAGTTCTTACTTGCCTTAAAACTAGCAGATACATGCCTAATAAGAACCTGCAGTATAAAAAAACAAACAAAACAACTAATACTAAACTTTTATTGGGTTATTTGTATGGAAATATGTTAATATAAATGTTTCAGACATTACATGAAATTTCTAAAAATCTTATATTTGTATTTGTATGGAAATATGTATGGAAATATGTTAATATAAATGTTTCAGACATTACATGAAATGTCTAAAAATCTTATATTTGTATTTGTATGGAAATATGTATGGAAATATGTTAATATAAATGTTTCAGACATTACATGAAATGTCTAAAAATCTTATATGTTCTGGTATAATGTTATATGTAATAATCCTAGTTATTACTTTAAAAAAAAAAAAAAAACTAGCAGATACAAACCTATAGCCAGGGATAGATAGATCTTAAAATGTTATGTAAGTGACGTCCCTGGCAAGTATTAAGAAGAGGAAAATGTGCACGTTCCACTTCCATTGTGAAGTGTAAGAAAGAGAAGAGAGACAAATACAGAACAAGGTGGTGTGGCACCAGGACTCAGACTTTCTTTTTCTCTGACAGGAACCTAAGTTGGAGGGTAGTATAAATATCTGTAATGGTATGGAGAGTCTGAGAATATTTGTGCTATTGGTGTACATACACAAGCATCAACTGAGGATTCTAGGGGCCTCTAGGAAAATCCATGCTTTAATTTTGTGCCTACATATATGATACAAAGATGAAAAGGGGGTAGGCATATAGATGGACCAGGAAGTGGTCCAAGAATTCTGTGATCTGTGAATGGTATGCAGTGGATTTAGAACTTTCTGCATGCCCTGCTGAAGTGACATGGAGATTTTGGAAGGTGCATTGAACTGCAAATGCCTAAGAGGTCATAGTATGCCTAATTTTAAAATTCCCTTCTATTCAATAATTACTAGGGAAATAATACTTACCTTAAGTAAAATATTTAGTAACCAAAGCATCTGTATATATTGTTCTTGCTTTAGTTCTGTTCAGTATTTCTCAAACTTAAGTGTGCTTAAGAATTATTATATAGGTTTATAAAATGAGAACTACAAACAGAAATAGAAAGGTGCTTTCAAGGTGAGGTTGGCCGGTATATGGTTTGTTTATTTTATAGTGATTACCGGAAGTATGTCCATTTAGCATTCTGCCGATGAACAATTTAAAGCAGTAGCTTGAAACCACAATTCCCTTGTGGTTTGATGATTTTCTTTAGTGTTACATTTGGGTTCCTTTCTCTTTGCTTTTTTGTGTATTGTAGGTTTTTGGTTTATGATTACCATTTTATATGTATATGCGTGTGGGTATATATGTATATATATATATATATAAATATAAAAGATATATATATCTCTATATATAGAGAGAGATATATATATCTTTTAAACTGATAGTCATTTAAGTTCGAACACATTCTAAATGCTGTACATTTTTACTCCTCCCCCATGTTTTTTGTTTTTGACATATGTAACATATTTTTGTGTATCCCTTAACTACTGTCTAGAGCCAGAGCCCAACATGGGCCAGGGTTTCTCCTGGGATGTGCTGAGGGCCGTTATCTTGGTGAGAGTGCTGGAGCCAGAGGGGCTAGAGCTGGAGCCTAGCTCTAGCTAGGTGTATTGTAGCTTCTCCTGGGGCATGCTGAGGGTTGCTGCCTTGGCAGAGGGGTTAGAGCTGGAGCTGGGTTTGGGCTGGTGAGTATGCTGGGGCAGCCTTGGCAAGCCAGCTTGAGTTTCAGGCGCTTTTCTGTCTGCTGCTTCTGTGCCGGCATTCAGAGCAAGTAAGTTCATACTCACCTTTAAGAGCGGAGTCTTGGTTTCTTATAGCCCTCTGACTCTCCTGGTCATAGGCTCCACTGGTTTTCAAAACCAGTTAAGTGGCTTATTTTACAGGTGCCAGTCCCCAGGGCTGGGGTGCTCAAACTGGGGCTCAAATCCCTCACTCTTTAGGGAGGATCTCCTAGTTTTTGATATGCCCCTCCTCTTTTGGGTTGCCCACTGGGGGTGTGGGTTCTGATTGCTTTCTCCCCCACCTACTCATCTCAGTGTGGCTTTCTCTTTGTATCCTTAATTGTAGAAGAACTGTTCTGCTAGTCTTCGGGACATTCTCAGGAAGAATTGTTCTATATGTAGCTGTAGTTTTGGTGTGTCTGTGGGAGGAGGTGAGTTCAGGGTCTTCCTACTCTGCCATCTTGAGCCCACCTCCTTGAAAATGCCTTTTAATATATCTCTGGGTTTTGTTCTTACAGATGCTATTGTTTGGAAATAATCCAGTCTGAGAAAACAGAGCATAATGGACCCTTTGAACCAAATTCCTCTCTCTTTCTACCCTCACCCATGCTCTCATCTTCTGTGTTCCTCATGGGATTCTTTCTCCTCCTGCTCTCAAACTACAGAGCTGACACTGTCTATATGCCTCTGTTTCTTTCAGCTTGGAAATTCTCTTGTGATAAGCGCAGTCCAATGCTAAGTGGACAGAGGGATGGTAGAAAAAACACTTAAACACAGTGCTGCCACTGCTCTTCATTGCCTAAGTATGTTTGGTTTTTCTTTAATAAGGAAAAGAAAATGAATGTGTTTAATATTCTCTGTAATAGAGTGGTGGTGGGTAGCAAGATTCTTTTTTTGTCTTGTGGTGGTAACTGATCCTATGTGCACTGATTTATACATAAGAATGTTCTTGATACCTAAGGAAAACCAACTGTCATTACATGAATGGGTTTATTAAAACCTTACTGCCTTGGGCAAGTTAGCACTTTCTTTTTAAGTCCCTGAATGTAAACATCTCTAAAATAAGAAATGAGAAAATGTCTGCATGAGATGCCAAGGCTGCTCCTGACCCTAGATTAATTGACCCTCCCTTTAATGCTTTGAGGGGGTGACTAATAAGCAACATGTTTAAGTCATTGAAATTCAAAACATTACTCTTTTACCATCTAAAAAGGAGAAAAAAATTAATATGCTGTTAGGGTAGAGTCCTTCCAGTCACTGACACAAGTTGGATTCCTCCTTAAACCTGAGATTAGTTTTACTGTGAGATTTGAAGGTTTTACTGAGGTTGGGGATTAGAAGACGAGAAGAGGTCAGTCGTTCTTACAGTTTTTGTGTTAAGTGACAGAAAATCATCCTGTAGGTAAGAAGCTGTAGATGCTTCTATTATATTTCACTGCAGTGAGTAATTATCATTGATGAATGATAACAAGGGCACTGATTTGGCAAGCACTCCTATTTCCAAAACCAATAGAGCCTTAATAATTAAAAAAGATGTGTATAATTTACATATGAACAAAGGAACCAAGATTTTACTGTGAAAAATGTTTTAAGCTTCCAAGTCACATAAATGTGGGTTTGCTCTGAGTCCTTGAGACCAGGAACTGGAAGCTGGAACGCTTGTAAAGATCATCTAGAATCCCTAATTATTATTCATGAATCTTCTCTAGGACTACTCCAATTAATGATCATTTAAAGTATATTTGGGCATCTCTAGAGGTGTGGGGAGCCACAAGAAAGGTAGCTCATTCCATATTGGGTAACTCAAAATTATGTTGGTCCAAATATTTACAATGAGTTGGGTATCCCCTTTTCTACCTTGCTGATATCTATGAGCATTATTTAAGTTTGCTTTATAAGGGATGTGTTTTAGTAGTGAGTATGGCTGTCAATATCAGAAGTAACCAGTGAGTGTCACTGTTCTAACACAGACAGATATTTATGGGTTTGTTGTCATGTAATGATCAACATCCTTGCAGAAGCCATTAAAAAGTTGTAATTATGCAGAACACAAGTAGTTGGCTGGATGAATCAAGGGTTCTCTTATTCCACCCACATCAGCTACTGTAGAAATTTTGGACATTTACTGGTGCCTTTTTCTTCTTCACTAGTCTACTTCAGTTTTGCAAGAAGATAATTTATTTGCTTTCCCTTCAAAATAAAAAACTAGTCGTTCTCCCTAAAATGCTGTTTGTACAACTCAGTTGTTTTACGGTCTGTAAACAACTTTCTCATGACTACTGGTAAATCTTATTTCTGACGTTTATCCAATGGGTTATTGATATAAAGGGAACAATAAAATTCTGAGCATACATTTATACCAGGTTGCCCGCTAGTCATTCCCTGTATTTTATTTCTTTTAACTCCACAATGATGCAATGAGGGAGTCATTGTTCATGCCATTGTATAGATTAGAGAAGAGAGCCCGAGAGGTGTTAAATAACTTGACTCAGGGTGACATAGTCAATAAGTAACACATCTGACATTAGAAGCCAAGACTGACTCCATAGCCCCATTCTTTCCGCTATACCCTTTTGCCCTCAGACTCTACATACAAAAATGGGAAGCTTAGAAACTAGTATCGCAGTCCTTCAATATGTTGGGATTTTGATGGACTCCATAGATTACACCTCTCTCTTCCCTGCCTGAGTTTTAAACCAGTTGATAAATAGAGCACTAGAGACTGACAGATGGCTATCAAAAGGTCAGCTGTATAACTGATGAAAGCTAGGAGAATGGGACTTTGATGTGAGCAAATGAGCTTGTCCAGTTTCCTCTTCTTCTGAACTTGAGACCTTCCCACCAAGTAACTGACACAACTGGGAAACCTCAGGCAAGCTCCATAGTGTCAGACCCCATATTATGTGGCAGAAGAGAGGGGAACAGACCAAAATAGAGGATAAAAAATTGCTGAACCAAGCATTCCTAGCTCCTTTTTCCCCAAACTTGCAAATCATATAAGCCAGATAAACTAGATTTTTTCCCCTGGGGAAGAGAGGCCAGGGGTGTATTCTATTGAAGTCCTCCACTTAGGACTTTTGTATATGCAAGTTTATAATTCATATATTATTAACAAATACAGAAAACAATGAAAAGGAGTACTTAGCCCCCCCTTTCCATGAATCCAGGATTTTTTTCTTTAAACAGTTCACATTTATTATTGACAACAATAAAAATAAATATTGTATTGTATTATATACTGTATATATATTGCATTGTATTACCAAGAGTGAGGTAATAGGTTTATAGAACATTTATAGAATTTGATATGCAAAATATGAAATTAGGAAGGGAAGTGAATTAAGACACTAGTAATAGAAGGGGAAACCAAAATTATTAGGGCTGAAAAAAGATGAAATGACAGCAGCATTTTTAAAAGAGTATAAGGTACTGAAAGTAGAGAGACATTACAAATGGCATGGTCAAATTATATATGGCCTGTAGTTCCATTGCAAGGATAATCAGGTGATGTATTAGTCATGAATAAACTCTGTAAGCATTTGTGCCGTGATGTGCTTTGAACTCTTACGGATGCATTCACAAAGGAATATGGAAAAACTGTCCCCTGAAACAGATGTGTTTTTATATCTGTAATGCCAAGCAAGATTATTTCAGGCCTTGTTGTCATATATTAATTATAAAATATTTGAGATTTTACTCTGAGTGAAGTGGAAGTTCATTGAATGAAGGATTTTAAGCAAAGGGATCATATTAGCTGGATTTCATTTTAAACTCATCTGCCTCATGTCTACTCACTCTCAATCCCAAACCTACCCCCATGCTCAGCAACTGTGATAGTAGAGAGACCAATTAGGAGACTTGCAGCAGTGGAGATGGTGAGAAGTCATAGTTAGACTCTGGATATATTTTGAAAGTGGATCGAATGTGGGTTATGAGACAAAGGAGTTAAGATTTTGGTTTCCAAGGTTTTCCCCATCAACTGATATGGGAAAAGTATGAGTGAATTTGGTCTGGGAGCAAATGTCAGGAGGCTCATTTGGGAATGTTGTGTTTGGACATGATTCGTTCAGATCAAGTGGAAATGTAAAGAACACAGATATGTGGTATAAATGCCTGGAGTTAGAGATATCTGGACTGGAGATGTGCTTTTAGGAGATATCAGTATTTAGATAATGTTTAAAACCATGAGACATTATGAGATCATCAAGGGTAGGGAATAAAGATAAAAAAGAGAAGGATCCAAAGACTGAGCTGTGGGCCTTTCCAAAGTTGATAGGTCAGGAGATGAGAGTAGTGCACAAAGGAGACTGAGAAGGAGCATCTAGTGAGGTTGGGGAAGAGCCATGGAAGAGTTGCGTCCTGGAGGCCAAGTGGGGAAAGTATATCAAGGAGGAAGGCACAAGCAATTGTGTCAAATGTCCCTAATATACCAAATAAGATGAAGACGAAGAATTGACCATTGACTTTGGCAATGAAGAGCCATTGGTGACTTTGGTAGTCTTCCTGGAGCTATGGTACAACAACAATGACAAAAACCTACTGTGGAAGGTTTAAGAAGAGGAGTTATAAATAATAGCTACTGACCCTACTTTTGTGGAATTTTGGAGCAAAAGGGAACAAAATAAATTGGGAAGAAACCACCAGGAAACCTGGACTCAAAGAGGTTGCTTTTTTTTTTTTTCTTTTTAATTTTTAGGGATTAAAACAGCCTACTTGTATGGTGATGGGGAGTTATCAACTAAGGATAGGGTGGGGTGAGGAGAGAGCATGGGAAAATTATTGGTCTGAAGTAGGCGAGAGTGATGGAAACTACTGCATAAGTAGAGGAGATGGATGGGCTTAGTTGGGAGTGCAGTTAGTTTATCTTGAGTATCAGGCAGGAAGTCAGAATACATGGGTACAGATGCCAGTGGGTGGGTGGGAGCTGTGGAAGTTTTCTTCAGATTGCTTCAATCTTCTCAGTGAAACAGGAAGCAAAATCATCAGCTGAGAGTGAGGATTGGGGAGGAGGTGTTGGAAGACAGAATTTGCAGTGAGGGAATAAAATATGAAATATCCTTCTAGGAGAGTGGCAAAATAAGATGACCAGGGAAATATATTTTGACTACTCGTCAGCATTAAGGACCCATTCGAGGTTATTGTTATAAATTTTAGGGAGATCAGCCTACATGTTGACACATTTTTTCCTCCAGTTGTGGTTTAACTGCCCAGGTATATTCATTGAGTTGGTGTGATGTGCACATGCACACAGACAAACACACACACGACTCATATTTTAAAAAAATTGTTTTGTGTCTCCCCTGTTCTATTCAAAAGAATATTTTTAATAATATCCATGGTCATGTTACAGCTCTATCTGAGATGGTATTTTTAAAAATAATAATACAAAGCCTTGATACCATGTCTCTAAAACAGTTGCTAATATTTTTCTTCCTTTTGTCTTTTTCCCTCTAGACATTGAACCGGATTTTAAAACCAAACAAAAATACAAACAAAAAGGACTACACCCCAACTAACATAACCAAGTGTGTAAGAATTGAAAATTATTTTAGAGATCAATTCCATTCCCCTCATTACAGATGGGGAAACTGAAGCCCATGGGAGAGGGATTGGCCCATAATACACAAGCTTCCATGTAATTCTACCCATAGAATTTCTCAATCAAACTACCTTATTTGTTTTCTTTAGAGCCATATCACAGATCAGATTCTGCCTTATGGTATGGCCAAGGGGTATTACTGGTTCGGATTTTGGCAGTCATGTTGGAACAAACTTCTAGGCGCTTTCATTATAGATCTTCTTCTGCAGAACAGGTGTGTAGAAAAAGGTCTGTGTTAATTCCCGGCAGATGCTCAACCTTTCTTCTCCTACGTATGCAACAGCTCAGCTGAAGCAAAAGTAACCTATCCCTGCATAATATCCCTCACATTATTTTTAGGAAAATGGCATTACTGTTGCGTGGTTACCTCTTTATTTTCTTAATTGCTTCTTTATAATGTGAGTTTCATAAGCTATAGCAACCTCATGGAAAATCCAGAATTACAGATGATTACCATTGTCATTAACTTTCCAGTTTCCACTTGGAATTAAAAGTCTAGATACCTGGATTCTTGTCCTGTTTCTACCATGGATTTGTAACCTTGGTTACGTAACTGAACTTTCTGGGCCACTAATTTTTTAACCTATTAAATGAATAAAATGGACTTGATCAGTGGTTACAATATTTTCAAAGTAGCAGCATCCAGGTTGTGTGAGAAATGAAAATGAAGTTGTTGTTTCTTTGTTTTTGTTTTTGTTTCTTAATTTAAATCAGAGCTAGGATGGCCCAGTTGACCGCTCTTTCAGCACCTTCCAACCTTCCCAGGTTTCCTTGAGACAGCTGCACAGAACCCAGGTTCTCCAAGGATCACAATTTAAAACTGCTAGAGGTCTAATATCACTTCTGGTTCTATCATTTTATAAATATATGATGTTATGTTATGGGTGTGTGTGTGTGATGAAAATGTTCAGGCAAAAGATGCACCTATAGTTTGCAAAGACCCTTAAATACCTTAGGCCATGGACCATAAACTTTTATTTTTCCCCTCATTGATGTAGCTTCAAAGGAAAAGAAGTAGGCTCAAAGTGAGATTGATGGAGACCTTTGCCTTCTCATCCCGTTTTTAAGTTCCATAATATAGATAAACTTATATCAGTTAGAAGAAGATTCATGGTTAAGAGTGGTGGAGAGTGAGTAATGCCACAGATTGCAAAGTGGGGAGAAACTGGTGATTCAGCCCTGCTAAGCTCCAGGTACTGGGCAGAAGCTGTGAAGGCATCTGCCAAGATCCAGCCAGTCTGCCAGTTATCATGTGGTATCTGTCTCACATGATTCTTTACATGTAAACTGAATTTTACCCTGATCTTTGGAGAAGTGAGGAGAAAGGTTCCTTCATACAGAAGTGGTTAAGGCTTAAGAGTTCATTTTCAAAAACCAACAAAAGTCAGAATACCTCTGATTAGTCTAATGAATAATCGAAGGGCCTTAAACAAATACTACTTGCAAAATTCTTTTTATGTTTATATCACTGTAGAAGTACTACAGATAACAAATTACAAACGCTGGAATGTATATAGTTCAGAGAAGAAAATAAAAGTCTAAAATATTACTATTTGAAGATTAGCAATTTTAATATTCTGTAATATTTTACTTTCAGCTTTTGTGTAGACATATATATGCATTAATGAAATGATAATAATACCATGCAAAAAAAGTGTTACCACCAGCAATATATAAAAGTACTTTGTGGTAAGATTCTCACAAATATTAAATATTATCAGTTTTAGCTTTTATAATATGATACCCTATTCTTGTTTTTATTTCTTTGATTTCTGGTGAGAATTAATAATTTTAGTATTTACATAATTTTTAATATTTTAAATTTGCTTTTAGAATAGAGCAAGCTTTCTCCTTAGGCTTTTATAGTGACTTAAAGGGACCATTTTTAAAATAGTATGCTTAAGTACATGCAGCAGTGGCCAATGTAGGTTAACCTCTATATAATACTTTAGTGTTGAGGATTCATATGTTATATAACTCGTCACCAATGAGGAGCAATGATGCAGCATTACCTTTTTAATCCATTAAATTCATGTTAAATTATTGTGTTCTTTGAAATTAATTTTCTCAAATTACAACCACATTATATATAATATGTAACATATTTATAATATATTTATTTAATAACATGTAAATCCCCCCATGACCTCCCAAAGCCACTCACCACAGGTGACCACTATAACAACTTAACATATTATCCTTCCTTAGTCTTTCCAACTTATATAATACAGATACATTCATAAAATAGGGGGATTACAACTAAGGAGGTCATAACATAATAGTTTTTGAAACTTGCTTTGTTCCTTAAGAATATATAATAATATCTTTCCACATCAGGACATGTAGATCCACCTCATTCATTTTAATGGCTTCTTCATAGGATTGTAAAATTTTGAAAAGTTTTTTTAGGACTTGTTTTCAATTGTTCAGTGTTAGACATAATATGGTAATAAATATCACTGTGTGTCTATATTTTGGCTTTGTACATGTATTTCAGTAAGAGAGATTCCCAGAAGTGTAACTGCTGTGTTAAAGTTAATGTGTGTTTTAGTTTTTAAGTTACTGCCAAACTGACCTTAAGATGGGATTTGCCACTTTAAAGCTGTATCAACAGTGTATGTCAGCACCCATTTCTTTATACACTGTCAAACCTGGCTCTTATCAGTGTCTTTAGATATGTTGGCAATCTGATGGCTTTTTTTTTTTTTACATCTTTATTGGAGTATAATTGCTTTACAATGTTGTGTTAGTTTCTGCTGTATAACCAACTAAATCAGCTATATGTATATGTATATTCCCAATCTGATGGCATTTTGTTTTAATTTGTGTTCTTTAATTTTTCCTAAGGTTTCACACTCTTTTTCAAGTACAATCTCCTTATATATGTTAAAGAATGACTGATCTACAATTGTGTCTTGGTTTCCTCTTTCATTCAATTGTTAATGTTGGATTTTTGAAAACTTTTATAATTAACTTCTAATTTTGTTGGATTGCAGTCAGAGAATATGTTCAGAGATACATTTATTTGGTCTCTTGAAAGTGAAATCCTATAGCTGTCTCTTTCCGACACCCTGGTGATGTGCCCTGGTTGTGCTGCTAGTTTGGGGAATTGCGGAGACCAGTAGTTGCTGTGGGAGGACTTGGTATACTATTCCAACCAAACAAACGACATCAACAAAATACCCACTTTTGCATGGTTGTTTCATGATTGCTTAAAAGGTTTACCTCTATTTTCTATATCTAGTGTTCATATTTCTATATATTAATTGCACACAACACACACACGCACATGTGCACACACACACATACACACACTACCGCCTTTGAGCCAAACAACCAACCAGGTAGTCTCTCCCCATCTCCTAAAAGCTTTCCTGCCTTAGAAACAGAACTTTTGCCATCCTATGTTTCATAAAGCTTTGTACTAATTTTCCACATGATACATATCTACATTAATCGTTAAACCTCCCACAAATATACTTTTCAAGAAAATCTATTCACTTCAACCTAATGCTTAAATTTAATGCTTTACTTATAGCAAGTTATGTATTCCATACCTATATCCATATCCATGTTCCAACTATGTGAAAAGTTAAGTTGCAGGGCGTTTGATAAGAGACATATTACCATCCCAGTTCAATAATTAGAAACTACTTAATTCTCGTTAAAGAGAGAAGGAACTTCAGATCATCCACCTCAATCCCATTTTACAGAGACAGAAATTAAGGAAAAGTGAACTTCCCAAGATTATCTGCTTAGTTGGGCATGACTTACTTTCATTCTGAACTGATTCATTAGTTTTTGTTTGTTTGTTTGTTTTTGGTTTTGGCTGCACCACACAGCTTGTGGGATTTTAGTTCCCCGACCAGGGATTGAACCCCGGCCCTCGGCAGTGAGAGTGTGAAGTCCTAACCACTGGACTTCCAGGGGATTCCCCATTAGTTCTTTGAAAATTGAAAAAAAGATTCACACAAACCTTTGTAATCATGAAAAACAATCATAGGTTAAGTTGTGTTTCACCGTTGATGGTATACGATTTATTGTGGTTTAAAGAGCATCATTCAATGAATCAGTGAGTGGTTGCAAGCTTTTTAATTTAAACAAATTCTGACATTCGTTGTCCTTTCTTCTTCCATCTCTTTCAAGATTATATGTAGCTCCTTCAGTGATACTGGTGTCCAGATTTGTCAGCTTATTTAAGCAATAACCAGACCAGTGTAGGCTTTCCCACTGAGTCAAACAACAGACATCATTTGTGCCTTAGTCATAAATCCTGATAAAAGGGGTTTCAGAGCAAAAGCAAATTTGATATCTATTATTTAACAAGTAGTCTGGGGAGACTTTTACTTAGAAATCAAAATTTAATGAGATATTTCAATTCACTATTGCATTTCTGAAGATGAACTAGTCTGATGTAATTCTCTTCTTTCAAAGTTCTTTACTGAACTTTCTACAATTGTTTTTCATGCAAGATTTGAAACATTTGTCCAGATATACATACTGACACAGAAACTAGCATTTTGAAGTTGATATGCATATACCTGGTGGACAACCTCCCAATTAACATTTAAGATATAGAATTCTCCCAAGATAGAGCTGAAAATACCATAGTGTTTTTGTTTTTTGTTTGTTTTTGTTTTCAAATACTCCACTTGTGGCCCTTCATTTCATCATTGATTCCCTTTCTATCTTCTGCCAACCAGACGTGAGTATTGGCTAGGAATCTGTCTTGGCCTCCTGTACTTTTTTCTTCCTATTTTTCTCTTCCAAGAGCTTTCTCCTTATATAGGTTCAGTTCTCACCTTTATGTGTGTACCATCTCAATCTATGTCTCCTGCTCCTACCCCTCTCTCAGCTCATGAACACATGTACTGAATTGTCTCACGTTCAACCCAAAGATAGTGTGTCTGAAGCCGAACCTGTCATACTGAACCTGCCTGACCTTCTTCCATGCATCCTAATGTCGACATTGGAAAACTTGGGTCTCCTGAGCTTGAAATATTAGCATGAACTGTGATATCCTTCTATTTCCATCTCTTCCCTTTACCTACTCTCCAGCCAATTGTGATTTTCTGATGTTTCTTTTGTAACGTTACTTATGTGTTTTACTTTCTACTGCTACAACTTGATTGGAGCTTCAGCCTACCTTTAAGGATTCACAGATGATCTATGAGGATCTATACCATGACTTTTCCATAATCTTCTACACACAATTGCCAGATTAATCTTCCTAAAACTTACTTTTAATAATTAGGGCCTCTTCCTCAGTGTCCTTCAGATGTAGTTAATGATTTAGTGAAAAAGACAAGATGTTTCAGTTTTGTGTACCATCACATGATTGAATTGGACCACATGTTTCTCAGATTCCTTATAATTATGTCATTTTCTACATTTGTTGGGCTGGAGTTCTGTAAACATGCTTCTCCAACCCCATCTTCTTCTCCTTGTCTCTCAGGAACCCTTTGTCTATTCTGCTTCTACACTTCTCTCATTATTTCTCACACTTGAAGTAACTTTAAAATATCCTACTTTTGAAGGTCAACTTAAATCTTATTACCTGAAGATATTCAGTTCAAAATTATTATTACCATTCTGAAAAAACATCTGGCCTTTGCTCAAAATCATTTTAGATGTTTTATCATATTGATAACACAATTGGAAAATCTAAATACTCTTTTCCAAAGACATGTAAGTGCTAGGTAAGAAAGAATAATGAAGACACCTGGGTTTAAGTCTCAGCTCTATGACTTCCAATCTGCATGTCTCCTAACAAGCCCCTTACCCAACACACGCTGTGTCTCAGTTTGCTCGTTTGTGAAATAAGTAGGGTTGGATTAGATAGTCCCCAAGTCTCTTTCAGTTTATAATTCATAAACCAATATTTAAAGACATTTCATATAATATAGTATAAACTCTACTATTATACATCAAACTCTACTGTTATGAAATAGACTCTATTTTATTACATGTTTATCTGGTGATCATTAAATTTCTCAAGCCCAGGCCCTTATAAAAATATTCAAGCTTCAGAATCAAAATGATAGATAAATTACAGGATAGTTGTTTTATTTTTATTACTGTATAAAACCAGTTTTATTCAGTTGAGCTATTAAAATGTGGGGTTACTTACTCAATAGGTTCTGATACTAATTCCAGTGTGGGTTATGGGAGAAGTTTCCCATACCAGCAAGCAATTCTTGGGACACCACCTGGATATCCTACAATTCAACTCAATTCTGACACTGTCTTTCCAGAAATATCATCAGATTCCACAGGTTACAAACTCCATCCTACAAGACTGCCCCCCCGACCCCCATACTTTGCATGCTTGTCACAAGCCCAAGTTGTTACCTGTGCTTCTGACTGGCTACAAATTGGAGGTTTCAAGGACCCCCCTCCTTGGTCTTCAGATGCCAGTCACAAGCCCAGGCTGTTACCTGTAGTTCTGACCAACTGGCTATATATTAGAGGTTCCCATGAGTCCCTCCTTCCTTGGGTTTGATCAGTTTTTTAGAGAGGCTCACAGAACTCTGAAAAACATTTTACTTACTAGATTACTTGTTTATTGTAAAAGGTTATAACTCAGGAATAGCGAGATGGAAGAGATGCATAGGGCAAGGTATGTGGGAAGGGGCGCAGAGCTTCCATGACCTCCCCAGGTGTGCCAGTCTCACCAAATCTCCATGTGTTCACCAACCCAGAAACTCTCAGAGCCCTGTCCTTTTAGGCGTTTATGGAGGCTTCATTACACAGCTGTGATTGATTAAATCATTGGCCATTGGTGATTGAATTCAATCTCCAGCCATTTTCCTTCCCCAGATGTCAGGATATCAGGGGGAGGGACTGCAGTTCCAACCTTCTAATCACATTGTTGACTGTCTTAGAAATTAAGCCCCTATTCACAGGTGCTTTCCATAAGTCACCTAATTAATGTAACAAAAATACCTTTAGGCCTCCCACACTTAGGAAATCCCAAGGGTTTTAGGAACTCTAGGCCAGAAATGGGGATGAATACCAAATATGTATTTCTTATTATAAATCACAACATCACACTTATATAATATATTAATTGAATAAGCTAGGGAACTTTTATTGGGAAAAAAAAGCTTGCTAAGTACAAGTCACTGTGACAAACATCGATGGATTGGGAATGGGGATGAAGATCCAGAAATGAATTCAAAGGTTTGGTATCTACCTTCAAGGAACCAATTGTCTAATGGGGGAGGCATACAGATAAAGAAATTACTGTAATTATAAGCATAAGAAGCTGTTAATTGTTACCACTTATTGAATACTTACTGTGAACTAGGACCTATGCCAGAGACTAACATACAAATGCTAATTAGCATGCACAAACTATTTTTTACAACAAGATTCCAAGATTATTATTCCTATTTCACAAAAGAAAAAAAGTGAGATCAGAAATCTTAATGTCTCCAAAGTCATATAACTAGAGTGATGAGAATGTACTATCCATTACATCTTATTAGGTATCTTTTGAGGCTTGGAAATATTTTTGTAGAAAGGCTTATTCAAAAAGAATAATTATTTCTAAATGGAGGTGTCACTTAGAAAATTGCCTTTGAAAGTAGCCTTAGAGTTGAGTCTTATAAGAAGAGTAGATTTTCCATTGACTTGGTGGGTAGAGAAGTCATTTTAGGCACAGAGAACAGATTGAATAAAATCCCGGAGGCAAAGGAGTAGAAGTCATATTCAGGGAATTCTGGTGATTAGGCATATATAATAAGAAGAGCAGGGAGTGAGCAAAGAAAAAGATGCAGCTTTTGAGGTTGGGTGGGCAGGATATTAGAAGAGTGTGTTACTTACCCAGGGCAAGTTAATTGGAAAAAATAGCCATTCTAAGTTCTTTCAAAGATGACAGCTCCATCAGCTTGCATAACAGGGAATAGAATCTACCCACCTGCTTAGTTCCTAATGCAATTTACTGAGGGCTGTGTCTTCCTACACACTTCTTCATAACTAATTTGACCTATACCAGATAGTAGTTTTACAGCAGCTGCAGTCAACATGAAAAGCTCTTTTTTTCATGATAATTTTCTACTCTCTTTCTGGTCTATTGAGTTTCTAAGCAATTTTTTTTCTTGTTCTTTGTTCCCTCTTGCAAAAGTTTTGCTCTTCTCATCGTGGGCTTGAAAATAGTGTGTGGGTTGCCAAAAGGCAAATACAGTGAAGGTGAGTTTTGAGGTTGGTTTCAGGTGCTCCCACCAACTTTTTTCTTCAGTATAACGGAGGAGCAACTCCAGAGTCTTTGTGGGGTGTGAAAATTTAACACATTTCCAGGATCACATTCATATTATTAATTATGATGTATTTTATTTAGTTTTATCCAGTAAAGCCAATCTAGTGACACCAGGTTTTGGTGAAGGCAAGTGCAGCATTTATTGCAGGTGCGAAGCCAGGACTCCGGGCAGCTAATGTTCAAAAGACCCGAACTCCCTGATGGGTTTCAAGGAAGGGTTTTTAAAGGCATGGTGAGCGAGAGAGTCTCAGGGTACATGATCAGCACGTGCACAATTCTCTGATTGGTTGACGGTGAGGTAACAGGGTGATGTCACAGGGGTTAGCGTCATCAATCCTCAGGCTCCAGCCAGTCTGGGGGCTATGTGCTCATGGTCATCTTGCAGTTAACTTCTTCCATCTGGTGGGGGTTTTAGTATCTGTGAAACAGCTCAGGAATGTGCATCAGATGCTATTATCTATGTCCTTCAGGGAGGAACTAAAGATTCTGTGACTCTGCTATATGGCTGATCCATTGTTTAAATTGATATCAGTTCTCCTGGCCCCATTGCTATTTCTTTGTTACTACATGTTCACATTTTTCTAATCATTAATTCTTGAGCCAGCCTTTTGTGACTCAGGGGAGGCCTAGGAGACTAAAGTTTTTCTATAAAGAAGAGGTGGGCAAAGGACATGGAGGGGAATGTTCTGGGAAGGCCCCGTAGGATCCTGCTCAGTTACATATCCTTCTAGTGAAATAACATTTACTTATAAGTGTCTAATACAAGAGCTTACATTTAAAAACCTTTGTACCACTTGTTTTTAAGAAACGATCTTACATTATAAAATAACTTGGTAATCTAAGTATTAGAAAATTAATCAGCAAAACAACACTGTGTAAACAATGCGATATATACTTAGTTATATCTTTTAATGTGAGACATTTAATGTAGATTTCACATGGTGAGGGTTTAATTTATATACATGAATACACACACGTATCTACATATATAAGACAGCAAACTGCCCTAAAAACCTTTAACTGAGGCTTCCCTGGTGGCGCAGTGTTTGAGAAACTGCCTGCTAATGCAGGAGACACGGGTTCGCGCCCTGGTCTGGGAAGATCCCACATGCCGCGGAGCAACTAGGCCCGTGAGCCACAATTACTTAGCCTGCGCGTCTGGAGCCTGTGCTCCGCAACAAGAGAGGCCGCGATAGTGAGAGGCCCGCGCACCGCGATGAAGAATGGCCCCCACTTGCCGCAACTGGAGAAAGCCCTCTCACAGAAAGGAAGACCCAGCACAGCAATCAATCAATCAATCAATCAATCAATTAAATAAATAAATAAATAAAAATAAATAAAATTAAAAATAAATAAAATTAAATAAATAAATAAAATAAAATAAAATATTTTAAAAAACCTTTAACTGTTAAAAGTTAACAATATAGCAACACATAATAAATGAAATCAGATAAATGCAAAATATACTTAACGATCAACTCCTTTTTGAAGTCCAATCATAAAGAGAAAGACCAAGCTATTGGTTAACCAGTTGATTGGTTATTGGTTAATTAAGTTAACCAACTAAATTACCAGGGTTAGATGGAGAATAGATCACTCAGAAGGTAGATAGTTCAAACAAGAAAACATAAAACAGAGAGACAAACATTGGCAATACTTTTTAGAGAACTTTGCTTAGAAGAATTTACTCTGGCCTAAGAGATCCCTTTACCCCAAAAACAAATTGAGATGTGTACATTGAGATATCATAGCTTCGTGCTATTAACCTTTCAAGTTACATAACTCACTTACCTTGCCTTGATTCTAGGCTTGACAGAAATCTTTGGACTAGAATTTATTTTCCAGTGTGTGTGGTGTGAATGTGTGTGTTTTGGGAAATGCATGTGCTAGATATATGATATGACTGCCAGTCCTCAAAGCAGTACTGGTTCCTATGACATAAGATTAATTTTATTAGTATCATATTGGTATTATTTTATTCCAGGTTTACTGATAGATCATTGACATATGTGTATTTTTAAGGTGTACGATGTGATGATTTAATACACGTGTATATTGCAAAATGATTACCAAAATGAGGTTAATTGATATCTCTATTCCCTCACAAAATTACTGTGTGTGTGTGTGTGTATGTGTTGGTAAATTTTAAGATTTGTTCTCTTAACAACTTTCAAGTATATAATACAGTATTGATGATTATAGTCACCATGCTATACATTAGATCCCCAGAACTTATTCATCTTATTGTTGGAAGTTTGTAGACTTTGACCAACATCTCCCCATTTCCTCCTCCCCTATACCCTAGTAATCACCATTCTACTCTATGTTTCTAGGAATTTGGCTTTTTTATACTCCACATATAAGTGAGAACATACAGTATTTGTCTTTCTCTGTCTGACTCATTTCACTTAGAACAATGCCCTCAAGATCCATTCATGGTGTCACAAAAGGCAGGATTTCCTTCTATTTAGGGTTGAATATATATACACAATGGAACATATCACATATCCCATCTTCCGTATCCAATCATCCATTGGTGGACACTTAGGTTATTTCCATGTCTTGGCTATCATGAATAATGCTGCAGTGAACATAAGGGTGCAGATATCTCTTTGATATCTTATTTTTATTTCTGTTGAATATATACCTAGAAGTGGAATTGCTGGATCATATGGTAGTTCTATTTTTAATTTTTTGAGGAACCTCCATACTGTTTCCATACTGGCTTTGCCAATTTACATTTCCACCAACAGTACACACGGTTTCCTAGTCTCCACAGCCTCAATACGTGTTATTTCTTGTCTTTTTGATAATAGCCATTCTGACAGCTGTGAGGTGATATCTCATTGTAGTTTTTATTTGCATTACCCTGATGATTAGTGATGTCAAGCATCTTTTTATGTACTTCTTGGCCATTTGTATGACGTCTTTGGAAAAATGTATTCAAGTCTTTTATCCATTTTTTATTTTTTTTGCTATTGAGTTATGTGAGTTCCTTATATATTTCAAACATTAATTCCTTATCATATAGGTGATTTGCAACTATTTTCTCCCATTCGTAGGCTGCCTTTTTATCTTGCTAATTGTTTTTCTGTGCAGATGCTGTTTAGTTTGATGTAGTCCCACTTGTATATTTTTGCTGTTATTGCTTTCATTTTTTGCAATTCTCGTCATATTAAAAAAACTGTTTTCAAGACCAATATTAAGGTGCTTTTTCCTTATGTTTCCTTCTAGTAGTTTTATGCTTACAGGTTTTGCATTTAAGTCTTTAATACATTATGAGTTAATCTTTTGAATAGTATAAAATAAGAGTTCAGTTCACTCTTCTGCATGTGGTTAGCCAGTTTGCCCAGCATTATATTTGTGTTATTAATATATCCTGTGAACTTTGGTACCCTGACTCCACCTTTAAAAAGTTTCTGCTTCTTTCTGTCAAAGTCACATTTCTGAGACCATAACTGAAAATCAGTCTCTCACCATTTTAAGTAAAAGCCACCTGAGGATGTCCCTTGGCAACAGTAGACTAGCTTTTCTGTGGTATAGTTTGCTGTTGTCTTCTTCCTTTGCTGTTTAACATCACTCATTATTTTGCCTCTATTTTTTTATATTAAGTAGTATATAGAAGAAATTATCAGAAATTTCTACATACCCACAGAAAGGAAATTAGCAAGAAGAAATAGTGAATTAACGAACACTCACATGAATAAAAACAGGCTCTTATATAACATTAATGGCAATAAGAATGTGAGCAGGAACTGGTATTTATTGAGTTAGTCTATGTACCAAGTATTATGTAAGCCCTTTGTGTGGGATCATTGATTCCTCCCAGAAACTCTATGAGACCAAGACTACTATCGATTACAGATGAGGTAAATGAAGATTAGACGTGAAGTAACATGTTTGTGGTCTAGCTACTTCTGCCCTCATAGGGGCCTGCACCAAGACATGAAACCACGTCTGTCTTTTGAAGAGCTCTTGAACATTCACAGATAGTGGTGTGATCCTAAAAATCAGTAACACACAAAATTTCCACCAACTATGGAAATCAGAAATAGACGTACTGTTGAGAAGGCGAGTTGTTAGTTTGTCTTCAGACATATCCAAGAGAAATAATTCTTACATGATAAATCATCAAAATCCTGTGTGTAGATGAATAAATTATGGAAGAGGATAAGGATAGCTTACTAGGTAACTCCAAGTTGATTTTTTTTTGATTCCACAATTCCACAGATGTTTTTATTTTTACCAAAAGTGAATAATTGCACTTTTCACATTTAGATTCACCTGTGGTATTTATCTCAGAGAGGCAGCAGCAGTGAGTGGTGGCTTGAAGTGAGATCTTAGTTCCCTGCCCAGGAATTGAACCTAGGTAGCCTGGATGAAAACCAGGAATCCTAGCTACTAGACCAGCAAAGGCTAGAGGCTAGAAGCAAATTTTCCCTGGCTCTTGCCTCTGTTTGAAAGCAAGAATGTTTCAAGGAGGCAAAAACTGTAAAAACAGGTGCAAAGTTTATTCTTAGAGGCACAGCAAAACAAGTGGGAGAGCACACAGAGAAACAGTTTACTTAAGACAGAAGCAAGGCAGAGATACACACCTGGAAAGAAAGGGTGTCGGCATCCTCCCTAATGAGGAGGAGCTCGGCAAAGAGGCGGTTAAATCACTTATATAGGGCAGTTCTTCCAGATCTTTGTTTACCTTTGGCCAATTATCTGGTTTCTTTTTCCACACCTGACCTGCCCTAGGACCCTGCCCAACATGCGTGCGCAACTTTTTTCCAAGCTGGATTTCAGCCCAGAGGCCTATGGGACGGCCTTAGCATCACATATTATGGGGTGGTGCCCCCTCCTTTTGACCCCCAAGGAGCCTCTCTGCGCATGTGCAGTGTTTCCCTTGTCCCAAGGATGGGAAATATATGACCTCTTGATCTTTTACTCAAACAAGGTTTATCCCCTTTCTGTTCCTGCCGTGACTGTTATCTTGAGGTGTCCACAGGAAACAAAGTCCAGCTATTTACCCTGTTCCTGTTGTTATTTCCATCTTGAAATGCAAACAGGAGGCTGGCTGTAAATATCTAGTCTAGAGCCCACCTGCCTCTTTCCTCACGAAATGTAAACAAGAGGCTAGTTGTAAATGCCTAGCCTGGAGCCCATCTATCTCCTGCCTCAGTATTAAACGGCATGTCCTTTCTATCCTACTCTACGAAAGTTTCAGGTAGGGTTTTTATATCAAAGAATTTCCATTTATAATGAAGAAATTGACATCCAGGGGCTAACCTGTCTCCTTGTTAGCAAGACTTAGGCTTCCAAGGCTTTCCTGCTCCAGGGCCACGTGGCCACAAACCAGACCTGTCAGAGAAAGAAGACCTCTTGCCTCCTCTCTGATGCCCAATGGAAACAATCCTCTGTGCATTATACCTATTTTTGTATATTTCTTAGTGTCAAGTCAGAGTATTTACTAGTTTGTTTATTCTTGGGGGTGAGGGGCGAGTTTTGTTGTATTTGGCTTTTTATGTGTTGTTTTGTTTTAAATTACTTTAATGAGGTATGATTTACATATAAAAAGCTCTACTTAATGTTAACAATGTGATGAATTTGGAGATAAGTATACACCCATGAAACCATCTCTGCAATCAACGCCATAAACATATCCATCACCTCCAAAATTACTCTCCTGCCCTATTCCGTCATTCATTCCATCCATTCATTCATTCTTTCATGGTAAGTAGAGTGTTGGTTACTAGGAGTTGGGGGAAGGGGAACATGCAGAACTGTTGGTCAGAGGTTACAAAACTTCAGTTATGCAAGATGATTAAGTTCTGAAGGTCGACGGTATAACTAATGTTATAGCTGTGATATATACCTAAAATTTGCTAACAAGGTAGATAGATTTTATGTTGCATTTGTTTCAATGCCTCGTTTGCTTTGTTTAGTTGTTTGTTTTGATCACTATCCTCAGTGCCTGGAACAGTGCCTGATAAATGGTAGGTTCTCAAAAACATTGCTGATGAAATGAACTACACAGTAATGTGTCTTTAATATGTAGAACTGACAGAAGTTTATGCAGTACTATATTAATTTCCCTGGGGTGAACTGTAGCATCAATTTGAGCTCCTCAGATAGCAGTCTCTGCTCTGTTACATGTGTCCTTCTGAAGATAGTCATTAGCCAAGTCCATGACTAGTGTATACACATCCCTAGTGTGAGGCAGAGCACTAATTGCCTCCCACACTAAGGCTTTATTGGTCTTCCAGTCTTAATTAAAGCCAGATTAGTAACTGTGGGGAAATTCCTATGATTCTTCTGGGTTGTTGGTCCAGACTTCCCCCTTAATATATTCAAAGTTTCTCTCTTCTTTTAACACAGTTCTTATTCTCCTGGACATGGTAGATGCTTAAATATCAAAGGAATATACTTTTCTTCCATTTTCTTAGGAAAATCTGTTTTAAAATAATTCCAAATCCTTGAGGGAGAATGTAATTTAATTTTCACTGTTACAAACCAGAAGTTGTTATTCCTACTTACCATTTGTTCCTAAACGACAGCCTAGAAAAGCCCAATCTTTGCACCCAGCCATTCTATCCTGTGAATAAGAAGAGAAAGCTAGAAGATCTGTACAAAAGTATGTGCAATGGAGTGCTCTTCTTTTATTAGGACATGTGCTCACTCATTTATCACAGCATTGTAGTGGTTCTTTTTGCAACAGACATTGAGCTAGGTGAGAAAGTACATGAAGAGAGACTGAAAAGAACATTAGATTCAAAATTAGAAGGACCAAGATTGAGTCAGAATGGGGCATATAATAGCAGTGTGACTTTGGCAACTGAAATTTCTTTGAGTTTCATATTTTTTATTAAGAAAATGAAGGTGTTAATACGTACTTTACAAACTTGGATTTTCTGAGCACTGGAAGAATTACTGATTAAAACAAAAAGTTTTGTTTTTATATGAAATTAAATATTATCATAAAAAGTTTCATAATATAATAAGAAGGGGGTATATAAGAAAGACAGAGAGAGAAAGGGAGAATGACTGCCAGGGTTCTTTTCTCAACATAAAAAATTCAGCATGAGAAAAATATATAAATGTTTGAAGTAAAAAGCGACTACATGGCATTGAAGTCAACTACATGGGCTTTAGAGTCAGATTATCTGTGCTCAAATCTAGGTTATGCATTTCTGTCACTGCATGATTTTGAGTATTTACTTAATCCCTTTGTTCTTCAATTTCCTCATTTATAAATTTGAGATAATAGTATTGGTCTCATATGGCTAGTGTGAGGATTGGGATAAGCGTTTAGCATACTAAGCTCCCATGATGTTATTTTACATATTAATGTTATTAATATTGTAAGTGGGACAGCACACAAAATTCCTGTTGCCAAAAGTGGATTTTCAGGAGTGCCATGCAGAGATGTGAGGTGGTCCCTTAGTATGATAAAGGAGAATGGCAAGTTGGCCATCTTTTTCTTCCCTCTTTTTCTCTTTCTTTGTCTTCTGTACATTGATGTTTCCACTTTCCAAAGCTTAGGTTGTCCAGGGCCCTTGCTGCAAACCCATCTGGTGCTCAGATGGGTTATAGTTATTATAGTTTAAAATCACATTTACTGATTACTAGGTTTGATCCCAACAGTTTTATAGTTAAATAAATATTATTGTTTTTATCTTACATGTAATCTTTGTGTCCTTTTTATAAATTCTAGGCAGGTCTGTAAGTATGTTATTAAAAAAAACAGCTGTAGATGATCACACTCACCTATGGTATTCAGATGAATGGTGAGCAATGTGATCTGTCAGTCCACAAATATTTAGTAATTATATATTATTTCCTGCCTCCTTATACGTTATTTCCTATCTCAGTCCGTAAAGATCCACTTCAGTTGGGTAGAGTCCACTCTTGTTTTCTAGTCTCTATCCTTTTTCCCTTGTAAAATCTCCTTAGTTTTTCTAAGTCTCTGTTCTCCTTCTTGTTTCCAGCACCGCTCTGAAAATCTTTGCTGCAAGCTGTTTGAAGGGGGTTTACACGAAGCTCAAAAAAACATCTAAAATATTTCAGGGTCTTGGCAGGACCTGTGGGTGAATTGGGCAGGCAGCTCATAATATTACAAAGGGAATGATGTATGAAACTAAACCTCAACTTCAGGAGAAGTGTGACGTCTTGGAGACAGAATGAGAGAGGAGGCACTGACAGTTCAGTTCCACTTGACCCTTGACAAGTGATAATGAAGTTTCAGTTTTAACACATGTCTCCAATTTTTCAAGAGAAGTTGCAAATGAGGGTATTTATCTAAATATCTCAATTTAGAATATTGGCAATGCTTTCAAATCCTTAAAGAAAAAAAAAAATACTGTGTAAGTCTAATAAAATGACCCCAAGACCAGATTTGTTCTTTGTCTATCAACCTGAAACCTCTGCTTTATACCCTTCAGAAGTTTGTGAGGGGACAATGTAAAGAAAATGTAGCCCTGTTAATATCGACTGCCCTTCATCAAGTAACTGATGAGTTATGCCAGTCTGCCACTTTATTCTATTTGGCTAAAGACCTCTCCTCTTTACTAGGTGCAGGGTTGAGAACAAAAAGGGTGAGTAGAGAAACTCCTGCTGCTTACGAATGAGGTATCTATGGCCCAAATATTTGCTCTAGATGGAGTCACCATAGGTTCTAGTTTGCCAGAGACAGTCTTCATTGCGGTGCGCGGGCCTCTCGCTATCGTGGCCTCTCTTGTTGCGGAGCACAGGCTCCAGACGCGCAGGCTCAGTAGTTGTGGCTCACGGGCCTAGTTGCTCCACGGCATGTGGGATCTTCCCAGACCAGGGCTCGAACCCGTGTCCCCTGCATTAGCAGGCAGATTCTCAACCACTGCGCCACCAGGGAAGCCCCATTCTTTATTTTAAAGTCTATTTTATGTGATATGGGTATAGCTACTCCAGCTTTCTTTTGATTTCCATTTGCATGGAATATCTTTTTCCATCCCCTCACTCTTAGTCTGTATGTGTCCCTAGGTCTGAAGTGGGTCTCTTGTAGACAGCATATTTGTGTGTCTTGTTTTTGTATCCATTCAGCAAGCCTGTGTCTTTCGGTTGGAGCATTTAATCCATTCACGTTTAAGGTAATTATCGATATGTATGTTCCTATGACGGTTTTCTTAATTGTTTTGGGTTTGTTTTTGTAGATCCTTTTCTTCTCTTGTGATTCCCACTTAGAGAAGTTCCTTTAGCATTTGTTGTAGAGCTGGTTTGGTGGTGCTGAATTCTCTTGGCTTTTGCTTGTCTGTAAAGCTTTTGATTTCTCCATCGAATCTGAATGAGATCCTTGCCCGGTAGAGTAATCTTGGCTGTAGGTTCCTCCCTTTCATCACTTTAAGTATATCATGCCACTCCCTTCTGGCTTGTAGAGTTTCTGCTGAGAAATCAGCTGTTAACCTTATGGGAGTTCCCTTGTATGTTTTTTGTCGTTTTTCCCTCGCTGCTTTCAGTAATTTTTCTTTGTCTTTAATTTTTGCCAATTTGATTGCTATGTGTCTTGGCATGTTTCTCCTTGGGTTTATCCTGTATGGGACTCGCTGCGCTTCCTGGACTTGGGTGGCTATTTCCTTTCCCACGTTAGGGAAGTTTTCGACCATAATCTCTCCAAATATTTTCTCTGGTCCTTTCTCTCCCTCTTCTCCTTCTGGGACCCCTATAATGCAAATGTTGTTGCATGTAATGTTGTCCCAGAGGTCTCTTAGGCTGTCTTCATTTCTTTTCATTCTTTTTTCTTCATTCTGTTCCACAGCAGTGAATTCCACCATTCTGTCTTCCAGGTCACTTATCCGTTCTTCTGCCTCAGTTATTCTGCTATTGATTCCTTCTTGTGTAGTTTTCATTTCAGTTATTGTATTGTTGATCTCTGTTTGTTTGTTCTTTAATTCTTCTAGGTCTTTGTTAATCATTTCTTGCATCTTCTCGATCTTTGCCTCCATTGTTTTTCCGAGGTCCTGGATCATCTTCACTATCATTGTTCTGAATTCTTTTTCTGGAAGGTTGCCTATCTCCACTTCATTGAGTTGTTTTTCTGGGGTTTTAGCTTGTTCCTTCATCTGGTACATAGCCCTCTGCCTTTTCATCTTGTCTATCTTTCTGTGAATGTGGTTTTTGTTCCACAGGCTGCAGGACTGTAGTTCTTCTTGCTTCTGCTCTCTGCCCTCTGGTGGATGAGGCTATCTAAGAGGCTTGTGCAAGTTTCGCGGATCTGTTTTGCCTCTTCCCGAGGTTTCACCTTATCTTGCAAATCATACTGGCCAATTCCTTTATAGCTGATTCCAAGCCACCAAGGGAGTCCTTGTTTATCCTTTACTGCATAATAATGGACTCCATAGGTCGGCAGAGCTTCTACTATTTTCATATACTGAACCACAGCTTGACCCCGAGTCAGACCTTTGATTTTCAAATAATGCTCAATTACCCTGTCCTCACAGTAGGCAAGGGAGGGGTGCTCCTGCAGAGTTTTGGTTGGAAAGGCTGGTAATGTCTTTAAATCTTTCCTGGCATTTTCATCACCAGAGGCCCCTCAGGGAGGTGGCGCTAGATCGAGAGGACCAGTGGCTGCTTGACTGGTTCTCTGGACTCCAGGTCAAAGTGGAGCAGCCAGGGAGAAGAAGGAAGCAGAGGAGGGAACTGGACAGCCAGGAGGAGAGAGGAGGCCAGCTGTCTTTTATTAAGGCAGATATTAAAAGAGATTTGTAAAAGTCTAAAACAAGGCTGCTACTCTCAACATTTTTGGTTTTTGTGTTTTTATTACCATTAAGTATTGATTCATATAGCCAATATAGGTAAAAGAGCTTTGGGGAATGTAACAATTTTTTAGGAGTGTAAAGGCTCCTGGGACCAAAAAGATTAAGGGCTGATGATCTAGAAGCAGACTTCCAAACAAGAAAGTGTCTGACTAGTAAGAGTATAATGTACCAAAATAGATAAACAACAAAGACCTACTGTATAGCACAGGGAACTATATTCAATATCTTATAATAACCTATAATGGAAAAGAATCTGAAAAAGAATAGATATATATATATGTATAACTGAATCACTTTGCTACACATCTGAAATTAATACAACATTGTAAGTCAACTATACTTCAATAATAATAATAAAAAGAATGCATTGGCAACTGCTCCAAATATAACCAATACAGATACAAAAGTGTCATTTATTTGGTTTGTTTGATGTGAAACTAAAACTTGGAACATTTTCAATTTGGGTGTGGGCATCTGCTCAGCAATCGAGTTTGAATTAACTACATTTCAAATGCTGTAGGTGCCCTAGCCTTTGGAGCCCAGCATTGCTCTACAGGACCCAAAAGTGCAAATTAAAGTGCTGCATGCTTCAGGTTTTTAAGCAGAATATGCAAGTGGGTCTTTTTTTTTTTTCAAGTGGGTCTTATTTTGTTTATTTTTTGTGTGTTTTCCTGATGAGGGAATCCTCTTTTGTCTTCAAGTCTTCAATGCTTCTCTCTAGGCTACCCTTGTGATATATCTTCCAAACTGGACCAATTAAAAGTGAAAAGGGATACAATTAAAATAATTATGCCTGAACACCAGGCACAAACCAGGAGTGTCCTAGACAAACAAGGACATGTGGTCATCCGACTTCTTCCCAGGCCACCACCCTCAAGTCTGACTGATATGCTTTCGCGCTCCCTGTAGCATCTACCCCAAGCCTTCCTCCTGTTCTCTCTGGAGATGACTGCTTCTCTCTTATCAAGAACACAGAGGACCACCAGACTGCCATGTTCCTCCACCTCAACACTGCCTTCTTTGCCCATGCATTCCTCTTTCTCTTCATCTTCTCTTGTTCTTGGAGGAATAAGGATGCAAGGCTCTGCCGTTCTCCGATCCCTGCTTAATCCAACAAGCAGTTCTTTGCTGGCAATCTCGCTCTCTCTTCCATATTTTCTCCTTCCAACAAGCCATGAACATTGTAGTCTTTTCTCTCTAGTAAGTCTTCCCTAGACCTCAAGATATGCTTTCTCTATTCCTTCCACTGTCTGTGTTTTCTCCTGCCCACCTCGTGACAAACCTCTCTTTCTGGGGGCCTTTTTCCTCCCACCCCTTCAACACAGGTGTCCCCGAAGTTCTCGACTCCGCCCTCCTCTCTTCCCATGTGCTGTCAGTTGGCATGATCTTCCTCTTCTACAGTGTGTCATAGACACAACTAATTGTGATTAACTCTCAACTATGTATTTCTAGTACTTGCCTCTTTTTTTTTTTTTTTTTTTGGCTTAGACAACAGAAATTTATTTTCTCACAGTTCTGGAGGCTAAAAGTCCAAGATCAAGGTGTTAGCAAGTTTGATTTCTTCTGAGGCCCCTCAGACGGTGGCTCCTTTCTTGCTATGTCCCCCATGGTCATCATCTAGTCTCTGTCCTAATCTCCTCTTAAAAGGACACCAGTGATACTGGATTAGGGCCCATCCATATCACCTCACTTTACCTTAATCGCCTCTTTAAAGGCCCTATCTCCAAATAGTCACATTTTGAGGTATTGGAAGTTAGGACTTGAGCATATGAATTTGGGGGTGGGGGAGAGGGATATAATTCAGCCCATAACACTACCTCTTAGGGTTATTGTGAAGATTAAATGAGACAATATATCTAAAGCAAAGATCAGGGGACCTAGAATGCTGTAAGAGCTTAATAACCGTTCAATGTAACTGAACACTTACTTTAGGCGTAAGGGTATCTGACAAGTCACAAATCTTTCTCTGCTAGGATACTGGCTGGCAGTGCCCTGGGGGCTTCTCTCATCCAGGTGCTCAGTCCAGGATCGTCGTTGCCTTATGGTCGATAGTCCCCAACTTGAGCTCACAACTGTTTTGTTCTGTTCTTCCTGTGGAGAGTTCTCAGACTTCCTTTCTGTAGCTGCTCCAAGGTTAGTCTCGAAAACGAGGAGACATTCTGTCCCAGCCACTTATGGATCTGCGAGTGCCTTTCCAATACCACTGTAGTTTCTACTCCTTGGGCAAGCCACTTATTAAAATTTAATGACAATCACTTACATTTATAAAGCCCTTTTCAGTTTACAAAGCTCTTTGCCATGCATTCTCTCTCGTGATCCTCATAACATCTGTAGGAAGGAAGGATGTTCTTCTCTATTTTGTAAATGAAGAAAATGAGGCTGTGAGGAGTAGCATCACCGTCCTAGGTCACACAGTGGCACAGATGCTCCTCAAATTCTCGTCTTTGGGTTCCAATATGTCAGGAGTAGCTCACCCTTTCAGGCATTTTTCTACAATCTAAATAATCCAGGACACCAGCCCGGGTTGGGGGAGATGTAGGTAAATTATTTGGGACTATTTTGACTGGAAGTGACAAAAACCCAACTCAAACTGGCTTCAGCAAAAACTGAATTCATTGGTTTACCTAACAGAACCATCCAGAAGCAGGGCTTCAGGCATGGATGGATCCAGGTGCTCAAATTATGTCACCAGGACTGTCTCTATTTCTTAGCTTCTCTTTGTGTTCACTTTATTCTTAGACACTCTCTCTGCTTGGGGTGTCAAAGATGCCCCCCTGTGGTTGAAGCTGAAGCCCCAGCTCAATGAACTCAGTAAAAGGGGAACAATCTCTTTCTCGTAAACTGCAACAAAGGACCTGGATATCATTCTCAACTGTTTGGATTGGCTTATGGGCCCACCCAGAGCCAGTCATTGTGTCTAGAACAATGGAATATGTTCATTGTCCAGGCCTGATCATTTGCCCCACTCTAGAGAGGATTAAGGTGAGTCTCATCAAATCCAAGGCCTGAGTGAGGGGGAAAGGAGTTTGTTTCTTTAAAGACAAAGTAGTGATGTCAGAAGCGGTGTGGGTGGCAGGCAGCTCTCTCCAGGGTGTCATCGCTCTGAAGAGTTCTTTGTACAAGTCAATCCCCCTCTTTGGCCTCTGTTCTCCATCTGTCAAGTGGGAGAAGGTGTAGAATGAGACTCTCTTCACAGCCCCTTCCAGCTCATGCTTCTGGGATCTTAGGGTTCTCAGGAGACAGCCTGGATGCCTCCCGGGTCCCGCTCTCCAGGCCCAGCTCCACACACTGGCGGCCAACGAATCCCCACCGCGGGCGTGGGCCGCTAACAGTTTAGGAGGTTCCCTCTCCCAGAGGTGCTGGCAATTTCCTAGGAGACTCTGGGAACCTTCAACGCCTCCAAGACCCAAAGGACTGGAAGCGTAAGGGTGCCACTCGAGAGACACTGTGGTAGGCTGTACCCCCGGTAATTTGGGAGCAAGGCATCAGTTCAAACGCTGTGAACTAGCACCCTGTTCTGCCCCTCCCCCGTTCCCATGGGCTTTGCGTGGACCCACAATCGCACAGCTCCGGCCGGAAGGAGGGGGTCCCCCGAATTAGAAGGCCTTACTGTGGCGGGGGCTTACTGCTCCGGCTGAGGGACCCCAGGGACCGTGCCGACCCCTCTCCGGGACTGGCAGACACCCGAGCTCCCTTTGCTGTTCCGCTCCGCCCCGCACGCCGGCGGCAGGAACGCGCCTCCGTCGGGCCGCACTGGTGCCCGAGAGCTCGCACCTCCGCTCGAGAGCGCGCCCCGGGGAGAGCCCGAGCAAGATGGAAGCCGCCGCTCGGAGCGCCGAGCCGCGGCGCCTAGGCCGTGCCAGTCCCGGACCCACTGCTCCGGACCGGGCCCAGGTTGGTCTCCCCGCACCCCCTTCCCGCGGCCGCAACCTCCGCGCGCGTCCGGCGTGGGCGCGCGGCAGCCGCCCCCACCCCCACCCCCCAACCCCTGGCCCTACCCGGGCCCGGCCGCTCCCCCGCGCCCCGGGTACAGCCCCTGCCCACTGCCCGCCCCTCGCGGCTCGGGCTGCCTGCCGGCGCCTGTCCCTCGTCCCCTTGGCCTGGAAAACCTCTCTCCCTGTAGCCCTGGCCCGCCAAACCTAGGCTCCCCCCAGCCCTGCCTTCTGAGGGACCCTCCCAACCCCCCCGCCCCGTGTTCAGACCCTGCGGCCCCGGCCCCCGATGTCCCTCTAGCCTCATCCTGGTTCCTGCACTTCGCCCTCCCTGTCCCAGCCCCCATATCACCTTCCCAGTCCCCTGGCACTAGCCCCTTACATCCCCTTCTTACCCCCTCGTAGAAGCGCCCACCCCCCTCTCCACAGCCCCTTTCTAGACACCCAACACCAGACCTCCTTTTACCCCGAACACCAGCCCCCAGATTCCCTTCCGAGCTCCGTGTAAAACCCCGCTGCTAATTCTCCGCTGCCGGTCTCCAGCCTCCATTCCATCTCCCCAGGGTCCCCTCTTCCTTCGCCGGTACCAGCCCCCAAGCCCCCTCCCCAACGCCACCGTAGCCACTTTCTAGCGCCCCGCCTCCAGCTCTCCTATGCTCCTTCCAGCTCCCTCATCCCAGCCCCCCAACTTTCACATGGCCTCTTCCTACCCTCTCTCTTTCTTTAAAGCACCTTTTCCAAGGTCCATCTGTGTTTTGTGCATCTCACCTGAATGGGCAGCTGGCACCTTAAACTCAGCAAACTCAGCGTGCTCCACACGAAACGCATCCTCTCCCATGTTCCCTTTCTGGCAACATCGTCCTCTCAGGAAGCCTCAACGTTTCACCATCTCTTATCCTTCTGTTTCCATCTCCCTCACATACTTCTTTCTCCCAGTTGTCCTGTTGACTTTCATCATAAACTCTGAAATGCCTTCCACTTGCATCTCTTCTCTTTTCCTACTGCCACTTCCCTGTTTCAGGCCCATGTGTCAGTTGCTCCAACTTCAGAGCCAGTTTCATACCTCATCTTCCTGCCTCTTCTCTTTCCCTCCACCAGTCTTCATGGACACTTGGCTAGGGAGGGACTCTGACGGTGAATGTGGGCACAGCTCAGAGGAGTCTTCAGAGAAGGTCTCTACCAGCAAGCTGAGAGCTGAGAGGAGAAGCCAGTGGAGGGACGAGAAGGGGAGAAGGGCCAGAACAGTACATTTACCAGACGTCCAGTGAGGAGACAGTACGAGGAAGGAGGTGGCCAACAGTAAAGAATGCTAGGAGAAGTCAAGGACTTGAGACTGGAGGAGAGGACTTTAATTTGGCAATCAAAGATCACGGTGCTCTTAGAGAAAGAAGTTTCAGTTCCTGAGTGTGGGCGGAGGACCAGCCTCTAGGTTCTCAACTTCTCATGACCACCACTGGCATTCTCCTTCAGCATCTCCTTATCTCGGTCACATTCTAAGACCACTCTTCTTTCGATAACTGAAATGCCAATACACAACTCTCCAAGGACCGTTTTCTATTCTTCCAGTTCCTCTACACCCTCAAAACCCCCTAAACTCAACTCTTTGATCTTGACGAGCCACCAACTGTCACCTACTCTGGGTTCCGCTTGGCTCCACTTGTTTTTTTCCTGTTCCGTCAGACCCTGTCGTCCAACACCTCACTTACTGCCCTGCTGGCATCCTTCATTCTCTCATCTGCGTTTTGTTACACCACAGTGCACAGGTTGAAATGATGCAGTACTGAGGTACATGGGGCTTGCTGGAGGAAACTCCCCAGCCCTCACTGTCCCTAATATGTGATTCTCCACTCCAATCTTCAGTGGTCCCTCAGCATCATTCAGCAATCCTTCTCCAGGTCAGCTTTCTTCTTTTTTTCATTCCTGCACTAGCCAGTTTAACCCATCATGGTTTTCCTCAAGACCTACATTTCTGCCCCATCTCTCAGCAGATTCCTTGCCTCCTTCTCCACAAAGAAAGTGAGGCCTCCAGGCATGAACGTCAACTTCCCTCCTTTAATCCTCACAATTACAACATTGAACACTGTGTGTGGGTAGATACACGTATGTATATAAGCAGATGTGTGGATAGATGTACAGGTGTATGTGTAAGCATATGTGTGTGTGTGTGTGTACGTGCTCACAGCCTTAATCAACACAATTTTTAAACCACCCACCATGTGCCATCCACTGTGCCATGCATTTTGTAATGTGTTATCTCATTTAATCCTCTTACCATGCTTCTTTTGGTAGTCAGAGAAGGTGCGTTTCTTTACATCTGCCTGTCTCCTGAGAGACCTCTGTCCCTATTTCCTATAACTTATCCTCTTTGCCAGGTCCTTCCCCTCAGCAGTTCAACGTGCTCAAGTCTTCCATCTTGAAAACCCCACAACTTTTCCTCAATCACCACTTCTCTATATAGCCCTCTTAGCAGCCAAACTTTTGAATAATCTTTGTTCATTACTGCCAGTTTCTCACATCTCATTTGTTACTCAATCCACTGGAAACTAGAATCTATTCACATCACTCCATGACTCCATGAAAAGTATCACAAGTGTTACTACTCCTGCTGGTACTGTGCTACTCTATTATACCAGGTGTCATAAACTCATTCTCTTGTGCAATTCTTCTCAGCACTTACCCTAACAATAATTGTTCTGGCAATTATTTGTTTAATGTCTGCTCCCTACAAAAGACTGAAAGTTAACTTGGAGCGTGGACCATGACTATTTTCTTCACATTTGTGTCCCAAGTCCATGCACAGAGTGGGACCTCAATAAATATTCTTTGAGGGCTTCCCTGGTGGTGCAGTGGTTAAGAATCCGCCTGCCAATGCAGGGGACACGGGTTCGAGCCCTGGTCCGGGAAGATCCCACATGCCGCCGAGCAGCTAGTCCCGTGGGCCACAACTACTGAGCCTGCGCTGTAGAGCCCGTGAGCCACAACGGCTGAGCCCGTGTGCCACAACTACTGAAGCCCGTGTGCCCTGGAGCCTGTGCTCTGCAACAGGAAAAGCCACCGCAATGAGAGGCCCGCGCACCGAAACGAAGAGTAGCCTCTGCTTGCTGCAACTAGAGAAAGCCCGTGAGCAGCAACGAAGACCCAATGCAGCCGAAAATAAATAAATAAATTTAAAATAAATACATACCTACGTACATACATACTCGTTGAATTAACGACTGAATAAATAACCGAATAATGCTTTAAGGCAGATCCTTGTATCTCCATTAAACATGAGAAAAACAGGGCTCAAGGTGGTTAAATGACTTTCCCAAAGTCATATGGCTAGCACGGGGGTAAGAGCCAGGACTCAAACCCAGATTCAGTGATAAGCCTGTGCTTGTCCAGTGCCCACTGTGATCTCCCCGACCGTTACCCTCACTGCTGCCCATACACATGAGACACACTCTCAGATTTACACACCTAGCCCAGGCCTTTCTTCTTAGCCCCAGGTTCAGATACACAACTCTCCACTTTAAATTTCCACCTCAAAGTCCACCTCTAACCAAACTCAACTCATTCTTTCCCAAACCTACTCTTTAACTCTTACTCTTAATGTTGTCACCATCAACCTAGATGACCAAGCCAGAGTCTTGGGAAATATCTTCTCCATCACACCGACTATACACATACACACACACACACACACACACACACACTCTCTCCCAGTAACTACATTCTGTCCTTTCTCCCTCAACACCTCTTCCATCCAACGTTTCCTCTAAATCACTATACTGTTGTAGTTTAGACACTTAAAGATTTCACCTGGATACCAGCAGTTGGGTCGAGCTGTTTTCCTTGCATCTGGCTTGACCCTCTACAATTCGTTCTTCCCTTATATCAGCATCATCTTTATAAAGCACAGTTATGATGATGTCACTTCCTTCCTTAACACTTTGTAACACTTTGATGGCTTGCTATCCCAGCTAATGAGATAACCAAGCAAAATCTCCAGAATGAGATTTAAAGACCTAGATGGGTTCATTCTGCCTGTGTCCCGAGTCCCTCCTGACACATGCTCCCACCCTAGGCTTACTGAGGTGCTTCCAGTGCCCTCCAGCCCACCGTGCTGCTTCGCTCACCACTGGCTCTGTACACGCTTCCTCTCCTGGAAGGAACACCTTTCTTCATTATAGTCGTCCTCATGAACTCCTACAGGTACTGCAAAATCCACGTTCTTCAACAAAGTCTTTCCAGACCCTTAAAACCCTCTTCCAAGCTCCTACTGAACATTACGGTTTCTATATAGGATATGCCACACTATGCATCAATTATTTGCTTACTTGCCTGCTTCCTTGCTATGTTGTAAGTTCTTTAAGGGAGGGACCAAAATTTTTAAAATTTTCTTATGCTCAATACCTAGTAGCAATGGTGTCCAATAGAGTTTTGATGGTTGAATGACTAAATACTTTACAAATGCTCCATGTTCCTATAACTGAGCTCCAACCTCACAGAGAACAGGAGCAAAAGCAAAATGAACTTGGTTACGATGGTCCTGATCCATAAAGAGCAAAAGCACAATGAACTTGGTTACAATGGTCCTGATCCATAAAGAGCAAAAGCATGTAAGGTTTGCCTGCCACAGCCAAGTGCTCAAAAAGAGAAAATGTTAGAAACAAATATCGTATATTAATGCATATGTGTGGAGTCTAGAAAAATGGTACAGATGAACCAGTTTGCAGGGCAGGAATAGAGACACAGATGTAGAGAACAAACGTGTGGACGCCAGGGCAGGGGGTGGGGGGTGGGGAAGGGGGTGGGGTGGTGGTGGTGGATGAACTGGGAGATTGGGATTGAAATATATACACTAATATGTATAAGGTAGATAACTAATAAGAACCTGCTGTATTAAAAAAAAATAAAATAAAATTCAAAAAAAAAGAAAAGAAATATGCATTTTTGAGTATTATACGAATATTTTTAGAACATATTACACTGACTCGTTTCACGTGTTGGGTTGGGGAAGAGAAGATGCCAAAGGGATGTGCGGCAGCTATAGTTTCCATTTGTTCAAAAAAAAGTAAACCATGATGCCAGAGGCAGAAACTCACAAATGCAGCACGGTGGAAGTGCAGCCAGACCACATCAAGATTTCTGCAGCCTTTACACATGGATTTTGTTCGAAAGGCAGGGCCTGTCACCCCACACATGGGCTGTGTCAAAGAGTGAGGCCTAAGGTCAGAGCCTGAAGCTCAGACAGCAATTATGCTGTCTCCAGACACAAGTGTGGGATGTCTTCCCATAGCTCATTTGAAAGATTCTTAAACTTTGGCTGCTTCCAACCATGTCTTATCTTTCTTTAGAACGCACTTCAAATCTGCACTCAAATGATCCAGTTCTCACGTGTACCCTCTACTGGAATGGAAGGCAGCACGTTGCAGGAGTGTTTTGCCCAGAGTTAGAGAAGATCAAATACCCAGCGTGTCTCCTCCACCCTCTCACCTCCCACTCCCTGCACCTGTGGCCCTGCTGAGGATCCTTATGTGCTATGGTGGCCTCTCAACATCCGCTTTCCATCTTTCCCAAGTCAGCTGCTGAGCCCGGTAAGGCTCTGGGCTGGTGGACCCATGGGATCTAGCTGCGCACTCACTGTACCCTGGGGGATCGGAAGAGACCACAGTGGCTGAGGAGTGACAAAGCGGAGTGAAACCGAAGGCAGAGACCTGCTAATGTGGGCCTGGGTCTTCCAGCAGAACCTTGCTCCTGTGTGAAGGGCCTTCCATGAAAGCTGATGACAGAGACAGATTCCCTTTACCCATCATTTCAACTTTATTCACTACTGGGCTGAGTGTGAGGGCTCAGAAAATGTGCCCCACTCAGGTAATGCTGTGGCTTTTCCTACCCACTGTCACCCTGGCTTGTAAGTGAAAAATTCACAGAATCTGTCAGGCAGTGGAATGTCTCCTGACCGCATCCAATTGACCAGTCACTTTCAGCCTCCCCAGCAGAGAGTACATCTTCACTTATAAGGAATGATTTCAGGATCATGAAGATGGTCAATTAGATTTGGCTGTAATTTCTCTCTCTTGAGCTCCCAGGACAACTGCCTGACTGGCCCATGGCTTTTGCAAATTGACAAGGGGGCCTCAGCTTCGATCTTTCTTTTGCAAGTTTTTCTGGCTGGAGTCTACATTTCTCTTAATTTGGTTTCAGCTGGCATTTTCAGGCTAGGGCCATTCCCCTTGTACATTTAGGATTTAGGTTCAAGAACCAACCGGAAGCTGAAAAAAAGTCATTAACCTCAAGCTTGTCATCTCAGAGCATCCATGTGGCTGACAGTGTCCCAGGGTGGAGGACCAGCACCCTACCTGGCTTTGCTCCTACTTCTAAAATTTTGTGCTCAATATCACATTGTCTCATTGGTCATATCCCGTTTCTATTATGTATTAGATTAAGATGGGATCCTTTAACCAGGCATTCAAGGACTTCAAAACCTACTCACACCTCAACTATCTAGGCTTTCTCCTCCAGGTTGCCTGACAGGGACACTCCATCTGCCAGCTTCACTCAACCTCAGGTCTGAATCTTCCATCATCCTTTCCTCCCCACACAGTAAGCCTTTTCCTAGATTCCTAGTCTGATGACACTCTAGCCTAAATCCATTCAAACTCATCCCTCTTCCTTCATACACTCTTCCTAGTCTGCTTTAGTTCACAGAGATCTCTCTCTTTCTTGATGTCCCCACAGTAAAAAAAGCCAGACAATTTGCGAACGGAACATACTGCATCTTTTGTGTTCTCCGATTGTCTTTTGTGTGTTAGTTGTGCCTCCCCAAATGAATGACAAATTCCTTAATGGCAGGGAAACAGCTGTACAATTCGTACCCCCTCCCAATGCCTAGATTGGTGCTGGCGTATGAAAGGTACTTAATAAAGATCTGCTCAGTTGAATTCAATATAGCAACTTGGATCATAAATGATCTTCTCAACAGGAAATACCAAGTGAGCAGGCTGGTGTCATAGCCCCTGAAGTGCCAAGTGACTCATTCAGTTTCAATATAGACAGGACCACACATGCAACCATTGCTGCACCCAAGTGGGTTGATTTGAAATCAATTTAAACTACTATGTGCAATTCATTCCATTTTTTCAAAAAGTACTTTTATATTTCTCAATATCTTAATTCATATTTTCACAACTCGAGATATATTTATTTAAATTGGACATTTCTAAAATAGCAATTTATTGCATATTTTTAAAAATTATTTTTTACCATGGCAAAGTTGATTCAGGCTTTACGTATTTTATTTTAAATGAAGCAGACCTTGTATTGTTTTTCCTTCCAGTACGAAAGTGGCTGAACCAATGGTGTGCAGTGTGCCTCACTATTTCTCACTGCCCAGTTTCAATCATTCCCAGACTTTTAAATTCTGACTTCTGGACAAATGCTCCCAAATATATGCTTCCCAACTTCACCTTTCTTCAAAGTAGATGTCAATTCCACATCTACTACCAGAATATCTTTTTCAAATAAAACACAATAAAAGACGTCAGCAACTCTGTATTCCAAAATTCTATTTCCAAGGCTGTTTGAAATTTATGATTCATTTTCCATAGAAACGGCATTACAAATAGTAATTCAGTGAGTCCTCTGGCTGGGAAACAAAGCTTAACTAATCCATCTGCAAGGAAAAGTAGCAGAAAGCAATATGGTAACAATATGAGTAATTAAATGAAGCACTAAAAAGTGAATGTAAAAAAAAAAGTTCATCCCAGTTATTAATATTTAAAGAAAGCACTTTCACTTAGAGGACAGGAAGACTGAGATTGCGGATATCTGGAGGACTTTTAGTTACAGCCACACAGTACTAAAATCTGGCAGGTTCTAGACCTACCTCCTCGATCCAGTTGCCAGTCCTTCTGATTCTTCCTTCAACTGACCTCTTCTACTTGTCTATTCTCTTCCATTCCCTCTGCCCCTGTCCTCAACCAGACATCCTCCTCCCTGACCTGGATTATTCTCACGGTTTCCTAGTTGGTTTCTCTGAGTCCAATTTCCCCTTTAAAATTCATTTTGCATATGGCATTCAGAATAATCCTTTTTGAACTGTTCTGCTCAACAGTATACCATCTCCCCCCAATGAGTCAGAATAGCATAGGCCTCGCCAAACTTTCTGGGGTGATGTGTACCCTGGTACTGGAGGAGACCCCTCATACTGGCAGGGCCCATTCAGGGACCAGTGGAGGACCCACACAGGGTCCAGTGGAGGACCCACTCCCAGGCAAAGTAGTCCAGGCACCCAAATGACATTTAGAATTCTTGGTCAGGAGAGAGCACAAGCTCTCTCCCTTTAGACTGCCTGAAGAGTTGATCTGCTCTCGAAGACCAGAAAGTGATGTCTCAATCTGGTTACTACATTATTCTTTTAGAGGAGCTAGAATGTTGAAGCTCTCGGCCAAAAGTGGGAGGATGGGGAGGTGAGACAGTTTGGTCTTACGTTTGGTCTCAGTTACCTGTGATCCCTCTGAGCAGAGTGAACACAGACCTGTTGGTACAACCTGACAGAGAAGCATCACAATAGTGAAAGAGCCTTGCGTTGGTACAAAGCTCCTTTTCTGAGACTCTGTTGTGTCTTCATTTGTTCCAAGGAGACAGTGATGCCCTCCACCCACAAGGAGGATTGAGGGAGGTGCTTGAAAAGACCTCTAACGGTGTCTGATGCATACATACATACATACATACGGGTATGCGTTAATTAAATTGGGGATAAGGAGATGTACAAAAGCTTTGGGTCAGAGCCTCCAACTCTTGACCAACCCCTGGCAGATGCTTTCACTTGGACGAATGCCCACTTTATCAACTTTGGGCTGGAATTCAAGCAGAATCTTGCTTGCTGTTCTATACTCCATCCTGACTCACTAAGAACTATCTGGGGAAAGGAGAATTACTGATTTACAATTCAGATCCAAGAAATACTCAGGAATGAAGACAATAGCAAATCCAAATGAGACACGGAGTCTGCTCTGGTTAATTAAAGCAAAACAAAACAACCTCAAAAAACAAAAGCCAAACAAACCAACAAGAAACTGGATCTGGCCATCCAGGAGCAGAGCCACTGCCTGTTGTCATGGCGACTCGGGCACTGCAATCCAGGGCTTCTGAGGGCAAAGACTGTGGCTGCAGAGGGCCACGCCCAGGGCTCTGTGGTCCCAAACTCAGGCTGCTTCTCTCCGAGGCTGGCAAGAAAAGTGAAAGAGGGTTGGGAAGACGTGTATTTGCTTCCATTCTCTGTGTGGTACTCACAGAGATATGTATTTTAGGACTAATCATTATGAGGCATTATAGCTGTAGAAGATTTATCCATTTTCACACACTAAATTCTAACAGCAGCCCAGGTGTTATTTCCATTTTGTAGATGATAGAGCTTAGAGTGGTGGCCATGGGACAGGTCACTTAAACCCTCTAAACTGTGGGTTTTTCACTAGCATAATGACTACATGGAATTGCAAACGACAGAGCTCTAAATGTTAGAGAAATGTCACTCCTGGCCAGTGTCATTCCCATACCACCCCACCCCCTGACCCCCACCCCAATCTACTCCTAAGAAAAGATAACACCAAATAGCATTAGACACTGGGGTGTTACTCAATGCAGAATGTGTCCTATCCATCTCTGTTACATATTTGTAGAGGAGCTGTCCTGTTTCTAGCTCCCTGGGCTGTTTGGAAACTATGGGGCATATCTGGAAACAAAGACTGTAATTGCAATCTGCGTTTCCAAATCTCCCATTAGCAGAGTCATGCCACCTACTCTGCTGAGAGGTGACCTCATTAGAAGAGGTGAACTACCAGTGCAAACTCAAAGCCTCCTGAACCCTCTAGCAGTTGAGCCTGTGCTCGGGGAAGGCGTCCAGCAGCTGCCACTGACGATGGGCTTCTGTACCCCACATTTGCAAAAGCTTTCTTTGCAGGCCTTTGATCCTCCCAGGAGCTAGCTGGTTTTGTTTTGTTTTTATCCTCAAGCAAGATGGCTGCTGATTGCAATGAGCTCAGAATAGCAGAAAGTAATTAAAAATTCATTTTAAAATCTATTGCACAGTTTACCATCTACATTAAGAACACCGATGGGGTAAATAGGCTGGCATCATCTTCAGTAAGGCAAGGCAAAAGAAGAATTCGGGCAGTCTGCCGCACACAGTTTAGGAGCAGTAGATAAACTGTATTTCAGCTGGCCTTTGTACAAGTTTTGTAGGCCTTTTCCTGAAAATGCAAGCGGTCATGACAGAAACCCGCATTTTCCAAGAGAATTTGGTAGCCATCTGATGGCCCAATTATCTCAATCTTGTTGATTGAGATAATTCTTCAGGAAAATGGATCTCCTGTTTTCAAAGAGCAGTTCTCTTTAGAGGTCAGTGACCAATGGTGCCAGGAAGCTGACATTTTAACAACTTTTTTTTTCTAATGACGTGGATCCACTGTTTATCGCATTATTTTGGGAACCTTTCTGCGTTGATTACCTAGAGTTTAAACCAGCCTTTGATGTGCAGACTGAGCTGCCAAAGTAGTAACAGAGGTGCACCTGGACCCCAGGCTTTCCTCCATCCCACCAAACCCTCACCGTGCCTTCTGCAGTCCCAGACCTGCCTGTGACCAGCAAACACTGCCATCAACTCCATCCCTTCCCTGGGTCCACATCTCAGTACCTTTACAACCAGAAGCAAATTCCATTGGAAAACAGATATTCTCTGCAAGAAAGTCCATATGCAAGACATTTTTCTGAGAGTTTTTTTCCTTTAAACTCTAGCAGAGAAAGTGCTACTGAGAACACACTATTGAAAAGAAGTTAACTTGCGTTAAGTGATCTGTATTTTCACCCATGAGCTATGTTTTCTGGGTCCAAACATCACTTTATATCAATTTTGAAGCGTGGCAATAGGAATCTGATGATGAATATAATAAAAGTTTCATTTAGCAATCGAATTACATTATTAATATTACTGCATTACCCATTTTATTCTAGAATTTATGTTCATTTTCAGAACTAACAACCCCTTCTGCTCAGTCAGTGCACATATTTTATGTTTAAAGTAACTTGTTGTACTCCAACCCAGGAAATAAATACCGAATCAATTTACTCTCTCCCTCTTCCCCCAACACTGAAAGCAAATGTCAAGTGTTATAAAGCTCCCCAATGATGTCAATAATTTTATTAAAACTTGAGATTTAACATCTCTTCTCATAACCTTGGTAGAGGATTTTAGTAGGTAGGGCTATAAAACTAATAACCTAATTTTCACTGCAAATATTTTCATTCACCTGGGGCAGAGTAAACCAAGGCCTTTATGGTATCGTTAAGCCAGATTATGAGCAATTTTGATTGAAACCAAAGACACTGACATTTTCCAAACAGAAAAGGAGTGTCACCAGAATCAGTGTCTTGGCCATTGCTTGTGTCCAGATGAATCCAGAAGCTGGGGTGGGAGAAACTGCCTCCAGAGAGTTGTGGGCCTAAATGATCACAGGTTCTTAGCATTTCCTGCCTGATCCTCAGGGGGTGGAGGTGAGAGGCGGGGGGGTGGAGCTGGGAGGGAATCTGTGCTCTAGTCACACAAGGGTAACACCTTCTGACCTCAATTAACATACACATGAAGCGAATATAGAGACATTTCTTTCAATAAACGTTGAAAATATCAAAAGCTAACCTTTTTCCAGTTTCCAAAGCAACAAAGAAGAGTACGGATGGAGAGGTCATTAAAAAGCAGGGGACGGAGCCAAGAAGACGGAATAATGATGTTCACGTTTCTCACTCTTACCGGTGTTGAAGTTGCCTTTATTAAGACAGTTAAGAATATTTTCAAGTTTCCAAGGGAAAAAAATTGAGTTGAAGATTCTGATTTTTTTTCTTGTAATTATTTCAGAAACAAATGCTAAATCGCTTATAATCCATTATAAAATTATAAGTGATGTACTGTAATGCTAGCATGGGCATGATTCCTGAATTTTACCAGGTTTTCTCCATTTGTAGTTTTTATATTTAGGAAAATATGCCTTGATCCAGCCCAGATTCAAATATAAAGAATAATCATCATGTTTTATAACAAAGGTCTGTTTTGTGGATTCTTTGTTCATGTTATTACATGTTTACATTTGAAGATAAGGCAGCTGCTATTGGTGTTCCGGGGGCCAGTAAAATTGAAACACTCAATGAATGGGTGTCAATCTTTTCCAGATAGAATATTCATGTAGCTTGAATGAGAGCATTCATATTTTTGATAATAAACTAAGAGGAGGTATCAGCCTTTCTTAGATTATGAGTTAGAAAAGTGCTGTGATACAGTTAAGATGATGGACATCATGTAAAAAGTCTTGTTTTTCTTAATTATGTACATTGGCTGGAGGACCCTCTATTCAAGGAAATGGCCAAGGATTCAGTGATACTACAATGTCTATGATCGTTCACATTTGTCAACACCTGCTATGCAGTAGACACTTTACATACATGATTTCTTTTCACCCTCACTACTCTTTGACAGGGGAACTATTCCTATTTTATGGAAGAGAAAACATAGCTTAAAAATTCTAAGAAACATGTTAAAGGCTGTTATACAGGACACATTCTGCCAACCTGGAAAATACAAATACTGAACCAATCTTTATAATTAAAATTCACCACAACATTGCCTTGGGTAATGAGGGGAGTCAACTCTTTTTCTCTTAGGTTGCTGAATTACTCTGAATTAAGAGCTTTTAAGCAGTAACTGTTATGTATTAGCGGTTCTACCATTTTTAAAATATTTAAATCTTTTTCTAATTACAATAAAATTTATCTTATTCTACATGGACCCAGAATGGACTATTCTGATTATTAAAACACTCTGGCTAATAAAGTGTTAGGGGAAGACTGCTAATCTTTAAGAAGTAGCAAAATCATATGCATTCAGTATCAATGAAGCACACGCTTTGACGATTCAGGAATCATGTAGGAGACGGTAATGCTGGAGGGTCATCATGACAAAGACCGGTTATAATTTCACAAGGAAAGCAGGACAACACTACTTAATAGAGATTTCTAGTTGTCAGAATCTTAGATTTGAAGAACTGGAAGGCACTTGGAGGTCCTCCAACCAAGCCTTTTATTTACAGGTGAGGACTCGGAGACGCAGACAACTGGCAGCTTTAAGTGGCACACCCAAGGTCATCCAGGAGCCCAGTGGGAGCCACCTAGTGACCAGAACCCATGGTAACCAGTTCTGCCTTGCTAAGCTGATTCGTCAAAATCATAGGTACCCTACTTAGCTCATCATCACTTAGAACAAAACAAAAAAGGAAAGATGTGCTGTCATTTGCCTTCTGAATTTGTTGATTTCCGAGCAACCACAGATTTACTTTTTTTTGTTGTTTTCTGTGACAGCTATTCCCTGGATTGTCATTTTCTTTCCATAACTTCCATAGCACAATTAACACACCTGATGTCATTCTGTAAATAGACACAGCAAGGAACATGCACTTTCTCTGAACGGTTTCTGATTTTTCTCTCTTCTCTAATACAATTTTTATTGGGATTGAAATGTGGAGAGGAGTTCTACGAAGCATTCAATTCCAGCCTTGCAATTAATTTGCCAGGTTTAACTGGGGGATGACTAATCAATTATTTACTTAGCTGGCACCATTTTCCTGTCACTTAAATCATATTTAATTTCAATCTATTATAATCCATTCTCAGTGCTGAGCCAAAACCCTTGATGCACTATCTGCTTATGAGATGGTTTCACACATATAGCATCAAAGTACTAAGTGTCTCATGTACATTTACAGATGATGGACTGCCTCTGTTAAGATGTGGTTCATGTGCACACTTTGGAGATTTCTATGTTTTACAACTTTAACATATCCGGCGCCATTTACTACCAAGTGAAAAACCACCAGAATGATCTAGATCAATAGTCTATTTAATCTGAAAAGTCATCATTCATGTAAAATGGGACTGAAATATTTTTTTTGAAAATCATCCAAATCTTTTATTCCTGCCTCCTTCACAAAAGGCAGTCAAAACTCTAAAACTATTTGAGATTTAAAAGCCCAATGCAATGTACGAAACAATTAAATCCTAGTTCTGGGGAAAATATATATAGTACATTTTGGAGGGATAATTGCACTGGGTGTTTACATGATACTAGAGAATTAGTGTTTATTTTCTTATGTATGAAAATGGCACAGCAGTCATGTCAGAGCATAACCTTATTTTAGGGATAACGCCCTTATTTTTAGGAGATGCAATAATGAAGTATTTGGGAGTTAAGTGTCATGATGTCTGCAACTCTTTAAATAGTTCATATAAAAAACATAGATGAAGCAAATATGGCAAAATATCTGAATTTAAGTAGTTGGTATATAGGTATTCATTGTACTATTTTTCCTTTTTTTAGTTTTTTTTTGAAAATTTATAATAAAATTGGAAATCACTAAAATATCACTTTAGAGAAATAATTCAGAATTGCTTAGTTTTATACACCTTACGCCCCCCCCCCCCCCATCAGGGGAACAGAGAACCACTGTTTGGGGCAGCTGATGGGACGGTAACACATGACAGAGAAAACAGCTATTTCCCAGAATGAGTCTCCAACCAGCAAAGATAAACACAGTGAAAAGAAGAGGAGGCCAAAGGTAGGTGAGGATACAATAAGATGGCACCCACCTACTTTACATGAGCACTTTTCCAGGCCTTGGCAGCTTCCACCTGGGTTGTTCAAGGAGGATGCGTGTGCAACCGTGGACACACCTGTATCTAGCTCTTAGGCTTTGGAGCAAAAAGAAGAGGAAGGCACTAGCACACTGCAGACGTGCAAATGTCCCAATTTTCAAAAGGGAGTAAAGTGTTCTGTACTTAAGAGAAGACAGTGGTTTAAAACCATGCTTTATATCTACTATATTGAATCATTATGTTGTACACCTGAAACTAGTATGTTATATGTTAATTACATATCAATTAACAGCAAACAAAAAACCGCATGCTGCTGCACCTTTTGAAGCCATCTTGTTGTTGGCTACAGACTTACAAAGAGGACACACCCAAGGATGTTTTCCTAATGACAAATGCTAACGTGGAAAAGCCTGCTCATTGCCTGCTTAGAGCTGACTCCCACTTTACCATTCTATCCCTCACTCTCCTCTAATTTGTAAGATAGGAAGAATGTGCCTATCTCATGGGTTTCCCGTGAGAATCAAATGAAACAGCATTTGTAAAGAGCCTAGCACTGAGCCTGTCACCTGTCACCAGGTAGGGACCAATAAGTGGTAGTCGTCATTACCATGTAGGTTTCCAGAATCAAAGCACTCGACTCTGTGTTTTATGATAACCTTCTAGCCCACGTGGAAAAATTAGGGGCAGGTTGTCAATATAAATAGGCTTATTCATATCTAGTTAAAAAACTTCCTCAAGAGGGCTGATGAACGGATCAATGTCAACCTAGAGAGAGGTTTTAAGTGTTCCAATAATTCATCTTTATCTTTTTTTACTTCTACTTTTATATAAGACTGAAATGAATACCATCCAAAAATGTGGATGAAAAAATATTACGGAGACAACTGATACACCAGAGAGAAGAGCACTGAAGTACAGTGAGAACACGCCTAGAGGTGTGTGAGATGGTTCATTAGGGTGTGAGAAGGCAATCTGAGACTATTTCTGTCTATTCTTAAACTTGAAACAAAAGTTAAGCTTTGCTAACATTCTAAATGCACTGAGTGACAGTGATATTGTCACCTGGTCTATAATGGAGAGGATGGCTTGTCAGGTAAGGTATACAAAGGAGTCTGAGGGTTTCTATAACAATAGACGATTGAAGATAGTCTCCTATTTGTTTGTTCTCTTTCATTGTATTACCACACACAGCTGTTTAGTTGAGCTCTGTTAAGGGGATTTATGGATTGCATTATCTAGTTTTAACTACAGAATCTTCCCCAAATGGACAGCTGGCTTAAAAAAAAAAAAAGATTCCCCAAAGAAATCATGGATTCAAGATAATACTAATGAAGAAAGCACAAGTGAACAACAAGAAAATGGCAGAGCGGACAGTTCTACTGTTCCTGGCATCTGTACTATGCCAGCCATAGGAGATAAAACAAGAAGGATCTAATGAAAGCGGATCAGAAATCAATAGAAAAATGTGAAATCACCAAAATGATTTGAGATATGGATTTGATTCACTGTTTGAACCTTGCCTTAAGTATATATTATGGCCTGAGATATTAGCTAATGACATCTGTACATACATTATAAAATAACAGACACACATCTCGAGGGTGGCTACTCAAAAGGTGTTTACAGGTGAAGTAATCCATTAAAAATATTTAGAGAAAATAATCCGGACTCAAATTTCAAAATAGGCTGGAACATGGGTCAATTTTAACCATAATGAACTATAAATGAGATGAATGCAAAAAAAGTCCTACATTTCAGGTCAAAACGTCCAATATACAAGTAAGGATGCGGGAGACTTGCCTACAAAGCAGTTCATGTTAAGAGGGCTCAGGCTTGCAGCTGGCCGTCAGCTTTGTGCCAGGTAACAGTGGGCCGTGGCTGGAAAAAGCCTGGACCAATTCTCAGGCTGCCTCTCTCAGGGGAACTCTAGGGTCTAGAGACAGGGAGCAGATAGCCTCACTGTATTCTGCTGGCCCACAGGTGGAAGGCTGTTCAGTTTTACCGGAAACATACCGGCTTCCACAGAGAGGCTGCAGGCCTTGCCTGGAGGCGGGACTAGAACCCTGGGAGGTAATTCTAACTCTGAATTCTGCCTCTGCGAACAAACGAACAGAATTTAAACAGTTTAGCTTGTTTAAAGGTCCAATGGACGTGGTAGGCAGCCCACTCAAATGTAACTCCATGATGATAGGGACTGTTGCTTCATCTTTGTCTTGTTCAATATTGCATCCCAACACCCGAGCTAATGGCTGGCGGCTAATATATGTTCAGCAAATGTTTGTTATCACGGTAGGGTAGGGCACGTCTCATCACTTGAGGTATTCATGAAGAGGCTGCAGGGGTTTTATCTCTAAGGAATTTCTGACCCTAAGATGCTACAATTTTATATTTGCATACAAGCTTTTCCTCGCCAAATTAAAGTATCACTAACACAGGCCTCTGAGCCTCTTTACAAGTTTTTAATTGAACACTCCAGATTTCTATGGACGAGATTCTCTATTCAGAACAACTTTGATTTTTTCTTTCCAAATAATTTGGGATTTTCTTTTAAATTTTTTTTTTTACTTCTGACAACTCTTTTTTTTTAACTAAAAATGTACAGAGAGATTCTTGAAGTCAATTCTGCCAGGAATTTGTAAACAGTAATACTTTGTCTTATCTCTCTCTATCCAAGAGACTGCAAATAAATACAAAAACGAATGTGGTATAACAAGCCTCAAAATATTTTAGCTAAGGTTTAAGGAAGAAAAAATAATTAAGGACCATGAAGATACATGTGCCTGAAGAAAAGGTAGATCTGGCCATATATCAAACTGATGACAGCATAGGGTCCATATTTGATATTTTCTGCAACTTGACAGGCCAATAGAGAATCATTCCTTAAACCGTTTCAGCTTATCAGAAATTAGATTCTTACAAAAAAAACTTCAAGTGGAAACTAATAGTGGAGGAAGTCACTGTCAAATTATGAATATAAAAAATAAACATGATACCCTGAAGTAGCACTGAACATAATCTCTTATGCTGTAGCTAAACTTAAAACAATTTTGCTCATCTCTTTTAAAATAGATATCAAACAAAGATCTGGTTTCCCATCTGCAGCAATATTAGTATATTTTAGTTAGTATTTTCTGTAGAACATTTTTAAAAGACACTTAGTAATTGTGATTTTATTTAGAAGATAAGAACTGTCCCAGCAAGTCCCTAGGGTAGGTGGCAGTCTGACTGGTCTTTCTAGAAAGCCTTGGAGAAACACTAACCCTCAATTATCCAGGAAAGACAGGCTAAGCATTAGTGGGACAATGCCCCGTGTGGGGAAGTGCTGTCAGAGAGACGCATCTGCTATTTGCCTGGATGTCAGCGTAAACCGCATCAGCCTCATGATAGAGGCTGGGTGGCCATCTGTGATGAGCGGGGCAGAGGAAGGATTCCTACATTGGAAGAGTCGAGATGACCTCTAAAGGCTACAGGCAACTCTAAAACTCTACAGCGTTAGGAGATGCTAAAAATGTCGGTCTGCTGGATGACTAGCTTCCGTGGAGATTTCCGGAGTGTGTGGAAAATACACTGTTCCTTCAAGACGTAATCTAAAGGGCAAAAAGCAGGTCATTTTTTAATCACTTCATCTCATCACCAAGATTAAAACACAAAGAAAAGCATATTCAAATATAAGGGTTTCATTCATGCAATAGAATCAACTAAGGAGGTATCGTAAAAGAGCCCAGATCACGCAGTATCCACATTCAAGGTGGAGTGGAAGGCAGTGTCTCACCAAGAGAAGTTATCAAAATGCAATACAAAAAACACCCAGCTCAGCTCTCTGTCAGTTCCTGCTAGTAGTGACGGGGCTATCATCTTGCTGTTTGCTATCCCAGGGAGGAGAGCTGTCAGGAGACACAGGCAATGCTGTGGCTCCTCAGGCCCGGGATGACAGAAGCCCCTGAGTCCTGGGCCATGACAGATGCTGGACTGAGATAACCAAAAAGAATAGGAAATATACAGAACAGCAGCTGGGCCAGACAAATTCAACTTCCACCTGCTGTTGATTTACACATTCATCTCTCACACTCGATCCCAGCCCATGTAAAAATCTGCCAGCACGTGGAGAAATTAATCAATCCGGGGAAAGAGAGGGAGTTATCCATGGTCGATTTTATATTCTTTCTGTAAACACATTTGTGTAGCACAGAGGCAGCTGAGCTGAATGAACAGCAGTGGCTTTTTCTGCTTTCTGCTGTAATCACCCATACACCTGGGACTCACACAGCTCTCACTGTTTTCTTAGATGAGAATTTTTTTTTCCTGGGGTAAAGCTGGCTTTGGAAGCTAATTAGATACGTCTGTGTTTTTTGTTTGGCTACCAGAGGACACTCTGGCCACCTAATTTGCATTTCTGTCTTGTCCCTCCCTTGTTGCCTTTGTTGTTTTTCCTTCTGTCTGAACAGAGAACAAGAATGATTTCCAAGCATGGCTGGTCAAACATGCTACTCTTTATGGTGTGTGTCTATAGATGTATGTAAAATTCAAGTGTCTTCATTTGTTGCAAAACAACCTTTATTCTGAAGAACATTTCAGCTCAAGGAAATGCTCTTTAAAATGTCTAATTCCTCACTGTGATTTCCTTTAAAGTTCTAATTAGTTGTGCACAGTAATGAATTCTGTAAATTGCAGTGTTTCATGTAAAGCTTTTAAGGTAAGGAAGGCTCTAATAATGAGTTTTGCCACCATCAACCTTTGAAGAAAGTAATTTTGAAATTTAGGTTTCATATTTTTGGAGATGCCATACATCTTAGAAACAATCACAATGCTGAGTCTCAAATTAATATTTGTTGCTTAATGCCATCAAAATGTCAGATTAATGAGTAATTAACAACATTTGTCCATAATGTTATTTCCTTCTCTCTGCAAAGGCCAATGGCGTAATGGAGAATTCAAGCCATGAAACATCTTCCAACAAATATATTTCCAGAGTTTCCATTTTAAATAACTCATTAGGTCCATAACTGTCTTTTTTAAGGGTCAGCAAACAGCTGGGTTTCGAGATAACACGGTGAACATAACATATTCATGTTATTTAAGCTATTTCTACATGTCACTAATACTCTTTGATTTGCTGGTCTTGAAGGGGAAAGAAACCATCACCACTGCTCTCCCTACAACATACACACACCCTTTTTTTAAAAAAAGAAAGGTTTATCTGCACCAACAACCTCCTTCTGTCATGCTCTGCTTGAGGACAACTAAGTTCCTTTTTATTCTGTGTCTGGTTTTCCATCTTTCCTTCTCTTCTTGAACTTAATTGAAACTTGCCGCTCTTGGGGGACACGCCCCCTTCTCACCCTCCCCGACAGACAGGCAGAGAGCTGTCCTCTGACCCCGGTCAGCTTCAGCCCAGGCCTCCCCGGGCATCCTCTCTCCATGCCCCTTCATGCTGGAGCCCATGGCCCACAGAGCCCTCCAGACATTCAACTCCCTGCGGTCTGTTAACCCCCCTTTGTCTACACTGGCCTCCCTTCTCCCATCCCAGGCTCAGCATTAATGATTGGGAAACGGCCCTCTCCAGTAGCCCAGCCTCCTGCCTTACCATTTTCCTAAGCCTCTCAAGTCAGTTCCCAGCCCAGCTCCATCCCCACCATCCATCCCGCCCATTCCTGCACCTGGGTCACAGATGGCGGAGACAGAAGGCACATCCTTACAAACCTGGTCTTTCACAGATTCAGACACGGCCAACTTGAGAAGCACAGAAGCTGCCATCCATCACTTCACACGGGTCTCGTGGTCTTCCTAACCCAGACCCCACAGCAGCTATGCCCGTCTGTTTCCCGTCTGCTTATCCTCCCAGCTTCTCCTCAATCCCCAGCCGGGAAGGGGAGACGGCCTACAGAGAAGGCCCACGCTCTGGTGTGCGCGCCCCTCATCCCCCGCCCCCTCCACTCTTCACTAAGGGAAGAAGAGCCTCTCCAGCCCGCCTTCCCCATGAATCCCACGTCACACCCCAGCCCACTCTCACTGCTCTCTCTTCCTACACTTAGCCTCTCTCTACTGAGCAGCTTTTCTCACACTTTTTTCTTTTAAAACCAAAACAAAAGCAAACCCTTTCTTTGACCTATTATTCCTCTCACTCATCAACCTCTCACCTTCCATTTCCTGCCACACTCCTTGACTCTGCGCTGCCCACTTGCAGGCACCCCGAGTGTTTATTCATTCCTCTCTTAACCTTCCGCAGGCTGGCCTCCTTCTACCCTCACAGTTCTACTGACGACAACGCTCAGCGTCCACCAAGCACCCGCCTCTTGACAAATTCATCAGCACTGCTCTATCCTTCCCTCTTGGTCAGTGGTTCCCAGCACTTCCTGGACATAAGGATCACTGATCGCTGATCATAGGATCCTCACTGATCACTGAAAGTTTTAAAAAGTATAGTGTCTGGACTGGGTCCTATCTGTAGACATTCAGATTTAATTGCTGCGGGGTGCGGCTCAGTCATCGGTATGTTGTTTGTTTTTTTTTTAATTAATTAATTAATTTATTTTTGGCTGTGTTGGGTCTTCGTTTCTGTGCCAGGGCTTTCTCTAGTTGCGGCGAGCAGGGGCCACTCTTCATCGCGGTGCATGGACCTCTCACTATCGCGGACTCTCTTGTTGCGGAGCACAGGCTCCAGACGCGCAGGCTCAGTAATTGTGGCTCACGGGCCCAGTTGCTCTGCAGCATGTGGGATCTTCCCAGACCAGGGCTCGAACCCGTGTCCCCTGCATTGGCAGGCAGATTCTCAACCACTGCGCCACCAGGGAAGCCCTCGGTACGTTTTTAAGAAGCACCCGAGGTGATGCTAATGTGTACCAGGTGCAGCACTGTTCCCGAGATGATCACGACCCTCACCTGGTAAGTTCTCTGTCTGTGCTCCGGGCATGGGGCCCCTACTCTTCTCATCCTGACTCTTCCTTTCTGTCCTCACTTCTGATTCCTATGCTTTAGCCACGCCCATGCATTTTCTCCAAGGGATAGTCCCCCACCTCACGCACGTGTGCCTAATATAAATAATTTATAATTCCCAATATGAATAATGTCCATATCTCCACTCCAGTGGAAACCTAAAACCCAGTTCCCCCGTATGATTGCTGTGTATTTCTACCTGCATATTTTGCAGTGACTTGACGACCAAAATGACCTGATGTCTAAACACCATCTCCATCTTATCAGTCCCATTCCTATCATTAGTACTACTACGTATTACTTTTATTTCAATCTAAACTGCACTAAAATTAAAATCCTGAATAAGTGAAGCGTCCACTGTAGAACTTCGCTTACCTCCAAATTAATGTAAAAGTAAATGAAACCACAAGGGAGACTCATTGTATTCTATCAACTATATTATTTTTGGACAAAAAAAGGCCCTCCCCAGAACCATATGATATACAAGGAAACCTGCTTTCAAATCTCCTCATTACCGATCGTCAAGAAATAGTTAGCCCTGGGGTTCCCATCAAATGTGTTGATAGTTAAATTGACTTGTGAGTATTAACTGGCTTTGCCTCCATGACACCACAGGTAGACCTGGCACTTTGCATAGTTCAGCTCGTCCCTGATTTCCTGTGAAGAGCACAGAGGAATATACACAAAATATTTGGTAAGAAAGATAGTTCCCACACTGCTCTCAAAAGCTCAAAGTGCCAATGACACGAAACATCTGGGATGAGGAGGCCTGAGGGGCAGGATGTGTGCCTGCCCAGGGCACACACCCAGCTTTTTTTTTTTAATTGATGTACAGTTGATTTACAATGTAGTGTTAGTTTCTGCTGTACAGCAAAGTAATTGTTATACGTATATATGTATATATATACGTTCTTTTTTATATTCTCTTCCATTATGGTTTATCACAGGATACTGAATATAGTTTCCTGTGCTATAGAGTAGGACCTTATTATTATCCATTCTACGTATAATAGTTTGTATCTGCTAATCCCAAACTCACAATCCGTCCCCCCCAATCCCTCCCCCTTGGCAACCACAAGTCTGTTCTCTGTGTCTGTGAGTCACACACTCAGCTTTGATGAAGCCAAACAGTTTCTTCATCTTGCTCCGGAGCCTCACATGGGTCCAACACACTTCACTTCTCATGCTCACTCTCTGCAGACCCCGCTGCCCAAGTTTGTTTTCCATCTCAAGAACTGAGTCTGAGATGCACCCTTGCAGCTGCTACTAGTGCTGTTTAATTCTGCCCAGTCACTTGTCTTCTCAAATAACGAAACAGCCAACACAAGTCATGAAAATCACATTAAAAATATCACTTGAAATGTGCTCTTAACGTTTTCTTACAGACATGTTATCTATTTTTTAAAAATCAGAAAATGATTATTTTTTTCTCAATCTGCCTAGCCACAGGTGAGTCTCACCTCTGCCTGTAGATGCTGTCCTGGTAGAGCTTAACTAGGACTGTAGTTAAGCCACATTGGTTGACAATATCACAGAATTGCCCCACCAACCCACCTTCTTAAATCCCACCCTGTTCACTGTTCTCAAACACTTACGAGCACCAAGAGAACTTCTGGAAATCAATCCTTTTTTGCCATCAGGAATTCAGGCCCATGATGGGCAAGGTCTGGTGCCCACAGCCCTGGAGAAACCAAACTCAGTAAACATTCACCATAGCCTGATCCAGGGTGCCCCAGGAGGGAACTGGTAGGAAAAGACAGAAACCACCTGCCCTGTAAGATCTACACAGCGCTTTCTTCCCTTTGTATGGATTTTACTGCAACAGAACAAGCTTCTTCCACATAACAAGGCAACGAGATCTGACTTGATAATGAACCCTCAGCTCAACATCATTTACACGAGACGATACATATTACCCAGAAAAGACTTACAAATGTGTTACAACAGGACAACCATCCCAGTGTGAAGATAACGGGGAATGTGGGGGGAGCATGTGATTCTACAGCCTCTGCCCAAAAAGTATAGGAAAGGGAAGCAGGGGAGAAAAGAATGTGCTGAGTAGCAGGATGGGGGATGAGCACCTGCCAGTCGCTAAGCCACAATGAATGCTCAGCCCCAGGAGACACTAGGCTGGAGGGCTCGCTATGTTGAAGACTTCATAACACAAGAGGCAGTGATAATTCACTTTGGGAAAGGACATGGCAGGATTCATCTAATCAAAAGATGGGTACACATATTCATGGGATATGGGTACCCAGGTTCGCAGCAACACTATTCGCAAGAGCCAAGAGGTGAAAAAATCCAGATGTCCACTGACAGATGAATGGATAAACAAAATGGAGTGTATATATATACTTACAATGAAATATTATTCAGCCTTAAAGAGGAAGGAAAGCCTGTCACCTGTTGCAACATGGATGACCTTTGAGAACATCACGTTAAGTGAAATAAGCCAGTCACAGAAGGACAAATACTGTATGATGCCACCTACATGAGGTGTCTAAAGCAGTCAAATTCATAGAAACGGAGCAGAATGGTGATTACTGGGGGCTGGCGAAAAGGAGAAAAGGGGAGTTGGTGTTTAATGGGTAAAGAGTTTCAGTTTTGCAAGATGAGAAAGCTCTGCAGATCTTTAACACAACAATGTGAATGTACTTAAACACCACTGAACTGCACACTTAAAAATAATTAAGATGGAAAATGTTGCGTGTTTTTTACCACAATAAAAAAATGCAAAAAAAAATATGGCAAGTGTGTGTGTGCGTGTGTGTGTGTGTGTGTGTGCGTGTTTAGCAGCTACAAGACTCTAAGTTTCCCCTTCTGGCAGAGAATCTAAATGGTCTCTCCCCTATCATGCAACAGGTATAATAAAACCCCAAACTGGATCATTATTGGTTGGATTAATCGTGCTTTAGTGTCAATCAAGACAGAGCAATATTAATGCTCCTCTAACCTCCTTTCACTTAATATTTCAGTCTTTATAAAACTTAACTGTGAAACGTCTGTAACTTGCTCTCCATGTTCGTGAGCCAATGACAAAAACTCATAAATACGAAGACCCCACCCACACCTGTGCCTCGTTTCACACCAGCCCCAGAAGAGAGGCAATCCATCAGCCAGACATTGATACTAGAATTGAGGGCTTCACAATCAATCCCTTTTTCTCTTAAAGTCAAAAAATTCCTAGTGGTCAAAATGTAACTCTTTTTTGCTTGTTTTATGAGTTGGTATTGCTTCAGCAAATTAATACCATTTGTGGTTCCTTACCTTTTGGTTTGGATGCAGAAGAGATGAAGGAATTTCATGGCAACGGGCGGGACACAGCAGCCGATCACCAGGTTGGAAAGCAGAGCAATAAAGAAAAGGAAGGAGAAAACTGTTAGTTTATGTCCTTGGAAAGAAGGACAAAGTACACTCCCGAGTAACATCTATCGCTTGAAGAACACAGCAAGAGCACAACGTAGAGATATTTTGAAACACAGTGACACGCTTCATCACAGTGACCTCTTCCATCATAATTAGAAACCTAGCGCTTCTGGCACCAAGAACAAAGACAAGACTCTTCGTCATCTAGTAAGGACTTCCCTCCCCAAGCTTGTCTTTTCTTAGCTGTTGATTCTGTTATTAAAAACACGTAGGACATCATTCCTCCTTCAACAGGGCAGAACAACAGGCTCTGTGGGCACAGATTTCTATCCTTGCAACCCTTTCTTCTGAACCCAAGAAAAGAATTCCACTTCCGGCACCTACATCCAACACACCAGTACCGACTGCTATGTCCCCAACATATGAGAAGTGTGCTGTGAAAGCATCAGGACACATGGCGTCTGGGTGAGAGGCCTTGGGTGCGGGAATGCCACTGTTTTGCAGTCCCAGTAGGTGCAGGGCAGCCCTCTCCTGGGGGGGGCGGTGTCAGGCCACCACCTCTCCCATCCTTGTAAGAGCTGAGCTATCACAGGCACTGGACAGTGGTGCTCATACCTCAGAAGTTCCTAGACACACACACACACACACCTCAGAAGTTCCTAGACACACACACACACACACACACCTCAGAAGTTCCTAGACACACACACACACCTCAGAAGTTCCTAGACATATACACACACACACACACACACACTCACTCACTCTTCCTAATATGCTGGATCCCAAATGCATGTGCACCCTCGTTAAAGCTGTGTGGCCAAGCTTAGGAGAAGGAAGTTGTGTTGACTGTGACATCTGGAAGAAACCACACTGGAGAAACCACGAAAGGAGAGAAGGGGAAGGCCCCTCCCCTCAGGCATTAAGGAACACACATTATCCAGTGCTGAGATAGACTAAACAGATGCGATTTGGGGGAACCTGTCTTTTCTTGTTATAAAAGGCAAATTCTCACAGCCTGGCTCAAAATTTAGGAGAGTCTCCTGGGAACACTGTCTTTCCTTACATAGCTTACAGACATGATTTCAATGCCTATTGTTAGCTGTATGAGGTGAGCCTTTCACAGAATATGCTTCTAATTCGGCTGACTTTTTTACTCCTGGCAGAGGGCAAGGGGGCAATGACAGGCCTTGCTGAATACCAGCCCGATGGATGGTCCAGCAAGCTGAAGCACTGTCCACATGGCAGGAGGATGGAGAGGATATGCATTTCCTCTCTCACAAAAAAGCATCACGAGTCCCCTTCTCATCCAAACGGTATCCAGCACAGAAGGACACACAGCTCTCAGTCAGGGCAAAGGACATAGTTAACCTGGATCCGGATAGACCTGGAGCTCCTAACTGTCCTCCAAATTTCCTTTCCTTTCCTCCCGGGCACACAGCTGGACTGCACACCCAGCCTCCCTTGAAGAAAGCTGTGGCCGTATGGCTGCATCCTGGTCAATGGACCGTGGGTGCAAGTGATATATGCCACCTCCAAGACTGGCCCACAGAACCGCCAGCCCAACCCTCCAATCTCCCTTCCCCGGTCTGCGGGCTGGATGGTGACGTCCAGGGTGAAGACGGCAGAGCTTTATCACCCTGGGGCCCTGAATGACTCTGTGGAGCACAGCCTCCCCCTGTCCAGCTACTGATGTTTATGGGCAAGAGAAACAAACTTCTACTGTGCTGAGCCACTGGGGTCTGGGAGTTTACCTGCCACAAGGGCCCACGTTCCTCTTAACTAATTCACCAGTTCTACTCCCTGGTGAGGGGCTAGCTGCCAGCTCTTAGCTTCTCTTAGATGCCTCTGCCTGCTTCCAACAAATCCCTCCCTTGCCCTTGAGCCAATCTGAACGCGTGTTCTTCCTCAGTGAATCTCTGAGTAAAAGATGGGCTTGAAGCAAATGCTCTAGAAGCCCAGCGATGGGAACAGGTGACCTGCTCGGGAGGCGGAGGAGCAGGTGGCTCTGTGATCCCCTTCGCGCAGCTCAGAAGGGCTGAAAGCACGGAAAGAAGGACGACTGACGGGCATCAACAGGGCTCCCTACCAAGGACATCAATTAGGTTGTTCGTCTTAGTCTACCTACGTCAGAAGAAACAAATAGGCTTAAATTAATTCAGAAGGCCCATAAAAAAGAACTTCCTGCCAGCAACTGGAATGTCTTAGATCAGACCACAAGGTCTGATGTCTTCAAGCTAAATATGAACAGGCAGACAACTGCTCCCAGTTGGTCTGGGGTCAAGCCTTTACTGACCATCCCTCCTGTGACCTTGATACTAAGGAAGCAAACTTTCCAGAGGAGAAAACAAAGAAAAGCTCTCTAGTAGTTTTCCTTATAATCCATGCTGTGCTGTGAGGAGACAATTACTAGGGATTGTTCAGCAAAGGGATGTAGCAATAACTCCGTCCACCTTAGGAAAAACATGTCTACACACCTCGTAACACACTCCGTAGAGGCTGAAACAGCCACCCCCATGGCCACATCTGTCTCCTGCTGCTGGAGATGCATACATTCACTTAATATACATGTACGGAGCATCTGTAATGTGTATGACACTGGACTCGGGGCTGTAGGGGAAGCCAGGACTCACAACCTATAGTCCCTGTCTTCAAGTTGCTTACCAACTACTAACGGAAGCAGGACATAAGCATGAGAGGTTCAATAACATAACAAGGCAATAGTACACATGATGTCACAAAGAGTACAGCCTAATCACTGCGCAGAACTCAGCCTATCGTTTGTATCCAACTTGTTTTTCAAACATATTAATTTGCCAGTATCACTGTTCCCTGGAACTCCCAATTCCAGCTGGCCTGTGTGATTTATTTCCTCGTAACATATATCACTTTGTAAATCACTGTTTCATTGATTGCGTTTACTAAGCTTGACAAAGGCAGGGATTTTCTCTCTTTTGTTCACTACTGTACCGCAGTGCCTCACACAGTGCCAGGCACATGGTGGATGCATAATAAATATTTGTCAAATGAATGAAAACTACTCCAAGTTTCTAAGTACAGATATTAACAATGAACAATCACCTTGCTCTTAAAAATAGCCTTTAGCCTCACACAAAACGTCCCAGTGTCCTCAGACTCTCTGAGGACAATAGCCAGGGCACCCTCAGCCTGCTCACCAATGGAAATACAGAGCACGGCTACAAACTGACAAGGATCTCAGTGTCAAACCCAAGATGCTGGTATTTAGAAGATGCAGTGAGCAAAGCTCGTGTTTCACATGGCTAGCTGATTATTTAAAATAGTAATGTTATAGCCAGGAAGGTGACCCTCAGTCACCCCCGTGTCCAGAGGGCCATTAGAGCAATCAATGCCATTTAAAATACGGCGGTAACATTTAAAAAGCAGAATGGACGCCCTGCATAAAATGCATGGACTAAGACAACACAACCCGAAGCTACAAGAGCAATTCGCTGCATCACTGGCCTCTTTACTCAGCTAGCAAGAGGCTGAAAAGAACCTCGGGGACAGAAGAATTGAGCTGTGCACCCCTGTCACTCACCATATCTTCTTGATTCAGGACGCCCACCAATATTGCACAGCCTCCCAAGGAAGCTTGAAACTCAGATTCTTGTTTCTCTCCTAGCAATCTCCGTGCCAGGTATTTATTTTACATTCTGTGCTCCTATGGCACGGATAGGGAAAAACTAGCTCTCAGGATTTCCTCCAGAATACGCTGTATTTAATCACTAGATGAAATGAACAGGACTTGGCCTTGTTCATCTGTGTTCGTCTCACAGCTGTGACCGAGCGGGCAGTTCAGAGAGCAAATGACTGATGTCATCCGTCTTGGTCACTGTAGCTGGCATAAAAAATACAGATCCTTGTCTGTAGCGTGCCCAGGAAACAAGCCAGAAAAGAATCTCATTATAGTCAAGACCAGGCCAGCAGACATGTACGGAGCTGGTTTCATGTGCACGGAAAATTATGCAGAAACCAATCTGCCAGGACAACAGTTTAATTTTCAAAGGCAGAACTTGGCCCTAAGTGACCAAGCTAAGAATAGATTTTTTTTTTTTTAATAAATTTATTTATTTATTTATTTATTTATTTATTTATTTATGGCTGTGTTGGGTCTTCGTTTCTGTGCGAGGGCTTTCTCCAGTTGCGGCGAGTGGGGGCCACTCTTCATCGCGGTGCGCGGGCCTCTCACTGTCGCGGCCTCTCTTGTTGCAGAGCACAGGCTCCAGACGCGCAGGCTCAGTAGTTGTGGCTCACGGGCCCAGTTGCTCCGCGGCATGTGGGATCTTCCCAGACCAGGGCTTGAACCTGTGTCCCCTGCATTGGCAGGCGGATTCTCAACCACTGCACCACCAGGGAAGCCCCAAGAATAGATTTTTTACTGAAAGTATCTTCATTTGTCAGACACAAAGAGTCCTCTTCGGGAAATGAGAAGGCCTACTTCCCGCAGAACTGAGAGGGGAAAGTTGTCATTGGGCGGTAGGGGTCCCCCTCGGAGATTTAGTCTAATGAAAAGACAAAAGGCTTGAACCTCATGGCTCCCAGACAGAGGATTGGTTTAATTATTCTGTCCTCCTTTATGCTGTACATAATCTCCCCCGGGGTTTAATTTTTAATAAATTGTGTGCGTTGGAAAGCTTGTGTGAGCATGCACGTACACAGACACGCACACACAGAGACACACACACTTAGAGAAAGTATGACTTTATTAACTCCCCAACTGCTGGTACCAGAATGTCAGCGATACACTCTACCCCCAATTACAAGCACTGCACTTCTAACGCATATTACACAAACGTGGCAGCTACTTTTACCTATCTTTCCATTTTTCTCTTGGAGTCCCTGCCGACCCTGCTAAAGGGAAGCTCTAATAAAACTTGGGCTACAAAGCCAATTTTTCAGCTTGTAAGGCCAGGCTGTAGAGATATGAGCAAATCACCTCAAAGAATAAAGACGTCCACAGGAGTGGGACAGGCCCTCTGCAGAGGGCAGAGGTTTAAAGGGCAGTGTGGTGGAAGTGACAAAAGCAGAGGTCTTCGTGACTATTTCCATCCTGGGGTATATCACCTTGCATTGTGATTTCCCTTTTTACACAAGTGTCTCTCCCACTAGACTGTGAACACTCTGTGGGAAGGGGCTGTTTATTACTGACTCTTGTAGCCAAAGCTCCCGGAGAAGAATCTATGGGAAGGAGACCTTCAGAAACCTTATCTCACTGGTTGATAACTCATGGGGTGCCTTCATTCCCACTTCACAGAAAAGCAAATTGAGGGGTGGAGATCTGAAGTTGCTTGCCCCAGCTCACAGAGCTAGTAAGTAGCAGACCTGGGACACAAAGCTCAGTCGGTTGGGTCCCCACCTTTCTGTTATGCCTGCTCTGTCCCTGCACGCAGAATCTGGGAAATGAGCAGTTACAGAAGAAATGGACAATGCCGTGAGACTTGGACGTTTAGATACAAGGGAAGGGTGGTCACTAAAACTCGGGGGTGAATGGTGTGTGGATTAATTAATGGGGAGATACCAGCCTAGGAAACACACAGGACAGTGACGGGGGTCCACACTTCAGTGCCAGGCAGTGGGTGGACATACCACAGGGAGCACCTAGGAGAAGTGATGACCCAGCCACACCCAGTGTGCCAAGCGCCCCCCACCCCACTGAATCACCTCTGCTCAGCCCTCTGTGTTACAGGTGCCCCCTGCAAGGGTGAAGGGACCTGGTATCTAAGGTCGAAGACGTTATTAAGTTCTAAAGAATCAGTGAACAACTGACTTGTTGAAGCATGACCCATCTTTAAATTGGGACCTGTCCATGTCTTTCTCTTTATAATATGAAGGACGCCGCTGATCACTGGCTTGGTTTTTGCTGCTGGGCACCAATCACGTACCTTTTTCTATTATAATTACTTTTCCTTTGGGTGGAGATTGAATTACAACATTTCAATGCCTTGCAGCTCTTAATGTCGATATATTTCTATCCTCCCATCACTACTTACCACGACCAATTTTGCTAAAAACAATGGAAATTTTAAAGCACTATCCTTAAAAGACAATTCCTGACTAAAAAGACGCTGCATTTGCTCTTCCATTGTTATCTGCAGTCCCTGCTTTTCACGAGAGCCATTAGGCCAGGAGCTATATGGCTTCGTTCTAAATTGCTCCTGGAGGGAAAGAGATGGAGCGCTTCTCCCCTCACGCACCTCACAGCTCCCTACTGGCGAACGCAGGTGGGCGCAGTGGTTCTGCTACAGCCCTGGCAAGTCCTTGTTTACTGCAAATTCCATTTATTGTTCTGAGGCAGTAGAATGTACTTAAGTAATAACAGAATTACCTGGAGAGCTTTTGTAAAAATGATTCCTAAACCCCATCCCTGGAGATTCTGGGGTGGAGCCTCGGAATGTGTATTTAACAAGCACTCAGGTGAGTCCGTGAGGGGTTCGGGCTTGGGAAACACAGTTCTGCCTAATAAACCAGAGGTAATGCAATAGAGACAACGTAGCTCACACAACCTGCAAAGATCACCACCTCCTTTCAGTTCAACAGTGGTCAGAACAGACTTAGCAGGCGCCCAGCAGGCACTGGGTCTCACTGTGTAAGGCAGCAGGGAGCACGAAGGAGGAAGGCCTTCTCCTCCAGAGGAGGTTTAAGCCTGGCCGTGTCCCTTGTACCTGTATCTGTCTGGTTGGTCCGGACTAAGTCATACCTGTGAGTAATTGGCGTGAGCGTCCTGGGATCTGTGCAATGGGGGCAGGTCTGCCTAAGTGTGCCCTGCAAGGTAGATGAGCTCTTCCACTGTGGTGAACATGTTTATTCTCTCTCTGTGTTGTGAGTGAATTTGTATTGTGTTTGCAGGGGTGGGCTGGGTGGGTGAGCAGATTCTTACTGAAAAAGTAACAATGTTGCCTTTTATAAGAGAAATTTTGATCTAAAACGCATTTCAAAACTACATAAGAATGTCAGAGACAGGAGAAGCTCAATAATTCATCAATCGCATCCACTGAGAATACAATTATGAGAAAAATGAACTGTAATGATATAATAGATCTTTTTGTGTTACTTAAAGACTAAGCAATGAAGGAGGAGGGTGATAAGCGTGAGGAGAATGCGGCTATAAACGCATCTGAATTAATCTCAGGACCACGTGAGGCGACACTCACCCCACCTTCATCTCCAGCCTGGGACAGAGGCAGCGCAGAGAACTCTGTGCTTTGGAATCTTGACATATCGGGGTTCAAATCCCAGCTTCACTACTTAGATGAGTTGTCTGACCTTGAGCAAACCGTGCATACGCTCACTGAGCCTTCTCTTTCTTATGAGAGTGGTGTAAGGATTAGAGCTAATATTGCAGAGCACAGGGCCTGCCACGTAGCAGGCACTGGATAAATGGAAGCTATTTACTGTTATTATTACTTGTTGTTGTTAAGGGTAGTTTAAGGAAGGAGAGACTCAAAGATCTAGGATTCACAGATTTCACAGATGATCTCAATGTATATTTTAATTTTGAAGGATGGGTTGGACCATTTGAAGCTCTATCCCCATGTCCAACTTGGTGACCTGGTGTCCTGCACTCTGCCCAGGTGGTTTCCAGCAGGTCATCTGCCTCTGCCTGACTAAGCAGCAGTTTCTAGACTGAAGTGGTACAAGCTGCTGCCCCCAGGAGAGCCCCAAACAATTCTTCCTTCTCAAACCCAACAGGGAGCAAAGGACCACTGTCCTCACCCCCAAACGGAAGTCTGCTGCAATGTTGATATAATCAAGAAGTAAGGAAAAAGAAAAGATAATCCAATTGAATCCCTTCCATTAATAAAGACAATTGAGATTTCTCTTGATTTGTTTGCAATAATTTCCCACTTTTTCATGAATGGAAACATGCTGCCATTTTCCAGCATGGTATGGTGACCAGGGTTAGAATTTCTAAGACGCTACAATCATCATTACACATGAAATGTGATCTATTAGCTAATAGGTATAACAGTGAAAACAACCCTGCCTGGAGTCTTTACAGGGCCTAGAGAAAGCCTGATTTACTAGGCTTCTCATTCAAACCCTGACCTACGCATTTATCAAACAAAGGCATCCATTCTGCAAAACATTACCAGAAAGTTACTACCCAACTAAGTACTTCAGACATCTGAGGGTTGCATTCTATTTTGCTCTAATTATATTACTTAAGATTTTATAAGTTGTCTGATTAGAAGGCTGATTTAATTACAGCACTAATAGAAATGACAAATATTACATATGCTCATCTAAAACCTGTCTCAATTGTTTTCGAGGTACCACTAGTGTGATGACTAATGCTAGGCATCCAGGCCTTTAATGACTGAAGGCCTCAGGCAATGCACACTTACTTTTAGGACACACATCAAGTGTACATTCAAAGCACTGCTGAGGAATTTAACAAAAGTGTCGATCCATGCTCTTTTGCCAGATCCCAAGTCATCCACCTGTCGGTAAATGTGTTTTATACCAACTTTAATGCAGTAGTGAAAGCCAGACGAACACACGCAGGAATAATGGGGATTAAAAAACATTTTCCAAGTATTATATACCTTTTCACGCTGGTGTCTTCAGGTAAGTTATTATCCAAGGAAAGTTCTTCAAAAATAAATTATCATCAGAAGATACATTGAAGAATGAAATAAACCACTGTTTCTCATATGTTATGAGCCTTAAGAGAACAATAAGACTAAAAATGAATAAAGAATTTTTGGATTATCTTGTGACTCTACAGTTTCCAACCTGAAGAACACACAACAGCTGCTTTACAGCACAGAGACTTCACCCCTGCTAGGCAGTGGACTCAGAACGAGAGATGGAGGGTGTAGATTTCACCGTGCAGCAGGATGCTGAGTAGGACTTGGGCCACTGCCTCATACTGGTCAAGTGGGCCTAAGTCCCCTTGCCAGGACCCTGTCCAAAAGGGCAGCCTGCAGATAAAGAGACCTCACGAAGAAAAGGCTGTAGGTTATATCATTAGGTGACTGTATTGAGGAGAGTCAACACTGGATGTCCCGTACCTGGGAACCATGCAGTGGAGAGTCCCCAAAAGGGGCCCTGAAGAACACTCCTTTGGGTTGGATGTCTGCCACCTGGCAGGCACCCACCCTCAGCCATACCTACAGAGAGAGGCCTGCAGCCATGACCAGGGATGTGAGGGACACCTGTCTCTCCTCCCCACCCTAACTTAAGAGACACAGGATGAGACAAGGGGAGGGGTGAAACTGTCCCAGAGCTCCAGCACATCCTCCACCCTTCCCCAAGGTGTGGGGAGGAGACAGAGAGAGTAGCCCTGCCCCTCCCCCACTTCCTTAAGCCCAAAGAGGGCAAGTGCTGGAAGAAAGGGGCAAAGATGAGATTTACAAAGGATATGGGACTGGTGCTTTAAAGCAGATGGTTCTGAGTTTACCTTTTTTTTTTTTTTTAAAGTATTTATTATTTTATTTATTTTATGGCTGTGTTGGGTCTTCGTTTCTGTGCGAGGGCTTTCTCTACTTGTGGCAAGTGGGGGCCACTCTTCATCGCGGTGCGCGGGCCTCTCACTATCGCGGCCTCTCTTGTTGCGGAGCACAGGCTCCAGACGCGCAGGCTCAGTAATTGTGGCTCACGGGCCCAGCTGCTCCGTGGCATGTGGGATCTTCCCAGACCAGGGCTCGAACCCGTGTCCCCTGCATTGGCAGGCAGATTCTCAACCACTGCGCCACCAGGGAAGCCCCTGAGTTTACTTTTAATTAATGAAAACAATTGGGGTTCCACCAAAGATGTTCAATTTAATAAATCTTTCCTGAGGTTCTACTATGTGCCAGGCACTATTTTAGGCACTTGGGTGACAATGACACAGATGAACAAAACAGGCAAGATCCCTGCCCCTCTTGCTACTAGTGGGGGAAAGGAGATTTAACCCAGCACGGTTAATTAACAACAGTGAACGGAGAAAAATAAAACTACCGAACCTCTACCAAGTTCAGGCCAGTCAATAAACCAGTTTCAGTAGCTTTCAAAGATTTAGCAATTTTTTTTCTGAAAGTTTTGCTTTCAGGAAAAACACTGCCTTCTGCAAAAGTGCCCAGAGATCAAAGAGCTGCTTAAGAGGAGGAAAGGAGGGCTGAAGGGAGAAGTGACTCATAAAACAATGTATGTATGTAGAGAAATTAAATGTCTTAAGCATTCTCAGAAAAGAGTATGTTGAGGTTTTACAAGCTGAGATGGCAGCTGTATCTGATGGATATTTGATCCCATTTCTTCCGTGAAGACTCTCCTGGGAGATGGGACTGGAGGGCAAGCTGGGGACACCCAGGAACCCATGAATTTAGAGAGATGCTTAAGGGCACTCAAGATCAGCTGAAATAGACTAGAATGGCCAGGTAAGAATTTAAGACCTGCTTTCAATTATACCAAGGCAAGCATGACTGTGTTTTCTAAATATTTTCTCTTAGAAAGTCATTATTTATAGAGTAAATAGGTCCACGTTATGAACAACTCAAAAATCTTTGAAAGAACACCCAAAGTTTCCTCTTTCCTTTCCTCTTCCCTTCATCTCTCTCCCTTCCCAGTTGCTGATTTGACTCCATCTTCCCAGGGAAGGACTCTGAGGGTCACATCTGAGAGGTCTGGCGGGCATGAGACTCATGAAGCCTGATGGAGACAAGGAACCTCTGGCATCTTCGGGGTGATGGCTCTGAATCCCAGAGTGAATTCTACTCCCCAGTCTCCTTCCTGAAATGGATCACTGCTTTCTTCTCAAAAGCCCCTTTCTGGGCTGGAGTGTCCCTTTTTCTTCTAAGATTGGTGTGTACTTCCTTGGTGGATTCCATCCAAGGTACAGTATGTATGGGCCAAGCTTTATCTTCTCAGGATAACAAAAGTGGCCTAAGAAGTGGGTCAGTACAAAGCATGACTGCAGTGATGTCATGGGAGGCCTCTGGTACCCTAATGAGCCCGGGTTATAGTTTTAGTTAATGTCAGATTATTACCCTGAATAATGCTAAAGGTTGTCTACTAGGGCCTCAGTTCCTGGCTGTTCACAAGGTAGAGTGGTATAGATGATGGTAGTTACTTTTAAATAACTGGGTGTAATAGGGGAGAACAAACCTGACTCCACATTAGATCTGTTCTGTTGCCTGTGCTCTGAACCTTTTGTAAAACAATGTTGCCTATAGCCTGAAATATACAGGATAGCCTGTTCTCAGGACTCTGACCTTTTAAGAGTCCATTCATATAGAGATACAAAGTTGCAGAACAGAAAATAACATTTGTTTTATTGGAGGTTTACAGGAACATCCTGCCCTGACCTATGTAGATATCTGTAAGAACAAAGGATTCCGACACTAAGAAGTTTTTGCACAACTAACCACGCCCTCCCTCACCTTGCCTTTAATAAAAGTGTTTTGCTGAAACCCTTTGAGAAGTTCGGAGTTTTTGGGGCAGAAGCCATCTGTCTCCTTGCATGGCCCTGCAATAACCTTTCTCTGCTCCAAACTCTGATGTTTTGGTTTGTTTGGCCTCACTGTGTGTCAGGCACTCGAAATTTGTTCGGTAACATGGGTACTAAAAAAGATAAGGACACTTCTACTCTGAAACCTTCCAGCTTTCCAAAATGAGTTCACTTTTTTTTTTTTAAACATCTTTATTGGAGTATAATTGCTTTACAACGGTGTGTTAGTTTCTGCTTTATAACAAAGTGAATCAGCTATACATATACATATATCCCCATATCCCCTCCCTCTTGCATCTCCCTCCCCCCCTCCCTATCCCACCCCTCTAGGTGGTCACAAAGCACCAAGCTGATCTTAACACTGGCCCTGGATAATGTCAGCCCACAGGGTGCTAAAGGCCCCTGGAAGCTCCTCAGAGCAAACACAGGATTAACATCACAAATTCCTCATTGGGGAAACCAAAGTGCCAGCGCAGCTCAAAATCTTTTAATGTCGTGCCTGCAAAATGCCCCTTCTTAATAAACCGGTGAATTTTCCAGCCTGGCAAGGCCAAGCCTGGCTAATTCTTTTTAGACAACCAAGAGAAAACTCTAGCTTCAATTCTTTTAGGAAACTATTGGCCTAATTAAGCCCAACAGCCAGAATGCTAAATGCAAATCTTAGTCCTCCAGTAATTTAGCTCAAGCAGCAAAGCTACTTTCCCTTTTCTTGTTCCCACTAAGTATTTTGTCATCATGAATTGAGAATAATAAAAATAAACCGACGCCGGTAAGTGTAACTCCAGACAGGGTACTGGGTTGTATGGAAATCTATGGGGCTGACATTAATAAAATTCTGTTTAATACATTAAAATAGTATTTTATAGGAAAATTTCAACATGTGCCACAGAGAGGAGGCATGCTGAACCCACTGACATTTAGCTAACAGAATTCTAATAGACTTGAGCTGGCCTAGGAAGGAAGAAAAATAGGAAAGAAATGCCAACCAGATGACTCTCTAGAGGATAATTCATTTTGGTTTTATGGGACATTAAATACCACTTCCTCCACCAAGGTTAGAACCTGCATTAGGCTTAACAAAGCAATTTTCACCCATTCCCAAACTCCATCGTCATGGTTGCCAGATCAACCCCAGGGTCTCGGGCACTGCTACCAACCATTCTAACAAAAGCAAGACAGTTCCCTGTGAGTGATGCCATTTTCCATTTCACTGTGCCTATGCACCCGGATCACAAGTACCCGTGGCTTAGGAAACACTGTTGGAACTTCTGTCCTCTTGGCCGAGTCTGACGGCTGGCTTGATTTCACCTGGTCCACGGCTATCATTGGCTATCGCTCTGGATAGAAGCTCTGCAGCTCTGAAGGCAGATTCCCTCCTGTGGGGCAGGTCCAGAGCCCTCAGCCCTGGTTACTCAACTGATTAGTACTTCACAGGGCAGGGAAAGCAAAGTGCTCTCCAACCCCCAAGTGACCAGAGTCTTCAGAGTATTTCTCTCCTTCCTTTGTTTTTCTTCTTCCCATGCCCCTTTTCCTATTTACCTTCTTACTCTTCTTCCCATTTTCCTTCTCTTAAAACTGCCCATGAAGTGATATCTTAGCATTTGTCCAATGTTTTCATGTTCTTCTCATAATTTGAAGGTGATTTGAACATTTTATATTTCTTTCTAAATATATATTTTTTAAAGGCACTAAAATACATTGATTTTTGTTTGTGCTCTGTCATCGTAAGAGTTTGATAGTTTAAACTTTTGCTATTCTTGACTTGCTTTAAATATGAAAGTTTTTTTTTTGCCTTTTCTTTTTTTTTTTTTTTTTTGCCTTTCTGTTTTTCAATGGCTCCTTTTCATTCTATATGCTTCAAATGAGCACTAAACTTCAGTTGTCAAGTCTCTGGGTTTTCTTATTTGCAGATTCCTTTCACTTGTACAGATTCGCAAGTTTAGTGCTTTAGTTCAGAACTCAAGCTTCCCTTTACCCAAACCTTTTTACTGAGCACCTACATAAGCCAGGAATAGGGCCAGGCACCGGGGTGGGGGTGGGGGGTCATCGTTCAACAAGATAAGGTAACTGGCTTATATTCCAGAAGGGGAGACAGTAAAGTCTAAATATATAAAATATTCAGAGGTGTTGCCATGTGTTACAAAGAAAATCACTCGCATGCTTTGGGAGAACAGGCAGGAGGCCTGATTGAGATGGGTGGTCAGAGAAGACCTCTCCAAGGAGCTGGTTTTTAAGGGAGCCAGCTGGGCAAGGAGGTGGGGCAGAGAATTTCAGGGGAAGGAACATCAGGCACAGAAGCCCTGAGGCAGGAAGGAGCTTGCGTTTTCTAGGAACTTGGAAAGAATGTGTGAGCGACTGGGGCCCAGCCAAAGGGGAGAAAGTGACATAGGACAAGACTCAGAGAGCGGGACCAGAGCTCACAGGAGGCTTCTGAAGAAGCTGGATCTTATTAAGGAAGTCACTGAAAGGCTTTAAGCAGGGGGATGGCATGACGTAATTTTTGTGGTATTTCTCTTTACGCATCACTCTAGGAGAATCTGAACTCCTGTCTCTGACTGCAGTCCAGAGTACTTTCTAACACATTCTCAAGACCAAATTACTAGTTACATCCACAAAACACACCAACATCCTGAATCTACCCCCAAATGAACTCCACTTAGAAGGAAATAGGACAATATGTACCTTTATGAACTCAAACATTTCTGAAGGCGTATAATCGACCCAACTGTAAAATGACAGATCCATCTAGTTTCTAAAAATTAGGATCTACAGATTCCTGCCTGTACATATTTGGTTTTATTTTTTCTTCATCATCTCCTTAGAAATCACTAATAAGTATTGTAACATAATGAAATGTGTACAATAGTTTCCCCAAATATTTTATTGAAATGATAAAGCAGTTATTTAAAAAAAAAAAATCAAGGAACACATTATAAAAAGAATGAAAAGAATACAAGATGTAAATAGGAACTAATAGCCACATATCTAAGTCAGTGTAGCTATTGAATTTTAGGTGATAAGCAGAAAGGAAATGAAAGAAAAAGTTAATCTTCTTTAGAAACAATCAGTAACATAATCCCCCCTTCCCTGCCTTTTATCTGATCCAGTCAATCACACATTTATTGTGAACTTACTATTGGTGTGTGCTGTGATTCACTCCATCCACCCCTGACACAGCTGTCTTCCTCCACTTTTTCTGTCACTGTTTCTTTATGCTATGGCTCCACCTCTGCCTGTCGGTCAGTCTTGTCTTTCAAGCCCAGCCCTTGCCATCACCCTTGACTCAGAGCTCAGCTTCCCCTTGGAAGGCCTACTCCTCACTTTTGAAAGCCATAAGGGCTGTAAATGAGGCGCTGATAAGATACAGAATGGATCTGGCCCAGTGACAACTTCTCCCTAAGCCTGAGAAAAGCTTCCCCAGCAAAGGCAGTGGTCTTTTCCGAGACATTTAATAGGTATAATTGTTAATTACATGGGAATCCTTTGGGCTCATTTAGGTTTTTCATCTACCCCATCAGGGCTAGAAAAAGAGCTGAACAAAAGCAGGACTCCTCTCCAACACAGACACAGCTGAAGAACAAATGCTTAAGAAATAAGATTACTGTCCTCTGAGAGTACAAAGATTTAACAAGTTATTCTTAGTTTCAAGTACCTAGACACTAGGATACAAAGAAACCTCAAAAAAAGGAAGACTCAGCTGGAAAAATATGACAAAGTCGTATTGGCAGTGGAACCTCATGAAACCAAAATTGAAAATAACAGATGATAATGCACTTAAAAAAATACCTTCTTACAATCACTGCTATTAATCACTCTTAGCCTAAGTAGTCCCGATGATATTGCAGATGTGGAGCAAATGACTGCTTGAGATGCCTATTTACAGTATTTTGTGTACTAAAAAATCTGTCATTCTTTTTCCTACCCCCTCCAAATTTTAGACGTCAAGTAGTTCCTTGTGATGATAAAAGATGTACGATTACTTGACCTTCATAGGTCACTGTATCCATTTCTGTTCTGACTATAAACTAAAAGCTAAGAAATCTCATACATTTATAACTGGCATGAAATTTACCAGGATTTAGGTGGTTTTTGCCCATTTAAAATTGGTTTTCCCTCAGTATAGCCGGACAAAGTTTCTGAGGAAATCAGTACTTTTCATTATCCCTGAAGTCTATAATCCATGGAGAGCAATTTCTGGATGGTCACCAAAACGTTTGCAATCCTTTTGTGGTTGGTTTAAAAGCAAAACAGCCAATAAGACCTTTGCCATGACAAGTAGATGGTCTGGGTTGGGGGACTGAGGGAGGCGGGGTGGGGGAGAGGTGGAAGGTACAGGCGCTTTGTGTCCCTGAGCAGAATGCCATGGGTAGAGGAAGGCTCTGTTCATCTAAAACAGTGTAACTGACCCGAAGGCAGGACATCACGTTTGTAATTCAGCTTTCCTAGAACACGGTGTGAAGATCCCTTGTAGTGGCAAGGATGCCAAAATGGGAATAATTTACATCTGAGCACTAAATGCATCTTGGGTTTTGTCTGTAGCATATTAGTCTACTCCCAGTTTTGCCAGCCACCAAACAGTTTATGCAGATGAAGTGAAATACACAAAACTGTGTTTCGAGAGCATTATTAGGATAAAGATATTAATGCTGCCCTAATTTTGTAACATTTTCTTGGCACATGAAATATTGAAGGCCAATTTGCAAAGAGAAACATGTAATTTATGTATTCTACACTCATTCTCAAAAGGATTTGAGGCAGAAAACAGAGAATTCATTTTACAGGGAGTGCCGACTTGAACTCACCAAAAACAGAAAATGTAATCTTCTATATTCATAAAGAGGCATATCTTCATAAACATTTCTTTCTATGAAATTTTACATTGTTAAAAAAGTTCCAGTCATAATACTAGATTTTCATCTGCTTTTTGGCCCCTTTCCCAAAACACAGTGGTACCTTTCTCCAAAGGCCAGGAAACACATGACAAGACCTCGAATGAAGAATTTCACCACACTTTTCGGAATGTATTGAGAGCAGAAGTGATGCAAAGTGCCACACTCTTTGGCAGCCTTTTCTGGGGTCAGCTTCCCCGGCACCTTCTTGAATAATATCTTGATTGATTGGACTTGCTCTTTGAAATGAGCAGACTAACCCAGAGGGAAAACAAGACGCTTTACTCTCCCTGAGTCGATACATTTAAATAACTCGAAGCCTAAAACGAGTCCAGTTGTCTAATGGTTTGATGCAGATGGAAGGTTTGTTTTGGAATCACTTGAAAATATGTGCCAGCTGACCTGGCCCCCTCTGGTTTAAGGTCCTCCTATCTGCTGCGCTGTCACTTCTGCCAGTCAGTGGCTTTGCAGGGCTGTGACAAGTTCCCTGGAGGAAGGGCTGCAACTGTGGTGCTGTCACCACGATCATGTCCTGAATGCATGGAACACGTCACCATTTGCCAACCACCGTGTCAAGTCAGCAGCAACTACAGAAATTAAGAGCTCTCCGCAGAAATTCACACACCCATGCACCAGGTGACGGACCACAGGCAGACGTTCACTCAGCCTTTCACGTGTCCCTCACGGAGGGCACGCTCTGTCCTGGGCGGGGCGAGCACAGACACTTATCGGGAGTTTTACTACTTTTAAAATGCGTTGAGTCTGGAGCCTGTGCTCCGCAACAAGAGAGGCCGCGACGGTGAGAGGTCCGCGCACCGCGATGAAGAGTGACCCCCCACTTGCCACAAGAAGAGAAAGCCCTCACACAGAGACGAAGACCCAACACAGCCAAAAATTAATTAATTAATAAAAATTAAATTATATAAAATTAATTAAATATATTAAAATATATTTATATATAAATATAAATATAAATAAATTTATATATAAATATATAACATTAAATTTAAAAATTAATTAATTAATGATAAAAAATCAACCACTGCAATTAAATATTTTTAAGAAAATGCGTTGATACAACCATGTCTCACTTCTGCTTGGATCAGTCAGCAAACGCTTTTTGGAAACCCCAAATTCTCCACACCTCCTACCTTTCCAGCTGCCCTGCTCCTCAGGCCGGGTCCCCATGGGAGGCGGGGCTGCGTGCTGACGCACAGCGGGTGCACTGACGTCCTCGAGCCCCGCCCCCACGGGGCCGCCTGCCGGTTGGAACGGCAGTCCCCCGTCGCGCAGGGCGACGAGGCCGGCGCCAAAGTGAGCGCGGCATGGAGGGGCCTGCCTAACTGGGGCCCGTGGCCCTGCGTCTTCTGGCTGCGACGCGGGTCCTGCGCACGCGGCGGGGCCGCAGCCGCCGGGCGGCGGGCGCCCGAAGGGCCGGGAGGCGAGCCGGGGCCCCCAGGCGGGTGTGGGCACCGTGTCCACAGCCAGCGTCCCCGAGGCCGCGCTCGGGCCATGATGACCGGTGAAGCTGCGCTGCGACAGCGCGGCCGACTTCTTCCCTGTGTCCAGTAGTGGTCTGGAGGGGTAAGGAAGCCTGCCTTTCAATTTGAGGGAGCAGAGGGTTTGAGGTCCTCTCTCTTCTATTGCTCTAGTATACTGCATAGCACCTAATAAAATACTGGGTTATAGTTGACATGTAAATCGCTGATTGAGCATCAAGATTGGGAAGTATCATTGGAAATGAAAATAGGAAGAGTCTTAAGATTTTTAGGTTTTTCTTTTTTTCCCTATGTCTCAAAAGGTATGTAGTATTTTACTGAGTGGTTGGGAATAAAGTTTGCAGTATTCAGTGTATTCAGTTTTAGTATCGAAATAGAATTAAACTGCTGCTGTAAACTGGAATAACACTTTGTTACTGACAAGTTTTCTAATGCATCTGTTCGTCAATTACCTGTTTGGGAAGATTGTAGTTAATGATTTGAAGAATGTGGCTCTAAACCTCCAATTGACTCAAGAGAAGCAAATAAGTCAAGATTGACAAATGTATAGGCTCTTCATCTTATTGTGTGTGTGGTTTTTTTCCTTTCTTTTAGTTATTTGTCAAGGTGTAAAGAAGTCTACCACTCTTAAGACAGTAAACTTCACGGGGTGTAATCTGACATGGCAGGGAGCAGATCACATGGCCAAGATCTTAAAGGTGATTTTTTTATGTTTGAACTTTCATGAAAACATACGTGATTGAAGCACATTAATATATTGATACAGATGGCAGTTCATTTTTGTCTTTTGCTACGTGTGAGTGCAGCTTTCGTTTTGTTGAAAGAATATGACCAGTTTTCAGTTTGGGATTCTGCCACTTAGTAAAGATAGTCCACTTAATTTTAGAAATAAAAGATTTAATATATAATAATATTCTAATGTATTTTTAGTTACTGAAAACATTGATTGTGATACTGTGAAAAAACTATGCCATTATAGTCTTCAAGTCCTCAAATGAATCAAGTGTTTACTAGCTGCTGTAGTTTATAAACTAATAAAAATCACTACATCAGCAATTTGTAAATACAGTTTTTAAAATAATGCCTTAACAACTTTACAGTGGTTCTAATGAGTGTATTTAGGCCTAAAGTTATTTACTAATTCGACATGAAGCCTTCTGAATAGTTTGATGGTGCACATCAAGGGTAGGTAAACTATGGCTGGTGGGCCAGATCCAGCCCGTTGCCTGGTAAAGAAAGTTACTTTGGAACATAGTCGCACCCATTGTTTACATGATAGCTATGGCTACTTTCACCCTACGCCAGTGGGGTTGAGTCGTTGCAACAGAAACTGTATAGCCCACAAAGCTGGAAATGTTTAAATTTAGATTTTAAAAAGTGAAAAATTCTTTGAGCCTATACAGGGCAAGTGCATTGACCCCTGGGGTTGAAAACAGTCAAGAACTTGGGTGCCTAAGCCAAATGGCCTAGGTTCAAATTCCCTTCCTCCCATTTCATAGCAAGTGACCATGGACAAATCACTTAACCTCTGTGCCTCATTATGAGGTTTAAATGAACTAATTTGTATAAATAGTGCCTGGCACATACTAAGCACTGTGTAAGTGATTGCTGTTATTTCTGCTTGGAGCTTTTATATGTTATTGTTAATAGAAAAATGACACTAATGATTTTCGTTTTAGAGTGTCAAAGGCACTTTGAGTCTTTTATTTTTTCAAGAATGTAATAAGACTTTTTCCATTTAAAGTCAGTGTTCCCTATTACCAAACTTTATTTTATGAATATAAAGAATTGAATGTCTTTAAGACAATACTTGTGGTTAAATGTCAAACCACTATTTTCCCAAGGCGCATCCGACTGGCTGTGCATAGTCCAGGCCTCTAAAGTTGGTGTGCATACCCTAGGGAGCATGTGAGATCCATTTTGTAAATATAGTTTTAAAAATAATGCCTGGGACTTCCCTGGCGGTCCAGCAGTTAAGACTCTGTGCTCCCAATGCAGGGGGCCTGGGTTCGATCCCTGCTCAAGGAACTAGATCCCACGTGCCTGTCGTAACTAAGAGCCCACATGCCACAACTAAAATATCCGGCATGCTGCAACTAAAGACCCGGCACAGCCAAACAAACAAACAAACAAATAAATAAATATTTTTTAAAAATAAATAAAATAATGCCTTAGGAGTTAGGAAGAGAACATATTAGAACCTATTTAGCTTTGTCTCATTTAAACACTATCTGTGTGGTTTATAATGTACATACATTATATGTATAGAACTTCGTGTATATAATTTGTTAAAAAATAAGATGCATATTAAAAAGTTTTCTTATGGGTTGCCCAGTCAGGTGTTCGGAGACCATTGGAGGACAGAATGATGACATTTAGAGCCTCAGCAATGATAGAATTTAGAACCAATTCCCTGACTTAGAAGATAAGGAAAAGAATTCATAGACTGTAATTGAGTTGTCCAACTTGACATAACTGTTCAAGAGCAGGTCATCCAGTGGCTGGAATCTAATCACTGACCAACTAGAATCTGGGTCACTGGACTCCGTAAAGCAGCAGTGACTGTTTAATTTCTCAGGTTGATTCTCCTGGCATACATGCTTGATATGTGTGTGTGTAAATCTCTGACATAGTAAGCCATACTCAGTAGGCACACCCTGTTTCCTTCTTCAAGCATCTTAATTTCATCCCATTAAATCTTTGAAGTATCAGACTACCAGAAGGCATGAAGAAACCTGGGCTGAGAGTCTTCATTCCAGGAGACCTGATCTTGACTGTATGGCTGGCTTGAGGCGCATCACTCTGAACTGCAACACGTTCATTGGTGACCTGGGTGCAAGTGCTTTGGCAGAATCTCTTAGTGAGGATTTATGGCTTAGAGGTAAATTCTAAAATTGAAAATATTGAATTTTTAATATGATATATGCTTAGCTTTTGGCATGATACTGTTGTGATAGGATTTTTTTTAAAGCCTCAATTTACTGATAACTTTTATTTTGCTTTTAATCTGTCTCTGAGAGTTGCGTATATTCTTTATAGAAAATACAGAGTAACAAGAGAACAATTACCTATAATCTTAATACCCAGACATAATCACTGTTCATTTTGGTGCATACACTTTCAGTCTTCTATTTTTCTATAAATATATTTGTACACTTAGTGATTACAAAAATAGAATTGTAGTATACTTGCTATTTCATATTCCTGCTTTTTTCACTTAATGATGTATCATGTAGTATTCCATCGTATTGATGTCCCATAGTTTAATCAATTCTTTGCAATTAGATTTACACAGTTTGCTTTTCCCTGTCAGAAACAATGTGAATACGTTGTATATACGTCTCTGTGTCCACTGGGATTACTTCTGTAGAATAAGGTCCTAGAAGTGGAATAACTAAGTGTGACATGTTTTTAAGACTTTTTTTTTTTTTATACTGCAGGTTCTTATTAGTCATCAGTTTTATACACATCAGTGTATACATGTCAATCCCAATCGCCCAATTCAGCACACCACCATCCCCACGCCACCGTGGTTTTCCCCCCTTGGTGTCCATACGTTTGTTCTCTACATCTGTGTCTCAACGTCTGCCCTGCAAACCGGTTCATCTGTACCATTTTTCTAGGTTCCGCATACATGCGTGAATATACGATATTTGTTTTTCTCTTTCTGACTTACTTCACTCTGTATGACAGTCTCTAGATCCATCCACGTCTCAACAAATGACTCAATTTCATTCCTTTTTATGGCTGAGTAATATTCCATTGTATATATGTACCGTATCTTCTTTATCCATTCGTCTGTCGGTGGGCATTTAGGTTGCTTCCATGCCCTGGCTCTTGTAAATAGCGCTGCAGTGAACATTGGGGTGCATGTGTCTTTTTGAATTATGGTTTTCTCTGGGTATATGCCCAGTAGTGGGATTGCTGGATCATATGGTAATTCTATTTTTAGTTTTTTAAGGAACCTCCATACTGTTCTCCGTACTGGCTGTATCAATTTCCATTCCCACCAACAGTGCAAGAGGGTTCCCTTTTCTCCACACCCTCTCCAGCGTTTGTTGTTTGTAGATTTTCTGATGATGCCCATTCTAACTGGTGTGAGATGATACCTCATTGTAGTTTTGATTTGCATTTCTCTAATAATTAGTGATGTTGAACAGCTTTTCATGTGCTTTTTGGCCATCTGTATGTCTTCTTTGGAGAAATGTCTGTTTAGGTCTTCTGCCCATTTTTGGATTGGGTTGTTTGTTTCTTTAATATTGAGCTGCAAGAGCTGTTTGTATATTTTGGAGATTAATCCTTTGTCTGTTGATTCGTTTGGGAATATTTTCTCCCATTCTGAGGGTTGTCTTTTCGTCTTGTTTATGGTTTCCTTTGCTGTGCAAAAGCTTTGACGTTTCATTAGGTCCCATTTGCATATTTTTGTGTTTATTTCCATTACTCTAGGAGGTGGATCAAAAAAGATCTTGCTGTGATTTATGTCAAAGAGTTTTCTTCCTATGTTTTCCTCTAAGACTTTTATAGTGTCCGGTCTTACATTTAGGTATCGAATCCATTTTGAGTTTATTTTTGTGTCTGGTGTTAGGGAGTGTTCTAATTTCATTCTTTTACATGTAGCTGTCCAGTTTTCCCAGCACCACTTATTGAAGAGACTGTCTTTTCTCCATTGTCTATCTTTGCCTCCTTTGTCATCGATTAGTTGACCGTAGGTGCGTGGGTTTATCTCTGGGCTTTCTATCTTGTTCCATTGATCGATGTTTCTGTTTTTGTGCCAGTACCATATTGTCTTGATTACTGTAGCTTTGTAGTATAGTGTGAAGTCAGGGAGTCTGATGCCTCCAGCTCCATTTTTTTGCCTCAAGACTGCTTTGGCTCTTCGGGGTCTTTTGTGTTTCCATACACATTTTAAGATGATTTGTTCTAGTTCTGTAAAAAATGCTATTGGTAATTTGATAGGGATTGCATTGAATCTGTAGATTGCTTTGGGTAGTATAGTCATTTTCCCAATATTGATTCTTCTAATCCAAGAACATGGTATATCTCTCCATCTGTTGGTATCATCTTTAATTTCTTTCATCAGTGTCTTACAGTTTTCTGCATACAGGTCTTTTGTCTCCCTAGGTAGGTTTACTCCTAGGTATTTTATTCTTTTTGTTGCAGTGGTAAATGGGAGCGTTTCCATAATTTCCCTTTCAGATTTTTCATCATTAGTGTATAGGAATGCAAGAGATTTCTGTGCATTAATTGTGTATCCTGCAACTTTACCAAATTCATTGATTAGCTCTAGTAGTTTTCTGGTGGCATTTTTAGGATTCTCTATGTATAGTATCATGTTATCTGCAAACAGTGACAGTTTTACTTCTTCTTTTCCAACTTGTATTCCTTTTATTTCTTTTTCTTCTCTGATTGCCGTGGCTAGGACTTCCAAAACTGTGTTGAATAATAGTGGTGAGAGTGGACATCCTTGTCTCGTTCCTGATCTTAGAGGAAATGCTTTCAGTTTTTCACCATTGAGAATGATGTTTGCTGTGGGTTGGTCGTATATGGCCTTTATTATGTTGAGGTAGGTTACCTCTATGCCCACTTTCTGGAGAGTTTTCTCATAAATGGGTGTTGAATTTCGTCAAAAGCTTTTTCTGCCTCTATTGAGATGATCATATGGTTTTTATTTTTCAATTTGTTAATATGGTGTATCTCATTGATTGATTTGCGTATATGGAAGAATCCTTGCATCCCTGGGATAAATGCCACTTGATCGTGGTGTATGGTCCTTTTAATGTGTTGTTGGATTCTGTTTGCTAGTATTTTGTTGAGGATTTTTGCATCCATATTCATCAGTGATATTGGTCTGTAATTTTCTTTTTTTGTAGTATCTTTGTCTGGTTTGGGGATCAGAGTGATGGTGGCCTCATAGAATGAGTTTGGGAGTGTTCCTTCCTCTGCTGTTTTTTGGAAGAGTTTGAGAAAGGTGGGTGTTAGCTCTTCTCTAAATGTTTGGTAGAATTCACCTGTGAAGCTATCTGGTCCTGGACTTTTGTTTGTTGGAAGATTTTTAGTCACAGTTTCAATTTCATTCCTTGTGATTGGTCTCTTCATATTTTCTGTTTCTTCCTGGTTCAGTCTTGGAAAGTTATACCTTTCTAAGAATTTGTCCATTTCTCCCAGGTTGTCCATTTTATTGGCATAGAGTTGCTTGTAGTAGTCTCTTAGGATGCTCTGTATTTCTGCGGTGTCTGTTGTAACTTCTCCTTTTTCATTTCTAATTTTATTGATTTGAGTCCTCTCCCTCTTTTTCTTGATGAGTCTGGCTAATGGCTTATCAATTTTGTTTATCTTCTCAAAGAACCAGCTTTTAGTTTTATTGATCTTTGCTATTGTTTTCTTTGTTTCTATTTCACTTATATCTGCTCTGATCTTTATGATTTCTTTCCTTCTGCTAACTTTGGGTTTTGTTTGTTCTTCTTTCTCTAGTTCCTTTAGGTGTAAGGTTAGATTGTTTACTTGAGATGTTTCTTGTTTCTTGAGGTAGGTTTGTAGAGCTATAAACTTCCGTCTTAGAACTGCTTTTGCTGCATCCCGTAGGTTTTGGATCGTCGTGTTTTCATTGTCATTTGTCTCTAGGTATTTTTTGATTTCCTCTTTGATTTCTTCAGTGATCTCTTGGATATTTAGTAACGTATTGTTTAACCTCCATGTGTTTGTGTTTTTTACGTTTTTTTCCCTGTAATTGACTTCTAATCTCATAGCGTTGTGGTCAGAAAAGATGCTTGATATGATTTCAATTTTCTTAACTTTACTGAGGCTTGATTTGTGACAGAAAAAGAGAACTATAATTTTGGGAAGTGGTCGAAAAGGAAAAGCTACTATTAGAATTGGTTAACTATTTCTTGTTTTTAATGCTACTAGAACTTATACCCCTTATGTTTTCCGATGTGCTAAAATTACAACAGCCAGTATTAACCACATGCATATTAGGAGGCCTATATTAGGAGTCGCCAAGTGTGTCGGGTGCTGTGGACAGCTGAGGCACGTTTAGCGCAAAGGCAAGTTCCAGTGCATTGCAGAGAGCAGACGAAATACCCGGTGGTGAAAATTCACTGTTGCTAAGGGTTGAAACGAACCAATAATTCCTCCTGTTTCTCAGGGTGTTCCGTTTGGCTGTTAATGAAATGTATTTCCAAGGAAGGCAGGCATGTGGCTGAAAAGGCCAGCAGTGCCTGGGGGTCACAGCGAGACCCTCCCATCTCGCCCCCCTCGGCCATCCTGTGCTCTGGGAGCAGAGCTCTCAGCTACAAGTGAAACATAGTAGCTTCCATATCCGGATTCTAAGGTTTTCCAAAGCCCTTTAAAGGTCCCCTTCTCTGAGTGGTGCTTGACCTGCTGGTGTTTGGGGCGGGAGGGTGGGCTGGGTGGAGGGTCTGAGCGCCAGCCTGAGGGAAGGGCTTTGGAGGCCTGTGTGCGCCTGAGACCGGGGGCCCAGTGCCCGTGTCCGAGGGGAGGCTAGCGCTGACTCCAGCCTTGCCGAGCCAGATGTCGCCCTCCTTCCCGACAAGCCAGCAAAGCCTGTCGCTCACCTTCCTGGCTGTGCTGCTTACACGTGCCCTCTGGGAAGGCCAGCCTGGCAGAGCTCTGTTCCTGCCCTTTGGGCTGCTGGTAACTGAGTACCTAGCCTGGGTGCTGGAGGGGAGGATCCATAGATGGTGGAGGCCCAGTGCCTGCCCAGGGTGCTGCCCCTCTGCTGAGGGACGCTCGCCCAGCTGGTTAGACCTGTTCGCACCCAACTGCCCACAGTCAGCGCCCAGGCTAGGAACAGCAGCCTCCCCGTTTCCTCGGTGTCTCCTAGTTTTGTTCCTTTCTTCTTTTCGCTGCCTTCCTCCCCAGAGAGGCAAGATACTAATCTTCAAGAACCAAATCAGGCCATGATTTTCCAGCTAAACTCATGACAGTTCTGCACTTCTGAATGACTGGGTACAGACATTTGCAAGGATGAGCTCTTGGGTGAGGCGCCAGCCAACTTTTCTAGCTTCATCTCTCTTGCTTGGGTGTGGGCAACCCCTGCTGCCCCAGATGCCTTGACTCCTCCATTTTCGTATATTCCTCCTCAGAATGCTGCCACCACCCCATCCTGGCCTTTGGGAATGTTAGCTGGCTGTTCCCCACAGCATCCTGTCATCCTGGTCCACTCTTTCTAACCTCTGTATGCCCTTCTATGAAATCTTGTCAGGTCCAACTGGAGGAAGACCACCTATAGGTCAGTTAGCTTGGGAAGGAACCCAACTGTGTGACCTGCTTCCCCTTTCCCAGTGTCTTTAAAATAACGTTTAAAAAAAAAAAAGAAAAAATGTTGTTCTAGAGCTCCTATACCATCTCTTACCACCATCAGAAAACTACCCCCCAAAAGGGGAACCTCATTCACATGGAAAATAACTTCTTAACGTGTAGGCATTACCTTAGGGCATTCTAGACACTGGGGGAGGGAAAAGCCATTGTATTTTTTTCTAACATTCATGTTAAACTTCTTTCCAAAGTTCTTTAAACTGTGGTATTCTTACAGGTAGACAATGTTGCTGAACAAGCGTTTGTTTCTTCCCTTTTTCTTCCCCCAGGCTCAAAGATTTGGAAAGAGATAGTTTAACAGAAAAGGTAAGGTAATCTCCACCTTAACAAAATGTATGATCAAATGTGACCATTTGACCGACACTATGTAGTTCCTAAAAACAAATTTAAGTGGAATTGGCTCTCTTTTCCCTGAAATTGAGGATAACGTGGATGTTTTTGTCTAACGTGCTGGACTAATAGGCTATTATTGGTTAGCTTTTGGTAAGTCATCGAGTTTCCCAGTCTGGGTTCCGTACCATCAAGTCTGGATTATAATTTGTCCTGGTCACACTGTTTTTCAAAATCAGGTTTGTTCTAGTATGCTATTATGTGTCTGTTTCACCTTTAATCTTTCCATTTTTCACCACTCTGGAGATGGTGTGATATGAGCTTAACGAAAACAACAGGAACATGTCTTGTGAATATTTCGTTTTCTTTTTGGCCGACTCAGCATTGCCCGCCATTCAGTCATTGTTATGTGACCAGGCAGTGTAACTATTTGTGTATTAGTCCTTTGGTTCATAGCTTGGGAATGTGGAGACTTCTAAACCTATATCCTTCCCTTAGGAATGCGTGAAGGAGAAATGGAATCTCTTGCCTGAATTTCTGCAGACAGAAATAAAGAATCAGTTATGTGACTTGGAAACCAAATGACATAAAGAAGAATTATCAGAGGTTAAGTCGTCAGCATCCCAGCGGCTAGAAGACGTTTCCTCCCATGTAACTTGTCTGTGACCAGGGAGGCAGGATCATCCCACCTCTCCCTGTTACCTGATAGTTATAAAGGAAGCGCATGTGTTTCCTTATTCTCTCATGGCCACTTGTTGACATTCACTGCTACTTAAATTATCCTTTCCTGCTGTAGGAGGGCTACCTGGCTGAAGTCAAATCCCTTTTAAATACAGATTTGTCCTTGGAGAACGGAGCTCATGCTTTCAGTCGGGAAGTGAATGGATGTCTAGAAAACGGGAGCCAGACAAGTGGTGAGGAGCGCAGAGTGGAAATAGCAGAGAAAAAGAAGTCCCCCAAACCTGTTTGCAAACTTTGCATGCCCAGGAGAAGCAAGTCCGATGGAGAAACAAAATGTAAGAGCACTTGAGTCATTTGACCTCGTTGGAGTCTGGTACCGCCTAAGGGGAGGACAGACTTGGTGCCATAGGGTCTGTCTGTTCCCCCCACACACAACCCCTCCACCGGCAGTACTCGTTTTTTGTGTATCTTTTTTTATTTTCATTTTTTGGGGGGTGGGGGTTGGGGGATGGCTGTGTTGCTCGGCTTGTATGATCTTAGTTCTCCAACCGGGGATCGAACCCGGGCCCTCGGCAGTGAGAGTGCCGAGTCTTAACCACTGGACCGCCATGGAATTCCCTCTTGTGTATACTTGTAGCTAGCTTAGATATATACTTTAAATTTTTGTCTTTGACCAAGTTATAGAGCATTAGATCCCCCAATGTGGTTGAATTGATGAGGTAAAAGAAAACAGGAGCTGCTGATACTTATGACTTGTAAGTGACATGCGTGTTGAAGCTAAACATTTATTCTTAGACTCCTTCCCCGCTTGTAGTCAGAGTAACTCTTCTGGAATTTTTAAAAATAAGAGCCTGGGACTTGAGCTCAGGTCAGGTGCTTGGCCACTTCATCGTTTGACGAAATAAGCAGAGGCTCTGTTTCCTTGTCCGTCTCAGGGTTGGGCCCTTCATCCAAGAGCTTGTGTTAAAATGGCCTAGCAAACTGGCAGGTGCTAATTTGATGACTTTATGAAGACGGTGGTTGCTTAGAATAAGAAGAGAAGGATACTTAATCCTCAGAACCTGGTCTGTGCACCAGCTTGCTAATGCTGAAGAACTGTACCTTGGCTGTGAACTCTTTATGCATAGTGGCTTTTTTGTTTCTTTTCTGTAAGCAGCTGAAGTCTCATGGAGCCCCAGGATTACAAGGCAAACTACCAGGCAGACCACCATCACATCTCATTTCACAAGGGGGTCAGTATATAATGAATGGACAGCCCTCATTTTAGGGGCCAACTGTTTTTGGTAAAACACATATAGAATTAGTAGGATGTAACTTAGTAATTCTGACTTCCACATTGCTTAGGTTTTCCTTTTGATATTCTGTTTTTAGACACTCACGAACAGCATTTCTGAAGACCTCATCCATTTTTACTCTTAGCATAGGAAACTTCAAATGTACATACACAAAATACCAAGGATAGTAAAATGAGCCCCTGTGTACCTATCACCCAGTATCAACAGTTAACAGCTCCTGGCTGTTGTTTCATCTATACCGCCATATGGTCCAAGTGAAAATTATTCCAAATGGATTACAACTCCATACACCCCCATGTCCCCCCAGTTGGATTACTCTGAAACAAATCAGACATGTCATCTTATCCAAAAATACAATATTTCTAGATGACAAGGTCTCTTTCTCTGACAAGTTTTTTATTCATATTTTGCTATAATTGCTAACATCTAGCAAACAGTCTTTTGAAGAAGACAAAACATGCCTTACAAAGTGTAACAGTTCCTTACTAACAAATATATAGCAGTGTTCATACCTCCCCTTGTATAACAGGGTTTGGTTGATTTGTTCCTTAAGCCTTTCAAGTGATAGATTCCTTATTTTCTTGCCATTTATTTAAAGAAAATAGGTCTTTTGTCTAATAGCTTCTAGGTCTGGCTGACTGCATCGTTTCGGTGGTGAATGTGTTCCCTTGTCTCCAGTTTTCTGTCAACTGGTAGTTAAGTCTAGAGTCCTGATCATATTCCAGCTTTATTTTGTGCGACTTCATTGATGGTATGGGGCTGTCCATCAGAGGCATGTAATGTCTCCTTGGTGATTCTAGCAGCCGTTGATCAAAGTCTAGATCCATTATTTCTTAGGGTTTTTAAAACGGTGGTATTCTAAACCTGTCATCCAAAGAAACATTAAGCTCGAAGCTTGTTTTAATGTCCTGGCAAAAAGGGCTTCTCCTTGGAGGGAAGAGGGTGTCCATGCCCTGAATCTTTCCAAACAGAGGGTACTCTTGGTAGGGAGGAATATAAGTTGTTTTGTGCCCACTGCAAGTGTAGGGTCTGGCTGAGCTACCAGTTGGCCTTACTGTGTGTGACAGCCCTGCCAAACAGAAACCTGAGGAAGACCCTGAAAAAGCAAAATCAGGTGATTCTGTCGATGAAGAAGAAAAAGAGCAGGTAGGGCTCACGTTTCAGTTTCTTAACTCTGCCTTATTTTGGTACACTTGCTGGTAATTGTGAATTTACACTTGGTCTGTCTCTGGACCGTAAGTGACTGAGAGGGTGTTAGAACATATCCCTGGACCCAGGGTAGTACGAAGTGTATTATGGTTAGAGCCGAGGACTCAGCAGGCCCGTAACTTTGGTGTGTTCTCTCCTGTCTACCTTCCTACCTCTCCAGCTGTCAAGATTTGACAGTCAAACCAGCAGATGTGATGCGTTTAAAGCATTTCCTTCTGATGTCAGATAAGCTCCTTTCCCACATCTAATCTGTCTATAAAAGCAGAGTTGTCGTGTTATTATGTGTATTGTAATAATGCTGCTTAGACTTTTTAGGTTAGAAAACTGGTGGCTTGCCAAAGGGCTCCAATATAGAAAATGTCAGTCTCTAGCACTGTTCCATGTGACTTGAGGGGCAAACCTAGATACTACCAGATGGTCACACGCTGTCTATTTCATTCCTGCCACAGGATTAGCTGTGGAAGTCGGGAAGTCTGTAGGTTTACAGGTGGGTAGTAAATGCCCTGTTACCTGCTAAAGATGAGTATCCGTGGTTTGCTCTAAGGCAGGGTTTCTCAAGCAAGGCATTGACTTTTGGGGCCAGATAAACCTTTGCTGTGGGTGTGAGTCCTGTGCATCGTAGAGTGTTTAGCAAGGTCCCGACCTCTACTCACTAGATGCCCATAACATTCCCTCTCTCTCCTCCCAGTTGTGACCACCAAAATCACCTTCAGGCTTTCCCAGATGTCCCCTGGGGGGCACAGTTGCACTGAGCGAGAAGCACTGGACTCAAGGCTAGCAATATCATTGAGGTAGACTTGACGTCCTGTTGTAAAAGACATACTCATTCTCCTGTTTTTATTTTGGAAATTAGATGCCACTGTTCATGATCCTTATTCAGATGTCTGTAATGAAGTTGAGTCAGACTACCCAGTCACAGGTGGGACACTGAGACAGAGGGAAACAGCTTGTCCAAGTCCCATGGCCACACCCCTTGCCTCCAAAGAAACCATGTCACAAGGGAAAGCAAGCTGGCTCTTGTAATATTGACACGTGTTTTTTTTAAAACAAATGTGCCAGTTTTAGAGTTGTTCTTTGCCCTCTAACCTTTTGGAGGGCTTCCGTAGCCTTCAAGCTTCTGAAGAAACGAACTGGGGCACTCTTTCCCAAGCAGGAAGCAGTTTCGCTGGCAGTGTGTGAGAGGCCTTGGGGACTTGGAGGATGAACACTTGTCGCAACAAGGTTTATCCCGATATGCTAGAGTAAGCCGGTGTCATCAGGTAGTGTTTGTTGGTCAGATAAGTAGTACTACAGAGAGAATGCTACTTTAGTCAATTAAAATTTTGAGATCTCACTATGTTTTTTAAAACAGGTATTAAATACATGCATTTGGTAAAACAGTACAAAAGGCTGTTTGGTACATAGCAGCCAAAGAAAAACAATGTGGCTATTCCATGCTGAGCTATGTTGAGCTATGCTGTGAGCGTTATCAGATAGGTACTGGATTCTGAGGCCTTTGTTCAGGAACAAAAAAGAATATAAAATATCTGATTGCCACAACTAAGGAGCCGGCCTGTGGCAACTAAGACCCGGCACAATTAACTAAGTAGCTAACTGACTATTTTTTTAAATCTCATTAATAGGTTTTTAATAAGATTTTTAAACATTTAGTTATGTATTTTATTTATTTCTTTTATTTATTTTTGGCTGCGTTGGCTCTTCCTTGCTGTGTTGGCTCTTCCTTGCTGCATGCGTGCTTTCTCCAGTTGCGGCGAGCGGGGGCTACTCTTGGTTGCGGTGCGTGGGCTTCTCATTGCTTGCGGTGCGTGGGCTTCTCATTGTGGTGGCTTCTCTTGTTGCGGAGCACGGGCTCTAGGCACGCGGGCATCCGTAGTTGTGGCTCGCGGGCTCTAGAGTGCAGGCTCAGTAGTTGTGGCGCACGGGCTTCGTTACTCCGCAGCGTGTGAGAACTTCCCAGACCAGGGCTTGAACCCTTGTCCCCTGCATTGGGAGGCGGATTCTTAACCACTGCGCCACCAGGGAAGCCCGAGCTCTAACCTTTTAAAAAATGTGTTCCTTCCACCTTCATGGAGCCGGCGTAGGGGACGGGGAGGAGTGAGAACCCGATTGGCAGGGGTCCGGTCGCAACCCCGGAAGGGGACGGGGGAGGATCTAAGAGGTGGCACCGGGCCACAGTCGACCCCCAGTGACAGCTAACAGCTGCACTGCTGCCCCTTCCTGCCCCAGGACCTGAGCCCAGGTCCCGGGGCGGCTGGAGAAACGCACTGTTTTTGGTGAGATGCTCTTACTTACTGTGTGGAGCTGCTCCGGCTGCCCCGGCGCCCACACCCCTGCAGGGCCCTGTGCCCGTCCTCCCTGCCCCCTGCCCAGGGCTCGGGGAACAGCAGTCTCTGTGGGGCAACCTGCTTCCAAGTCCTTCAGTGACCATGGAGGAGTGGGAACGGGCTGGGCTGCCGGAGAACCTGGGCATGCAACACCTGAGCTCAGCCCTGGGGGCTCACGTGAGGGCAGGGGCTGGGTGTTGCGGGCGGTGAGCGGAGGGGCCTCCAGCCGGCATCAGTGTGGGCCCTGGACCCGGGGAAAGGCCTCACCCTCTCAGTCCTGACCTGCCGCTCGGGAACCCTGTGGCCCACCAGCCCGAGGCCTGTGGCACCCGCCACAGACTGCCCGGCACACGGCTGGGGTGCCAACGCCACACCTGGATTTTGCGCGGGGACCATCGGGGGGCTCGGTGCACGGGAAGACGAGCAGCCCCCAGGCCTCGACACGCCCCTTCCATGTCCATGGAGAAGTGCCGGATGGAAGGCCGGCTGTGCTCCTTTTCGAGCCCCAGGGAATTCGCAGGAACAGCCCTCCCGGCCACGGGGTGCCTGCCCACCGGCTCTGGGCCTGCGACCAGCCCAGAACACAGAAGGCACAGAAGTGGGTGCAGGGAGCTGAGCCGGGTCTGCAGAAGGGCAGACACCACAGCCTGGTCCACAGCCGACTGGCCCAGGGCGGGTGAGAACGGGCGGGCAGGCTGAGGGGAGGACAGAACGTGGCACAGCCTGCCCGCCTGGGCCCCGGGGAGAAGGTCGGGGCGCTGCCCGCGCCCTCGCTCCGCTGCCTGGCGTCCTTTGTGGGGGCGAAGGGCCGGAGGCAGGGCTCCCGAGGAGCTCAAAGGCCAGGGAAGGACACACGGGACGGTCCAGACCCACCCTAGCGCTCCAGTGGGGCAGCACCCTCTCTGGATTCCTACTGCCGCCAAACCGCATCCCTGAGGCCTTTGGGCAGAATTGCTAGGACGCAGGAAGGCGGCCCCTTGCTGTGGTACAGACTTCAGCAGCTGCCGATGAGCGGAGGGAGCCAGCCGGCCGGCCGTGAGCAGGAGGACAGCGCACGGGGACAGGGACAGCCACAGCCGGGCTTCCCGCAGCTGTGCCCACCGCCAGAACCAGCTCCAGCCAATCACAGCCCCCGACATGCCAAACAGTGCCGGGCAAGAGGCCGGCAGGAAACTGACACCCCCTCACTGGAGAGCCTGCCCGGCTGGGATGCGGGGCACCATCGGTGTCTGAACTCACCCCACAGCTCAGCCGTCTCCCAGTGACCCAGACGCATCACCACGGCCCCAGGGCTGATTCCCGACCAAGGTCAGAACTCCCCCCAGTGTGACGGCCCCCATGCCACTGCTGTGGTGGAAGGGACGGCAGGCAGAGACCAGGAGTAGAGTCTTTTTATTAATGGCTGCATTTTCAAAGAACAGTTTTGTTACCAGGAAAGCTCCCCAGGAAGGGATTGCATTAGTGCAACAAGGGGGAGCCTTGATGCCAGGCTCTCCAGACACGTCCAGGTGGAGACTTTTGGCCGAGGCCGGCCGCCAGGGACTCAGGGGCTGGGAGGACACGCGGCCCCTCCCCCGCCCCGGCGGGGGGGGCTAAGGCACCGGGCCCGCCTGGGTGGGCAGAACCCCGTGCCGTCAGCAGGCCGGCGGCTTGCAGCCCTCAACCTGCAGCCCTTTGCTCAGGAGGAAGGCATCCTGCGTGGGGTCGCAAGCCAGGAAGAGCTTCACCATGCCCTTGGCATCCTTGGAGCCGCCTGGCCTCAGAATGCAGCTTCTGTAGTCCATGGCAACCTGCTGAGAGGGGGCGGGGCTGCAGGAGGCTGGAGCTCCGCCTTCACTGAGGGTGTGGGGCTGCAGGAGGGTGGAGCTCCGCCTTCACTGAGGGTGTGGGTGTGGCCACCTCTGCTGTGACTGAACAAAGGGCAGGGGAGCAGGGGGTCCAGGGCAGGGCCCTCAGAGCCTGGCAGGCCCAGGCGGGCAGCACAAGCATCTAGGCCCAGGCCAAGGACCTCCGTGGTGGTCTGCACGGCAGGCCGGCCTCTCACCTTGCCACTCAGGACGCCCTCCTGCTTGAAGCCTGTGTGGAACGTGTACGCGGAGTACATCTCCCTGCACAGGTAGCCATAGGACTGGGCGTTGTATCTTCCTGCCAGGCGGCCGAAGGTCGCAGGCAGGTGGGTCCCTGGGACACAGGCGGAGAGGCTCCTGCCCGGCCCCCTGGCCGCTCCGTGCCCCTTCCCCAGAGCGCAGAGCTTGGGGCCTCAAAGCAGCCCTGTCTGAGTCCCCTGCCAGTAGAGGGAGTATTGGCCCAACACTTGTAGAAAACGGGGACCTTGTGGGCAACTCAGTGGAGGGACACAAATCAATCTTTGCCGACTTTCTGCTGAAGCTCACGAGGGTTCACCCCTAAGCCTCTTACAATGTCAGCTGCCCGAGGCTCCAAGGGATGAGTCAGGGCTCGCCCTCCAGCACAAGGAGAGCGAGAGCGCGGGTGAAAGCGCTCACGAGGGAGTGAACTGCGTCTCCGCACCGACACGCACCGGCAAACCTCGTTGACGCGTTCCGTCTGGGCTATGAAGCCCTCTCCTGCCTCTTGCAGGCTCTCCAGAAAGCACGTGCAGATACGCCCACCCCACCCTCGGACTCCGCGGGCCACAGCTGGAAGGACCAGCCCAGGAACCCAGGCAGGAGGAGGCCAGAGGTCAGCGGGCCTTGGCCAGAGCCCGTCAGCCGGTCCCCCTTCACACACCACCAGAGGATCCTCTTGACCTGGGCAGTAGCTGCCAACCGACCGCTAAGGTGGGCCCGGCGCGCGCTTGGCTACCTGGCGTAGCCTGGACCCCGAGGATCTCCTGGCAGAGGCGGGCATTCTCCTGGGCTGGGTCCGAGGGTGTCTGCGTGTGCAGGGCCTGGTCCACCTTGGCCAGGACGATCTGGCACAGGTTGAAGAGGCCTGGAGGGCGGGAGGAAGGAGACAGACGAGGGGCTGGCACTGTGTCCAGGCCGCGCTTTCAGCCGGGCGGTCCGGGAGCCCCTTTCCTTTCCCTCGGCCCGGCCGCACCGGGGTTGGCCAGCCGGGACTGGATGAGCTTGTCCAGCAGCTCCTGGGGGACGGCGCTACCCGTGTCCCGCCGAGACTGGCAGCAGCGCCAGGGCTTCACAGGGCGCGGCGCTCCCCGCCCCACAGCCTTTCCTCTGGTTCTCATCACCGGCTGTCACCAGAGTCGCAGGCAACGTGCTTTTCTTTTCGTTTGTCTTTTTTCCAGCCCTCAGCCACGCAAAGGTGTGAAGCCCTGACACTCGCTGCCACGTGGATGCACTCTGAGAACACGATGCTCAGCGAGAGAAGTCAGACACAGAAGGACACACAGGGTGTGACCCCACTGAGGGGAAACGTCCAGAACAGGTAGATCCACAGAGTCAGAGTGGGTTCCTGGTTGTCAGGGGCAGGGGAGGGGAGGGAATGATCAGTAAGGGCGTGAGGGACATTTTTGGGGTGAGGGAAATGTTCCAGAACAGGGCAGTAGTGACGGCTGCACAGCTCAGTAAAGTGTCCCCACGCACTCCGGTGCAGCCTGTGAGAGCATCGCTCTTAGTACGAAGGGCTGACCGCAGGAAGACTGAAGGAGCAGTGGGTCCTGGGCCCAGACGCTGACCTGGGGGCCCCCTCCCACCGTGGGGAAGTCACTGGGACTTGCTGAGCCTCCAGGGAGACTGGCAGCAGCCCCAGGGCCTCACAGGGCGCGGCGCTCCCGGCCCCAGAGCCTATCCTCTGGTTCTCATCACCGGCTGTCACCAGAGTCGCAGGCAACGTGCCTTTCTTGTCGTTTGTGTTTTTTGAAGGCAACTCTTGAATACATGTATTTAACATGCAGGTAATCAGTCCTGACTCCTTGATCTGGGGCTTCCAGCCTCCAGAGTCTCGAGGACATCCACTTCCGTTGTTTACGCGCCCAGTGCGTGGGGTTTGAGGAAGGAAACTGACACCGAGGGCGTCGCCACGTGCGGGGTGACATCAGTGGAAGAATCCCGTGGCGAGGGACTGCCTGAGGACCACGGGAGAGCCCGGGCCCTCCCCGCCACCTGCCTGCAGCCCCGCGCCCGCATCCTCCTGGGAGCGGAGCTGGTGCATCGCTTGCCAGAACTCATGGAAGTAGGTCTCCAGCTCATCATGCTGCAACAGGGAGGGCGGGTTGGGCACAGGCTTGGTGAAGTTGGCCACCATGGCCGCGATGGCAATCTGGCGCCTCCCATCCTGCTGCAGGCAGCTCGGCTGCAGGCCAAAGCAGGCCATGTGCCCGGACCTCCCTTCCCTGGAGAGGTACGCGGTTGAGGCCCCACTTCCACAGAGGAGCCCCGGCCCACGGCCGACAGGTTCCCCCACGCATGCACCGAGGGTAGAGGTCCAGGTAGAACTTGCCGATGGATGACCTTGCCCGAGGCCGCGTCCCGGACCGTGTAGAGCCTCACATCTTCGTTACACATGTTGGTGCCCTTCTCCAGGTCGAAGGTCAGCCCCAGCAGCTCCTGGGAGATGGCCAGCCGCCTGCGCGTGACCACCTGCATGAGGAAGGACTCATTGAGCAGGTACTGGTCCACGTGGTAGCGCGTCTCCTCCCCCTGCTTCATGTAGTAGCGCAGGTCCTAGACGTTGATGGGCCCGTCACAGTGCAGGCCCCGCCTCTGGCACTTGGCCTTCTTTAGCTCCAGGATCACGGCCGCTCCTGCTCCCCGAGGGGCTTCAGCTTCTGGGCCAGCTCATCTGCGGGCGGAGGGGAGAGGCTCGGCTATGTCCCTGTGGCAGCCCCCCCAGCCGCCCCCCACCCCACGCCCCTCGAGGCAGAATGAAGTGTTGGGGAAGGCGACCCCCAAGGGCTGACACAGTGGGGTCTCAGGCAGCACCACGTCCAGTCAAGGGCCGCCTGACCCCCGTCCTCACTGGGACTCGGGGAGGCGGGGTTACCTAGGAAAGTGGCCACCAGCTGGCTGGTCTTGGCCATGTTCATCTCCAGCACGGAGTCGGCACGCGTGCTGAACCCCAGCAGGCGGGACTTCTGAGCCTGCAGCCTTACCAGTTCCCCAAGGATCGCGCAGTTCTCCTGGAACCCAGAGATGGCCAGCGCTGGGGACCGTGGGCTACGCCCTCCCCACGGGCCCCGGGCCAGGTCTCTGCGGGCGGGCAGGGCTCTCAGGCCACTGGCAGGCACAGCCAACCCACCTCCCTCCTCCTCCTGGCCCGGATTTCTAGACACTTTGATGCTGTCCTAACACGTGGTCTTTATGAACACAGGTCCTTTTGGAAACAGAAACGGCGTGAACCGTGATGAGCTCTAAGGCCAAGGGCAGGAAGAAATGCGACCAGGCTCTCCAGGAGCCACCCAGGGGCCTCCCCGGGCTCAACAATACAAACTCGGCTGCGGTGCAGACAGCAGCTCATCCCCAAGGCGCCCGAACACCCAGCCCCTGGACGGCGAGAGGCCTGTTGCTGCAGGTGGCCCAGGGTCGGCTGGTGAGGCCCGGCCCCAGGCGTACGCCACCTTCTCTGGGGCCACCTCTCCAGGTCTGCGGTGGGGTTCTCCTGGGAGCCCCCAGTCACCACAGGACCAACGTGGCCTGTCTGCAGCCCAAGAAGGTGGGGACACAGGACTGTCCCCCGTGCCCCCCGCATCACCCGCGAGGCCGAGCAAGCACCAGTGGTGTCTGCGGGGAAGATGAAGGGCTCATGCACAGCCCCCATCTACTGAAGATGCTAAACGGGAGAAGCACAGGCTGCAGCCACACGCGGTATGGACCAAACGCAAGTGTCCTTGCAGGAACCGATGTCTGAATGTCAAGGCTGTACCCGGGCCACAGTGAGAAGGCCCAGACCCCACGCAAGGCACAGAGAGGGGATGGGGGGAACATCTGCGAATCTGAGCTCATCGGGCATCACCCCAGAGGGAGAGGGAGAGAGCCAGAAGGAGATACGGAGGGAGAGGGAGAGAGAGGGAGGGAGAGACTTCTCTCCCTTCCCTGGGGGTTCTCTAGTGCAGCCAAGGCTGAAAACCACTGCATTTCGGGAGATGGGTCCTCGTGGAAAAGCTAAATAGTAGCTCATGGCATTATCGACACATATTAAAAAAGCCCCAAATCTTGGGGAGTCAGGGAGGGGAGCTGGCGGCTGCCTCGTAAACGAGGAGAGATAGGGCGTCAGAGGAGGTGCCTGTGCAGCCCACCGCCGCCGCCCAGGGTCCCGCAGACTTCATCTCCCGGCTGTGGTCCCAGGCTGGAAGGCAGCAGGGAGGTCAGGCCGTCCAAGCATCAACGTTGACTTCAGGGCTGATCTGAAAGGCGCCTGGTGTTTGTTGAAGCAGAAGAAAGAGAAAGCAGTGGGGAGAGGATGGGAGGGGTAGGGAGCCCCCATCAGCCCTTCTCCCTGTCTGCCTCTCTGTCTCCCTGTCTCCCTCCCTCCCTCCCTCCCTCTACCTCCCTGCCTCTCTCCCTCTCCCTCCATCTCTCCCTCTGCCTCTCTCCCTCCCTCTTTCCCTGTCCCTCTTGCCCTGTCCCTCTCTCCCTCCCTCCATCCCTGTCTCTCTTTCCCTGTCCCTCTCTCCCTCTCCCTCTCTCCCTGTCCCTCTCTGCCTCCATCTCTCCCTCCCTCCATCCCTGTCTCACTTTCCCTCTCCCTCTCTCCCTGTCGCTCTTTCCCTGTACCTCTTTCCCTCTCCTTCTCTCCCTCCCTCTCTCCCTCTCGTGCTCCCTCTCCCTCTCCCTCCACCTCCTTCCCTAAGGAGGTGGAGGGAGAGGGACGGGGAGAGGGAGAGAGAGGGGGGAGAGGGAGAGAGGGATAGAGGGAGGGAGGGAAAGAGAAAGACGTCTCTCCCTCCCTCCCTCTCCTCCCTCTCCCTCTCCCTTGTCTCTCCTTCTCCCTCCGTCTCTCCATCTCCCTCACTCCCTCCCAGAGATGGAGAGATGGAGGAAGAGGCAGAGACAAGGGAGAGGGAGAGAGGGAGAGAGAGAGAGGTTTCTTCCTCCCTCCCTTTCCCTCTCTCCTCCTTCTCTCCCTCTCTCCCTCTTCCCTCTCCCCCTCTCCCTAGTCTCTGCCTCTCCCTCCATCTCTCTCTGGAAGGGAGTGAGGGAGAGACAGAGGGAGGGAGAGGGAGAGACAGAGGGAGGGAGAGAGAGGAAGGGAAAGGGCGAGGGAGGGAGAGGGAAGGAGGGCGAGACGTCTCTCCCTCTCCCTCTCCCTCCACCTCCCTCTCTCCCTCTCCCTCCCTTCCTCTCCCTCTCCTAGAGGGAGAGGGAGGGAGAGGGAGAGACAGAGGGAGAGGAGAGGGAGGGAGCGAAGAAGAGGGGGAGTCGGAGAAGGAGGTTGGGAGAGGGAGAAGGAGAGAGGGTGCCTTCTTCCCTCTCTGTCTCCCTCCCTCTCCGTGTCCCTCTCTTCCCCCTCTCCCTCTCCCTCTGTCTCTCCCTCTCTGGGAGGGAGAGAGGGAGAGGGAGAGGGAGGGAGAGTGAGAAGGAGGGAAAGTGATGGAGGGAGGGAGAGGGAGAGAGGATGAGGGAGAGAGGGAGAGAAGGAGGAGAGAGGGAGAGGGAGGGAGGAAAAGACCTCTCTCTCTCTCCCTCTCTCCCCCCTCCTTCTCCCTCTCCCTCTCTCCCTCTCCCTTGTCTCTGCCTCTCCCTCCGTCTCTCCCTCTCTGGGAGGGAGTGAGGGAGATGGAGAGACTGAGGGAGAGGGAAAGGGAGGAGAGGGAGAGAGGGAGAGACATCTTTCGCTCCCTCCGTCTATCCCTCTCTCCCTCCCTTTCTCCCTCTCCCTCCGTCCCTCTCCTCCCTCTCCTCCCTCTCCCTCTCTCTCCAACTCTCCCTCTCTCTCCGTCTCTCCATCTCCCTCACTCCCTCCCAGAGATGGAGAAACGGAGGAAGAGGCAGAGACAAGGGAGAGCGAGAGAGGGAGAAGGAGAGGGAGGGGAGAGAGAGGGAGAGAGAGAGAGGTCTCTTCCTCCCTCCCTTTCCCTCTCTCCTTCTTCTCTCCCTCTCTCCCCCCTCCCTCTCCCTCTCCCTCTCTCCCTCTTCCTCCCTCTCCCTCTCCCTCCATCTGTCCCTCTCCTCCCCTCCCTCTCCCTCGTCTCTGCCTCTTCCTCCATCTCTCCCTCTCTGGGAGGGAGTGAGGGAGAGGGAGAGACGGAGGGAGAGGGAGAGACAGAGAGAGGGAGAGGGAGGGAGGGAGAGGGAGAGAGGAAGGGAAAGGGCGAGGGAGGGAGAGGGAAGGAGGTCGAGACTTCTCTCCCTCTCCCTCTCCCTCCACCTCCCTCTCTCCCTCTCCCTCCCTTCCTCTTCCTCTCCTAGAGGGAGGGAAGGAGAGGGAGAGACGGAGGGAGAGGAGAGGGAGGGAGCGAAGGAGAGGGGGAGTCGGAGAAGGATGTGGGGAGTGGGAGAAGGAGAGAGGGTGCCTGCTTCCCTCTCTGTCTCCCTCCCTCCCTCTCCGTGTCCCTCTCTCCCCCCTCTCCCTCTCCCTCTGTCTCTCCCTCTCTGGGAGGGAGAGAGGGAGAGGGAGGGAGAGTGAGAAAAGAGGGAAAGTGATGGAGGGAGGGAGAGGGAGAGAGGGTGAGGGAGAGGGAGAGAAGGAGGAGAGAGGGAGAGGGAGGGAGGAAGAGACATCTCTCTCTCTCCCTCTCTTCCCCCTCCCTCTCCCTCTCCCTCTCTCCCTCTCCCTTGTCTCTGCCTCTCCCTCCATCTCATCTCTCCCTCTCTGGGAGGGAGTGAGGGAGATGGAGAGACGGAGGGAGAGGGAAAGTTAGAGGGAGAGGGAAGGGGGGAGGGAGCGGGAGAGAGGGAGGGAGAGGGAGAGAGGGAGGGAGAGAGAGAGAGAGGGAGGAAGGGAGAGATGTCTTTCCCTCCCTCCCTCTATCCCTCTCTCCCTCTCCCCCCCTTTCTCTCCCTCTCTCCCTCCCTCTCCTGCTCTCTCTCCCTCTCCCTCCACCTCCTTCCCTCTCCAGAGAAGGAAGGAGGTGGAGGGAGCGGGAGAGAGGGAGGGAGAGAGGAAAGGAAAGAGGGAGAGGAAAAGGAGAGGAAACAGGGAGAGGAAACGGGGAGAGGAAACAGGGAGAGGAAAGAGGCAGAGGGAGAGAGGGAGAGGGAAGAGGGAGAGGCAGAGGGAAGAGGGAGAGCGAGAGGGAAGAGGGAGAGGAAAGAGGGAGAGAGAGGGAGGGGGAGAGGGAGAGTCAGATGGAGAGAGAGAGAGGGAGAGGGAAAGAGGTAGAGGGAGAGCAGAACAGGGAAAGAGGGACAGGGAGAGAGGGAGGGAGAGAAGGAGGAGAGGAAGCAGGGAGAAAAGAGAAAGAACACACCATCTACATTTCTGTCAAATGACACCGGGGATCCTTACACAACCAGGAGAAAATAGCACAGGGAGGCTCTTTCTCAGCTGGAACTGGAACTGCAGACGGGGCCAAACACCACCAGTCTGGCCACACTTGTCCAGCCGCCGCTCCAACCCCGTCAGCCGTGAGTCCGGTCACCAGGGCTCTGAGTGTCTGCTCCAGGGAGCTGGGGTTCACCTTCTCACCCGGGAGGCCGGGCCAAGACAGCAGGGCCCCGGGCTGGACACATAGGGGGAAAAGCATCCCCACAGGACAACTTGTGTGAGCAGATTCAGCTGCCAGATTCTAGAGGCCCGGGACCACCCTGTGGCCCATGAAACCCAGGAGCCACGAGGGTCTTGCATCGTGATTCCTGTCCGTTGGACTGTAAAGTTTATGTAGGGAATCTTGGAAACAGTGGTAACAAGGCTGATTTGGAACGAGCTTTAGGCTATTATGGACCACTCTGAAGTGTGTGGGTTGCTAAAAACCCTCCCGGCTTCGCTCTTGTTGAACGTGAATATCCCCGAGATGCAGCCGATGCTGTCCGAGAACTAGATGGGAGGACGCTAGGTGGCTGCTGAGTAAGAGTGGACCTGTCGAATGGGGAAAAGAGAAGTCGAAATCGTGACCGCCTCCTTCTTGGGGTCGTCGCCCTCGAGATGATTACCGGAGGAGGAGTCCTCCACCTCCCACACACCTCTGAGATGGAGAGCCTTCTCCGTCAGCCAGAGCAGGTCCCTTTCTAGATATAGGAGAAGAGAGAGATCACTGTCCCAGGAGAGAAATCACAAGCCGTCCCGATCTTTCTCTACGTCTCCTAGCCGATCTAGGCCAAATGAAAGGAAGTAGAAGACCACTTTGCAAGAGGAGTGGTGTACAGGCAATAACTTCATTTGGCAAGAGTATGTACAGAAAATTCAAGTTGTGTTTGAGACTTGAAAAGCTTGGTGCACTTTTTAAATGTTTTAGCTGTTCACATTTGTTTGTCTCTTGACCCAGTGACACATAAAGGTGTCAATCTCTCTGGTTTGAAATGGGTCATATGAGGCATGTAATGTGAAGAATTGTTACCTTACAATGTTCCCTTAAGCAAAATTGAATTTGCTTTGAATTTTTGGTCTTGCCTAGACTGATAATAAAACTCTGACTCCTGCCCAGCTAAAGTGTGATGTTTACTATTATGGAAACAACACTGGCAAACATGGAAAAGACTTTCTGTAGCTGGGATATGGTATGCAGCTGTAGTTAAGCAAGCAGTCTTTAAAAGGTGCTGTGAACACAAGCCAGCAGGTAAAAATGAAAGCCGCACCCTTACCCTAGATTAGAGGTTTAAAAATTCCACTAGTCTTCACACTGGACAAGAGGTTGTCCAGGGAGTTTAGAATCTAAGAAGTTTCAAGGAAGTTAGTTTACCTTTGAGTTAGGTCATAAGTCCCCTCTGTGATTGCTGTACATGAATACATAGCTCTTTGTAATATTTTTTGGAAATTTGAGATTATCAAGATACCAATGTCCTGCCAGATTAAGAGTATATTGTAGAGCTGAACTTTGAGTTACTGTGCAATTTTTTTTTTCATGCTGTCATTTGTAATATGTTTTGTGAGAATCCTTGGGATTAAAGTTTGGGTTGCAAAAGAAAAAAAGAAAAGAAAAGAATCCGCCTGCCAATGCAGGGGACACAAGTTCAAGCCCTGGTCCGGGAAGATCCCAGGTGTCGCAGATCAACTAAACCCATGGGCCACAACTACGGAGCCTGCGCTCTAGATCCTGGGAGCCAGAACTACTGAGCCCCCGTGCCACAACTACAGAAGCCCGCACGCAACGAAGACCCAATGCAGCCACACACAAAAAAAGACGATACTGGCCAGGTGATCAAGGGTAAAATCGCTTGTCATAAGTCCCGTTGATGGTGTGTATCCTTGATGTAACCTGAGGAGAATGGCATTTTTATCTCTGTCTGGATCTTCCGCCCCAAACCCCATAACTCCAGACCAACCATAAGAAAAACATCAGAAAACAAACAGACAAACAAATTGAGGGACAAAATACCTGACCAGTCCTCCTCAAAACTTTCAAGGTATCAAAACCCAGGGACGTCTAAGAAATGTCACAGCCCAGAGGAGACTGGGACAGAAAAAGGATGTTAGGGGAAAACTAGGGAAATTCTAATAAAGTGTGGACTTTAGTTAATAACAATGTATCCATCTTGGTTCCTTAGTTGGATAAACATGTCGTACTAACGTACTAACGTGTTGGAAATAGGGGTACTGGGTCAGGGTCCACGGCACTCTGTACACTCTGTACAGATCTTTGCAACTTTTTTGTAACTCTAAGCTATTCTAAAATTAAGCGAGTACTGAACAGAGATAAGAATGTTATTTCCCTGATTTGAACATGCCTGAGTTTCTTTTCATGGTCACATTTTTGCTATCTGGATGTGTCTTGGAATCAGTAGCAAAGGAGAGTTGCCAGCCCCCGGGAAGATGTGGGTGGTTTGCAGGTGGCTTGCTCTGGAGCTGAAGACCACGGTGGGAAGTCTGCAGCCTCGGGCTGCACTTAGAACCATGGGAGGGGATGGGCCAGCTCAGTTAGGGATGGAACCTATAAATAAAACTTTTTTCTTTTCCATTATGGCTTATCACAGGATATTGAATATAGTTCCCTGTGCTAGACAGTAGGACGTTGTAGTTTATCCATCCTATATTTAATAGTCTGCATCTGCTAACCCCAAACTCCCAATCCATCCCTCCCTCACTCTTTCTCCCCCTTGGCAACCACAAGTCTGTTCTCCATGTCTGTGAGTCTTTTTTTGTTTCCTAGACGAGTTCGTTTGTGTCGTATTTTAGATTTCACATATAAGTGAGATCATATGATATTTGTCTTTCTCTTCTGACTTACTTCACTTAGTATGATAATCTCTAGGTCCATCCACGTTGCTGCAAATAGCATTATTTCATTCTTTTTATGGCTGAATAATATTCCATTGTATATATGTACCACATCTTCTTTATCCATTCATCCATCAGTGGACATTTAGGTAGCTTCCATGTCTTGGCTATTGTAAATAGTGCTGCAATGAACATTGGGGTGCATGTATCTTTTCTTTCTTTCTTTCTTCCTTTCTTTCTTTCTCTCTCTTTCTCTCTTTCTTTCTTTGTCTCTCTCTCTTTCTCTCTTTCTCTGTTTTTCTCTTTCTCTCTTCCTTTTTTCTTTCTTTCTTCTTTTATTGTCACACAGCATGTGAGATCTTAGTTCCCTGACCAGAGATGGAACCCATGCCCCCTGCACTGGAAGCACGGAGTCTTAACCACTGGACCACCAGGGAAATCCCAGGGGTGTATGTATAGTTTTGAATTAGAGTTTTCTCCGGATCTATGCCCAGGAGTGGAATTGCGGGACCCTATGGCAGCTGTATCTGTTCCTGCACGTCTCACATCAACCACCTGCACTCCAATCCTTGCTCTCAACGTCATCTTCGGGGAACCCAACCTGCGACAGGGACCTTGACAAGAAGAAATGGCTCAGGGAAAAGCTACCTGCACAGGGAGGAGATAGAGGCCATCGCTCCTGGGGTGCGGCGGGGAGATTGGGCACAGAGGTTTGTCATTTCACCCCCGATACTCATCTCAGCCCTCCTGGCTGCCCCACTCTAGGTCACCTCGGGATACAGAGGTGACCCGGTTAGAGTCCCTGCCTGTGCAGGAAGCTGGGGGCACCAGCGGGTCTGAATCATATTAGTGCAGGGCCTCCCCCGCGGCACTGGGGTTATTCGGGGCGGGTCATCCTCTGCTGAGGGCCCCTCCTGGGCACTGTGTGGGGTTTAGCAGCATCCCTGGCCGCACCCATTTGATTCCAGGGGCCCCTCCCCCCCAGTTGTGACAACCACAGATTTTCCCCACACATCACGGAAGAACTGGGTGAGGCACAGGATGGCCCTGGGCGAGGACAGCTGTGTTGAAGCAGCCAGCCTGGCCCAGGGCAGGGTCTGTCCCAATCCCGTCAGCGCCTGCATTTAGAACTGCCCCTTTCCTCTCCCACCTCCCCTGCCCTGCAGTGGTCTCCGAGACATCATCCCCATGTAATAAATCACACCTTCTCAGTTTACTGTTTGCTGCCCTCGCTAGAAACTCTTTGAGGACAGGGATGCTGTTATGTCCCCAGCACCTGGAAGAGTATCTGCTGTATAGTAGATGCTTCCTAAATACTTGCTGAATAAAGGAGTTGAATAAAGGGATGAGTGGATGAATGAATGAAGGTTACAATGGAAGGAGGGGGGAGATGCCCTTTCTGGCTCTCGGGGGTTGGGAGATCAAGTGAAAGATCCATCCTAAATAGGCTGACCAGCCTTCTGGGGTTCCCTGGGACTGAGGGTTTCCCCAGAGTTCCAGCGCTCAAACCTGAGCGGTCCTGGGCAAACTGGGTGCGGGTGTTGGTCACCCTATCTAAACACAGTAACAATTCCAGCTGCAATAGCAATGGCCAATGACCTCTACGGTCTTATTGACCATGCACAGTTCTTTACCTGGCGGGGAAGGGTGGGCCGGGATTGGAATTCTGGTGATCCAGGGTGGGTGAGAGCACACCCCGGGCTTGTGTAGGGGAGTCCAGGAAGGTTCTGGAGGAAGTGACAGTGGCACAGGAGGGAGGGAGGAGTCGAAGGAAGAATGTCCCACATGACAACGTGTGCCAATGGCCCTGGGCCCAAGGTCACACCTGACCAGGGCTTGCTTTTTTTTTTTTTCTAATTTACTTTTTCCCACATGGATATGCAATTGTCCTAATGCCATTTATTGAAAACTCCTTAATTTCCCCACTTTCTGTCATAGCAAGTTCTCATGTATCTGTTTCCGGACCTTTATTCTATACCATAGAGCTATACGTCCCATCCTTGCACCACTAGGGCTGTTTCATCACTATAACTTTAATTTTTATTCATTTATTTTTTTTGGCCATGCCGTGCGGCATGTGGGATCTTATTTCCCTGACCAGGGATCGAACCCGCGTCCCCTGCAGTGGAAGCTCGGAGTCTTAATCACTGGACCTCCAGGGAAGTCCCCAGGGCTTGCTTTGACATCCATCGAATGGTGGCAGGTGGGCATGGGGAGCAGCTTTCTGTGAGCCATCCTGTGTAGAAATGCAGGGTGGAGGGGAGGACAGATGGAGCGGGAGGGGAAGAAGCGGAGGAGGGAGGGCGGGCAGAGACAGACAGAGAGTTTCCGGAGACAATAGCTCTGGCCGTGTCCTAGGGCATGAAAGCTGAAAATAGCTCCTAGTGCCGGGAGCCTTGGAGCCGGAGCCTGGGAGCCAGGGTGACTGGCTCTCCTCCCTGGTGTGTGTGTGTTGGGGGTCGGGGGTGGCTCTGGGCTTCTCAAGCTGGGAGTGGGGTGCACAGAGCAGGGACGGAGCAGGGACCCTTCTCTCTGGGACCTCGTGGGCCATCCTCAGCTCACAAAGCTGAGCCACTCCTGGCCCTATGAGTGGGGGGCTTCTCCTCCGCGTCCCCTGGATCACACCCCCTCACACACAACTTCCCCGTGTGTGTTCCCAGCAACCAAGAGAATCTGTTTTTAAAAGATTTGGGGGAGGGGAGTAAACATACAAACAAGAGCAGAACGGATACTTTTTCAGCATGTGAATGGCTCTGTGTAAGCCCACCCCCAGGGTAACCACAGTCCTGACCTCTAACACCCTTGACGAGTCAGCCTTGGTCTGGGCTTGCGGACCCACGGAAGCTTCCTCATCCCCTCCTTCAGATCCCGTCTCTCCCTCGGCGTCTTTGTGAGAAGCACCCGGGGAAGTGGGACTGCTAGGCTGTACTGCTGCTAGAACTCCACCTGGGCTCCACCAGGCTCCAGCCCCCCGCCCTGTGCACCTCTCTGACCCTGAGGCACCTCCACTGGTAGGAGCCGCATCACCTTCCCTCCTGGGACTTGTGACACTTAAGGGAGACACCGAAAGACAAGCCTTTGGCTCCCTGGCTGGCAAAGAGCAGGTGCTCAATTGTCATAAGTGTCCGTATCAGTGAGGGTACTCCAGACAAACAGAATCCATAGGGTGTGTGTGTATATACACACACACGTACATATGTAAACGCATACAAAAATATACAGCTGTGTATATATGCAGTATGCATACACACATATACACATATAGTATATACAATACACACATACATATATACACACATATAAAATGCATAGTTTGTATATATACAGTATGTATACACAGATATACAGATAATATATACAATACACACAGACATATACACTATACATACACACATATAAAATGCATAGTTTGTATATATACAGTATGTACACATACGTATAACACATGCAATATACACACACCTAGGTACATATATATCATACATATATACACATACAAAGATATTTAGGTGTGTATATAGACAGTATACATACATACACATATAATATATGCAATACATACACGTACATATATATAGACACACATATACACCTACATATAAAACCATATAGCATAAAAATATATACGTACTCTATATATAAATTCATCGTATATATACATACATATATCATATATATAAGATATAGACACATACATATATACAATGTATACATACACACCTATATGTAAATATGCGCATGTACATACACATATAAATACATACGCAAGTGTGTATATAATAGTATATACATATATACATATAATACCTAGAAACATATACACATACAGGTATACAACATATATACACACCTATGTATAAATATACACTGTATACATACATACATACAGTGTACATATACTGTATATATACACACACCCATATATCAATATATGGGTGTGTGTATATATACAGCATGTTCACATTTATAATATGTATACTATATATATATACACATACATACATGTATACAATATATACACACAAATATATAGGCTTGTATGTATACTGTATATAGTACTTACACATATACTACAAACGTACGCACATATAAACATATGTGTATACATATATATAATATGTATACACACATATACAAATTAATAGGCTTGTATATATTCAGTATTTTTACATATATAGTTTTGTTTTAAGGAGTTGACTCATGTGACCGTGAGGCAGGCAAGTCAGGGCAGGACTATGGGCTGGAAACACAGGCAAGAGCTGATGTCCCAAGGCCATTGGAGGAACAGTTCCCTCTTTCTACGGAACCTCATTTTTCTCTCCGGACCTTCAACTGATGGACGAGGCCCACCCACGCCGCGGCATTGACAATCTCCTTTACGCAAAGTGGACCAATTTCAGTGTTCATCTCTTCTGAAAAATACCTTCCTGGCCACATCTGGAATAATGTTTGTGGTTGCGGGGGCCCCACGCAGTGCGCACATGAGATTAACCATCCCCGTGGCGATGATGACACTTTATTTTCTCCCTTGACCACTGTCACTACTATTCCAATTAAAATGGCAGCGCCATGAGGGCAGGGCATTTCCTTTTTTGCCAGTACTGAGCGTCCAGGGTCTGGTGCCTAGCATAGGCTAAATACACGGCATTTTTGTGACCAGAAGCCGGGATTCCGGCTGTCATATTTAATGAGGAATTATAGTCTTATTATTGGGTGGGGGAGGGTGTCACGGTACATCAAGGGCGGGAGTCGAACCCGCCACCCCAGGGCCCGAAGGGTCTCCCCGGGTCCCCACTTCGGGCCGGTGGGGGTGGCCGGGGGCAGCCGAAGACGTGCGTGCGTGCGTGCGTGAGAGGGGGCGTGTCCACGGGGCGGGCGGCGCTCGCCACGAGTGAGTGGTTCAGCCCGGCCCCGGCTCATTGTGCTGCCTCACGCCGGCCCGAGTTGGCGGCAGAGCTGGAGGCCCCGGGCCTGTGACCACAAAGAGGGAGCCAGGGGCCGGACGGGAGCGCGGCGGCGGCGGCGGCTGAGGCCCCGGCCAGGCCCCCTCCCCTCAGCCTCCCGCCCGCCCGCCTGCCCCGCCCCCGCCGGCGGCGCCCCGGCCCTCCCTTAACCGCCAGACTAGCCTGGTGCGGGGGCCGCGCGCGAAGACATGGGGGAGAAGCTGAGGCTGGAGTCGCCCGTGGGGGCCGAGCCCGCCGTCTACCCGTGGCCGCTGCCGGTCTACGTGAGTGCCGCCCGTCCCCTCTTCCCGGACCCCCGCCCCTCTTCCCCCACGGCGCGCGCTGAGCCCACTGAGAAACGGAGCGACTCGAGTCGCCAGACCCTCTTTGGAGCCCCCCTTCCCTCCCCGCCTAGGTTCTCCGCGGCCGTTTCCAGCCCCCCCGCGCAGGGTGGGCAGAGGGCAGCCGGGGCCGGCCGGGGGCGCAGACTCGGCCGCGGCGACCCTGCGCTTCCGAGGGGCGCCCGAGCCGGGCTGCCGTTGGCTCTGTAGGGCTGGGGACCCTGGTCCCCCCGGGCCTGGACTGCTGGCGGGCTTGCCCTTCCGTACTTCATGATCTGACACGTCGGGTTTCTTTTTCCTGACCAGCTTTGCCAGACTTTACCTGACCAGCTTTACCAGCGTCCCCTGATAATGTGTTACATATTCAAGTTTTAGGGCCCGGTCCCAGCCCTATGGAATCAGCAACTCTGGTGGGGCTCAGTGATCTCTGTTATAACAGGCCCTCCAGATGATTTTTATTCACCTTAAAGTTTGAAAATATCTGCATTGTCAGCTGGCCAAAGCGTCCAGCAGCAGGTGAAGGGGAGTGGTGCCTGGAAAAGATAGGGACTAGCCAAGGCAAGTACAGTATATTTGCCGTGGTAGTAATGGAGAATGCCTTTTCTCCACTGGTTGGCACAGACTAGTATCTGGGAGCAGTGGCAGGGTTATTTAGGATGCTTTACATTTCAATGTAGAGTGACCACTGTCCTGGTTTGCCAGGGACTTCCCCTGTGTGAGCACTTAAAATCTCATCCTGGCAAACCCCTTAGCCCTGGGTTTGAAAAACTTAGGGAATAACATGAAATTTAGGGGAAACAAGATGTAGGTTTTGGGCAAGTCACAAGTGCTAATTAAAGCTAAGCAAGTATGGACAACATCTAGCCTTCTTTACCCCTTTGCGGGGAGGTAAATCTGATTGGGTGAAAGGACTTACTGTTAAGAGATCTTTGTAGAAACATCCCCTTCTGCTTAGTCCGCTGGTTCTCAGTTCTGGCTAGACATTGGCATCGTCTGAGGAGATTTAAAATGAGTTTATTGGTCTAGGATGACCAGCCATCGGTGTGGGGGTTTTTAAAAAGTGCTTCAGATGATTCTAATGTGCAGCCAGATTTAGGTGCCACTGCTTAAGCGTTTGAACCGCTGCTACATATTTTCACCTCATCTTCCTATGAGAATATCCAACTGTAGTTGAGGTTTGTTTTTTTTTCTTTTTCTTTTTTTCACTGTCTTATTATAAGATTTACTGTCTTAAATAAGAATTGAATGTACAGAAAATCCTGCTAGTCCATCTGGTGTAGCTGGATACCCAGAATAATATCGTTAAGATATGTACCATTTAAGTATTGTGACTGGCCTTTTTAAAATTAACATATGCATTAAATTAGTATTGATAGTATAGATCTCTTTCGAAGTTGTCATGTTGGGGAGCTATACCTCTAATCTGCTGCCATTGCTAAATATCTGGACACCTCTTATTAGGAATTGCTTTTAAAAATCTTTAGGGATTAAAACCAAGTTTGCTGTATTATTTGTACTAGGACCACAAAAACCTCACAAAGTTCCCCCTCTGTACCTTCTACCCCCATCTCTAACCCTTCGCAACTTCTAATCTGTTCTCCATCTGCACAGTTTTGTTATTTTAAGAATAATATGTAAACATAATCATGAATTACTTCATCTTCGGAGATTGGCTTTTTAAAATTTTTCCCTCGGCATCATTCCCTTGAAGTTCATTTCAATTTTTGCATATATTAATAATTTGTTCCTTGTTGTTGCTCGGTAGTATTCTATCATAAGATTTTATCACAATTTGTTTCAACATTCACCCATTGAAAGACATTTGGGTAGTTGCCAGTTTTTGGCTATTATAAATAAAACTGCTATGAACATTTATGTGTAAGTTTCTGTGGGAACTTCATTAAGTTTTTGTTTCTTTTGGATAAATGCTCAAGAGTACAATTACTGCATTGTAGGGTGTATCTACTTTTAGCATTAAAAGAGACTGTCAAGCTGTTTCTCAGAGTGGCTAAATCATTTTATTTTCCCACCAGTGATGTGATATAATTTTTCTACGTACTCGCCAGCATTTGATGTTGTCACTATACTTTAATTTTAGTTATTCTCTGATATCTCATTATGGTCTTAATTTGCATTTCCCTAATGGCTAACGACGTTGAACATCTTTTCATGTGCTTCTTTGCCATGTGTATATTCTCTTCCATGAAATGTCTGTTCCTGTCTTCTGCCTATTTTCTAGTTGGATTTTTTAAAGTTGTTTGGAGAGTTCTCTGTATATTATAGATACAAGTCATTTGTCTCATATGGGATTTTCAAATATGTTTTCCCACTGTGTAATTTGAGTTTTCATCCACTTAAAAGGATCTTCTATGAAGCATTTTTAACTCATTTTGATGAGATCCAATTTATCAGTTTTTGCTTTTATTGATCATACTTTCGGTGTCAAGTCTAAGAATTATTCACCTAGTTCTAGATGCCAAAGATTTTCTCCTATTTTTTTTTTCTAAAAATGTCCTGCTTTTACATTTAAGATTATGATCCACTTTGATTTAATTTTTGTGTAAAGTGTGTAAGGTTTAGGTTAAGGTTCATTTTTTGTTGTTTGTTTTTGTCGAGGGATGTCCAACTGTTTCAGTACCATTTTTTGAAAAGTCTATTCTTCCTTGATAGCTTTTGCACTGCTGTCAAAAACAAGTTAAATATATTTATGTCAGTCTATTTCTGGGTTCTCTGTTCCATTCCATTGATCTATGTATCTACCCTCCATCATTACTGCAAAATCTTGAAATTGGGTAGATTAATTCCTCCCATTTTAATCTTCCTTTACAAATTGTTTTAGCTATTCTTCAGCCTCTTCTTACCATAGAAATCTTAGAATAAGCTTGTCTATATCCACAAAAACCTTGAGGGCATTTTAAGAGTAATTGTGTTAAGCCTCTTAACTTGGGGAGAATTGACATCTTTATTATGTTGTGTTTTCTAATCCATGAACAAGGTATGTCTCCCTATTTGTTTGGGACTTTTAAAATTTTCTTCATCAGCATTTTGTCATTTTCAGTGTAGAGGTCCTATAAATGTCTTATTGGGCTTATATTTAAGTATTTATTTAGGTCAGTTGTAAATGGCATCACATATTTTTATTTAAGCGTCTACACATTTGTTATTAATACATAATTTGATAAAATTGTGTTGATCTTGTACTCTAAAACATTTACAAACTAATATTATTTCTCAAGCTTTTTGTGGATTCCTTGGTATTTTCTCCATTTAGATTATCATCTCATCTTCAGATATAGACAGTTTTACTTTTCCTTATTCAATATAATAGGATATATTACTATTCAACCTTCAGTAGGATATATTCCTTCCTATTCAACATAGTAGGAATAGTCCTTTTATCTTTTAAATAAACTTTTAAAAAATTTAACTTTTAAATTTATGTATTTATTTATTTTTGCTTTATTTTCTTGCTAGAACCTCCAGTAATATATTTAATAAAAGTGGTGAGAGCAGATATCGGTGCCTTGTTTCTGATCTTACAGAGAAAGCATTCAGTCTTTCACAGTTAAATATAATGTCGGTATAGGTTGTTTGTAGATCATCTTTGTGAGTTTCAGTATGTTCCTTTTCTATTCCTAGTTTGCTTGGAGTATTTTTTCTTCTTTTTTTAAAATCATGAATGGGATTGGATTTTGTCAAATGCTTTCTCTGCATTAATGGATAGGATCACATGACTTTTCCCCCTTAATCTATTGGATATGGTGGATTACATTGTTTGATTTTCAAATATTTAACCAACTTTGCATAACTGGAATAAATACCACTTGGTCATGGTATATTATTCTTTTTATATATTTCTGGATTTAATTTGCTAATATTTGGCTGAGGATTTTTACAGCCAATTTCATAAAAAATATTGGTCTGTAGTTTTTTTCTTTCTGTACTATCCCTGTCTGGTTTTGGTATCAAGGTAATACTGGCTTCATAAAATTAATTAGGAACTATTCCCTCTACTTCTATTTCTTATCAAGTCATGTAAAATTGGTGTTAATTATTTAAGTCCTGGGTAAAAGTGAAACATCTAAGCCTGAATATTTCTTTGGGGAGTTTTTAAATGAAAAATCAGTGTTTCTAATGGTTACAGGAAAATTGAGATTATCTATTTCATCTTGGCTGAGTTTTGGTAGTTTTGGGTGTAGAAGCATGGGTCCATTTCATCTACATTTTTGAATTTATAGTGTAGACTTGTTCATAATAACTTGTCCTTTATTAACCTGCAGGATATGTCATGGTATCCCTGGTTGCATTTCTGATATCTGTGATTTGTGCCATCTCTCTTTTTATCTTTATCAGTCTTGCTACATCTTTATTGATTAGATTGTTTATTTCAAAGAACCAGCCTTTTGTTTCATTGATTTTTTTCCCCCCTGTTTTCCTGTTTTCCGTTTCATGGATTTTTGTTTCATCTTTATTATTTCCTTCTTTCTGCTTGTTTAGTGTTTTTTCCTCTTCCGTTTTTACTATTTTAATATAGAAAATTAGATTATTGCTTTGAAATATTTTCTTTCCCAGTTTAGTGCTATAAACTTCTCTTTCAGCATTGCTTTTCACTTCATTCCACAAACTTTGATCTGTTATATCTCCATTTTCTTTTAGTCTATGCATTTAAAAATTTTTCCTTGACTTTTTACCCATGAGTTATTTGGAATTGTGATGTTTAGTTTTCGTGTGATTGAAGATTTTCCTGTTGTCTTTCTGTTATTGACTTCTAGTCTGATTCCATTATGGCTAGAGAACATACTCTCTATGATTTTAGTTCTTTTAAATCTGCTAATGTTTTCTTATCACCCAGTATATGGTATACTCACCATTTTTATTAAATATATTACTGGAGGTTCTAGCAAGAAAATAAAGCAAAAATAAATAAATACATAAATTTATGGTATACTGAGTGAATGTTCCATGGACACTTGAATATGTATTGTGCTTTTATTGAGTGTGTTCTTTAAATGTCAGTTATATCCTGTTGATTGATGATGTTTTCAGTTCTTCCATATCCTTGCTGATTTTTCTCTCTGGTAGTTCTATAAATTGCTGTGTTGAAGTCTCAAATAATAATTGTGGATTTAAAAGTTTGTCCTTTTACCTTTTTCAGTGTTTGCTTCATGTGTTTTGAAGTTCTGTTGTTTGGTGCACACACATTTAGTATCACTAGGTCATCTAGGTGGATTATTCCTGTTATTTTTATGTAATGACCCTCTTTGCCCCTAATAATTTCCTTTGCTCTGAAATCTACTTTATCTGATATTAATATAGCCATTCCTGCTTTTTCTGATTAATGTTCATATGATATATCTTTTTCATCCTTTTACTTTGAACTACCTATATCATGATGTTTAAAGTAAGCTTCTTATAGACAGTATATAGTTGGATCATGCTTGTGATTTTTTCATCTAGTCTTCCAATCTCTGTCTTTGACTTGGTTATTTAGATCATTTACAGTTAATGTAATTATTGCTATGTTAAAGATTAGGTCTACCATTTTATTTTTTGTTTTGTCTTTTACCTTAGTTTCTCAATCCTGGGTTTCTCTTATTTTGCCTTCTTGTGGGTTACTTAAACATTTTTTGATAAGTCCATTTTAATCTAATTTACTTATAATCATTTGTGTATACTGTTTGTATAGTTTTCTTAGTGGTTGCTTTGGCATTACACTATACATATGTAACTTATCATAGCCTACTGGAATCAGTGTTTTATTACTTCAAGTGAAGTTTCAATACTTTACTTCCATTTAGGTCTCTTAATAGTCCCCAGTTTTAAAGTACGATTTTCTGTAGTATTTCCTTTATATACATTGAGAACCACATCAGATGGTGTCATAATTTTTGCTTTGACCATCATATAGAATTTAAGAAACTCATGAGGCTAATGATAGTCTCTTATATTTACCCCATTTGTTTTCACCCATTCCATTGTTCCCCTTTTCTTTCTGAAGTTCCCAGTCTTCTGTTATTGTTTTTTTATGTTTTCATAACAGTAGGTGATATCTGGGCTTTCCAGTGCCATTGGATATGAGTTTCAGGAAACACTGACCCTGGCTCACTTAATGCTACTGAGTTGGAGGGTTCGTATATGTTGGGCCTGTTGGCACAGCAGATGCTAGCAGATTAGACTAATGTTGATGGGACTAGTGCCACAGGAGGATGCATTCCCATTCAGGCTATGCTGCTGCTACAGTAGATCAAATCCCCCTCTACCCCAGGTGTGGGGCAGTGACCTGCTGCTGTCACTGCTTCTTTATTAGGCTGCTTTTGCCTCAGGTGTGTGGTGGGATCCCTTGGAAGCTGCTGCTGCTGTCAATCACAAGGTTAAATTCATTTTAGAAATACTTAAGTATAAATATATAGCCTGGCTCTTGTAGGACCTCTGTATTTGTTTTTTATTGCTTTCATACGAATTACCACAAATTGAGTGACTCAAAACAACGTAAATTTATTACCTTACAAGTCTGACATTGGTCTCAATTGAGTAAAGTAAACGTGTTGGCAGGATCGACAGATGAATGGATAAAGATGTGGCACATATATACAATGGAATATTACTCAGCCATAAAAAGAAATGAAATTGAGTTATTTGTAGTGAGGTGGATTGACCTAGAGACTGTCATACAGAGTGAAGTAAGTCAGAAAGAGAAAAACAAATACCATATGCTAACACATATATATGGAATCTAGAAAAAGAGAAAAAATGGTTATGAAGAACCTAGGGGCAGGACAGGAATAAAGACTCAGCCATAGAGAATGGACTTGAGGACACAGGGAGGGGGAAGGGTAATCTGGGATGAAGTGAGAGAGTGGCATGGACATATATACACTACCAAATGTAAAATAGATAGCTAGTGGGAAGCAGCCACAAAGCACAGGGAGATGAGCTCTGTGCTTTGTGTCCACCTAGAGGGGTGGGATAGGGAAAGGAGGGTGTTAGGGAGACGCAAGAGCGAGGAGATATGGGAATATATGAATATGTATAGCTGATTCACTTTGTCATGAAGCAGAAACTAACACACCATTGTAAAGCAATTATACTCCAATAAAGATGGTTAAAAAAAAAAAAGTGTTGGCAGAGCTACATTCTTTTCTGGAGGCTCTTAGGGGTGTTTCTGTTCCCTGGACTTTATCAGCTTCCAGCGGTCACTTGTAGTCCTTGACTCAGAGTCCCCTTTCTCCACCTACAAAACCCAAAATGTTGCATCTCTCTGATTCTGCTTCTATTAGGACATCTCTCTCTTTCTCTTTCTACAGTTGGGAATGGTTTTCTGCTTTTACGGACTCATGCAATTAGATTTGTTCCATGAGGTAATCCAGGATAATCTTTCTATCTCAAGGTCTATAGCTTCAGTCATATCTGCAAAGTCCTCTTTACCATGTAAGGTAACATATTAATAGGTTCTAGGGATTAGGGTGAGGGCATTTTTAGGAGCCATTATGCTGCCTACCACACCCTTAACAAGTGACCTTGAGAAAGTTACTGAGATTTTTAAAGCTTTACTTTCCTCAAACATAAAATGGAAAGAAAGATATCTAGTTAATATCATGAAAGTGAAACAGTATATATGAAATCAACTAATTCAAAAAGTAAGATTCCTTCTTTTTCTTTATGATTTACATGATTCTCAGAGTTCAGGTACTTGAAGAGTTACTTTTTTTTAAACAGAGCTAAGGAATTTCAGGGTTCAGGTGCTGTAAGATTGTCTGAATTATCTGAGTAACAATTAGCTAATAAGCACAGGTGTAAAGCATTTGATTTACTCCCTGGTGTTCTTTATCTTCTCATCCCACTAAATCCATATCCCTTGTCTAGCTCCAGCCAGTAGAGTCAGAGCTTGTTTTACTGTTTAACTAAAGTTCAATTTAAATTCTCTCTACATCTTCAGATTCTCAGCCCTGGTTGCATATTACAATCCCCTGGGAAGATTTCAAAAACTACTGATGCCACATTTCTACCTATCATGGATATTTGAGGAGGGACCTGGAATGAAATGCTCTAGCTTATGATTTGTGGAGCCAAATCATAGTCTACACTGAGCCAAATCATTTACGATATCACCTGTAAAAAGGAGTTTATCTGTGGTGACTAATGCTCTTCCTTTGTCAGTATGCTTGATTTGTCCCTCTTTGGGGGAAAAAAAGAGGGGGAAAAATAACCCAGCAGTTTGGCTCCCTGAATTACAACCTGATGCTGTGGAATTAGTGTTGGCTCAGAGCGCACATCTTCGGATACCCATTCTCTCTCCTGCTCCCTTGCATGAACTTATATCCTTGGGCAGTTTTTCATCCACCACCCTCTTTTGCTTCTAATCTTAGCAAGTAAAGTCTCCCCTTAATGAAACAGCATTTCATGAGACTTGCTGGGAGCATAGGTCTGTTCCAGACCTATCATATGTTAGCTAAAGCAGATATAAGTGATGTGTTTTTGGCATTCATCCTTGTGGGTTGGAGAGAGAAGACAGAATTTTATCCTTTTAGGTGTCATCTGACTGGGCAAATGGGCTCTTTCCCTCTGCTGCCTACCATGTAAAAAACTGAGGGTGTTACCTCTAGAAGGTATCTTCTAGGTATCAAAATAGTTCAGATAAGTCAAATTTCTCAGTAAAAGATGACAAAACTATGGCTTAGGTGGTTAATTTTACATGTCAATTTGTCTGGGCCACAATGCCCAGTTATTTGGTCAAATATTATTCTGGATATTTCTGTGATGGTGTTTTTGTGTTTTTTTTTTAATTTTAATTTTTATTTATTTATTTATTTATGTTTTTGGCTGCATTGGGTCTTTGTTGCTGCACGTGGGCTTTCTCTATTTGCAGCAAGCGAGGGCTACTCTTTGTTGCGGTGCACGGGCTTCTCATTGTGGTGGCTTCTCTTGTTGCGGAGCATGGGCTCTAGGTGCACGGGCTCAGTAGCTGTGGTGCACGGGCTTAGTTGCTCCACGGCATGTGGGATCTTCCCAGACCAGGGCTCGAACCCATGTCCCCTGTATTAGCAGGCATACTCTCAACCACTGCGCTACCAGGGAAGCCCAGGTTACTTTTGAACTGCAATCCCCACACTTGTAAAATGACATTAAAAACCACTCTTTCTGTGGGTTCTTAGAATTAATTAAGCAGGTTATGTGTGTAAAGTATCCTGGCACTTGAATGAGTTGTCAGAACCAAGGGCTGCTGGAGACGATGCTTATGCCCTAGGTACTCTCCCCTTCTACTGGGCGGCAAGTAAACACAGGCACAGTAGTCAGTGCTCTGGAAGAAGTGAGTTCTGGTGCTGCAGAGCACAGAATCTTTTTTTTTTTTAATTTAATTTTTATTTTATATTAGAGTATACTTGATTTACAATATTGTGTTAGTTTTAGGTGTACAGCAAAGTTATTCAGTTATACATGTATCCATTCTTTTTCAGATTCTTTTCCCGTGCAGGTTATTGCAGGATATGGAGTAGAGTTCCCTGTGCTATGCATTAGGTCCTTGTTGATTACCTATTTTATATATAGTCGTGTGTATATGTTAATCCCAAACTCCTAATTTATCCTCCCCCCCCCTTCCCCTTTGCAGAGCACAGACTCTTGGAAAGGAGAGTTCAGGCTTCTTGGAGGAAGTGCCATCCTTTCTAAGGATATGTAGAAGCTCCTGGGGTGACAGAAGGGAGCGGTGTGTGTCAAAGTTTGAGAAATATAAGAAAATATGGCAAAACTAAGGTACACGAGTGGAACTCCGGTTTTGGGAAAGAAATGAGAGTTGATACTGGAAACCTACTGGGGCCAAACAGAAAAGGGCCTTCTTTGTCCTGTCAGAAGTTTGGATGTTTATCCTGAAGGCTGTGGGAAACGCTAAACAACAGTGAGATGGACTTCTGGTTTAGAGACTCACTCGGACCTCCATGTGGAAAGCACTTGATTGGGTGCAGGGTGAATTGTAATCTAAGGGTCCCACTTAAGTTGTAAAAGGTTGGACTGGATTTCGGAGATCCAAGAGGGAATGGGTGGGGCCTGGTGACCAGTTAGAAAAGGGAGGGCAGCAAGCGTGGGTGACAGTTTACAGCTGCATCTTTTTGGGAGATACAGAGCACAGTAGGAAGGGATTGGGGCTGGGGAGAGGATCTTATTTCATCTTCAGTGCTTTCGAGGGGCCTGGTAGACAGGTCTGGGCCCAAGGTACAGATCTGGGCTTTTTGGGAGGACAGGTGTTTGACGGCATGGGAGAGACTTAGGTTACCCACAAGAAGATCCAAAGAGTCATAGGTGTGAGAGCTTTTTCAGTGGGTATATTGAGGATGCTTATAAGCTGAAAGAAAGTAGCCAGCAGAGGAAGGGTGTGAAGATCTAGGAGAGGAAATGATTGCTCATTTGTTTTCAAAAAGCTGAATACTTATTGTGTGCCTGGCCCTTTTCTAGGATCTGGGGTTCACACCGTGTGTTATCTCTTCTGCAAGGACAGTTCAACTCATCCCCTGGTGAAGAGAAGTCAGATTATTCTTTGCATTCCATTCAGGTGTAGGAACTGTTCTGTATCTCTGAAGGGACTTTACTTAACCAGAGTAATAAGTTAGAAATCAAAAGAAATTAGAGCTGGAAGGGACCTTAAAGGCCACTGTACTTAATGTTGCCTAATATTTTACCTTGATTGTAAGAAAAATTTATTGCAGAGCCCATTCTCTTCAGAGTTCCTTCACTGAACTTTCTTTATGTTTTTCATCCAGTGGGTCTAGCTTGTAGATTTTGGCCTCCTCCTAAATTTGCTTCTTCATCCACATTACATTTTGCCCGGACTATGGCAGAAGCTCCTGGGTGGTTTCGCGGCCCCTGGACTCAGTTCCTCTAAGTTCATCTGCCTACTCAGGTTGAGTGATCTTCTAACATGAAAAGATATGCCTAAAATAATGCTGCTAATGACTTGCCCACACAGAGTTAGTGCATACTAGCCGCCCAGCGTGTGCTCTGCCCAGAGGCGTGCAGTCTGAACTGTGCTCGGCCAAGCCTTCTGGGGCTCTTTGGCCCTGAGGAAGGAGAGCTTTTTGTGATCACTCCCTTTATCTAATCGGTCCTTCAGCAGCGGGGCACCTTTTTCTAATCAGCGGAGGCACCCTTACTCAGCCAGTGGTAGCCCCAGTCCTCATCACCTGTGGGATACAAGCCATGCTCTCTCCCAGGCTTGCTTCGGCCAACATCTCTATTTTCTGTCCCTTCTCACACTTGGACCCCTGGCCTTCAGTCATCCCCACCTGCAGTATTTACAGTGCCCAGCAGGTGTCAGGCTTGAGTGTCTTTGCACAGGTGCTCCCTCTGCAGTTACTGCACCTCCTCCTCCACCTCTGCATAGCCTCAACTTTCTCGATTGTACTTCAGGGTTATCATGAAGCGGTCACTTAGATATAACTTTTTGCCTCCATAGGAACCTCTGTGCATAAAGGTTATGGTTCTTTATCTCATGTGATTGAAATTTTGAGTTTATACATGTCCCTCCTTAATGAGGCTTTAAGGGCAGTGGTCGTTTCTAATCCTTAGCACAGAGCAGATGCTTTTTTTCTTTTTAGATGCTTTTTAATGATGATAAAATGTACGGTTTAAATCACTCATTTTACAATAATTTTGCTTTAGGTTGTGACAGAAATAAAGTTTCCAGAAGTTGTGTTCCTGCAATAAGAAATAAAGATGTGACCTTCCAGTTGTGTAAAGCTCATGAATGCTGTGTAAGTGCGTCGGGTGCAATAAGGAACCTGGAGCTAAATGGGCTAGTTCTGAGAGAGAGAGACTTAACTACGTTAACAAAGGTAAGCCTTCATTGTGTCCTGCCAACATTTGATAGTTGCTTTTGGGGCAAACTAAACGGGTAAAATTTTAAACTGTTCCTCCCCATTAAAGGGATTGAATAAATCGGCCACTTTGGTGCACCTGTGTCTTGCGAATTGTCCAATTGGAGATGGAAGTTTAGAAAGTGAGTTTCAGTCTTGTTTAAGTCTCTTCCCATCAGACTGGTCTCGTGATTTCCTACACAACATGTTACTTCCTGTCTACCTTTTCTTGGTGTTGTTCATGCCTGGATTGTCTCCTGTACCTGCTCAAACCTTGGTCCATTCTCATTTGTACCATGGAAGTTTGTCATGCTGGATGCTGTCAGAACTAATTTTACTTAAGTTTGTGTTAAGCCGCAAAGCACACATTTCGTATATTTTCTGTTTTTTGCCTTTGTTTATATTTTTATGGTTTCTCTTCAAGAAATATTATGAGAAGGGAAATAGCAAGATGTAAAGAGCAAAAAAGTCATCATTCTCTTTAAATTGTTAGAACATGTATCTGCAATCATAATTATAATGCACTGTGGTATGTGTTAAAATAGGAAATATATGTAATGTCCCGTAGGAGCAGCAAAGTCAGTGGTGTTAGTGGGAGTGTGTCATGGAAGTAATCACAAAGCAGGTGACTGTTAGTTGGGGTCCTGAAACATTAGTGTGTGTTCCCTGTGTCCAGTAGTGGTCTGGAGGGGTCAGGAAGCCTGCCTTTCTGTTTGAGGGAACAGAGGGTTTGAGGTCCTCTCTCTTCTATTGCTCCAGTATGCTGCATAGCAGCTAATAAAATACTGGGTTTGTAGTTGACATTTAAATCACTGATTGATCATCAAGATTGGGATGTATCATTGGAAATGAAAATAGGAAGAGTCTCATGCTTTTTAGGTTTTTCTTTTTTTTCCTATGTCTCAGAAGGCTCTTTGATGGGAGACTTTTTATTCTCCCATACAATTCCATGAATACTTTTACCCTGGCACTTATTTTAACGGCATTTTCAATTTATAAAAGTCTTTGAAACACATATTGTAAACTATTTGAGGGTAACGACCATGGCCATTGGTGGCACATCTTAAATGTGCATCGTGTTAATTTTTGAGTGTCATGTGGTCTACCATCAGTGCTTCCCGCTTTCACCCAGTTTTCTTCCTCATTTCCTTCTCCAAATTTGTCTCATTTTTCTACTTTCCCTTTGGTTCTCTATTCTTGCTTTCTCTTTCCCATTGCATCTGTCATTCTTCTTCTCCTTCTCCTTCTCCTTCTGACTTCATTATGGCCAACCGAAGCCTTTTCTAGTATGTTCTCTATCTTCCATGCCTGTTTATTGCCATCCACAAACTCTTACAGAATATTCTTGGTTGACTCCCTTACTTCCTAGCGTACCCATGTACTTCATGATCACTTTAGAACATTGAAAAGGGTTGGAATTTTTAAAAACAGGTAATTCTAATCAGTCTTCTTTCACCTCTGGTATAAGACCCTTCTTCCTCAATCTGACCATTCTCAAATCTAGAAGTACTCCAGCTCATTGGTCCTCCTTACCCCCATGTTTAGGCCAAAGAACTTGTGAAACCTTAGCCCTGTTTAATACTTGAATTTATCAAAACGTAAGAGAGCTAATTCTGCCTAAGGGCACCAAAGAAGAATAAAGATGCTGCAGATAAACATTTAGTCCAGATTTATAATGGACTCTAAGTGCCTAGTTGAGTGCTAACCATTAACTCACTTGAACAACAGGGAGCTCATGACAGAAACGAACATGTTAATTGTATAGACACTTCACCATTCCTCAATGTAGCTGATAAACTGCATCCAGTTAGCTTAAATAACATGAATGATGAATTTCCCTGTGTATATAAATTGGAAGTTTGTAAAGTTATCTTTTTCCCTTTGTACAACTACTGACTACCACCTCGCTTGGTCACGGCAATAGAAAGTGATGACTAAGAAACACATTGTCTCAATATCAGTGGACATAATGTCCTAGTATTCTACAAAAATCTCTAAATTCTAAATCTAAAAGATATATCTGCCAATATCTTATATCCTTATCCTTTGTTAATATAAATATCCAATCTATGAACGTCTCAGTTTCCTTACTCAGAATATGAGGTGGATAGATTTGCTAATATCTAGGGACCTTTCCAATTTTAATATTCCCTGGTTATAAGGGCTGAGCCAAATACAGTGGCTCCTTAATCATTAACCTCGCTCATGATGAAAGTTATCAGCAAGATCTACATGTAAGAGATCAAATATTCATATCCATATATACTGTAGCACATTGACTTGTACAGAACTCAAAGTAACACAACATAGTTACATTCATAGACTTAAGGTCACTGTGGTATACTTTACAATTTTTCTTTTCCCTAGGAAGGAAATGTAGATCCCTGGGAAGCGATTTCTTTCTCTGCCTTTTAGTAATGTAAGCCTTTTATTATCTCTTGGATCCTAAAAATGGGTAGGGTTTCGGCAGGTGGAGCTTAGGAGAGACCCATCAGGTGGCAGGGACAACATGAGAAAGGGCAGAAGGAAGAATGGATTTTGAGAAGGACCTGATATCTTACATGATGAGAGCAGCGTTTCACAATCTCTGTCCTGCAGAACACTGGTTTTAGATGATGTTGATGTAGTTACAAGACAGAAGCATTTGGGAAGAGCCGTACTCCACATCCCGACATGAAATTCAAGTTTCACTTTGTTACATTACATACTCTGAAAAGTTTTGGAGGAAGGAATTGATTTCATTTTTTTAATTCAGTCTTACAGTTACTTGAGAAACCTATATTCAGCTGATGGGACTGTATTTTTTGAAAGGCCAATCGGAGAAATGCTGAGATGGAGCTTAAGATATTTCTGTGTTGGGACAGGCATGTGATTATTTTTCTTATAATTCTTTACTGTTTGTCCTAACAATTGTTACTTTGCAGGATTTTTTTTTTTTTTTTTACATCTTTATTGGAGTATAATTGCTTTACAGTGTTGTGTTAGTTTCTGCTGTATAACAAAGTGTATCGGCTGTATGTATACATATATCCCCAGGTTTCAGTTTTAAGCCTTCTGTTTTTACCTGAGTCAGTGGGCCTCTTAGAAAGCTCAACAATCCTGGGGTCTTCATCTCTTATGTAGTTTCCAGAAGCTCCTGGCACTTACCAGTATTTCCTCTTGATTCTTTTCCTCTGACTTCAAACTTATTACGATTATGAGCTGATTGTTTTCTCAGCCTCTAGTGTCAAAACCAGCTACCTCGCTCATCTTCATTGTCTCAGTTACAAGGTGCAATATTTCCCACGTTTATGTGTGTCAAAATATAAGTCAGGGATTGATACATAGCATATGCTTAATAACAATTGTATTTCCTTTTTTTCTCTGTTCAAAGGTATCCAAACACTGGCCAAGTTCTTAAATTGAAAGTAGAGTGATCTAATTTATTCAGCTCATCCAACCATCAATATTGAATATTTGTCTTTTTTCTTACACATATTTCTTGTATTCCAGTCGTGACATTCTAGAGCACAGTGAGCACATGTATAACTTATTACTGCATTACTACCTTGGCTATTCCTTGACCAAAATTTACTTCATACAGCTGACAGCCTAATTAACCTACTAGAGTTTTTTTTTAATGTATGCATACAAACAATCAACACCAGTTGCATTGCTAATAACTGAATTTTTACATCTCTATGCACCCATGTATCCAACACCAGGTCAAGATATTATAAAATATTTGTAACACCCTACAAGGTTCTCTGTTACTTCTTTCTGTTCCATAATCCCCCAGGGCAACACCCAAGCTGACCTCTATCACCATATATGACATACATGGAATCACACAGTGTGTTTCTTTGGTATCTGGCCTTTGGTTACATATCATTATATCAGTAGTTTATTCTTTTATTGTGTTTTCTTGATTTTTTAAACCTAGACATTCATACAGTGTCAAAGTACCACTGATTTCGTAATATTATTATGCTGACCTCCATCTTCAGAGGCTTTCCACAGTCTTCCATCTGTCTTTCCACCTACTTTCTCTTCCGTCTAATGATGTTTCATTTAACCAACCTCAGTCAGCCTTTCCCCCATATTCCCCAACACGTAGCACTCCTGTGTTCAGCCAGTTTTGTTCCCTATTCCGTAAACCCTTTGTGCCATTGCTGACACTGTGCCTGTTCCCTGCCCGGAAGGCCTGTTCCCTACCCTCTATATACTTGTTCAAGACTCTGTTTAAATGCTGCCTGTTCTAAGAAGTCTTCTCAGAAGAAGCCAGTGCTTTTTGGAATCCTTCTTTAATGAAATCCCATAGCAAGTGTAATCTGTCCTCCCTGATCTGGTAATTAATTATCCATTGTTCCTATCATATAGTGTTTGTTTTTCTTATGTGCTGTTATTATTTATTGAAGCAGATTATAGTGACTTGAACCAGGAACTGGGTCATTTTCCTCTTCATTTTAGTGCAAGTTTCTGTGATATGAAGTTAAACTCCTTTTCCCTCACTTCCCATTCACCCTCAGCACTTGTTAAACACAAAGTACAAGTGAAACTTATTGGTTAACAGGTTTTTGTGGTCCTTGGTTCTGGTCCCTAGGTCTAAGCTGCACTTCTGTAGTGCTAATTTGACTGATTTCTTATTGTCACATAACTCAGGAATTAACTAAATCATTACAAATTTACATACATATAAGATATTATAAGAAAACCAGTGGATGTCACAAGTTTAGGCCTGGGGGAGAGTGTTGTATGAGTCCTAGTTTGGTGGGGCTCACACTGCATGATCGCACCTTCCAGTATTCCATTGTAAGTAAGAAAGAGGTATGCAAATATATGCTTAACATTTAACAGTGTTGATAAAAAGGAGAGGAGAGAAAGGGATGACAGGTACTTTGAGGGCTTTTTGGAATTCATGAACAATTATGATTGGATGGGGAAAAAGAAAAACCGAGGGCTAACCTCCCGCAAGTGAGCTCAGGAAAGAGAGAAGGGCTCATCTGGTATGCAGGTAGAGAGGTTTGACCTACAGAAACTTAGAAAACCTCAACAATCTGAGCAGTGATGGCAAGAGGCAAACTAAAGGGATAACAAAATTCTGCAAAAGTCTCACACAAAGAGCTTTGGCATGGTGTTCATCATCTAGCTAATCCTAACATGCAGACATTTATGAGAGTAAAGTCAGGTCTTTGCCAGAGTGGGTTCCTTATTTGGGCAACTGGGTCAAATGAAGAAAGGCAAATGTAGGCTGCCAGAGTAAATAAGGAGAGGAAAAACAAAACGAACGAGACCTATCAATCATCAGTGGTTTCCCCCCAATATTCTTAGTCTCCACCTTATCTCCATCTTACTGGTAACACAGGAACTAGACTGAACAATCAGGTAAAAGGTCTCTACAGAAACTGAGGTAATATAGAAAATAAGAAAATAAAACATGAAATTGTAGATTTTCTTCCTAGGGGTAATTGAGATGATAGTTGAATAATAACATAAGATCAGGTGAAGTCTAAAGACATTTTAGAAAAGCTGGATAAAGTAAGAAAACATCTGTTCGCTGGCATCTGAATGTTAGAGAGACACCAAGACATGTGGGCCAAGTTCTGGAGAGAAGGGAAGCACAGACGCAAGCTTGACATTTGGTGCAGCTTTTCTCCTTGGGGCATTTGCTGATTCAAATCTTACAGCCTAGGAGCTGAAAAGCCAAGGAGTTCAAAAGACTCTAACCACAGAAGCCAAACGGCAAGAGCTCAAGCTAAAGGCAACAACTAATGGAATGACAAGCTAAGTGTATCTTTAGTCTCACAGGGCTGCGGAAACCATTACTTTTAAAGCCTAACAAATACATGGGTAGTTGGGAATATGGAGAATCCAAACGCTCATATGGTAATCCCAAAGGGCAACACCCGTAGAGGAAGGACAAGACAGAAATAGAGCAACCTGCACACAGACTGAAAAACAGCTTTGAATGAGCTCAAACTGAGAATGGACTAAGGTTTCCAGTCCTATAGTAACTGTCTGCCATGGGCAAAAGGAAATCTTTTCAAGAGAACGATAACAACATCCAGAATGTGGAGGTATCTTTATAGTTTCCTAAAATAAGTTAAGCCCAATTTTAATATAAAAAATAATTGGACATACCAGGAAAAAGACTAAATGATCAAAAGCTCAAAAAAAAAAAAAAAAAACCAAAACAGAACAAGAAAGAAAGAAAGAAAGAAGACAATATAAATAGACACAGGAGGACAAGAGTTACCAGGCATTGGTTAAAAAAAAACAAAACAACTATGATTAAACAAAGAAAATAGACACATGGCAAATAAGCATATGAAAAGATGCTACACATTCCATGTCATCAGGGAATTTTATATTAGAACAATAATGAGATACCACTACACACCTATTCAAATGGCTAAAATCCAAATACTGAAATACCAAAGTTGTTGACGATGCAGAACAACTGGAATTCTCATTTGTTGCTAGCAGGATACTTGGCAGTTTCTTACAGAACTAAACATACTTTTACCATACAGTGATCTAGTAATCATGCTCTTTGGTATTTACCCATAGGAACTGAAAAGTTATGTCCACATAAAAACCTGCACATGGATGTTTATAACAGTTTCTTTCATAATTGCCAAAACTTGAAATCAACCAAGATGTTTTTCAATAGGTGAATGGATAAGCAAGCTATTGTATATCCGTACAAAGGAATAGCATTCAGCAATAAAAAGAAAAGGCTATGAAGCCATGAAAAGACATGGAAGAAGCTTACATGCATATTGCTAAGTGAAAAAAAGCCAATCTGCAAAGGCTACATGCATATTATATGATTGCAGCTATTTGAAATTTAGGAAAAGGCAAAGTGTGGAGACAGTCAAAAGATCAGTGGTTGCCAGAGGTTGTGGGGAGGGAGAAAAGGATGGGTGAAGCCCGGAATTGTAAAGGCAGAGAAACTCCTGTGTATGGTTCTGTAATGGTGGATGCAGGTTATTGCACATTTGTCAAAAATCATATAATGTACAAAACAAAGAGTGAAGTGTAAAGTAAAGCATGGACATTAGTTAGTAATAATGTATCAATATTGGTTCATTAACTATAACAAATATATTATGCTAATGTAAGATGTTAATAATAGGGGAAACTGGGTTGAGAGGTAAGGAAGTATGAGAACTCTGTCCTTTCTGCTTAATTTTTCTGTAAGCCAGAAACAACTCCAAAATAGTCTATTAATTAAAAAACAAATGTAGACCTGCATACAAAACTTGCACGTAAATCCAACCACAGCAGCATTATTCATAAGAGCTCCAAAGAGGAAATAACCCAAATGGCCATTTACTGTGAATGATCAATGAAACACAGTAATATCCACACCATGGAATATTATTCAGCCATAAAAAGAAATCAAGTACTGATACATGCTACAACATAGATGAACCTTGAAAACATGCTAAGTAATTGTATGATTCCATTTGTATGCAATGTCCAGACTAGGCAAATCTGTAGAGACAAAGTATATTAGTGGCTGCCTAGGGTTCGGAGAAGTGGGGGAGTGAGTGACTTATAGTAGATTATTTTTTTGGGGGGGGGGTGTGGATGAAAGTTTTACAATTGATTGTGGTGGTAGATGCATAACACATTAAATTGTACACTTTAAATAATATGGAAAGTAAATTATATCTCAATGAAACTATTATTTAAAATTATGATTTTACAGAAATTCAGTCCTTAACTATTATCTATCTATCTATCTATCTATCTATCTATCTATCTATCTATCTATCTATCTATCTATCTCTCTATCTATCCATCTATCTATCTATCTATCCATCTATCTATCTATCTGTCTATCTATGTGTCTATCTATCTCTCTATCTCTCTGTCTATCTCTATCTATCTATGTCTCTATCTATCTCTCTATCTCTCTCTCTCTTCTCTGTCTATCTGCCTATCTATCTCTCTCTCTCTCTATCTATCTCCCTATCTGTCTCTATTTGTCTCTCTGTTTATCTATCTCTCTATGTATCTATCTATCTATCTATCTATCTATCTATCTATCTATCTATCTGTCTGTCTGTCTGTCTATATATCTCTATCTCTCTATCATCTATCTATCTATCATCTCTCTATCTATGTATCTATCTATCTATGTATCTATCTATCTATATCTACCTGTCTACCCATCTATCCTTATGTATAGAACAGTAACAATGGCTTATAAGTCACTTCCCTACATTATTTTATCCTTCCAAAACTCTTGAGAGGTCAATAGGCCATAGGAAAAGCACTGAGTTCACTGGAACACTTGAAGGTTGAATTAACTGTTTGTGATCACTCAATCAGTAAATGGTGATGCAGGGAATTCCACACACATCTTCTCTGTCCTCCTTTCCTCCTTCCCTCCCTCCTACTTGCTAACTCTATTCCAGCCACATTATTTACTAATTCTTCCCTGAGGACACTGGCATCCTTCCTCTGGGCCTTGCAGAGGTTATTCCCATGATCTGGAATGCTTTTCCCTCAGACGTCTGACTCATCTGCCTCCCTCTAGACTGTTCAAATTCCACCTTCCCAGTAAGACTTATCCTGTCTACCGTTTAAGTTGAAAGCCTTGCTCCTCTCTGCCCACAATCTCACCTCACCATATACTGCTTAATCTCCGTAGCATTTATTCCTGGCGAACCTACCAGATAATGTACATGGGTTTCTGTTCTCCCCTCCAACTGGAAGATAGGCTGCACAGACTCAGGAATTTTGCCATTATTAAACCTAGTGGAGGCCCAGCAGAGCTCTAGGGTCAGCCAGAACTGGGCACAATTATAACTCTCGTGATTTGATATTTTAGTGGGTTAGCTCAGAGCCAAGCCAGTTATTAAAGAGATCTTTTCTGCTATTTTAAGCAGCATGGTACATTTGAGGTCAACTTAAGTTTTCAATAATTGCAGAGCATGTATGAACTCTTCCTTTGTTTCTCCAGACACATGAACCTGGATGCCAAACCCATCCTCTCTGGGTGTAGTGGGAATGTATGAAGATGACTGGCCTAAGTCTCAATTGAATAAAAAGATGCCCCAAAAGACATTTCAGCATTTTCGAAAAGTTCAGTCATAAAGTGTGGTTCCTTATCATACATCAGGGATTATCTAGCCTCCAGTGTGGTTTTTTTTTTTTTTGCAGTAAAAATGTGTCATTTTATATTTTAAATTTGCATTATGAAAATAAGTCTGTACGCGAAGTAATACATATTTAATGAATATGAATCATGTAAATTTGGTCATGGTATTTAAGGTTGGCTTTGGCTTTGAAGTATTTTTAAATTCATAGAAAATATTGAACTTCTAATAAAATAAATAAAACATTGTAATAATTGATATTAATAATCAACTTCAAAATTTCTTTGTCTGCATTTTCTGTTCAATTTTAAAAGAGAAGTCACTTTCAGTAGTGTTCCAAAGTGAGTGATTGCACCTTCTATGATGTGAAAAAAGATCCGATTGCCATTAGCTGTTCTTAAGTGCTGAACATAACTGAGAGAAATTGTAACAAGACACTCTCTGTCACTGGCAGGAAATCCATCTCCGTCCTTTGCGGGGGCAGTCCCGAGCTCATGTTTTAATGGACGCGAATGCAAACCGTGGTTCTCACGTGACTTTCTGAAGAGCCCCCGCAGCAGGCCCAGGTACCTTGAGTGGACTAAGTCTCACTTTATGGCAGTGGCATCAGATGGTGGCTACAGAAGGTTGCCGACGTCCCTGTGTGCTCTGACAGGCTCTGCAGACCGGGGGACGAAAGGACAAAGGAACTCTGACCGCCCTCGGGAATCCCAAGTGACTGGAGGGACACCGCGTCAGGGTCCCAGGCAGTGTCGCCCACTGTTCCGGAGGCGGGCGGAGGCTCCGCAGCCTCATTTCGTCCCGTCCCTTCCAGTATTTAAAATTATTTTCAAGATGCTGCATTAACTCAGGCAGGTCTACAAAGGCGTCCCAAGCAGCAAACATGTCTGTGATGAAATAGTCAATGAAAGAGATTTGGGATTTGGGGATGCTGCAGGTATTTCTGTCAAAAACTGCCATCATCACAGGCAAGTCCTGTCGCTTCTCTTCATCAGTCTGAGAAAAACATTCTTCTGAGATACGTGCGGCCCACTCAATGCACTGCTCCAGGGGTCGGCAGGGATTGGACACATCAGCATACTTAATCAGTCAGGGTGAGTCACCCCAACTCTCCCTCCTCTGAACCTTAGTTCCTCCTGATTGTCACTCGTTACACTGAAAACAGATTTCAGGAGTCAGCACGTGCAGCCATAATGTGTGCCTAATTCCACATCCCAGTCACTGGGACACAAAATTTTGGTGTCTTAAGTCTGGCTCCCACATCACCACTCACATATGTCAGTTCTTCCTCTACAGCTGAGTCAGTGAGTAAAGACACATAAACAGAAGTAGATTAATACGAACAAGGTTTTATTGACATATATATATGTACATAAAGCTGGGAAAGAGAAAGGCCCATTGAGGCAAATGCATAGGGGGAGAGGAAACATCTGAAAACAGCAGTGGGCATCCTGCCAGTTCCAAGTCTAGGGAAAACTTGGGTCCGCCAAGTGAACAGTCAAGCCAGGGATGGCACAGTGGATGATACAGGCAGCTCTCTTCCATTCTCCTAACTGGAGCTTCTCAAGTCTGGTGTAGTTCTGAAGTGGGCTCATATGCTCCTCACCCTCCAGCACACACACACACACACACACATGCGTGCGCGCGCACACACACACACACACACACTCTTGCACACCGCTGAGGTGTGGTCCTCCGGCTTGCTGTAGGAAGAGAGGAGGTTAAGTTTCACTTCAAGGGGCTGAGCCGCTTTCCAGTGAGGCAAAGTCCATTCATGGTTACACACAGTTTGCAGAATAAGATCTGCTCTTCATTTGTTGAGTTTCTTCATAGAAGAAAGGAATTCGCTGGTGGCTCCTATGAAGCCCTGGGCAGGTTATGCGGCTGCCAGACTCCTATGAGCACAGGCACAGCTGCCCTGACCAGGGGCCTGCAAACACAATGCTGGCTCGTCTAAGTCAGAGGGGTGTCCTGACTCGGGGATCCCAGTGTTCTTACTGAGAGTGGAGGTTCCTCTCTAAATATGGATGGTGCTATCCCCCATGGCACCACCTGGGTTTTGACCAGGGGGGGCCTCAGGTGCTTTGCATGAATGTGGCACCAGAAGTGTATCCAGTCACAGCAGGTGTGGTGCTGTCCCCCATGCCCCGCCCCCGTTCTCTGCACAGATGGGTTCCAAGTCTGATGGCAGTTATTGACACAGGGCCTCCCAGCACCGGTGAGATGTTGTGCCCTCCATCCGCACCACCTGTGTGTTGGCCAGGTGGGTCCCAGTTGTAAGCGGGAATAGCAGGTCCTCCAATCATGGGCGTGATGTTGTTCCCTCCTAGACGACCACCACCTAGATTGTGGGCAGGTGGGCCCCTTGTGCTTGGAAATAAGGTAGAACTAGAAGTGTGTTGAAACCCACGGGTGATAACCACACTTGCAACTGCAACAGATGTGGTGTGCTCTGTTAGAAGGTGGAAACTGACATGTCCCTTGACACAGATTTCTTCTCCTTGGTGATGGAACTTTTAAATGTAGATTTTCTACGTCCAGATGGGCCCTGTGTGCAGTGACGGCAAGTGGAAACACTAGGGCCTACCATCGTGGGGATGGTGTTGTCCCCTGCCATCACTGTACCACCTGTATTCAGCCCAAGTAGGCCCCAGGTATTTGGATTTAAGGTGGAATCAGGTATGTTCCCAAATGCTGGGATGGTGACTGCCCCTCCTACTGCAGCAGCCTTGCCGTGGTCAGGTAGATGGCAGGTTGTCTGGCCCGAAGTAGGAACAGAAGCGGTGCTGGGTGCCCCACTTAGTCCTGCCCCAAAGTTAAGTGGTCTGGATGCCTGTGAGTGAGTGAGGCCTGGGGCTGGCACACCGACCCCAAGGCTCCCACCGGCCGTAGGGGCTGCAGGTCCCATGAACAGTGGGCCCGGTGTGGTGTTGGCAAAGAGCGAGCTACTGTCCCCAGTACTGGGCATCCTGGTGGCAAGTCCGAAGCCAGTAGCAATGGACACAGCTCTGGGGAGAATGCCTGGGTTGTCGCCAAAGGCCGGCTGCGTGTTGCTGGTGGTGGCGAATAGGGAAGCTGGCAAAGCTGACGGCATGATGCTGACTCGCGGTGGCTAGGCTGCAGGGGCGACTAGGACTTTATCTTGTGCTGAAGCTGCTGGGTTTCCCAATAGAAAATTATCGTTAGGCCTCTGCCCATCGTTGGCCCCCAATGTGGCCTGAGACGGGAGACCTGGGTCCAAGGAAGCTTGAAGTGTTGGTCTATCTGTTGGCCGGCGTTGCAGGTAAATGAGTCGAGGCATGGGCTGAGGCATTGCTACCACTGGGTGGTGTGTTCCCAGAACTAGAAACAGCCCTGTGAAATGCCTATTGCTTCTGCCTGGAGACAGGGGCAGACTGGAAGATGACAGCCTGGGAAGGAGGTGTGGTGTCCATAGGTACAGTGTCAGAGCTGCTGCCTGCTGAAGCATTGGTGACGGCCGAAGCCGTAAATGGGGGGCTGGGGAAAACAGGAGCCGAATGGAAAATGACAGCCTGGGAAGGAGGTGTGGTGTCCATAGGTGCAGTGTCAGAGCTGCTGCCTGCTGAAGCATTGGTGACGGCCGAAGCCGTAAATGGGGGGCTGGGGAAAACAGGAGCCGAATGGAAAATGACAGCCTGGGAAGGAGGTGTGGTGTCCATAGGTACAGTGTCAGAGCTGCTGCCTGCTGAAGCACCGATGCCGGCCGAAGTCGTAAATGGGGGGCTGGGGAAAACAGGAGCTGAAGCCATAAATGGGGGGCTGGGGAAAACAGGAGCTGCAGCCGTAAATGGGGGTCTGGGGAAAACAGGAGCCAAAGCTGTAAATGGGGGGCTGGGGAAAACAGGACCTGAAGCCATAAATGGGGGGCTGGGGAAAACAGGAGCTGAAGCCGTAAATGGGCGGCTGGAGAAAACAGGAGCACCAGGGAGAAAGGCCCTCTGCTGCCCATCAGAGGTCCCAAATATGGGCTGAGGGTTGGTTTGTGGGCCAAAGGGATGGTTAAAAGTTGGGGTGGAGCAGGGGACCATCGGCACAGGTGGGGTGATGGACACTGGTACCCCTGCAGGATGCCTCTGCTCCACCCTGAAACCTGGGGGAGACCTAAAAATGACAGCTTGGGAAGGGGCAGCGGTGTCCATGTAGACGCTAGGCTGCAAGGTCACACTTCCAGATGCCGTGACCATGCTGGTGGAAGGGATTGCCACAGAAGTCATCGGCTGCCCAGTTACAATAGGGGGATCGATGGTAGGGGCTGGAAGAGGGGTAGGTGAGTATAAAGGAGGGGTAGGATCTACACAGATGGGTGTTGGGGGTTCTTTTTCATGGGACGGTGTCTGGACCTTCCTTATATTCTTGGGGATCTTTTTCCAGCGACACTGAATGTTCTTCTCCAAGGTGCCTGGGTTTTTGGCAGCAGCTAAGCACGGAAGCTTAGGAGGAGGGGGCAGCTCACCTCGATCCCACGTCAGTGCCTCGTTCCCCGACGGGGGCAACCTCAGCCCTGGCAGCGGCAGAAAAAGCAGCAGGGGAATCTTCCGCTTCCAGGGCCTACTGCTGGTAGATAGCAGGGAAGAGGAGCTTCTTGTTGGGATGCGTGAAGACTCTTCACGCTGCAGCTCCTTCCCAGACGTCAGTGAGCCTGGTGATTTGGGCCGGTGGTCTTCACCCAGCACTTTTTTTGTTGGCCTCTCCAGCAGCAGGGAGCAGCATGCGGTTGGGGCAGAGGACACCACGGCATGGGATGGGGCCTTCACCTCCCTCTTCTCACCTCCTTCCCAGGCTGTCATTTTCCATTCTGCCCCTGTTTTCCCCAGCCCCCGTCTCCTCAGTGGGAGGTGACTGGATGGTACCGGCTTCCTGACGTTGACTCCCTGCTCAGGGCAGAAGGCAGGCGCTGGAGCAGCAGGGTGGTCCCGGTCAGATGTGGCAGCCTCCCAGGAGGGCAAAACCAGCGGGTGACAGCCCACCGGGGCCCCACGGCGGGGCGGGCGGCGGGGCCGGCGGCGGTGGCGGAGCCAGGTACGAAATTTGCATAGTAAGTTGCCCATGTAGGACCGGTTGTGCGCCAAGCGATCCGAGAACAGAGTGAAACTGGGAGAGCTTCTCCTTAGCTTCACCTCCTCTCAAGGTCTAGCACGCACTGGACACTGGATGGCTCAGCCTGGCGCTTGTGACATGTCCATTGTACCCGTCACAGAGAAAGGGCGGGCGGGGCAGGGCGTGGGGCGGGGGGTGGGGGGCGCATGCAAGCCCAGCCCGTGGAGAAACCCCGGCCCAAGGGCAAAGGGCGGGGCCCCAGAGCCCGACCCCTTCTGGACTTTCTAGTGGCTGGGACTTCTCGCTGTGGGTGGCAGGTGTTTGGCACCGGATGGGCCACCATGCGGAGACTGTTGGGGACTGTGGGAGCCTTCTCCTCCAGAGCTCACCCTGCCTGGGCACCGGCTCTGCAGGCCCCTCAGCCCTGCGTTATGTATCGGCCAGCCCTTCCCCCCCAAGGGGCCCAGGGGCCAGAGCCTGTTCAGAGCTGAGTGCAGGAGGCACCCAGAGCTTGCCAGGCTGTGGCCAGCCTCCTCCAGGGACCTCCCCCGCTTCTCTGCGAGGCCTGATGACGGGAGCACCTTCTCCAGGGCTGCTCAGCTGCCAGCATCAGCATGAGCCAGGTGGCGAAGGTTTCTGAGCAGGGGATGCAGAGCCCTGACCCGACTGGGTGCTGCACCCCACGATGTCCCTTCCTGGCAGATAGGTTCTTTCTTCACTTCCTTTTCAAAATTTGGTAAAACAACATTTAAACCTTCGACTGTTCTTCAGGTTATACAGATGGTAGTGGCTTAGCTAGGATTCGAAGCAAGCCTGTGTGATTCCAGAGCTCGTGCTCTGGACTGTGGCGCCTCCTTATCATATATGCTTCATGTGTTACTTTTTTTTTTTCTTGTCGTCCTTATGGTACTTAGCCCTAAGTGCCATACGTGTGATGAACACGTACACTGCCCTGTAGGAGGTCTTCTTTTGTTCAACGCATGAATTGTTCATCCACCACACGGGGTTCTAGTCTCAGAAGATACAGGTCAGGGAGCACCAGCTGTCAGCATAGCAGCGTCCCACATTTCTAATTGAGGCTTGCAGCCCAGATTTTCCCTCTGGTCTAGTTTGAAGGATCCAGATATGTAAAGATTATATTCTAGACAAATCATGGGCTATCCGGAAAGAAATTCACCAGTAAATTATTCCAGTTTCTCTGGCCTTCCTGGAGTATATCCAGTAAGGCATCTCATTCATGTCTGGAAAGCAAATATATCATTTATTGCAACTTCATCGTGGAGTGATGTATTGGTTTAAAGTACGATCAACACAATTTGGTCATTGTGAGTATGCCAGCTGGGTCCACTGTTTACTACACATATGTAACTCTAGCGATTCTTATGCCCAAGAGAGGAGACATACTCTTGGGTGTCTAGGGCAAGGGAAACATGTGTTGTTATTCAGGAGCTGGAAGCTTCAGCATGACAGGAAAGAATTGAAAAATCCTGGTCTACACATGACTTTACCTTGTTTGAAACTTGTTTCTTTGGCTTGCTTCATTGGAGTGTTTTCTCTCTCCTGGGGCTGACATTGTGTGTTATGTATCACGCATGTGACATGTAGAAGTTTCAGAACCCAGAGTCATATAGATCAGTAAAAATGTATTTATATATTTTAGTTTAAAATCTATTGAAAATAACACTGGGCATAATTCATATATTCCAAAATTAGTTTGACCCTCTGCCCATGAGATTCTTTTTATGATATGTGACAGCTAATTTGGACTTCCATCCCCAATAAACTGAGGTTTGAGGACACAAAAGGTTTTGCTCAGACCTAAATTCTGTCTGAAAAAAAGGGCTAAATATTATAAGCCCTTTCTAACCTCTCCAGGAGCAGAAATGATTTACAGCTGTGGCATTGAACCATAATTCCTTGATCTCATTTGAGAAGAGTTCAGTAAGAAACAATGTCTTGATTTTTGTTTGTTTTGTTTGTTCCCTGTTTTCTTGTCTTGCTTACCAACAATCCATTGTAATTCATGAGTTAGTATGGCAGCAGGCTGAGTGTTCCCTGGAGCTCATTAAATGAACTTTTGTTCCTAAGATGATGTTTGTCTCCTTGTTTTCAGCCCCTCTTCTTTCCTCTGCCCTTTACTATAACCAGAGCTCAGCAAAAGCTGACTGGCTTTGTGCAGACCCTACTTACGGTAGTCTTTTCTTAATTATTTTATTCATGGCTCCTCCATTTCATTGTTTGCCTTCTCAAAATGTGTTGAAATCTTTCTGTGGTTGATGACTTCCACAATGTCTTGGCTTTTATTGGTTGCTTAATTTTGGTATTTCTACAGTTTTATTTAAATATGGTTTCAGGAGGAACAGAAAGTAAATGTTTCCTAGTCTGCCATCTTGCGCTGAAAATCCCTGTTGATTTTAGCATCCAGTGTTCCCATCGGAAAAAACCCAACCTTGGCATTAATAGATGTAACACTCAAGATTTCAGCTTTTCTTGAGCAATCACTAAGGATTTAATATGTGGTCATTTCTAATGGGAAAATAATAACTATCTCATGGAGTTGATTTGAGGATTAAATTAGATAATGAACATGAAAATGCTTTGTAAGGTTTAAAAATCTATAAAAATGTTTTGTGTTATTATTTGATTGTTTATGTTCCGTTCTGTTCATTCCACAGAATCATCTTGAGAACACATACTGTTTTTTATGTACCTGGTATATATCTCAATTAGTTTGAAGAATTTCCCAGATACCTGTGAATATGTAGTTCTCCAATTCCAATCTTGCCACATCCTGTACCAGTGACACAGCACAGAGGAATTTTATTTCTCTTTTTTTCTCTGGGTTGTTCAGAACCCCAACGAAAGAACAATGGAATGGCATCAAAGAGATCAGGGTTCTTGACCCAGGTTTACCATAAAATAATTGTGTCCTCTTGGGAAAATTATACTTATTCTAGGCCCCTTTCCTTTTCTTTACTTTGACAGAGCTGCACTAGATGACCCCAAATAACATTGCACTCTTTCAGTCGTAGCTTAGATGTGATTGGTTTTCTGAAACAAATGAAGACAATGACACATGAAGCTGTGCAACATCTCTGTCACTATGTTTTCTTAGAGTTGCCTCCATTGTACAGATGATGAGATGACTGAGCACAGAAGTAGATGTTTGGAACCAGAGGTTCCCAAGTAAATGGAGCTAAACCACAAGTTTCCTTCTTTCCTGAAGCTCACTTAGCCAAAACATAGGCTGCTGAATATTAAGCTGTAAAGCATATTATCAGCATAGTTTAAAAGAAGCTGTTCTTCTAGGATTTCCAATTAATAGCAGGAGGTTTTGAAATCCTTAAAAGATCATCTAATTTTGTGAGATTTACAGCTCTATTTTCCTGTCAAGCAAGTTGTATTAGTGCCAGACAATCATCTGAGCTTCTGGATGCTTCTCTGAACCTCTTGAATTTTTCTTCTTGCTATCTGAAATTCATGCCAGATAAGCCTTTTTGTAGAGAGTATGTAGAGACTTGTCTATTTTCATCTAAGAAAGCGATGCAGTGAGTCAGGATGGGGGTTAAGCCCTCATTCTCAGAGTGGTATTGAGCTCCTGGTGAAATATAATCATCATTTCCTCAGAATAGAAAAGCAGTTATCTCAAGTTTTTAATGCCATTAACTATTTATACATTTATGTATAATACATATATTTATTGTACCTACGAGGTGTGTTCTCTTCGGGAAGTACAAAGCTATTTGAGACATAGGTTGTTCATTTTTTTGTTTTCCCACAAATACTGTGACCCTTTGAGCAGGAAGGTCTATATTTTACTAACATCTAGAACAAGCAGCTAACACGGTATCTAAGATGTAGTCAATAAATGTGAAATAGATAAATGAACACATTTTAAAGGAAGGGCCAGGACATGAACAAATAGAAAATTTTCATGTTCAGTCACAAAGCCACAACAGATATAAAAATGATACAGACAACAAGTGCTACGGTCATTCAAAGAAGGCATAGAATAGATACAACGAGGATCTCCTCTATGGCACAGGGAACTATACTCAATATTTTGTAATAACTTCTAAGGGAAAAGAATCTGAAAACGGAATCACTGTGCTGTACACCTGAAACTGACACGACATTGTAAATCAACTATACTTCAATTAAAAAACAAACAGACAACGACAACAACAAAAAACCAAAGAGGTCGTAGAAGTTCTTATGAGATTCCATAAGAGAAGAGAAGCCAAATGAGGACAGGAGAGAAGGTTTTTGAATCAGTTCAGAGGAGAAGTCACAGAGGAACTAGTCTTTGACCTGAACTTGAGATTAAGATTAAGATGAATTAATCTTAATTAATTAAGATTGCAACACAGGGATATTACAGATGAAGGTAATCACATAAACTTACTATACTGAAACTTGCAGAGGTTATGAGTGTTGTTCAAGATCCCAACGCAAGTGCATTGTGGAATCAGAATTTTAAGTGAGGCCTAATGAACTAAAAACAAACACAAAAACAAGCCCTTCCTGTGATAACCACGTTGCCTTTGAAGTCGTTTTTTTTGGTTGGTTGGTAGAAACTGGTTCCAGGGTTTTGCACAACTGTACAGTGTTTCTTGCAGGAATGACTAGTTCTGTCCCCCCGCGGCCCCCTACCCCCGAGTTGATCCTCAAAGTTTCCTTTAGAATGGACTTGCTAAAACGCAGACATGTAAGTATTCATGACGCCTGTGTCCAATCATTTCTCCTGCCATTGCCTACTTCACTTCTGGATTATATGAACAATTCACTGTCTTCATTTATGCTTTTCTCTCCTCCAAGAATTCCTTTCTCCCTATGGGGTACCTGGGAAACCCACTTCATTTTTCAAAACTCAATTTACATATTATGTCTTTTGTGCACTCTTCTTTTTAGTGTTGTGATCACACGCTCCTTTTTGCTACCCTTGCACTTCTGCATGCCTGATTGTTGCACTCGCTACACTGTATTGTGACTGTATTTTTTACATATCTCTGTGTTCTCCTGGGCAACATTCCTTGGGGCCAGGGACTACCTTTTTTCATCTATTGATGCTGCCTTAGCATGTTACTTGTTGTGAAGTAGTTAGTTATAAAAATGAGATTTGAGTAAATTAAAAATTGTTATGTACATATTACTTATTATCACTTTACAGGTATAACAGGAAAAAATATTAATGTTGGTGCTGAAAGTTCACTTCTAGGAAACGGTGGTGGTACTTGACTCTACTTATAATATTTTTCCCATTATTTTATATCTTTCTACCTGATAGCTCTTCTTTATTTCCATGTATGTTTCTTTATTGCTAAACCAAGAAAAACAGGTATGAGGGTAGGGCTAGGCCATACTTGGCTGGAATAGTAAAGAAATTTGTGGGGTTTTGGTGAGAAAATCCTGAAGCATACAGGTCTGCATCTTCCCTTTGAGGCATGTGGAGGGGTCTGCTTCTAAAGAGTTTTATTAGCAACTAATCAAGATGCTTTTGCACAAGGCTCCTGATTAGCTGTTGGTATACTAAGAGTGAATCAGAGTTAGCGTAGTTTCTGATTTCTTTTACATTGTCAATATGGATGATCATTTTTTACTGCTGGGGGTGGCGGTGGCGGGGAGTGAGGGAGTGTTCCTTTCCTACTCCTGGTGTTTCAGTCCCGTCAAGAAAGCTCTTAGGGTCATTTCAGCCCTGCTTCTTTACTGACTCTGCCCCAGGGTGATCAAGTGACTTATATAGAAAGCTTGAAAAGAATTAAGTGAGCATGCTTGCCTTGACTAATTCTGTTCTCTCCCTTGAGAGTGTCTTCTGTTTCTCTCATTCTGTGTATTAGGAGTTAGTAAATCTGCCCAATACTGGGGTTCTGTTATGTGATCATTGCGTTCAAACTGGATTCTCAAGCCAGGGTTATCAACAGTAACAGGAATATTCGGCCCTCCATCTTTTCTCTTTTCTCTTATTTCCTAATTTATTCCAAACCAAATGGAATTAAGGCATTGTACTTGCTGGAAGGTAATGAAAAGACCCTAACATTTGGTGCATTACCTGGGAACACTGAGAGATAAAAAGAAAGGAGCAGACATTTTGGAGAGGAAAATGTCCATGTGGAAAATATTTTGGTACTGCCAAGGAAGGTAGTCTAGTGCCTTGGTCTTTAATGTATGGTGGGAAGTTGAGACCTTTGACTGTTTGAAAATATTTAGGTTTGTGCAGTATACTGCTGAAGCCTAGAAAAGGTTTAATGCATGCTGTATAAGTGTCCTCCGTGCTTGCTGGGAGACTAATAAAGTTGGAGGCTTAACACAATAGAAATTTACTATCTCACAGTTGTAGAGGCCAGAAGTGTGATATCAAGGTGTCAGCAAGGCTGCTCTCCCTACAGATGCTCTAGGGGAGATTCTATCCCTGCCTCTTTCAGCCTCTGGTGGTTGCCAGCTTCCTTGGCTTGAGGCCACATCACTCAGTTTTTGTCTCTGTCTTCACATCACCCCCTTTCTGTGTCTGTATCTTCTCTTTTGTCTGTCTCAAATGTCCCTCTGCCCTTCTTGTATAATAAGGACAATTGTCATTCTATTTAGGACCCATCCAGATAATATAGGATGGAAATCCCATCTCAAGATCCTTAATGACATTTGCAAAACCTTTTTTTTCAAACGAGGTAACAGTCAAGGATTAGGACATGGATATATCCTTTTGGGGGCCACCATCCAACCCACTATACCAGCCGTAAGGTACTTTGATTTTGGCTGATGGCTGCAGCTTATGGCGTGGGAGAGTGGCTGTTTCTTTAGAGCCACTTAAGTAAAAGTCTGACATAAAGAAAAGGGTCGTTAGGGAGTTGCAGGTGAGTGAGCAATACCTGGAGCGGAATGAGTAAGGCGCCTGGAGGGTCTTTAGTATACAGAGACCTTTACCTGGCACTTGAGAGTGTGCAGGAGTTTACAGGGCAGGAAAGTCTCAGGCAACCGTCCACCTTGCCTTACTCTTCAGGTACAGTTTTTCCCAAGCAGGCTTGACTGAGACAAAGACTCATTGTAAGGAAAACCTGTTTTGTAGAACTTGTCGGCATTGACACATATGGTCTACTGTAGGCTCAAGTGACTCCCTTTACATGTGGACCCAAGCTGACACTGGATTTGTCAGTTATGTTGGAGAAAGAAACGTTCTCTTAAAGGCAGCCGCCTTTGGTCTATGCAGTTCCATAGCAGGAGGCAGTGAAAATGGCCATGGCGGCATAGGACTGTCAAATCTACGCATCAGAACTGGAGGTGTAATGTCACTCGACAGAAGCCATAATCAGTTCAGTACTGCAGTGTGAACCACAAGGTCATCAATGAGGAAGGATAACTCAAGAGTCCACGTGTGACAGATGCTCAGGGCTGTGCACTGCACATGGCAAATTCATAGTGACAAATCAACGTGAGGCTAAAAGATTCCTCCTGGTTCGAAGTTCGCAGGTCAGAAATTTCAAATAAATGGCATAGACTAATGGACATCGTAGTGAGGCTAAAACGAAGAGACTTTATCTTTCTCTCAAATGCCATTGAGTTTCTGCTATGTACTTTGGTCAAATTCTGTACTGGATTCTGGGAACAAAAATGTGCCTAGTTTCACTCTTCTAGGAGTGGGGGATTGGCTTGCTTTTGAGATTGTTTTTAAGTTTTGGGGATAGTGCTGTAAAATCAAATTGTATCTTAGTAACTCTTTAGACTCTTTAAAAGCATGGTTCATGAGAGACTTGATAAACTGATAAAACAGCCAAGGCCCTAAGAGACCCACACCCTTGTCAGTGACAGAAGTCCAAGCTACAGATACTGAAGGAGCCCTCAGTCCCATTCAGGCAATTAAAGCCCTGTCACTGAGAATGAACCAAATGTACATTTGGGAGGATTGTTTATGGACATTTAGGACTTTGGATTTTTAACCCACAGTAACAAGGACACTTGATTTCAAAATTGGGCTTTAATACTTTGGAACCTTAATTCATAAGAGCGTTTAATGTGTGCCCTTTTAATTTCTCTGTGAAGAATTTGATACCGGCAAAGGTGTACTTTCAAATTTGCAACATTTCTATGATTTCTGAATTGTATTACTGGATGCTTTTATGTATTTAACCTTAGTGTGTCATTTAACTTCATCAGCTTTCTGTGGTTAGCTGTGCTGTGGATGGCTGGTCGAACAAAAACTTGTTTCTGATCATTGGATATGAGTAGCCCTGGAGTTAATTTAAATTAATGCAATTTCTCACCCATATCAGAGACTTCTGGGATGAAACTCGAAGTTGTCCACCAGCAGTTCCCGGAGGCCACTCAAATGAGTAGCCCCATAAAAGTGTGAGCAGGACTGTCCTGATAAAGGTCTATTCTTTTTCCTGAAGGGAGAGCGATATTCCGTTAATTACAGGCTTAAAGGCATAGTTGAGTGGGTTAAGAGATTGAAAAAAACAGGGAAGCATTAGTGACAATTTCCCTTCTCGTTCCTAATGGTACCTCCATGTGAAGGGAATTTGATTAGTATAACTTTTAGCCTCCCTGCTCTTATATTCACTGACACTGGCTGGGTGAGGTGACCTACTTGACTGGCAAAGTTAGGAAGAATAACTGGCCTTGCTTTGCTAAGCTCTTCTTTCCTTCATCTTGGGAGTGAGTCTGGTGATAGAGAGACAAAAGTTCTCTGCTCCACTGTGGACATGCCCCTTTCACATGGGTTTGCCTGGAACCAACTTGCTGCAACAAAGTGTGTAAGTCTGGATAATTCTGGAATTCAGCTGACAGACTCACTTGGCTGTCTCATGAAGCCCTTTTTTCCAACATGGGCTCTAACAGTAAAAAGTGACATAATGTGTGGGCTCCAGTGCAAAATGAAAATATAGTGCCTCTTGTTCAAACTGCAAAGAAAAAGTGTTGTTGAAAGTATTTGCACTGGGGTGCATATTGTCCTCCCCAAATTCATATTCACCTGGAACCTGTGAATGTGCCTAAGTAAATCTTTTTTCAGATAGAATCGAGATAAGATGACATCATACTAGATTAGGGTGAGCCCTATATGGGTTCTATGGGTTGTTCTCTCTTCTCTTTTTCATATATGTCATCTTTTTCAGCAGAAGTGTTTGGCTAACATTGGGAAGTAACACGAGTAAGAAAGGATATGATAAGATTCCTTGGACATTCTTGTTTCTTAAAAAACAACTGCTTTCTTTCTGTGTTAGAAGTAAGTTCAGATTCAAATGGAAAGCATGGCCTCCCGGAGCTGTTAACACCTTCACTTAGTCTTGGATGTGACCAGTAGCACAGAATTCTGGTGGAACTCAGTAAGACTCCAAATGGGTACCAAATAAGCATGTCATGGAAAGCACACCATAAGCAGGGTGAAAACTAGATGTGAATGGGGCAGCAGGAATGGTGGCAGACACACATATTGCACATGTCTCCTCTGCTCATGCGTATATTTTATTGTCCCATACATTTTACTTACAAAACGTAAGTTCAAAGATAAAATCATTAAGAATTTCAAGACAGCAATAGCAGAGCATGAAAGCAAGCAAGCGTGGGGCCCTTCTGAGCATGGTTCATGCGGGACTTGATCAACTGGTAAAAGAGCCAAGGCTCTGAGATACCCACACCATGTCAGTGACAGAAGTCCAAGCTAGAGATATTGAAGGAGCTAGAGATATTGAAGGAGCCCTCAATGCCACTCAGGCACTGAAAGCCCTGTCACTGAGAATGAACCAAAATGTAAATTTAGGAGGATAATTTATGGACATTTAGGACTTTGGATTTTTAACCCACAATAACAAGAAAACTTCATTTCAAAAGAAAGTGTGAGGTCTTCAAGTTTGCTTTGGTTATTGAGGGTCCTTTGTGGTTCCATATCAATTTTGGAGTCGTTTCTTCTATTTCTGCAAAAATAGGGGATTTTGATAGGCATTGCATTAAATCTGTAGATAGCTCTGTTTAATATGGACATTTTAACAATAGGTCATGAACATGAGATGTCTTTCCATTTATTTATGTCTTCCTTAATTTCTTTCAGTAACACTGTAGTTTTCAGTGTACAAGTCTTTCATGTCTTTGGTTAAGCTTATTCGTAAGTATTTTATTCTTTTTGTGCTATTGTAAATGGAATTGTTCTCCTAATTTCTTTTTCGGATTGTTCATTGTTAATGTGCAGAAATGCAAGTGATGCGTATATGTTGATTTCATATTCTGCAAACAAACTTTGCTAAGTTGTTTTATTAGTTCTAATAAATTTTTTGTGAAATATTTAGCATTTTCTACATCTTTTTCAATAGTTTCCCTTTCAGCCTAAGTGTATCCTTCAATCTAGGGGACATTTTGACCTCCATCTTAGGCTTTCATCTTAATTCTCAACTTATTCAGAGTCTTAGTTGGTTAGTGTTCTCCTTATTGTTTGCTACTTTGGAGAATCCAACAAAATGTTCTACTCAAGGTGAGACCTCTTTTCTCTTCCACCTCTGGACCTGAATATCACTTATTACTTACTTCATTCTCTTAGAACTTAGCATTCGAAGTTTCAATGGTGATCTTTCTTAAAGGAGGTCAATATGCTCACCGAATTCAAGACCACTGGTGAGTTGTGTCAAGTGTGTAGGAATCATATTAACTTGTTGGCTGTTAGCACCCCTGGAAACATTTCTAAAGTGGCATTTGAGCTTGATATTCAGGTTTATTGGACACCGCATTAAAGAGTTTAACAGAATAAGAGTAGGCTGGTCTTTCCTAAAGCAGAGTTTATCCAAGGGTGACCTTGTAGCCACCTGCATCAGGCTCATCCCCGTTGAGTCATTGAGTGCCCTCAACCCCCCTAAACTGTAAACTCCTTATAGACAAGAATTATGTTTTATAGCTCTTGTTCCCCTTCCCTCTACTTAAACATGCCTGGAATAGAAGGTGCCTCTACGAACAGGTGTTGCTTTATTTTAAACTACATTAAGTACATGTATATGTTCATTTCCCTGTGGGAAAGGAGGCTACATTCCACAGGATTCAAATATCAAGCCTTTAAACTTCCTTGAACCCATAGATATATAAATACTTGCATAACTATCCTCCCTCTATACAACTCTAAGATGATCATATCAAAGTGTGGTCATTAATTGTTTTTCATTGCAAACAGATAATAAGCAAAGTGAAAGGAACTTCTTCCACCAAAGTAAAGGCCAAAGTTCAAAAAGTCAAATGAATATGGGATTTGTTACTATTCTAAATAGTAAAGAACACTGACAAGAAATATCACAGTGCTGGTTGCTATTATCATCTTTTCATTTTCCATTCCAGTTGTTTATATTATCTTCATGGGATTTCACTGAAGTTATCAAGGTTTTTTAATAGTCAAATTAAAAAACGAAATCCCTTGAAATGCCAATACAAAGAAAAATGAGTCAGAACATGAAAAAATGTTTTAGACAAGTTGACAACATATGTTCTTTGCTCATTTCTCTTTTTGAGACAAGTTCCATCTTATTCACACCCACATGTACAATACACTGAATAAAATACAACCCCATCACTCGATGGTGATAAAAAAAGGAAAGACAAGCTGGTTCCAGAAAATTCCTCTACTTATTCCTAGTGTCTTGTTGCATCTGGCAAAAAAGAGCATTTTGAAATATTCTCTAAAGTTTTGTATTGTATTTTATAATAATTTGCTTATTTATCTCAATGTAAATATTAAAAACGCATGAGAAATATTTTAACATTTGGCATTTGACTCTTCCTATCTATTTCCTTAATGTTTCCTTTGCCTCGTATGACGATCTTTTGGGATAGACAGCACATACCACTCTCATACTCCCCAGACTCTACAGCCCCATACACATGCAAAATAGCTCGTGGGGATGTGTTAACATACACTTGGTTGAGGCAGGAAGGCTGTAGAATACATCGTTTTTACACCTCAACATTTTAAGTGTTTTTGGAAAGTAACCCTAGTTTGAGTGCAAGATCCATCGATTTATCAAATGCATTTCAGGTATACCTAGGTATGTCCAGTCAAGTGGTAAGGCTATATTACTGGGAGACTATTTACATGAGCAAGTGAAAAGACATCAGTGAAAGAATATATTATAACCAAGAGTCAGATATAATACGTCAGTCAAATAGAATGTAGATCCCAGAAACATAGCCACACATATAAGGACAACTGATTTTTCAACAGAGCTGCAAAGCCAATTTTGAGGAGAAAGGATAGTCTTCTTGCATATGGTGCTGGAAGCATATAGCACACGGATATAGTGCCTAGATAGCCATATGCAAATGTATGACCTTTGATCCCTACTTCACACCATATAAAGAATAAGCTAAATGTAGATCAAAACATAAATCTCTAAAACTTGGACAAAATCTTTTTGACCTTGCGTTAAGCAAAGATTTCCTAGAGATGACACCAAAAACAAGATCCATAAAAGAAAAAAAGTGATAAATTGGGTTTCATCTTTGGAAGCCATTATTAATAAAAGAAAAGCCACAGGTTGGAAGAAAATATTTACAAATTATATACCTGAAAAGACTTGTGTCTCTAACACGTATAGAACTCTCAAAACTCAGTAATCAGAAAAATTTTTAAAAATTAACAATATGGGTAACAATATATAAAAAGAGATCCTGCCAAGGAGGTGTACGGATGCAAATAAGCACATGAAGTTGCTCAATGTAATGAATTATTATCTAAATGAAAATGAAAGCCCCAGGAGATACCACTACACACCTATTGAATGGCTAAAGTTGGAAAAGTCCAAGCACACCAAGTATTGGTGAGGCAGTGTAGGAACTGGAAGTCTTGCACTGCTAGTGGGAAGGAAAATGGTACAGTCACTTCAGTCAACAGTTTGGCTGTTTCATTATAAGTTGAACATACACCGACCGTATGATCCAGGCTTTCTGCACCTAGATATTTATGCAAGAAAAATGAAAGCATATTTTCATACAAAGACTTGTACGTGGATCATCATAGCATGTTTATTTTTAATAGACAGAATTGTAACAACCTCGAGCACCCATCAACAGGCGAATGAATAAACATACTGTGGTATACTCATACAGTGAAACACTACTCAGCAAAACAAAGTGATAAACTATTGATACCCACAAAAATATGAGTTACTCTCAAAATAATTACATTGAGTGAAAGAAGCCAGGTAAAAGAGTCCTCACTGTGTGAACCCATTTATATAAATTTCTAGAAAACTGCGAACACATCTCTAACGACAGAAAGCATATCAGTGGTCACTTGGGGATGTGGAGGGGTGGAATGTGAGGGACAAAAAGGGGCTTCATGAATGAGGCATAAAAACACTTGCAAGTGATGGATATGTTCCTTTTCTTGATTGTGTTGGCAGTTCCATGGGTATATGCATGTTTCAGAACTTAAATTGTGTTCTTTAAGTATGTGCAGTGTACTGTGTGTGTCTGTTCTATTTAACAGAGCCATTACAAAAAGACTAAGAACAGACGTTTGTCTCAACAAATAAATGTAACAAAGAACAGAAAAGTCAAGTACAGTATGATCTCTGTCAGTTGAATTTTCCTATAGTTGATTTCCCTCAAAAAATATATCCCAGTTCTTAAAAGAGGTGGGACTCTTAATAAAAGGTAAGAAACACCGGAAAAGCCATCAGCAGGGTGAGCTCCAGCTACTTTTCAATTGTGAGACACGAGGTGCACGGTGCAGACATGCTAGGATGTTTGTTCTTCCTGCCCAATAATTTAGAGAGGATATTAAACACCGCCGTTAAATGCCTGCAAGTGATGGCCAGAGTGGAGTTTGGAGAATGATGGCTGTGATCTTTAATATGGTTGTGCCTTTGTAAAAGAGTCTCACTCAGAATTTCCAGGGTAATTTTGGAGTCAACTTTTTTTTGTTTTTTGGATGATATATATGTCTAACTCACCTCAAGAATATATCCACGTAGACTTGAAGTTAGGGACCAGCTGGTGTAAATTTGTGTGGTTATCTCCTGACCTAACCTTTTAGCTTCTCTTTGTTCCTTAATTGTAGTTAAGCTTCATCTTGCCTCAGGGCCTTTGTATTTGCTGTTCCCATGTTTTGGAAATATTATTTCCAGAAAAATTGTCCATAAATGATTCCTTTCTATTCTTTGGCACTCATCTCTTAAAGATATTTTTTCCTTGATTGTCCTACTAGCCTAACTCAGTCCCAATTTATCAGATTACCTTACTTCTTTCACAGAATAATAATCAAAACAAATATTATCTTTGGTGTCTCTTTGTATTTAGGTTAACTTTTTCCCAAAGAACTCAAGCCCCACAGTGACAGAGGTTGTTACCTTTCTTATCCCTTATTCTGTGTCTTAGAACTGTGTCTGGCATGTAGTAATCACTCAAGGCCTGTTGACTGTGTAAAGAATATGTGAGTAGATGAACAGATTTGGAGTTACTTGAGGTCGCTCTTAATGATGGCTGGTGTTGGTTATTAAATAAAACTGTAGGTTTTAGAGTTGGAAGTGATCTTGCTGAGTCTCACAGCTACGGCAAAACTCTCCCTACTGTAGCATCCCTGACAGATGATCAAGTCTGAGCTTGAATAACTGTATATGAAAGACCCTAGCCAGGGCAACCTCCTAGCTTTCTTCAAGCAGATCACAACCTTCCATGGGAGTTTGCTCCCTATTATTCAGCTGTAATTAGGAGAAAACGGTTTGATTTACCCAGAATCATCTTCTCTCAGTCTCCTTGTTCTAGTTCCTAGAGAATAGACAGGACAGAGTTTCCTCTAAATTACATCCTTTGGGTTTGCATTCCTGCTTGTAACAAAATAAGCACCGTGCTATGGCAAAATTCCCCTTGATTGTCTGCCACTTGTTGCTACATTGTTTGTTAGTATTTAGAAATAATTTGTGTTAATGTTCCACATTATAATTGATGAAGTACAGAAATAAAAGAGATCTCGGGGTTATGTCAGAAGCAATCAGACAGATATTTTAACTTACGCTTTTAATGTATTTAATGCTGACACTGTGAGGAATTGAGCAGTATAGTCACCGCGTTATTGCCATTGCTGAAAAAATGTATTTATGGTGAAATTTATGGTAACTTTGAAAGCATTAGCTGATGGGGGAATTGTCAGCTACATCTTAGAGCTCTGAGCATTTCTCAAAAAGTTGTGATACGAAACACCTCTGCCTTTTCTTGTGTTTCTGTTATGTTCAGCTACTTCATAAAAAGCATTCTTCATATTCCTGAAATAATGATGGGCTTAGTTGAGATTCTTTTGGGTCCTAAGGGAACAACATGTGTGCATAATAGTGTCGAGTTACACAGAGCCTGGATGTTTGGCTCCAGACTGAAAGCCCCATGGAGTCGTTTTTTCACATCTGTTCACCAATGTGTATGACTGGGAGAAAACCAAAGTTCTGGTTTGTTCGATCAAGGGGAGCCACACTCCTTTTACTTTTGCTGTGACAAACAAGTAAAGAGGTGTAAAATATCTGAAAAGAGCCTCTTAGGGTTTGGTAGAACGCTTAAGTGGGATGTAGAGAATATACAACAAAAAGAAAAGCAAGTGAGTACTGCTGTCAAACTTTATCAAGGACAGCTGACAAAATAATAATAGTAGTAACAACAATAGTAAGATTGATTTTAAAAGACTTAAGAGTGGCATGGATTCCTAAGCACTCTGCCTGTATTAACTCCACGCCACAGCTCTGTAAAATGGGTGAGGTTATTAAGAGGAGATTGTTTTTCAAAGAGGAAGTGAAACACAAAGAAGTAACACTCCTGAAGTCCCACCACTAATAAGTGGTGGAGCTGGGGAAAAAAGATCCAGGCAAATTAATTTCAGAGTTAGTGCTCTTAACCAGTAGGTTATGTCCCACAGGTAATATTTGCACATTTTGAAATCACTTTACAAATACTATTTTTACCCCTAAAGTACACAGGGAATACCCAGGGAAATTGGCATTATAATTATTTTTATCTCTTCGCCACTAATCTGTTAACTTTTGGCAGTTCAGTATCCTTCCCCAACTTCTTAAAAATTCAGCCTACAGGGCTTCCCTCGTGGCGCAGTGGTTGAGAATCTGCTTGCCAATGCAGGGGACACTGGTTCGAGCCCTGGTCTGGGAAGATCCCACATGCCGCGGAGCGACTAAGCCCGTGAGCCACAATTGCTGAGCCTGTGCGTCTGGAGCCTGTGCTCCGCAACGGGAGAGGCCACGATAGTGAGAGGCCCGCGCACCGCGATGAAGAGTGGCCCCCACTTGCCGCAACTAGGGAAAGCCCTCACACAGAAACGAAGACCCAACACAGCCATAAATAAATAAATAAATAAATAAATAAAATTAAAAAAAAAAAAATTCAGCCTACAATCCCAAACAATAAGGGCTAGTGAAAATAAATGTCTTGTAAATCCAGTTCAAGAGAGCAACTAAAAACTAAGGCCCCCAAGGATGTAAAAGAGAAAGCAAAAGAAAAGAAGAGACAAGAAGCCCAAACCTTATGATTAAGCTCCACGTTGTTAGGTAAAGGGGCATTTAATTAATGCTTCTTTAATACCTTGTGCACAGAGGCATGGCTCTACAGAAGCCAAGGAGTCTCCCTTTCATCACGGATTCATGGTATGCTTCTGGCAGGGTCACTTCCTTCTTTGAGCCTGAAAGCTTTTCATCAAGACAGTGAGGGAATTGGAACAAGGTTAGCTCTCACAAGCCAGCTCTCATGTTCTCTCATGTTACCTGTGAGTCTAGGCAAGTGCCGAATGTCTTTAACATGACAGATTATATTTTTTCTTAACCATTTCTCTTCTCCTGATTTTTACGTAATTTCTAATACATAGTAGAATAGTAGAAAAGAAAAAATACCACACTGAAAAGTAACTGATACACTAACTTCCCATTCTCATTTCACTGCCAATTCAGCCAAAAGCCTTCTGTAGAATTCTGATGCAGACCATGAAAACACACTGTAAGTGTTCCAAAGTCTTTTCCATATTTGGTAGTCCTGTGATTTCCATTGGCAGAACTATCTTGGACTGTCATCTGAAAATCTATCAAAAAGAAATTAAGTAATAGGAATTCATATCAATGATATTGGAGAAAGAAATCCTTGAACTTATCTTACTGTGTGAACCTTCATCCATGTGCAAGATCAACAAGAAAGGTTCAACTTTAAAGGCAACATATCCCCATGAATAGAAGGGAGAACATAACACAAATAATATACAATGCTAACATTATGTACATACACATATATACAAGTGGTCTTGAAACATATTCCCAGATATTAATTGGATTAAAGTTTGGGGCAATAAAGCATTTTTTCTCATAGAGAACATTATTCTTTAAGGCACATACAGACACACATATCTGCCCTGCTGACCTCTCACAGTTTCATTTGATTCCAGTCATGTCCCCAGTTCATTTCCCCATATATTTATTCTCAGATTAGTGATTTTTGAACAGGTGTTCATCTCTTTAGAAATACCTGTGCCATGACCGCAGAGTACTCAGATTTCTTTTTGGCATTTGATGGCATATGATGGGGAAAGTGACGAGTTGTATGACAGGAGAAGTAAAAGGTGAAGCTTAGAGTAAGTAAGACTTTATGCATAGGTCTTAGTCCCAAAAGGAAAAGAGAAGGATAGCAGCGAAAGTCATTGGAATAAAAGACCTCTCAGATGAATCAGCATTAGGATAATTCATTGGTTACTGGCTGTCCAGTCGGTTTAGGTTATAAAGTATTCCTGAGTGACTGCATCACTTTATGAAAGGATCTACCTAACTATAGCTTTCTTTTGCTGGAATTAGTTTATATGGCAATAATATACATAGAGAATGGCAATTGTGAATTCATGTCTTCCCCAAAGTGAAGACACTCGTTAAGGTACAAGTTTACCCAAGACTTCAAATGATTTATCCATACTGTACTAACTGAGACTGTGTCTTAGCATTCTTCTTTGTTAAAGGAGATAACAAGGCTAAATTTTTTTTTTTAATCAGTCGTCATTTTTGTACACATCAGTGTATACATGTGAATCCCAATCGCCCAATTCAGCACACCACCATCCCCACCCCACCGTGGTTTTTCCCGCTTGGTGTCCATACGTTTGTTCTCTACATCTGTGTCTCAACGTCTGCCCTGCAAACCGGTTCATCTGTACCATTTTTCTAGGTTCCACATACATGCGTTAATGTACGATATTTGTTTTTCTCTTTCTGACTTACTTCACTCTGTATGACAGTCTCTAGATCCATCCACGTCTCAACAAATGACTCAATTTCGTTCCTTTTTATGGCTGAGTAATATTCCATTGTATATATGTACCACATCTTCTTTATCCATTAGTCTGTCGATGGGCATTTAGGTTGCTTCCATGACCTGGTTATTGTAAATAGTGCTGCAGTGAACATTGGGGTGCATGTGTCTTTTTGAATTACAGTTTTCTCTGGGTATACGCCCAGTAGTGGGATTGCTGGATCATATGGTAATTCTATTTTTAGTTTTTTAAGGAACCTCCATATTGTTCTCCATAGTGGCTATATCAATTTACATTCCCACCAACAAGGCAAGAGTGTTGCATTTTCCCCACACCCTCTCCAGCATTTGTTGTTTGTAGATTTTCTGATGATGCCCATTCTAACTGGTGTGAGGTGATACCTCACTGTAGTTTTGATTTGCATTTCTCTAATAATTAGTGATGTTGAGCAGCTTTTCATGTGCTTCTTGGCCATCTGTATGTCTTCTTTGGAGAAATGTCTATTTAGGTCTTCTGCCCATTTTTGGATTGGGTTGTTTGTTTCTTTAATATTGAGCTGCATGAGCTGTTTATATATTTTGGAGATTAATCCTTTGTCCGTTGATTCATTTGCAAATATTTTCTCCCATTCTGAGGGTTGTCTTTTCGTCTTGTTTATGGTTTCTTTTGCTGTGAAAAAGCTTTGAAGTTTCATTAGGTCCCATTTGTTTATTTTTGTTTTTATTTCCATTACTCTAGGAGGTGGATCAAAAAAGATCTTGCTGTGATTTATGTCAAAGAGTGTTCTTCCTATGTTTTCCTCTAAGAGTTTTATAGTGTCCGGTCTTACATTTAGGTCTCGAATCCATTTTGAGTTTATTTTTGTGTCTGGTGTTAAGGAGTATTCTAATTTCATTCTTTTACATGTAGCTGTCCAGTTTTCCCAGCACCACTTATTGAAGAGACTGTCTTTTCTCCATTGTATATCTTTGCCTCCATTGTCATAGATTAGTTGACCATAGGTGTGTGGGTTTATCTCTGGGCTTTCTATCTTGTTCCATTGATCGATGTTTCTGTTTTTGTGCCAGTACCATATTGTCTTGATTACTGTAGCTTTGTAGTATAGTCTGAAGTCAGGGAGTCTGATTCCTCCAGCTCCGTTTTTTTCCCTCAAGACTGCTTTGGCTCTTCGGGGTCTTTTGTGTCTCCATACACATTTTAAGATGATTTGTTCTAGTTCCGTAAAAAATGCTATTGGTAATTTGATAGGGATTGCATTGAATCTGTAGATTGCTTTGGGTAGTATAGTCATTTCCCCAATATTGATTCCTCCAATCCAAGAACATGGTATATCTCTCCATCTGTTGGTATCATCTTTAATTTCTTTCATCAGTGTTTTATAGTTTTCTGCATACAGGTCTTTTGTCTCCCTAGGTAGGTTTATTCCTAGGTATTTTATTCTTTTTGTTGCAGTGGTAAATGGGAGTGTTTCCATAATTTCCCTTTCAGATTTTTCATCATTAGTGTATAGGAATGCAAGAGATTTCTGTGCATTAATTTTGTATCCTGCAACTTTACCAAATTCATTGATTAGCTCTAGTAGTTTTCTGGTGGCATTTTTAGGATTCTCTATGTATAGTATCATGTCATCTGCAAACAGTGACAGTTTTACTTCTTCTTTTCCAATTTGTATTCCTTTTATTTCTTTTTCTTCTCTGATTGCCGTGGCTAGGACTTCCAAAACTATGTTGAATAATAGTGGTGAGAGTGGACATCCTTGTCTCGTTCCTGATCTTAGAGGAGATGCTTTCAGTTTTTCACCATTGAGAATGATGTTTGCTGTGGGTTTGTCGTATATGGCAAACTTTCTGGAGAGTTTTTATCATAAATGGGTGTTGAATTTTATCAAAAGGTTTTTCTGCATCTATTGAGATGATCATATGGTTTTTATTCTTCAAGTTGTTAATATGGTGTATCACATTGATTGATTTCCATATATTGAAGAATCCTTGCATTCCTGGGATAAATCCCACTTGATCATGGTGTATGATCCTTTTAATGTGTTGTTGGATTCTGTTTGCTAGTAGTTTGTTGAGGATTTTTGCATCTATGTTCATCAGTGATATTGGTCTGCAATTTTCTTTTTGTGTAGTATCTTTGTCTGGTTTTGGTATCAGGGTGATGGTGGCCTCATAGAATGAGTTTGGGTGTGTTCCTTCCTCTGCAATTTTTTTGGAAGAGTTTGAGAAGGATGGGTGTTAGCTCTTCTCTAAATGTTTGATAGAATTCACCTGTGAAGCCATTTGGTCCTGGACCCTTGTTTGTTGGAAGATTTTTAATCACAGTTTCAATTTCATTACTTGTGATTGGTCTGTTCATATTTTCTGTTTCTTCCTGGTTCAGTCTTGGAAGGTTATACCTTTCTAAGAATTTGTCCATTCTTCCAGGTTGTCCATTTTATTGGCATAGAGTTGCTAGTAGTAGTCTCTTAAGATGCTTTGTATTTCTGTGGTGTCTGTTGTAACTTCTCCTTTTTCGTTTCTAATTTTATTGATTTGAGTCCTCTCCCTCTTTTTCTTGATGAGTCTGGCTAATGGCTTATCAATTTTGTTTATCTTCTCAAAGAACCAGCTTTTAGTTTTATTGATCTTTGCTATTGTTTTCTTTGTTTCTATTTCATTTAGTTCCGCTCTGATCTTTATGATTTCTTTCCTTCTGCTAACTTTGGGTTTTGTTTGTTCTTCTTTCTCTAGTTCCTTTAGGTGTAAGGTTAGATTGTTTCCTTGAGATGTTTCTTGTTTCTTGAGGTAGGCTTGTAGAGCTATAAACGTCCCTATTAGAACTGCTTTTGCTGCATCCCATAGGTTTTGGATCGTCGTGTTTTCATTGTCATTTGTCTCTAGGTATTTTTTGATTTCCTCTTTGATTTCTTCAGTGATCTCTTGGTTATTTAGTAACGTATTGTTTAGCCTCCATGTGTTTGTGTTTTTTACGTTCTTTTCCCTGTAATTGATTTCTAATCTCATAGCGTTGTGGTCAGAAAAGATGCCTGATATGATTTCAATTTTCTTAAATTTACTGAGGCTTGATTTGTGACCCAAGTTGTGATCTATCCTGCAGAATGTTCCGTGTGCACTTGAGAAGAAAGTGTAATCTGCTGGTTTTGGATGGCATGTCCTATAAATATCAATTAAATCTATCTGGTCTATTGTGTCATTTAAACCTTGTGTTTCCTTATTAATTTTCTGTCTGGGTGATCTGTCCACTGGTGTAAGTGAGGTGTTAAAGTCCCCCACTATTATTGTGTTACTGTCGATTTCCTCTTTTATACCTGTTAGCAGTTGCCTTATGTATTCAGGTGCTCCTATGTTGGGTCATATATATTTATAATTGTTATATCTTCTTCTTGGATTGATCCCTTGATCATTATGTAGTGTCCTTCCTTGTCTCTTGTAACCTTCTTTATTTTAAAATCTATTTTATCTGATATGAGTATAGCTGCTCCAGCTTTCTTTTGATTTCCATTTGCATGGAATATCTTTTTCCATCCCCTCGCTTTCAGTCTGTGTGTGTCCCTAGGTCTGAAGTGGGTCTCTTGTAGACAGCATATATATGGGTCTTGTCTTTGTATCCATTCAGCAAGCCTGTGTCCTTTGGTTGGAGCATTTAATCCATTCACGTTTAAGGTAATTATTGATATGTATGTTCCTATGACCATTTTCTTAATTGTTTTGGGTTTGTTTTTGTAGGTCCTTTTCTTTTCTTGTGTTTCCCACTTAGAGAAGTTCCTTTAGCATTTGTTGTAGAGCTGGTTTAGTGGTGCTGAATTCTCTTAGCTTTTGCTTGTCTGTAAAGCTTTTGATTTCTCCATCAAATCTGAATGAGATCCTTGCCGGGTAGAGTAATCTTGGTTGTAGGTTCTTCCCTTTCATCACTTTAAGTATATCATGCCACTCCCTTCTGGCTTGTAGAGTTTCTGCTGAGAAATCTGCTGTTAACCTTATGGGAGTTCCCTTGTATGTTATTTGTCATTTTTCCCTTGCTGCTTTCAATAATTTTTCTTCGTCTTTAACTTTTGCCTATTTGATTACTATGTGTCTCGGCGTGTTTCTCCTTGGGTTTATCCTGTATGGGACTCACTGCGCTTCCTGGACTTGGGTGGCTATTTCCTTTCCCATGTTAGGGAAGTTTTCGATTATAATCTCTTCAAATATTTTCTCCAGTCCTTACTCTCTCTCTTCTCCTTCTGGGACCCCTATAATGTGAATGTTGTTGCGTTTAATGTTGTCCCAGAGGTCTCTTAGGCTGTCTTCATTTCTTTTCATTCTTTCTTCTTCATTCTATTCCGCAGCAGTGAATTCCACCATTCTGTCTCCAGGTCACTTATCCGTTCTTCTGCCTCAGTTATTCTGCTATTGATTCCTTCTAGTGTAGTTTTCATTTCAGTTATTGTATTGTTCATCTCTTTGTTTGTTCTTTAATTCTTCTAGGTCTTTGTTAAAGATTTCTTGCATCTTCTCGACCTTTGCCTCCATTCTTTTTCCGAGGTCCTGGATCATCTTCACTATCATTATTCTGAATTCTTTTTCTGGAAGGTTGCCTATCTCCACTTCATTGAGTTGTTTTTCTGGGGTTTTATCTTGTTCCTTCATCTGGTATGTAGCCCTCTGCCTTTTCATCTTGTCTGTCTTTCTGTGAATGTGGTTTTTTTTCCACAGGCTGCAGGATTATAGTTTTTCTTGCTTCTGCTGTCTGCTCTCTGGTGGTTGAGGCTATCTAAGAGGCTTGATGGGAGGCTCTGGTGGTGGGTAGAGCTGACTGTTGCTGTGGTGGTCAGAGCTCAGTAAAATTTAATCCACTTGACTGTTGATGGGTGGGGCTGGGTTCCCTCCCTGTTGGTTGTTTTGCCTGAGGCAACCCAACACTGGAGCCTACCTGGGCTCTTTGGTGGGGCTAATGACAGACTCTGGGAGGGCTCACACCAAGGAGTACTTCCCAGAACTTCTGCTGCCAATGTCCTTGTCCCCACGGTGAAACAGAGCCACACCCCGCCTCTGCAGGAGACCTTCCAACACTAGCAGGTAGGTCTGGTTCAGTCTCCCCCGGGGTCACTGCTCCTTCCCCTGGGTCCCGATGCGCACACTATTTTGTATGCGCCCTCCAAGAGTGGGGTCTCTGTTTCCCTGAGTCCTGTCGAAGTCATGCAATCAATTCCCACTAGGCTTCAAAGTCTGATTCTCTATGAATTCCTCCTCCCGTTGCCGGACCCCCAGGTTGGGAAGCCTGACGTGGGGCTCAGAACCTTCACTCCAGTGGGCGGACTTCTGTGGTATAAGTGTTTGCCAGTCTGTGAGTCACCCACCCACCAGTTATGGGATTTGATTTTACTCTGATTGCGCCCCTCCTACCGTCTCATTGTGGCTTCTCCTTTGTCTTTCGATGAGAGGGTGTTAGAACACATCCCTGGACCCAGGGCAGTACAAAGTGTATTATGGTTAGACCCGAAGACTCAGCAGGCCCGTAACTTTGGTCTGTTCTCTCCTGTCTACCTTCCTACGTCTCCAGCTGTCATGATTTGACAGTCGAACCAGCAGATGTGATGTGTTCAAAGCATTTGCTTCTGATGTCAGATAAGCTCCTTTCCCACATCTAATTTCTCTGTAAAAGCAGAATTGTCATGTTATTATGTGTACTGTAATAATGCTGCTTAGACTTCTTAGGTTAGAAAACTGGTGGCTTGCCAAAGACCTCCAATATAGAAAATGTCAGTCTCTAGCACTGTTCCATGTGACTTGAGGGGCAAACCTAGATACTACCAGATGGTCACACGCTATCTATTTCATTCCTGCCACAGGATTAGCTGTGGAAGTCGGGAAGTCTGTAGGTTTACAGGTGGGTAGTAAATGCCCTGTTACCTGCTAAAGATGAGTATCCGTGGTTTGCTCTAAGGCAGGGTTTCTCAAGCAAGGCATTGACTTTTGGGGCCAGGTAAACCTTTGCTGTGGGTGTGAGTCCTGTGCATCGTGGAGTGTTTAGCAAGGTCCCGACCTCTACTCACTAGGTGCCCGTAACATTCCCTCTCTCTCCTCCCAGTTGTGACAACCAAAATCACCTTCAGACTTTCCCAGATGTCCCCTGGGGGGCACAATTGCACTCAGTGAGAAGCAATGGACTCAAGGCTACCAATATCTTTGAGGTAGACTTGACGTCCTGTTGTAAAAGACGTACTCATTCTCCTGTTTTTATTTTGGAAATTAGATGCCACTGTTCATGATCCTTATTCAGATGTCTGTAATTAAGTTGAGTCAGACTACCCCCTCACAGGTGGGACACTGAGACAGAGGGAAACAGCTTGTCCAAGTCACATGGCCACATCCCTTGCCTCCTAAGGAAACGTGTCACAAGGGAAAGCAAGCTGCCTCTTGTAATATTGACACGTCTTTTTTTTTTAAACAAATGTGCCAGTTTTAGAGTTGTTCTTTGCCCTCTAACCTTTTGGAGGGCTTACATAGCCTTCAAGCTTCTAAAGAAACGAACTGGGGCACTCTTTCCCAAGCAGGAAGCAGTTTCGCTGGCAGTGTGTGAGAGGCCTTGGGGACTTGGAGGATGAACACTTGTTGCAACAGGGTTTATCCCGATATGCTAGAGTAAGGCTCAGTGCACCACACCGGTGTTATCAGGTGGTGTTTGTCAAATAAGTAGTACTACAGAGAGAATCTTACTTTAGTCAATTTAAAGTTTTGAGATCTCACTATGTTTTTTAAAACAGGTATTAAATACATGCATTTGGTAAAACAGTACAAAAGGCTGTTTGGTACATAGCAGCCAAAGGAAAACAATGTGGCTATTCCATGCTGAGCTATGCTGTGAGCATTATCAAATAGATACTGGATTCTGAGGCCTTTCTTCAGGAACAAAAAAGAATATAAAATATCTCATTACCACAACTAAAGAGCTGGCCTGTGGCAACTAAGACCCGGCACAATTAACTGACTAACTAACTAACTAACTGACTATTTTTTAAAATCTCATTAATAGGTATTTAATATGATTTTTTAAAATTTATTTATTTATTTTATTTATTTATTTTTGGCTGCGTTGGGTCTTCCTTGCTGCGTGCGTGCTTTCTCCAGTTGCGGTGAGCGGGGGCTACTCTTCGTTGCGGTGCGTGGGCTTCTTATTGCGGTGGCTTCTCTTGTTGCGGAGCACGGGCTCTAGGCGCGCGGGCTTCAGTAGTTGGGGCACGAGGACTCAGTAGTTGTGGCTTTTGGGCTCTAGAGCGCAGGCTCAGTAGTTGTGGCGCACGGGCTTCATTGCTCCGCGGCGTGTGGGAACTTCCCGGACCAGGGCTTGAACCCTTGTCCCCTGCATTGGGAGGCGGATTCTTAACCACTGCGCCACCAGGGAAGCCCAGGCTCCAACCTTTTGAAAAATGTGTTCCTTCCACCTTCATGGAGCAGGCGTAGGGGACGGGGAGGATCTAAGAGGTGGCACCGGGCCACAGTCGACCCCCAGTGACAGCTAACAGCTGCACTGCTGCCCCTTCCTGCCCCAGGACCTGAGCCCAGGTCCCGGGGTGGCTGGAGAAACACACTGTTTTAGGTGAGATGCTCTTACTTACTGTGTGGAGCTGCTCCGGCTGCCCCGGCGCCCACACCCCTGCAGGGCCCTGTGCCCGTCCTCCCTGCCCCCTGCCCAGGGCTCGGGGAACAGCAGTCTCTGTGGGGCAACCTGCTTCCAAGTCCTTCAGTGACCATGGAGGAGTGGGAACGAGCTGGGCTGCCGGAGAACCTGGGCATGCAACACCTGAGCTCAACCCTGGGGGCTCACGTGAGGGCAGGGGCTGGGTGTTGCGGGCGGTGAGCGGAGGGGCCTCCAGCCGGCATCAGTGTGGGCCCTGGACCCGGGGAAAGGCCTCACCCTCTCAGTCCTGACCTGCCGCTCGGGAACCCTGTGGCCCACCAGCCCGAGGCCTGTGGCGCCCGCCACAGACTGCCCGGCGCACGGCTGGGGTGCCAACGCCACACCTGGATTTTGCGCGGGGACCATCGGGGGGCTCGGTGCACGGGAAGACGAGCAGCCCCCAGGCCTCGACACGCCCCTTCCATGTCCATGGAGAAGTGCCGGATGGAAGGCTGGCTGTGCTCCTTTTCGAGCCCCAGGGAATTCGCAGGAACAGCCCTCCCGGCCACGGGGTGCCTGCCCACCGGCTCTGGGCCTGCGACCAGCCCAGAACACAGAAGGCACAGAAGTGGGTGCAGGGAGCTGAGCCGGGTCTGCAGAAGGGCAGACACCACAGCCTGGTCCACAGCCGACTGGCCCAGGGCGGGTGAGAACAGGCGGGCAGGCTGAGGGGAGGACAGAACGTGGCACAGCCTGCCCGCCTGGGCCCCGGGGAGAAGGTCGGGGCGCTGCCCGCGCCCTCGCTCCGCTGCCTGGCGTCCTTTGTGGGGGCGAAGGGCCGGAGGCAGGGCTCCCGAGGAGCTCAAAGGCCAGGGAAGGACACACGGGACGGTCCAGACCCACCCTAGCGCTCCAGTGGGGCAGCACCCTCTCTGGATTCCTACTGCCGCCAAACCGCATCCCTGAGGCCTTTGGGCAGAATTGCTAGGACCCAGGAAGGCGGCCCCTTGCAGTGGTCCAGACTTCAGCAGCTGCCGATGAGCGGAGGGAGCCAGCCGGCCGGCCGTGAGCAGGAGGACAGGGCACAGGGACAGCCACAGCCGGGCTTCCAGCAGCTGTGCCCACCGCCAGAAGCAGCTGCAGCCAATCACAGCCCCCGACATGCCAAACAGTGCCGGGCAAGAGGCCGGCAGGAAACTGACACCCCCTCACTGGAGAGCCTGCCCGGCTGGGATGCGGGGCACCATCGGTGTCTGAACTCACCCCACAGCTCAGCCGTCTCCCAGTGACCCCAGCGCATCACCACGGCCCCAGGGCTGATTCCCGACCAAGGTCAGAACTCCCCCAGTGTGACGGCCCCCATGCCACTGCTGTGGTGGAAGGGACGGCAGGCAGAGACCAGGAGTAGAGTCTTTTTATTAATGGCTGCATTTTCAAAGAACAGTTTTGTTACCAGGAAAGCTCCCCAGGAAGGGATTGCATTAGTGCAACAAGGGGGAGCCTTGATGCCAGGCTCTCCAGACACTTCCAGGTGGAGACTTTTGGCCTAGGCCGGCCGCCAGGGACTCAGGGGCTGGGAGGACACGCGGCCCCTCCCCCGCCCCAACGGGGCGCTAAGGCACCCGGCCCGCCTGGGTGGGCAAAACCCCGTGCCGTCAGCAGGCCGGCGGCTTGCAGCCCTCAACCTGCAGCCCTTTGCTCAGGAGGAAGGCATCCTGCGTGGGGTCGCAAGCCAGGAAGAGCTTCACCATGCCCTTGGCATCCTTGGAGCCGCCTGGCCTCAGAATGCAGCTTCTGTAGTCCATGGCAACCTGCTGAGAGGGGGCGGGGCTGCAGGAGGCTGGAGCTCCGCCTTCACTGAGGGTGTGGGTGTGGCCACCTCTGCTGTGACTGAACAAAGGGCAGGGGAGCAGGGGGTCCAGGGCAGGGCCCTCAGAGCCTGGCAGGCCCAGGTGGGCGGCACAAGCATCTACGCCCAGGCCAAGGACCTCCGTGTTGGTGTGCGCGGCAGGACGGCCTCTCACCTTGCCACTGAGGACACCCTCCTGCTTGAAGCGTGTGTGGAACGTGTCCGCGGAGTACACCTCGCTGCATGGGTAGCCATAGGACTGGGCGTTGTATCTTCCTGCCAGGCGGCCGAAGGTCGCAGGCAGGTGGGTCCCTGGGACACAGGCGGAGAGGCTCCTGCCCGGCCCCCTGGCCGCTCCGTGCCCCTTCCCCAGAGCGCAGAGCTTGGGGCCTCAAAGCAGCCCTGTCTGAGTCCCCTGCCAGTAGAGGGAGTATTGGCCCAACACTTGTAGAAAACGGGGACCTTGTGGGCAACTCAGTGGAGGGACACAAATCAATCTTTGCCGACTTTCTGCTGAAGCTCACGGGGGTTCACCCCTAAGCCACTTACAAGGACAGCTGCCCGAGGCTCCGAGGGATGAGTCAGGGCTCGCCCTCCAGCACGGGGAGAGCGCGGGTTAAAGCGCTCACGAGGGAGTGAACTGCATCTCCGCACCGACACGCACCTGCAAACCTCGTTGACGCGTTCCGTCCGGGCTATGAAGCCCTCTCTTGCCTCTTGCAGGCTCTCCAGAAAGCACGTGCAGATACGCCCACCCCACCCTCGGACTCCGAGGGCCACAGCTGGAGGGAGCAGCCCAGGAACCCAGGCAGGAAGAGGCCAGAGGTCAGCGGGCCTTGGCCAGAGCCCGTCAGCCGATCCCCTTTCACACACCACCAGAGGATCCTCTTGACCTGGGCAGTAGCCGCCAACCGACCGCTAAGGTGGGCCCGGCGCGCGCTTGGCTACCTGGCGTGGCTGGGACCCCGAGGATCTCCTGGCAGAGGCGGGCATTGTCCTGGGCCGGGTCCGAGGGCGTCTGCGTGTGCAGGGCCTGGTCCACCTTGGTCAGGACGATCTGGCACAGGTTGAAGAGGCCTGGGGGGCGGGAGGAAGGAGACGGGGGGCTGGCACTGTGTCCAGGCCGCGCTTTCCAGCCGGGCGGTCCGGGAGCCCCTTTCCTTTCCCTCGGCCCGGCCGCACCGGGGTTGGCCAGCCGGGACGGGATGAGCTTGTCCAGCAGCCCCTGGGGGACGGCGCTGCCCGTGCCCCGCCGAGACTGGCAGCAGCGCCAGGGCTTCACAGGGCGCGGCGCTCCCGGCCCCACAGCCTTCCCTCTGGTTCTCATCACCGGCTGTCACCAGAGTCGCAGGCAACGTGCCTTTCTTTTCGTTTGTCTTCTTTCCGGCCCTCAGCCACGCAAAGGTGTGAAGCCCTGACACTCGCTGCCACGTGGATGCACCCTGAGAACACGATGCTCAGCGAGAGAAGTCAGACACAGAAGGACACACAGGGTGTGACCCCACTGAGGGGAAACGTCCAGAACAGGTAGATCCACAGAGTCAGAGTGGGTTCCTGGTTGTCAGGGGAGGGGAGGGAATGATCAGTAAGGGCGTGAGGGACATTTTTGGGGTGAGGGAAATGTTCCAGAACAGGGCAGTAGTGACGGCTGCACAGCTCAGTAAAGTGTCCCCACGCACTCCGGTTGCAGCCTGTGAGAGCATCGCTCTCAGGACGAAGGTCTGACCGCAGGAAGACTGAACGAGCACTGGGTCCTGGGCCCAGACGCTGACCTGGGGGCCCCCTCCCACCGTGGGGAAGTCACTGGGACTTGCTGAGCCTCCACCGAGACTGGCAGCAGCCCCAGGGCCTCACAGGGCGCGGCAATCCCGGCCCCAGAGCCTACCCTCTGGTTCTCATCACCGCCTGTCACCAGACTTGCATACAACGTTCCTTTCTTCTATTTTGTCTTTTTTAAAGGCAACTCTTGAATACATGTATTTAACATGCAGGGAACCAGTCCTGACTCTTTGATCTGGAGCTTCCAGCCTCCAGAGTCTCGAGGACATCCACTTCCGTTGTTTACGTGCCCAGTGCGTGGGGTTTGAGGAAGGAAACTGACACCGAGGGCGTCACCACGTGCGGGGTGACATCAGTGGAAGAATCCGGTGGCGAGGGTCTGCCTGAGGACCGTGAGAGAGCCCGGGCCCTCCCCGTCACCTGCCTGCAGCCCCTCGCCTGCACCCTCCTGAGAGCGGAGCTGGTGCATCGCTTGCCAGAACTTATGGAAGTAGGTCTCCAGCTCATCATGCTGCAACAGGGAGGGCGGGTTGGGCACAGGCTTGGTGAAGTTGGCCACCATGGCCGCGATGGCGATCTGGCGCCTCCCATCCTGCTGCAGGCAGCCCGGCTGCAGGCCAAAGCAGGCCATGTGCCCGGACTTCCCTTCCCTGGGGAGGGACGCGGGTGAGGCCCCGCTTCCACAGAGGAGCCCCGCCCCACGGCCGACAGGTTCCCCCACGCATGCACCGAGGGTAGAGGTCCAGGTAGAACTTGCTGATGGATGACCTTGCCCGAGGCCGCGTCCCGGACCGTGTAGAGCCTCCCATCTTCATCTTCGTGACACATGTTGGTGCCCTTCTCCAGGTCGAAGGTCAGCCCCAGCAGCTCCTGGGAGATGGCCAGCCGCCCGCGCGTGACCACCTGCATGGGGAAGGACTCATTGAGCAGGTGCTGGTCCACGTGGTAGCGCGTCTCCTCCCCCTGCTTCATGTAGTAGCGCAGGTCCTAGATGTTGATGGGCCCGTCAAAGTGCAGGCCCCGCCTCTGGCACTCAGCCTTCTTTAGCTCCAGGATCACGGCCGCTCCTGCTCCCCGAGGGGCTTCAGCTTCTGGGCCAGCTCATCTGCAGGCGGAGGGGAGAGGCTCGGCTATGTCCCTGTGGCAGCCCCCCAGCCGCCCCCCACCCCACGCCCCTCGAGGCAGAATGAAGGGTTGGGGAAGGCGACCCCCAAGGGCTGACACAGTGGGGTCTCAGGCAGCACCACGTCCAGTCAAGGGCCGCCTGACCCCCGTCCTCACTGGGACTCGGGGAGGCGGGGTTACCTAGGAAAGTGGCCACCACCTGGCTGGTCTTGGCCATGTTCATCCCCAGCACGGGGTCGGCACGCGTGCTGAACCCCAGCAGGCGGGACTTCTGAGCCTGCAGCCTTACCAGCTCCCCGAGGATGGCGCAGTTCTCCTGGAACCCAGAGAGGGCCAGCGCTGGGGACCGTGGGCCACGCCCTCCCCACAGGCCCTGGGCCAGGTCTCTGTGGGCGGGCAGGGCTCTCAGGCCACTGGCGGGCACAGCCAACCCACCTCCCTCCTCCTCCTGGCCCGGATTTCTAGACACTTTGATGCTGTCCTAACACGTGGTCTTTATGAACACAGGTCCTTTTGGAACCAGAAGGGGCGTGAACTGTGATGAGCTCTAAGGCCAAGGGCAGGAAGAAATGCGACCAGCCTCTCCAGGAGCCACCCAGGGGCCTCCCCGGGCTCAACAATACAAACTCGGCTGCCGTGCAGGCAGCAGCTCATCCCCACGGCGCCTGAACACCCAGCCCCTGGACGGCGAGAGGCCTGTTGCTGCAGGTGGCCCGTGGCTGGCTGGTGAGGCCCGGCCCCAGGCGTACGTCACCTTCTCTGGGGCCACCTCTCCGGGTCTGCGGTGGGGTTCTCCTGGGAGCCCCCAGTCACCACAGGACCAACGTGGCCTGTCTGCAGCCCAAGAAGGTGGGGACACAGGACTGTCCCCCGTGCCCCCCGCATCACCCACGAGGCCGAGCAAGCACCAGTGGTGTCTGCGGGGAAGATGAAGGGCTCATGCACAGCCCCCATCTACTGAAGATGCTAAACGGGAGAAGCACAGGCTGCAGCCACACGCGGTATGGACCAAACGCAAGTGTCCTTGCAGGAACCGATGTCTGAATGTCAAGGCTGTACCCGGGCCACAGTGAGAAGGCCCAGACCCCACGCAAGGCACAGAGAGGGGATGGGGGGAACATCTGCGAATCTGAGCTCATCGGGCATCACCCCAGAGGGAGAGGGAGAGAGCCAGAAGGAGATACGGAGGGAGAGGGAGAGAGAGGGAGGGAGAGACTTCTCTCCCTTCCCTGGGGGTTCTCTAGTGCAGCCAAGGCTGAAAACCACTGCATTTCGGGAGATGGGTCCTCGTGGAAAAGCTAAATAGTAGCTCATGGCATTATGGACACATATTAAAAAGGCCCCAAATCTTGGGGAGTCAGGGAGGGGAGCTGGCGGCTGCCTCGTAAACGAGGAGAGATTGCGCGTCAGAGGAGGTGCCTGTGCAGCCCGCAGCCGCCGCCCAGGGCCCCGCAGATTTCATCTCCTGGCTGTGGTCCCGGGCTGGAAGGCAGCGGGGAGGTCAGGCCGTCCAAGCATCAGCGTTGACTTCACGGCTGATCTAAAAGGCGCCTGGTGTTTCTTGAAGCAGAAAAAAGAGAAAGCAGTGGGCAGAGGATGGGAGGGGGAGGGAGCCCCCATCAGCCCTTCTCCCTGTCTCCCTCTCTGTGTCCCTCCCTCCCTCTACCTCCCTGCCTCTCACTCTCCCTCCATCTCTCCTTCTGCCTCTCTCCCTCCCTCTCTCCCTGTCCCTCTTGCCCTGTCCTGTCCCTCTCTCCCTCCCTCCATCCCTGTCTCTCTTTCCCTGTCCCTCTCTCCCTCTCCCTCTTTCCCTCTCCCTCTATCCGTCCCCCCTCCCTCTCCCCGTTTCCCTCTCCCTCTCTGCCTCCCTCTTTCCCTGTCCCTGTTTCCCTGCTCCACTCTCCCTCTCCCTCTCTCCCTCTCCCTCTCTCCCTGTCCCCCTTTCCCTGTTTCCCTGTTCCGCTCTTCCTCTACCTCTTTCCCTCTCCCTCTCTCCCTCTCTCCCTCTCGTGCTCCCTCTCCCTCTCCCTCCACCTCCTTCCCTCTCTGGAGAGGGAAGGAGGTGGAGGGAGAGGGACAGAGAGCAGGAGACAGAGAGCAGGAGACAGAGACAGAGAGACGGAGGAAGAGGCAGAGACAAGGGAGAGGGAGAGAGGGAGAGGGAGAGAGAGGGGGGAGAGAGGGAGAGAGAGAGAGGTCTCTTCCTCCCTTTCCCTCTCTCCTCCTTCTCTCCCTCTCTCCCCCCTCCCTCTCCCCCTCTCCCTCCGTCTCTCCCTCTCCCTCCATCTCTCCCTCTCTGGGAGGGAGTGAGGGAGAGGGAGAGACGGAGGGAGAGGGAGAGACAGAGGGAGGGAGAGGGAGAGAGGAAGGGAAAGGGCGAGGGAGGGAGAGGGAAGGAGGGCGAGACGTCTCTCCCTCTCCCTCTCCCTCCCCCTCCCTCTCTCCCTCTCCCTCCCTTCCTCTCCCTCTCCTAGAGGGAGGGAGGGAGAGGGAGAGACAGAGGGAGAGGAGAGGGAGGGAGCGAAGGAGAGGGGGAGTCGGAGAAGGAGGTAGGGAGAGGGAGAACTAGAGAGGGTGCCTGCTTCCCCCTCTGTCTCCCTCCCTCCCTCTCCATGTCCCTCTCTCCCCCCTCTCCCTCTCCCTCTGTCTCTCCCTCTCTGGGAGGGAGAGAGGGAGAGGGAGGGAGAGTGAGAAGGAGGGAAAGTGATGGAGGGAGGGAGAGGGAGAGAGGGTGAGGGAGAGAGGGAGAGAAGGAGGAGAGAGGGAGAGGGAGGGAGGAAGAGACCTCTCTCTCTCTCCCTCGCTCCCCCTTCCTTCTCCCTCTCCCTCTCTCCCTCTCCCTTGTCTCTGCCTCTCCCTCCGTCTCTCCCTCTCTGGGAGGGAGTGAAGGAGATGGAGAGATGGAGGGAGAGGGAAAGGGAGGAGAGGGAGGGAGGGAGAGGGATAGAGGGAGGGAGGGAGAGACGACTTTGGAGGGAGACTTGGAAGGAGAGGGAGAAGAGGGAGAAGAGGGAGGGAGAGAGGGATAGAGGGAGGGAGGGAGGGAGAGATGTCTTTCCCTCCCTCCCTCTATCCCTCTATCCCTCTCTCCCTCTCCCCCCCTTTCTCTCCCTCTCCCCCTCCCTCTCCAGAGAGGGAAGGAGGTGGAGGGAGAGGGAGACGGAGGGAGAGGGAAAGAGGTAGAGGCACAGCGGAACAGGGAAACAAGGACAGGGAAACAGGCACAGGGAGAGACGGAGGGAGAGAGGGGGAGGGAGAGAGGGGGAGGGAGAGAGGGAGAGGGAGAGAGGAGAGGGAAGAGGGAGAGGAAGAGGGAAGAGGGAGAGAGGGAGAGGGGAGAGGGAGAGAGGGAGAGGAAAGAGAGAGAGGGAGAGGGAGGGAGAGGGAGGGAGGGAGAGAGGAAGAGACAGATGGAGAGAGAGAGAGAGAGAGGGCAAGAGGTAGAGGGAGAGCGGAACAGGGAAAGAGGGACAGGGAGAGAGGGAGGCAGAGAGGGAGGAGAGGAAGCAGGGAGAAAACAGAGAAAGAACACACCATCTACATTTCTGTCAAATGACAGCGGGGATCCTTACATAACCAGGAGAAAATTACAGAGCGAGGCTCTTTCTCAGCTGGAACTGGAACTGCAGACGGGGCCAAACACCACCAGGCTGGCCACACATGTCCAGCCGCTGCCCCAGTCCCGTGAGTCCGGTCAACAGGGCTCTGAGTGTCTGCTCCAGGGAGCTGGGGTTCACCCTCTCACCCGGGAGGCCGGGCCAAGCCAGTAGGGCCCCGGGCTGGACACATAGGGGGAAAAGCATCCCCACAGGACAGCTTGTGCGAGCAGATTCAGCTGCCAGATTCTAGAGGCCTGGGATCACCCTGTGGCCCGTGAAACCCAGGAGCCATGAGGGTCTTGCATCGTGATGCCTGTCCGTTGGACTGTCAAGTTTATGTAGGGAATCTTGGAAACAGTGGTAACAAGGCTGATTTGGAACGAGCTTTAGGCTATTATGGACCACTCTGAAGTGTGTGGGTTGCTAAAAACCCTCCCGGCTTCGCTCCTGTTGAACGTGAAGATCCCCGAGATGCAGCCGATGCTGTCCGAGAACTAGATGGGAGAACGCTATGTGGCTGCCGAGTAAGAGTGGACCTGTCGAATGGGGAAAAGAGAAGTCGAAATCGTGACCGCCTCCTTCTTGGGGTCGTCGCCCTCGAGATGATTACCGGAGGAGGAGTCCTCCACCTCGCCACACATCTCCGAGACGGAGAAGCTTCTCCCTCAGCCAGAGCAGGTCCCTTTCTAGATATAGGAGAAGAGAGAGATCCCTGTCCCAGGAGAGAAATCACAAGCCGTCCCGATCTTTCTCTAGGTCTCCTAGCCGGTCTAGGTCAAATGAAAGGAGATAGAAGACCACTTTGCAAGAGGAGTGGTGTACAGGAAATAACTTCATTTGACAGGAGTATGTACAGAAAATTCAAGTTTTGTTTGAGACTTGCGAAGCTTGGTGCACTTTTTAAATGTTTTAGCTGTTCACATTTGTTTGTCTCTTGGGACAGTGACACATAAAGGTGTCATACTCTATGGTTTGAAATGGGTCCTATGAGGCATGTAATATGAAGAATTGTTCCCTTACAATGTTCCCTTAAGCAAAATTGAATTTGCTTTGAATTTTTGGTCTTGCCTAGATGGATAATAAAACTCTGACTCCTGCCCAGCTAAAGTGTGATGTTTACTATTATGGAAACAACACTGGCAAATATTGAAAAGGCTGTCTGTAGCTGGGATATGGCATGCAGCTGTAGTTAAGCAAGCAGTCTTTAAAAGGTGCTGTGAACACAAGGCAGCAGGTAAAACTTAAAGCTGCACCCTTACCCTAGATTAGAGGTTTAAAAATTCCACTAGTCTTCACACCGGACAAGAGGTTGTCCAGTGACTTTAGAATCGAAGAAGTTTCAAGAAAGTTAGTTTACCGTTGATTTAGGTCGTAAGTCCCCTGTGTGATTGCTGTACATGAATACAAAGCTCTTTGTAATATTACTTGGGAATTTGAGAGGATTCAAGACACCAATGTCCTGCCAGATTAAGAGTATATTGTAGAGCTGAACTTTGAGTTACTGTGCAATTTTTTTCTCGTGCTGCCATTTGTAATATGTTTTGTGACAATCCTTGGGATTAAAGTTTTGGTTCCAAAAGAAAACAAAAAAGAATCCGCCTGCCAATGCAGGGGACGTGGGTTCGAGCCCTGGTCCAGGAAGATCCCACGTGCCGCAGATCAACTAAGCCCGTGGGCCACAACTACGGAGCCTGCGCTCTAGATCCTGGGAGCCACAACTACTGAGCCCCCATGCCACAACTACAGAACCTGGCACGTCTAGAGCCCGTGCTCCGAAACGAAAGAAGGCACCGTAATGAGAGGCATGTGCCCGCAACGAAGAGGGGCCCCCGCTCGCCGCAACTAGAGAAAGCCCGCGTGCAGCAATGAAGACCCAACGCAGCCAAAATTTAATTAATTAATTAATTTTTAAAAGAAGACCGCCATTGGGACGGCTGGGGGACAGCTCCACGCTCTGCTTCCCGAGGGGGGCCTGCACCCGGGGACTCAGGAGGCGCCCTTGCTCCTGGCGATGCGTCCAGAGGCCCCAGCGCAGGAAAAGCACACATGGCATCCACTCAGGGAGGCCGGGCCCGGGGAGCACACGGGGTCTCCCTGGTACTATTCTTGCCACTCCCCTACAGGTGTGAAGTTTTCAAAAGAAAGCATTCGGGGAAGAGGGCAGAAGCTGAAAAAGCCGCCCAGGCCCCAGCCCTTCAAGACCCCACGCCGGGTCAGGTGCGGGAGGACCCTGTGAGATTAAAGAAACATCACAGAGAGCAGGGGCGGGGCGGGTTCTCGAGGGACAACCTCCTTTGGGCAGAATCTCGGTAGACAGACCGCCACCTTCCCCTAGGAAGGATCCAGAACCTTCGGACCCAAACACTCTGAGCGCCTCAGGAGAAGAAGGCCCTCCCGGGGGCAGGGCACACGGACGCCTCTCGACCACCCCGCGGGGCCCGCACGCACCCAGCTCCTCGCGCGTGAATGGCAGGAAGGTCACGTCCCCGTTCAGGTTCTTGTTGAAGTCGATGCACAGGAGACTCAGCTTCTTTTTTTTTATTTTTAAAAAATTGTTTAAAAATTAAAAAATTAATTAATTAATTTGTGGCTGCATTGGGTCTTCGTTGCTGCACACGGGCTTTCTCCAGTTGCGGCGAGCAGGTTTCTCATTGTAGTGGCTTCTCTTGTTGCGGAGCATGGGCTCTAGGCGCACGGGCTTCAGCAGTTGTGGCAAACAGGCTCAGTAATTGTGGCTCACGGGCTCTAGAGCGCTGGATCAATAGTTGTGGCGCACGGGCTTAGCTGCTCCGTGGCATGTGGGATCTTCCCGGACCAGGGCTCAAACCCATGTCTCCTGCATGGGCAGGCGGATTCTTAACCGCTGCGCTAACAGGGAAGTCCTCAGCTTCTTCTTGATGCTCTTGATTTTCTGAAGGAAGAAGACGGCCGTAAAATCGTGGGGCGGGGGCACGGAGGGGGGTTCAAGGAGAAGAGGCGGATGAGGCGGACGAGAGGAGGGAGATGGGAAAGAAAGGGCCTCGGGTCCTAACTGTTAGGACCCTCCTCAGGAGGTTACCCCAAGATGACAGCCTAAGCTTCAGCCATTTCAACGGAGCTAAGTTTCTGTCCCTTCAGGGTCTATCTGGTTTGCAGAAACAGGTAGAAATGGACCAGCCTGGGGGAGGGAGCGAGGTGGAGCGCGGAGGAAGGTGCCGGTTCCCCGGGGCCCCTGCCGGGCCAGCAGCAGGCGGGGCGCCTCGAGGACCTGCCCAGGCTGCGCCTCCTGCCCAGCCCAGGACTCAGCGCGCCCGGCCCCGCTCCCGGGCTGAGCAGACGTGCCTGTCCGAGGACAGGAGGGGCGCTGGGGGAGCGTGCCCGCTGGCTCTGCCAGGCGCAGGGGCTCGTCGGGCACGCCTGGCTCAGAAGCAGCCCGAGGGACGCCGGGCCTCTGCGCGCAGCAGGCGCCGTGCCGGGCACTGGCCTCCCTGCAGCTTCACGGCCCCACCGGCCACGACTGGGCAGGAGCACATGGCGCCCTGGGAGGGCGGGGCGGCACTCAGGACCCCGCCCCGTGCCAGCAGGCCGCCTCTCCTGGGCGCCCCCCTCCACGGGCGTCCCCGTGGTCCCTCGGGCCAGTGGTTCTCAAGTGTCAAGGCAGTCTGCGCAGCCCCACTGTCCACACCCTCACCTCCCCCAGCCTCGAAGCTCCATGTGCCCGCCGCTCCGGCGGACTTCGGGGCCCACGTGCCCGGGCCCCACCCTGGATGCCGGAGTCCCACAGTCCTCTGAGTCCCACTTTCCTCCACCGCAAGGCACAGCACCGGCCGAAGCGGGACAGCGTTTGTGTTGAGGAACAAGAACTGTCGCTGAGCCCTGGGTTGGGCCTGGTACCCGCGTTCACCGCGTCTGTCACTTTGTGACGCAAACCAGCCAGCGCGGGGCTGCACCCCAGCCCCTTCTGTACGGGGCTCCCACACTCCGGGCCACCGTCCCCCTGCCCTCATCACCCCGGAGAGGCCCGGAGCCCCGGGCTCATTCTAGCCAATCCTGAGCCTGCTCCTTCCCGGGGACCCACACCTCAGGCTCCAGTCCCCAGCCACCCCTCCCCTCATTCCTGCCGAACCCTCGTGCTCCTGGGAGGCCCTAGGTGACAAGGCGTGCCCCTGCCCAGCACCATGAGTGACAAGCTCTTTCCTCATCTGCTGGCCTCACTGTTCTCTGTCCTCCACACAAACCGACTCGGTCAGCCCTCACGACCACCTGTGAGGGGGTCCTCGGGTCACGCACGTTGCAGATGGTGAACAGGGACAATGGGGTCCAGTGACCGGCCTCCGGGGACACAGCCAGTTGGTGGCAGAGCTGGGTCTGATCCCGGCCATCAAGATGCGTGTAGCCACGGCGCCCCACGCCACGCACCGAGGTGACGCGCTCGACCATGGGTGGCTCGCAGTGCCCGCCCCCCTCCCCACCCCACAGGGCTGCCTCCCGGGAGGGGCCGGGCTGCCCATCGCCCGCCTGTCCAGGGTGCCGCAGGGACCCCGTCCTGCTGGACCAGGAGTGGGAAGAGCTGGGGGCTCTGGGGGTCCACGCTGGGGGCAGAGGGGTGTCAGGCAGCTGGGAGGACCTGAAGGGACAGGCCCCCCGGGGGGGGGCCCCACTGGGAACCCGCGCGGCCGCAGGGCTCAGCCAAGAGAGGAGGGAGGGGGTGAAGGCGGACGCCATGCTCTTCAGCCTCCCGTCGTCCCCCAGCCTCCATGCCCAGCAGGAGCCACGCTGTGAATTACGGGAGAAAGGGGTCGGGTCTTGGCCCCCAGTCCTGGCACACAGCTCCTAAACCTAAAGCCACAGGCCGGGTTGAATCTTACGGCCCCCCTGCCTGCCCACCTCCTGCGAGGGGAGAGGGCCAGGGGTTGCAACGTGAATCCGTTGCCCATGGCCCCCGCTGTAATCGTGCTCGTGGAACAAAATCTCGGTAAACACGGGGTTCAGAGAGCTGCGGGGTGGGTGCCTGCAGGCGGCCTGGAAGCCCCGCGCCCCGCCCCATGCCTCCCCACCTCCTCCTTCCACCTGGCTGTTCCTTTCGAATAGCCCGGTGCTCTAGTCCGTAGACTGGGGGCTTGTGTTCTGGGGGCCCGCGCTAGCCAACGAACGGAACTCGGGCTGGGGGCGTGGGAACTCCTGACACAGGCTGTCGGCCACAAGCACAGAGGACGACGTGGACCTGTGGCTGGCGTGGGCCGAGCCCTGACCTGCGGGCTCTGACTCCGGGTAGACGGAGTTCGAACTGAAGAGCTGCAGAAACCCGGCAGTCTCAGCGCTCCTGCTGCGGGAGCCCCACGGGCCTGGCGTCGGGACGGAAGCTCTGTGGGAGCGGGGGCTGAGGGTGGAGTAGGCTCGGAGGCGGGGGTCCTTCCTTGAGACCCTCCCACCAAAGCCACGGGCGGCGGGGGGCCCGGATGAGGTGGGGGTGGGGCGGGACGCAGGGAGGGGCCCACGCCGCCCGTGCTCTAGGGAACTCCTGTGACCCTGAGGACCGAGGGCACAGCAGGTGCAGAGGGAGCGCTGGTCCAGGTGGACCTTCCCTCCTGGGGTTGAGGCGGCAGAGAGATGGGCAGAGGCCAGCACGCGGGGCTCAGGCCAGGCGCTCCCCTACTGCGAAACTTCCTCAAAAAGCAGCCGTCGCAGGACTCGGCAACCGCAGTCATGGGCACTTACCCCGGGGAAATGGAGACTGAAGTCCACACAGAAGCTGTACACAAACGCTCGCCTGACTGGGAAGAGCCCCAGACCGAAAGCCGCCGGGGGCCTTCCCAGGGCAACGGATGACAGGGGCAGTCGTGTCAACGTCAGGATCCTGCTGGGACGCTGACTTGACTTGCACAAGAGGTGACACTGGGGAAAAGTGGGCAATGTAGTTTCGCTTTCTAGGGAGCTGGCCAACTCCTTTCCAGAGTGGCTGCACTGTCTTCCACTCCCTCCAGCGAGGACTCCCCTGTTCTGTGCTGCCTCGCCAGCACTGGGCACCGGCTCCAGGTTCTGCTGGGAGCAGAGCTTAGGTTTTCTAGTTCTAGGAGAAGCTCCAGAGTGACTCGCTAAGGCCATTAGCGAGTAATTATTTCCCAATGAGTGGCTATTTCCAGTTAAAACCAAAAGCCACCTAATTATTGCTTTTCCCATAAAATTAAATATGAAATCTACATTATGTAATTGTACACTTAGTTCCCCCTTTGTGTATTCTAATTTCTTCCTGAGAAACCTAAGATGCCATCTGGAAGACTGCCCACAGTGGCTACGATTTGGGCAGCAGCAAAGGTCAACTTTAAACATTTTGCATCTAAAGTGGCTTTGGAGACCTTTGGATAGAAAGTACAGTCTGAGCCATTTTACAAAATGTGCGGCCATTTTACAAAACAGCTTGACAGTTCCTGCAAGTGTTAAACATAGAGTTACCCTATGACCCAGCAGTTCCACTACTAAATATATACCTAAGAGAAACAGAAACTTACGTCTGCACAAAAGCTTGTACGTGAATGTTCATAGAAGCATATTTCTAAAAACAAAAGGTGGAAAAAATTCAAATGTCAACCTGACAAATGAATAAACAAAATGTGGAATATCCGTACGATAGAATAGCATTCAGCTATAAAAAGGAATGAAATATTGATCCATGTTACAACATGGATGAACCATGAAAGCATTCGGTAAAGAAAAGCAGCCACTCTCAAAAGATCACATATTGTATGGTCCCATTTATATGAAAGGCCCATAATAGCAAATCTGTAGAGACAGAAAGGAGATTAGTGGTTGCCTATATTCCTATATTATATATCATGTACAATTATTAAGTAGATACAGTGACCATGTTTCAGTTTGCTTGGGACAATTCTAGTCTATATTTGTTTTCCTGGGGTAATTTCAAAAATGTGTTGATTTAGATTATACATATGGCTATCTAAGGTGAATGATGGCAGTAGTATAAGTCTGAAGGTACTTGGGTTCATACATGGTTTTTCCCCAATATTTTTAGGTTGTGTACCACGGGATAATAGGAGCTGAATGTAAAGTATATTAACACACTTGAATACCCCAAGTCAAAGAGTAAATAATATATTTAATGTGATTCTCATTCACCTGAATTTCTTCGTCTTGGCTTAGTTTGGCTAAATGTTCTTTCTTGAAAGTGCTGTAACAGGGTTCTCTTTTCTTTTAAAAGTTAAGACATATTTCTTTATTTGTGGTGTTCTGATTAGAGTTGCTTAAGTTTTGAGTGGAATGTCCCCAGTCCTATTTTTTCCCTAAGTCCTATTATTTTTAATGTGCTATTTTGCAGAATGTGAGGTTCGTCGGGATGCATTTATTGTGTTATAGCACAATTGTCTATGCCGTAAACATTGCGTAAACCTTGATTTCCATAATGTAAACGGTATTTACTATATTACTATAGGAATATAAGACTTCAGTGGTATTGGCATAATAACTGCTTTTCCACCTTCTACCACAAGAACCCTTCTTACTGTGGGTAGGATATATTAGCAACACAAGAGCTAACAACTATTTCAGAGCTGCTCAGTTTAGAGTGTTTGGTGGGGAGTTGGAGGCTAAAAGGGTGCTATTCAGAATGCATCCTGAGTTCCTGATAACCAGCAGACCAATAGAACATTTTAGTTAGAGAATGCTTACAAAGCTCTTTCTGAGAATTGAATGTATTAGTTTCTTTCAAACATTTTAAATGTAGTAAATAAAATATGCTATGTCTGTGACATTTGATGTGTGAAGTGCTATGGTAGAAATAGATCAGTAAAGACATAGATCCTACCAACCAGGAGTTACTGATCTCATTATTAAGACTCACATCCAAATTAATTAGCTAAGAAAATCTACTGAGTTGAATTGGCCATGAAGATTCTTTTAATAATGTAAACGATAATTAATTTTTAATCTTTGTAATTTAAGATATTTAAATTTCATATTTGCGTTAACTCACTGCAAAATAGTCCTATTCCTAGGAGGGAAACAAAACTTTTGTGGAAACACTATGTGATGCAGACTGCATGCCTGCTACTTCTTGTCTGCCGGCAGACAACAAAATCAGTGAATTTAAAAAGTAAGATTTCACTGGGGAAACCAAGATAGGACAAAGTTTGAGGTTTTTTTCCCAGGCATGTATTTTCATGATTGTGATTTTATGTATGTCTAGTAAAATTATTCCAGAGTAAGAGTTACTTAATGACAGCTTGCAAAGAGCAGTATAATTTCCAGGGGCCATTTGACTAATTTTGTGAACCTTTTATCAGGTCATGCCAAAAAATACTCACAAACTTAGTTAGGGAGAGCTCTTACTGTATTTCAGTCCTTTGAAATGGTTCTTGAGGTCGGTGCTAAGCAAGGAATCTAGTTACTTGATAATAGCTACTTCAGTATAAACTTTAGGATATAGAGGATCTACTTAAATGTCTACTTACTTTATGATGTAATTTTGAAAAATATTGATTCTTGTCCATGCTAACATTTTATGAATTAATTTTATTCATTATTCTTCACATATACCTTGACATACATGTCTTTAACACAATGTTTTGGGTCATTAGCACAGCTTGCCAAAATACCTCTTTCTTTCAGTTTAAGATTAGTGAGATAAAGTACTTTCACAGCTGTCTATAATGATTGTACCTAAAGCCACAAACACCTCTTTTTATAGCTTAAGACAGTTGGGGTTTTCATTTTTCCTCTATGTAGCTATCTATTCTTGATTGCTATAGTGAAATCATTTACTAAGTAGTTTAAAATGTGCTCTTTGAAAGGTTTCTTTATAATAACGTCCATCCAGCATTTAGAATTGAAGACTGGGAATAAATTTTTAACCTTGTTATATTTCTTTGCCTTAAAAAAATTATCATGTGAATTTTGTATATATTTATATCTTAGTCTTGCACTGTTTTGGACTAATGTGTCTTCCCCAAACAAGGAAGCATGACAAGGTGATTGCCTGTTTTCTGAAGCATTTTTTGGTGTGGGTGGAGGAGGGTAAGCATTGCTTTACCCTTTATTTGGTTGTAGAGTCTATTTGGCTTCTATATATAAATTCAGATTTTTAGGACTCATTTCTATGCAAAATACAATTAATTTTAAAATTAAAAGGCATCTTTTTGTAAGTTCATTGAGATTGATAATACAAATGTTCTAAAGCCTCACCTACGAAAAGGGTTACCATTTTTTCTAGTTTCAGGATTTAAAAATTGAGTGAAAGTCACAAGCGAGCAGAAGTAGTGTCTTTATTCTTATTACATGGCATAAAAAATGTACCTCCTTTTAAATACTACCTCGACTCAAATAAAGTAAAATTAATGGATAAAGAAAAGTATTTTTTATAATAGGTAGCAGTGACCTGTTCCAGTTATTACTGAAATTTATCAAATATGGTACATAAATACTTAGGAATTTAAGTGAGCAAGTATCTAGTGTCCTAATGTTGCTGCTGCTCACCATTGTTTGATATGCCAAGAATATTCTTTTTTTTAGATCTTACCCAAATATTGGAAATTATTCATTCAGCAATTATTTCATTGAGTACCTATTGTGTTCTTAGAGCTTTGGTTACATGAGTCACTGAAATATAATAATTTTTCCTACCTTAGGACACTGTAAAGACTTTGGCATTGCTTTAAGTGAAATGGGAGCCATTGGCCAGTTTTTAACAAAAGAGTCATAAATCTTATTTACATTTTAAAAGGAATTGGAATACTTAGAAATCTGACTTTTAATTATTTGTGCTTGATTAAGTTTTAGGTTTTATATATATATATTATTTATTTATATATATATAAAACCTAAAACATATATAATTTAGATAGGGTTCAATCATTTATTTGGATGATAGTCTATCCCCTCCTCTGTTGCTGTCCATTGTATAGTATTATCTCTGAGCAGTGGAGCCAGGGAGACAGTGAAGATAGTAAAGGCAAGGCTCTGTACGTTCCTCTGAGAAGAAATACAGGAGGAAGAAGAGCTTTCTCTTCTTGGAGATGGGGAAAAGAGTACAGAAAGATATCAATTTAAGATATGTTTCATTGAGGTGTCTATAGCACATCCAGGAAGAGATATCAAACAGTTTAGATAAAATAGAACTGAAGCTCAGCAGAGAAGTCTATTTGGGAGAGAGAAATATTTGAAACTTATCAGTGGAAACTGATATTTTAAATTATCAGTTAAAACGTGTTTATGGATGACGTTACCTTGTTAACTTACCTAACTTAAACATAACTTAAACAGACAAAAAGACTCAAGATGAAACAAAGGGGACATATTAGTATTTAAATGACTTAGTCCAGGAAGAGAAGCTCAGAAGGGCGTGATTATAAAATACTTGAGATGGTGGGCACATTTATTTGTGAATTGGTCGGGAAGGAAACGATCCAGAAGGGAACGGATAGACTGAACGAAAGAGGAAAGGTTTAGGATCCTAGAATGCAGTTAAATAAGATTTAATAGATAATAACAAAATGATAGAATGATAGAGGCTAGATATTAAAACGTAAAACTTCAGAGTTAGAAAAAGGTGTAAATGTTCAATGTATAACCATGAGAATAGGTTATCATTGATTAGGTGATGTTTAAGATCCTTTCCACCTTCAAAAATTTAGGATTCTTAGAATGGAGCATTCATTTTTTTTGTTGTTAAATAGCAAAGAAATATTGATACTAGAAATCTTTCTTTTTAATTGACTTTTAACCTTCTCATATTTGATGTTTATTGAGTAGTAAAATTTTATCATTTTTAAGCATACAGCTTTGGTACAGTATGACTTTCTGTCAATTATCATTCCATTAACTTTATTTAAAATTCCTATAAAACTTCAAAAATATTTTGACTCTGATGAAAAGATTCTGTGTTCTCTGACTAATGGAATTAAACTAAAAATAAAAAATGGAAAGATCTCTGGAAAACCCCCAAATATCTAGAAATTAAATAACATACCTTAAAAATAATACATAGGTCAAAGAGGAAGCCACATGGAAAATTAGAAAATATTTTGAATTGAATGAAATATATCAGAATTTGTGGTATGCAGCTAAAGCAATGCTTAGAGGGAAATTTATAACATTAAATGCTTATACTAAAAAAGACTAAAGTCAGTGACCTCAAGCTCTACATTAAGAAATGGAAGGACTTCCCTGGTGGCGCAGTGGTTAAGAATCCACCTGCCAATGCAGGGGACATGGGTTCGAGCCCTGGCCTGGGAAGATCCCACATGCCGTGGAGCAACTAAGCCCATGCACCACAACTACTGAGCCTGTTCTCTAGAGCCTGCGAGCCACAACTACTGAGCCCGCATGCCATAACTACTGAAACCCACGCGCTTGGAGCCCATGCTCCGAAACAAGAGAAGCCATCACAATGAGAAGCCCGCACACCACAGCAAAGAACAGCCCCCACTCGACGCAACTAGAGAAAGTCCGCACGCAGCAATGAAGACCCAATGCAACCAGAAATAAATAAATAATTAATTAAAAATAAATTAAAAAAAAAAAGAAATTGGAAAAAGAAGAGCAAATTAAACCAAAGCAGGCAGAATGCAAGCAATAATAAACCTAACAGTAGAATATAAATTAACAAAAATAAACATAACTAGGAATTAATGAAATTGAAAAATAAAAACAACAAAGAAAATAAAACTGAAAGTTGGAAGTAGGTTCTTTGAAAGAATCATTAAAAGTGATTGAGAGAAAGAGAGAGAAAAGACAAGCTATCCCAGCCATATACAATAAAAGGTTAATAAGGGAGTATTATGAATTACTTTGCCAGCTAATTTAACTTAGATGAAATGAACAATTCTGTGAAAAACACAAAATATCAAATTTCACTCAAGATAAATAAATAACCAGAATAATATTATATCTAACAGAGAAATAGTATTTCTAATTAAAAACCCTTCAGCAAAGAAAACTCCACATCTGAATGGCTTCATCTGTGAATTATATGAAACATTAAAGGAAGACATAATTCAAATTCTGCAGAAACTTTTCCAGAAAATAGATGATGAGGAGTCACTTCCCAACTCATAAGACCTGCATTATTACCCTAATACCAAAACCCAAGCAAAGATATTATAAGAAAAGAAAACTATAGACCAATATGCAATGAACCTAGATGTAAAATCCTAACAAAATATTAGCAAACAGAATCTAGCAATATATAAACAAGATTATACATCATGAACAAATGGTGTATATTCTAGGAATGCAAAGTTGATTTAACATTTGCTAATCACTCAGTGTAATTCACTACATTTATATACTCAAGAAAAATTATTTTATAATCTCACTATATATACAGAAAGAATTTGGCAAAATTCAACATGCATTGTTGAAAAAATTTTCAGCAAAAATTTTCGGCAAAATTTTCAGAGAATTCTTGTGTTTGCTGAGAATTTTTTTAACCTCATAAAGGGTATTTATGAAAAACCTGGAACGAATGTCATACTTAATGGTGAGAATGAATGTTTTCTCCCTAAGGTTGAGAACAAGGCAGAGTTGCCCATTCTTATCATTCCTACTCAACATACTACTAGAGATCCTAGTCAGGTAATATTCAGCAATAAAAAGGAATGAACTGCTAACGCATGCTGTAGGGTGGATGAATCTTAAAGGCATTGTGCATTTGTGAAAGAAGCTGCACTCAAAACTCTGGATGATTCCATTTCATTCTGTGAAAGAGAAAATGAAAGTAACAGAAAACATGATTGCTAGGGGCAGAGGGTAGTGGTAAGAGATTGCCTATAAAGGAACAAGAGAAATTTTTGAATATAAGAAATATTGTCTATCTTGTTTATGGTGGCAATTACGTAACTATATAGTTGTCAAAATTCACAGATTTCTACAACTAAAAATGGGTGAATATATTCGAAGTTATACTTCAATAAACCTGACTCTCAAAAAAATTTAATTGGATACAGAAGGAAAAAGAATGAAGGGAAAGAATATAATATTCTCCTGATTTTTCTTCTCTTGGGAAACCAAGCAGTTGCTTTAACTGAATCTTACAATGACTGATTTTGATGCCAAGACTTTTTGCATTCATTTAAAAATTATTGGGTTGCATGTGCATTTCAGACTGAATTACATATACCAGCAAGTTAATCCTGTATACCTCAAAATAATACAAATTATTATGGTAGTTCTTTTGGAATTTTTGTTAGAAATATGGAAATAAGTAAGTTATTCTTGATATTTTTCTTTGAAGATCTAAAGGTTTTTTTAAAAATTATTTGCGAAGATTACACAATAGGAAACTACGTGGTCTTTTTTGTTGTTGTTGTTTTTAAAGGTAAGCAATATAGAAGGGTACAGACAAGTAAAAATGTAAAATTCTCTCATTGATTTCACTCTTTGATTACACTGTTAATAGCTTGGGTTTATATATCTTGAAATTTTTTGCTTGTGTTCTTGTACACATACATTTTGTTTTTAAAATCAACTTAAGCAGACACATACCATGCCTGCTTTACTGAGGCATTTTTCACCTGATGTAATGTTGATATCTTTCTACATCAGTATGCATGTATCTATTCAGGAAATATTTTTATGTTTACGGCTCTGTTCTAGTTGCAAAGGACAGAGCAAGGAACAAAATATGGTCCTTGCCTAAGTGAATTTTATTCAAGTAAGAAGAAGATAATAAACAAGTTGGGGGGAAAATGTCACTATATTGTTAAGTTTCATAAAGATAAATAATGAAGTGTAAAGAGATGAAAAGTGAAGGGACAGAATGAGCAGGATACGCACCTTAGATAGTCGTGGTGTAGGCTTTTATATGTAGACCTACTTTATTCTTTAGATGGTTATTTATTATTTCACAGTATAATTTATTTAACTTATTCTGTTGATGGGCATATGGATTACTTAGATTTTTTTTTGTTATAATCAATACTTTAATGAACATCCTTGTACATATTTTTTTGCTTACATGTACAAGTATTTCTGTACACTAAATTCTTAGAAGGAAAACTGCATTTTTAAATGTCGATTATAGATTCTGCCAAATCTCCAAAATAGGCATTATCCGTCAATGGATAAAAAATAATACCACATTTTAATTTGTATTTACCTGATTCCCAGTGAAGTTGAGCATATTTATTGGTCATTTGTTATGTCTTGTATAAATTGCCTACTCATATCATTTTGCCCATTGCGGGATTTGCCTTTTTCTTACTGAAATTTTAGGATTTCTTTATAATTCTGTTTATAATATACTCATCATATTTTATAACATTTTATCCTAACCTGTCAATTGTCTTACTTTATGGAATCTTTGGATTTTTCATTTTTATACTGTCAAAATCTATCAGTCTTTTCCTTCCTAGCTTCTAGGTTTTGTGTCTTTCCAGAAAAGCCTTCTTACAGTAATTTAGTCTCTTATATTTTCTTCTACTACTTCTTAGTTTTATTTATGTTTCTAATAGATTTTAATTCATCTGGAATTTTTAGAATATATATTCTGTGGTTGGGACCTAATTTTTTCAGTTTTGTAACCCTTCTCCCCAAATAATTTATTGGACAATATGTCTTTTTTTCCCACTGACTTGATATACAATCTCTATCATATTTTAAAAGTCCAAAATATATTTGTTCTGGATTTAATACTCCATTGTTTTGATGATTGTCATTTTATGTTTGACATCTGGTAGGGCACCCCTCCCCATTGTCTTTTTCCAAAAAATTTTGGCAATTTCTGTGTATTTTCTCTTCCACATGAACTTTAGAATCAACATGTCAAGTTCCATTAAAAATCCCTTTGGGATTTTGATTGGAAGTGCATTGAATTTACAGATTAATTTGGGGAGAATTGACATCTTTACACTATTGAATCTTCCCATCCAGGAGCATGGTATGCCTCTGCATTTCTTCAGGTGTTCTTTTATGTCCTTTAGTAAAGTTTTATCGTTTTTTTTCATGTAGGTCTTACATTTTTCTTGTTAGGTGTACTCCTGGGTATTTTGTAGTTTTTGTTGTTATTGTGAATTACATCTTTTCTTCCATTTTGCACTTTATTTTTCAATTGGTTATTGCTACTGTTTAGGAAATCTATTGATTTTTGTATGTTGATCTTACCATTTACTTAATTTTCAATTGATTCTCTTGAAATTTCTAGAAGGATTATTATGTTTTCTGCAAATGATGGCATTTTGTTGTTTCCTTTTTTTCAGTATTTACTTCTCTATTTTGTTGTTTTGTTTGTTTTATTTTGTTTTCTGGTCTTGTTGCATTGGTTAGGTTTCCAGATCTGTTCCCTACTAGTTCTGATTTGGGCATCTTTTCTGATTTAAATGGAATGCTTCTAATTTTTAAACTCCTACTTTATATATGCCTTAGATTTCTGATAGAATACATTGTCAAGAACAAAAGTGTCCTTCTTGGCTTACCAGGTTTTTCCATGGTAATAGATACTGTGTTTTATCATGTGTTTTTGTTGAGATGATACATATTCTTTTCACCTCTAACATTTTAATGTAGTGAATTACATGAATACATTGACCTAATATTGGTAATGGTGTTTCTCACTTTTAGTATTTATTCAGTGAGTATTTGGATACTTGCAATATCGGATATTGCGTTGTGCCAGGAACTTTGCCACAAACTGGTGATAGTGCTAAGTCTGAATGGTTCCTCTCTTTTTTATATGGAGAAGAGAGATAATAAGCAAGTACCCAAGGACAAGATAATTTCAGACTGTGGTAGTACTGTGGAGGAAATAAAGAGAATGATATGGTAGAGAGATGAGGAGAGTACCTCCTTTGGTATTATCATCTGAGAAGGTAAAATATAAACTAAGACCTGAAGAATGATGAAAGCATTGGGAAAAACATTCCAGGTAGGGGAAGATCACACATTAATTGGATTTCTTAATGTCTTCTTGATCCCCTTTCCTATGTGTGTGTGTGCTCTACTTTTTACACAACTGCTGAATTTTCTAGTGGTGTTTTATTTAAGTTTTTGTTTTATTTAGGTTTTTTTTTTCTGTTTAGGTTTGCTAATAGGGTTATTTATGCTTATGAGCTAGGGAGTTTCACCATCTGATTTCTGGACTTCGTAAATAAGATAGTAATGTTCTGTTCCTTCTGAAAGGACTACCCTTAAGATTTCTTCTATGGATATATTCTATTCCATTTCTACCTTTCCTTGAGGTAATTTTGATGATTTCTTTTCTTAGAAAACCATCCATTTTGTTTAGACTTTCACATTTATTGATGTATAGTTGTGCTCAGTTTTCTCCTTATATTTTTTTCTTTCTCTGATTTTCTGTAATCAGACTTGTCAAAGGCTTGTTTCTTTCTTGTTAGACTTACCCAAGAAGGAATTTTTGGTTGTATTAATTACTTTTGTATCTCTCTGAATTTCTTCATTTCTATATTTATCACTATAAATTATATTGATATATTTTGATTTGTATTTTATTTTTGAAGCTTTTTATGTATTTTAAACCTTTCTTGTGCTCTTCTGAATACATTTATGCTCTAAATTTTTCTTTAAGGATTGCTATGACCAAATTCCATTGGAAATAATATGCTCACAATTTTAATTTTCTTTTCCTCCATATTCTGAGAGTTCATGAGGAGGCTTTTTTTCTTTTCTTTTTAAATTTTCAAGTACAGTGTTATTCTTTTATTGATAATTTTTAGTTTCTTTTAGCTTAATGGACCAAGAATGTAATTACTTTTTAAAATGTATTAATTAAAAAAAAATCTGTTGAGACTTTCCTTTGCTTAAGATATGATCAGGTCTATTTTACTATGAAATATAAGTGTAGTTCCTTAATTCTATTTCTGAATTGTCCATATCTTTGCATAATCTACTTGCTTTCCTCATTTTCTGAGAAAGCTGTGTGGAAAGGTTCCCCCTAAGTTGTGTGAATTTTCAAGTTGCTTAAATTTCTAGTATTTTTACTTTACATGTTTCTGTTATATTGTTAGGGTACATAGAAGTTGAGCTAGCACCCACTCCTGGTGTATTGTATCTATTATTATTATGAAATGTTTTTTTCTGTATAATGCTTTTTGCCTTGAATTCTTCTTTGACTGATATTAATAATGGCACCTTTGACTGGGATTGCTTTTTCACACCTCTGTTTTCAACTTTTATGACAAAAAAATTTAGATCTCTCTCTTGTAATAGCATATAGTTGAGTTTTTTCCTTTTTTTTTTTTCTAAATGTATTTATTTATTTTTGGCTGTGTTGGGTCTTCGTTTCTGTGTGAGGGCTTTCTCTAGTTGCGGCAAGCTGGGGCCACTCTTCATCGCGCTGCGTGGGACTCTCACTATCGCGGCCTCTCTTGTTGCGGAGCACAGGCTCCAGACGCGCAGGCTCAGTAGTTGTGGCTCACGGGCTTAGTTGCTCCGCGGCATGTGGGATCTTCCCAGACCAGGGCTCGAACCCGTGTCCCCTGCATTGGCAGGCAGATTCTCAACCACTGCGCCACGAGGGAAGCCCGCATTCTCGTTTTTTAAAGTATGTTTACTCTCGAAGACTGACCCTTTTTCCTATCCCCACCTTGCATAATCTTTCATTTGATATATTGATCAAATGATTGATAATTCCTAATTGGTTTCTTTGTCTCTGTTGTCCTGTCTATCCAAAACCATCTTTCACGTGGCCTCTATCTTTCTAGAACACTGAGTATTTATTTTAATGCTTAAACCCTTCAGTAAGCTCCCATATAAATTCTGAACTTCTCAGCAAGATACTGAAAGACCCCCATCTTACTTAAGCGTTATTCTTTTGACTATTTTCATGCAGAATTGTCTTTTCCTTCCTCTGTACAATCACTGTATTAGTATCTATTTTGTACTATTTTCCAATCTTGTTTGATATAGTTAGCTGTTTGTACATAGAGTTGCCTTTCTATATTTATATTTGTGGAAGGCATTGATTATTAAAAAAAAATCATTTTGTATTACCATTCTCCTGTGGCTGTCCTGCTGCTTTGCACATAGTATGTAATTGGCAGTGAATGTATTCATTAAATTGAATGGAGTTTGTATATATGATGTCTAGTTAATCAGAATATACTGTATCCTTATTCTTTGGAGCGAATACCAGTTTATTACACTACCAAATGGACTGCTCTTCTCTTATATAGCAGTGATAATACATTTGTTCTGAAGAGGAGTTAGTTTGAAATGTTATGCTAATTTTCACAGTTGGTCCAAATGACGCTACATTTCCACATTTTCATGTGACTTTGTGTTTTGAGTATACAAGGATTGGGAATACCATTAATAGCATAAACAACTTCATTCAGCTCTGACCATTGTTAAAAGACCTTGCTTTTTATTGTTAAGCATTTGTGTTAAGTTTATTTTGGGGAGAAAGTAAAAAATACTTGTTTTGAATTTTATTATTTTTTTATACAGCAGGTTCTTATTAGTTATCTGTTTTATATATATTAGTGTATACATGTCAATCCCAATCTCCCAGTTCATCACACCACCACCCCACCCCCACTTTCCCCCCTTGGTGTCCATACGTTTGTTCTCTACATCTGTGTCTCTATTTCTGCCCTGCAAACCGGTTAAAAAATACTTTGTTAATCGAATAGTATTACCGTTAAATAATTTTTTTAAACAAAAGCAACCTCTGCAGTAAAACATCACCTTTAATCTTTAAAAACTAAAAGGATTTAATGTGCACAAAAGTATAGAGACTAATAAAATAAAGCCTCTATAAATCTCTTTTTCAGATCACCATTATCAAAAATTTGCCACACCACTTTGTTTTAAATTCCTGACAATATTTCTGTATACTACAATATGCATCTCTAAAAGATAAGGGCATTTTCTTACCCAACCAGAGTAATTCCTTTATACCATTTAATGTACAGTTCATATTCAGATCTCTTCATTTTCCTTGAACATTTCAAATAAGGTCTATATTATTTTGATGGTTATGTCTCTGGAATTTCTTTAATTTAGAACAGTTCTTCCCTTTTACTGTCTCTCTCTCTCTTTTAAAACATGGTCTAGATTTTAGTTTAGTCTGTGTGCTTCTGTTTAATTCAGTGGTTCCCAGTTTCCCACCCCCAGGGGTTTTTTTTGATTTTTCCTCCAGGGGGACATTTGGCAATGTCTGGAGATATTTTTAGTATCACAACCTGTGATAGGGTTGCTACTGGCATGTAGTGGGTAGAGGCCAGGGATGCTGCTAAACGTCTTGAAGTGTATATATAGGACAGCTCCCAACAACAAAGAATTATCTGGCTCAAAATGTCAGTGGTGCCAAGATTGAGGAGCCCTGATTTAACTTTTTCCTGATATTTGCCTTAATAATTTTTATAAACTGCAAGTTATTTCAGGGAGGCAAGAGTACTTCATAGGAGGTACTGTGTATTTTATGTTGCATACATCAGGGGCATATAATGTTTAGTTGTCTCACTTTTAGTAATTAAACATTGGGTTCAGGTGTTGACAGCTTTATCCCTTAAATATAGAATTTAAAGTCAGCTTCTCTAGAGCAGAGTCAAACAACAGCCTCTTTTTCTGGTGGAAAGAATATTGAACTTGTTAATTGGATAACTGATCTCTTGGTGTTAGATCTTTAGAAACTTGCTATCTATATAAGGATCCTGTGCTTCTGTTTTCTCATCTGTAGCAATGAATTGAACATGGTGATTTCTAAGACCCTTGCATTTTGATGGTTCTTTGTATTAGACAAGAATTTGATGCACAAATACCATTTCATAAAATATCCAGCTAGTCAAAACAGCACATCCAAAATAGCTTAGATATAACTTAAATTGTCATGCTTTGAATATTGATAACTTTGACAGATTATTTCCCTTAGGGATGAATAAACTTAGTAAGGACATCCCTTTCCTTCTGTCTCTCCCCTCTTCAGGAAAGTTATTTATACATTTCATTTAAGGAAAATGTTTCAGAATATTTATGTGACTTCCTTATTCAGACCATTTTTAATGTTCCAGAACTTGGCCATTATTCAAAATGAATTTTTTTCTATAGAAATAATATGATAACAATGAGTTAGGTTTCAATGGGAAAATGCATTTTAGTTTTTCATCTGAACTTCCTCAACTAAGGATATGTTAAAGAGGTATATGCCCATAACTTAGTTGACATTTGAATAAAGGGTTACTTATTTTTGTATTTTTATGAGACTGCATCCCCTTATATCAGTCTCTCTACTTGTTCTGTAATGTAGCGCAAGAATTTTTCCAGGTGGGAAAAGAGGAATTGGTGTTAAAGGAGGAAGTCCTCTTCTGCTTCCTCTTCAGAACTCCTATGGCTCTTTTTTTCCCCTCTCTTCATCTTATGCACTTTCTACCTTGTATTATTGTTATTGTATACTTTTACTCTCACATTAAAGAAATAAGCTCCTAGGTAGTAGGCTTAATTTTACACATCTCATAGTAGTAAACAGCAATATCTCTTGTACAAAGACTGTTTGTAATAAAAGTGTGTTTAATAAATCAATGAAGATAGCATTTTGCCCTAACCTGCTACCTAATATTTGATTTTTATCTATCTATAAAATATACCTTTAAATTTATTTTTTGTAACTACCTCTCCCTTCTCCAAATACACTGCAACCTTTTAGAATCTGAAAGGGAAGGGTCCCCAAACCATCTTTTTATTTATTCAAGAGTTATTTGAGTCCTGACAATGTGATGAGCATAGTTCTAGTTGCTGTATATATATCAGTGCTCCAAACAAAGTGCCTATTTCCATGGAGTTTAGAAAGACAGTAAATATGTATAATAAGTCATGTGAAAAATTCATGAAAAAATTACGCAGAATAAGCATCTAGAGATGGCTGAGAGACTTGCTTAGGTCTCACAGGTAGCAGATGAAGCAGTAATGGTACCTAGGTCTTTAGATCCTAACAGTATCCTTGAAATTAGTTTATTCTTCATTAATCTTAAACTGGGGGGTGGGAGAGAATATAATAGACATCCTTTCCTATTCTTTTCTTTCATCCTAATGTCTTTTTAAAAATCTATATATAGAATTTCATAGTCACTTGAATCTACTGATTTTTAAGTTACCAAGTTTTTCACATAGCAAGAATAGTGGGCTTTAAAATTCAATATGAAAACTTCTTTTTTTTTTTATCAGTTCACTCAGTCCCATGTAATTAATTTTTTTTTCATCTTGATCTTTTGTTAGCACTTTTATGAGTTCATCCGTTTTTCATTAGAGTTCTGAAAATGCTTATTCATTCAGTTCAGCAGTACAGTCAGTTATCAGAAACCTGTACTTGTCAGAGTCTTTTCCATGAATTTCTTGAAGATGAAACCCTTTTATAGGAACATATTTGCAAAATCATCAGAGTACACCCAGAACTGTCTGTAAATGACAAAAGACTTAAAAATGACCACGGTTAAAGATTTGATGAAAGTTCATAATAATGCAGTTGACAAGAAAATTAGTTATTTCTGAGATATACATTTTAAAGTAATAACTAGGATTATTACTTATAACATTATACCAGAACATATAAGATTTTTAGAAATTTCATGTAATGTCTGAAACATTTATATTAACATATTTCCATACATATTTCCATACAAATACAAATATAAGATTTTTAGAAATTTCATGTAATGTCTGAAACATTTATATTAATATATTTCCATACATATTTCCATACAAATACAAGATTTTTAGAAATTTCATGTAATGTCTGAAACATTTATATTAACATATTTCCATACAAATAACCCAATGAAAGTTTAGTATTAGTTGTTTTGTTTGTTTTTTTATACTGCAGGTTCTTATTAGGCATCAATTTTATACACATCAGTGTATACATGTCAATCCCAATCGCCCAATTCAGCACACCACCATCCCCACCTCACTGCAGTTTTCCCCCCTTGGTGTCCATATGTCCATTCTCTACATCTGTGTCTCAACTTCTGCCCTGCAAACTGGCTCATCTGTACCATTTTTCTAGGTTCCACATACATGCATTAATATACGATATTTGTTTTTCTCTTTCTGACTTACTTCACTCTGTATGACAGTCTCTAGATCCATCCACGTCTCAACAAATGACTCAATTTATGAAAACTTTTATGGATGGGAATTCCCTGGCGGTCCAGTGGTTAGGACTCCGGGCTTTCACTGCTGAGGGCACGAGTTGGATCCCTGGTCAGAGATCTAAGATCCCACAAGTTGTGCTGCGCGGCCAAAGAAAAAGAACTTTTATGGAGACGTTTTAAATCAATAAGAAAACATATTTCTTCTGCACTTAGTATCCCTCATGAAAAGATTGAGATGCATTTTTCTTAGTAAATTTTCACCAAACTTAGTTAAGATACAATGTGGCATAAGGGGACCCTGTGTCAGAAAAGCACTTTTGATTGAAATTTAATACCTTCTGTGATCTAACTTGTAGCTTTGACTTTTCCTATCGTAAACCCTGTATTCTAGCATATAGAAATTTTATGCTTGTCTACCAGTGCTACACTCCTTCTTCTCTTTTTTTCTTATACCAATTAGTTATTTTGGTCAAAATCCTTTCATATTCTTTCTGCATGCATTGTCTCCTTTAAAGAGTTTTAGTACCTTTGATCTATACTTTTGGTTTGGCACTTTGCACCGCTCTTTGATATCTTTTGTTTTCTAAAACCTTAATCTGAAACATTATTTAATTTTTCACCTGTTCATTTTAACCTGTGTTCATTTTTCCATGATTATTTCCTTTTTTTTTTTTTTTGTCTTCTCCCATTGGATTGAAAAATTGTAGATATTTTAACAGAGAAAATTTCATTGGGATGCAACTTTTTCTCTAGAAAGACTCATTGTCTGGACCATGGTTAAAGATAGGAGGACATAGTTTTTACCACTCTATAATATTGAATCACATGTGTCTATGACCAAACCATGCTGAAAAGTCCCCTTCCTAATGTATAACACTTATGCTTTCACTACTGCATTTAAAAATAAAAGTCAAAAAAAAATGATTGTCTCGCGAGCTCGCCAGCCTGCAGGCGGGTCGCTACCGGGCGTGGAGCCGGGCGCCCGGGGCGATGGGTGAGTACAGGAAGCGGCCGAGAGGACAGCACGGGGTTCCCCCGGCCTCCGTGTGGAGTGAGTGGAAGCACGAAGGAGGGTCTGAGGAGGCCGCCTGCACGGCCCTCTGGCGCGGCCGTTGAGGACTCACCCCCCCCCCCCCGCCCTCCGCGCGCGCGCAGTGCGCCCCCCCCCCCCACGGTGCGCCCCGCCGTTCCCGCGCGCGCCATCCCGGGTGGGACCTGCAGCCGCAGGGCCCACCTCCTGCCTCCCAGCTCTGCCGCCCGCTGCCGGGCTTCGCTGGGCCGGGAGAGCCGTCCGACTGCCGGAACGAGCCTTTCCGGCTGAGGAGGCAGTGCGTTCATTTGGGCGCGCCCCGGGAAGGAAGGTGCCTCCCGGCGCGCATCGAGAGCGGGGCGGGGAGGGGCCGGGCTTTGCCTGCGGCCCGGGAGAGCGGCGTTGGGACCGCGGAAGGGCGCCTGCCCCCTCGGGGTCTGGGATTCCGGGACCCCTGGCTCCGTTGAATGTCCGGGACGGAAGGGGCCTGGTCGACCCCGTCCGCCACCCTCCCCTCCCCCTTACCACAGACCGGGGAAATGGACGCCTGGAGAGCGGAAATCCAGTTATCAAAGTTGACTCCAGAAGAGAGAACCTAACAGACCTAACAATGGAAGAAATTGAGAAAGTTATCAAAAAGCTACCATCCCCCAAAACACCAGTCCCAGATGGTGTTTCAGGTGAATTCTTTTAACTTTCAAGAAAAAGATAATGATAAGATTTAAATTGTTCACCAGCTTAAAGAAGGAAAAATGTCAGATTTCTTTTACAAAGCCAGTGGAACATTGACACCTGAACTTGACATGAAGATAGTACTGAAATTGGAAACTTGGTTAAAAAAATCCTTCCCGAAGAAGATCTTAAGCAGAGTTAACGTGTTTCTTTTGGTATTTCTGATTGGAATAATTTTTTTTCAAGTCCAAAAAAAAAATTATTGTCTTTTTCTTAACTCCCTCCTATCATATAGGTATTTAAGGTTAATACATAGCAAAATTTTTGAAAATTTTCAAATATTTACGGAGATTATTTTCAGAGTGTTCTGTGTCTATTTATATTTGAAATACTAGAAATCTGAAATGTTATTTCATATTAAACTGCATTAGCTTAACGGAAATTTAGAAAGAAGCATATTATTTCCCCCTAAATTTAACATTCAATATTAAATATGTATTGATTAAATATAGGATTTATGCCTGGTTGCTAGACAGGTGACTTTTAAAGATGGAACAATAGAGTTTCTGATGTTACGTTGGTTAAGAATTTTATTTCCGAAGTTTTAAAATCTTATTTCTGACAGCTAGATACTAGGCATGAGGGTAATTGTGTTCTAGGTTGTTAGTAACTTTTATATCTATTTTAGTTATTACAGTGTTAGAAGTACTTTAGACTTGTGAAATAAATTTCACCTGATCGTGTTAGTGATTTTTATATAATACTTATCAACTTTTGATCAGCAAACTGTAAAGAATTATATCTTTATACCTATTGGTAAGTAGCACCATGACAAGGGATGTCAAAACAAAACTTTTCCCCGTCTTAAGAGTTGCTCTTTTCTAATTCTTTACATTTCTTTTAATTGAATCTGGTCTATGTTACTGTTTATCAGTGGTTCTCAGTGTATGGTCTGCAGCCCTCTCAAGTTCCCAGAAATCATTTCAGGATGTTCAAGAGGTCAAAAATGTTTTCATCCCAATACTAATATGTTATTTGCCTTTTGACTGGGTTGATATTTGCACTGATGATACAAAAGCAATGGTAGGTAAAACTGCTGGCCTCTTAAGGCCATGGCACCAAATTGTGCCAGTATCATTGTAGTTATCACTGCCATATACTCACAGTTAAAAAAATAAAATGAAAGGCCAGTTTCACCTGAAGAATAATCTGGATAGAGCAAGAAATATTAATTTTTTGAAATTTCCACTTTGGAATACATGTCCTTTTAATGTTATTGTGTGACAAAATGGGAAGTACACATAAAGCACTTATGCATATAAAAGTATGGTGGTGTTTGAGGGAAAAGCACTTGAGCTTTTTTGAGATGTGAGGTGAATAGTCCACTTTTTTTTTTATGAAATGTCTTTTTTGCTGGAAAAATATAAAAGACAGACATACTATGCCTGTCAAACTTGGGTATTTGGCAAATGTTCTCAGAAATGATCGAAGTGAGCCTATTCCTTTAAGGGAAACAATCAACAGTATTTGTCACCAGTGATAAAATTAAGCTTTCAAGCACAAACTAGAATTTTGGAAATTTTATTTGCCTGGGCTTGACAGCGTTCCAGTACTTAAAAACTTTTGTAATGAAGCCAGTAGTGATATTAATGTTTTGATTTTGTGATACTGTAGTTTGATTTCAAATACGGTAAATATTAATAAATATAACCCTTATATGAAGTCCTTGGGAGCAGCACAGTACTTTATAGGTGTATAAAGGTGTCCTGAGAACAAAAGATTTAAGAACAGCTAATTTAGGTCCTCTACCAAAGTCAAAGGTTTCATGTCTAAGTATTAACCTCATAACCTCTCCCATCCACTACCCTTCCCCCATGAAATTAGAATAGAAAAGAATACATATGATTTCAGTAAGAAAAGAAAATAGACTACATATGATATGAATAATACATTCTTAAATTATTCTACAAATGTAATTTTCTCCTTTAAACTGTGGGCTTATCTATCCCATTGAAATTATTCAGGATTGCATTGTATTTATCATTGATTTTGATGTTAAAATATTTTTCTCTTCTCTTCCTTTTTCTTCTGTTTATTTCTCTTCCAAGTTTCCTTTTCTCCTTTCATTCCTCCCCTTCTTCTTTTTTTGGTATTTGTTTTCTAGGTGGAGTCTTTCATTTTGGATCAGGAGGATTTGGAAAATCCAATGCTGGAAACGGCTTCCAAGTTCCTCTTGTCAGGTGCTGCTGATGGTGCAGACCTCAGGACAGTAGATCCAGAAACACAAGCTAGCCTGGAAGCTTTACTAGAAGCTGCAGGTAAGCCTGCAAACTCTACATATATAATAAGCCTAATTTTCCAAAGTTCTACATAACTCTTAAAAACTCTGGTTCTTATAAATGTATGATGTTGTATATTTAGTGTAAGACTATTCATAAAGCTTAGTGGATTACTTTCTAGAGCATTACATGCAACATTTCATATAAGCATAGTTTCATTACCAGAATAAAATTGACAGGTTGTTGTAAACCTTATAAACAGAGACTTCTTTGTTAATTTTATTTATTTTGTCTGTGCTGGGTCTCCGTTGCTCCGCGTGGGCTTTCTCTAGTTGCGGCGAGCAGGGCTACTGTGTTGCGGTGTGCGGGCTCCTCACTGCGGTGGCTTCTCTTGTTGTGGAGCACGGGCTCTAGGCGCGCGGGCTTCAGTAGTTGTGGCACATGGGCTCAGTAGTTGTGGCTCATGGACTCTAGAGCACAGGCTCAGTAGTTGTGGTGCACAGGCTTAGTTGCTCCGTGGCATGTGGGATCTTCCTGGACCAGGGCTCGAACCTGTGTCCCCTGCATTGGCAGGCGGATTCTTAACCACTGCACCACCAGGGAAGTGCAAACAGAGACTTCTTATACAGTTAGTTTTCATTAGTCCTGAATTCCATTTTTGCAAATTCACCTACTTTATAAAATGTATTTATACCCCCAAATTATAGTGCTTTCTCAGTCTTTCTTAGAAATGCACAGAATGGTGAAAATTTTGAGTTGTTCTGCGTGCATGTTTTCTGCTGAAGTGATGCTCTCTGCCTTCTTGTTTCAGCTCTCATACTGTAAACAAGTGTCCTTTCCATGGTCTACTTAGTGCCACATTTTCCACAGTTTTGTGCCTTTTGTTGGTGATTTCAAATGGCCTCCAAGTATAATGCTGAAGTGCTATCTAGTGTTACTAAATGTGAGAAGGCTGTGATTTGCCTTTTGTAGAATATACGTGTATTAGATAAGCCTCTTCAGCATGAGTTATAGTGCTGTTGGCTGTGAGTTCAATGTTAATAAATCAAGTATAATATATTAAATAAGATTGTATTTAAACAAAAACACACATAAAACAAGCTTATGTATTGACTGGTGAATGCAAATGCTGTGGCCAGAGACTTGCAGGCACCTAGCCCTGTATTTCCCCTTGGAGCAGTGGTTCAGTATTCATTAGTTCAGTGTTCCCAGTGACTTTACAGAACATAACTACCATGAATAATAAGAATCGACTGTGTATAATTCCTTCCACTTTTTTGTCATAGATTGTCTTTTAAAACCTTGTAAAGTGAATCATCATTATATTTTTGTAAAGTGAATCATCATTATATTGTCCTCATAGGAAGTGTTTTAATTAGAGTTTATATACATAACCAAGAGTAAGCATCATGATATGTAATATGCCTTAAATATAAGGGAACAGTAACTCTAAATCTCTATGATCATTTAAAACAACCATATTTTCTTAACTTTCCTAAAGTGGACATAAATATATGGTGAACATTAATTGTTCATGGCTTGAGCACCCTGAACCAATGCTAGATTCTGTACATTCAATGCATATAAACTGATATTTCATTATAGCATAAAACTGACCTATTGCTGTTTGATAATCCTTTCAATAAATATCTCAGAACACAGCCTCTAAATATTTGAAGGACTCATGGTTAAGTTTGATTTCTATCCTGGGTAAAATTCTAGAATGGATTATTAAGGGAATCTTGACCAAATGCAGATGAAAACATGGTAGGGGCACATGCAAGGTTCTTTCCTTGAGTATGGAAAACTGTACAGGGTAGCAGTGATATAATTTAGCATTTGCCTGAGATTTGATGTTGCTTTAGGAGTTTACCTGAGAGAAATGAGGACTGTGAAATTATTTGAAACCATGTCATAAGAGGAACAGGGAATGTTTCTCCTGAAGATGAGAAGGCTCAAGTTGAATATAAGAGGGATATTTGTTTTCTGTGGTTCGAAGAGGCAGAACCAGGTTTAAAGAGGCTACATGAAGGTAGATTTCAGCTGAAAGGAGCTACTTTTGGAGGTAGAGTTCCTTTTTATAGGATGCTAATAGTTGCTTCATTTTTCTCACTTCTGTGTTTATTCCCTTTTTTTTCCCGTTTTCTTTATAATAGCTAACAATCAATCAAGGTGTCAGCTAAGCTGAGTTCTCATCTGTAGGCTGTACAAGAAAATCCATTTCCAAGTTTATTATTGTTGGCAGCAGAATTTAATTCCTTGGAATTGTGGGACTGAGATCCTGATATTCGTACAGACTGTCAGCTGAAACTGCTCTCACCTCTTTGAGGTCGCCCACATTCCCCCCATCTTCACATCAGCATGGCATGTGGAATCCTTGTGCTTTGAATCTCTGATTTCCTTTTCTCCAACCAGCCAAAGAAATCTCTTTGGTCTTCCTGCGGTCATGTGATAAGGTCAGGCCCACCCAGATAACCTTCTTATCTTCAGGTCAACTATGCCATATAGCATAACCTAACCATGGGGATAAAATCTATCAAATTCACAGTCCCAAAGATTATATAGAGTGTGTATACCAGAGCTGGGTAATCTTGGGAACATTTTGGAATTCCTAGTTTACCAGTGATTGGACAGAAGCCTCTCCATTTCTTTGAGAACCCCCAAATGTCAATATCTTTAAGTCTTTTCTCTGTGGCTGTTTAATTTCTTGAGAGACACATCTGCCTGTTTTTGTCTAGTGAATTATAAATGCTGGCTGCCAGCATTTGGGGAGCTGAGAGTAGAAAAGGGGCTAAGGATCTCACTGTTTATCATGCATATGTTCACTTAATCCTCATTTTCAATTTAGTATTATCTCTTCCTCATCTATAGCCAATATCTTCTAGCCCAGGGTCTTTCTGGCTTAGTCTCTTTAGAGAATAATTATCTGGCTGTGCAGTTTGGGATGGAGTCTTAAATGTCTGACTGCTCCTCACAGGTGTTCAGCCAGTCTCTCTGTTTTCCAACCCAAGCCTCACCCTGAACCTGGAACCTGTAGTCCTCCTGAGTCCTATTGGGCTGATCACTTTGTTTCTCACTGATTTCTATGTTTCTGCTTATTCTGTTCTGCTAAGTCAGTTAGTCTCCTCTTTACTATGTCTTCATGAATATTAGCTTTGATTCACAAATTTCTTCTAGTTTTATCAAAGATGGAGTTCCTGTTGTATTTTAGTTCTCCTTTGAGTAAGTTCTGAGAAGAAAAAGGGGGGAAATAATTGTCTTAAAATCATCTTGAAATCAAAAATCTAGATAATCATTTAATACACCTTTTCTCTGAAATTATATGGTTCTGTTCAATTGATTAAATGTCATAACTTGGAAAGAATAATTTGGTCATCGTGTATCTTTTCTGTTATTGATCTTTACTGATTAATATCTAATAATTGAATAAGACCAGTAAAAAAGATCACCATAATCCAGAGTAGCTAGATAAATTCATTTCCAAGCACTGTTTATTTATTTGAAAGGTTACTATGTATTTCTTAGTTACTTCCTAGTTATTTTTACTAAGCTAGTTATCTTTACTTATGAAGATATGAGAAGTTCATAAAAATTTAATATGGAATATTTTATTTTAAATGTTATTTTTTTAAAACAGGGATTACTTTCTTCTGATCTGGACGTATCCTCTTGTTTAGTTCTTTTTTGTCACTGACAAATAGTTGTTATATAGCCCATCTGAGTTGGCTAAAATATTGGAGCTAATTCTCTCATGTGAGAATGCATCTGTGATATTGGTCTCAATAATGTTAGGATAGGGGCTTCCCTGGTGGCACGGTGGTTGAGAGTCTGCCTGCCAATGCAGGGGACACGGGTTCGAGCCCTGGTCTGGGAAGATCCCACATACCGTGGAGCAACTAGGCCCGTGAGCCACAACTACTGAGCCTGCGCGTCTGGAGCCTGTGCTCCGCAACAAGAGAGGCCGCGATAATGAGAGGCCCGCGCACCGCGATGAAGAGTGGCCCCTGCTTGCCGCAACTAGAGAGAGCCCTCGCGCAGAAACGAAGACCCAACACAGCCAAAAATAAATAAATAAATAAATAAATAAAGCCAGAAAATCTCTTTAAAAAAAAATAATAATAAAATAATGTAAGGATACTTAACTAACCACAGATATCTCATTGAATAAATACTACTGTAGCATGTTCAGACTACAGTTGCCTTTTAATATTAGTGACACAAATTATGCAGTAGGTATCAGTCTTACCACAGATTAAGACTGTTTTTATCCTTTGTACATCTTGATTGTAGCAGACACTAAATTTGACTGCTCTGAACATTTGTTATATCTAAATATCTAAAATCAGAAATGCTTTTTGCCATATTTATTCCATAAGATGTAATATTTCATATCTTGGATTTGTCAGAAGGAACAGCAAACGCGTATAAAGTTTTTTTAAAATAAACTTCAAACACAAACTTATATGATATTATTGAGTCCTTCCACTATCAAAAGAAATCCGTGCAGATATGTTTATTATCACTTGGGAGATCTTTTTGGTCTTTGTCTTAGTTAAATAGTTTGTTTTAAAACCTCTAATAGTGTTTCTTAAACCTTAATTGCATTTGAATCACTTGGGGATCTTTTTTAAAAATGTAGGTTATTGATCAGTAAATTTTAGGGTCTCAGATTCTGTATTTCTAACAAGCCCTCGCAAGTGACAGTAATGCTTCTATCAGTAGTTCATGAACTACATGTTGAGTAGTGGGGTTCTGTAATATCCATTATAACATTAGATGTTTTATCTTCAAGTTAGAGCAAAGGTTCTTAATCCTGGCTGTGCTTCAGAATCTCCTTAGAGCCTTTAAAGTATGTAGATCCCTAGGCCTTCCTTTTACTTACTGAATTCTATCTTTAGATATAGGAGAGTTCAGCATCTGTACTTTTGAAAGGCTCCACTGATGGGCAGCCTGGATTAGCAGCACTGAGTTTAGAATAATAAAGGTTAGAGATCAGCTTGCTTTATAGTGATATGTAGAATAGCAACAAGTTGTGTTTCATGTACATGGTGACTAACCATTTCTGCTTTTGAAATTTTAAAAAAATTTGTCTATTCTGATTATTTTTTAGATATGGTGTTTTTAGACATGATTTTGGGTGTATGTAGTAAATTGTAGTCGTAATTTGAAGCAAATAGGTACTCATAGATAGGTGATCTTTTCTATAACCTATAATGTCTTATATGGCCATTTTTTGGTCACAAGTGGTAGTAGCCCAACTAAACATTCTTAAACGAAAATGGGCATTTACCAAAGGTATGGGGATGGTGCTGGCTTCTGGCAGTACTAGTGTCAATGAGTCAAATATAACTTGATCAGAACTGTCTCCTTCCTATTTCTCTGCTCTCCTCTCCTCTATGTTGACTTATTTTGGGTAGTCTTTTTCTCTTTGTGGTGATAAAAGTGACCAAATAGCTCATGACTCCCAATTTAGCAACCTTTGAGCATAGGTTCTTCTTGCAAACGTACGGCAGAAGTCTGAGCGAGGACACCCGATTGTGCCAGCATAGACCAACGACCCATTTCTAGAAGCAGAGAGTCACAGAGTTGAGCACTTACGGACCACATGGAAGGAATAAGACTACTAGAAAACTGGAGAACAGGGATTTCCCAGAAGATTCTGGCCAGGCAATATATATGTCCAGTGTATCATTTGGAGTTTAACATAAATAGAGTTAAGTAACTTGAATTTTGCTTTGTTTCTCCTTTTGGGTATATCTGAATTGGTGTGAAAATAATAGAATAGGAATAGGCAAATTATCTACGGCTGATGGTAAAGCCTTTGCAGATCCTGAAGTGCTTCGGAGGTTGACATCATCTGTTAGTTGTGCGTTGGATGAAGCTGCTGCTGCGCTTCCCCGTATGAGAGCTGAAAGCACAGCAAACGCAGGGCAGTCGGACAAGTAAGTGGGTTTCCACTGTGATCAGTATAAAAACATTTTCTTAAAAATAATTAAAATAGCTAACATTTACTGAGCATGTATTTTGTGCCTGGCACTATGCTAACCACTTTACCTGTGATATCTTACTTATACTCACGAAAAGCCTTAGGCATGGATTTTGTTTTTATTCCCATTTTACTCATGAACAGCTGAAAAGAAGTAACTTAAGATTGAATAGGTAACAAGTAGCAGAGGCAGGACACCAGTGTCTGTCTGACTACAAGGCTGACTTCTTAGCCAATATGTTATAAAAGACCTTTTGCTTATTTAGATTTTGTTTTCTTTTAATGTTTTGGTGACAAAGAAGTAAATGATTTCTAATTAGTCATGCCATTTTCTACTTCATGTGCATAGTTCTGACCATTTTAAAGGGCAGGGCTTTTATTTGTTTATTTGCTTTATGAATGTTCAAAAACGTCAAAGATCTAGTTTCCGTAACTTAATGTAAGTGAGTTCCAGGGATGTTATTTTTATTTGTCCTATAATTCCTTTTATATAATATTTCACGTTTAGTAAGAACTCAGTAAATATTTTCTGACTTGGCCTTTAAAGTTTTTCTGATGATGTTAAGCAAGAAAAAACAATCACACCATCTTGTATATAAAATAATTATGGATAGTATAATGAAAAATACAATGCCAAGGAAGCAGCTGGAAAAGAACCATTAATACATGTTACTGTCTTCACCCTTCAGAGGCTTCTTTTTTTTCCCTTTAACTGAAAAGAAGCCATTAAGCCATTTTATTTACAGTTGACTCTTGAACAACACAGGTCTGAACTGCACAGGTCCACTTATACACAGGTTTTTTTTCTTTCTTTTCTTCTTTCTTTTTTTTTTTTTCTTTTGTCCACGCCACGTGGCTTGTGGATCTGTTTCCCGACCAGGGATTAAACCCAGGCCACGGCAGTGAAAGCCGAATCCTAACCACTAGACTACCAGGGAACTCCCAGCACAGGTTTTTTTCAGTGGTGAATACTACATTGCTGCACAGTCTGTGGTTGGTTGAATCCATGGATGCAGAAACGTGGATATAGAGATATGGAGGAACTGCATTTATGGAGGGCAGACTGATTAAGTTATTTGCAGATTTTCAGCTGAGTGGAGTGTGGTTACCCCTAACCCCTGTGTCGTTCAAGGGTCAACTGTATTTTAGCAGTTCCCTTTAAATAGTTGAAAAAATGAGAATACTCTTATATATGAGTTTAGAGAATAAAAAATAGCATTCAAGAATTGTCTTTTATATAATAGTGTTTTTATGCAACATCTTTTAGTATTAACAAGAGTGAGAATTTGCTGTTTCTCTTAACTGTTTGTCTTCATTCATCTAAGTTTTCTGTTTTTATTAATTTATTTTACCATCCTTCACATAGATTGACTCTCCTTCTTTAGTTAACTTCCAGTTCTATTCCTTAGTTAACGTTCAGTTTTTCTAGCCTACGATATTATTGATATTCTCCAGATATTTTTTCATGTGCCTTCTGGGACTGGCAAGACACCTTGAAGAGTATATTAAAGCTAGTTCAAGCAGGAAATAGAATAGAAAAATAAAGAGTCATAGATTCTTTGGCACTGACACTACTAAAAGTGATCAGCAAAACACTAGACCATGTTTGTGACGGTCATATTTGTTCAGCAAAGCTTGAGAAACAGTGGTGCGCAGTGGGTGTTATGTGCCAGGTTTTACATTAGTTAAGTGTGGTGTCATGTGCCAGATTTCACATACCCTTTGCTCAGAAGTTGTGAAGTTCAACTGTTGCTAGAGTAGTTCCTGAAAGGCTCTTTTAAAGCTAACACACCTAAGGAAATTGAATGAAAGTTCAAATGGGAAAATAAAGGAGGATGTGTGCCTGAGGGGGAGAGAGAGAATGAGAGACCACCCGAAAGGGAGAAAAAGTATGTTCTTCTACATGAAATGTCTTGTGGGAGGGATTTGTCCTGAACTTACTTAAAGGTGATAGAGAACATTGAGTCTAGAGACTGTCATTGCCTATAAAATGGGAAATTAAGAGACAAACTTATTAAGTGCTATTTGAGACTTTCACTTTGCCAGGGGACAGTACAGTTAACAGGTAGACAAAATATATAGTATGGCATACAATGATAACGATTATGGGCAGAAGAAACTGAATGGGGAAGTGCTAAGGCAGTGTTTGGGGTTGGGGATCATGTTGCATTTTTAAGAGGGTAGTCAGGGAAACCCTCCTTTAAAAGGTGGCTTTTTAGCAAAGACCTGAAAGAGATAAGGCAGTGAGCTGCGCCTGGGAGAAGCTTTTTTGTCAGAGGGATAGCAGATACATAAATCTTGGAGTTGCAGCTTAATTAGCATTTTTCATGAAAAACGGGAAAGCCAATTTGGCTAAAGCAGAAAGAGTAAGTGAGAATAGTAGGTGATGAAACCAGAGAAGTAAAAGGAGGAGTTTGAGATCCTACCACTGGACAGGTCTTACAAGGATTCTGACTTTTACTGTGGGTAAGGTTAAAGGCCAGTGGAGGATTCTGAGCAGAGGAGTGACAGGTCTACTTCCTTTTAAGCAAGATCTCTCTGGCTCCTTCACTGAAAAGAGCCTGAAGGAGAGCAAGGGTAAAAGCAGGGAGACTGCTTAGGAGACTTCTCCATAATTTTGGCTAAGGATGATGTTCTTAAAACTGGGTGGTAGTGATAATATGGGTGTAGAAAACAGGTTATCCATGGATGATGGCTTTAGTACCTGAAGTGACAGGGCCACATTTTAAGAGGAGGTTGTAAGAATTGAGGTATATTTGAAATAAAGAGATTATTAATGAAGAGACTTGGATTTAGTGTTTTTCTAAGAATGAATTGTAGCCGCAAGTGAAGGAATCTTTAGAAATGTCCATAGTTGAAATTCTTTTGGAAGATTTACAGGGCAAATGCTTTACTCTAAATATAACTTTCTGTTGTTCCACCACTTTTTCCACTCTCCTTTTGCTTGAATTAAGCCTTTGCCTTACCTGGATATTTTTCATACTTCCCCAAAACATGATGGCATAAGTAAATACTTCAAAAAAAGAATCTCCTTCTCAGTTATTCATAGATTAGTCAAAATTACATGCTCACAACTTTCCTATCTGATTTCCCTTTACTTGATTGAAGAACTCAGATAGGTGTTTATAATTAGTAAAAGTTTTACCCATTTCATTAAATCTTATAAAATTGTTCTAGTGACTAAACAAACAGAAGTGTAATTATAACTTGTATTTCCTTCATGTGATTTTTCTATACAATTTTATATTTTAAAATTCTGTATTTTTCCCCTACTTATAGTAAATTAGACTTTATCTTTCAGTTACATGACCGAAAACATTTTGTAATGTGGATAATTTTAATTCAGTGACTTTTATATGTAGATTTTAAAAACTCAGTGAACTGAATCATTTTATTTTCTTTTTGTTATGAGTCATATTGAAATAATGATTCTTTTTAGCACTACTGTCCAGATTAATTTCAAAAATCAACACTTATGCTGGGCAATATTTTATATTCTTATATCCTGATATTACAATATTCTTCCCCCAATAGCCGCAGCTTGGCAGAAGCCTGTTCAGAAGGAGATGTAAATGCTGTGCGAAAGTTACTCATTGAAGGGCGAAGTGTAAATGAACACACTGAGGAAGGGGAGAGCCTCCTTTGTTTAGCTGGTCCTGCTGAATATTATGAGCTTGCACAGGTTTGTATTATCAAAATAAAGCTGACAGTTTTTTGATTGTTTTGTGTTAATTTGGACTGTGTATTAAGGAAATAATAAAATAAAATCAACCATCAGGCTCATTTCAAGAAATAGTTTTGTTAGATACATTTTTTTTGTTTGTTGGCTCTTTTGCTTATTGGCTCTGTAGTATGACTAGGTAGGTGTTAACATAAATATATGTTCAAAAAATTTTGATGAAAATATCATTTTCTAATATCCTTTCAACTTTTTCTTTCATAAGGTTTTGTTGGCAATGCATGCCAATGTGGAAGATAGGTGGATCAAAGGTGACATTCCACCTTTAATGGCTGCTGCTAATGGAGGACATGTCAAAATTGTGAAGTTGCTGCTAGCTCATAAAGCTGATGTCAGTGCACAGTTTTCAACAGGTTATGCATACTTCTTTTTCAGTTTTTAAATATTAACACCCTCTGATAGTAATTAATTCACATGAAAGTGATCATTAGTGATGCTTTTGCAGTTATCAGTGCTGCACATTTGTATATATCTGTGCATTAGCCTTAAAGTACATAGAATATATTTTGAATGAAATTTCTCCTGTTTTGTGTATGAGTGCTATTAACTGGCCTTGGTTCTTTTCTATTAAACACTGGCCCAGTTAAAAGGACCATCCTCTTGGAAGTGGAGAGGATGGTCTCCACCTCTCAAACCCAAGTTTCCTATTTATCAGGGGAAAATGGAAGGGAAGGTAGGGAGAATAAGAAGGATATGCAACAGAAGGCAGGTCTGTCATTGCCTAGTGTTAATAAATTGCGGCCTATAGAAAAAGAAAGTATTATGAAAACATTGTGTTACACAAGAGACAATGTTAACCTAAATCAGTTTTTTTTTCCTTTCAAATTTGGGCATAGATGGATTTGTGTAAAAGCTCTAAAATATATGAAAATATATTTTGTATACTTCCTTCATGCAAGATTTTTAAATTTATTAAATATTTTAAATCATTTTAAAGGTCTGCATGTTCTGGTTTGAGGGGGTTTTAGGAATTCTTATTTTACCCAGAAGTTAACTTTTTTTCCCGTGTAACGTGGGAGATTTTTATCATTATGAGGGAATGTTTTTGAAATTATTTTAACTTTGGCCACCAGTTAACTGATGTGTAAATTTGCAGTGAAAACAGTACGTGATTAAAAGTAACGGTATGAGGTATATCTATATATGATGAATAATTATAATCCAAAGAAAAAATAAAGCTTGGGAAACATTTCTCTGATTAAAGTTAGAATCAGTGTAACTTTTTCCTCATGTGGAAAAAACTTTCCTCAAGTTAGTTTCAGAATTGCTCAGTGCTTTTATAACTCTACAATTGTGATAAGTGTATCTGATTTTCCACATGTGTTTGACCCTGATTTTTAAATGGAAAGAATAGGGAGTTGATTTCAGTAAGATAAAATGTAATGAAGAAAAGAATTATATACATAAGTGTAATAGCTAAATTTATTAAGATTATAGTCTCTCATTTCAGTTTTGTCTTTGATACTAGATAAACCTCTGTTTTATTTTGGTATTTTATGTTAATGTCTTTGTTTTTCTTCATTCAAATAGGCAATACAGCACTTACATATGCTTGTGCTGGAGGTTATGTAGATGTTGTAAAGTTGCTCTTGGAATCCGGTGCTAGTATTGAGGACCGTAATGAAAATGGTCATACTCCTCTTATGGAAGCTGGAAGTGCTGGACATGTGGAAGTAGCCAGATTGCTGCTAGAAAATGGGGCTGGCATTAATACGCATTCCAATGAATTTAAAGAGTGTGCCCTTACGTTAGCTTGTTACAAAGGTACAGTAAAGAACTTGTTTTTTTAAACAAAGTTTTTAAACTCATGCAATGACAGTTACTTCATATAGAATGGTTAGTCACTTAAAATAAAAAATAAATATGGTAATAGTACATTATAAATAAGTGTTTAAAGTGTTTTAGAATTTAAAAGTTTAATATATAAACTTTATATATTAAACTTTTAAAATATACACTCAATATTATAAATATTGTCAATGAAAAATGACTGTTGATCCAGTTGTTTTATTAGAAACAGTTATTTAATTTTAATATGCACTGTATTTTTTAATGCTTTTGTTTGTCAGAGTATCTTGCCTGGTTTACAGAAAAGAATCCAGAAGTATTTCGCTGTAAATGTAAAGTAAATGCAATAAAAGCTAGAATGAGGGGCTTCCCTGGCGGTCCAGTGGTTAAGACTCCGCGCTTCCACCGCAGGGGGCGTGGGTTAGATCCCTGGTAGGGGAACTAAGATCCCACGTGCTGCGCGATACGGCCAGTAAAGAAGGAAAGAAATAGAAGCTAGAGTGATTTATTAACAAGAAGGTGCTTAAGCTATTTCTCATGATACCAAGAAGAAAGGAAAAAAATTGAAGAGAAAGGAGGATATATGAAAAGAAAAATAAAGAGTGGTGTGGAGGGAGTTTGTATTCCAAAGAACAATTTTAGAGTATCATCAACACGTTTAATAAAGTTAGAAGGAAGAGCTGGTAGAAATTGAGAATACCTACCAATATATAGCTGTACAAAGGGGGTACATAGTGTTCTAAATGATGTCAATCAACCTGAAAATATTGATAATAGAGTCAAATATCTTCTTTTGGGGGGGGCAAGATAATTGTCTGGAAAGATACTTGGTCTTCAGCTAGTTAATCTAGATTCTAGATTCTAAAAAGACAGCCACAGAGCCAGCCGTTTTTCGGAATCAACCTTTTTGACAGATAAATTGCTATAAACTAAGAAACTTTTTGAAAAGAAAATTTCATGAAATTTTATACCTGCATAGCCATTCACTTCAATGTTTTCTACCATCTGCAGCTGTGTCATGATTGTATCATAAAATAAGTGATACATTTTTGACCCAGAGGCATCAAGAAAAAGCTCTTGCAAGGCAAGGTACAAAAGTGAAGGAGGCACTCACTCTCAATGGCTGAATCTTCACGTACACTAGCTTGTGAGTGAATGTCTCCTTAAATTTTGCACCCAGGGCTTTGATTCCTTCCCCCTTGTGTTGGCCCTCCTGTTGTTTTGTTTCATTCTATCAGTACTTCAGAGTGGCCAGGGTTTTGTTAGGTCTTTTGGAATCACTTCACTTAAAAAACATGGCTAAAATACTCCTTAGCCACATAAATGACTAAAATTTAAGTTAAATGTAAAAATGTGCTCTAAAGGACTTTTGATTATCTCGTGTTACAGATAATTCAGATTAAGGGTACTTAGGAAGCACACCTGAGGTCTCTTACTGCTCCAGTTGTGTTTAGTAGTTACGCAGAGGTTGATCTTCATTGGGAGGGGAGGAATTAAGCCTTGGGGCAGCCTCTCCAGGGCAGGCTGATTGGGTGGCTCTGTCTCACCTTTCCATCAAATACTTTTGAAACCGGAACTAGCTCCATTTTGCTACTGAGACCCAGCTGGCCAATGAGCTTTGAGATGGGGCTATGTATAACTACTCTTCCCTCTGTCCTATGCTTGTAGCCCCACCATGCTGAGGTTGGGGCTTGCAGGCTTTTGTTAGAGAAACTGGATATAGAACTGAGCTGGTGGAGAACATCTCTACTACTTCCAAGGATCCATGGACACTCTTACTTTCCTCTATTTCTGGTGAGGTCTCTTAGGATACAGATTGACAAGGAGGAGATGGGGAAGGGATAGAATTCAGGCTGAGACTAAGCACTGATGTGGATCTTTGGGAAGGGAGAATGACAGAGAGGAAGGAGAGATCGTTTGTTAACAAAAACAAGGCATGGCAGGTGCTACACTTATTCACCAGAGTTAATTTGAACTGTTCATGATTCCGCCATCCACTCCTTCCTCCATTCCCAGTTGACTGAAAATTGACTGCAGCTCATTCCAGATGAAGTTGGAAAAAAATTAGTCACTTTTCTACTGTTTCTTACATAGTATCTGAAGTCCTTTTTAAAATATAATTTATGTTCATTGTAACTACTCACAAGGTAATCTTTATCTGAACTGAAGCATATGGTTTATTTGAAACTCCATAAATATATGTGTGTGTGTATATATATGTATGTGTATATATATATTTATATCTAAATAAATGAATAAATATAAATGGTGTTGTTTCAAGAATATTTTTATATATACGGTTTCCAACTTACAAGCAGGTTGTTCCTAAAATGTCTGTGATGTAGTTGTTGAAACTTAAAGCTCATTTCCTCATAGAAATAACTTCAGTGATGATTATCATCCCAGGCTACTAGGTCACAAAATCTAATTTAGTCTACAGTATAAGTAAAATAACTATGGCATGCCTGGGCCCTAAAAAGGTTGTAGAGGGGATATTCTGGGTGTTGCATTTTAGGGCCACCTTTGCTCACCTACAGCAAGGATTTTAGTAATAGCAGTTTCTAGGGTAACAGGGTAAGGAGTAGAACAGCACAGATCACTTGTATAATTTGTGTTGGGCAGTTGAGGGTGGCTTGTAGCTGACTTTAGTATTATGGTAATAAATGTATTGCTATAAGTGAAATATAACTTTTCAAAATATTGTAATTTTATTTTTGGGGAATAATAAAATATTTTTAAGAAATCTTATAAACTTTTGGTTTAGGACATCTAGAGATGGTGCGATTTCTTTTGGAAGCAGGCGCAGATCAAGAGCATAAAACAGATGAAATGCACACTGCTTTTAATGGAGGCTTGCATGGTAAGATTGGTGAAATACATACATGAAATATATTTATATATTAGGTAGAGACAGAGCCAGTGTATAGTGAGTGAGTGCCGTTTCCTTGGGTTCAAAGATTCTGTTTATCATGACTTGTGGATCAGAACCTCAGCTATCTGAGTTATAAGAGCCAGTTGTGCAATATTAACTTCTATCAGAGGTGCTTTCTGAAGCTTTGTAGCACTACCTTCATTTTCTGGTTTTATGTAATTGGCACAAAAAGTGACTTTTTAAAAGATGGATCAAGGATATTAAAAATGAGAACATAATCCACAGAGTATGCACATAATACTACTAAGTAAAACATGTTCATCAAACCCGTAATGTAAAATTTATGAAAAATTTGAAATTAGAATATTATTTGCATTACATAATTCCCCCTCTGTCATTCTCCTTTCCCAAGGATCCCTTTCCAAAGATTCTCCCTTCCCAAAGATCCTCTATCGTGGTCTTTTCTCAGCCCTGAATTCCTTTTTTTAAGAACTTTTTTTAAAATTTGTACTTGAGAATGCGTAATTATAGTACTCTTAAACTTTTGTATCTCAGTCTATGACTTGTGGCACAGAAATGAGTCAGAATAACATTATAGACAGATTTATGAGAAAAACACACCAAAGATAAAACAGACCCCAAATTAACTTTAAGTTTCTTGTCTCAACTTCCCTTCAGAGAATGATTATTGAAAGGATGTTAAATTTTAATTACTAATTAAAAAAAAATTAAGTAGCCATTTAAGACTTGAGTTATTTTTTGTTTTTCTTATTGCCATACCAGTGTTTGCTTTAGTAACTTATTCTTTTGATTAAACAAGTTTTCTGGGAGGGTTTTGAGTTCCCCATCTGTGATAGTAATATCCTTCTCTAGGGTTGTTGTGAGGATTAAATGACATAATGTGTCTAAGGAACTTAAAACATCCTTGCCACCCCCATGAGAAACAAACTATATGTAGATTAAAAAATTAAAGTGGAATATTCTGTAGACCTACTCTGCATGCAATGAAAGTGTTATAAGTAGATGAAAGATACTAGTAGGGGCCATACGTTTGGAGACTTGCTAAGAGAATGAGGTTTTAAACTGGACTTTAAAGGAAATGTAGGAGTTGACTACTTATGGAGGGAGAAAATTCTGAGCTAAAGGAACAGCAAAGTAACCACAGTGATAAGACTTTAAAGTTGTGTAATATGGCAAGTACCAAGGCAAAAATGGGCATGACATGTTCAAAAGAAGATGAAATGTCTGTGAGGTAATACAGAAGGAAAAATTGTGTCAAAGGAAGAAAGAATGGAAAAGTGAGCCTTGGGGTTGCCAGTATTTAGGGAAACTGTGAGAAAGGGAGACCGGTAAAGAAGACGGAAGATATTAAGAGAGAACTTCTTTTTCTTTTTCTTAATTTTCACTGGCATTTGATTGTCGAGCAACAAAGGAATTGTCATGTACATATTGTGTTCCCTTTTCCCTAACACATCATGCTCAATTCCCCCACTCCTCTAAAAAGTATTGGATTTTTCTTTTTCTACCTAGCCAAAACTTTGCTTATCCTTAAGGTTTCTATGAAAATCCTGCTTTCCCTTTCTAAACTTTATGCTTTTAGCATGTAAGCTTATACTATGCAGTGTTGATGTTATCTCACAGTAATCTCTTATTTTATGTGCTTACTGGTTTTTTTTTTTTCTGATGGTTAATAAGCTTTTTGATTGAAGGTATTTTTCTACATATTTTATATCCTCAATTGCTATTTACTACTAGAGTAAACTGTAGATATGTCTTAATTAATGCTTGCTTACTCACCTGTTAAATGTAGATTTATTAATTCTTATTTGAATTGAGATCAGTAAACTTCATTGTATAGCAATTGAGAAGTATTTTTAAAGATTTTTTAATGGTGCTGATTCAGTTTTTTTACTTGCATTGTAATCAGGATGGCCACACTGAAGTAGCTAGGTTACTTCGTGACAGTGGTGCCCAAGTGAACATGCCTGCTGATTCATTTGAATCACCATTGACTTTGGCTGCATGTGGTGGGCACGTGGAACTTGCGGCTTTACTTATTGAAAGAGGAGCTAGCCTGGAAGAGGTCAACGATGAAGATTATACACCATTGATGGAAGCTGCTCGTGAAGGACATGAAGAAATGGTGGCATTACTTTTAGGCCAAGGTAACCAATACCAATCAAGACACTAACGCATAAATGTGTAAAATGTAAGATTATGATTTTATAAAATTGAATTTATTTCATTTTTCTAGTAGATTTGTAATGAGGTGCTATCACAAAAACTAAAGATGAAATATTTTCTTTGAAAACAGCTCTCATACTGTACTCAATAAAATCAGATGGACTTCTTTAGTATTTAAGAGCTTTCAAGCCATTTTGTGCTGTGTTAATAAAAATAGAAAGAAGTGGGGGTGGGATAGGGTTGTAGGTTATGTGGGGGCATGTATGAGATTCAGCATTTCTGCAGCTAATATATTGAGAGAATGCCTCGTAGGGCAGAATACCTATTAATAAATATTTTCTAGATGTTTCTAGTGTTTCATAAAGTATGCTATGGGAAATCTTGCCATAAGGACTAACTTGATGAGAATGCAAGAATGCACGTATAAGAAGCTGTCAGGGAGCTCGGTACACAGTGGGCTTCTCTTTTGGGGAAAGTGAAACAGTTACTTGACTGTATTAAGATACCTTAAGTTTAGAAGTAATCTCGCATCTCTATCCATATTGGTAGCCTGGTTTTATATCTCTTTTACTAATAAAGGTTTTGTTTGTACAAATTTAAGAGGAATGGCACATTCTTCAAAAACGTTTTACTGAGAGGTAATATTGACTAGAATTTTAAAAGCATAGTTTTCGGAGCAGACTTCTTCTGTTTGAATCACAAATCCACTGCTTGCCGATTTTGTAACTTTAGGCAAGTTTCTAACCTTCTGAGCCTCAATTTTGTTGTCTGTAGGGTTGTTGTGACAGTTTATAGATGTGTATGAAGCTTTTCGAACACTGTCATATAGTGCCTGTTAAGTGTTAACTGTGGTGATGGTGGTAGTAGTGATGATGATAATGTTGTTGTGACCTTGGGCAAGTTAGTTAATCTCAATTTCCATAGCTGTAAAGATGGAGCTAACAAAAATATGTAAAATGCTTTAAATATTGCCTGACAAATAACAGCATATTAAATATTATCTATTATCATTTTCATCAACATCTTTATCATCATTATTTTGAATCTTTCTAACGAGGGAATGTGGTTTATTTTCTAAGGCCTTAAATCACATGACTTGTACCTTCTGGCTGAATAAATCTTATTCCAGCAGTGTACATCAAATATGGACTAGTGGATGTGGTGTTGATAGTTTTATTTTTAACTGCCTCCTAGAATAGGAGAGAGGTACTTCATCATTTAGTAAATTAATATAAATGTTCATTTTTTGAAGTATAGTTTACTAGGAAATAATCATGTTTTGCTTATCTCTGGAATAAGTTAATGACTTTCTTTAAATAATTAGAATCTTTATTTTAGGAGCAAATATCAATGCACAGACAGAAGAAACTCAAGAAACTGCCTTGACTTTGGCTTGCTGTGGAGGCTTTCTGGAAGTGGCAGACTTTCTAATTAAGGCAGGAGCTGATATAGAACTAGGGTGTTCTACCCCTTTAATGGAAGCTGCTCAAGAGGGTCATTTGGAGTTAGTTAAATACTCATTAGCCGCAGGTAGGCATTTTTGCATTTGGGAGTTTTTTTACATGATTTCTTTAAGTAAAAATATTACAATGCAGATAGCTTTTTTTTGATGTATGATGCACTGAATGTGTATAGAAAAATCATGTGATAAATTTTTTAGTGTATTCTGAATAATTTACCTTATTGCTGTTTGAAATATCTGCAGTTTTAAGTTTAAGCAGTAATCTACTTCTAATTTTTTTTTCTTTTTTGCTTTTAAAGATGCTGACAATATTCTCTATTTCTAGAAATGGATAAGGCTGTTTTGTCTAATTTGAGGAGATATGGCTTATCTAGAAGAAATTTCAGTATCCACATTTGTGTCTTATGATTCTTTTATTAAGGCTGTGTATCTAACACTACTGCAGGAGCTAATGTTCATGCAACAACAGCAACAGGGGATACAGCACAAACATACGCCTGTGAAAATGGTCATACTGATGTAGCAGATGTCTTACTTCAGGCAGGAGCAGATCTGGTAAGCTATGTCACTTTCTAAATCTTAATATTTAAAGCTAAGGCAAGAAATTAATTGAAAGGAGATTATAGACAAAAGGTATTTCTTTACTTCTAATTTTATGTTGGCCTTTTTGCCATTCTTTATCTCATTTAGTCATATTTTTTTCCTATGCTGTTTGGTGTCCATTCTTATTTTCCTTGTTAGCAGGACTATCCAGTGTACTACCCCTTTTCCCCTACAAAAAAGGGAAAATTTTGTGTTTGATATGTTAATAATTAATCGTAATAATTAATACAAATTTTCCCTTAAGTACTTAGCTATTTTTAGAAGCTTTTCTGATTTGTCATAAAAAGGCAAATATGGCTTAGAGGCGGCATTTCACTGTTGTTTAGGAAATAAATTGTACCTATACCATTCAAAGCATTATTAAATAAAGGAGTTAAAAAGATAAGTATTCAGTAAATAATATTTTTCCCTCAAATAACTTTTTATTTAGTGAGAAGGATAAAATACTGAGATCATTTTTTTAAAATATTTATTTATTTATTTATTTATTTTGGGCCGCGTTGGGTCGGGCTTTCTCTAGTTGCGGTGAGCGGGGGCTACTCTTCGTTGTGGTGCGCAGGCTTCTCATTGCAGTGGTTTCTCTTGTTGTGGAGCATGGGCTCTAGGTGCATGGGCTTCAGTAGTTGTGGCACTCAGGCTCAGTAGTTGTGGCACACGGGCTTAGTTGCTCCACGGCATGTGGGATCTTCCCGGACCAGGGCTCGAACCCGTGTCCCCTGCATTGGCAGGCGGATTGTTAGCCACTGCGCCACCAGGGAAGTCCCTACTGAGGTCATTTTAAGGTAGATTACAAAGAGATGTCATAGGGAAAGGACAGACAGTCAAAAAGCTCAGAAGAGGTGAAGACGTCATCTGAGATGTTATGTTTGGGGCTGGGTAACGTTTAGAAAGGTAGATACTGTGCTCTTGTTACAAAAGAGATACTCCACTTGGAAGAAATAGTATGAGTACAGCCTGAGAGGTAGGGAAGAATAAAGCAATTGTGTGTGGGGAAAATAGTCATTCTTCCAGTTTAGCCTGTGAGGGAGTAAGAAAGGTAGGTTTTAGTTAAAACATAAGCACCCGTGTGTTCATGGTGCTGAGATTAATAAGTAAATGTGTTTTCCTGTAGAAGTTCATAGTTTATGACAGAAACTCACATGCAGGCAGAAACAGGCTCCTCAATTAACTGGTTTCTTAACTTAAAATTTACTTAACTTCTCTTTCCTCATTTATGAAAGGAGAGGGTTAAATTAGATTACTGTTGTGGCCTCCTTCAGCTCTGTCTGTGTTGGTACAACGCTTGGAGAACTTATGACGCACATTATATTCTAGCTAGTCATGTGCATATTCCTCTTATTAGGTTTTGAGCTTCTTCAGCTTAGGAACTAAATTTCCAGTGTTTACTACAGTGACTGTGAAACATACAGCAATGTAATCTTGCTTAGTGAATTGCAATTAAAACAACTTAGTGGGGCTTCCCTGGTGGCGCAGTGGTTGAGAATCTGCCTGCCAATGCAGGGGACACAGGTTCGAGCCCTGGTCTGGGAAGATCCCACATGCCGCGGAGCAACTAAGCCCGTGAGCCACAATTACTGAGCCTGCGCGTCTGGAGCCTGTGCTCCAGCAACAAGAGAGGCCGCGATAGTGAGAGGCCCGCGCACCGCGATGAAGAGTGGCCCCCGCTTGCCACGGCTAGGGGAAGCCCTCGCACAGAAACGAAGACCCAACACAGCCATAAATAAATAAATAAATAAATAAGTTAAAAAAAAAAAACAACTTAGTGTATGACTTAAGAGAAAAATCATCAGATGTAAGTGTAAAAAATATTGACATATAAAATGCTTTATAAAAGGTGTTTTTTTCTCAAACCATTATACTGTAAGATCTGAAAATTTTTCCTATGCTGATATTCTGAATTGCAAAAATACAGCTGGTTTGCCATCCTTTTGAAACCCAGAAATCTCTAGTAATATCTTATAATTGATGGTATTAAATGTCACTAGCCTTGTTATTTTTATGTACGGTAAAATAGAGATAATGGGAAGTCTGTAAAGGCAGAGAGTGATATATTTAGAGAAATTCATACACGTAGGATACAAACTTATGAAAAGAAAATCACTTGTAGTGGATTAGGATAATGTTGATTGTTTGGAGAGGGCTGTGCTAGAGTGCCATTCATTGTTCAAGTTCCACAGTCCTTTTCGTAGAGAGAAGGAAAAATTACCCAGATGGATTTCGATGAGGGTGTAACAATCACATGAATATAACCCCAGTTCTTAATTTATCTATATTTCCATAGAACATGTTTCTAATTTGAGATTGTTTAAATTAAAGAATATATTCCTTGATTTACTTCAAAGCATGTTATTTAATATATTTAGATTCTGAAATTTGTTCAGTTCTCTTCCTTTTGATTTTCATGAAAAAGAAAAATTGTTCATTAGAAATTAAATATCAAGTAAGTCTGTGTTTTTTAAACAGGAGCATGAATCTGAAGGTGGAAGAACTCCTTTAATGAAAGCTGCAAGAGCTGGTCATGTTTGTACCGTTCAGTTCCTAATTAGTAAAGGTAGGTTTGTGTAAGGCAGTAATTTTTTTCCACAGGTATCTATCCCCTGCCCTTGCGTATTAAGAGATTTACAGGTAAAGGACATTTTGGAGGTGTCACGTGGTAGAGGGATGCTACTGAGATTTTTGTGAGTGGGTAGTTGATAAACATCCTGCAACACATAGAACCATTCCAAACTGTGAGGAGTTCTGATACCGAATACCACCCTTGTTAAAAACCATTTCAATACAGAAAAATTTCTCTCTGTAAAAAACTTTGAGGGTTTAGATACCTTGAAGTCTTTTCTGTTCATGTAATAATATATCTTGAAACCTGGATTTTTATGTTGTTTCTGCCACTGATTAATTTGAGGGCAAGTCACTTTTCTTCTTTATATTTCCTTGGGCCTAAGTTTCCTTCTTTGTAAAATATAGAGAGGTGGTCATAAATATAGCACCCCCCAAAAAAATCAAAATTGAAATGGAACAAATATGCCAAAAATGCATTTTCATTCATGGTCATTTATTCTACTTTGAATACCAAAATCCTTAATAGCAAAAGTAGCATATTATTACTTCCTTTAAATGACTTTTTAGGTATTCACTGTATAAGTTCAAGTTGAAAGTTTTTCATGAACTTAAGTATAGAAGATTAGAGATTTCATTATATTCTTAAGTATAGGAGATTAAAGATTTTACTTTTGATTCAACATTAGTAAAAGTGAGACTGTGTAGACCATATACAATTAAAAAGGCAAAATGTGCCATTTCCTTCTTACCAAAAATACTAAAGTTTGAAATCATTTGTAGGTAAAGAAAATAAATCAGAAATAACTTACTGGTCAAATTATTTTAGGCAATTTTAACGCTTCCTTGTGTTATATGTTTATAAATAAGACATAGTATTCTCAAGAATGAAATTATTTTCCGTTATTATCTTCTCTCTTCTTTGGTTAATTTTAATGAATCTGATTCCAGTTTCTTCCTGGTATTTTACTTCCATTTCCCACATGCATAGCACAGTGCTCCAAATCAGGGATGAATTCATATTAAGGGGAAAATGTACCTGTTTTCATTCTCAGATATTTCCCAATGAAAAAAGATTATACTACTATTACTTACTATTTTTTGTTAATTCCTTCCATATTTGGCCCATAGAGGGCAGTGTGGTTTATTTTTTATTGGTTTTCAGTCATCTTTCCCACTGAAGATATTAAAATGTAGATAAAATTTTATATTTTACTTTTTTAAAACAGTGATTATATTAGGAATAATATATACTTTTATCATTATCTTTTAATGGTACATACTGAAACATTTATGGATAAAATTATATCATGTTTGTCTGGGATTTGTTTTAGAATAATTCAAGATGGGAGAGGAGAATGGATGTGGGTATATGTGAAATGAGATTGGCCATGTTTATAATGATTGAAGCTGGGTAATGGGTATGTGGGGCTTCATTATACTGTTCTCTCTACTCTTCGATTTTGAAGTTTACCATAATTTAAGAAACAACACTCTATTAACATGATTTTTCATGCCTTGTCTGTCTTAGGAGCAAATGTGAATAGAACCACAGCTAACAATGACCATACTGTACTGTCCCTGGCTTGTGCAGGGGGTCATCTGGCAGTGGTGGAACTACTTTTGGCTCATGGGGCAGATCCTACTCACCGTTTAAAAGTATGTAACTCAAATGTTTCAGGTAACATTGTGAATTAATCTTCACTCTTGAGCATAACAAATTATTATCTGTAAGTTCCACTTGTATATTGGCATTCTAAATGTGTTCATTTTCTTCTGTTTTTAGAGGAAAGTGTTCTTTACTAAACCTAAAACTTTAGTGTGTCTGGGGCCTGTTGGCTATATCTTCCTTATGTTTCTGTAAATTAACTTTAAAAAAAAATTTTTTCCCCTTCCATATTCACTCTTTTAGGATGGCTCGACTATGTTGATAGAAGCAGCAAAAGGTGGTCATACAAGCGTTGTTTGCTATCTTTTGGACTATCCTAATAACTTGCTTTCAGCCCCTCCACCAGATGTCACTCAGTTAACGCCCCCATCCCACGATTTAAATAGGGTAAGCTTCTAAACTAAAGCATTTTATGTTATATCATCTTTTTCCCTTTTTCGGTCATAGTTCAAGATTAAACTAGATTGTTTTTCGTTATAATATGTAGTTCTTTTTATAGATAACATGCTTGATATGGTTAATGAACATCTGGTGTAATATTCAGATTCTAGATTGATATGATTTTGCTTTGCTTTCTTACTGTGTCCAGAATAATCTTTTGATTTCAAAGTTCATTAAAAAAATGTCATGGAGGGAATTCCCTGGCGTCCAGTGGTTGGGACTCAGCGCTTTCACTGCTGGGTCCCGGGTTCAATCCTTGGTCGGGGAACTAAGATCCCATCGCGCAAGCTGTGCGGCATGGCCGAAAAAAAAAGTCATGGAAAATAATTTGATACCAGCACATTTTAAGTAAATATGTCACCTGAGATTGTCATATGAAAAAATATTTTGAATGGATCTTTGTAACTTATTCTTCATTTAAAGCAAATTATATAATGGGAGGTGTAGGAAAAGCAGATATAGAATCAGTTTCATTTGTCTTAGGCTCCTCGTGTACCGGTTCAAGCACTGCCCATGGTTGTCCCACCTCAGGAGCCTGACAAACCACCTGCCAATGTTGCCACTACTCTTCCCATCAGGAATAAAGGTCAGTTATACTTCTAAAGACTTACAAGTTGTCCAAGTAAAAATGATAAGATTGCAAAAAAAACCCCAAAACTAGCCATTTAAAATTATTATTCCACAAAAATTGAATTTTACTAGGTCGGCATAATTGAAGATTTTTTTTTAAACAATGAAAAAAGCATGTTATTGGGAGAGAACATAGTTAAGAACACTAATTTGTGCTGGAATCAGAAGTATTAGCAGTAGAAATTCAGATGCTCATCTTTGATGCAATTCCGATTATCCATGATTTCCTCTAATAACTAGTCATTTCTATTCATGTTAAAATGTTAGGCTGCGTATAATTGGGTGACATTTTTGTAAATTACTAAAATTTCTGTAGTGAGATGAGGCATAAGATTAATAAGCTAGGTCAAAATTAAATTTTATTTTAGAATAACTGGTTTTAATGTAGATTTTATATCTGGAATACCTTTTCTCAACCAAGAATTCAAAGTTACTTCAGATATAGTTGTTTGTTGCTCTAGAACTCTGAGGTCCATATTTGATTTGTGGAAGTTACATCATGCATGTTCATAAGTTATGTCCCAAAAGATTACAGCTACCAGTTTGAATCAGTTTTTCCTTTTAGAAAGTTTTACCTGAGGAACCAATGTGTTTTTAAGTTTTTGGTTTTTGGCTACCTATATTATTTTACCAACAAGAATACTAAGTATTTCCACCAGTTCTTTTCAATCACCACTACCAATCTAGAGCCTTGGCCCCTTTTTCAGTTGGTATAGCAAGCAAATGATTGCTATACCGATAGGCAGATATGTTTATTCACCTGGCTGTCAGAAGATACAGTGGATGTCATAGTTCAGCATCTTTTCTTCCAGGGAAACTGAATCCCAGTTCCCTACTGGCCAGGTAGCTTTGTGAATATGTGAATTTCTATCTTAACCTTTATCAGTCTTGAAGATGGTAGGCCCCAACAAAGACATATATTTTAGTTAGATTTTAATTTCCTGGTACTTCTCAGTGGTTTGAGTACTCTTTGTGTGCATGTGTGTGTGTTTAAAAGGCACAGACTATTAAATGTAGAAAAACCTTGACTTAGAGGTTTAAGTTTTCCCTACATCTTAATAATTTAGCATTATTTTTCTGTTCTTATGATAAGTTTTTACATCTTTATGACCAGATGAGGTATCTATCTACACATAGCCTTAGATTTTACTTTAATTGTACCACTTAGATATCACAAACCTGCATCCCTCTATTGTCTAATTTTAACCATGTGATATTTTTAAAATTCTGAAATTAATTTCCCAAAGATTACTCTATGCACATAAAATACATACATTTTATATTTATGATAAAGAAGGTGGATTTGTTTTTAACTCCTTAACAGTGCATTTTCACCTTCTGTGGACATAATAACTTGGTGCATAACTGTTGGCACTAAACCTCCCAACAGTAACTCTGTAATGAGGATGCCATTCATGTGCACTTCTGAGGGGGTTTCTTTTTCACACAGCTGCTTCCAAACAAAAGTCCAGCAGCCATTTGCCAGCAAACAGCCAGGATGTACAGGGTTACATCACCAATCAGTCTCCAGAGAGCATTGTAGAAGAGGCTCAGGGCAAGTTAACAGAAGTGGAACAGAGAATAAAAGAAGCCATAGAAAAGAATGCACAGCTGCAGTCCTTGGAACTGGCTCATGCTGACCAACTTACCAAGGAGAAGATCGAGGAGCTGAACAAAACAACGAGGAGCAAATTCAGAAGAAACAAAAGATTTTGGAGGAACTACAGAAAGTAGAACGAGAATTACAACTGAAAACTCAGCAGCAGCTAAAAAAGCAGTATCTAGAGGTTAAAGCTCAAAGAATTCAACTTCAGCAGCAGCAGCAACAGTCTTGCCAACATCTGGGACTGCTAACTCCTGTTGGGGTTGGAGAACAGCTTTCCGGGGGAGACTATGCACGGTTACAGCAAGTGAATCCCGTTCTGCTTAAAGATGAACCCCAGCAAACTGCTGCTCAGATGGGTTTTGCACCAGTCCAGCCTCTGGCCATGCCTCAAGCTTTGCCTCTGGCGGCAGGTCGCTTGCCTCCAGGGTCCATCGCAAATCTTACAGAACTGCAAGGAGTGATGGTTGGACAGCCAGTACTGGGCCAAGCACAGTTGGCAGGGCTGGGGCAAGGAGTTCTGACAGAAACACAACAAGGGTTAATGGTAGCCAGCCCTGCTCAGACCCTCAATGACACGCTGGATGACATCGTGGCAGGTGGGTTATATTGTTATGAGCAGGTATCAAATATGATTTACTTAAGGCGAGTAAGAGTGTGCCAGAATTTTTTGCCGTTATCAAACTTGAGAACTATTTTTGGACTCTTGAACCATGTATATCTTTAGAAATATTAGTTCAATCTCAGACGTTCTCAGATGGATACAGGTCAAATGAAAGATTAGCTCATTCAATGCAAGTGGCTGAAACTTCCTGACTTAGGTGGGTAGGCTGGGAATCTAGGTTTTTCAGTAGTCAGGTTGATGTTTGATTTTTTTGTTTGTTTTTGTTTTTGTTTTTTCCCTTTAAGTTCAGAATACTGATAGAATTTTGGCTTTTTTGCTTCTGTATTCACACCAATAAACCGGGAAACTGATAGAAGTTGAAGTGCAAAACTAGTAGGATATATCGGAAAGCTTATTTGTGAACAGAAATACTTTATATTGTAATGGATCAGACTTCAAACCTGATGGATATTTAAAAGAAACAAAAAACGTAAATACTTTTACAACAATAATAAAGTACCAAACCAAATAAGGTTTGATTATACTGTATGTCAGTGATTTATCCCCTGTGAATGTTAATGTATAGTTTCTTTCTAATTGTATTATGAGAAGGTGTGGTCCCCTGATAGTATCATAAATGATATATCTTTAAATGGGTAGGCAGAGAAATTTTTTTCCATTTTAATTAGTTTCATTGGCAAAAAGAAATATTTTAGGGGTGGTTTTGATGGTTCTAGTTTTGGGTACTTAGTTTTTGTGAGTTCTGTAACAAAGTAGTAGAATGAGATTTTACAGGATTATAAGCCATGAGAATACTGTACTGAAAAGAATAATTTTCTTCATTTAAAAAAACGTAAAGAAAAAAAAAAACCAGAAAAAGAAGGAACAGGGGAAAACAAAGGGAGTAAATAGGTGAATTTTGATAATTTTCTTCTGCTCTCTTCCCCCCTTTTAATTCTTTGGTCTGTACTTAAAGGTTGATTGAATTTTCTCTTATTTTGAAACTATGTTTAAGTAGCACTATATATTATGATGAGATTATACATAATTTAACTTTAATCTTTTAAAAGAATAAAAGAAAATGAAATTGCATAGTGTTGAGATATTTAGCTAACATTCAGAAACTAAGAAACTAGCTAATGAGACAGATTTTGTACTTAGAAATTGCTCTAAAGTTTCCCAGTCCTCTTTTAGTATCACCTCAACAATAGTATGTGGAATGAAAGTCTCTGCTAATCTTAGAGGGTACAGTAACTACATCGGAAAAGATGCTATTAATTGTTAGTAAGAACTATAAAGCTTCTTATATTAAGAAGTATACATTTGTCCTATAGATTTGAAAGTTACTACTAATCACCATTAGTGGGTTATAATAATTGGGAATGTAATTTTAAAAACAGTAGATATCAAAAAAAAAAAAAAAAGTAGATATCTTATGAAAATTGAAGCACAGTAGCTCCAAATGCCAAATTTGATATTACCTTCATGGCCATTAATCTAGATCATAATGGTGTTCTTTATATTATGTCAATTGAACTACCAAAGAATGTGTAGAATTAAGTGTTATTTATTCAGTTAAATGAAGAATGGACATTCCATACCAATGAATATTTAAAAAATTTTGATATGCTATCAGAATTTACCTGATGTTCTTGGGCATAGTTATCAATAATGATTTGTCAGTTGTATAATTTTTATGCTGATCAGAATTATCAGAGGTTTGTAAAGTAGTTTTTCTGTTGATTTGTTTACCAAACAAAAACAATTAAATTCTCCCTATGTGTTCCAGGTGTTTTCATATAAAATTATATTTTAAAGCTTATAACTGTTTAGGAAATATGACAGATACTTGTCATATTATAAAAATACTTTACCTGTTTATTCTCATTTATATGGGGAGAGGAGAGATGGCCAGAAGAAAGAACAGGATGAAAAACATCCAACTACCTCCCTGCAACCCATTCCTGCATCATGCATGTGTACGGGCACAAACATACACATATACACTCACTTCCACAGCCTTTAAACTTCTGCTATGGTAGTACTTGTTATTTCAGTTGACTAATGACCATTTCCATTTCTTTCTTTGGGTTTTTTAATATCTTACAACTTCATTAGGCTCAGTCTTCCTTCTCTCCTTCAGCATAATTTCTGTTCTTTATTCCTTAGTCCCCATTTATTAGACTGCTTTTATAAGATTCAGTCTCTTTTTCTCTAGTACTTGGCTGGTCAGAATCTTCTATCTTCCTTGTTTTCTGTACTAGCCAAAGCAAAATCAGTTCCCTATTTAACCAGTCTTAACAACTTGCCTTTGCTGTGCTGTCAAGTTCCCTCTTTCCTTACCTGATGTTAAAACTTCTTTGAGCATCTGGTTTTCCCTCTCTGAAATCTAACCCTAAAATGAAGTTCCACATGTAAAGATCTGGTCTGTACCATGGTTTCTTCAGGTACCTACATATTTACAATCGCTACTTTTAATTGTAGAGAATGGATGAGTGACAGGCAGCTATTCAGTTTTAGTAAACCAATTTCATAGGTACCCCAAGGGAATTAAATGAGGGAATTGATTTTTCCTATCTCCTTCTAGAAGAGGTGATAAGAACAACCAGTTTGACCAAAAATAAGAAAACTAATAATGTTCTTTAAAAGAACTTATTCAAATTGAAATGTAAATTATAATTTAGTCGTTTAACAATAAAGCTTAGACTTTTTTTTGTTCAGTATCATGAAATAAAATTCAGTTTTTCGGACAGATTGGTGTTCATTCTGTTGAAGCTAATTTTGTGTTTAGCATTTTCATTTGTGAAAATCAGTCTAATCAGAGGAGAATATGGAACCCATTTTAAGAGCCATAGATTTTATATGGTTTTGAAATTTATATCTAGAATGTGTACATTTGAATTGTCTTGATCTTTTTCTTAACATACAAAACTATCAACGTGGAGTAACAATATCAAGATCATTAGATGATTAACATACTAGTGTTGAATACATGCCCTTTTCTATTGATCTGGATCCCTAAGGATTCAAATAGTGTGTTTTGTTTTGTTTTGTTTTGTTTCCTCCTTTGTTCTTCCTTTGGCTTTTAAGTGGACTTAAAAATGTATAATTATAGAATGAGTGTTGCTATAATGTATAGTGTATGTTTGTGTGTGAACTAAGGATTTCATTTAAAATAGATTTCTTAATTGACAATTGTGTTTATAATTGTTATGATAAGGTCTATTTCAGTTTTGTTCTTGGTAGGAGCATAACCTCTTTTGCCTGGTTTCAGATCCAGTTGTGAATCGTGATTGTTTTCTGTCTGATGTAGTTGATAACTACGTTGGTAACATACATCCACACTACTGTTGATCATTCAAAGATTAATGCCCAGACTCTAGTGCTATAGCATTTTTAATAAGGGGGAAAAAGGATTGATGTTCACATGTCAACTCCAGAAGTGAGTTGATGAGGGAATAAAGTACCCACAACTGCTACCACCTTTGGAATTCTCCCATCTCAAGTACTGACCTAATTAGCCCCTTCTTAATTTGCTTATTTTGGTGAAAATAATATCATGGCAAAATTATACTTAGAAGAACTAACAGTAATCTATATTTGAAGGCTGATTGCATGTATACATTTATTTCTACCCTAATGTTTTAGTTTTGTCCTCCTAAGTCAGTGTGATTGCTAGATTGGTTGGTGAGCATTTTATGCCCTTCAGAATAATTCTGTATGTGAAAAACTGTTTCTGTGTGAGGATCCAATTTTTATATATATATGCTGTCATACTGAGGGCCACCCCCTGTGTGCAGTTAATAAAAGAATAGGAAGTATTTTAAATATTCAATAGCGAATGTCCCCAAACAGTGATATTACTTTCATTAGTTCTAGAAAATAAGGTGTGAAATTGGCAGGTAAAAGACACATTTTCTCCTTCTGAACTTGACTATTTTAACTTTTATTCCTTTTCTGATTAAGAAGATATAATGGGTAACCATTTGCATATATATTTAATTTTACTTCATAAAAATATTTTTGTTTTCAGGGTTTTGTTGAATTAAGGTTTTGTGATTACATACCGTAAGAGGGGAATTTGTTTTTCATATGGTTGACTGTTTAGCAAATGGGTTACTCTCAATATATATTTAAATTTTGGTCTGTTGTCCAGTGTCAGAAATAACCAGGACAATGAGTTATTAGTGCTATGGCAGTCTACCTGTAGATATTTTGTTTTTAAAGATATTTAAATATTTTCTGACAACTGTTTCTTGCTGTTACCTAACAACCTTTCATCCTCATTAAGTACAGTTATTTTGTTCAGCAGCAGTCAGTGGAAGAGCATCTGCAATGTCAAACACTCCTACCCACGGTATCTCTGCTTCCATTTCCCAACCTCAGACTCCAACTCCAAGTCCTATCATCTCTCCTTCAGCCATGCTTCCTATCTACCCTGCCATTGATACTGATGCACAGGCAAGCTCCAAACTCAGGAGTGATAGTTTTTAACTGGAATGATATCATCATTAGAAACATTAATCAGTTATTTAAATCATCTTAGACTGCTTTGTCTCTGGGCAAAGAACTGAGCCACAGTTATAAATTAGAATCCACATTTAAAGAAATAAAATGCCAAATACAGATTATTACTGATAATTATTGTGAAGATCTGGTTTCTGATGGCATCAAGTAATCTTGTTTTCTTAAACTTTAGTTTCAAAAGGGATGTAAAAAGAAAGAACTTATTTAAGATTATGTATTTTCTTCTAAACTTAAATTAGAAGATGTGTTATAAAATTCATATTGGATTCCATTTATATAGCATATATACTCAGTTGCATTTATATTGTCTTTGAAAATTCTGATCTTGCTGACTGAAATATGTAGTAAGTCTATGTGTCTGTTTCTATAACACTGTTAAGTTTTAAAAAAAGGTTTTTTCAAAGAATTAGTTTACCATGAAATGTCAGAGCAAAGTGAGGTTGGAAAAGAGAAGGTAGCTTGTGTTTTGTCCTGAAGAAATGCCAAGCAGCTTAGCTTAGAAGAATGCTGAATGAGGTAAGGGTATATGGCTTTCTTCAGGACTGAGAAATGTTTGCAGTTTATTTAGTTTTGTGTTTTGATTAATGCCTGATGGAGAGACTAGTGTGAGGGTGGTGGTGTACATTATAAAACTTGCAGTTTTATAAATGATCACTTCTTTATAAGCATCAATTTTAGGGAGGGGGGATGGGGGGAGAGAGAGAGAGAGAGAGAGAGAGAGTGTGTGTGTGTGTGTGTGTGTGTGTGTGTTTGTATTATTGCATCCTTAAGGGCCTGTACTATTAAGCTATTGAAACAAAGCCTCCTTTTCATTAAGATGTTTCTTGGTAATACTATGAAAAAGGAATTTCATTTCTGTTCTTACTTGCTTCCCTTATTTTATATGAGCTAACTTTTTTGAGCACCTAAAATAGTTAGGGGCTTTTTTTAAGGAATAACTTTATTCAATCTTCAGAGTACACAGATAAGGTAGCTCCTCTTAAACACCCATTTTCCTGATGAAGAAACCTAGGCTAAGAGAGAGATGAAGCATTTGGCTTACAATCACTTCATTTAACTAAGAAATGGTGGGGCTGGGAGTCAAACTTAGGTTGGTTTGACTTCAAAGGCACCCTTCCAAATACCATACTATAGAGCTTCATTTTTAGTCTCATAAAAAAAATTAGACATTCATTTGGTGAACCACAATGGTTTACATTTCATATTGATAGCATTATAGAATTGGATTGAACTTTTTATTGAATTTGCATTATTTTCCTCTAATCTGTTTTGCTCTGAGTCTGTTAATGTTTTAACCAGAAGTATATTTTCTAATTTTGTGGGATCAAGAATTGATCCATAAGCAAATGTAAAACTTCACCAAAATATAAAGGGTTTCTTTTTTTTTTTTTTTTTTAATGCTTTAAAATAAAACAGCCACAGGGACTTCCCTGGTGGTCCAGTGGTTAAGACTCTGCACTTTCACTGCAGTGGGGCAGGTTCGATCCCTGGTTGGGGAACTAAGATCCCGCATGCTGCACGGTGCACCCAAAATTAAATCAATCAATCAATCAATCAGCTACAGAAAAGGTTCCATCAAGTATGATCATGATTTTATTGAATTTGAGATTATCATGATAATGAAATTTTACCTGACTATACCACTCAACCAACCATAAATTAATTTCTGAGAAGTTACATATAAATACTTTTAAAAAGTTAATTTGAAAAAATGATGTACATTTTAAATGTAGTAGACATACTTATGTAAAAAGATTTGACTGTGGCTCCTTAAAAAGCTGCTTCTTTATCCGGTCTTTACATTGAGGCTTTTCAGTTGGGTTAGCCTAATATGGGTTACAATACTTTTCATGGAGTTTACCATAATTGCATAGTTAGAAATTAGAAATTTCCTGTTTTGGAACACATAATACAAAATAATTATTTGGAAATAATTGTTCACCATTTTTTCATTAACCTTCAGTGTTAGTTTTTTTAACTTACTAGTTTTTATGATACCAAGAAGGTACTTAAAGTGATAAATACAAAGATTCTTTTATGCTTCATCCAGCTGAAGTTTTTTCTAGATTCTCAATACAAATTCCATGAGATTTTACGTAATGGATATTTTGCTTTATGTGTGACAATACTGTGCCATTACAGACAGGTGATATGATGAAAAAGTTCATACTAAGATTCTTCCTCTATTTTGAAAGATTAAAAATCCTCTAATAATTGGATCTTTCATTTGTTTATTTAACAAAACTTAACATGTACATTCTTAACTCTTTACAGATACTTACTACTTTAACTTAATCTCTGTAACAATCCCATGAAGTAGGTACTGTTACTATTACCATTTTACAGGTAAGGAAAGAGGCCTTGCCTAACAGCCAATTTTTAGTGGAGCCAGCTTTCAAACAAACGAAAAAAAGACTCTGGGTCTAAAATCGAGAAAATGGGTCTGCCTAGATAGCAAAGGGTCATGTGTGTTTAATCTTTACATCTGTTTAGCATATTGCCTTGGCCATACGGCATATTTACCGCAAATCTTAACTTAAGGAAGAACAAAAGAAGTGTGATTTTTTAATGCCTCAGTGTGTAAGTCTCTTTTTTAAAATGCTAATGATTCTTGAAAAATGGTCCTTTAGTTGATCATTATAGTAGGGAACTAATATTTTAAACAAGGATTAGCTGGAATCATATGTGTAATTTCTGGCCCTTAAAGAATGCTGACGATAAGAGTTTGCATTCTTTATAACATTCCTCAAATCTTATGTTCTATAACTAGAAATCAGCCTTGGTTTGTGTGCCACAGGCTCTCCCCCTCTCATGTAATGGTTTTATTGAATTAAGTTTGTCTGGATACTATCAAAACTTTTAAGATTAATACTACACACTGTGCTGTTACCAAAATTTATTTTAGGAAACATCAATAAATGATAGTTTGAAGTAATTATTTGGGACTGTTTTACTATACATTCTGATAACATAGCTCTAATCTCTATTTTTATTTTGCTTGAGTGGTGTAATACAACTTATACCTGGGACTCTAGATATGGAAATTAGGAATCACATATAGATTTTTAAGAACTGTGGTTTTATATCAAACAATAAATCTGGTTGAAGGTTAGAGTTGAATCCCCTGAATTAATTAAATATTTTCTGTATTTTATAGTGTGAACTTTTTATTAACTCTACTAGCCACTAAAAGTGAGAAAGAATTAGTTGTTCTGTTCATAGGTTCTAAAACCTGTGTTCTGGCATGAACTGAACTTGTGTTCTAGTTCTGAACTGCTTGACATTTTATTCTCAAATTTCTAAAGGCTTTCCTTGAACTTGGAGTAACTTATTGTAGCACATCTCAAAAATGAGAAAAATAAATACCTCCTCATGTAATTTTGCCTTTTTTTCCTGTTTTTAATAATTAACATGTATCCATTATCTTTTTTTTTTTTTAAAGATAGTAGTCATCTTTTCTTTTTTAAATTTATTTATTTATCTATTTATTTTTGGCTGTGTTGGCTCTTCGTTTCTGTGCAAGGGCTTTCCCTAGTTGCGGCAAGCGGGAGCCACTCTTCATCGCAGTGCGCGGGCCTCTCACTGTCGCGGCCTCTCGTTGTGGAGCACAGGTTCCAGACGCGCAGGCTCAGTAGTTGTGGCTCACGGGCCTAGTTGCTCCGCGGCATGTGGGATCTTCCCAGACCAGGGCTCGAACCCGTGTTCCCCGCATTGGCAGGCGGATTCTCAACCACGGTGCCACCAGGGAAGCCCTCCATTATCGTTTAAAGAAGGTAGATGTTAAATTTAACCTACATATCAAGACTGAAATTGTAGAGTATGTAAAATTATGTTTTACCTTTAATGGTATAAATATCATTGGTATTTCTCTTTTCTTCTGTTTTTGCAATGTGGAAAACAGTTTCACCACGATTTAATGAGAAATTAGGGAGACCAGGAAAAAACTTATTTAACTCATAATAGTAATATGAAATACTCTGCCATTAAAGCATTCTACTTTAAAATGCATGCATTCTACTTGTTTATATGAAGTGTTTTAAATAGGTTATTTACTATCTTACTGATTTTTCTCATTTATTGAATGCCCTAAAGTGCCATCCTTTTTAATCTTATATATGACCCCTAACATGGTTAGAGAATGAGATATTTGGGACTATGGAGGTCTAAAAATATTCAGCCCTTTAAATCCTAATAGTTTTCAAAATAATTTATTTAATTACTTTAAATGAAATTAATAGATATACTTCCTTTTTTATAGTTCAGATATGTTTTTTTCACTTATATTCTAGCTCATTCAAAGTTGCCTTTTCCTTTAATATTGTATTTGTCTTATGATTCTTGCTTGTTTTTTTATCTTGTAAAATTGAATAGTCATACTGGTAATTTACAGAATATTTTTACATTGAATATAATTTTACCATTTTTTATAAGCCTGAATCATCATAACATGTTATGATACAGAATGGTATATTTTATGATATTGTGAGCTAAATGGAAATTTTCTTTAGAATATAAACCTGGAAAGCTCTTAACAAAGCTCTGGGCATCTTTTTCCTTTCCAGGTTTCTCTTAGATATATGACCAAGAATGTGACTTGGTAACCAGTATAATAACATAACTTTAGTGTTACTTTGCCTTCTAGAAAGTCATCACCTACATTTCATTTCCTTGATTAGAAATATTCAAAACACCTGTTTTCTTTAATTCAAAGCTACCTGTATCTTATCAGTAGTGAATTTTAACCCAAACTCCTACTTCAGTTAAGTTGTTTCTTGATATATTACAAATCAGGATATTTCTTACCATTTTGGGAATGTGTAGTATGTATTTGGGGGGGGGCGGTGAAAGTCTCACTTCAGAATCTTTAAATTCTTTCATTATTGTCTTTAAAAGATTGTTGTAAAATATTAGTTGCTTTAATTTCACCTTAATGCAGAAATATAGTGAAGTTACCTACTTTCACGTTGCCCAGGGAATTTGACTAACCTCCCCCTCTTCTTCAGCTTTAAATATCTTTTCCTTCAACTCTCACATTGTTCGTATTTCTCTCTTTGTTTCAACCTAAATTTGCCCTGTACAGTAACCTGTAAACTCCTAGTGAGCAGAGACTATATTTACTTATCTTTGTCAGCCCTAGAGTACCTAGCAGAGTACTTTGAATATAAAAGGTGCTTAATAAATGTCAATTGAATTGATGTTTTATAATGTGGAAAAAACCCAAATTTTACTGATCCTCTAAAATTTTCCATGCTTACCTTTTCCAAGTTTTGTTTGTCTCTTCATTCTCTATTACGATTGGCACCAGTTTCCTAAATTACTCTTTAACCCCTAGAAGACTTCTAGAAACCTGATAAACTTCATCATAAAGTTGACTCTTCATCATAAAGATTACTCTTCTACTGATTGTCTATACACTAACATAGAGAGCACATAATACAGATAGACTTAGCATTCTGTTCACCTCAGTCAGCTGTGCCTTAGGGCTGCTCTCTGATGTAAGAGGGTAAGCAGCATTTTGTTATCCATGATCCTCTTGGGTTTTTTTACACCAGTCTTTACCAGTTGTTAGCATGTGTGACCATCGGAAAGTTATTTCTCTGACCTTTGTCTCCTTTTCTCTGAAATCAGACGTAATAATTCCTTCCTTATAAACCTGAAATAAATATAATATTATATAACACAGTAAATATATATTTCATATATGTAATCCTTTGTTTTATTAGTGATAGTCTTTTATTCTACGACCCTTACAGCTACTATCATTCATTCAACTTAACTATCATTTATTGTTTCCTAGGCAAGACATCACTAATACGTAGAGAATGCAAACATAAATAAGACATGTTCATTACCTTCCAGGAATTTATAGTCCCCTGAGGGTGATAGACACATAAGTAACATTAACATAAGGAAGATTGGTGATAAATGCTGTAATAGAGGTGAATATGTAAAAGCGGGAAGATGGCTTAGACAGAGCTATGCAATAAAAAAATAATGCAAGACTCATATAATTTTATGTTTTCTGGTAGCCACCTTAAAAAAAGCAAAAAGAGGGACCTCCCTGGTGGCTCAGTGGTTAAGAATCCGCCTGCCAATGCAGGAAATACAGGTTCGACCCCTGGTCCGGGAAGATCCCACATGCCGCGGAGCATCGAAGCCTGTGTGCCACAACAACTGAGCCTGTGCTCTAGAGCCCGCGAGTCACAACTACTGAGCCGATGCACCACAACTGCTGAAGCCCGCGTGCCTAGAGCCCGTGCTCTGCAACAAGAGAAGCCACCGCAATGAGAAGCCCGCGCACAGCAACGAAGAGTAGCCCCTGCTCACCGCAACTAGAGAAATAACCGCGCATAGCGATGAAGACCCAACACAGCCATAATAAATAAATAAATTTATTTTAATAAAAAGCAAAAAGAAATAGGAATTCATTTAAAGAATATTTTATTTAACCTAATATATCCATAATATTGTTTAAACATGTAATCAAAACTTAAAAGTTACTAAGGTATTTTTCATTTTTATTTCATACTAAAAGTCTTCAAAATTCAGTGTGTATGTTACAGTTACAGGTTAGAGTGGTCAGATCATCCTGGTTTTCCCAGGACTTTCCTGACTCTAGCACCAAAAGTGTCTCATCCCAGTAATCCGTTCCATCCTGGGCAAATCCAGATGGTTTGCCACCCTGTTTAAAATATATCTCAACTTGGACTTCATTGGAAATACTTGTTTTGTATTTAGATTTGATTAAATGTATGGCTAAAAAGTAGATTTCATTACTCAATTTGCTCCAGACATACAGGAATGGTTTCCAATAACCAAATCGAGTATCACATTTTAAATTTAAATTAATTAAAAGTAAATAAAATTTAAAATTTAGTTCCTCAGTCACACTAGCCATATTTCAAGTACTAATAGCCACATGTAGCTAGTAGTTACCTTTTTGGTATAGCACAAGCTTAGAGTACTAAAAGCATGAGGACTTAGTTCACTAAATAAGTATTTAAACTATGATAGAGTGTGACCACTGGTTAAATCTATTATTGGTCACTATCACTGGCATAAGTCAGAAGTAAACTGTATATAAACAGTGTCATGTCTCAATTATAATTGTGTTTGTCTTTCAATATACATTGTATGTTATATTTTTTTGTTCCTTTAAATTTTTAGGGGCTTTGTTCCTCGAATGCAGTTAAGTTACTTGGAAATAATTTTTCCATTTCAAGCCTTGTTTTTCAGCTTTGTTAGATGGGTCCAGAGTAGCTAATTTGGCCTAATGGCTGAGGATTTTTCTTGATATTCTGTGTGTTTTGAGGGTCTTTCTGCTCTGGCTGTGGGAACCAAACTATTCCCAGTTCTGTGTAAGCTCTAGGTGTTGTTCAGTCCCTTCTGGTAGTCTTTCCCTGGCCTCCAGTAATTTTTCTTATGCACGTGTGTTGATCAGAACTCAGCTGAAGACTCAAGGGGAGCCCTCTGCAGATCTCTGGAGTACTCTCTGTATGTAGTGCCTTCCTCTCCAGTAGTCTACCCCATGAATTCTAGCCACCTTCACTTCTCCAAACTCTCTTTTCAACTCAGGGAGAATGCCAGGCTCTGTTTGGGTACCCTCTTCCTGCACTTTAGCCTGGAAACTCTCCAGGCAATACAATAAGTTAATCATTTCTGTCCTCAGTGATCACTGTCATGTGTTGCCTGTCTAACTAACATCATTTCAAATAGTTTGTCTTTTTTTGTCGTTTGGGATAGGAAGATAAATCTTGTCTATGTTACTCCATTTATGGGTAGAAGGGAAAGTGAGTCCACAGTAGTATTTCTTTTTTTTTTTTTTTTTCCACAGTAGTATTTCTTAAAGCATGTAGTTGAAAATAGCATATGTTGAAAATCATACTTTTTTTTCTTCTTGCTTGCTTTAAGAATTGCCCATAAAGTTCAAATATTATTTGTAGTCTTTAAAAAAATCACAAGTTGAGCATTAGTGGAAAAAAAAAAAGAAACTTACTATCCAAATGTTTGATATAGTAGAATGGTATATATGTGTGTGTGTGTGTGTGTGTGTGTATTTGGTATATGTACATAGTATGTAATTGATGTTAACATTTTAAATTGTCTAATGAGCTAATTAACAATTTTTTACAGACTGAGAGTAATCATGACACGGCGCTAACGCTTGCCTGTGCTGGTGGTCATGAGGAACTGGTACAGACATTGCTAGAGAGAGGAGCTAGTATTGAGCACAGAGACAAGAAAGGTAAGGCCTACTTTTGTTAACTTTTCTTCTGAATTATTTGTGTTCTGTGACGAAATACTACTTGTAGCCCTATTTTGATGGAAAACAGCACTGTTTCTTTGCTTAGCTAAGAAGACCTTTATTTTACTCCAGGTTTTACTCCGCTCATCTTGGCTGCTACAGCTGGTCATGTTGGTGTTGTGGAAATATTGCTGGACAATGGTGCAGACATTGAAGCCCAGTCAGAAAGAACCAAGGACACACCACTATCTTTGGCTTGTTCTGGGGGAAGACAGGAGGTATTATTGTCCCCAAGTGTAATTTTTTTTCTCTCTCTGTTTAACAGATGTGCACTTCAATTTATATGATTTTGTGGTAACAGTGGACAGACATTAAGATTTATCACAGTAACTGAAACTATAATCTTTTAGCAAAAGGATAAGAATTAGTGTTAGCATAAGCTGTCTTGCCAGAAAAATCATACATTGTTTATTATCCTACTCATGTAAAAGTACGAACTGCCATAGGAATCGCTCTATATTGCATTCAGGCTAAGAGAATGATTAAGACATCCCAAATCAAATCAGCAAGCTCCTGATAAGTGGGGCCTATATTCACTCATCTTTTCCTGTCCCAGAGTACTTAGTGTGAAAGGTACTTAAGCTCAGCCTCTGTTGCTCTCTATGTATAAGATTAGTAGGGAATTAAGAGTGTTCAATTTTTAGTTGTCCTGAGTACTTTTGTCTTTTAATTGTTCCCCCGCCCTTCTCAACTCTGGAGGAAAGGTTCTCCGTTATATTATATGACCTTTTAGTTTCTTTAGGTAGAACAGCTGGTGTGCTTAGGTGTAGGCCCAAGAGGTCATAGCTTTGCTCCATTGTGTGTCTTCTTCGGACATTTAATAATCAGTTGAATAACCTCATTCTGCTGGCATTTAATAATTAGTTGGATAACCTCATTTTAAATCAGTTTTTTAAATCCAGTTCTATTCACCAGTCGTGCTATCTCTCTGGATTGGTAACTTCTCAATTAGGGAGTTGTTGAATCTTATATTTAGGAAGCACTCTAGGTCATTCCAGGTGAGTTTCCTACTCTCAGCTTAAAAATCTTTTTCTTTTTTATTTCACCATTCTAATTATTTTCTGTATTCCACAGTGGAGGTGATTCTATCAGTCAGAAATGTAAATGTTCTGTTTTTGGTATATAATGAAAGTAAAATTTTGACTTAACTGAAATTTTCAATCACTGTGTGGTTTGAAATAATACTTGTCTCATAGCATTTTTCAATATTGAATCAAAAAGAAATCAGTTGATTTTCTTCCTTTCAAAGCAATGGTAAAGCCTACTGTAATCTTTATGTATTCTTACTAAAATGTAACAGATGAGGTTATAATAATTATAGAAGTCTTTTAGGGTAATAATTTTGCCTATAACACTCTTGCTTTTATTTGGTGTCATTAGAACAGTAAAGTATTTTGAAGTAATTAATAAAATATTAGAAAGTCATTTTACTATAAAATCACAAAATAATTCTTTTATATTGAATGTTTATTACTTTTGGGGAATAGACCACTCCCTCTGAGAGATAACTAGGGTCAGTTATCTTTGCATAAAGGAATTAAGAAAACTATAGAAATGTGATTAGGGTTTTCTACTTTATTGCTTAAGGGACTGTTTGTAAAATAAAATAGCCTAATGCCAATTTGGGGGCTTGTTTTTATGATCTTGTTACATAAGCCAGTCAGTCTTACTGGCTCTAAAAGCAAAAATGTGATAGAAAGTCATCTAAGATTAGTCATAGCTTCAGAGAAAGATAAGAATCATATCGCTTATACATGGAATCTTAAAAAAAAAAAACAAATGAACTTATATACAAAACAGAAATAGACCCACAGACACAGAAAACAAACTTATGGTTACCAAAGGGGAAAGGAGTGGGGGAGGGATAAATTAGGAGGTTGGGATTAACGTATACACACTGCTGTGTATGGAATAGATGAGCAACAAGGACCTACTGTACAGCACAGGGAACTAGACTCAATATTTTATAGTAACCTCTAAGGAAAAAGAATCTGAAAAAAAAAAGTATGTATATGTATGTATAATTGAATCACTTTGCTGTACACCTGAAACTAACACAACTTTGTAAATCAACTATACTTCAAAAAAAAATTTTTTTAATGAAATTTAAAAAAGAAAATGCTTATGAATGTGAACTTAAAAAAACCCAAAAAACAAAAAAAAATGAAATTGGTCATAGCTTTATTCAAACGAGTAAAGTTTTAGCTGGTAGTAAGGCAAAGCACTGTTCATTAACATTTATTTATTTCCCAGTTAGATATATTTATAACGGTAAGAGCAAGGATAAGTGCTATGATCTTAACAATCCTTAACTTCCTTATGCCTCATTTGTAAAATGAAGATGAAGATGCTAGTACCTGTGTCAAAGAGTTGTTTTGTGCATTAAATGGCATAATGGACAAAAGATCTATGAATGGCACTTAAATAAATGCTAAATATTCTCAGCTATCAGGGAATGCAAATTAAGACCCCAGTGAGATACCACCAACCACATCCACTAGAATGGCTAAAATTATAAAGATTGACAATACCAAGTTTTGCTGAGGATGTGGAGCAACCAGAACTCCTTGTTGATGAGCATGTAAATAGTACAACCACTTTAGGAACAGGTTTGGCAATTTCTTAACTAAACATGCACCCAGAAATTCTGCTACTAGGTGGAGCCCATGAGCAATGAAAATATATTTCCACAAGAATTGTTCATAGCAACTTTATTCAGAATTGCCCAAAACTAGAAACAGTAGAGATGTTTATCAATAGAATAAATAAAGCAGCATATTCACATAATGGAATGCTACGCAATACACACAGATGACTCTCAAACACTGTGTGATTGATTTATATGAAGATCTATGGTAAATGAAACTAATCTTTGGGTAGGATTGACTGAGAAAGAACATGAGTAAATAACAGATTTAAATTAGGTTTATTCATTTGTCGATACTCAGTGAACATACACTTAAGTTTTGTGCATTTATTGAAAGTTACAAATTTCACCTAAAAAAAACCTAAAAAGCCTAAAAACAAATAAGAGTTTAGTTCATGGTACACATGCTGATGTGTTTAAGGGAAATTGCAGGTGTCTACAATTTACTTAGAAATAAAATGCATCAAAAAATGATGGACAGACGAATAAATGTGATAAAGTAAGTAGAGGAGAATGTTAATGGTAGGATCTAGGTGATGATTGTATGTAAATTTTTTTCAACTTTTCTGTGTGCTTAAAAGTTTTTGTGGTAAAATGTTGGGGGAAGATAAGTGTTAGCTTTATTCCAAAAATGTTTTTAACATTTAGTTTTTGATTTTAAGTTTAAAAAATATATATGTTGTCAAAAGGTCAAGTTTGTAAATAACCTGTATCATTTGTTGACTAAAATCCCAACAACTGCAGTGAAGACCTTGTTGTTTCAAGTGTTTTCTAAGCAAAGTCCTTTTGGGCATTTGCAGTCACTGGCTATGTGTCCAAGGATTCAGAATGCCTTCTCTTTCACAGTATCTGCTTCTGCTTTTTCTTCCCAGAGTTGAAAACATGCCAGTAAAGTCCGACTATATTACATGCTTCACCCCAGGGATGGTGGGTGTCCCGCAAAGAGGCTCCGATCAGAGAATGTGAGTATCTGATGCCACGTGTTATCCTTGGATAATTTGTTCTGTTTGCTAAAAAATTTGCAGGTCTGGGAATTGCAGTTATATCCAGCTTAGTGGGAAAGCTAAGTGAGTTGAAATCGTTCGCATTAAGTATTACAGAAAATATGACATGTAAGCAAGTCTTTTCCTTTTTTCCTGCCAGAACTTGCCAGTATGGGGTTGGGAGACTTTTTGATGATACTGTGCTGGGACCTCACAGAGAAAAGAACAGACAGAGGGGCTGAGACAGACAGAGGCTGGCTGCGGGGAGGCGGGCACCTTCAGAAGACATGACCTAAGGGCAAACCTGTCAGAAAGATCAGATGCTTTGCTTTCTACATAATGTATGTTTCCTTTGGTGTGTAAAACAGAATGCCATTTGTTCATTTATAATGAAAGCTGTGCACATCTTGCAAATAAAAATATTCAGGGCTTTGATCAGTGTCACTTTTCCCTGAGGGAATGTTTACTTAGGAAGACAAATGACAATTAGAAAGTTGTTTTGAGGGTTTAATGTCAGAGCAAAGGGGTTCCCTTAGCTAGGCCAAGGCCAAGACTGATGAGAGAAATACTGCTTCCTCCCAGCAGGGGACCCTTTTCCTAATGAGTGGAATATTCTTATCCACCCGTGGCAGAGACCCTCCATGATAAAAACTGCCGATGAAACACAGAAACTCCTCCCCCTTTGCGGGCTGAGAGGCTGAGGATGTAGAATTCACACCCCACACTCTCGCTGTGCTTGTGATCCTGTTTTCCTTCTGCTGCCATATTGATGCCAGTCTCATTAAAAATTAATACGTGATCATCAAAGAGACTGGACAAAAACTGTACTTGTTTGTTGTCACAGAAGAAACAGAGAGAGAAAGGTAACTGCATGTGACCAGAGGCAGCGAGCAGCGGAGCGGGCAGGGTCCACAGATTCCAAGCCCAGGTCTCAGCATCACAAGATGGGCTGCTCACGTACAGACTCATCTGGATGCTGTGGATTTTTCTTTACTGCCCACTGAGGAAACAGAGACACATAAGCCACAGACCTGTGGCTTTAAAGAGACTTAAATATAGTGAGAGAGGTTAACATTGTATAAAAAATAGCTCTGATGCCACAGTGTAGGTGTTTGTTAACATTTGTACAAAGCCCCATGGAGACAAAGGGCGGGTGAGTCATGCCAGGGCCATCCGCCCAGGGAACGTGTTACTGCGGAGTTGGCATGTGAGCTGGGCTCTTTGGGCTTGGATGGGTGGTACCAGATGGAGGCATGAGAGTGAGGGGAGGACAGGTGTTTTCTTGGGTGCATCCCTAGCAAAAGAACCTATTAAGACACAGGAAAGTTGGCCTAAGTCAGCTTTTATGTGATCTCAGAATCCTGTAACCACGCTGGAGTCCCGCCCTCCATCAGCTGTCTGTTAACAGAGAGAACAGAATTAGGTTTTTTATTTCCTCTTGAAATTATCCAGCGATGTATCCCTTTATTCAATAGCCATTTCGTGTCTAATCCTAAGAGTCAGAAACAATAGGATTCACGGACATTTAACAGTTAGCTCTTTGAACACAGATTATTTTCTATCCACTCAAATTCTAATCATGAATGTTGCACTTATATCTGAGCTCCTAGCGAGTGATCCATCAGGTGTAGGGGAGGAAAACCTTTCCTTTCTAGGTTCCTTGGCTGGTCTAATAATTAAACTGACATAAAACACATGAACAGAAGAAGAACAAATTTCATTTCATACATGTGGGAGCCCCAAAGATAGGAGACTCAAGGAGGTGAACGAAACAGGCAACTTTTATGCTTTTTAGACAAAGAAGCAAAGCAATAAATTTTTGAGGAATTGACACGACAAAGGCTTTTGGACTTGGGGTAGCAAATTAGTGAAGGAATAACAAGGTTGGTTTATGCAGGCTTCTCCCCCCACTGAATTCCGTATCTTTGGTGATACGGATGTCTGTCTACCTCCTGGTACAGGGAAGGTGCCTTTTACATGGGAGATTTATTTCCTGCTTTCAGGGGGACAAAGGATGGTCAGAGTATCCTTCTTGGACCTTGCTGTTTCTTAAGTAACTTCATTAAAAAAATCAATATGCCAAAGTGGCTTATTTTGGGGTGGGCTTATTTCTGCTCCCCTTCACAAGCAAACAGAAAGGGGCACTGTGACTCCAGCTGTGACCTTGAGGACATGAACTTTGCTGCTCTGGTCAGATCCATGTTTCACACCACTCAGGCTCCGGTTCTGCCAGACTCCTTGGGGTCAGTTGATAGAGGGGAAGAGGTTCAGATTTTACAGAAAGAAGTGTTTGCAAGGGTTCTTTACCAAAGGCCCCTTTGAGAACTTTTTCCTGGATTTTGAAAACTTAGCTCTACCAGCGATTTGTTGATTGAATCATTTTCTATGACTTGTTAATCATTGTCTGGAAGCAAATAAGTAAGTAGGAAAAGCAACATAATGATCTTACTTTTTAAAAGAGATGGTTGATGCCTTAACAGGCTGTATGGACATTTCACAGGAGTAATAGATCATTTCCATTAAGCGTCTTGATGCATCGGATGCTGTGTGGAAGGTACCCCCAGCCCCTCTCCAGGGCCCTGAGAGTTGATGTTGGTAACTATTTGGACCAATTTTCTCTGGTACAGACTCACACCTAAGGGTTGAAAGACTAAATACACAAATCGACAATGGCCAGAACGTATCTAAAAGTAGAACTTTGACCCACAACCTGCAGCAACCAGTCCAGAAAACCAACCCATTGCTATCCAGTAACCGGCCTAGAAGCCTGCCTGCTGTGAGTCAGACTTGTAGGAAGTCAGACCACCGTCTCTAGTGACAACCCAGGGAGTCAAAAAATAGCCCTGTAACAATAGGCCTCGAATGGCCAGGCTTGATGAATAGCTGACAGCTTCCGTAATTTCTGTCCCTGTTTCCAACTTAGGACCAACCAGAAATAAGCCAAATATGTACCCCTAACCAATCACATAGGCTGTCCCATTCTAGGAGGCCCACCTGCAGTTTCCCCAGGCCAACAGCCTCCAATCAGGGCACGGATGAAACCTACCCCTTTTCCATTATGAAGCTCCTCCACTTCTCTGCTTGCCTTTGAGTCTCCTCCAAATGCAGGTGATGTTGGCTGGCTGTCTTGCTACAGCAAGCTCTACATAAATAGCCTTTCTTGTTCCCATTTGGTTGTTGTTTATTTCCACAGGGTGGTAAAATGGGGATGAGAAGAAGAATCTCTAAAGTACAGGTTCATCCTAAGACTCGACTGAACTAACCCGTTTATATAGCACTTTGTTTTCGAAGTGCTTTCTGCAGGCATTATTACTTTTTATTTATTTATTTATTTGGCTGCGTTGGGTCTTAGTGGTGCTTGCAGTGCACGGGCTTCTCTCTAGTTGTGGCACGTGAGCTCTCTAGTTGCAGCGCATGGGCTTAGTTGCCCCGCGGCATGAGGGATCCTAGTTCCCCAACCAGGGGTCGAACCCGCGTCCCCCTGCATTGGAAGGCGGACTCTTAACCACTGGACCACCAGGGAAGTCCCTCTGCAGGCATTATTATTACTGAGCCTCTCTCCACCAGCACCTGTGATCTTGGGAGGATGTAATATTTTGGTCCACTTGCCTCTCCAGTCTTGCCCATTCTCCCACCTCCCCTGCTCCCAGGGTCTGTGGTTTGCATCGTAGTGTTACTTGATCGAGAACACTTTTATGGCTGCCCCGAATATCCAACAAAAGGAGTGTTTCTGAAAATAGAAAACTTGTTGTTGATTTCCCAAACCCTGACCACACATGAACCTTGGGCCCACAGTGATCCCTAAAACTGATGGATAATGGCATCCTGGGAATACACAGTAACTCTGAATTTACCTACAGATGAACAGAAGTGCCTGTTATTTTTCCCAGGGCCATTGCCATTTCTATTCCAGGTCATTTGACCTTTTGTTGTCGTTGTTGCTTTTTAAAAACTTAAATTCATTTCTGTCTTCTGGCCTTTCCAGCTTTTTAAATTCCCTGCTTTCCTCTTTAAGAATCCTCATTTGGGTCTTCTGTGTTTTTTTCCCTGAAATTTTAGAGCAAGACATTTTCCCCTTGAGGCCACAGAGTACAATTAAATGCGAAATAAATTGTTAGAGTTGATTGCCTTAGAGAAATGTTCAGGAATCCCACGGGCATTAGAGCCAAAAAGGACTTTAAAGATTATCTAGTCCATCGAGAGCCTCGGTTTTCTACCAATGGTCCTTTTTATTATCTTCTCACTCACGGCTCACATGCTTTGAAAAAAAAATTGTCTGCTTGGGAAACAGCACTTTTAAGTTAAAAAGGTGATTTAATTTTACTTTTATTTTCATTCTGTAAAGATAAGTAACTGCCAACCCAAATTGCCCCTTGGTATTAAATAAACAGTGTTTTTACATGGAATTAATGTCATTTCTTCTAAGTGGGGAAACTTGACATTTGGTTAGTGTGATAGAACTTATCACTCCTAAATATTTATATGGTTTCCCTTAGGTCTGAAATATTCAGCGCAGCTTGAGAACCTCCATTATCACGTTCACAGGTCCCTAAATATCCTGGGTTTCAGGTTGGGAGGACTTGATATAACCTGCCTCCCACCCCATAATTACAAAGGTGAAAATAAGGCCCAAAGAAGTACCATGACTTGTCCAAATTTGTCAGGCCTGAGAATAAGACCCTCCCGGCTTCCCTAAATCCTATTCCTGGGCTTCTTCCACGTATCTTGAAATGGCATCTTATTTGCAGTCATGGAAGCCATTGCTGGGTCCATAGCCAGAGAATATTGCTGTTCTGGGGCAAAGTAATAATAGTAACTGGCACTTATCAGGTGCTTCCCACTTAAGTTCTAAATGCTTTATATACATCAACACATTGAATCCTCACCCCTCCTGTGTAAGGCAGGAGCTAGCATTATCCCCACAAGAAGCACACTGAAATCGAGATGAAGGCATTTGACTCTGGTCCTGCAGCTGATGAGTGGCAGAGACAAGGCTGGGAAAACATGAAACACAACAAAATAAAATTCCCTCTGGCCCTGCAAACTAGCTGACCGTGCCACTCCCAGAGACGGGTGGTGAGCATCTACTAAGCGCTGGGGGCACAAAGATGGAAGGGCATGGAACCTTCCTCAACAGAAATCAGGATCTAGTCGGGGCTTCAATGTGCAAATCATGTCTTTTCATACACCGTGCTAGGCACTACCCTAAACATATGTCCAGGCTACCATCAACAACAATAATCAATAAACAATCTATAATAGGAATAGCAAAGAGTTTTATTTGAGCCCAGAAGACAGCCTCTCAGACAACTCTGAGGAACTGCTCCAGAGAAGCTTGGTTTTCAGCACAGTTTTATGTCTTGTCAGAACTAAGAGCATCAAACAAATCAGGATACCTTCCTTCAAGGTTTCAGAAAAAAATAAAATACAAATGAAGAAAACCCACCACCACATACCACAGTGAGTCAATATGGCCTTGGCGCCTGGGAAGTGAGTCTTATCATGGAAGGAGCACGAGCATTGGTGTCCCAGGAAGGGAGACATTTCATCTTTATTTTTAACATGGACATTCTTTACTTTTGGTCCCTGTGCCCTTTTCTTTAATAATTAAAGCAGATGTACAGTGTAGGTTTGACAGGCCACAAACAGGCTGTTTTAGTTAGCATAAAATTCAAGTTAACTCCTGTATAAGCCAGAATGACTTTCCCATAACTTAATATGTGAAAATTTCTTTTCTCACTACCATCTGGGCACGGGGGAGGGGTCCCTGATCTCTCCTGGCAGGACGGGGCAGGACAGTGTTTCCTGGAGAAAGTGACCCTGAGCTGATTCTTGAAGGGTGGGATGTGGATGGTGCCCGTGAAGAAGGGTGGGAAAGGCCTCTCCTGAGTGTGGCCTCGACGTGAGTGATGTCTTCAGGGAAACAAAATTCAAAGGTTTTTCTAGATGCAAAGTGGTAGCGGGAGGCTGTGTTCGTCTCCTTGGGATTCTGTAACAAATGACCACAAACTGCTTGGCTTACGACAATAGAAATTTATTCTCTCACAGTTCTGGAGGCTACAAATCTGAAGTCAAGGTGTAGGCAGGACTTCCCTCTGGAGGCTCTGATTGAAAGTCAGGTCCCCGCTTCTCTCCTCGCTGCTGGTGGCTGCTGAGAACGCTTGTTGTTCCCTGGCTTGCAGCTGAGTCACGCCAGCCTGCTCTCTTCCCCGTGTGTATCTCTGGGTGTCCTCTCCTCTCTGAAAAAAGACCCCAGTCATTAGATTCAGCACTTATTATAATCCAGTGTGACATCATCGTAATTACACCTGAAAAGACCCTATTTCCAAATAAGGTCACATGTCCGAGGTGGACCTCAATTTGGGGGAACAGTATTCTCCCAGCACAGCAGTAGAGACAAAAGTGGGGATTGAATGGTAGACAAAGGTACAGACCCATAGTGTGCATAATATTGACATTTACTTTGTCAACGTTTTCCATTTTCTTGACTGGTCTGCTGCCGAATTCGTGGGGAATTCTCCAAGAGGGGTGCATCTACTGAGGATGCGGTGCCTTGGCTTCCAGTTGCACATTCAGAGCTAGAAGCGGGGATTCTGTCCCTGGCTCAGCTGCCTAGTAGTTTTACAGCATTGCTTTGAACTTTCTAAACCTTCACTGCCGTGGTTTTATAATCAGGGATTACAATGACTGCCCTGCTTGTTTAGAAGCTTCCTGTTTGCGAAGCTGTGCAATAAACTGTAAAGTGTGTGTAAAATGTTCCTTCATGGGATTAAAAAAAAATTATTTGTCTATTAGTTCCATTCTTTCATCGCTGCAGTGCAGTATACAACTTCTATCTTCCAGTTAGGGGCAGGCCTACTGTTCACATCCAGAAGACTCGAAGAGCAATTAGGAAATCCGTAGGTGTGACTTAATATTTATTTATGTGTCTTAAGCCAGGGGTCAGAACACAGCCACCGGCCAAATGCAGCCCCTACTTATTTTGTAAGGTCTGCAAGCGAAGAATGGTTTTTACGTTTTTAAATGTTTGGAAAAAATCAAAAGAAGAATAATACATCGTGACATGAAAATTACATGGAGTTCAAAAATTAATGCTCATAAATAAAGCCTTATTGGAACACAGCCATACTCAATCCTCTCCATACTGTCTAGAGCTCTCCTCACATCACAGAGCAGAATTGAGTAGTTGCAGTGGAGGACTCTTTGTCCCACGAAGCCTGCAATGTTTACTCTCTGGCCGCCACACAGGAAATGTTTGCCCACCCCTGTGTGAAGTGGATGATTCTGGTGAAGGAGGAGGTGAGTTGTCATCCCTCTGGGTGGCTGTCTCCCTACTCATAGGAATGATCCCTTTGGAACATTCCAGACTCTAAAGCTGCCTTGTCTTCTGTTCATTTCCAGAGTTTCGTTTTTTTAGGGCCCAGCAGGTTGAAGGTTGTAGGGAATAAGAAGTATCATTCCCAACCCCTGAACAGGAACTTTGTTGCTATTTTGCTTTGTTTCTTTCAATTAGATTGAAATTTATGAACAGGTTATGTTGTAAGAATCAGTTTGAAGTCTGCCACACTGTGGAAACAATGAGGATGGTTTGTTTCTTTTGCCATCTTCCCACCAAACTGAATTTATGGTAACCAGGACTCCTGAGTTTTCTGAGACAGCCCTGATGCAGAATATTTTTTCTTGTCACTGCAGATCAATGATATGTCCTGAAAAATCTAATATTTCCTCTCCAAACTGTACCCAACAGGGGAGTAACACTTTTGTTATACAAACACACAGATGATAATTTAAATTAAAAAACAGATATGAATGTGTAGTATGGCACTTGAGCTTTATACAACTTCCTAGGCCTGCGACAAGATCTGTAGCTTGGGAGTCTGGTTCTGAAGCTCATTTATACTAAAAAATATATATCATAGTCATTACTTCCTTCTAGAATCTGATTCAGAGGAGAGGAAAGAATTCCCCAAAATGACAGCTATGAAAGTAATTTTTTTAAGGTGGAGGTAGTGTCATGGGTGTTTGATTACTGTAAGCCTTGTGGCCTCCTCCTGTACTCTGTAATCCCATTATTATATTGTTATCATTGGATATATCCTCTCCTTAGCAGATGACTTATTAAGCCCTTTTTATGTGTCAGGCCTTTTACTAAATACTTGGTATTTATTTCATTTGAACTTTACAAGTGCAAGTAGGAATCTTCATTGCCTCCATCTTAAAAAGATGTGAAAGCTGAAGCTTAGGTCAAGTATCTCATCCAACATCGTACACCTTGTAAGTGATACAGCCAAGGTTCAAACACAGTGCAGTTTAGCTCTCGAATCTGAGCTCTGAATTACTATATATTCTTCATTTACTTAATCTTTCATATTAATTGGCTGTCTACCAAGAGTCAGGTGCTGTGTTAATTACGGAGAATTTAATAGCAAATGAAACAGATACAGTTTCTGTTTACAGTGTTTACAGGATAGTGTGGGAAATGGACACTAATTTAAAAAATCATACAAATATCTAAATGAAGGAACGTAATGGAGAAGTAGAGAATGGGGAAATCACAAGGTCTTTGGCATCAGGGAAGTCTTCTCTGAGTAAGGATTAGTCAGAGCAGTGAGGGGAGACAGGAGAATTCCAGGCAGATGGAACAGCATATGCAAAGTGTCTGCAGTCAGAGAAATCACAGCGTTTAAGGAATAACAAGAAAGCCAGCATGGCTGGAAGCCGTGCGGTGAGGTGCAGAGAATGGACTGATGGAAAGAAGAGTCTCGTCTATTTTGAACTGTCAAGTATCAGACTTTCAATTGTTTCCTGTGTTGATGAAAATCATCCATAAACAGTCTATAATAGGAGTAGAAAAGAGTTTTATTTGAGCCAAACTGAGGGCTGTAGCCCAGAAGACAGCTTCTTAGGTTACTCTGAGAAACTGCTCTGGAGAAGCATGGATTTCAGCACAGTTTTATGTCTTGTCAGAACAAAGAACATCAAACAAGTCAGGGATACATTCCTTTAGGTTTTCAAAAAACCAGATCAGCACGCACACAGCGAGTCAGTATGACCTTGGCACCTGGGAAGGGGGTCTTATCATGGAAGTGGCGTCCCAGGAAGGGGGGGCATTTCATCTTTATTTTTTATTTTTTATTTTTCATCTTTATTTTTAACATGGACATTCTTTACTTCTGGTCAGTGCACCCTTTTCTTTAATAACTAAAGCAGATGTATAAAGTAGGTTTGATAGCCACAAACAGGCTGTTCTAGTTAGCATAAAATTCAAATTAAGCCAGAATGACTGCCCCATACCTCAGTATGTGAACATTTCTTTTACCAACTGAAAGAGTATGGCCTTGGATGAGGGTGACGGCAGTGGAGAAAAATGAGCAACAAATAGATCTGAGGGACAATGAAGTAGGTAAAAATGGATGAAGTGGATAATGGGTGTGAAAGAGAAGGTGGTTTCTGAATGACTTCCAAGTTTAGAACTTACACCACTGGATGGTGGCCGCTCCCACCCACCTCCACCCTACCCCCCCCCCCCCGCCACAATAACCTTGAGGTTGTGACCCAGAGAGCAGAAAGATCTGAGAAGCAGGGAAGGACGTGCCGAAACCCTTTGTCCATGTTGCTCCAGGCTGAGCAGAGCTAAAGTGGCGTAGAGGTGAATTTGCCCCCAGCCAAGGGTTATGGGGCAGCAAGGGAGAGGGACCGGGGGGCTTTGTCCTCAGAGCTTCTTCCCAATCAAGCTTTCTACCTCTCTGATGGAGGGTGAGGACACCCAGGGGCCAGCCCAGGGCATGGAGCCCAGAGAGGCACGGGCTAGAGGTGCCCTCCTGGTGTGCTGATATCCAAAGGCAGGACAGTGCGTTGAGTGAGTTCAAGACAGTCACCAAGGGAGGGGCTGGGGACAGGACAGTTACCAGAACCCCGGTACCCTGAATGAAGGATACCAGCAGGAAGTCATTGCAGGCGTCCAGAGGGGACACGGAAGTTGGCAGTAGTTGGATGATACGCCTCTAGCAGGAGGACTGGATTATTTAAAAGGTGGGAACAGTTTAGATGTGGTCTCGGGACCTAGGTCCAGTGATTCCCAGGGGGTCCATCCCGTTCCTCCTTTGTTTAAAAGGCAGAGATGGTAGGACCCAGAGAGCACGATTTTAGACTTCTTGAGTGCATGGGCTTTGCTTACTCACCTTTTGTACCTTAGCACCTCACACAGACGGGTTCCATAAATGATTGTTCATATCTTCATAATAAGCTATTGCCCCATTGTTTTTTCTTTAAAACAATTAAGACTTTAAACAATAGTTTTAATAAAAAAATGATCATTTGCATAGAAAGTCTTCTAGAACATTTCCATGAAATCATAGTTTAGTTATACACCTATCAAAGTGGCCTTGTTTTAAAAGAATATTTTGTGAAATTGGCTTTGTTCAAGAAAATCTGAGGGTTATGGACAGTTTCCACAAGAATCTTGACCAGGTTCTTGGTCCCATGGGGGTCACATTCAAATAGGAAAAACCCAAAGAAAGGGAGAGGCAGGTCCTTGGAGGGCGTGCTCTCACAGCACAAGCTGGTCCCTCCGGCAGTTGCTTCTGATAACCATCTACACGTCCTGACTCCATCTTCCCCCTTGGCAAACCCTACTGCCCTCTCACTGGACACCTCTGCTGCTAGGCATTGCCTGCCTTCACCTGTCTGCTTTTGGAGGCTTGATCCTATTTTACCAGAAATCAAGGCTGTGTGAGCCGGAGTTGGTGTGCAGCTCACAGAGGTAGATGTCCTTCCCAGATCCCAACCCCCTTTCAGCCATAAGACAAAAGGGACATGATAGGAAGTCCTTCTCTAGAGGACAATCTGGTGCTGCCTCAGGGGTGAAGAGGTCGAGAATGCCTCCTGGGTGACCTTAAGACTTGGAAGGGTATGGATCAAATTCCCTAGTGTGTGTCTTCTTACCTTGCACACCACTTGGGCCCTTGAAAATGAATCGAAAGATATTTTTGTTTAGGGTAGTTTGAATTAAAGAATTCTGGTGACCACAGATTGCCAAAGAGCTGTTTGATCTGTGATAGTCTCTCTCCAGCTGATTTCAGCTCTGAAATGTTAGTTTCTATGTTGCTCTAAAATGTTAGTTTCTATGTTGGCTTTTTTGGGGGTAGGTAGCATGGGTACACAAGAGCCTCCAGGCACAGGTGACTCGCTGGCACGGGACAGCTGGGATTTGCAGCTCTCTCCTCCCTTTCTGCTGTGTCTCCTCTTTTTAGGTGTCTGTATCTCAAACATATCTTCCCTGTCTCAATTATTTTTTTCCCCTGATAGATAGATTTCCTTGGTTAACATGCTAGAATCTCACAAAACATCAGTTTGTTTTTCTCTGAAATCCCAACTCTATCCTGAAAATTTTATCACTCATGTTTAATCAGATTTCTTTCCTTCTGTGTCTGGGTCCATTTATCTTCATCTCTTCCCTGGCTGCAGCGAGGGGTGTGAGGGCATCTCGCCTCCCTTCCCTGCTTTGTCCTACAAAGCCCCGTGAGTCTGTACCCTCGTGCAGCTGTGTCATAAATCACGCCTGCTGTCACCCTGTTACATGACCCCAGTGCCCGTTCTGTTTCTCCTTTGTCACCTCTGGGCATTCCTCATGCTCACAATATTATTCTTGCAGAACAAAGAAGTCCGTTTCCTTCACTACCTTCTGGCTTGCAACCGTTTGGCTCTGTTAGGTTGATGTGTTCATTTAGGAATATATGTATATTTTTCTTCTTGCCTTAGAACCGGACAAGGGGTTGTGACATTGGAATACAAGATACATTTTACCTTCATGTGGCCTAGATTTGCTGCAGGTCATGCTGAGACAATGATGAATGTCTCCTGATAAACACCGGAAAGCCTTGCAAAAGACATTTTGAAAATAAGGATGACGCACTGAGTTCTACTAATTTGCAGTAAAATGGCTTTTTGGACTTGGATCCAGCAAACCTCACTCATGCACCTGCCCCATATCACAGACTGCGCTGGGAGCTCTGCACATGTGAGCTTATGTCAGTCTCAGAACATTTTCTCAACGTGAGCATTTACTGTGCCCGTTTTACAAATGAGATAAAGAAGGTTTGGGGCAGATCATCTAATTCTTTCTCATTCTCCCACTTCCCGGTGGCAGGCTTTGATGCATTGACTTTCTTTATTTTTAAGAACACACTTTCACTCCTGGCTCAGCCATTTCATATATCGGTGACATCGGTAGTGCTGTGTTCCCACAGAACATTCTTCATGGGAGTGACTCAAGGAAATCTTCCACTCGGAGCCTGCCGTGTGCTGGAGCAATGTTTGCTGGGGCATCCCAGTCACGTTCTTTGTTCCCTCAGGTCCCTACTAAGGGTTGATGGCCTTACAGACCTATAGAAAATCTGAGGTTTTAGATGCTGAGGTGCCACCTGATTCAGTGTAATATAAAGGAAAAGTCATAGGCTTTGGGAACTTCCCTGGCATTGAATCTGGCCTCCAACTTCTGCTAGCTGGGTGACCGTGGTCAAGTTTCTTAATTTTTCTAAGACGTAGCTTCCTCATCTGAGAAATGCCGCCAACAACGCATATGTTCCAGGACTACTGAGAAGAATACATGTGATAATGTAAACGTGAAGTAGGGAGCCCCCCAGAGCCTGGTGGGGGAGAGATGCCCTACACCTGTCACCTTCTTCTCCTTTCTAATAGCCCAGATGATGCTGAGTGTCTTCCTGCTGCTGCATTTGATAGGGGGAGAAACACACACAGACTGGTTAGAATGACCTAGTGGTGAAATTCAGTGGTCTGTATCCAGAACTAAACGCTGCTGAGAGATACATTTTCTGTAGAAGCCTTAAGTGAAGGCCAAGGAACTAGACAAACTGAGAGGAAATATTGCAGTGTCCAATAACATTCTTGTTCGAAGGAACCTAAACTAATTCAAAGAGTGAAAAATATGGTGTTGGTATTTGCACATCAGATCTTTGCTTGGAGGAACACTTTCATCTTCTGACTTGGCCGCTATCCAGTCCCCATCACTGAGTCTAAGCCGGAGAGAGTGAGATGTTTGGAACAGCTGCAGTGACAGCAAGCACACCCCTAGGTCACATGCGTGGTGTGGTTGGTTGTACTGTATTCCCTTTCCTCCCGCTCACGGGTGGCATTATTCAGTCATGGCACAGCGACTTTAATAGATATTAAAAATGCAGCTGTTTAAGCATGTCATTCTTCAAACCCCATCGAAACTCTCTCTGGAAGCATATGTGAGCGAATGGTGCAGGACTGTTTCCTACTTGCAACAGGGATTGTTCGTCTTGATCTGTGACATTGTATAGCCAAATAGCCCTGTAATCATTTATAATTCCTCCATCAGCTTTGTCTTTTTGCCAAGTATAGTTAAAAGAAAAATTGTGTAGAAAAGGAGATGATTTTTATTGTAAATTCCTGATGGAAAAAGGCATTTTTCTTCAAAGTTATTAACTGGGTTTTACAGCTGACCTTTCAAGGAATGTCTATGGCTTCAGATACTCAATAACTCAGCAAATATTGTCCTCTGTATAATTTAAATAGTCATTATAGTTTGGGCTATAAGCACTGAATATGTATCGTAAGACACAATGTTGGTGTTTTTAAATTTTTGATATTTTATTGTAAAAGAAAAATGTCTGTTTCCTTTCTACACTGAGTGTTGGTTGACCTTTTCTTACTAACTTTCCTCATCACAGCTGTACATAATCCTAGAAGGTCACTGGTTGGCATTAGCAATCCCAGAAATGAATGGTCATGATGTCACATCCTAGAATTGACAAATTAGTTTGTTTGATCTCTCATTACCCTTCTATCCATGACTGTAATGGAGAATGGAAAAATTCAAGATTGGATTAAGGCCTGAAATTTCCTCAACACCAAGAAATAAGAGTTGTGAGTGTGTCTCTCCTGCCCTTCCCTCACTCCATACAGGCTTGGCTTTTTTTTTTTTTTTGTGAGCATTGTGACATACTGTCCTGGGCAGTAGTTCTTTGCTTTCATGGCTAATGATGCAAAAAGGAGAAGGAAAGGGGAGAGAAAGAGAAAAAAACAGAACGCTATCAAGACAAAAGTAAAGTTAAATCATAACCAAAGAATATCTGAGTTTGGAAGGGATTTCAAGGTTTCTCTGTGGAAGCCTTGTCACTTAGAAATAAAAGAGAAAACCTATAGTCCTGTCTGCATTTCACTTGGACTTCAAGAAAGGCTGAAAGATCTTGGACAAGTCACTAAACATTCCTAGACTGTTTCCTTGTCTGGATTAAATGATCACTTGTTGCTTTCCGATCTTCATCAAATGTGATTTAAATATTCTCTGGAAACCAATATTATGATTCATAAATAAACTGGATCAGTTTATTTATTCATAAATAAACTGGATCAGTTTATTTATTCATAAATAAACTGATTCATAAATAAATTGTTTACCATTAGAAATATTTCTTTCATTGTCTGATGCAATAATTATTCATCTATATAATCCAGTAATAAGCACCAATTCCAGATAGAGAGTCAGTGGTGAGCAAAGCCAGACCCAGACAAGATCCCCCTGCCCTTGGCTGAAAATGGCAACCCTGATGAATGTAATGGACCATCCCAGCCCATCCCAACTGCGATACGTGTGCAAGTGAAAGGGCACTATTAATAATGAAACTGGAAAAATAGGTGTAACCCACTATGTATGATCAAGGGCTCTATTTAAAATCTATCAAAAGAAGTTTTCTTTTTACTTTACGTGGAATGAGAATCATCAATGGATTTTAAGCCATAAGGCTGAAATGATCACATGTGGCTTTTGAAAATCAGTCTGTTGCAAAGTGGAAGAAAGATTGACGAGGGCCTCAGAGGGGAGCGAGGGGACCTGCCAGGAGTCTGTTGTGGAGGTTTAGGGGAGTTTGGACTGGGGCAGAGCAGGTGGAGATCAGAAGTGAATAATATGAGAGAATTTAAAGTTAACATCTTCAGTGATGGAGGGTTGATTGCAGTAAGGGTTATAATTTGTTTCCACCTCCTTGTATACACGCCCTTTGGCATCATTCTCCCAACCTGAACTGGGACTAAAATAGGCAATTTGCTTTGGTAGTAGAGTAATAGCAAAAGCACCGCAAGTAGAGACATGAAACACACGTGTCCACTGTCCCGAGACTTGTGATGCACTTGGATTCTGGCAACCCATCTGGGCCAGCTGACTGGAGGATGGGAGGGCACGGGGAAGGAGGTGGGGGCATCCCAGTGGAGACCACCAGAAACCTGAGACCCAGTCTAACAGCCGACTGCCAACGTGGAGAGCAGGCAAGCCTGGCTCAGACAAGGAGAACCGCTCGGCTGAGCCCTGCCCGAATTGCCCATCTGTGGAATCTCAGACTAGGGAAATAGTTGTTGTTGCAAGCCATTACGTTTTGGTTTGGTTTGTTACATAGCAGTAGATGCAGAAGTTGTTACTGAGAGAAAACTCTGGACGAAGACCAGATTTGCATAAACCCATTTAGTTTAGACATGTTGATTTTGAAGAGCTATTGAGATATTTTGGAGGTGATGTCAACCAGGGGTGGGGATTTGTGTCTGGAGCTCAGAGGAGAGATTTGTGTGGAGATATAGATGTCTGTGTGTGTGTGTGTGTGTGTGTGTGTGTGTGTGTTTGAGAACCTCCAGGGAGAGAGTGTGAAGAGAGGGGAGGAGAGGAGGGGAGGGCAGGGGAGGGCTGGGGCAGGAGCCTGGAGACCTACTGCTGGGAAGACAGTGAGGCCTCAGAGGACATGTGGAGGAAGCAGGCAGAGTAGGAGGAAGATGGGAGTGTGTTGTGTATGGGAGGCTTAGCTGGTTACTATCAAAGTCACGGTAGAGGATGAAATCAGCTATAGAACAATATCTTTTTGCATCTTACTACTTCAATATTCCATAAAACAATACCAAATTGTCCATTTTCTGTTTCCTTAAGAGGGCAAGTTGAATGATAGGCACTAAGAAATATGAAATGTCCCCTTGCTTTCTTCCCTTCTGGCACATGAGGTGGAGGGACAGAGGTTTTGATGACCTACGGGTGTAGGATAAACATTCTCTGGCTGGAAATGGAGGAGCGTTGCCTGGCAGCTCTGGCTCTGGGCACCGTGTGTAGCAAGGGATAGGCTGCCTGTAATCCTTCTTCTGCACCTTTGTTCCCTCCCAGGGCCACTGTGCTTGACTCCGAGATACTCTCCTCCAAGCCTTGGCTCGGGAAGAGCTCTTATACGCTCATTTATACTAAGGTGCAAATGACTGATATGCCTGAGTCATTTGTTTTGCTCAGAAAACTAAATTTTAAACATGAAGAAATCTCTCTCTATTCTGGGAAATGCAGTTATGTGAATGTGGGGAAAATGTTTTCATGTACCACTTCCTTGCATTACTGCCCTGCGGTTTGCTTTTATATATTGAAAATAGAGCCCTATGTTCTCAGATTGTGGACTTTTGGGTGTTTTCAGTCTAGAATAAGCATGCCTCATGGACTTGTCTTTTCTCCCCACAGAAACCTGCTTCCCCTCCTATATGTCCTTTTACGATCTAATGATACCAAACGTCTTCCATTTTCTCAGGCTGCAAACGATTGAAATACATTCAGCCCCACTCACCTGCCAACATTCCGATCCTGTGATTCTGCCCTGTCTGACCCTGCTCACCCCGTCTCGGTCCCTTCCTGCTGTTTCAGAATGAGATCAAGCCGTCATCAACTCCCACTCGGCCTAATGCCTCTGCCTCCTTACCCTTGTTCTATGTCTGTCTTTGCTTCAATCCAGCCTAGAAATTTTGTTACAAGAATTGCCTTTCTTGTGTCTTGGTCTGATCTTGTCCCATCTTCTTTATCTACCTTTGATGCATTTTCTTGTAGGATAAAACCTAAACTTCTCAGCAGGGCACCCGTAGCCCCTCCTAATTTAGCTGCCTAACTAGGGCTTGCCTCAATCGTTATTTTAGTTCGAAGTTAGGTAGGAATTGCAAGATACCAAGGGCAAGTCCGTCCAAAGGATTTCACTCTCCCTTCATTCCCCATTCCCAGTTTACCTTTGTGAAGATGCAATTCTTGAACTGTGCCGGGGGTACTATATGCAAGGTGGGTTTGCTCAGTCACTCACGTGGAGGGACGCTGGTGAGTTACAGCTGGGCGGAGCCAGGTGACTACATTCAGGAGAGGTGCTCCAGGTGACGGGGGTCTGACGGCATGTGTTTTTTCACTTAGAACAGAAATGAGGGACCACTGGATACATCTTTTCACATTTCTTTCACCTCATTTGGGACACTGATGAGCAGGGCGACCCTGATATTTCATGGAAACATACAAGGAATGAAACACACAAGCCTGATAACTAAACCAGCTGGGGGTCTGCAGCGGGGTCGTGCCCCTTGGCCTCTCCTCACCCTCACACCACTTCCCAGCTCCCTGTCTCCAGCAGGCTTGCCTTCTATCTCTACCGGCCAGGGACCCAGAGTCCTTGGTGTGTTTCGATATAGAAATGGAGCTGGCAGATGCAATCTGTGCACCAACCCCTCCTGCTTCCTGCGAGAAAGAAACATCCAAACATGCAGTGCCAGGGAGCCTGGGCCCCAGGTAGGAGATTGTCTCCAAGGGGTCCTTTAACAAGACCTTATTATCCCACCCCGTCACCCTTGTGGACTCAGCTCCTGGCGTTGACCCAAGGGAACTCTAAGATCATGTCAGGTCAGATTCTCCTCGTTCCTGGAAGTGGTTACCATGCATCTTCTTTCTTTTTTTAAAGCTGGTCACCCTCCTAGAAATGAGTGCCCGTTCCCCCTCTTCTTTGCCTGAAGAACCCCATTTCTCACTCATGGTCCAGCTCGGAAAGCACCTGCACCTCGAAGACCACCATCACCTGGGGGCCCTCTGCATTTTGTTTGGTGTGTGTGTGTCTTTCTTTTTTTACTAAGGACTTCCCTCTCTATGGTAAGGTCCAGAAGGGCAGGGAATATGTTATTTCCTTTTACATCCAAGATACTTAGCACATGGGTGGTGAGTGAATAAATGAACAAGAAAGTAACACTTGGGTTTGAACCAGACCTCTGTCAGTGCAAAACATCGTTTCTTTGCAAGCGGATTACTTGGCCCTTAGGAAATGCTTAGTGGAACCCTCAGCCAGGGCAACCTTGGATCAGCTGTCTGGGGCGTCTGCCTGACATCTTGGGGCCATTAGGAAATAGGAAGGAAGCTCCCTGTTCAGATGTCATCACAAAGTACTGCTTTCAGGTGTTAACTGAAACGACCCAATTAAGCAAATGTTTTAAAGCCTTGAATTCTTGTTGAGTAGAGAAAAAGACCAATTATTCAAAGGCTCCTTTTAAAGAAGTAGGCATTTGGAGGACACAGGAACCACGTTACATTTTGCCAAACGGGAATAGCTGTGTTATTTCCCTTTCTGATTATAAAATGAGATACAGTGATTCTTATTTTCTACATGGTTTTATTTATTTACTTAGTTTAGTTGCAAACTGAAGTCCCACCCTGAGAGATGTCGTCCTTAACTGTATGATAGAGATCCTTTCTGGTTTCTTTACTTTGATACACCTGGAAATATATGTATATATAGAAAATATTTTGATAGTTGCATTTCTATATACATATATACATCTGTATATATGCATACATAATATTCATATATAAGCTATATATAATATTTACATATGAATTGTATGTTAACTATGCTATATATGTATTTTGGGGGCAAAAATGGGATAACACTATAGATAATGTCTGTGTCCTGCTTTTTTATATAATAAAATAGTTTAGTCAAATTCCTATGGCAACACAACACATATATCTTATTTTTAATGCTTTCTTTTAAATGTTATATTGAATGAATATTCTGAAATTTAGTTAATCAATTTCTTATTAATGGATATTTATGCTATATCAAAATTTTAACTATATTTTGGTCCACTTGTACAAGTATTTAATATCCTCCTAGCAGCATTTCTGTGTTATAGCCTTTTGATATGTAGTCTAAGGCTAAGGCTATTGCCTGCCAGGAAGTTTGTACTGACTTGTATTCCCACTCTCAGTGTATGAAAGTGTCCATTTTACTTCATCCTCACAAATACTAGATGTTAGTAATCCTTTTAATCTTTGCTAATTTGGTAGATAAAAATGAGATTTCATTATTTGGTTGATATAGCTTTAGTTACTAGTGAGGTTTGATTATCATGGGGTTATGTCCATCTTTTCTAAACATTCATAACTTTTTCTGAATTTCATAGTATGTCATTTATCCTTTACTCACTTTTACTTTTTGTTCTTATTATCCCCCTACCCATTTGTGAAATTGTTTTCTAGCTTTGCGTCCAGTACTGTTCAAATGAGGTTTTGCTAAAGGAGATGACATGCCAAACCAACCGAAGTGGATTCTGCCAGAATGTATGAAGTCATTTAAATTTCTCATTTCCCATATATGCCTTCTGAAATGTTTGACTTTAAAGGATATTTTCACAAGGAATTGTTAAAGTGTTCCCTGGGAATCAGATTTAATTTCTTCTCTTTTTCCTATTTCTTTAATACATTACTTTTTAAAACCAAAGATACCTAATGTAGAATTAGCTTTTTTCTCTCATTAAAAAATATCCTCTCGTATTATCTTATCATTGATTTTTAAGTATTGAGCATGCAAAATTGGCTTTTACTTTTCAAAAGTGTGAATTCATTTAAAGGTAGAAGTCTAATATGAGACCCCTTGTAACATATCTATTAGTCCTACATTCCAAGTGTCACATAAAGAAATTCTTATTTCTAAGAATTTCTAAGCCACAGTGGCACATTTTTCTCTATATTCACTTACCCAAAATGGTAAGTGATGGTATTTTTGCAATCAAGGTGTGTAACACAGTAGATTAAGTATTAAAGCACTAATGATGCTCTCACCCTAAATTCCAGTCACCTGGAATTAGCACCAGTTGATTCACAAGAACACCAGTTAATTGAGTGTTGTGACTTGTTTAAGCATTTATCAATAGGATATATATATTTCTAAAGAGATTCAGGAGCATCCAGAATTTACAAACTATAATGTAAGTGTCCCAAACGTTAATACTAAAAGACATCTGAATAGATACATTTATCTAAAGTAAAAATACATTGAGTACTGGAATACTGAATCTCCATATTAGTAATGAAAAACAGTGTAATGGTTTTCCTTTGATATTTTAATCATTTTGAAATAATCCTGATTTAAAAATTTATTTGAAAGTTTTGTCATTCTTTAAATGTTCTGTTCTGTAATGCGAGATTTCCAGTTTAATCTAACACTTTGTATTGTTTTAAAACTAAAGTGAATAACATATTCACTATTGTGCAAACTATTGTGCAAAATAGTTTTTATGAAATGTGTATTAGGTCATTTGAATCAAAAGAAAAATGGAATAATATTTTCATGAAAAACAAGACAGGAACAGTTAGTGAACTATTTACCTCCTTTTTCCTGAGAAGAAAAATGACTGTAAGGTAAGTATAGTAATTACCAAAAAAAATTAATTTTCAATTACTAATAAAATGATTTAACTTTACAGTAACAGGGAACAGAAGGGGAAAAATCTTTCACATGAACACTAAAATTACTTTTTTTTAATATATTGGTATATGTTGAAATATATGTTGAAAAGGCATGAAATGGGGATTCTCTCGGCACAAGTAAAGAAAACTATCTCTAAAATGGAATGGTTGGTATAAACAGATTACACAATAATTGGGATATTAACTATTTTGGGATTTAAGGTGTGAACTAACCTAACTGCTATGTCCAAGAGTTAAGCTGCTTCTTAAAAGAATAAGAGAAAAGAAATACCTTACATAGTGTGCAATTATACATACCACATACTTTCAAAAAGGGGGGGGGGGAAAGACCTGCATGGTCTCAAAAGATTATGTTTTATTGTTCAAATAAAAGTGTACTGCATTACATCTGAAATATAAAAAATGTATTTGAAAAATGTTCCTACTACAGACTTCTAAAACCATGGTATTGTATTTAACAAGCCTGATCCCCAAAACTAAATAAGGAACATTCCAATCAATACTCCCCTGTCCTGTAGCTTTAAAGTAAAAAATATATATACAGGGTTTTTTTTTTTCCTTTTCTTTTTTAGTAAGACACCCTATCTTAAGAAATTCACTTTTGTGAGTCAACACAAGTCATGTGTTTTGATAAATACTGGCTAGTATCTGTTATCTAGCAAGATTATTTTAATTAGAAAATAAACTCTAGTAAACACAGCAAAGAAATTAAGCAAAAAATTATAGGATGGTGGCAAAAGTCATACATAAAATACTCTTAAATAGCATTATACCCCTTTCTTAGTAAAGTGCAATCATTTTATAAGTATATTTATTTGTAGGATATCATTTAGCTTTTCCTTTAAATTTGGTCATATCAATCAAGGACAGGTAGGAAGACAAATTTATATATTTTAAGACTACCTCCTAAAATAAAAGATAGAAATGTGTTGTTTACAAACTTCTGGATATGTTTGAGAAATCCTCTTTTTACTCTTTACTCAGGCTACCAGAGTAAAGAAATCATTTACTTGAACAGCCAAGGAACCATATTAATATTGACAATTGTGGGTGATCTATCTGAATTTTAGTTAATGTTTCTGTTTCAACAGTGAGGAATTTAGGTCTAATTTTTTTTTAAAAAAGACAGATTGATATATACATTACTTCACTTTTATGCTTACTTTCTTTTACGTTTCAACCATATAATTTATTTTTCCACATGACCATAGGACACATATTCTTCTTGGATATGTTACTGTTTATTGTTTCAAGTGAACTGAATAGATAAATTCCACTGAGTAGTTTAGTGTGGCCCTGTGTCTTATATAAACAGGTTAAATGGAGACTTTATTTTGTAACCTGTGTATTCATGTCTACCATAAATTGTCTTAATGAAAAATGCAAAATGCATTTTATTACTTGCCCCAAGTTAGCTGTTGATCCCTTTCACTTTTAATATACAAATGTAGAGATTAAGAAGCTTTTAAAATTGAAAAAAAACCCAAAAAAACAAAAAACCAAACAAACACCTTCCACTACATTACTGAAAATTGGAATTTTTATGTTGACTCCTGATGACTAGAAAGCCAATGTTAAGAATCAATATTATCCGATATAAAATAGCACATTGAACTGTTTAATAATAAACAATATATTAAGAGCTTATATATGCTGACTGGGAACCAGTGGTGGCTTTTTAAATCCTCAAAAAGACTGTATGTTTTATGGTTAGAAGAAACGACAGGTGCTGATGAAGATTCTCCATCTCTCCGTAGCAGCCATTAGAGTAAAAATCTTTACAGAATTATTTCACTATCAGCAAGAATATTTTACCGGTATTAGTGGTAAGGGTGAGGAGAGAAAAAAGAATGAAGAGAGAAGTGTGTATTAGTTTTAAAAGTGTGACAAGGTAATAAAGAGACATGAAAAAGTGATAAATTTCTTATTCTATATGTGCCTTGCTGCAAACAAACTCAAAAGAGAGAAGCATGGGTATTTTAAAAGCCAACGTCGGGAAGCATTCACTGATAATGCCCATTGTTTTACTGTATACTTAAATTACACAAGCAAAAAAGTTGTACTTATTAATAGTTTAATGTATGAAGGAAACATCCAGATTTCTGAATATGAAGGTACATATCTCACATTAATTTAAGTCTACATAAAGTAGAGCCTCTATACTGACATATTGAAATTTACTTTCTGCTTAGCCTTTTCTGTTATGTAAACAATTGTACATTTATTTGCCATTCTAAAACTTCAGGATCAAGTTTACATAATTTTGCTAAATTTCCATGTTTGCTCAGAAGCAGTTTACTGTACTAAAACCAACCAGCCAAAGAACAGCTTCAACAGAAAGTTATGTCCAAAGGGGAAGAGGGAAAGAAAAAAAGAAAAATGATAAGAAAAATGCTAACTAAGGTAAAACAGATGATGATGGGGAATGGGCAGTCACAAATGTTCACAGAAAATAGGTCAGTTAGTAAGTTCTTCTGCAAAAAGCCTACACACTTCAGTCAAGCACATCAGTAGAATGATTTGGGAGCATAAATTTTTTTTTGGCCACTTGTGATTTCCTCTGAATGAAGAGGAATCTGCAGGCTAACAAGCTGATCCTCATCAGCCAAGCTGGTTCATATGCACACTGTTCATGTGAGGTGCCCAGGGTCCAGTCCACACCTATGAATAGAGAGCACACATTTTATTAAATGTGTATTGAACATATATTTGATTAAAACAAAACTCTTAAACACTAAGGAAGTGCTCCTAATGTTTATGAACTAAAATAGCTAAGTCTCAATCAGTTTGCAACATGCTGGGCAACAATGAAGAAAAGCAGTGATAAACCACTTTTATCTGTTGTTTTCCTGCCTCTCCTCTTATCCCTCAAACAGGATCTGAATTATCATCGTTTTTTAAAAACCATTATCTGAGTACATACAGGTTGATGACTGTGGAAGGAAAATGAATCAGGTATTAAACATATACCATAATAAGCTAAACTATACAACCATTTCTGTGCATTTTCACAGTTATATACTGTTTTGACATTTATAGTACTTTTAATAAATAACCTCTAGATGGCCCTTTTCACACCACTAGTAAATTTTGATACATAAAATTACATTACATGGGCTTCCCTGGTGGCGCAGTGGTTGAGAATCTGCCTGCCAATGCAGGGGACACGGGTTCGAGCCCTGGTCTGGGAAGATCCCACATGCCGCGGAGCAGCTAGGCCCGTGAGCCACAATTACTGAGCCTGTGCGTCTGGAGCCTGTGCTCCGCAACAAGAGAGGCCGCGACAGTGAGAGGCCCGCGTGCCGCGATGAAGAGTGGCCCCCGCTTGCCACAACTAGAGAAAGCCCTCGCACAGGAACAAAGACTCAACACAGCCATAAATAAAATTAATTAATTAATTAATTAATTAAAAAAAAATTACAACACCTTGCAACTTAAAATCTTTTACTTACCACCCGCTACCCAATAGAATATATTATATTATGCCTTTCATAATTTTAGCCCCACACCACTACCTTTGGTACCATTTTCCATATCACTCTGCTGTATTTCAGCTATATTAAACTTCCCTCAATTTCCTCAACTGCCCATATTCACCATACTGTCTCACAACAATGATTCTTTATCCCATTTGTCTTGGCAGCTCATAAACACTAAATAAAATTTCACTGAATGATCAGACTTACCGTTTGAGGGCCATTATTTTCTGTGGAGCTTGAAACCATCTTTATCAGGGAATTCCAAGAGGGGTCCGCAGCATGAGGGCCATTAAATACGGGTCCTCCAGCACCATCAGGAATAGGTGCTACTGGAGGAATCATTGCATTCCCATACACAGAAAAAGGCATACCCTTAAAAGAGGAGAAAACAAAGATTATGGACATTCAAGTCACTGGTTACTTTTCCCAGTATAATCAATAGCCTTAAAACTGATATTTGAAACTTTACCACATTTTGGAAAAGTGTAAGTTATCTAGGTGATGTAAAAGTTATTTTCCATGATATGATTTCTTCTAGCACTAAATAGAAGATACTATAAGCCTAGTATATAAAATATTTTGTCAAAAAACATTTCTGTAAACAACTGGGACAAAAATCAGGATTTATAAATGTTTATATTTTAGCCAGATTTTGACCTATAATTCCAAGCCAAAGCTCCAGCATCATTTCAGAAATGCTTATACACTGGTAAGTCAAATAAGGCTAATATAATCAGAAAATCATTTTGAAATAACGAAAATGCTTTTAAATCACCATTACCCCAACTTTAGGAAAGTCCATGTATCCTGCAGGAACATGCTGATGGAATGTACCAGACGGAGTTACAATTCCTGTACTCTCTCGCTCCATTGCTTGATGCTGTGAAAACACTCCTGGATCAGACACGGGCCTGTGCATCATAGGATTTCCCATCCCAGGGTTACACCAGTCTACTTTGAGGGAAAATGAAGAGGCAGAAAAAAATAATTGGTGATATTTAAAATCAGAAAACAGCAAAAAAAAATTATATATTTTGAATATTTTCCACATTGAATTGTGAATTCCTTCAGAATAATGACCTACTTTTATATATTTACCACAGTATTTCCATGTTTGTAGGTAGTGACATAATAGCCTAACAAAGTAACATAAACACTTTGTGTTACAAAACAAAAAAAGCTAAGATAAAAGCTTAAGAGACCCAAAAGAAATATTAGTATTTCCTTAATATGAAGAAAATAATACGCTTACATTAAACTGTCTTCAGAAAGCAATGATAAATTCAGTAAGAGCTCACATGGGAACAAAAAAATGTTTCAAACTCTTAAATAAATTGATTAGTCAAAACAAAAAGATACGAATACAGATTTTTTAAGAATGCCTATGATAATTAAATACTGCTTACAATATTTTAGTTAAATGCATAAACTTACTTTCCAGTAAGCAGAATAGCATATCATACCTTGATTGCCACCAATCCCTTCAAAGGACCAGATGCCACTATGCCCTACTGATGTGGACAAATTACTCCCAATAACAGATGGAGCTGAAGTTCCAGTTTGCCTGATACGTGCAGAACGTTCCGTCGCAATAGGGACTGGAACTTTTCTATCCTGAGAGACGTTGCTGGGCTTTTCTGACCCTAAAGGTACTGATGATGGGGCAGGAGAAGGTGCACGAACTCTGGAGGATACCGGCTGTGCAGGAGAATCTAGAGAAAAGATATTTTCAAATAATATACATGTCAACTACACAGCCTGTACTTTTGTAAAACAAAATCTTAAATTCTGAAGACACCTTAAATATGCATTCTTTGAGGAAAAAATGACATTTGAGTATAATGCTTAGATAATAAATTATGTATATTAAAATTTGGTTAAAGTTCTATGACTTTGCAGTCAGTTTTTAATTTGGCTCACAATTTTCCCATTTAGTTTCATGATAGTAGAATGTGAAGATGTGAATGCTGCAACTACACACTAATTAATATTTAAATAAATTTACCCTTGACAGTAAAATATAACACCAGAGCAATGAGAAGACAATGTTTAAATTAAAAAAACAAACAACAATGACAACAACAAAATGGAGGTGGGGAAAACCACTGCCTGTATTGGCAATTCTCAAACTATTTTCCTAGGGAACCTCTGTCCCTTGGTATGTTATGATGAAAAAACAAAGATATTCAGGTATCTAACAAATTTGGAAGATCAAGCTTAAGAAAAAAATAAGTTTCTTTAAATCAGGACTTCACAGAACTTTAATATACTGATAAAATACCAACAGAAGGCTATGCTTCATAACCCAACTGTTTCATTGTATCTTGTGGGTATTCCACAGAACACTTTTAGAAATGGCGGTTTAAGCTCTACTTATCAAAACAAGGCTAGTTCTTACTATAGGCAATTTGGGAGCATTCATTAGTGATTTAATCTCTTTACACACTACAGAGAAGAAGGATAAACAAAAAAAACCAAAACTGTATTTCTTATGAAAAGTTCAAATCTCAAGCACATTTAAATTTAAATAGAGTCTAAATTGTGGAGGAGCTTGAAGCTTAAAAGTCAAAACAGTTGGGCTTCCCTGGTGGCGCAGTGGTTAAGAACCCGCCTGCCAGTGCAGGAGACATGGGTTCGAGCCCTGGTCCGGGAAGATCCCACATGCCTCAGAGCAACTAGCCCATGCGCCACAACTACTGAAGCCTGTGCTCTAGAGACCACGAGCCACAAGTACTGAGCCCGTGTGCCACAACCACTGAAGCCCACGAGCCTAGAACCTGTGCTCTGCAACAAGAGAAGCCACCGCAATGAGAAGCCTGTGCACTGCAACCAAGGGTAGCCCCCGCTCATCACAACTAGAGAAAGCCTGTGCGCAGCAACGAAGACCCAACGCAGCCAAAAATAAATAAATAAATAAATATTTTTAAAAAGTGAAAACAGTTACCTGCATAGATACAATTTATTCATAACGGTCTGACTCTATGCCCTAGTGATAGTCATTAAATATTTTTTCATTTATCTTTGCATTTAAGTTTTCTATATGTATGTGTGTGCGTGGGAATGTGTGTGTGTGTGTGTGTGTGTGTGTGTGTGTATCTATCCAAAAGGACTCAGGTAGCTAATAAATTTACAAAATCAATCAATCTATCTATCTGTACACACAAACATAGTGCTTCTATATCCTGAGGTACTTTTCAGGGAACTTGGAAGACAAAGAAAATTCAATAATATTATTGGCCTGAACATGTTTTTTAGAAGACTTCTCACATATATTTTAGAATCATACAAAATTGGAAAGTACTGTGGAGATCAATTCCATCTTACTAGTACTTGCAGAAGTCTATTTTGGTTAAATTGATAGTACCGCCACTCAATGAGATGTAGTGACTATTAACTACAAGGAATGAATGCTAAAGTACCTTATAAATTATAATTTATTGTATGGATACTGATTTCATTGGGGAACAAAAACATGAAACATGGACTTAACTGTAAAAGTAAACCAAGAAAACTATTACCTTCTAAAAATTAAAATATATTTCCTGTGGTCATGGATTCATTAGCATTACTTGACAGCATTTACTTTTAACAAATGATAAGAAAATGGAAAAGCCATATGTGTCTTTAAAAAAGTTATAAATATTTAAAAATTCATCTTACAGTGGGATAAGAAGGAATTCTAGGATGATGGAAGTAACAGTAGCACAGGTTTTGATTCTTCCCATTAAAAAAAGCCACTAAGTTAGCTAAGCCCAAAACCCATGGATAACATCTATAACAAAACAGACAAGATATCCAAATGAATCCAAAGATACAAGTGAATGGGGACAAATCACCAACAGCTGTAAGACTCGTGTAGTAGCAGCATCTGTGTGGAAGGAAGCAATTCTCTAGACCTGAGAACAGGAGAGCCACAAAACAGTCAAAGGTATTCAAAGGAAAGCAGGGCAGGCCAATCTGAGAACAGCAGGTGAAAGTGGGAGAGTTCTGCCTATGCATGGGTGATTCTAAGGGATTCACAGTAAGGTCTGAAAAAGCTGGAGCAACTTGGGCCCTGTGACTTTTAAAAAATATATATTTATTTATTTATTTATTCGGCTGCATTGGGTCTCAGTTGTGGCACGCAGGATCTTCGTTGCAGCATGTGGGATCTTTCATTGCGGTGCACGGGCTTCTCTCTAGTTGTGGCGTGTGGGCTCCAGAGCGCGCGGGCTGCAGGGCAGTGGTCCTCAACCTTTTGGGCACCAGGGACCAGTCTTGTGGAAGACAATTTTTCCACAGGGTGGGGAATGTGTTGGGGGGTGGGGAACGGTTCGGGTGGTAATGTGAGCAATGCGGAGCGATGGGGAGCTGCAGATGAAGCTTTGCTCGCTCGCCCGCCACTCACCTCCTGCTGTGAGGCCCGGTTCCTAACAGGCTGCAGACGGGGGGCTGGGAACCCCTGCTCTAGAGCGTGCAGGCTTAGTTGCCCCGTGGCAGTTGGAATCTTAGTTCCCCGAGCAGGGCTCGAACCCACGTCCCCTGCATTGGAAGGCAGATTCTTAACCACTGGACCATCAAGGAAGTCCCTGCTGTGACTTCTTAAAGGTACCTGCTGATAAAGTCCTACACTGACAAGAAACTTCTGGGAACAGATTCTAAACTGAACAGAAAGCGACAACAAAAGCAAAGTGAAGAGAATATCCAGTCAAGAGTAGGGCAGAGGTGGAAGTAGGTGGGTAGGTTGGATGGGTGGGTAGGGACAACAAAGCCAGGAGATTTAACAAAGTATAAGACCACATTTTTGCACACTTCCTTATAAGAGGAAATTCTAGAGTCTTTAAGCCAGAGAAGACATCCTGATCCACTTATTCCTTCTAGATGTTCTGGAAAACTCACTTCATTAAAAAATGCAAAACAAAATAGAACTGCAGTCGAATTCCATGCAGAGCTATTATATGAACTAAAGGAGATATGGACCCATAATAACTTGTAGCCCAGAGGTCCCCAACCCCTGGGCTGCAGACCGGTGCTGGTCCGCGGCCTGTTAGGAACCGGGCCGCACAGCAGGAGGTGAGCGGCGGGCAAGCGAGCGAAGCTTCATCTGCCGCCCCCCAGGGCTCCCATTACCCCCGTCCATAGAAAAACTGCCTTCCACGAAACCAGTCCCTGCTGGCAAAAAAAACAGTCCCTGCTGCTGTCCTTGGGGGCCGCTGCTGTAGACAATCAAAGCATGTCAGAAAGAAAGCTATAGTCTAGTCTAATATTCTAAAGGCACATCAGAAAGACACTATAATCTAAAATTACAAAGTGAGCTTAAAGAAATAAAAGGAAAAGATTTGAAAGAACAGCATAATTCAGAATTAGTAAAACTAGAAACAAGACGACAAAACTCACGAAAGGATTAGAAATGAAAGAATATTCCAGAAAAGACTAAATCAAACTGCAAGGAACACAAGAAGTTGTAAATATGATACACAAAGTTCTGTTTTTTGTTTTTTTAAACTACATATTGAAAGGGCACAATTATATACCTGAGAAAAATCAACCCAGAAAACTAACACGAAGACATAGTCAAAGGTGACAGGGAGGAAGGAAGCAGAGATGGAAGGCAAGCAGGAAGGACTGATGAAAGGAGGATGAATGAATCCTGCCTTCCCCCAGACTCATCTCTGGGAGCCTGCCCTAACTTCTACATTAGAGCTGATTTTTCACTCTTTTACTGTATCCTTCAAAAAACAAAAGCAAAGCAAAATAACAGAAACCCTCCATATTCTGTTTGTTTTTTTGTTTTTTGTTTTTTTTTTGCTGCATTACGTCTTCATTGCTGCAAGCGGGCTTTTTCTAGTTGCAGCGAGCAAGGGCTACTCTTTGTTGCGGTGCACGGGCTTCTCATTGCGGTGGCTTCTCTTGCTGTGGAGCACAGGCTCTAGGCACGCGGACTTCAGTAGTTGTGGCTCGTGGGCTCTAGAGCACAGGCTCAGTAGTTGTGGTGCACAGGATTAGTTGCTCTGTGGCATGTGGGATCTTCCCCGACCAGGGCTCGAACCCGTGTCCCTTGCATTGGCAGGTGGATTCTTAATCACTGCACCACTAGGGAGGTCCCAAGAAACCCTCCATACTCTGTTTAAATGAGCAGAATAACTAGGCTTGCCTGCTAACCCACCTCATTTAAGACATTTGCCCTGGGACTTCCCTGGTGGCGCAGTGCATAAGAATCCGCCTGACAATGCAGGGGACACCGGTTTGATCCCTGGTCCGGGAAGATCCCACATGCTGTGGAGCACCTAAGCCCATGCGCCACAACTACTGAGCCTGCGCTCTAGAGCCCACAGTCACAACTACTGAGCCCACATGCCACACCTACTGAAGCCCGCGCGCCTAGAGCCCATAGTCCACAACGAGAAGCCACCGCAATGAGAAGCCTGTGCACCGCAACAGAGAATGGCCCCGGCTCACCACAACTACAGAAAGCCTGAAAAAATAAAAATTTGCCCTTTTCACAGATTCTGCCACCTCACTAGCCATAGTTCGTTGTTTTTTTATTTTATTTTTTTCAAGTTTATCAGATGACTGTTTTCTGCTTCCTTCCTGATGGCTTAACTGGACTAACAGCAGGCATCTGACTGAAGAATGATCTACTTCAGGCTAGCTGGTAATCTATGACTGACGACCTTACTTGAACATATGAGCTGAGCCAACCATATTTCTCAATCAGAAAGGTGCAATTGGTAAACAGAGAAAAACTGGTTTCATTAACTATGAATTGAATCTTTGAGGACCGTATATAAGATGAGATTACGAAGAAGCCTAGGTGGAAAGAGAGTAAGTAAGATAAGAAACAGACCATGAGTGAGAGATCATAGAAGGAGATAGAGAGTTGCTGTATTAAATCCTGGACAGTTCTGAAGATCACCCTGCATAGCCTTAAAGTAAACACCATTTTCCTTGAGATTGCTTGGGTCGGTCTATATTCCTTGCTACGAAAAGAGCCTAATTATAATTTCTCTTCTCATCTCTAATTATTATAATTTCTTTAATTAGAAAAAAAGAAGCAAAATCTAAATCAGAGTCATGTTATCAAATATGCTAACATATATTAGAGAAAAAACAGGTTTTAGAGGTTTTGTGGGATCCTATATAATCTTGGGAATCTGTTTTAGAAAAAGAATGCGAAACTACAAATACAAAATCAGGTACAGGACCTTGGCAGGGCCCCTTGCAAATAAGATTATCCTGAAACTGAAGCTTCAGTAAATCCATCTCAGTTCTGAAATGACAACAGAGTCCTGAATTCAAATTGAAAGAGCAGTGTGACTTACAAATGGAAAAAGTGCTCCTGCAGGAAAATTACACTGTACTTTCATGCTTCAGTTCAGTGTTGATTAAACTATAGTAGATCATGAGATGAATGTGGTTGGTCATGACTAACGTAAAAAACTTTTTTAAAGGTTAAAGAAAACAGAATAGAAAATACCAGCATGCAACATATATTGTAAGGATAAGTATTGTTTTGTAAATATATTTCAATCACACACAGGTACATGTGTACTGAGTCACGATGTAAAATTAGTTTTTTCCTTAAAAATCTGTAATGCTTTTTTACTGCTTTTTGATCCGACAACAGCTTTGTAAGACTGAATGTCAAAATGGCCCACTGACTAAATTTGCCAAGGCCTGAAACTCACAGACCAGAGCCAGTAATCAGTGCTCAATGCATGGACTGGCTGAATGTTGGTAGGATAGACCTTAGCAGTTTGAGTGGGATAAGGGTCGAAGTGATCTCTGACCAGCCTGTATGCAGAAGGATCTCAGGCATCACCAATCTGCTGTTTGGGGGCCTCAAGGAAGGTTCTTTGCTTTCTTCCTTTTTTTTTTTTTTTTTGAAGGAAGGGACCCATGTCCCCCACATCCCAACTTAATTTGCCAGAGTCCTAATACCATGTCCTGATGTCCTAAAGAGGGGGAGGGAAAAGAGAAGTGGAATGTATGGAGAAGTGTTGATAAAACCTGTTCAAGTACAGAAACCAGATACATATATTGTGAAAAATAAGTCATGCTTCTGTGGTTAGTTCTACAACAGCACCCAGAATGGCAATTTTTAAGAAAAACATAAATACTAAAAACAAAATTTTAGAAGACTACCATAAATAAACAAAAATATGAAATTACACTCATGTGAACAGATTACCTAAAGAAGAGTTAGAAGTCAGATGAAACAAACTAAATGGTCATTAAAAAGTATTAAGATTTACATTAGGTAAGGAAAATGCAAACTAGTTAAAAACTCAGTATTAAAGGTAAAAGTCTGAGAGTCTTGCCTGAATCATCCTAACAGTTGCAAAATGATGACTCAAATTATAATTCCTCTACATTTATGAGTTGTCATTATACTGTAAGGAGCAACATTCCCTCTTCTGCATTTTAAAATTTTATTTACAATCATTATGTACACATGGGTTCTTGTTTTATTCAATGAGCTGACATTATTCATTTTGATGGTCGAACTGTCCTCAATTTGGCTAGTGGGAGCCCCTTTCAAGCCGCCTCCTGTGTCCTTCTGACATGTCTCAATCATCTGAGCTCTGAATTACTTTCTGACACTCTAAGACTTTTGCAGGCTCCCCTTATACTTTCCCTGCCCGAGCTCAGCTATTTCCCCAGGAAGACCTAGTTTCTTTTAGTGAACTAAAATATTTAACAGACAGATCTGGACACTGAATATGCTTACCGCTACTGAAAATTCATTGCTTCTAGGCCCTTTCAGTAGGCAGTGCTGGGGGGGTGGGGGTGGGGAAATGGCAATTTTATATGATTCAATGCAACACATAACGTCATTTTAAAATTATGAGTTCAGGGACTTCCCTGGTGGCACAGCGGTTAAAAATCCGCCTGCCAAAGCAGGGGACATGGGTTCAAGCCCTGGTCCGGGAAGATCCCACATGCCGCAGAGCTACTAAGCCCGTGTGCCACAACTACTGAGCCTGCACTCTAGAGCCCGTGCTCCGCAATACGAGAAGCCACCACAATGAGGAGCCCGTGCACCTCAACGAAAAGTAGCCCCTACTCGCTGCAACTAGAGAAAGCCCGCTCGCAGCAAGACCCATTGCAGCCAAAAATAAATAAATAAATTTATTTTAAAAAATAATAATAAAAAAATAAAATAAAATAATGAGTTCGTATTGATCCTCTAATTCCAATCCAATTCCATAGGGTTCTTCCTTGCCTTACTCTACTCTACATTTCTCTCTTCTTACAGTGAGAATCCTGGATCACATCATCATCAATATTTTTACTTATTCATTTGCTCAGCCTTACAATACACCCCATATAGCTTTAAAATTGTTTATCCATAACATTATAAAAAAACAAATGTCCTAAGTAGAATTGCAGATTTGTCTGAAGTTTATTTGTCTTTAGACTGAAGGGTATACAAAATACTACTGTCTTCAAGAGTTTTTTGGATTGTTTTTCTTTTAGTAGGTTTATGTTAATAATCTAAAATACAGATAGGTTTACTTGTTTCTATTTGCATTCAATTTTAGTGTTTTTCCCTTCATCAAGGTTGGTTTTGTTTTAAATTTATAAACATTAACATGGTTACAAAAATAAAACTATTATTTCTACTGAGGTAAGTGCTACTTCTTCCCCCCCTTCCCTTATATTCTGCCTGAAGGTCTGATGAGGAATAAGAATTGTCTCAAAGCAACTCCCCACAGATTAATTATAAATTACAAAGGGAAAAATGACAACTTGACAGTGTAGAAATCTGTGAAACCAAGTGATCAAAGTTAACAGCACCAATAATAGCACACACTGATATTTTATACCTTCTAATGTCAGTGAGAACGGTGCAATGTTGACTAATACTAATATTCGTGTCAAAAATATATAACTTAAACTTAATCATGAAGAAATATCAGAAAAACAAACTGAGGCATTTTACCAAACAACTGACCTATAATCTGAAAAAAAAAAAAAAAAAAGCTTTCTTTGAAAGATACAGAAAGGCTAAGGAAACAGTTCCAGATTGTCTGAGACTAAAAGACATGGGAATTAAATGCAATTTGTGATACTGATTTGAATCCTGAATGAGAGGAAGTAATAAAGGCATTATTGGGACAAGTGATGAAATGTGAATATGGACTATATATTAGATAATAGTAACGTATCAATGTAAAATTTGCTGAAATTGACAACTGCACTGTAGTTGTGGAAGACAATGTTCTTGTTCTTCCAAAATATTATAATCTGGAGTATTTAGGGGAAATCAGCTTGATATGTGCAACTAACTCTAAAATGATTCAGGGGAAAAAAAAAACCCTACAATCCCTACACATACTCGACACACACACACATACACAGACACACACTCACTCACTCATACACACAGGGATACATGGTGGGGAAAGGGAGGAATGTGGCAACATGTTAACAATTAGTGAGTGGGGGTGGGGGGATATACACGGGTTCTTTGTGCTACTCTTTAAAGACCCTAGAGATATAATCAAATGCAACATGTTTACCTTGACTGCTTCACGGTTCAAAAGGGGAAAAACGATCTCTAATGTATTTCCTAAAGTAATAAACATTAATGTCAGTAAGTATGTTTTATTTTATTTTAAAACATTCTCTGCTTCTGAGAATCCATTCTATTTTAAAGATTAACTACCAAAAAATTTCAGGTAACACATTTCAATAGCAATGATGTTACAATTTTAACACCTTTTCTCCCAATTCCTATTTTTTTATGAACATGAATATCAAAGACTATCCTTATTTTTATATATAAATAGGTGAATATGAATCACCCATATGTAGATACTTTAAGGAAGATGTTTTTATTCCTATGACGGTTTAGTTTCAGCTCAACATACTCAGAGGACACTGATCCAGATCTGTTATATACTTAGGAATAAAAACTAATTTTAAGAGGAGTCAAAGAAAAAACTAAGCAGGTAAAATCATTCAAAAATTATGTTTCAGACTTTTTAATCACTGGCTATTTATAAAAACGTTCGCTCTTCTGTCACCATTCCATTAGTACATTTCTAAAACTATTAGAAAACAGGACTAACACTTACTGTTGATTATCATCAAAAAGAAGAAAGACCAACAGTAATAGTAGATAATAGTAGATAATAGTAGTGATAGTAGATAATAGTAGACCAATAGTAATAGTAGATTATCCCATTTACTCCATAAACCAATCCAGTGTGGTAGATATTAACAGATCAGAAAATTGAGGTTCACTGAAATGACTTGTCTAAGCTCACCTAACTGTTTATAATAGGATTTTGCTGACAAAGGCAATCTGGGGGGAAAATTACCTTGAAAAGTATCTAGAGGCGGGGCGGGGCCCATGCGAGGCGAGCAGCCGGGGACCCGGGAGCGGGCGGCGCGGAGCGCGCGGAGCGGGGCTTGCAGGGGCGCGCGGCGGGCGGGCGAGGGCGCGGCCGGGCACCGCCGGCGGCCTCGCCATGTCCCAGCCGGCGGGGAGGATGCATTGCCGAAAGGCGGGGATCCGCGCCGCCGTGGTGCTCATCAGACTCCTGCACAAATCCCGAAAACAGAGTAAAGAGAAAAGGAAGCAGGAGCTGGCCAACAGCTCGGATGTGACCCTCCCAGACCGGCCGCTGTCCCCTCCTCTCACTGCGCCTCCCACCATGAAGTCAGCGGAGTTCTTTGAGATGCTGGAGAAAATGCAGGTGAGCATCCTCATTGTCGGGGCGCCAAGCACCGGGTGGGGATGCTGCAGTGACCTCAGCGGACACGACACCAGCAGAACCCACAGGCGAAACTCGGCTCCTTGGAGGGAGGGCAGAGAAGAGAGAACTCACAGTCCTGATGGCCTGGACCACCTGAGGCCATTTCCATGTCGAACGGCACAGAGGATTCTGGGACGGCTCCCGCCTGAAGGATAGAGAGAAGACAAACAGAACCTGCCAGCAGGGCAGACGGATGTGGGGAGGGTGTGAGAGGGTCGGTTGTTCGTGGAATGGGTTGGAAAGAAAGCCCCTTCTTAGGGGACTCATCTCATGTCTGCGAGGCAGAGCAGTGGAGTGGGAGACAGACCTGAGTTCAAATCCTGCATCTAATACTCGCTAGCACTAGTTCCTTCCCTTTTCTAAGCTTCTCGCTCCTGTTTTCTGTCTACTCACAGTACTGTTCTCACCTCGCTCTGACACCAGACGTGTGGCAGTTTTCCCACACTAAACAGTTCTGAGAAACCAGCTGGGTGCCCTACAGTTTCACTCAATTCTGAGACTGTCTACCTGGAGATAGGGTCAGCTCCCACAGGTAAAGGGCTCAGTCTCACAAGACCACCCTCCTCCCCGGACTTCAACACCAATGCCAAGTCCAGGTTGGCACCTGTGCTTCTGACTCACTGGCTATAAATCGGAGGTTCCCACGACCCCCTCCTCGGGTTCGATTAGTTTGCTAGAGTGGCTCACAGAACTCAGGAAAACAGTTTACTACTAGATTATCAGTTTATTATAAAAAGCTGTAACTCAGGAACAGCCAGATGGAAGAATGGCCTAGGGCAAGGTATGTGGGAAGGGGTGCAAGCTTCTATGCCTTCTTTGGGCACAGCATGTGTTCACCAACCAGGAAGTTCCCCAAACCCTGTCCTTTTGGGGTTTTGTGGAGGCTTCTTTACATGGGCATGATTGATTAAATCATTGGCTATTGGTGATTGACTGAATCTCCAGCCCCTCTCCCCTCTCTGGAGGTTCGGGGTGGGGCTGAAAGTTCCAACCCTCTAATCGGGCTTGGTTCCCCTGGCAACAAGCCTCCATCCTTAGGGGCTTCCCAAAAGTTACCTCATTAACATAAACTTATAACAAGACACTCCTTTCACCTTTATAGCTCTGGAGCTGTTTCAGGAATCAAGGACAAAAGTCCAAATGCTATAACAAAAGATGCTCCCATTGCTCTTATCACCTAGGAAATTCCAAGGGTTTTAGGAGCTCTGTGCCTCAAATTGCATGAAGACCAAATATATATTTCTTATTATAAATCACAATATCACAGCTTCTATAAATAAGAATGCCTGCTTACATGTAAAATACCCACTTACATGGTTGTTGGGATGAAACGAGAAATATGTAAATACTTTGTAGGCACTGCACAAAAATCAGTGTTCAGTGTGGAGTTGGGGGTCCTGTATAGTCACCCCTCACCAAGGGGTCAGGGCTCACAGAGGAGAACCACTGCCCTAGGGAATATGGGGGGAGGTCCAGAAGGCTTAATAAATGTAGGTGGGAAGAAGATGCTGATAATAGCCCATGTATTTCAAGCACTTCTCCGGGCTCAGAGATTGACAGGCGTTATCTCATGTCTTCCTGACAAGGCTCACAGGAAGTAGGCATATTATTATTATCCCCATTTCACAGGTGAGAAAACTGAGGCACAGAGATATTAAATAAAACACTTAACGGCTCAGGGCTAGTAAGTAGCTTCAAGGCTTAGCCACTATATTATGGTGCTCTTTACCCTAAGTAGATGCTCCAGGCTCCAGGAAGGAGGATCCGGTAGTGATGGAAGCTCTAGGAGGAGAGGCAGAGAGCATGCCCACAGCGGGCCTGAGATGCAGGTGGAGATGCTGAGAAGGCAGCTGCTACCAGCAAACGTGGTCCTCATGGGAAAGCCAGGTCTCCCTAAAGGGGGAGGGGGAGGGACTGTTTGAGGGAAAACTATTATTAGTGGCTGTGTCATTATCACGAGCAAGTTATTAAAATGCTGCTCTGTGCCCAGCAAAAAAAAAAAAAAAAAAGTATCTAAACCTCAGTAAATTAACTGTTGTTACTGTTATTATTATTATCATTTAACATATGGTTATTAGCTACACTACAAACAGAGTTCGTTGGTAATCCTCAATATTTTACTTTTCTGGGTTTTTTTTTTTTTTCTTAATTGTTGTAGCTTGCCCTAAAATCTCTTCAAATTCACCTCCCTAAAGGGAGAGAATCCTGAATTAGGATAAAGTACCAATTTTTTCTTTTTTTTGCTGCACCACGTGGCGCGGCTTGCGGGATCTCAGTTCCCTGACGAGGAATTGAACCTGTGCCCCTGGCAATGGAAGCTCGGAGTCCTAACCACTGGACCGCCAGGGAATTCCCCCCCCCCTTTTTTGGGGCCAACTTTTAAAATTTATTTATTTATTTATTTATTTTTGGCTGTGTTGGGTCTTCGCTGCTGTGCGCAGGCTTTCTCTATTTCTCTAGCTGCAGCAAGCGGGGGCTACTCTTGGTTGCAGTATGCAGGCTTCTCATTGCGTTGGCTTCTCTTGTTGCAGAGCATGGGCTCTAGGCACGCGGACTTCAGTAGTTGTGGCTCACAGGCTCTAGAGCACAGGCTCAGTAGTTGTGGTGCACGGGCTTAGTTGCTCCGCAGCATGTGGGATCTTCCCGGACCAGGGCTCGAACCCGTGTCCCCTGAATTGGCAGGCGGATTCTTAACCACTGTGCCACCAGTAAATCCCAGGCCAATTTTTAATACAGAGTGAATTACCTTCCATTCAATATATACCTATCAATCTTCCTTATAAAAAACTAAATAAATAAAACAAATATCCATATTCCTCTAGTACACAGAAATTTATGTTGCATTGAATACAGCTTTAAATAACTGAGGCTATAACCTTTCCTTATAAGCCAGATAGTTAAGACTAAAATGTCATAATCAGTTATTCCTTAGAGTTATATTTAGTTTCAGTGTTCTGTTAATAGCTTATATTTAGATAAGCCAGGCTAAGTAGCTATGTTATACCATATTCACTTTATCTCAATTATGATTCGTAAGAAATTTTCTAAAGCTTTTTCAAAGATGGGTAAAGTATCCTCAATGAGAACTGCTGTAAACTTTTTTTCTTCTTACATTTGTACTTTATTTTCATACTTCTCACTTTGTTTCTGGCATGTTTTTATCACAGTCACTTTGAATTCTTTCTTAAACCACTTCTTTTCACTTAGGGACACCCGTACAAGGATAATTAATATTCCAAGTGACAGTCCTTGTTATTTGACAAACACAAGAAAAACTAAAAATATGTAAATTCACTATATGCTACACCTTACTTCATGCTTTCACTGGCAATGTACTTTCACATGCATCTCTCAAATACTAATTTTTTTTTACTCTTTCATTCAGTTAACCAGTCTCTATTAACTGGGCTCTAACATTGTTAGAAGAAATTTGGTAGTTTAAAAAAAAATGGATTCTTATTAAAATTTCCTCAAGGTGAAAGCAATTTGATGCCTTTTTCCTCGCTAAATAAATAAATAACCACAAATAATAGCCTCACTATGGAATTCTCTTAATGTGAATTGAATTCCCTATTGATGAATGATCTTCCTTGGTTTGAAAAATCTGATCAATGCTTCAAAGTCTGACTACAGTTAAAAACACACATCTGGTAATGTGAAATCAGTTGTATTATTTATGTAATAGATGAGATTTAAAGGTAGACCAAAAGCACATGATATTTATACTACTTTTAAGGCTACAAACCTTTCTTCTTGGGAGCTATATTCTCAAACCTGAAAGTAAATGTAAATCAATAGATGATACAACAAAATTTTTTATTCTCAAACAATTAGAAATTAACTTCAATATAATATGCTAGGTTTGATAGAGCCGAAGTTGATTCTAATACTTTAAAAACCTGGAAATTCTATTTAAATTCCTCCTGATTTCAGATTGCCATGAATACAAATTACATTTTTATAGAATTTAAATTATTAAGAGATTTAAAACTTAAAAATTCCAAACTTTGAAAAACTTAAAACCTTTTGTTTTTTAAGGGAACATACAAACTCTTCCTCTGGAACTACAGTGTATATTACTCACCATTTGATGCTGATGAACACGGAGTCAACAAACTAAGCGGGGAAAAATGTTGTCTGTTAAAGTTAGCAGCTGTGGGTGCTCCTCCAAGGGGTGCCCCAGGTCCACACATTTGACCTCCTGAAAGGTTTGAGGCAAAGTTTCCCAAATGGGTAGAAGAAGGTGTTACAGAACCATATGGTGAGTCCATATTGACAATACCTATAATGTAGAAGATAATCATAATTTATAATAGTTACCCCTAGGAGATATAATTAGAAAAACCTAAAATTCCAAGAGGTCCCTAATATATCCAAAAATATTTTAGATTATTAAAAAAATTTCTCCTTGCTTACTTCTTCCAGTCATTCCACTCATTATTTCCCCCTTTATTTTATAAAGATAGCTATAAAAAAGAAATTACCAAGGAAAACATTTTACATTTACTTTTAATTTTGACATTTTATTGCTTATTATAGAATACATATAGATTTAATATTAACACTAGAATTTAAATAGGTTTGGTGGCCAAGGAGTTGTATAAAATTTTACCTTTAAAAAACGTATGGGGAAGGGAGGGATGAGTAGGCAAACCACAAAGGATTTTTAAGGCACTGAAAATACTCTGGATGATAGTATAATGGTTACTATACTAGATTTTCGTTCAAACCCACAGAATGTACAGCACCAAGAATGAACCCTCATGTAAACTACAGACTTTGATAAGGATGTGTGACTGTAGGTTCATCGACTGTAACAAAAATACCATTCTGGAGTGGGATGTTGGTAATAAAGGAGGCTATGCCTGTGTGAAGGCAGGGGGTATATGGAAAACCCCTGTACTTTTCTCTCAATTTTGCTGTGAACTTAAGAGTGCTACTAAAATAAAAAAACAAAAACAAAACCGAAAAAAACCCACAAAACTAAAAACAAACCAGAAAAAAACTGTAGGAGAAAAAAAAGGACTGTAGCTATACTTTATAATAGAGAGATCTGACAATCAGCATCTTAACTAAGTGGCCTTGCTTTCCATAGATAAGAGAAGGACAATCTGTCATTGAGTGCCTCCTGATACAATACAGTGTGAGATTCAAACATTACCTATCTGATGTTCCTGCTAGAAATGTTTAACCAGAATGGAACCACAGATTGAGAAAACGGGTGAATCTGAAATGCAGGACATTCTTCAGTACAACTGGACTCTTCAAAGGATTCAATGTCAAGAAGAACAAAAGAAGGTGGTGAGATGTTTTAGACTGTGGGAGATCAAAGAGACATAATAGCCAAAAGCAATGTGTGAATCTTGATTGGTTGGATCAAAAGGAGAGAAAAAAGAAACATACAGGCATAAAGGGTATATTTGGGATGATGGTACTACATATTGGGTGCTATTACTGAATTAATGTTAATTTCTAGGGTGTAGAAATAGTGGTATAGCTGTAAAGGCAAACATGCCTATGTTGACCTGAATCTAATACTTCCCTCTGATAGACTCTTCAGTTAAACTTCGTTGCTAATTTTGGCTCCAATCAACTGTACACCCCAAAACCTTACCTCCTGATGGAGCACGTCTTTTTTCTATACTTTTCCACAAAACAAGAATTTACTTCTTTTTTCTCTAAATCTTAATTTTAGTCTTTCTTAACACATTACCTAGATTTCACATTTTTTGAAAAGTGAAGTATTTTCACTAAATTCCAACTTTACAAAATTGAAATATAAAAGCATTTCCAATTAATCCCCCAAATATACAAACAGCTCATGCAGCTCAATATCAAAAAAAACAAACAACCCAATCAAAAAATGGGCAGAAGATCTAAATAGAAATTTCTTCAAAGAAGACATAAAGATGGCTAAAATCACATGAAAAAATGCTCAACATCACTAATTATTAGAGAAATGCAAATCAAAACTACAATGTGGTATCACCTCATACCGGTCAGAATGGTCATCATCAAAAAATATACAAACAATAAATGCGGAGAGGGTGTGGAGAAAAGGCAACCGGCCTACACTGTTGGTGGGAATGTAAATTGGTACAGCCACTATGGAGAACAGTATGGAGGTTCCTTAAAAAACTAAAAGCAGAGCTACCATATGATCCAGCAATCCCACTCCTGGGCATATATCCAGAGGAAACCGTAATTCGAAAAGATACACGCACCCCAATGTTCACTGCAGCACTGTTTACAATAGCCAGGATATGGAAGCAACCTAAATGTCCATCAACGGAGGAATGGGCAAAGAAGATGTGGTACATATATACAATGGAATATTACTCAGCCATAAAAAAGAATGAAATAATGCCATTTTCAGCAACATCAATGGACCTAGAGATTGTCATACTGAGTGAAGTCAGACAGAGAAAGACAAATATCATATATTGCTTATATGTGGAATCTAAAAAAAGAGTACAAATGAACTGATCTACGAAACAGAAATAGAGTTACAGATGTAGAGAACAAACTTACAGTTACCAGGGGGTAAGGGGCAGGGAGGGACAAATTGGGAGATTGGGATTGACATATACACACTACTAGACATAAAATAGGTAACTAATAAGAACCTACTGTATAGCACAGGGAACTCTACTCAATGCTCTGTTATGACCTATATGGGAAAAGAATCTAAAAAAGAGTGGATATATGTATATGTATAACTGATTCACTTTGCTGTACACCTGAAACTAACACAACACTGTAAATCAACTATACTCCAATAAAAGTTTTTAAAAAATAAAAAAATGAAAAAAATAAAAGCATTTCCAATGTACTAATTAGCATATGAAGCTTTTACAACCAAATTATATTGATTCTATTTAGTATTCAAGAGAAAGTGTTTTTGAAAGTACATGAAAATAGTTCAATCAACCCCCAGCAAGGAAATATTTACTGACCATGTTCTTTACATTATATTTATGTGTTATAGAAATACGTAAAAATGACAATCAGTTCCCATTCTATTTAGAAATTTTTAGTCCCAGAATGTCATCTCTTCAATAACACGTAACAAGTTGGCAACCTTTCTGTAAAGGGCTAAATAATACATAGTTTTAGGCTGTCAGCAGAGCATGGAAGCAGCCATAACACAATATGTAAATGAATGGGCATAGATGTATTTCAATAAAAGTTTTATTTATGAACACTGAAATTTGAATGCACTATTTTTTTAAAAAAATATTTATTTATTTATTTATTTTTGGCTGCATCGAGTCTTAGTTGCGGCACGCGGGCTTCTCTGTAGTTGTGGCACATAGGCTCCAGAGCAGGTGGGCTCTCTAGTTGCAACACCAGGACTTAGTTGCCCCGTGGCATGTGGGATCTTAGTTCCCCGACCAGGGACTGAACCCACATTCCCTGCACTGGAAGGTGGATTCTTAACCACTAGACCACCAGGGAAGTTCCGAATGTACTATTTTTTGTGTCACATATTATTCTTTTTAAAAATAGAAAAGTTTGTTTTAAATCTTACACAATTGTTATAACTCAATTAAAAAAAAACCACAAATGTAAAATCAGGTAGTATGCCATACTTGGCACATGGACCATAGTTTGTCTATCTCTACCATGAAATTATCTTTATTTATTCTTATTTTGTTATTGCTTTAATGGTAGACTTTTTTTTAACATCTTTATCAGAGTATAACTGCTTTACAATGGTGTGTTAGTTTCTTCTTTATAACAAAGTGAATCAGCTATACATATACATATATCCCCATATCTCTTTCCTCTTGCGTCTCCCTCCCACCCTCCCTATCCCACCCCTCTAGGTGGTCACAAAGAACTGAGCTGATCTCCCTGTGCTATGCGGCTGCTTCCCACTAGCCATCTATTTTACATTTGGTAGTGTATATATGTCCATGCCACTCTCTCACTTCGTCCTAGCTTACCCTTTCCCCCTGCCCGTGTCCTCAAGTCCATTCTCTACATCTACGTCTTTATTCCTGTCCTGATCCTAGGTTCTACAGAATCATATTTTTTTTCCGATTCTATATATACGTGTTAGCATACAGTATTTGTTTTTCTCTAATTACTTTACTCTGTATGACAGACTCTAGGTCCATCCACCTCACTACAAATAACTGAATGAAATTATCTTTAATTATTTGAAATATTCATATTAAAACACAAAGCTCAAAATGCAACTTGGTATCCTGGACACTGCAACAGAAAAAGAACATTATTGGAAAAACTGTGGAATCTGAATAAAGTCTATAGTCCAGTTAATTGTACTGTACCAATATTAATTTCTTAGTTTTAATAAATATATGGTGTTTATGCAAGCATGTTTAATTAGGGGAAATTGGGGTAATTATAGAAGAACTCTTCTATAAATCTAAAAATATTTCAAAGTAAAAAGTTAAAAAAGAAAAAGCAGTCACTCAAAACCAGATCTTTAGATCCTCTTTAGATATCAGCACTGTCTAACAGAACTTTTTATGTTAATAGATGTGTTCAGTATCTGGGCTCTCCAATATTGCAACTACCAGCCATTATGTGCTTATTAAGGAAGCACTTGAAATATGACCAGCCTACAACCACTATGGAAAACAGTATGGGGGATCCTCAGAAAACTAAAAATAGAACTACCACATGATCCAGCAATTCCACTTCTGGAACTATATCCAAAAGAAACAAAAACACTAACTCGAAAAGATACCTACACTTCCATGTTCGTAACAGCATTATTTACAATAGCGAAGACATGGAAACAACCTAAGTATCCATCCATGGATGAATGGATAAAGAAGCTGTGGTATGTGTACATATATGTATACATACCACACACATACACACACACAATGGGATATTATTCAGTCATAAAAAAACACACACACAAAAACACGAGGAAATCCTGCCATTTCTGACAAAATGGATGGGTTGTGAGGGCATTATGCTGAGTAAAATAAGTCAGACAGAGAAAGACAAAAACGGTATGATCTCACTTATATGTGGAATCTCAAACAAACAAACTCATAGAAAAAGAGATCAGATTTGTGGTTACTAGAGGTGGAGGTGGGGTGGGGGGGAATTGGAGAAAGGTGGTCAAAAGGTACAAACTTCCAGTTACGAGATAAGTAAGGATTAGGGATGTAATGCGCAACATAGTAACGGCAGTTAACACTACTGTATGATACATGGGAAAGCTGTTAAGAGAGACTAAATCCTAAGAGCTCTCATCACAAGGAAAAATATTTTTTCCTTTTTCTTTTTTTAAAAAAATTGTATCTATAGATGATGAATGCTAACTAAATTTACTGCTGCAATCATCTCACAATGTATGTAAGTCAAACCATTATGCTCTACACCTTAAGCTCATATACAGTGATGTACATCAATTATATCTCAACAAAACTGGGAAAAAATTTTAAAAATGGCCAGCTTGACTGAGATGAATTTTTAATTTTATTAAATTTAAATAGCACATATAGTTAGTGCCTACCCTATTGAACTATGTAGCTCTATATTTTTCTCATTATTTTTAAAACAAAAAAGACAGTCGGAAGTGAAATCAAATTTTAAAAATCTTTGGTAATTATTTTTTATTTGAACTAAAAGCAAACTTTTGATGGCATTATCTTATTAAATTAAAATATGAGATTTTTCAAAAATTCTTTTTTTATTTATTTTTTAAAAATATTTATTTATTTATTTATTCGGCTGCTCCCGGTCTTAGTTGCGGCATGTGGGATTTATTTCCCTGACCAGGGATTGAACCCGGGCCCCCTGCATTGGGAGTGCGGAGTCTTAACCACTGGACTACCAGGGAAGTCCCCTTTTCTTTATTTTGAGAGAGAAAAATATACCTGATGAAGAAATTTATTTATAGTAAATTTAAGATAAAAATCCATTACAGCTTCTAAAAAGATTTAAAAAATAAAAATGCCATACTAGACACACTCAATACTCACAATAGCATTTGAATTAGTACTACAATCTGTCTATCTGACCCAGTCACAGAGTAAAAATATTAGAAAATAACCAAGAGTTTCAACATCATTTGTAGAAACGAGCAGCTGCAGAATGTCAGAAAATACAAACTTACCTGAGGGACTTGGAGCAGGTCTCTGTAATGGTGGTCTAAAACCTGGAGCTTTGGAAGTATCAGACTGATGTAAAGGATCTGAATTTGGCAAATATGAGGATTTTCCTGATAGCATAGATTCTGATGTTGACTGAGATGAAACAACAGAACCTCCCCAGAAGGCATGAGCAGAAGTAGGGCTACTTTCAAACAATGCGCTAAAGGGCCCAAATGGTAAGGGGGCACTGAAATTGGGAGCAATCGGCTTATTTGTTGTATGCACTGAATTTTGACAAGCACTTTGTGTACTTAAGGTCGAAGGTAGCTGGACAGAAGAGGGAACACTGTGAGGTCTTTTAATGTGATTGACACTGAGGACTGCAACAGATGAATTTTGCACAGGAGCTGGATTCTTGTGAGGGGCAGCTGTGCCATGAGAGGGTGGTCTCATAGCAGGGGGTTCCATTTGAGGCGGAGGCTGGGAGCATCCCATTTGTGTCTGAGGCATAGGGTAAGTCACTGGGGCAGTAGAAGGCACCGCCACTGGAGCAGAACTTGTTGTTCCTAAAGGAGGAACAGTCATTCTAACTTCCGGGGGAGGAACCTGAGACTGCTGAAGAGGTGGTCTTGGCTCCTGAGAAACAGATCCTGGAGGTTGCTGCTGAGTAGAATGAACTGATGAACTCCCAGAAGAACTGCTGCTGTTTGGAGGTCCACTGTTTGTTGTTTCTACTACTGGTGGACCACCTGCTTCCTGTTCAGAGGAAGATGCCCCTTTATTTGGAGATGCTGTTCCACAATCCAAAGGGCTGTTTCTAGAAACCCCTCCTGGCTGGGCTGGTGGTGATGGGGAAGATGGGGATGATACTGGGTAGTGTTCTTTGGCGGTAGGCATCGGATATGTGGCATTTGTGGGTGCAGTGCTGTTGTGACTTGCTGTGGTGGTGACTGTTGTGGTGGTGGCATTGGATGTCTTCACAACTGTGACAAAAAGCTGCCTTCTAACAGAAGGTGAACTTGGACTGCCATTTGTAGATGTACCAGGCACCGCTGAAGCTGATGAACTGGTTGTAGTTGTTGGACTTGAAGTTACAGAACCTGCTGAATTCACCTGAGAACCACTGCTATTCTGATTGCTATGGCGAGGCACCATGTGAGGCTTAGGCGAGTTAGTAGCTCTGGCAGGGCTCAAAGGCCTGACAGGAAAAGGACCCCAAGTGGATTGAGCTGGTGGAAAAGTACCTCCAAAGTGCGTCATGGGCAACCTTGGTGGACGGATCTGCTGGAAAGTCTGAGCAGCAAGCAAAGCATGTGCAAACTGTGGAGGAGGATATGCTAATGGAAGAGAAACTGGGAAACCAGGCCTCACATTATTCACTGGGTTCTTAATGGTTTTGTGAGTAGATGCAGAAGAAATTGCAGGCACAGTGAGTGCTGCGGCAGTCTGAGATGTTGACGACAGAGCTACAGTCATCATTTTAATTCCCATTAAGGAACTGTTAGCAGCAGTGGTGGTGGGTGCTGATGACCCAATTTTGGAATTTGCTGAGGAGCTTTTCAAACGATTCTTTGGAATAAGTTCATCAATTTCTTTGTCTGGATCCTTGATCAGAGCATTGATCAACTGAGTTGCTTGTCTTGTTGATTCAGTGCCACTCCTATAAGTTGACACACAAAAAAAATTAGGTCCGATTTCGCCTTTTTAATATGTAAAGCCTAAATTAATTCGTGTGTGTATGTGTATGTACACACATACAGAGAACAGATAAAAGTTAAGAAGCAATTTTCTGACTATTTTTGAGGTATTATGCAAACAAAGCAATAAACTGTCCTGACACACCACTATATTTTTCAAAGGAAAAGTAAATGACTTCTTTTCCAAGAAATTTAATTTCACTATTGTTTCCTCGGACTAAGCAATCATCTTCCTACTGTGAAATACATTCTAGACAGAAAAACCACTGCACTTTAAAATCCTATGTAATCCATATTGTTACCATGAAGTTAAACAGCTGATCAATATTAAAAGCAGTACAAATAAGCAAGAAAAATAATACCACTGAGTAAGAAAACAGTATTTTATTTTAAATCCTGGTAGCTTAGATGACCCCATTTATATTTATTAGTGGTTTCTCTATTAGTAGAGTGATTATTATAACTCTTTTGGACAGATGTCTCAAAATGAGAGAAGAATCCTGATAATGACAACCATGGCCATAAGGTCAAACTCCAGTCTTGGATGTTCAGGAAAATATTGGATTGAACGGAAAGCCTTATGGAGACCCTAAGGGGGAAATTACTTATAAAGGGTATATGCTTCCCCTCTTCTCTGGATAAGGCAAGTTGTGACTACACCTATCCCAGGGGAGGGATAAACAAGATAGGAGAAGGGGATAAGTGCAAAACAGAGCTGGTTAATTGCCTCCTTCCTCTTGAGGCAGGCTAAAAAACTATCTGCCCCTCTACCACCGGGAAGGGCACCTGTCTCTCACAACCAAATTTATGATTTCTTAGAATATCATCTTTACTCTAAGGGTATTCGACATAGACATGTTCAAATATTCAATTGAAAACAAATATCCACTTCAGATTTAAATCTATTACTGAGCTCATATTCTAAGGATACAATCTCAGAATAAGAAATCTCAAATGCTAATTTAAGAGAAAGATGGAAAACTACAGATTAGAATGTGTTAGAAACCCATTCCTTCTTAAAAAGAAGTTTTTAAGAATGTCATATTAAAATTTTTTATAAGGAAAAGATTATTCAAACCTTTGCCGTACACACACAAAAGAAAAATTCCTTTAAAGCCCTTTGAAATACTTCACAAGAGCACATAAATAAGAAAAAAAAACTGTAAAGCTTATCTTAAACACGAATCAAATTCCCATTTAAAAAAGTATGCTATTAAATACAAAGTTCCATTGAAAACTCAAATGCTTATATATATTGATAATTAAGCTCTAGTGCAACAAAATACAAAAGAAAAAAACCGTAAGAGACCAAATTTTGCCTTATAGTTATTATCCGGTCTCCTGTCTTGTCTTTCTGCTGATCAATATCTATGTGTGCACCAGTGAACTCCCGAATAGCGTTAATATGACAGCCTCCTCTTCCAATCACTCTGGATACCACAGTTGATGGAACAGGTACTTTCTTTGACCTGTTTAACAGTTGCAAAAATAAATTAAGATAAATCACAAGTATCAGTGGTTGTACTTAAAATAAGAATTATTACTAAAATATGTGTCTGTAAATGCAGAATATTGTCGAATAAGCCTCTTCTACCTACTCTCACTCTAAGTGATAAAAGGCAACTAAGAGCCACAGAAAAAAGAGAAAGACAGAGAGAGAGTGAGCTTTACCACAGCTTCTCATCTCATTACCAAAAACTGTTTGCTGTTTTGACTTTCGTCCTTCATTAATATCTGTGAAGCACATACATGTAGATACACACTGTGTTAATGCAAATACTAATGGCAAATAAGACAGACAGGGGTTCTTGCCCACAAATACTGACTATGTAGAAACCAAGTAAGAAAACTACAACACGATGTTGTAAGTGCTCTAATAGGGTATCATAAAGACACATTGCTTGGGGCATCTAATCTACCCCAAGGAGTCAAGAAAGGCTTCTTGTGGGTACCTTTGGGTATTTGACTCACATGATTGTTTTTATTCCCTAATACATAACTGAAAGGATGATACTAAAATTTCATTGCTGCCCTGCATTCTTCTAGAGGCATTAAAATGATTATCCACAAATATGGAAACTTGCTAAGGGATGTTTAGTTGTGTGAGGAAAGAGAAAAGCCTGCTGGAATTCCAAAAAAAGCAAAACCCACCTAACACTTACAAAATTACATTACAATTTTAAACGCTCAGATTCAGGAAAGGTAGATATAAATTTCTGACAAGTCTAAATTAAAGAATACTTCTAAAAGAAAAACAGTGTAACTCTCAATAAAAAGAAGGAGCCAGTTGTGCTTCAATGAATAAGTAAATTATTTATTTAGAATAGATTAAATATGAAATTATACATTATTTTTTTAAATGGTAAGGTATGATCCCTGCCCTTTTGTATACATAACTAAGTTACTTGATAATTCCTTTTTCCCTAAAGGACATAATAATCAGTCAGTGATCATTATTTTAAGTTAGTTAAGAATTTGCTTGCATACTACAATATAAAATACATGCAGGAAAACTGAATTCTCTTACTTTTGTACAGAGAGTATTCTGATGTTGTGATTTCAGTTAGTTCAAAAGAATGTGTGTGAGACAGAGAAAGAGATAAAGATAGAGACGGGGGTTGAGGGGAAGTGTTGGCCCAAAATGAGATAAAAAATGTACAGTACGTCTTGAGATTAACAGTAATAAGCTTGGTTCACTACAGATTTTGTTTTAAAACAATCAAAAGTTTAATTATTTGATGGAATTTCTGGAGAGTTCCTTAAAATAGGTTATCAAAGATTTATAATAGATCACATCCTTTCTAGGTCTGTGGTATCTTACCACCTTTTAGTTTCTGGGATGTTGCTTTACTTTTTAACACATATTATTTAAAAGCTCCAAGCAAAATACAGCAAACTATTTTAGTCCTAAAACCCTTGAAATAAAGGTATCCTATGATTTGAAGACAAGAGTAGTTTAAAACCAATACTTAATTCATTCTCCAAATATTTACAAGTTTGTAGTAGACACTACATATTGGGCTCTGAGGTTACAAAGCTGAACAAGACAATCTATCATCTTAAATAAATTAGTTCACTACCAAATACCAATACCCATGGGGGTCAAGCAGACACCACAATGATCTAACTTTTTATGTAAAATTTCCCAATTTTAAAAGTGTTAACATATACTTTTTTTTTTCCCTCTAAAATGTAGTATAGGTTGTCTCTGTTGGCCAGATGCAGCCTTGGGCCACCAGTTTGTTTGCAACCTTTGGAAGAGTTAGGGGAATTTAACTGTAAGGTAAACTATGCTTCATTGTGAAATAGAGCACATATAAAAATGAGAAAAACAATCAAAGAAATAATCAGTCACCTTCTTACAACTTCTTTCCATCCTTCTTCCCTCTTTTGTCCACGCTTAGGACTTGCTACTGTTAATTTCCCATTTGGAGAGGAAAGGGGAGATGGACCAGATTTTGTGCAAGTGGAGAGAGAATTACTGGTCACTTCACTGATAGTCTCTGACAATCTTTAACAGGGAGGAAAAACACATTAAATATAGAAGAGATGTAGAATTTTTTAATGATAAAGGCAAACTATTATATGATTTGATTCTTTATTTCAAGAATACTATGATGAATAAATGAGAAATTTATTTTTCACTTTTCAATACTTAGCATAATATGAAGGGCCAATTTTAAGAAGATATTATCTAGAGGTCAAATTTAGCAGAACTGAAATACAATAATAATCCCTGAGAAACCATAATCAATACTCTTCATGGGTTCAGTTTAACAACCAAAACGAAGAAATTACACAGTAATTCTTTAATTCAAATGAAATCATGCCTTCTTTAGAACAAAGACAAACCCTTATTTTGTCAGTTGTTCATCTGCTTGCTTTACTAAAAAATTCAGCAACAAAGTGTTTCGTAATGATACTATAAATCATGAAAATGAAAATTGGAACTAACTTTATTGAAGCCTTGCCAGAAACAGATTTTCTCTCTTCCTTTGGAAATGTAACCAGAACTGATGGCTGCTTCTTGCTGGTCACAGTGGTGGTGACCATAGCAGGTGAATGACTGTCACTCTTTCGGCTGCTGTTGCTGTTACTACTTTCATCACTGCAACTGGAAATTCTCATGTTATCACTGTCTCCACTCGCGCTGGTACTGCTGCTCTTGGACTCTCCATTCACCTTCTCTGGCTGACTGTATGAGATTGGTAGTGGATCATCAAATATAATTTGAACATTTTCTGGAGTAATTTTATTTTTCCTGTTTTTCCTCTTTGAACTGGTTGTAGTTATGCTATTGTTTCTTTTACCATGGGAACCTGCCAAAGTGGTCCAGGTTGCAGATATACCTATGGTAGTAGTGGTTGTGGCACTTGGAGGCTCTGTCGAGACTTCAGGCTCATCTGTAGAAGTAGCAATACTGAATTAGCAAGTTCTAGCGTTCTTGGCATATATTTAGCTTTAAGCACTCGACAAAAATAAACGCTGAATTTACTTTACTACTACTATTAGATATAAAGTTATCAGTCATTCCAGCATTCACTGGTAATGAGATGGATATGACTGATCTATTCTCTCTGTCCCTAAGTTCTAAACAACGCATAGTAGGCAGTTATAAAAAATATTTCGGGGACACTTTGGGAAATATGAATATGTACTGTATATTACATATTATTACATAATTATTAAATGTCTTAAGTGTAATAATGTTATTGTGGTTATGTAAAATAATGTTCTTTTACTGGGAAACACTGCTCAAGTATTTAGGGGTAATTTCGTATGATGTGTACAACATATATAAGACTATTCAAAAAAAGAGAGAGGAAAAAAAATAAACAAATGTGCCAAAATGTTATGAATCTAGGTGACTTAACAGGTGTTCATTATACTAATCCTTAAACTTTTCTGTAGTTTGAAATTTTTCAAAATAAAAGGCTGGAGGAGGGGGAAATTAACACACACACAGCATAAATACTTGGTGGTTTAATGACAATGGTTCTTTCTAACAATATCCTCATCTCAAATAATTTTTTAGTTAGAACCTAGTTAAAAATAATTCCCTCATTTAAGAAAAATCTGAATATGGTCTTGACTGTAGATGAAATTATGGAATTACTGTTAATTTTTTAAGGTATTATAAATGGTATTGCAATTATGTAAGCAAATGTCATTCCTTGGATGTGTGCTGATGTTTTATAGATGCAATGTCAGATGTCTGCAATTTACTCTCAGACGGCTTAGGAAAAAACTATGTATGTATATTTAGAGAAAAAGATAAAGCAAATATAGTAAGATGTTTATTTTTAAATTAGGTGAAGGGTATTTCAGGTGTTTGTCTCATTATTCTTTCAACTTGTGTGTAGGTTTGAAATTCTTTATAATAAAAAGCTGGGAAGAAGTCAATAAATGAAAATAGCATATAAATACTTTAGGCCTTAGTAACGTAGAGATCTTTTTTCACCTTAAGTTACTGATATTTAAGGAAATATAATTTTGAGTAGAATGTATTACATGAAACAAATTAGATGGTATAGAGAAAATACCTTCAACTTTATGCTTTTCTTTTTCTTGAGCAGCTTGGAGTTCAAAGTTTTCTTTATTTTTGGCTTCGATCTCTTCTAGTTTTCTTCTTTGTTCTTCTTTTTTCTTTCTTCTCTTCTCCTTTCTCTTTTCTCTTTTTGCAGCCAAAGCCAGCCTCCGGCTTTCTTCCCTTAACTGTTAAAGAATCAATAAAACAGAATTATAAGACTGGAATTTACCTTGGAAAAAAGTTGTCACATAATGTCATTTTATCATTAAGAGTACTGGGATACCATACAATTCAAAGTCATCTTAGTTCAATTCATTGTTTGATCAAGATCATACTCAAATCACTGTAAAGAGAAAATAATATTTTTAAAAGTCAAGATTAAATTAATGATAAAAGACAACCTAATCTCAAAATGGATGAATGATAAAGATATACATAACTTCATAATCACTATGGAAATATAAATTAAAATAACAAGCTTCCATGTTTTGTTCATTAATTTGGAAAAATTCAAAAAGATATCAGGTAGCAAAAGTTTGGGAAAATTAATTCTTCCCTACACTGCTGTCAGTATAAACATTAACATTTTTAGAAAGGTAATTTGAAAGCCTCCTATGAAAATTACAAAGTGCTTTATCCTAAGAATATATTCTATAAAATGACTACCTCTAGTGGAAAAATATAGGCTCAATACTTTCCATTGCAAAGCTGATTACAATAGTAGTAAATGGAAACTAGGTAAATCCATGGGGTGGGATCGGGGGTGGGGATAAATTAACAACAGTATACATTCACAGAATACTAGGCAGCCATTAAAAGTTATAAATGTGTACCTGGGAAAATGCTCACAATTTACATTTGCTAGGGAAAAAAAGGCAAATTGCAAACCAATGATCTCATTTATGGGGGGGGGGCAGTGCTTTATGTGAATCTATCCGTGGGAATTTAAAAAAAAAGGCTAAAAGGATACAAATCAAAGGCTTCCTAGTGATGACTTCTAGAGCATGGGCTTGGTCAAGAAGTAGCAGAAAGATGGTGACTTTCAATGTTACTTTATATGACTGTACATTGTTTCTATTTGTTAAACTGGATACATATTACTTTCACAGTCAAAAAAACTAGGAATAAGTTTTAAAAGTCCAATAACATCTCTTAATAAGCTATTTTAACTATTAAGTTTTCCTCTTTGGCTCATAAAATGGTAAAATCATCTACAAACTCTTTTGTTTGCGTGTTCTCTAAATGACATTTTCAAAGTACATATACCTTGATATAATCTAGCTTTCTATATATTTTATGTGTATTTTAAATATGTGTCAAAACAATGATACTCAGTTTATGGAAAATGTCACAATATCCTAACTACTGAAACCAGCCCTTAAAGACAAACTTATAACCCAAATCAGACTTACTTTTCTTGAGAAAAATTCTGACCTTTAATTAAGTCTCTAGCTTTTGCTAGACACTCCTCCTCCCTTTTGAAATAATCCCTGTTGGGTGCCTAGAAGGTTTTGCCCACCTTGAAAGTTTTCAAACCCTGGGGCAATGCACCATAATTACATTCTCTTGGGTAAGAGATAATGACCTTTGCTTCTGAAAAGGTAAATAATTAAGGAGAATCTATAGAACACCAGATACTTTCACAAGCAGATAGATTTTAGGAAAGAACACAAATGGAAACTGGAGATATAAAAATTGTCTGCATAGTACCTACCCCCTAGAAATTTTTGCTGGTCTTCCAGAAGTACCCAAGTTTCCTCTGAAGACCAGTAAAGGAGGAGCTTTTGACCTTTCCAAAGGACTGAGAAGAAAACAGTAATTGGTGACCTTCACACCCTAGTTCACTACAAGGGAGGAGTACTACCTGATTGGTGAGTTTGAAAGAAGGAACTGAGCGTGTATGACTCAGCTCATTCAGCCTTGCTTTTTTTTTTTTTTAAACATCTTTATTGAAGTATAATTGCCTTACAATGGTGTGTTAGCTTCTGCTTTATAACAAAGTGAATCAGTTATACATATACAATATGTTCCCATTTCTCTTCCCTCTTGCATCTCCCTCCCTCCCACCCTCCCCATCCCACCCCTCTAGGTGGTCACAAAGCACCAAGCTGATCTCCCGGTGCTATGCCGCTGCTTCCCACTAGCTATCTATTTTACATTTGGTAGTGTATATATGTCCATGACACTCTCTTACCCTGTCACATCTCACCCCACCCCCTCCCCATATCCTCAAGTCCATTCTCTGGTAGGTCTGTGTCTTTATTCCGGTCTTGCCACTAGGTTCTTCATGGCCTTTTTTTTTTTTTTTTTTTTCCCTTAGATTCCGTATATATGTGTTAGCATACTGTATTTGTTTTTCTCTTTCTGACTTACTTCACTCTGTATGACAGACTCTAACTCCATCCACCTCATTACAAATACCTCCATTTCATTTCTTTTTATGGCTGAGTAATATTCCATTGTATATATGTGCCACATCTTCTTTATCCATTCATCTGTCGATGGACATTTAGGTTGCTTCCATGTCCTGGCTATTGTAAATAGAGCTGCAATGAACATTTTGGTACGTGACTCTTTTTGACCTATGGTTTTCTCAGGGTATATGCCCAGTAGTGGGATTGCTGGGTCGTATGGTAGTTCTATTTGTAGTTTTTTAAGGAACCTCCATACTGTTCTCCATAGTGGCTGTATCAATTTACATTCCCACCAACAGTGCAACAGTGTGCCCTTTCCTCCACACCCTCTCCAGCATTTATTGTTTCTAGATTTTTTGATGATGGCCATTCTGACCGGTGTGAGATGATATCTCATTGTAGTTTTGATTTGCATTTCTCTAATGATTAATGATGTTGAGCATTCTTTCATGTGTCTGTAGGCCATCTGTATATCTTCTTTGGATAAATGTCTATTTAGGTCTTCTGCCCATTTTTGGATTGGGTTGTTGGTTTTTTTGTTATTGAGCTGCATGAGCTGCTTGTAAATCTTGGAGATTAATCCTTTGTCAGTTGCTTCATTTGCAAATATTTTCTCCCATTCTGATGGTTGTCTTTTGGTCTTGTTTATGGTTTCCTTTGCTGTGCAAAAGCTTTTAAGTTTCATTAGGTCCCATTTGTTTATTTGTGTTCTTATTTCCATTTCTCTGGGAGCTGGGTCAAAAAGAATCTTGCTGTGATATATGTCATAGAGTGTTCTGCCTATGTTTTCCTCTAAGAGTTTGATAGTGTCTGCCCTTACACTTAGGTCTTTAATCCATTTTGAGTTTATTTTTGTGCATGGTGTCAGGGAGTGTTCTAATTTCATACTTTTACATGTAGCTGTCCAATTTTCCCAGCACCACTTATTGAAGAGGCTGTCTTTTCTCCACTGTATATGCTTGCCTCCTTTATCAAAGAAAAGGTGACCATATGTGTGTGGGTTTATCTCTGGGCTTTCTATCCTGTTCCATTGATCTATATTTCTGTTTTTGTGCCAGTACCAAACTGTCTTGATTACTGAAGCTTTGTAATATAGTCTGAAGTCAGGGAGCCTGATTCCCCCAGCTCCATTTTTCGTTCTCAAGATTGCTTTGGCTATTCGGGGTCTTTTGTGTTTCCATACAAATTGTGAAATTTTTTGTTCTAGTTCTGTGAAAAATGCCAGTGGTAGTTTGATAGGGATTGCATTGAATCTGTAGATTGCTTTGGGTAGTAGAGTCATTTTCACATTGTTGATTCTTCCAATCCAGGAACATGGTATATCTCTCCATCTATTTGTATCATCTTTAATTTCTTTCACCAGTGTCTTATAATTTTCTGTATACAGGTCTTTTGTCTCCTTAGGTAGGTTTATTCCTAGATATTTTATTCTTTTTGTTGCAATGGTAAACGGGAGTGTTTTCTTAATTTCACTTTCAGATTTTTCGTCATTAGTGTATAGAAATGCAAGAGATTTCTGTGCATTAATTTTGTATCCTGCTACTTTACCAAATTCATTGATTAGCTCTAGGAGTTTTCTGGTAGCATCTTTAGGATTCTCTATGTATAGTATCATGTCATCTGCAAATAGTGACAGTTTTACTTCTTCTTTTCCAATTTGGATTCCTTTTATTTCTTTGTCTTCTCTGATTGCTGTGGCTAACACTTCCAAAACTATGTTGAATAATAGTGGTGAGAGTGGGCAACCTTGTCTTGTTCCTGATCTTAGTGGAAATGGTTTCAGTTTTTCACCATTGAGGACAATGTTGGCTGTGGGTTTGTCATATATGGCCTTTATTATGTTGAGGAAAGTTCCCTCTATGCCTACTTTCTGCAGGGCTTTTATCATAAATGGGTGTTGAATTTTGTCGAAAGCTTTCTCTGCATCTATTGAGATGATCATATGGTTTTTCTCCTTCAATTTGTTAATATGGTGTATCACATTGATTGATTTGCGTATGTTGAAGAATCCTTGCATTCCTGGGATAAACCCCACTTGATCATGGTGTATGATCCTTTTAATGTGCTGTTGGATTCTGTTTGCTAGTATTTTGTTGAGGATTTTTGCATCTATGTTCATCAGTGATATTGGCCTGTAGTTTTCTTTCTTTGTGACATCTTTGTCTGGTTTTGGTATCAGGGTGATGGTGGCCTCGTAGAATGAGTTGGGGAGTGTTCCTCCCTCTGCAATATTTTGGAAGAGTTTGAGAAGGATAGGTGTTAGCTCTTCTCTAAATGTTTGATAGAATTCGCCTGTGAAGCCATCTGGTCCTGGGCTTTTGTTTGTTGGAAGGTTTTTAATCACAGTTTCAATTTCAGTGCTTGTGATTGGTCTGTTCATATTTTCTATTTCTTCCTGGTTCAGTCTCGGCAGTTTGTGCATTTCTAAGAATCTGTCCATTTCTTCCAGGTTGTCCATTTCATTGGCATAGAGTTGCTTGTAGTAATCTCTCATGATCGTTTGTATTTCTGCAGTGTCAGTGGTTACTTCTCCTTTTTCATTTCTAATTCTATTGATTTGAGTCTTCTCCCTTTTTCTCTTGATGAGTCTGGCTAATGGTTTATCAATTTTGTTTATCTTCTCAAAGAACCAGCTTTTAGTTTCATTGATTTTTGCTATTGTTTCCTTCATTTCTTTTTCATTTATTTCTGACCTAATCTTTATGATTTCTTTCCTTCTGCTGGCTTTGGGGGTTTTTTGTTCTTCTTTCTCTAATGCTTTAGGTGCAAGGTTAGGTTGTTTATTCGAGATGTTTCCTGTTTCTTGAGGTAGGCTTGTATTGCTATAAACTTCCCTCTTAGCACTGCTTTTGCTGTGTCCCATAGGTTTTGGGTCGTCGTATCTCCATTGTCATTTGTTTCTAGGTATTTTTTGATTTCCCCTTTGATTTCTTCAGTGATCACTTCGTTATTAAGTAGTGTATTGTGTAGCCTCCATGTGTTTGTATTTTTTACAGATCTTTTCCTGTAATTGATATCTAGTCTCATAGCGTTGTGGTCGGAAAAGATACTTGATACGATTTCAATTTTCTTAAATTTACCAAGGCTTGATTTGTGACCCAAGATATGATCTATCCTGGAGAATGTTCCATGAGCACTTGAGAAAAATGTGTATTCTGTTGTTTTTGGGTGGAATGTCCTATAAATATCAATTAAGTCCATCTTGTTTAATGTATCATTTAAAGCTTGTGTTTCCTTATTTATTTTCATTTTGGATGATCTCTCCATTGGTGAAAGTGGGGTGTTAAAGTCCCCTACTATGATTGTGTTGCTGTCGATTTCCCCTTTTATGGCTGTTAGCAGTTGCCTTATGTATTGAGGTGCTCCTATGTTGGGTGCATAAATATTTACAATTGTAATACCTTCCTCTTGGATCGATCCCTTGATCATTATATAGTGTCCTTCTTTGTCTCTTGTAATAGTCTTTATTTTAAAGTCTATTTTGTCTGATATGAGAATTGCTACTCCAGCTTTCTTTTGATTTCCATTTGCATGGAATATCTTTTTCCATCCCCTCACTTTCAGTCTGTATGTGTCTCTAGGTCTGAAGTGGGTCTCTTGTAGATAGCATATATATGGGTCTTGTTTTTGTATCCATTCAGCCAGCCTGTGTCTTTTGGTGGGAGCATTTAATCCATTTACATTCAAGGTAATTATCGATATGTATGTTCCTATTCCCATTTTCTTAAATGTTTTGGGTTTGTTATTGTAGGTGTTTTCCTTCTCTTGTGTTTCTTGCCTAGAGAAGTTCCTTTAGCATTTGTTGTAAAGCTGGTTTGGTGGTGCTGAACTCTCTCAGCTTTTGCTTGTCTGTAAAGGTTTTAATTTCTCCATCAAATCTGAATGAGATCCTTGCTGGGTAGAGTAATCTTGGTTGTAGGTTTTTCTCCTTCATCACTTTAAGTATATCCTGCCACTCCCTTCTGGCTTGCAGAGTTTCTGCTGAAAGATCAGCTGTTAACCTTATGGGGATTCCCTTGTGTGTTATTTGTTTTTTTTCCCTTGCTGCTTTTAATATGTTTTCCTTATATTTAATTTTTGACAGTTTGATTAATATGTGTCTTGGCGTGTTTCTCCTTGGGTTTATCCTGTACGGGACTCTCTGTGCTTCCAGGACTTGGTTAACTATTTCCTTTCCCATATTAGGGAAGTTTTCAACTATAATCTCTTCAAATATTTTCTCAGTCCCTTTCTTTTTCTCTCCTTCTTCTGGGACCCCTGTAATTCGAATGTTGGTGCGTTTAATGTTGTCCCAGAGGTCTCTGAGACTGTCCTCAGTTCTTTTCATTCTTTTTTCTTTATCCTGCTCTGCAGTAGTTATTTCCACCATTTTATCTTCCAGGTCACTTATCCTTTCTTCTGCCTCAGTTATTCTGCTATTGATCCCATCTAGAGTATTTTTAATTTCATTTATTGTGTTTTTCATCGTTGCTTGGTTCCTCTTTAGTTCTTCTACGTCCTTGTTAAATGTTTCTTGCATTTTGTCTATTCTATTTCCCAGATTTTGGATCATCCTTACTGTCATTATTCTGAATTCTTTTTCAGGTAGACTACCTATTTCCTCTTCATTTGTTAAGTCTGGTGTGTTTTGACCCTGTTCTTTCATCTGCTGTGTGTTTTTCTGTCTTCTCATTTTGCTTATCTTACTGTGTTTGGGGTCTCCTTTTCACAGGCTGCAGGTTCGTAGTTCCCATTGTTTTTGGTATCTGTCCCCAGTGGCTAAGGTTGGTTCAGTGGGTTGTGAAGGCTTCCTGGTGGAGGGAACTAGTGCCTGAGTTCTGGTGGATGAGGCTGGATCTTGTCTTTCTGGTGGGCACGTCCACGTCTGGTGGTGTATTTTGGGGTGTCTGTGGCCTTATTATGATTTTAGGCAGCCTCTCTGCTAATGGATGGGGCTGTGTTCCTGTCTTGCTAGTTGTTTGGCATAGGGTGTTCAGCACTGTAGCTTGCTGGTCATTGAGTGATGCTGGGTCTTGATGTTGAGATGGAGATCTCTGAGAGATTTTTGCCGTTTGGTATTACGTGGAGCTGGGAGGTCTCTTGTGGACCAGTGTCCTGAAGTTGGCTCTCCCACCTCAGAGGTACGGCCCTGATGCCTGGCTGGAGCACCAAGAGCCTTTCGTCCACACGGCTCAGAGTAAAAGGGAGAAAAAATAGAAAGAAAGAAAGAAAGAGGCTATAATATAGTGAAGTAAAATAAAGCTATTATAAAGCAAAGCTATACAGACAAAATCTCACCCAGAAGCATATACATATACACTCACAAAAAAAGGAAAAGGGGAAAAATTAATATATCCTGCTCCCAAAGTCCACCTCCTGAATTTGGGATGATTCGTTGTCTATTCAGGTATTCAACAGATGCAGGCACATCAAGTTGTTTGTGGAGTTTTAATCCACTGCTTCTGATGCTACTGGGAGAGATTTCCCCTTCTCTTCTCTGTTCGCACAGCTCCCGGGGTTCAGCTTTGGATTTGGACCCGCCTCTGCATGTAGGTCGCCTGAAGGTGTCTGTTCCCCGCCCAGACAGGACGGGGTTAAAGGAGCAGCTGCTTCGGGGGCTCTGGCTCACCCAGGCCGCGGGGAGGGAGGGGTACAGAGGAGGCGGGGCGAGCCTGCTGCGGCAGAGGCCGGCGTGACGTTGCAGCAGCCTGAGGCGCGCAGTGCGTTCTCCCGGGGAAGTTGTCCCTGGATCACGGGACCCTGGCAGTGGCGGGCTGCACAGGCTCCCGGGAGGGGCGGTGTGGAGAGTGACCTGTGCTCTCACACAGGATTTTTGGAGGCGGCAGCAGCAGCCCCAGCGTCTCACGCCCGCCTCTGGGGTCCGCGCTGATAGCCGCGGCTCGCACCAGTCTCTGGAGTTCGTTTAGGCGGCGCTCTGAATCCCCTCTCCTTGCGCACCAGGAAACAAAGAAGCAAGAAAAAGTCTCTTGCCTCTTCAGCAGCTGCAGACTTTTTCCTGGTCTCCCAGCCAGCTGTGGTGCGCTAACCCCTTCAGGCTGTGTTCACGCCGCCAACCCCAGTCCTCTCCCTGCATCCGACCGAAGCCTGAGCCTCAGCTCCCAGCCCCGCCCGCCCCGGCGGGTGAGCAGACAAGCCTCTCGGGCTGGTGAGTGCTGCTCGGCGCCGAGCCTCCGTGCAGGAACCTCTCCGCTTTGCCCTCCGCACCCCTGTTGCTGCGCTGTCCTCCGTGGCTCCGAAGCTTCCCCCCTCTGCCACCCGCAGTCTCTGCCCGCGAAGGGGCTTCCTAGTGTGTGGAAATCTTTCCTCCTTCACAGCTCCCTCCCACTGGTGCAGCTGCCGTCCCTATTCTTTTGTCTCTGTTATTTCTTTTTTCTTTTGCCCTACCCAAGTACGGGGGGAGTTTCTTGCCTTTTGGGAGGTCTGACGTTTTCTGCCAGCGTTCAGTGGGTGTTCTGTAGGAGCAGTTCCACGTGTAGATGTATTTCTACTGTATCTGTGGGAAGGAAGGTGATCTCCGCGTCTTACTCTTCCGCCATCTTCTCCCCCAAGCCTTGCTTTAATGTAGCTAAGATGCCTGTCCTCAGGAGCTGTACTTTCTACATCTTTGCCTGAGCTCCAGTGAGGGAGGCCTGGGGTTGATGTGTTTTGCTGACTTTCACGAAATAAATAGGTAAGTGTAAAGGGAAGAGAAGGAGTAGAAAGGGGGGTGAAGGGTGTGCCAGAGAAACATTTTCAAAGCAACTGTGGCTATAGATAGATACTAACCTCTCCAATTTAGAATCAGGAATAATAAAGCGGATATTTTATCTATATCACATCTGTATGGACAAAAAAGCCTTGAAAAAGGTACAGAAAATAGCTTTGGGGGGATAAAAATAACAAGTGAGGTTTAAGACTTTTGGCTCAGCCAGATGAGTTATTAATTTTGCTTGATTTTAAAAATGTGTCCAGTGGTAAGAAGTAATTATGATTGGTATTCAAGGGGGCAAGAACTTTTAAAAATAGAAAAACTAGAAAGCAGGCTTTCCTCTAAAACCATCTGGCCTTCGGGGTGGGTAGGGGTGATGGGCTGGGATAGGTCTTAGTGTGTAGGTGTGGCTGGGTCCTTAGGTATGAATGTGCCTCAGAGCTTACAGAGTTCAGTCAGTGGAGGCTGGCCCGCTGGCAACAGTCTGAATTATCAAATTTTAGAGTTTAGCCCTAAGGGATAAGTAGTTACTCTTATTTCTAAATTTTGAAGTTATAAGGCTGGTATTTTGATAATTTCATAGATCTTACTAACCCTTTAGACTCACTAAAAAGTGAGACACAAATTCAGAGGTCCTAGGGAAACAATTTCTTTCTAGGGGAGAGACCTCAGACTATGGCTGCAAAAGGACCTACAAGGTATGGAGCTCTCCAAAACTAAGCAGAATTTGACAAGATACATACAGACTTAAGAGGCATAATTAGTTTGCAGGTGGTAGCTGAAACTAATAAATTAAAGGAAATCACCAAATGTAAAAGGCTATAACAATGTGTGTGTGTGTGTGTGTGTGTGTGTGTACACATAAAGAGGGGGAAGGTAGTGGGGAAGGAATATCCGTTATTAAAAGGAAGACCAAATGAGACTTTTAGAAAGGCATATATCAGGCAGAAGAAGACAATCAGGAGAAAGCAGCTTCAACGGGAGAAGAGTTTCATAAAGGAAGGCAAATCGACATTGGTAATTATCACAAAGTATCAGTAAGGACACAAGTATGAGATGTCTAATCTTATTCTGGATTTGGCAATAAGATGCCATTGGTGACCTCTGCCATAGTTAGTTCACTGAATTAGTGGAGAAGTAAGCAAATGGTCCTGGACGGAGAATTAAAAAGAAAAGTAGAGTCAACAAGACATAGATTATTCCCTTAGAATATTTAGATAAGGAAATAAAATACTAAATTTGAGGTAAGGTTTCATTAGGATAGTTAACTTCATGAAGTTGTAGAAAGAGGGTAGGAGTTAATGAAACAGCAGGCACTAAAGTGTGGGAGAGGTGGTAATAACTGATACAAGATCCGAAAGAGAAAAGATGAAAACTGAGTATTTAAACCATGAAAGTCGAGTAAGTCTGGAGGTGCAGGTAAATAGGGTTAGAAATTCAGCCTACATTCTATATTTTCTCACAAGGTACATGCCTAGACCTCATTTCACTTACCGGGGAACTACTACATGTTTGTGAGCATATGTGAGGGAGGGTAGAGGTTTTGAAGAAAAGAGTCAAATTGCACAATAAATAACCTCATTGTGGAAAAGGAAAGAAAGAGCACTAGTCCAACTGATTGTTTTTTTTGGCTGCAGGATCTTAGTTCCCCAACCCAGGCCCCAGCAGTAGTGAAAACACTGAGTCCTAACCACTGGACTGCCAGGGAATTCCCTAACTGGTGATTTCTAATTAGAGATTCAGGAAACAAATTGATGTTTGAGAGTTAAGCTTTTTAAGATGAGAATTTAAGGATTTAGGGAGAGGCAGTCCAGACTAAAGAAATACCATGTGCAAATCTGTTTTTTTCTTTTTTTGGTCGCACCTCGCGGCATGCGGGATCTTAGATCCCTGACCAGAGATAGAACCCACGCCCCCTGCATTGGAAGCGCGGAGTCTTAACCACTGGACCACCAGGGAAGTCCCCCATGTGCATATTTGGATACAGTTACGTGAATGAGATATGTGAGTAGAAAACCACAGTGAGTGAGGAGCCTAGAGAAGACAGGAAGAGCTGAATGTCTGAAATTTCCCATGCAGACAATGAAGACAGACTGAAGGATTTCGAGTAGGGAGTAAAGGCAATCTTATCTGTGTATCAGAAACTATGGGAACTGGAAAAGTTACATCGGAACAAAGAAGGATTAAACTGAAGGCAAAAGATGACAGAGGCAAAGGTATTTCTTTATAGACAGACTGTTAAGAAGCCTACTGCAATACTTCAGGCGAGAAGTGATAATTTAGGAGAGGATGGAACAGAAGACATAAAGAGACTGCCAAAGCTCAATTAAAGGTGATGATGATGATACTGATACCATTAATATTTAGGGGGTTAATATGTGCCAGATACTGGCTTAAGTTACTTTACTACACTAACTTATTTGATGGATATAGAGAATGCGGAGCAAAGATAATTGAGAATCTGAAAACGACATCAAGATTTCAGTTATTTCTGAATAATCAGTAGTGGTATCAATAACAGAAAAAGAGATCAAGGAGTACAGGGGAAGGGAAGGGCAGGATCCAGCGAAAATTTTTTGATAACTATGTACTAAGCATGGTTCTAGTCTCTTAGGACTCAGCAGCAGACAAAATATCCCTGCCCTCATGAAGTTTATGAAGCTTACATTTAGTTGCTGGGGGAGGCACACAGATAGCAAACATAATACATTATATAGTTTTTTAAAAAGGTGTTAAGTACAATGTAAAACAGGAATACTGGAGCAGAGGAAGAGAAGTGTGTATATGGGGACATGTAGGGGAACATGAAGGTGAAGTTCAAGTAAACATTTAAAAGATTTGAAGTAGAGCAGGCAAAGAGAACAGTCAGTACATAAGCTATATGTTCAAGTAGGCCTGGAATGTTTAAGTAGGCCAGTCTGGTTAAGAATAATAGAAAATGACTTTCAGAAAGCATATCAGGAGACTTCATCACCTAAGGTCCCACGGGGCATTTTAAAGACTTTTTATCTTTTACTCTGAGGGAAATGGCACTGTAGGGCTTTGAGCAAAAGAGTGATTTGATTTAAGTGATATAGAGGATCACTCTAAGTGTTAAATAGAGAACAGACTGCAGAGCAATGATGGAATCAGGGAGACCAGTTAAATGACTACTGTGGAAATACAGGTAAAAGATGATATTAATGACTTGAATCAGGGTGAGAAGTGATAAACAGTGACTAGGATCCTAGATATAGTTCTAAGGCAAAGGTAACTAGCTTTTCCAACACAATGGAGGACAGAGAGAAATCAAGCATGATATCAATATCTTTAGCCTGAGCAATTACAAGACAGAGCTGTGGGTTTGGAGTGGGTAAAGATCAGGAGTTCACATTTGAACAGAAGTATGAGATGTCTAATTAGGTATCTAAAAGGACATGTTGAGTAGCTAGCTAGATATAAGAGACTGGAATGTAGGGAAGAGGTCTGGGCTAAAGATATAAATCTGGGATCAGCTAGATTATATTTAAAGGTAAGAAGCAGGATGAGATGACCAGTGGATAAAGAAGATCATGTAATAAGCTAAATGACTTGCCAACTAAGAGGGGAGAAGAGGAGGAACTAGAGATACAGAAGGAACATTCAGAAAGATAAGAGAAAAACCAGGAGTGTGTAGTGTAATGGAAGCCAAGTAAACAGAGTATGTCAGGTGTTATTAGGCTTAGTACGATAAGGATAGAGACGTAATCACTGGATTTAGCTAGTGAGAGTCCCCAAAGACCGTAAAGGCATAGTTTTGGTGGAGCTGTAGGAGTGAGAACCTGGTAGGAGTAGATTCAAGACAAAAAAGAATTGGAATACCCAAAATAGGCAAGTTTTGCTGCAAATGGGAGCAGAAATGGGCTTGTAGCTGAAAATGGGGGGGCGGGGAGGTACGCGTTGGAAAAATCAAAAGTTTTTTTTAAGATTGGATAAAGAAGTTTATATGATGATCCAGGAGAGGGGGGAAAATGATATAGAAGAAAAGAAAACTGCCACAACAATGTTTCTGAGTAAGGGATGGCAGACAGAAAATATGATGTAGTTCACAAATGGAGGGATTGGTTACAATTAGTAATTGGTAGGAAATATATGGGTACAGGGCTTGGTGGGTTGGGAAGATGAGATAGGGGAAGTCTCTGGCAGTTTTCTTCTGGTGCTTCAGTTTTCTCACGGAAGTAGCATGCAAGGTCATCAACTGAGGTTGAAGAAGAGGATGTACCAGAAGTCACAGGATAAAGGAGAAAGAAAGAATGGTCTAGAAGAGTGGGAGAATAAATTAAACTAGGGAAATATATAGTATGACTACTGGGCAGCATTAAAGGGTTCACTGTCACACATTTAAAGTCAAATTAGTCATCAAGGTTGAATGCTTTTTTTTCCTTAGACACCTTTAGTTACTAGGCTTCAGTTAAGAATAAGGAGAAAGAAAAGAGTAAGGCCAGTGAAGGGTGGTACGATAGATGGAGCCTACAATTTATTGGTAGACAGAATGTTTTTAGGATTGCTGGAGGTAGAATTCTAGAGGGAGTAAAGCTGAAAAGACAAGAGGTGATAATCAGAGAATGAAATGTATGAAACTGAGATTGTGAGGTGGGCATATTAATAGCTTCAGTGGTGGCAAAAAACCCAACTGAAAACATCTATGAGGAATATTTTAAAAATATACCATACATAGCTCCCTAAAAGTTTATGAAAGTTTACAAAGAGAAAAAACAATAAGTGATAAAGTAGAGGGGTAAAACATTAAAAATGCAGACCAATAATACCCACTATGGATTCTAACAGCCCCAAATATAACCTAGTTGTTAATGTCCTAAGAGAAGAAGCAATCAACTGCCAGAGTATTCCACAGTTAGACCAGATGAACTGCTCTAGAACAGGGACTCTTCCACATAGTGTTTGCTGCATAAGGAGATAAGGGAATCTGATGAATATAATGAGCAGTATTCTCAGCAGCAATGTTTACAAACCTATTACCCAACATTTTCAAATTAGAAAGCTTGATCAAAGGAGCATTTTTACACAAGCAGTAAGTTACCCATGCAGAGTATCCAAGTCAAACCAGACAAGACCACTCCAATGATACTTCTAAATCAGAAATGGTGGAGCCAGAATGTACTGAGCCTCAAAAGGCAAAACAGTGTATTTTTCCAGATGTAAATCATACATAAAAAATAGTGAACCAAACCCTATCTCAATCTGATCATTTTTTAAATAGAAATAGAAAGGGGCTGGAGTTCAGGAAAGAAGAGTCTCGTCCACAGTCTAGAATTCTATCTATGTACCATCCCCATTCAAAACTGTTTATAAAGTATCAGTGCATGCAGAAGAATTTGCAGCTAATTAATTTATGATTAGGAATTAATACTGGAAAATATGCAATGACATTGAAAGAAGTTCCTTTTGAATTGCTTTAAATCTGAGGCTCTGAAAGCATGAACATCTAGGTTAAGAAAGACTGGCGAGAATTCAAGGAAACAACACTTATGTATTGCTGATGGTAGTAGGAAAATATTCTTAAAGTATCAAATTTAAAATATACTGACCCAAGTGAAGAAACTTACTCCATAAAAATAAAAGCACCAAAATATAAAGAAATATGTATAACGATGTTTATTGCAACATTATTTGTAGTGACAAAACTGGAAACAAACCTACTATGGAGTATATTATGCAGTTATAAATCACTATCAGTTGACAATATTCTTCACTTATTGAGAGAGGGAAAAGCAAGTATTAGAGTAATATGTTTGCATGATTCTAATTTTTAAAAAGTACAGTTTTCATATACATGGATATTTATTTGTTCAACAAATGTTTACTAACATGCCAGGCACCATTTTGTAGTTCATACAATCTAGTGGTAGAGAGAGACAAACACAATAACTAAGTAAAATACAGTATTTAGAATGTTAGAAGATGAAAATAAAGAAGGGAAGAAGAGTAGGAAGAATGTAAAAGGGAGACTAAAATATGAGGCAAGTGAAGTGACATTCAAGGCAGAAGGCATAGCAAGAGCAAAAAGGATGGTCATTATGGATAGAGCAAAGTGACCAAGAGAAAGTAGTAAAATAAGATCAGACAGGTGTTAGAAGTGGTGTGAGTGGGCAGAACATGTAAGGTCTTAAAAGGCTTTAAAGGTTAGAAGTGAGGACTTTTAGTTAATTACCGTACCAGGTTTTGAACTTCAGTTACCTTACAATGATGGCGTATGCTTTTCTTTTAGTTATCTTTGCATAGTTCACAGTTTAAACTGAACACATTATTGTAATAAAGAAAAAAGAAAAAAAATCATTGAAGTTGATTGAGAATAGATATGCACAATTGGACATTCCTAAAAGCTGCTTCTTGACTTTGTGATCCACAGGTATGCAGTAAATCTCTAAATGTATTTCATGTAACGTATAAACAACAAAGGTACGAAACAATTAAAGATTTTATTTAAAAACAGATATCTATGTCTCAGCTATAGAAAGGATGCCTTCTAAGATTTATAAAAATGCAAAAGGAAACAATATTATGAAATAACTATTACTTAGTGATTCTAACATCTAAATATGAGAGAGTAATGCAAAAACAGGATATTATAATATTATAAGGAGAAAGCACTAAAAGGTAGGTTGACTTCAATTAAGGGAGGAGAGGAAAGCAGGGAATTTAGAATAAAAAAAGTGGATTTAAATCTTAGCCTAGCTTCGGCAAGTTACTTAACTTCCCATAGATTCAGTTTCTCCATCTGTAATATGAGGGTAATAATATTTCTTACAGAGAAGACTCAAATAATACATAATCTGTCATACAACTTGGCCCTATTTCATTGCCTGGTATTTAGTAAACATTAAATAAATATTTGATGAAACTGAATATTAAAAATAGATAAAGTAACAGTTACAATAATTATAACAATATCTGTTCTCAATGTGTTCATATTCAATTAAAACTTCAAAGTGGCCAAAAAAGCTAATTTTCATTTGATCAGAATCTAAACTAGGAAGTTGTTAAATGAAGAACCTCTGATTTTAAATATATTTTTCAGAAAATAATAGTGTATTTTCACATTGACTTTAGAACAAAATGTTTAAAATAATTCATATTTTCTTTATGTGAGATGAAATATATAGCTTAACAAAGTCAGTAAGTCTAATTAAAAAGAATGGACCTGACTCAAATGAAAAATGTTATATATACAATTGACCTGTGAACAGCACTGTGCAGGCCCACTTTATGCGGATTCTTTAAATAAGTACTACAGTACTACATAATCTGTGGTTGGTTGAAATCCATAGGCTTGAAACTGCAGATACGAAGGGCCCAAGTGTAAAGTTACACATTGATTTTCAACTGCATGGGGGTCAGGGGCCCCAGCCCCCACTATCACTGCATATCCTTTATAAATCTAAAAAGTGTATGTTAAATTTCATAGCATTTTTAACCTTTTTAAAAAAGATGAAATATGGCAGAATATATATTCCATAATATTCAATACCAACCAATTCTTTTCCTACTATTACATTCTAGAGTACAGTTATTGATAGGAACAGAGAGTAAAGAAGCAGCTATGGGACTGCCCAAACTGTACATTTGTTTGGAGTGTTTTACTCCCCATGGGAATAAATGGGAATGATACTGTAGTGTGCCTGAAAGAGAAAAATACAAGAGAAATCATCCATTTAAAAAGGTACACATTAAGGGGCAGGAAAGGAATAAAGACGCAGACGTAGAGAATGGACTTGAGGACACGGGGAGGGGGAAAGGTAAGCTGGGACGAAGTGAGAGAGTGGCATGGACTTATATATACTAACAAATGTAAAATAGATAGCTAGTGGGAAGCAGCTGCATAGCACAAGGAGATCAGCTCGGTGCTTTGTGACCACCTAGAGGGGTGGGATAGGGAGGGTGGGAGGGAGACGCAAGAGGGAGGAGATATGGGGATATATGTATATGTATAGCTGATTCACCTTGTTATAAAGCAGAAACTAACACACTATTGTAAAGCAATTATACTCTAATAAAGATGTTAAAAAAATAATAGATATACAATAAATTTCATGCATTTAAATTGTACAATTTTATAAAAATAAAATAAAATTAAAAGGTACGCATTAAACATTCCATCAACTGGTCGTATTTCACTAGTTGGTCGTGGCTTGGTAGTGTATGCCTTCGTAGTGTATTTGGTACTTCTGATAAATCCGTTGGCAACAAATTACAAGGTCTACGATCAATGAAGTACAGACTTGGATGGGGATTAAGAGAACAGTTGAGATAATTGAGCATTAGAGGCTAGGTTCCCTGACTTGCAGATCAATGCAATTCCTACAATAACATTTTGTTAATTTGATTATAAAGAAAACTATTTTCACGATATAATGATGTTTAAAATACTCATAATTCTCTCCACTATTTGAGCCAAACTTGGAGAGAAAACCATGTACATAATTTAAAGCAAAACCAAAACGAAACAAAAAACCACAGATTACAAATTAGGAGGAAGAGAAGCTGAAAGGAAAAAAGTAGGTATTTTTCATATGTAAAGGTTACTATTACCTTTTCCCAGTCTAACTCCTCTAATAAAATGCTGGCATTTTTGTTTGTTTCAGCAGCCTGTCTATCTTTGGCTTGTACTATCGACTCATACAAAGGTGACACTTCTTCAGCATCTCCTAAAATGAAAAATTAAGATGTTTCCAGACTCAAAAAATTAACAATTAGAGATTCCTGAAAACATGAAAATATTAATTAAGGTACCTGAATGAACATAAGCAATAAAGATCAGTAGTAGGGCAAAACAAGAGTGCAAATAAAAACATAATTTAAATGGTATATTTTAAAAAACACATAAGCAAAGAGCCCCTATTGTTCTTCAAAATAATATCCATTTGACTGGTACTAAAATTATTTACTCCTGTAATTTAAATATGAGAAATCATACTGCAAATAGAGCTGCAATAATCTGTCAGCTGGTTAGTGGGCTAAAGGAAAAGGTCAATGTCAACAAAAGAAAATGGGTTTAAAACAATTTAAAATACTTATTTGGCAAGAACTGTTCTCAAATATTTAAGCTTTGTTGCTATAACTTCTTGTGCTAGAATCATTCATAAAAAGCACGTATTTATAGACTTATCTCAGTGATTTCATTCTTAGAACATACACTTTTTGACAGGAAAGGGATATTTCCCTATGAAGACAAAAGCTTTATTTTTAATCTCTGCCCCCCTTCCATAACGGGTATCCAGGAATATTAATTGTCATAAATGAATCTAGAGGCAGGCAAGACAGTGGATTAGCTATGTTAAATAAAACTTATGGGAAAAAGCTGTTCACTATCATGTGATAACTGCTGAGAAAATGAAAGACATTTTTAGATTTTCAGAGGCATGTCTTAGGATTTTATTCAAATATTTTGATCTCAATTAGAATTCTAAAGGGATTTATTTTATTTTCCGTACTTTCCCTGCAAAAATCCTAGCTAATTCATTCTTAAACTGACAGTTACTCCAACTTTTATATTATGTTGAACATGTTAAGAGTTTTCTTGACCATAATTAAAAGTACTGTGTTAATTTTTGTTTAGGTCTAAAAAAAAATCCACTGGCTTGTTCCTCTCAGAAGAGATATCTGTCTGGATAGATTATAGCACTAATGAATAGTAACAATAACTTGCTTTAGATTGTTTAGTATTTACATTAAAATTAAATTAGCTTAAGTACTATTTAGAAAGATAAAGTAATTCTAAAACAGAAAATGTTTTATTACTTCATGAGGTAAGTAAATCATCTGAAGAGTTTCTTAAATATTATACTTCATTCCCAAATACTAGACAAATGAAAATTGCTATGTACCACACATTATTGCTCAAACTAAGACTTTTTTTATCTTAGTGTGGAATATACATATATATAAAAAGCCAAATGGGATCCCAAGCTCATATAATGGGAATGAATTTGATCAGTATATTACCTTATCAGTGATCGTTGCTATGTATCTCATACATTCAGAATCTGATGGAAACTGATTGACTTCTTTGCCTAAGTAGCGCACCACCTTCACATGACCCTAAAAAATAGATATTAATGTCAGACTGAAAACAGACTCTATCAGGATTCAGTGAATCTAGTCTGTCTTAACTAAGATTCCATTAACATTAGTGCCACAAAATAAAGACTTAAATTGGGTATTATTCGCACTTTGAATGAAAAAGAGACAGGCTTTGGTTCTAATAAGTTAGATAAATCTACATTGTTCATTTTCATCCTACCCTCCAAAAAAAAAAAATACAGAATAACGTGACCTAAAATTCTAAACCATACTGAATTTAAAAAAATAATAAAGTCAGTATGAAGAAATGCAGGATATGTGTGAAAGAAAAGAAAAACCTCATCTTTTTTTTTCTAGCTAATTCGTTAGAACTGAGCATCCTGTTTCAATTTTAAGCATTAAAAGAGCAGAAATAACAATTTTGCTCTTTCTTTGAGATAAAAACTGAATGCATAGCACTATACTAGGTAGTGCAAAAGAAATAACATACACTTTCTTAAAGCTTGAGCGATGATTATATTATTCACTGTAACACAGTTCACTAAGTTCAAAATCTTTAGACCAGCCTTCAAGAGGCTCTCTACTTTCTCTAATCCACACTATTACTGACACAACACATATAAACAGATGAATAAACATCTGTTTATATTTAGTACATTTCCTCTATTGCATTTATTTCTTCCTTCTCAACTGCATCCTTTTGAACTATCCCTATCTTTTAATGAATAGCTTAAATGCCATTTGCACCTTTCCTTGACATCTCACAACACTTCTACAGTATTTAAACTATTTATATGGGACAACTCATACAGCTACCTGACTTTGTGTGTGGATCCCTGATTATTACATTTTGTACAAAATACAACAGCTGGAATCTGTACAATGTAATAGGCCAACGATTACAGTTGTACATGGTAGGCACTAAGAAAATAAATAATGGAATGAATACAAAGAGTATAAAAGATAAGTGCCTTTCTTAAGGAGCTAAGTCTATTTGGAAAGATGAGATATATGCATGTTAGATGTTAAGGTAATAACAATATATATTTGTCAAAATAAATGATAAAGATAATAATGAATTGTAGAATTTCTACAACCTTTAAGAGATTAGGTATCTCAATGTGAGCTCAAATGGAATGGGAAGAGTTTCTGTAGAAGGGGAGATTTACACTGTACCCAAAGAATGAGTAATTTTGGAAGAATGAGGAAGGACATGGGCATTCCCAAGATGAGAACAAAGGTGCTATGAGAGACAATGACAAAAGACCAAGCAAGGAGAAGACTCCACATTAGGGACTCAATGCGAGATGAGTTCTAAAAGCACTAGATTGGGCTTTGAATAACAAACTAAGATTGGATTTCAAAGGATTACAGAGACTGGGGAGACATGAAAAGGTACTTGAAGAGGATACTAACATAGTGAAATGGTTTGGGTGATAAACTTGATATGCTAGCTTGCTTGGAGAAGAGGTAGGTAGCCACTGAGAATACGTTTGATTAGCGAGGAAAAAAAATTCAGAGAGTCAGTGGGAAGGTAGTCTAGAACACCCAGGCCCAGGGAGGAGGTGGTATAAAGAACAAGAGTCAGAGAGAAGAATAAGAGAAAAAGGAAAAGATGATTTTTTACAATTTATATATTAAAAATTTTCAATACAACAAAGTAATTTGGAATCTATAAGAGATTTTACCTACGTGAATGACAAAACTCAAAATTATACCTACAGAATGACAAAACTCAAAATTATAATCCCTGGAATAGTAGTCTGGCTTCCCCAATAACAAATCAGACCTGCATTTAAGAGATCAACCAAAACATTAAATCAAATTACTTATACACAGTTCTGTGCTATGCATTACAGAAAGTTTCAATTTCACAAGATTTATTTCTACTTCTGAAGGTTTCAAATACTGGCAGCTGAATTTTCATTTTTCCTTTTTTCCTAGAAATTAAAGTGAATAATTAAAAATGGAGTCAATTTAAGTTAAATTTTTCTCTGCTGTGCTAATACAAGAAAACACTCATTCATAAACAGGTAATTAATTACTCTTAGTTGGATTTATATTTTGTGAAAGATTAAGATTGCAACTAGATTTTGCAAATACTACTTAGAACAACTTTTTAAAAGTTTACTTAGCTTTGACATCCAATATGGATACTATTAATGGCTTTTCTGGCATGCCTGTACCTACCTTTCAATGTTGCCATCAGAGTGATTATTTGCTTATTATTTTACTGCTTTCATCACTACTGTTAGATCCTAAAATAAGAGTCTTTAGTGATAATTAAATTATGCACTTCCGAGCCTAAGTGAAAAATATCCAAGTGACTGAGGATGAAAGACTTCTACCTCTCTAAATGCTGCCATAAGAGGAGTTATCTTGCGGTTATCAGCTGCATCCACGTCTGCACCTGCTGGCACCAGTAACCGAACCACGTCAAGGTGTCCACCATTTGCTGCCAGCCACAATGGAGTGTTCCCCTTCTTGTTACGTACATCAATGTGAGCACCCTTAAATGCATGACACAAATGTCACTTTTAAATGAAATGACACAGATAATAATAAAAATCAACTATGAATTTTGTGAAAATATTTTGTAAAGGAAAAAATTGTTTAAAATATATAGGACTAAAATATATTTCTCTCTCAGAATTACATTACAAAGAATTTCCAGTCATCAAATTAAAAGCCACTGAATCAAAACTAACGATACATCAATAATTGCTTTTCTTATTTTAAAAATAATGACTCTGTGCATAATTCTGAGCTTCAAATCCTGAGAAAATGTAAAATTTTCTTTAGTGAAAAATAATGGTACATCCTGTTAATATCATAATATATTAAACAGTATCCTAGAGCATAAACAGTATCCTATGAGGGGATTATATCTTTCAGATTATTTGTATTCATGTATTTATATTATGTGGCTTCAAAAAAGAATGAATCTTAAAATAACATGAAGATTTAGCACTCAGTGGGTATCATGGTAGATAAGACTCATGGTAAATAACTAGTTGATAGTAGCTACTACTCATTACTACTGTTAGGACACCATGCAAAAGTCTTTCAGACTGTTAAAGTAGGAAATCCAATTAGCATACAAGCAACTTTGAAAGACTCGCAAGTAACTCCTAAGTGACTGAAAACAAAAAATATCCTGGACTCCATCTTATATCTTGAACAGTTCCATAACTGTCTCTTAAAAGCCCTAATTACCATAAAGAACAAGAAAATCAACAATGAAGCCTTAGATTATTGCCAGACTTAACAAGACTTAAGGTGATATCGCTGCAAAACTGTGTGGGAGATATGAATATGGATGACAATAGCTGGATGTTCAAATAGCTTATTATAGTACTTGAAAAGTATATACACAGACAAAAAAGGAAGAAAAGAAGTATTTCAAGATTGCACTGAAATATATTAAACAATGCAGCATAGCTCTGGATGGGTGGAAAATAATAGAGGTAGGTTTAAAACATAAAAAAAATACACTGCAGTTTATAGAAGTAATCACATTTGATTTTTTAATAGTTCAATTTGCACAGAGAATAGTAATCACTAGTAACACCATGTTCATATATGAAGGGTATGGTAGCATCATACCTGCCAATGACAAGCTCACAGAATTTATAATGCCCTTTATCTGCTGCTATGGTTAAAGCTGCATCTCTCGAGGAGGGCACTGGAGGGGCATTAACATCAGCACCTTTATCCAAAAGAACTCGGCCCACCTCTGCATATCCACCAGAGGCAGCTTCCATTAGCGGTGTGAGGCCAGTCTAGGTTTAGTGAAAAACAAAAAACAACACGTAAGAGACCAGAAAGTACTAAAATGTTAAAGAACAACGATCTGGGGGAGCAATACGGTATAGCTATTACAAAATTCACAACTAAATTTCAGCACTGACACTGCTAACCTCTCTCAGTTACAGTGAGGTCTACTGAAAGCAGATGATTCTACCTAATGTCCATTTGTTGGTAAAACTTTTAAGACACATGTACTTGGCATATAACTGGCACTTAATAAATGCTCCCTCTCTTCTCTTTCATAATACTACACAGTTTTCAGCTGATAACCCCCATGTCATTATTACCTATAAAAATCTATTGCTGAGGTATTTTCAAGAGTTCATGCTTAACTGAGTCATACAGAATGATTTCTGTTTAAATATATATGTAGGAGATAAATGTTACTACAAAGTACTAGAAGTATAATTAGCATATTGCTAATGTACACCTTAAATGTCAAAGCAATAAATCCATGGGTAAATCTCAGATTTTTTCTTACCTTAGCTCTGTGTTCCACATTTGCTTTTCTATCAGGCAGAAGACTAACCACTTCAGTTCTTCCTTGGAAGCAGGCTAAGGTAAGGGCAGTGTTCCGATTGGTTTCTCTCTGAGCATTTATGTCAGAGCCCATGTCTAACAGGAGCTTAACGGCAGCTGTGTGCCCATTCATAGCTGCTAACATCAGAGGAGAAATAACCAATTTGCTACCAGTTCTGGGGGTGGAAGTATGGGGAGAACAAAGGGAAAAATATATTTTTTAAATGTCTCAGAAAAACTAGATGATAATACAGAATTCTATCTCAGGATTTAAGATTCTTTATTCTGCAGAATTATTTAAAAGAATCATTCTTCTCAGCCCTACTAAATCTTCGAGATATTACCAAGACTACACTACAAATCTTTTACTACCCAGAACTAGAATACTTTCTGTATCTCATTCAACATAATGACTTGGGCTGAAAAGTGATAAATTATTAAGTCATTATTGAAAATGAACTTTCCATTCTAAAGTATATACTTGCTTCTTAATAAAAACATAAGACAGATGTGTTTACGTTTATCATAAGAAATAAAGTAATTGATAATTTTTTCAAGCTCTATGTCAACAGTTTTAAACACTTAAATTTGAATTCTAAATTTGTAATGAAGGCATTTCCTAAATATGGCATTAAAAAAAGTGTTCTACAAATATCTTTAACATAACACTGTTAAGGGACTTGGAGAGAGAGAATAAAACTTGCCTAGAATTAATCTCAGCTCCTGCATTTAGTAATATTTTGATAATGTTCACATAGCCACCAGAAGCAGCCAGGCTTAGAGGTGTGCAATCAGAAACATTCCTGTGCTCTTTATTTGCCTCTCGAGCTAACAATAGCTCCACCACCTGGAAAAAGAAAAGGAAAAAATGTGTTTTCTTCTTATGGTGAGACAACTTGCAAGGTGTATATTTCTGATTTCTCTTTTTTTCTGCTTTATTGTATAACAAAAGAAGGGGAAAGTCATTCATCCTTTGCACAAAATCAGTCTCAAACGAAAGCAAAAGGTCTTAGAGGCCAATAAAGGGATAGTTTCTCAAGTAAAATCCATTTTGGAATCTGTTGAAATGGCACAGTGTTTTCATTGAAAGATCTTGACCTCATGTGTTCTTGTGCAATGCTGTTTTGGAAATTAGTATTTCTGTATTATTCTACCACATAGTGGTAAAATAGAATAAGATTTTTTCATTTATACATGTAAATGTCCTTAAAATATTTTTTAAACTTAAAATCAAAACCTAAATGTTAAAAACATTTTTGGAATAAAGCTAACACTTATCTTCCCCCAACATTTTACCATAAAAACTTTTAAGCACACAGAAAAGTTGAAAAAAATTTACATACAATCATCACCTAGATCCTACCATTAACATTCTCCTCTACTTACTTTATCACATTTATTCGTCTGTCCATCATTTTTTGATGCATTTCATTTCTAAGTAAATTGTAGACACCTGCAATTTCCCTTAAACACATCAGCATGTGTACCATGAACTAAACTCTTACTTGTTTTTAGGCTTTTTAGGTTTTTTTTAGGTGAAATTTGTAACTTTCAATAAATGCACAAAACTTAAGTGTATGTTCACTGAGTATCGACAAGTGAATAAACCTAATTTAAATCTGTTATTTACTCATGTTCTTTCTCAGTCAATCCTACCCAAAGATTAGTTTCATTTACCATAGATCTTCATATAAGTCAATCACAGTGTTTGACAATCATCTGTGTGTATTGCGTAGCATTCCATTATGTGAATATGCTGCTTTATTTATTCTATTGATAAACATCTCTACTGTTTCTAGTTTTGGGCAATTCTGAATAAAGTTGCTATGAACAATTCTTGTGGAAATATATTTTCATTGCTCATGGGCTCCACCTAGTAGCAGAATTTCTGGGTGCATGTTTAGTTAAGAAATTGCCAAACCTGTTCCTAAAGTGGTTGTACTATTTACACGCTCATCAACAAGGAGTTCTGGTTGCTCCACATCCTCAGCAAAACTTGGTATTGTCAATCTTTATAATTTTAGCCATTCTAGTGGATGTGGTTGGTGGTATCTCACTGGGGTCTTAATTTGCATTCCCTGATAGCTGAGAATATTTAGCATTTATTTAAGTGCCATTCATAGATCTTTTGTCCATTATGCCATTTAATGCACAAAACAACTCTTTGACACAGGTACTAGCATCTTCATCTTCATTTTACAAATGAGGCATAAGGAAGTTAAGGATTGCTCAAGATCATAGCACTTATCCTTGCTCTTACTGTTAAAAATATATCTAACTGGGAAATAAATAAATGTTAATGAACAGTGCTTTGCCTTACTACCAGCTAAAACTTTACTCGTTTGAATAAAGCTATGACCAATTTTATTTTTTTGTGTGTTTTTTGGGTTTTTTTAAGTTCACATTCATAAGCATTTTCTTTTTTAAATTTCATTAAAAAATTTTTTTTTGAAGTATAGTTGATTTACAAAGTTGTGTTAGTTTCAGGTGTACAGCAAAGTGATTCAATTATACATACATATACATACTATTTTTTTTTCAGATTCTTTTTCCTTAGAGGTTACTATAAAATATTGTGTCTAGTTCCCTGTGCTGTACAGTAGGTCCTTGTTGCTCATCTATTCCATACACAGCAGTGTGTATACATTAATCCCAACCTCCTAATTTATCCCTCCCCCACTCCTTTCCCCTTTGGTAACCATAAGTTTGTTTTCTGTGTCTGTGGGTCTATTTCTGTTTTGTATATAAGTTCATTTGTTTTTTTTTTTTTAAGATTCCATGTATAAGCGATATGATTCTTATCTTTCTCTGAAGCTATGACTAATCTTAGATGACTTTCTATCACATTTTTGCTTTTAGAGCCAGTAAGACTAACTGGCTTATGTAACAAGATCATAAAAACGAGCCCCCAAATTGGCATCAGGCTATTTTATTTTACAAACAGTCCCTTAAGCAATAAAGTACAAAACCCTAATCACATTTCTAAAGTTTTCTTAATTCCTTTATGCAAAGATAACTGACCCTAGTTATCTCTCAGAGGGAGTGGTCTATTCCCCAAAAGTAATAAACATTCAATATAAAAGAATTATTTTGTGATTTTATAGTAAAATGACTTTCTAATATTTTATTAATTACTTCAAAATACTTTACTGTTCTAATGACACCAAATAAAAGCAAGAGTGTTATAGGCAAAATTATTACCCTAAAAGACTTCTATAATTATTATAACCTCATCTGTTACATTTTAGTAAGAATACATAAAGATTACAGTAGGCTTTAACATTGCTTTGAAAGGAAGAAAATCAACTGATTTCTTTTTGATTCAATATTGAAAAATGTTATGAGACAAGTATTATTTCAAAAGACACAGTGATTGAAAATTTCAGTTAAGTCAAAATTTTACTTTCATTATATACCAAAAACAGAACATTTACATTTCTGACTGATAGAATCACCTCCACTGTGGAATACAGAAAATAATTAGAATGGTGAAATAAAAAAGAAAAAGATTTTTAAGCTGAGAGTAGGAAACTCACCTGGAATGACCTAGAGTGCTTCCTAAATATAAGATTGAACAACTCCCTAATTGAGAAGTTACCAATCCAGAGAGACAGCACGACTGGTGAATAGAACTGGATTTAAAAAACTGATTTAAAATGAGGTTATCCAACCAATTATTAAATGCCAGCAGAATGAGGTTATCCAACTGATTATTAAATGTCCGAAGAAGACACACAATGGAGCAAAGCTATGACCTCTTGGGCCTGCACCTAAGCACACCAGCTGTTCTACCTAAAGAAACTAAAAGGTCATATAATATAACCGAGAACCTTTCCTCCAGAGTTGAGAAGGGCGGGGGAACAATTAAAAGACAAAAGTACTCAGGACAACTAAAAATTGAACACTCTTAATTCCCTACTAATCTTATACATAGAGAGCAACAGAGGCTGAGCTTAAGTACCTTTCACACTAAGTACTCTGGGACAGGAAAAGATGAGTGAATATAGGCCCCACTTATCAGGAGCTTGCTGATTTGATTTGGGATGTCTTAATCATTCTCTTAGCCTGAATGCAATATAGAGGGATTCCTACTGCAGTTTGTACTTTTACATGAGTAGGATAATAAACAATGTATGATTTTTCTGGCAAGACAGCTTATGCTAACACTAATTCTTATCCTTTTGCTAAAAGATTATAGTTTCAGTTACTGCAATAAATCTTAATGTCTGTCCCCTGTTACCACAAAATCATATAAATTGAAGTGCACATCTGTTAAACAGAGAGAGAAAAAAAATTACACTTGGGGACAATAATACCTCCTGTCTTCCCCCAGAACAAGCCAAAGATGGTGGTGTGTCCTTGGTTCTTTCTGACTGGGCTTCAATGTCTGCACCATTGTCCAGCAATATTTCCACAACACCAACATGACCAGCTGTAGCAGCCAAGATGAGCGGAGTAAAACCTGGAGTAAAATAAAGATCTTCTTAGCTAAGCAAAGGAACAGTGCTGTTTTCCATCAAAATAGGGCTACAAGTAGTATTTCGTCACAGAACACAAATAATTCAGAAGAAAAGTTAACAAAAGTAGGCCTTACCTTTCTTGTCTCTGTGCTCAATACTAGCTCCTCTCTCTAGCAATGTCTGTACCAGTTCCTCATGACCACCAGCACAGGCAAGCGTTAGCGCCGTGTCATGATTACTCTCAGTCTGTAAAAAATTGTTGATTAGCTCATTAGACAATTTAAAATGTTAACATCAATTACATACTATGTACATATACCAAATACACACACACACACACATATATACCATTCTACTATATCAAACATTTGGATAGTAAGTTTCTTTTTTTTTTTCCACTAATGCTCAACTTGTGATTTTCTTAAAGACTACAAATAATATTTGAACTTTATGGGCAATTCTTAAAGCAAGCAAGAAGAAAAAAAAGTATGATTTTCAACATATGCTGTTTTCAACTACATGCTTTAAGAAATACTACTGTGGACTCACTTTCCCTTCTACCCATAAATGGAGTAGCATAGACAAGATTTATCTTCCTATCCCAAACGACAAAAAAAGACAAACTATTTGAAATGATGTTAGCTAGACAGGCAACACATGACAGTGATCACTGAGGACAGAAATGATTAACTTATTGTATTGCCTGGAGAGTTTCCAGGCTAAAGTGCAGGAAGAGGGTACCCAAACAGAGCCTGGCATTCTCCCTGAGTTGAAAAGAGAGTTTGGAGAAGTGAAGGTGGCTAGAATTCATGGGGTAGACTACTGGAGAGGAAGGCACTACATACAGAGAGTACTCCAGAGATCTGCAGAGGGCTCCCCTTGAGTCTTCAGCTGAGTTCTGATCAACACACGTGCATAAGAAAAATTACTGGAGGCCAGGGAAAGGCTACCAGAAGGGACTGAACAACACCTAGAGCTTACACAGAACTGGGAATAGTTTGGTTCCCACAGCCAGAGCAGAAAGACCCTCAAAACACACAGAATATCAAGAAAAATCCTCAGCCATTAGGCCAAATTAGCTACTCTGGACCCATCTAACAAAGCTGAAAAACAAGGCTTGAAATGGAAAAATTATTTCCAAGTAACTTAACTGCATTCGAGGAACAAAGCCCCTAAAAATTTAAAGGAACAAAAAAATATAACATACAATGTATTTTGAAAGACAAACACAATTATAATTGGGACATGACACTGTTAATATACAGTTTACGTCTGACTTATGCCAGTGATAGTGACCAAAAATAGATTTAACCAGTGGTCACACTCTATCATAGTTTAAACACTTATTTAGTGAACTAAGTCCTCATGCTTTTAGTACTCTAAGCTTGTGCTATACCAAAAAGGTAACTACTAGCTACATGTGGCTATTAGTACTTGAAATATGGCTAGTGTGACTGAGGAACTAAATTTTAAATTTTATTCACTTTTAATTAATTTAAATTTAAAATGTGATACTCGATTTGGTTATTGGAAACCTTTCCTGTATGTCTGGAGCAAATTGAGTAATGAAATCTACTTTTTAGCCATACATTTAATCAAATCTAAATGCAAAACAAGTATTTCCAATGAAGTCCAAGTTGAGATATATTTTAAATAGGGGGGCAAACCATCTGGATTTGCCCAGGATGGAAGGGATTACTGGGATGAGAGATTTTTGGTGCTAGAGTCAGGAAAGTCCTGGGAAAACCAGGATGATCTGAGCACTCTAACCTGTAAGTGTAACATACACACTGAATTTTGAAGACTTTTAGTATGAAATAAAAATGAAAAATACCTTAGTAACTTTTAAGTTTTGATTACATGTTTAAACAATATTATGGATATATTAGGTTAAATAAAATATTCTTTAAATGAATTCCTATTTCTTTTTGCTTTTTATTAAAATAAATTTATTTATTTATTATGGCTGCGTTGGGTCTTCATCGCTGTGCGCGGGATTTCTCTAGTTGCGGTGAGCACGGGCTACTCTTCGTTGCTGTGCGCGGGCTTCTCATTGAGGTGGCTTCCCTTGTTGCAGAGCATGGGCTCTAGGCACGCGGGCTTCAGCAGTTGTGGTGCATCGGCTCAGTAGTTGTGACTCGCGGGCTCTAGAGCACAGGCTCAGTTGTTGTGGCACACGGGCTTCGATGCTCCGTGGCATGTGGGATCTTCCCGGACCAGGGGTCGAACCTGTGTTTCCTGCATTGGCAGGCGGATTCTTAACCACTGAGCCACCAGGGAGGTCCCTCTTTTTGCTTTTTTTAATGTGGCTACCAGAAAACATAAAATTATATGAGTCTTGTATTATTTTTTTATTGCATAGCTCTGTCTAAGCCATCTTCCCGCTTTTACATATTCACCTCTATTACAGCATTTATCACCAATATTACTTATGTGACTATCACCCTCAGGGGACTATAAATTCCTGGAAGGTAATGAACATGTCTTATTTATGTTTGCATTCTCTACCTATTAGTGATGTCTTGCCTAGGAAACAATAAATGATAGTTAAGTTGAATGAATGACAGTAGCTGTAAGAGTCATAGAATAAAAGACTATCACTAATAAAACAAAGGATTACATATATGAAATATATATTTACTGTGTTATATAATATTATATTTATTTCAGGTTTATAAGGAAGGAATTATTACGTCTGATTTCAGAGAAAAGGAGACAAAGGTCAGAGAAATAACCTTCCGATGGTCACACATGCTAACAACTGGTAAAGACTGGTGTAAAAAAACCCAAGAGGATCATGGATAACAAAATGCTGCTTACCCTCTTACATCAGAGAGCAGCCCTAAGGCACAGCTGACTGAGGTGAACAGAATGCTAAGTCTATCTGTATTATGTGCTCTCTATGTTAGTGTATAGACAATCAGTAGAAGGGTAATCTTTATGATGAAGAGTCAACTTTATGATGAAGTTTATCAGGTTTCTAGAAGTCTTCTAGGGGTTAAAGAATAATTTAGGAAACTGGTGCCAATCGTAATAGAGAATGAAGAGACAAAACTTGGAAAAGGTAAGCATGGAAAATTTTAGAGGATCAGTAAAATTTGGGTTTTTTCCACATTATAAAACATCAATTCAATTGACATTTATTAAGCACCTTTTATATTCAAAGTACTCTGCTAGACACTCTAGGGCTGACAAAGATAAGTAAATATAGTCTCTGCTCACTAGGAGTTTACAGGTTACTGTACAGGGCAAATTTAGGTTGAAACAAAGAGAGAAATACGAACAATGTGAGAGTTGAAGGAAAAGATATTTAAAGCTGAAGAAGAGGGGGAGGTTAGTCAAATTCCCTGGGCAACGTGAAAGTAGGTAACTTCACTATATTTCTGCATTAAGGTGAAATTAAAGCAACTAATATTTTACAACAATCTTTTAAAGACAATAATGAAAGAATTTAAAGATTCTGAAGTGAGACTTTCACCGCCCCCCCCCAAATACATACTACACATTCCCAAAATGGTAAGAAATATCCTGATTTGCAATATATCAAGAAACAACTTAACTGAAGTAGGAGTTTGGGTTAAAATTCACTACTGATAAGATACAGGTAGTTTTGAATTAAAGAAAACAGGTGTTTTGAATATTTCTAATCAAGGAAATGAAATGTAGGTGATGACTTTCTAGAAGGCAAAGTAACACTAAAGTTATGTTATTATACTGGTTAGCAAGTCACATTCTTGGTCATATATCTAAGAGAAACCTGGAAAGGAAAAAGATGCCCAGAGCTTTGTTAACAGCTTTCCAGGTTTATATTTTAAAGAAAATTTCCATTTAGCTCACAATATCATAAAATATATCATTCTGTATCCTAACATGTTATGATGATTCAGGCTTATAAAAAATGATAAAATTATATTCAATGTAAAAATATTCTGTAAATTACCAGTATGACTATTCAATTTTACAAGATAAAAACAACAAGCAAGAATCATAAGACAAATACAATATTAAAGGAAAAGGCAACTTTTAATGAGCTAGAATATAAGTGAAAAAGACATATCTGAACTATAAAAAAGGAAGTATATCTATTAATTTCATTTAAAGTAATTAAATAAATTATATTGAAAACTATTAGGATTTAAAGCGCTGAATATTTGTAGACCTCCATAGTCCCAAACATCTCATTCTCTAAGCATGTTAGGGGTCATATATAACATTAAAAAAGATGGGAAGCAAGAAAAACTACAATCCTGCAGCCTGTGGACCAAAAACCACAGTTACAGAAAGATAGACAAGATGAAAAGGCAGAGGGCTATGTACCAGATGAAGGAACAAGAAAAAACCCCAGAAAAACAACTAAATGAAGTGGAGATAGGCAACCTTCCAGAAAAAGAATTCAGAATAATGATAGTGAAGATGATCCAGGACCTCGGAATAAGAATGGAGGCAAAGATTGAGAAGATGCAAGAAATGATTAACAAAGACCTAGAAGAATTAAAGAACAAACAAACAGAGATGACCAATACAATAACTGAAATGAAAACTACACTAGAAGGAATCGATAGCAGAATAACTGAGGCAGAAGAACGGATAAGTGACCTGGAAGACAGAATGGTGGAATTCACAGCTGCGGAACAGACTAAAGAAAAAAGAATGAAAAGAAATGAAGACAGCCTAAGAGACCTCTGGGACAACATTAAACGCAACAACATTCGCATTATAGGGGTCCCAGAAGGAGAAGAGAGAGAGAAAGGGCCAGAGAAAATATTTGAAGAGATTATAGTCGAAAACTTCCCTAACATGGGAAAGGAAATAGCCACCCAAGTCCAGGAAGCGCAGAGAGTCCCATACAGGATAAACCCAGGGAGAAACATGCCGAGACACATAGTAATCAAAGTGGCAAAAATTAAAGACAAAGAAAAATTATTGAAAGCAGCAAGGGAAAAATGACAAATAACATACAAGGGAACTCCCATAAGGTTAACAGCTGATTTCTCAGCAGAAACTCTACAAGCCAGAAGGGAGTGGCATGATATACTTAAAGTGATGAAAGGGAAGAACCTACAACCAAGATTACTCTACCCGGCAAGGATCTCATTTAGATTTGATGGAGAAATCAAAAGCTTTACAGACAAGCAAAAGCTACGAGAATTCAGCACCACCAAACCAGCTCTACAACAAATGCTAAAGGAACTTCTCTAAGTGGGAAACACAAGAGAAGAAAAGGACCTACAAAAACAAACCCAAAACAATTAAGAAAACCATCATAGGAACATACATATCGATAATTACCTTAAACGTGAATGGATTAAATGCCCCAACCAAAAGACATAGACTGGCTGAATGGATACAAAAACAAGACCCATATATATGCTGTCTACAAGAGACCCACTTTAGACCTAGGGACACATACAGACTGAAAGTGAGGGGATGGAAAAAGATATTCCATGCAAATGGAAATCAAAAGAAAGCTGGAGTAGCTATACTCATATCAGATAAAATAGACTTTAAAATAAAGAATGTTACAAGAGACAAGGAAGGACACTACATAATGATCAAGGGATCAATCCAAGAAGAAGATATAACAATTATAAATATATATGCACCCAACATAGGAGCACCTCAATACATAAGGCAACTGCTACCAGCTATAAAAGAGGAAATCGACAGTAACACAATCATAGTGGGGGACTTTAACACCTCACTTACACCGATGGACAGATCATCCAAAATGAAAATGAATAAGGAAACAGAAGCTTTAAATGACACAATAGACCAGTTAGATTTAATTGATATATATAGGACATTCCATCCAAAAACAGCAGATTACACATTCTTCTCAAGTGCGCACGGAACATTCTCCAGGATAGATCACATCTTGGGTCACAAATCAAGCCTCAGTAAATTTAAGAAAATTGAAATCATATCAAGCATCTTTTCGGACCACAACACTATGAGATTAGAAATGAATTACAGGGAAAAAAACGTAAAACAGACAAACACATGGAGGCTAAACAATACGTTACTAAATAACCAAGAGATCACTGAAGAAATCAGAGAGGAAATCAAAAAATACCTAGAGACAAATGACAATGAAAACACGACGACCCAAAACCTATGGGATGCAGCAAAAGCAGTTCTAAGAGGGAAGTTTATAGCTATACAAGCCTATCTCAAGAAACAAGAAAAATCTCAAGTAAACAATCTAACCTTACACCTAAAGAAACTAGAGAAAGAAGAACAAACAAAACCCAAAGTTAGCAGAAGGAAAGAAATCATAAAGATCAGAGCAGAAATAAATGAAATAGAAACAAAGAAAACAATAGCAAAGATCAATAAAACTAAAAGTTGGTTCTTTGAGAAGATAAACAAAATTGATAAGCCATTAGCCAGACTCATCAAGAAAAAGAGGGAGAGGACTCAAATCAATAAAATCAGAAATGAAAAAGGAGAAGTTACAACAGACACTGCAGAAATACCAAGCATCCTAAGAGACTACTACAAGCAACTTTATGCCAATAAAATGGACAACCTGGAAGAAATGGACACATTTTTAGAAAGGTATAACCTTCCAAGACTGAACCAGGAAGAAACAGAAAATATGAACAGACCAATCACAAGTAATGAAATTGAAACTGTGATTAAAAATCTTCCAACAAACAAAAGTCCAGGACCAGATGGCTTCACAGGTGAATTCTATCAAACATTTAGAGAAGAGCTAACACCTATCCTTCTCAAACTCTTCCAAAAAATTGCAGAGGAAGGAACACTCCCAAAAAAAAAAAAAAAAGGATGGCACTTTAGGGCATTCAATAAATGAGAAAAATCAGTAAGATAGTAAATAACCTATTTAAAACACTTCATATAAACAAGTAGAATGCATGCATTTTAAAGTAGAATGCTTTAATGGCAGAGTATTTCATATTACTATTATGAGTTAAATGAGTTTTTTCCTGGTCTCCTTAATTTCTCATTAAATCGTGGTGAAACTGTTTTCCACATTTGAAAAACAGAAGAAAAGAGAAATACCAATGATATTTATACCATTAAAGGTAAAACATAATTTTACATACTCTACAATTTCAGTCTTGATATGTAGGTTAAATTTAACATCTACCTTCTTTAAACGATAATGGAGGGCTTCCCTGGTGGTACAGTGGTTGAGAATCCGCCTGCCAATGCGGGGAACACGGGTTCGAGCCCTGGTCTGGGAAGATTCCCACATGCTGTGGAGCAACTAGGCCCGTGAGCCACAACTACTGAGCCTGCGCGCCTGGAGCCTGTGCTCCGCAACAAGAGAGGCCGCGACAGTGAGAGGCCCGCGCACCGCGATGAAGAGTGGCCCCCGCTTGCCGCAACTGGAGAAAGCCCTCGCACAAAAACGAAGACCCAACACAGCCAAAAATAAATAGATAAATAAATTAATTTAAAAAAGAAAAGATGACTACTATCTTTAAAAAAAAAAAGATAATGGATACATGTTAATTATTAAAAACAGGGAAAAAAAGGCAAAATTACATGAGGAGGTATTTATTTTTCTCATTTTTGAGATGTGCTAGAATAAGTTACTCCAAGTTCAAGGAAAGCCTTTAGAAATTTAAGAATAAAATGTCAAGCAGTTCAGAACTACAACACAAGTTCAGTTCATGCCAGAACACAGGTTTTAGAACCTATGAACAGAACAACTAATTCTTTCTCACTTTTAGTGGCTAGTAGAGTTAATAAAAAGTTCACACTATAAAATACAGAAATATTTAATTAATTCAGGGGATTCAACTCTAACCTTCAACCAGATTTATTGTTTCATATAAAACCACAGTTCTCAAAAATCTATATGTGATTCCTAATTTCCATATCTAGAGTACCCAGGTATAAGTTGTATTACACCACTCAAGCAAAATAAAAATAGAGATTAGAGCTATGTTATCAGAATGTATAGTAAAACAGTCCCAAATAATTACTTCAAACTATCATTTATTGATGTTTCCTAAAATAAATTTTGGTAACAGCACAGTGTGTCGTATTAATCTTAAAAGTTTTGATAGTATCCAGACAAACTTAATTCAATAAAACCATTACATGAGAGGGGGAGAGCCTGTGGCACACAAACCAAGGCTGATTTCTAGTTATAGAACATAAGATTTGAGGAATGTTATAAAGAATGCAAACTCTTATCGTCAGCATTCTTTAAGGGCCAGAAATTACACATATGATTCCAGCTAATCCTTGTTTAAAATATTAGTTCCCTACTATAATGATCAACTAAAGGACCATTTTTCAAGAATCATTAGCATTTTAAAAAAGAGACTTACACACTGAGGCATTAAAAAAATCACACTTCTTTTGTTCTTCCTTAAGTTAAGATTTGCAGTAAATATGCCGTATGGCCAAGGCAATATGCTAAACAGATGTAAAGATTAAACACACATGACCCTTTGCTATCTAGGCAGACCCATTTTCTCGATTTTAGACCCAGAGTCTTTTTTTCGTTTGTTTGAAAGCTGGCTCCACTAAAAATTGGCTGTTAGGCAAGGCCTCTTTCCTTACCTGTAAAATGGTAATAGTAACAGTACCTACTTCATGGGATTGTTACAGAGATTAAGTTAAAGAAGTAAGTATCTGTAAAGAGTTAAGAATGTACATGTTAAGTTTTGTTAAATAAACAAATGAAAGATCCAATTATTAGAGGATTTTTAATCTTTCAAAATAGAGGAAGAATCTTAATATGAACTTTTTCATCATATCACCTGTCTGTAATGGCACAGTATTGTCACACATAAAGCAAAATATCCATTACGTAAAATCTCATGGAATTTGTATTGAGAATCTAGAAAAAACTTCAGCTGGATGAAGCATAAAAGAATCTTTGTATTTATCACTTTAAGTACCTTCTTGGTGTCATAAAAACTAGTAAGTTAAAAAAACTAACACTGAAGGTTAATGAAAAAATGGTGAACAATTATTTCCAAATAATTATTTTGTATTATGTGTTCCAAAACAGGAAATTTCTAATTTCTAACTATGCAATTATGGTAAACTCCATGAAAAGTATTGTAACCCATATTAGGCTAACCCAACTGAAAAGCCTCAATGTAAAGACCGGATAAAGAAGCAGCTTTTTAAGGAGCCATAGTCAAATCTTTTTACATAAGTATGTCTACTACATTTAAAATGTACGTCATTTTTTCAAATTAACTTTTAAAAAGTATTTATATGTAACTTCTCAGAAATTAATTTATGGTTGGTTGAGTGGTATAGTCAGGTAAAATTTCATTATCATGATAATCTCAAATTCAATAAAATCATGATCATACTTGATGGAACCTTTTCTGTAGCTGATTGATTGATTGATTGATTTAATTTTGGGTGCACCGTGCAGCATGCGGGATCTTAGTTCCCCAACCAGGGATCGAACCTGCCCCACTGCAGTGAAAGTGCAGAGTCTTAACCACTGGACCACCAGGGAAGTCCCTGTGGCTGTTTTATTTTAAAGCATTAAAAAAAAAAAAAAAAAAGAAAGAAAGAAACCCTTTATATTTTGGTGAAGTTTTACGTTTGCTTATGGATCAATTCTTGATCCCACAAAATTAGAAAATATACTTCTGGTTAAAACATTAACAGACTCAGAGCAAAACAGATTAGAGGAAAATAATGCAAATTCAATAAAAAGTTCAATCCAATTCTATAATGCTATCAATATGAAATGTAAACCATTGTGGTTCACCAAATGAATGTCTAATTTTTTTTATGAGACTAAAAATGAAGCTCTATAGTATGGTATTTGGAAGGGTGCCTTTGAAGTCAAACCAACCTAAGTTTGACTCCCAGCCCCACCATTTCTTAGTTAAATGAAGTGATTGTAAGCCAAATGCTTCATCTCTCTCTTAGCCTGGGTTTCTTCATCAGGAAAATGGGTGTTTAAGAGGAGCTACCTTATCTGTGTACTCTGAAGATTGAATAAAGTTATTCCTTAAAAAAAGCCCCTAACTATTTTAGGTGCTCAAAAAAGTTAGCTCATATAAAATAAGGGAAGCAAGTAAGAACAGAAATGAAATTCCTTTTTCATAGTATTACCAAGAAACATCTTAATGAAAAGGAGGCTTTGTTTCAATAGCTTAATAGTACAGGCCCTTAAGGATGCAATAATACAAACACACACACACACACACACACACACACACTCTCTCTCTCTCCCCCTCCATCCCCCCTCCCTAAAATTGATGCTTATAAAGAAGTGATCATTTATAAAACTGCAAGTTTTATAATGTACACCACCACCCTCACACTAGTCTCTCCATCAGGCATTAATCAAAACACAAAACTAAATAAGCTGCAAACATTTCTCAGTCCTGAAGAAAGCCATATACCCTTACCTCATTCAGCATTCTTCTAAGCTAGGCTGCTTGGCATTTCTTCAGGACAAAACACAAGCTACCTTCTCTTTTCCAACCTCACTTTGCTCTGACATTTCATGGTAAACTAATTCTTTGAAAAAACCTTTTTTTTTTAACTTAACAGTGTTATAGAAACAGACACATAGACTTACTACATATTTCAGTGAGCATGATCAGAATTTTCAAAGACAATATAAATGCAACTGAGTATATATGCTATATAAATGGAATCCAATATGAAATTTAAAACACATCTTCTAATTTAAGTTTAGAAGAAAATACATAATCTTAAATAAGTTCTTTCTTTTTACATCTCTTTTGAAACTAAAGTTTAAGAAAACAAGATTACTTGATGCCATCAGAAACCAGATCTTCACAATAATTATCAGTAATAATCTGTATTTGGCATTTTATTTCTTTAAATGTGGATTCTAATTTATAACTGTGGCTCAGGTCTTTGCCCAGAGACAAAGCAGTCTAAGATGATTTAAATAACTGATTAATGTTTCTAATGATGATATCATTCCAGTTAAAAACTATCACTCCTGAGTTTGGAGCTTGCCTGTGCATCAGTATCAATGGCAGGGTAGATAGAAAGCATGGCTGAAGGAGAGATGATAGGACTTGGAGTTGGAGTCTGAGGTTGGGAAATGGAAGCAGCGATACCGTGGGTAGGAGTGTTTGACATTGCAGATGCTCTTCCACTGACTGCTGTTGAACAAAATAACTGTACTTAATGAGGATGAAACGTTGTTAGGTAACAGCAAGAAACAGTTGTCAGAAAATATTTAAATATCTTTAAAAACAAAATATCTACAGGTAGACTGCCATAGCACTAATAACTCATTGTCCTGGTTATTTCTGACACTGGACAACACACCAAAATTTAAATATATATTGAGAGTAACCCATTTGCTAAACAGTCAACCATATGAAAAACAAATTCCCCTCTTATGGTATGTAATCACAAAACCTTAATTCAAAATAACCCTGAAAACAAAAATATTTTTATGAAGTAAAATTAAATATATATGCAAATAGTTACCCATTATATCTTCTTAATCAGAAAAGGAATAAAAGTTAAAATAGTCAAGTTCAGAAGGAGAAAATGTGTCTTTTACCTGCCAATTTCACACCTTATTTTCTAGAACTAATGAAAGTAATATCACTGTTTGGGGACATTCGCTATTGAATATTTAAAATACTTCCTATTCTTTTATTAACTGCACACAGGGGGTGGCCCTCAGTATGACAGCATATATATATAAAAATTTGATCCTCACACAGAAACAGTTTCTCACATACAGAATTATTCTGAAGGGCATAAAATGCTCACCAATCAATCTAGCAATCACACTGACTTAGGAGGACAAAATTAAAACATTAGGGTAGAAATAAATGTATGCATGCAATCAGCCTTCAAATATAGATTACTGTTAGTTCTTCTAAGTATAATTTTGCCATGATATTATTTTCACCAAAATAAGCAAATTAAGAAGGGGCTAATTAGGTCAGTACTTGAGATGGGAGAATTCCAAAGGTGGTAGCAGTTGAGGGGTACTTTATTCCCTCACCAACTCACTTCTCGAGTTGACATGTGAACATCAATCCTTTTTCCCCCTTATTCAAAATGCTATAGCACTAGAGTCTGGGCATTAATCTTTGAATGATCAACAGTAGTGTGATGTATGTTACCAATGTAGTTATCAACTACATCAGACAGAAAACAATCATGATTCACAACTGGATCTGAAACCAGGCAAAAGAGGTTATGCTCCTACCAAGAACAAAACTGAAATAGACCTTATTGTAACAATTATAAACACAATTGTCAATTAAGAAATCTATTTTACATGAAATCCTTAGTTCAGGCACAAACATACACTATACATTATAGCAACACTCATTCTACAATTATACATTTTTAAGTCCACTTAAAAGCCAAAGGAAGAACAAAGGAGGAAACAAAACAAAACAAAACAAAACACACTATTTGAATCCTTAGGGATCCAGATCAATAGAAAAGGGCATCATAATACAATTAGAAAGAAACTACACATTAACATTCACAGGGGATAAATCACTGACATACAGTATAATCAAACCTTATTTGGTTTGGTACTTTATTATTGTTGTAAAAGTATTTACGTTTTTTGTTTCTTTTAAATATCCATCAGGTTTGAAGTCTGATCCATTACAATATAAAGTATTTCTGTTCACAGATAAGCTTTCTGATATATTCTACTAGTTTTGCACTTCAACTTCTATCAGTTTCCCGGTTTACTGGTGTGAACACAGAAGCAAAAAAGCCAAAATTCTATCAGTATTCTGAACTTAAAGGGAAAACACAAAAACAAACAAAAAAATCAAACATCAACCTGACTACTGAAAAACCTAGATTCCCAGCCTACCCATCTAAGTCAGAATGTTTCAGCCTCTTGCATTGAATGAGCTAATCTTTCATTTGACCTGTATCCATCTGAGAACGTCTGAGATTGAACTAATATTTCTAAAGATATACATGGTTCAAGGGTCCAGAAATAGTTCTCAAGTTGGGTAACGGCAAAAAATTCTGGCACACTCTTACTCGCCTTAAGCAAATCATATTTGATACCTGCTCATAACACTATAACCCACCTGCCATGATGTCATCCAGCGTGTCATTGAGGGTCTGAGCAGGGCTGGCTACCATTAACCCTTGTTGTGTTTCTGTCAGAATTCCTTGCCCCAGCCCTGCCAACTGTGCTTGGCCCAGTACTGGCTGTCCAACTATCACTCCTTGCAGTTCTGTAAGATTTGCGATGGACCCTGGAGGCAAGGGACCTGCCGCCAGAGGCAAAGCTTGAGGCATGGCCAGAGGCTGGACTGGCGCAAAACCCATCTGAGCAGCAGTTTGCTGGAGTTCATCTTTAAGCAGAACGGGATCCACTTGCTGTAACCGTGCATAGTCTCCCCCGGAAAGCTGTTCTCCAACCCCAACAGGAGTTAGCAGTCCCAGATGTTGGCAAGACTGTTGCTGCTGCTGCTGAAGTTGAATTCTTTGAGCTTTAACCTCTAGATACTGCTTTTTTAGCTGCTGCTGAGTTTTCAGTTGTAATTCTCGTTCTACTTTCTGTAGTTCCTACAAAATCTTTTGTTTCTTCTGAATTTGTTCCTCCCTTGTTTTGTTCAGCTCCTCGATCTTCTCCTTGGTAAGTTGGTCAGCATGAGCCAGTTCCAAGGACTGCAGCTGTGCATTCTTTTCTATGGCTTCTTTTATTCTCTGTTCCAGTTCTGTTAACTTGCCCTGAGCCTCTTCTACAATGCTCTCTGGAGACTGATTGGTGATGTAACCCTGTACATCCTGGCTGTTTGCTGGCAAATGGCTGCTGGACTTTTGTTTGGAAGCAGCTGTGTGAAAAAGAAACCGCCTCAGAAGTGCACATGAATGGCATCCTCATTACAGAGTTACTGTTGCGAGGTTTAGTGCCAACAGTTATGCACCAAGTTATTATGTCCACAGAAGGTGAAAATGCACTGTTAAGGAGTTAAAAACAAATCCACCTTCTTTATCATAAATATAAAATGTATGTATTTTATGTGCATAGAGTAATCTTTGGGAAATTAATTTCAGAATTTTAAAAATATCACATGGTTAAAATTAGACAATAGAGGGATGCAGGTTTGTGATATCTAAGTGGTACAATTAAAGTAAAATCTAAGGCTATGTGTAGATAGATAACTCATCTGGTCATAAAGATGTAAAAACTTATCATAAGAACAGAAAAATAATGCTAAATTATTAAGATGTAGGGAAAACTTAAACCTCTAAGTCAAGGTTTTTCTACATTTAATAGTCTGTGCCTTTTAAACACACACACATACACACAAAGAGTACTCAAACCACTGAGAAGTACCAGGAAATTAAAATCCAACTAAAATATATGTCTTTGTTGGGGCCTACCATTTCAAGACTGATAAAAGTTAAGATAGAAATTCACATATTCACAAAGCTACTTGGCCAGTAGAGAACTGGGATTCAGTTTCCCTGGAAGAAAAGATGCTGAACTATGACATCCACTGTATCTTCTGACAGCCAGGTGAATAAACATATCTGCCTATCGGTATAGCAATCATTTGCTTGCTATACCAACTGAAAAAGGGGCCAAGGCTCTAGATTGGTAGTGGTGATTGAAAAGAACTTGTGGAAATACTTAGTATTCTTGTTGGTAAAAAAGTCAATTAAAAAGAAAGATTTCTAGTATCAATATTTCTTTTATATTTAACAACAAAAAAAATGAATGCTCCATTCTAAGAATCCTAAATTTCTGAAGATGGAAAGGATCTTAAACATCACCTGATCAATGATAACCTATTCTCATGGTTATACATTGAACACTTACACCTTTTTCGAACTCTGAAGTTTTACGTTTTAATATCTAGCCTCTATAATTCTATCATTTTGTTATTATCTATTAAATCTTATTTAACTGCATTCTAGGATCCTAACCTTTCCTCTTTCGTTCAGTCTATCCGTTCCCTTCTGGATCGTTTCCTTCCCGACCAATTCACAAATAAATGTGCCCACCATCTCAAGTATTTTATAATCACGCCCTTCTGAGCTTCTCTTCCTGGACTAACTCATTTAAATACTAATATGTCCCCTTTGTTTCGTCTTGAGTCTTTTTGTTTAAGTTATGTTTAAGTTAGGTAAGTTAACAAGGTAACGTCATCCATAAACACGTTTTAACTGATAATTTAAAATATCAGTTTCCACTGATAAGTTTCAAATATTTATCTCTCCCAAATAGACTTCTCTGATGAGCTTCAGTTCTATTTTATCTAAACTGTTTGATATCTCTTCCTGGATGTGCTATAGACACCTCAGTGAAACATATCTTAAATTGATATCTTTCTGTACTCTTTTCCCCATCTCCAGGAAGAGAAAGCTCTTCTTCCTCCTGTATTTCTTCTCAGAGGAACGTACAGAGCCTTGCCTTTACTATCTTCACTGTCTCACTGGCTCCACTGCTCAGAGATAATACTCTACAATGGACAGCAACAGAGGAGGGGATAGACTATCATCCAAATAAATGATTGAACCCTATCTAAATTATATATGTTTTAGGTTTTATATATATATAAATAAATAATATATATATAAAACCTAAAACTTAATCAAGCACAAATAATTAAAAGTCAGATTTCTAAGTATTCCAATTCCTTTTAAAATGTAAATAAGATTTATGACTCTTTTGTTAAAAACTGGCCAATGGCTCCCATTTCACTTAAAGCAATGCCAAAGTCTTTACAATGTCCCAAGGTAGGAAAAATTATTATATTTCAGTGACTCATGTAACCAAAGCTCTAAGAACACAATAGGTACTCAATGAAATAATTGCTGAATGAATAATTTCCAATATTTGGGTAAGATCTAAAAAAAAGAATATTCTTGGCATATCAAACAATGGTGAGCAGCAGCAACCTTAGGACACTAGATACTTGCTCACTTAAATTCCTAAGTATTTATGAACCATATTTGATAAATTTCAGTAATAACTGGAACAGGTCACTGCTACCTGTTATAAAAAATACTTTTCTTTATCCATTAATTTTACTTTATTTGAGTCGAGGTAGTATTTAAAAGGAGGTACATTTTTTATGCCATGTAATAAGAATAAAGACACTACTTCTGCTCGCTTGTGACTTTCACTCAATTTTTAAATCCTGAAACTAGAAAAAATGGTAACCCTTTTCGTAGGTGAGGCTTTAGAACATTTGTATTATCAATCTCAATGAACTTACAAAAAGATGCCTTTTAATTTTAAAATTAATTGTATTTTGCATAGAAATGAGTCCTAAAAATCTGAATTTATATATAGAAGCCAAATAGACTCTACAACCAAATAAAGGGTAAAGCAATGCTTACCCTCCTCCACCCACACCAAAAAATGCTTCAGAAAACAGGCAATCACCTTGTCATGCTTCCTTGTTTGGGGAACACACATTAGTCCAAAACAGTGCAAGACTAAGATATAAATATATACAAAATTCACATGATAATTTTTTTAAGGCAAAGAAATATAACAAGGTTAAAAATTTATTCCCAGTCTTCAATTCTAAATGCTGGATGGACGTTATTATAAAGAAACCTTTCAAAGAGCACATTTTAAACTACTTAGTAAATGATTTCACTGTAGCAATCAAGAATAGATAGCTACATAGAGGAAAAATGAAAACCCCAACTGTCTTAAGCTATAAGAAGAGGTGTTTGTGGCTTTAGATACAATCATTATAGACAGCTGTGAAAGTACTTTATCTCACTAATCTTAAACTGAAAGAAAGAGGTATTTTGGCAAGCTGTGCTAATGACCCAAAACATTGTGTTAAAGACATGTATGTCAAGGTATATGTGAAGAATAATGAATAAAATTAATTCATAAAATATTAGCATGGACAAGAATCAATATTTTTCAAAATTACTTCATCAAGTAAGTAGACATTTAAGTAGATCCTCTATATCCTGAAGGTTATACTTAAGTAGCTATTATCAAGTAACTAGATTTCTTGCTTAGCACCGACCTCAAGAACCATTTCAAAGGACTGAAATACAGTAAGAGCTCTCCCTAACTAAGTTTGTGAGTATTTTTTGGCATGACCTGATAAAAGGTTCACAAAATTAGTCAAATGGCCCCTGGAAATTATACTACTCTTTGCAAGCTGTCATTAAGTAACTCTTACTCTGGAATAATTTTACTAGACATACATAAAATCACAATCATGAAAATACATGCCTGGGAAAAAAAACCTCAAACTTTGTCCTATCTTGGTTTCCCCAGTGAAATCTTACTTTTTAAATTCACTGATTTTGTTGTCTGCCGGCAGACAAGGAGTAGCAGGCATGCAGTCTGCATCACATAGTGTTTCCACAAAAGTTTTGTTTCCCTCCTAGGAATAGGACTATTTTGCAGTGAGTTGACGCAAATATGAAATTTAAATATCTTAAATTACAAAGATTAAAAATTAATTATCGTTTACATTATTAAGAGAATCTTCATGGTCAATTCAACTCAGTAGATTTTCTTAGCTAATTAATTTGGATGTGAGTCTTAATAATGAGATCAGTAACTCCTGGTTGGTAGGATCTATGTCTTTACTGATCTATTTCTACCATAGCACTTCACACATCAAATGTCACAGACATAGCATATTTTATTTACTACATTTAAAATGTTTGAAAGAAACTAATACATTCAATTTTCAGAAAGAGCTTTGTAAGCATTCTCTAACTAAAATGTTCTATTGGTCTGCTGGTTATCAAGAACTCAGGATGCATTCTGAATTAGCACCCTTTTAGCCTCCAACTCCCCACCAAACACTCTAAACTGAGCAGCTCTGAAATAGTTGTTAGCTCTTGTGTTGCTAATATATCCTACCCACAGTAAGAAGGGTTCTTGTGGTAGAAGGTGGAAAAGCAGTTATTATGCCAATACCACTGAAGTCTTATATTCCTATAGTCATATAGTAAATACCGTTTACATTATGGAAATCAAGGTTTATGCAATGTTTACGGCATAGACAATTGTGCTATAACACAATAAATGCATCCCGACGAACCTCACATTCTGCAAAATAGCACTTTAAAAATAATAGGACTTAGGGAAAAAATAGGACTGGGGACATTCCACTCAAAACTTAAGCAACTCTAATCAGAACACCACAAATAAAGAAATTTGTCTTAACTTTTAAAAGAAAAGAGAACCCTGTTACAGCACTTTCAAGAAAGAACATTTAGGCAAACTAAGCCAAGACAAAGAAATTCAGGTGAATGAAAATCACATTAAATATATTATTTACTCTTTGACTTGGGGTATTCAAGTGTGTTAGTATACTTTACATTCAGCTCCTATTATCCCGTGGTACACAACCTAAAAATATTGGGAAAAACCATGTATGAACCCAAGTACCTTCAGACTTATACTACTGCCATCATTCACCTTAGATAGCCATATGTATAATCTAAATCAACACATTTTTGAAATTACCCCAGGAAAGCTAATATAGACTAGAATTGTCCCAAGCAAACTGAAACATGATCACTGCATCTACTTAATAATTGTACATGATATATAATATAGGAATATAGGCAACCACTAATCTCCTTTCTGTCTCTACAGATTTGCTATTATGGGCCTTTCATATAAATGGGACCATACAATATGTGATCTTTTGAGAGTGGCTGCTTTTCTTTACCGAATGCTTTCATGGTTCATCCATGTTGTAACATGGATCAATATTTCATTCCTTTTTATAGCTGAATGCTATTCTATTGTACGGATATTCCACATTTTGTTTATTCATTTGTCAGGTTGACATTTGAATTTTTTCCACCTTTTGTTTTTAGAAATATGCTTCTATGAACATTCACGTACAAGCTTTTGTGCAGACGTAAGTTTCTATTTCTCTTAGGTATATATTTAGTAGTGGAACTGCTGGGTCATAGGGTAACTCTATGTTTAACACTTGCAGGGAACTGTCAAGCTGTTTTGTAAAATGGCCGCACATTTTGTAAAATGGCTCAGACTGTACTTTCTATCCAAAGGTCTCCAAAGCCACTTTAGATGCAAAATGTTGAAAGTTGACATTTGCTGCTGCCCAAATAGTAGCCACTGTGGGCAGTCTTCCAGATGGCATCTTAGGTTTCTCAGGAAGAAGAATACACAAAGGGGGAACTAAGTGTACAATTACATAATGTAGATTTCATATTTAATTTTATGGGAAAAGCAATAATTAGGTGGCTTTTGGTTTTAACTGGAAATAGCCACTCATTGGGAAATAATTACTCGCTAATGGCCTTAGCGAGTCACTCTGGAGCTTCTCCTAGAACTAGAAAACCTAAGCTCTGCTCCCAGCAGAACCTGGAGACGGTGCCCAGTGCTGGCGAGGCAGCACAGAACAGGGGAGTCCTCGCTGGAGGGAGTGGAAGACAGTGCAGCCACTCTGGAAAGGAGTTGGCCAGCTTCCTAGAAAGCGAAACTACATTGCCCACTTTTCCCCAGTGTCACCTCTTGTGCAAGTCAAGTCAGCGTCCCAGCAGGATCCTGACGTTGACACGACTGCCCCTGTCATCCGTTGCCCTGGGAAGGCCCCCGGCGGCTTTCGGTCTGGGGCTCTTCCCAGTCAGGCGAGCGTTTGTGTACAGCTTCTGTGTGGACTTCAGTCTCCATTTCCCCGGGGTAAGTGCCCATGACTGTGGTTGCCGAGTCCTGCGACGGCTGCTTTTTGAGGAAGTTTCGCAGTAGGGGAGCGCCTGGCCTGAGCCCCGCGTGCAGGCCTCTGCCCATCTCTCTGCCGCCTCAACCCCAGGAGGGAAGGTCCACGTGGACCAGCGCTCCCTCTGCACCTGCTGTGCCCTCGGTCCTCAGGGTCACAGGACTTCCCTAGAGCACGGGCGGCGTGGGCCCCTCCCTGCGTCCCGCCCCACCCCCACCTCATCCGGGCCCCCCGCCGCCCGTGGCTTTGGTGGGAGGGTCTCAAGGAAGGACCCCCGCCTCCGAGCCTACTCCACCCTCAGCCCCCGCTCCCACAGAGCTTCCGTCCCGACGCCAGGCCCGTGGGGCTCCCGCAGCAGGAGCGCTGAGACTGCCGGGTTTCTGCAGCTCTTCAGTTCGAACTCCGTCTACCCGGAGTCAGAGCCCGCAGGTCAGGGCTCGGCCCACGCCAGCCACAGGTCCACGTCGTCCTCTGCGCTTGTGGCCGACAGCCTGTGTCAGGAGTTCCCACGCCCCCAGCCCGAGTTCCGTTCGTTGGCTAGCGCGGGCCCCCAGAACACAAGCCCCCAGTCTACGGACTAGAGCACCGGGCTATTCGAAAGGAACAGCCAGGTGGAAGGAGGAGGTGGGGAGGCATGGGGCGGGGCGCGGGGCTTCCAGGCCGCCTGCAGGCACCCACCCCGCAGCTCTCTGAACCCCGTGTTTACCAAGATTTTGTTCCACGAGCACGATTACAGCGGGGGCCATGGGCAACGGATTCACGTTGCAACCCCTGGCCCTCTCCCCTCGCAGGAGGTGGGCAGGCAGGGGGGCCGTAAGATTCAACCCGGCCTGTGGCTTTAGGTTTAGGAGCTGTGTGCCAGGACTGGGGGCCAAGACCCGACCCCTTTCTCCCGTAATTCACAGCGTGGCTCCTGCTGGGCATGGAGGCTGGGGGACGACGGGAGGCTGAAGAGCATGGCGTCCGCCTTCACCCCCTCCCTCCTCTCTTGGCTGAGCCCTGCGGCCGCGCGGGTTCCCAGTGGGGCCCCCCCCGGGGGGCCTGTCCCTTCAGGTCCTCCCAGCTGCCTGACACCCCTCTGCCCCCAGCGTGGACCCCCAGAGCCCCCAGCTCTTCCCACTCCTGGTCCAGCAGGACGGGGTCCCTGAGGCACCCTGGACAGGCGGGCGATGGGCAGCCCGGCCCCTCCCGGGAGGCAGCCCTGTGGGGTGGGGAGGGGGGCGGGCACTGCGAGCCACCCATGGTCGAGCGCGTCACCTCGGTGCGTGGCGTGGGGCGCCGTGGCTACACGCATCTTGATGGCCGGGATCAGACCCAGCTCTGCCACCAACTGGCTGTGTCCCCGGAGGCCGGTCACTGGACCCCATTGTCCCTGTTCACCATCTGCAACGTGCGTGACCCGAGGACCCCCTCACAGGTGGTCGTGAGGGCTGACCGAGTCGGTTTGTGTGGAGGACAGAGAACAGTGAGGCCAGCAGATGAGGAAAGAGCTTGTCACTCATGGTGCTGGGCAGGGGCACGCCTTGTCACCTAGGGCCTCCCAGGAGCACGAGGGTTCGGCAGGAATGAGGGGAGGGGTGGCTGGGGACTGGAGCCTGAGGTGTGGGTCCCCGGGAAGGAGCAGGCTCAGGATTGGCTAGAATGAGCCCGGGGCTCCGGGCCTCTCCAAGGTGATGAGGGCAGGGGGACGGTGGCCCCGAGTGTGGGAGCCCCGTACAGAAGGGGCTGGGGTGCAGCCCTGCGCTGGCTGGTTTGCGTCACAAAGTGACAGACGCGGGTGAACGCGGGTACCAGGCCCAACCCAGGGCTCAGCGACAGTTCTTGTTCCTCAACACAAACGCTGTCCCGCTTCGGCCGGTGCTGTGCCTTGCGGTGGAGGAAAGTGGGACTCAGAGGACTGTGGGACTCCGGCATCCAGGGTGGGGCCCGGGCACGTGGGCCCCGAAGTCCGCCGGAGCGGCAGGCACATGGAGCTTCGAGGCTGGGGGAGGTGAGGGTGTAGACAGTGGGGCTGCGCAGACTGCCTTGACACTTGAGAACCCCTGGCCCGAGGGACCACGGGGACGCCCGTGGAGGGGGGCGCCCAGGAGAGGCGGCCTGCTGGCACGGGGCGGGGTCCTGAGTGCCGCCCCGCCCTCCCAGGGCGCCCTGTGCTCCTGCCCAGTAGTGGCCGGTGGGGCCGTGAGGCTGCAGGGAGGCCAGTGCCCGGCACGGCGCCTGCTGCGCGCAGAGGCCCGGCGTCCCTCGGGCTGCTTCTGAGCCAGGCGTGCCCGACGAGTCCCAGCGCCTGGCAGAGCCAGCGGGCACGCTCCCCCAGCGCCCCTCCTGTCCTCGGACAGGCACGTCTGCTCAGCCAGGGAGCGGGGCCGGGCGCGCTGAGTCCTGGGCTGGGCAGGGGGCGCAGCCTGGGCAGGTCCTCGAGGCGCCCCGCCTGCTGCTGGCCCGGCAGGGGCCCCAGGGAACCGGCACCTTCCTCCGCGCCCCACGTCGCTCCCTCCCCCAGGCTGGTCCATTTCTACCTGTTTCTGCAAACCAGATAGACCCTGAAGGGACAGAAACTTAGCTCCGTTGAAATGGCTGAAGCTTAGGCTGTCATCTTGGGGTAACCTCCTGAGGAGGGTCCTAACAGTTAGGACCCGAGGCCCTTTCTTTCCCATCTCCCTCCTCTCGTCCGCCTCATCCGCCTCTTCTCCTTGAACCCCCCCTCCGTGCCCCCGCCCCACGATTTTACGGCCATCTTCTTCCTTCAGAAAATCAAGAGCATCAAGAAGAAGCTGAGGACTTCCCTGTTAGCGCAGCGGTTAAGAATCCGCCTGCCCATGCAGGAGACATGGGTTTGAGCCCTGGTCCGGGAAGATCCCACATGCCATGGAGCAGCTAAGCCGTGCGCCACAACTATTGATCCAGCGCTCTAGAGCCTGTGAGCCACAATTACTGAGCCTGTTTGCCACGACTGCTGAAGCCCGTGCGCCTAGAGCCCATGCTCCGCAACAAGAGAAGCCACTACAATGAGAAACCTGCTCGCCGCAACTGGAGAAAGCCCGTGTGCAGCAACGAAGACCCAATGCAGCCACAAATAAATAAATAAATAAATAAATTTTTTAAGTTTTAAAAAATAAAAAAAAAGAAGCTGAGTCTCCTGTGCATCGACTTCAACAAGAACCTGAACGGGGACGTGACCTTCCTGCCATTCATGCGCGAGGAGCTGGGTGCCTGCAGGCCCCGCGGAGTGGTCGAGAGGCGTACGTGTGCCCTGCCCCCGGGAAGGCCATCTTCTCCTGAGGCGCTCAGAGTGTTTGGGTCCCAAGGTTCTGGATCCTTCCTAGGGGAAGGTGGCTGTCTGTCTACCGAGATTCTGCCCTAAAGGAGGTTGTCCCTCGAGACCCCGCCCCGCCCCTGCTCTCTGTGATGTTTCTTTAATCTCACAGGGTCCTCCTGCACTTGACCCGGCGTGGGGTCTTGAAGGGCTGGGGCCTGGGCGGCTTTTTCAGCTTCTGCCCTCTTCCCCGAATGCTTTATTTTGAAAACTTCATACCTGTAGGGAAGTGGCAAGAATAGTACCAGGGAGACCCCGTGTGCTCCCCGGGCCCGGCCTCCCTGAGTGGATGCCATGTGTGCTTTTCCTGCGCTGGGGCTTCTGGACGCATCGCCAGGAGCAAGGGCGCCTCCTGAGTCCCCGGGTGCAGGCCCCCCTCGGGAAGCAGAGCGTGGAGCTGTCCCCCAGCCGTCCCAATGGCGGTCTTCTTTTAAAAATTAATTAATTAATTAATTTTTGGCTGCGTTGGGTCTTCGTTGCTGCACGCGGGCTTTCTCTAGTTGCGGTGAGCGGGGGCCCCTCTTCGTTGCAGGCACATGCCTCTCATTACGGTGCCTTCTTTCGTTTCGGAGCACGGGCTCTAGACGTGCCGGGTTCTGTAGTTGTGGCACGGGGGCTCAGTAGTTGTGGCTCCCAGGATCTAGAGCGCAGGCTCCGTAGTTGTGGCCCACGGGCTTAGTTGATCTGTGGCACGTGGGATCTTCCCGGACCAGGGCTCGAACCCGCGTCCCCTGCATTGGCAGGCGGATTCTTTTTTTTTTTCTTTTGGAACCAAAACTTTCATCCCAAGGATTGTCACAAAACATATTACAAATGACAGCATGAAAAAAAAAACTGCACAGTAACTCAAAGTTCAGCTCTACAATATACTCTTAATCTGGCAGGACATTGGTGTCTTGAATCCTCTCAAATTCCCAAGTAATATTACAAAGAGCTTTGTATTCATGTACAGCAATCACACAGGGGACTTATGACCTAAATCAACGGTAAACTAACTTTCTTGAAACTTCTTCGATTCTAAAGTCACTGGACAACCTCTTGTCCGGTGTGAAGACTAGTGGACTTTTTAAACCTCTAATCTAGGGTAAGGGTGCAGCTTTAAGTTTTACCTGCTGCCTTGTGTTCACAGCACCTTTTAAAGACTGCTTGCTTAACTACAGCTGCATGCCATATCCCAGCTACAGAAAGCCTTTTCAATGTTTGCCAGTGTTGTTTCCATAATAGTAAACATCACACTTTAGCTGGGCAGGAGTCAGAGTTTTATTATCCGTCTAGGCAAGACCAAAAATTCAAAGCAAATTCAATTTTGCTTAAGGGAACATTGTAAGGGAACAATTCTTCATATTACATGCCTCATAGGACCCATTTCAAACCATAGAGAATGACACCTTTATGTGTCACTGTCCCAAGAGACAAACAAATGTGAACAGCTAAAACATTTAAAAAGTGCACCAAGCTTCGCAAGTCTCAAACAAAACTTGAATTTTCTGTACATACTCCTGTCAAATGAAGTTATTGCCTGTACACCACTCCTCTTGCAAAGTGGTCTTCTATCTCCTTTCATTTGACCTAGACCGGCTAGGAGACCTAGAGAAAGATCGGGACGGCTTGTGATTTCTCTCCTGGGACAGGGATCTCTCTCTTCTCCTATATCTAGAAAGGGACCTGCTCTGGCTGAGGGAGAAGCTTCTCCGTCTCGGAGATGTGTGGCGAGGTGGAGGACTCCTCCTCCGGTAATCATCTCGAGGGCGACGACCCCAAGAAGGAGGCGGTCACGATTTCGACTTCTCTTTTCCCCATTCGACAGGTCCACTCTTACTCGGCAGCCACATAGCGTTCTCCCATCTAGTTCTCGGACAGCATCGGCTGCATCTCGGGGATCTTCACGTTCAACAGGAGCGAAGCCGGGAGGGTTTTTAGCAACCCACACACTTCAGAGTGGTCCATAATAGCCTAAAGCTCGTTCCAAATCAGCCTTGTTACCACTGTTTCCAAGATTCCCTACATAAACTTGACAGTCCAACGGACAGGCATCACGATGCAAGACCCTCGTGGCTCCTGGGTTTCACGGGCCACAGGGTGATCCCGGGCCTCTAGAATCTGGCAGCTGAATCTGCTCGCACAAGCTGTCCTGTGGGGATGCTTTTCCCCCTATGTGTCCAGCCCGGGGCCCTACTGGCTTGGCCCGGCCTCCCGGGTGAGAGGGTGAACCCCAGCTCCCTGGAGCAGACACTCAGAGCCCTGTTGACCGGACTCACGGGACTGGGGCAGCGGCTGGACATGTGTGGCCAGCCTGGTGGTGTTTGGCCCCGTCTGCAGTTCCAGTTCCTGCTGAGAAAGAGCCTCGCTCTGTAATTTTCTCCTGGTTATGTAAGGATCCCCGCTGTCATTTGACAGAAATGTAGATGGTGTGTTCTTTCTCTGTTTTCTCCCTGCTTCCTCTCCTCCCTCTCTGCCTCCCTCTCTCCCTGTCCCTCTTTCCCTGTTCCGCTCTCCCTCTACCTCTTTCCCTCTCCCTCTCTCTCTCTCTCTCCGTCTCTTCCTCTCTCCCTCCCTCTCTCCCTCTTCCCTCTCCCTCTCTCCCTCTGCCTCTTTCCTCTGCCTCTTTCCTCTCCCTCTTTCCTCTCCCTCTTCCCTCTCCTCTCTCCCTCTCCCTCTCTCCCTCCCCCTCTCTCCGTGCCTGTTTCCCTGTCCTTGTTTCCCTGTTCCTCTGTGCCTCTACCTCTTTCCCTCTCCCTCCCTCTCCCTCTCCCTCCACCTCCTTCCCTCTCTGGAGAGGGAAGGAGGTGGAGGGAGAGGGAGAGAGAGCAGGAGAGGGAGGGGGAGAGGGAGAGAAAGGGGGGGAGAGGGAGAGAGGGATAGAGGGAGGGAGGGAAAGACATCTCTCCCTCCCTCCCTCCCTCCCTCTATCCCTCTCTCCCTCCCTCCCTCTATCCCTTTCTCCCTCCCTCTCTCCCTCTCCCTCTTGGAGGGAGAGGGAGAGAGGGAGAAGAGGGAGAAGAGGGAGGGAGGGAGAGGGAGAGAGGGAGGGAGGGAGAGGGATAGAGGGAGGGAGGGAAAGTCGTCTCCCCCTCCCTCCCTCTATCCCTCTCCCTCCCTCCCTCTCCTCCCTTTCCCTCTCCCTCCGTCTCTCCATCTCCTTCACTCCCTCCCAGAGAGGGAGAGACGGAGGGAGAGGCAGAGACAAGGGAGAGGGAGAGAGGGAGAGGGAGAAGGAAGGGGGAGCGAGGGAGAGAGAGAGAGAGGTCTCTTCCTCCCTCCCTCTCCCTCTCTCCTCCTTCTCTCCCTCTCTCCCTCACCCTCTCTCCCTCTCCCTCCCTCCATCACTTTCCCTCCTTCTCACTCTCCCTCCCTCTCCCTCTCCCTCTCTCCCTCCCAGAGAGGGAGAGACAGAGGGAGAGGGAGAGGGGGGAGAGAGGGACACGGAGAGGGAGGGAGGGAGACAGAGAGGGAAGCAGGCACCCTCTCTCGTTCTCCCTCTCCCTACCTCCTTCTCCGACTCCCCCTCTCCTTCGCTCCCTCCCTCTCCTCTCCCTCTGTCTCTCCCTCTCCCTCCCTCCCTCTAGGAGAGGGAGAGGAAGGGAGGGAGAGGGAGAGAGGGAGGGGGAGGGAGAGGGAGAGGGAGAGACGTCTCGCCCTCCTTCCCTCTCCCTCCCTCGCCCTTTCCCTTCCTCTCTCCCTCTCCCTCCCTCTGTCTCTCCCTCTCCCTCCGTCTCTCCCTCTCCCTCACTCCCTCCCAGAGAGGGAGAGATGGAGGGAGAGGCAGAGACGAGGGAGAGGGGGAGAGGGAAGAGGGAGAGAGGGAGAGAAGGAGGACAGAGGGAAAGGGAGGAAGAGACCTCTCTCTCTCTCCCTCTCTCCCCCCTCTCTCTCCCTCTCCCTCTCTCCCTCTCCCTTGTCTCTGCCTCTTCCTCCGTCTCTCTGTCTCTGTCTCCTGCTCTCTGTCCCTCTCCCTCCACCTCCTTCCCTCTCCAGAGAGGGAAGGAGGTGGAGGGAGAGGGAGAGGGAGAGGGAGAGGGAGAGGGAGAGGGAGAGGGAGAGGGAGAGGGAGAGGGAGAGAGGGAGGGAGAGAGAACTAGAGAGAGGGAGGGAGAGACGTCTTTGTCTTTCCCTCCTTCCCTCTATTCCTCTCTCCCTCTCCCCCCTCTCTCTACCTCTCCCCCCTCCCTCTCCTGCTCCCTGTCCCTCTCCCTCCACCTCCTTCCCTCTCCGGAGAGGGAAGGAGGTGGAGGGAGAGGGACAGGGAGCAGGAGAGGGAGAGAGGGAGGGAGAGAGGGAGAGGGAAAGAGGTAGAGGAAGAGCGGAACAGGGAAACAGGGACAGGGAAAGGGGGACAGGGAGAGAGGGAGAGGGAAAGAGGGAGAGGGAGAGTGGAGCAGGAAAACAGGGACAGGGAAAGAGGGAGGCAGAGAGGGAGAGGGAAACGGGGAGAGGGAGGGGGGACGGATAGAGGGAGAGGGAAAGAGGGAGAGGGAGAGGGAGAGAGGGACAGGGAAAGAGAGACAGGGATGGAGGGAGGGAGAGAGGGACAGGACAGGGCAAGAGGGACAGGGAGAGAGGGAGGGAGAGAGGCAGAAGGAGAGATGGAGGGAGAGTGAGAGGCAGGGAGGTAGAGGGAGGGAGGGAGAGAGGGACATAGAGAGGGAGACAGGGAGAAGGGCTGATGGGGGCTCCCTCCCCCTCCCATCCTCTGCCCACTGCTTTCTCTTTTTTCTGCTTCAACAAACACCAGGCGCCTTTTAGATCAGCCGTGAAGTCAACGCTGATGCTTGGACGGCCTGACCTCCCCGCTGCCTTCCAGCCCGGGACCACAGCCAGGAGATGAAGTCTGCGGGGCCCTGGGCGGCGGCGGCGGGCTGCACAGGTACCTCCTCTGACGCCCAATCTCTCCTCGTTTACGAGGCAGCCGCCAGCTCCCCTCCCTGACTCCACAAGATTTGGGGCCTTTTTAATATGTGTCCATAATGCCATGAGCTACTGTTTAGCTTTTCCACGAGGACCCATCTCCCGAAATGCAGTGGTTTTCAGCCTTGGCTGCACTAGAGAACCCCCAGGGAAGGGAGAGAAGTCTCTCCCTCCCTCTCTCTCCCTCTCCCTCCGTATCTCCTTCTGCCTCTCTCCCTCTCCCTCTCCCTCTGGGGTGATGCCCGATGAGCTCAGATTCGCAGATGTTCCCCCCATCCCCTCTCTGTGCCTTGCGTGGGGTCTGGGCCTTCTCACTGTGGCCCGGGTACAGCCTTGACATTCAGACATCGGTTCCTGCAAGGACACTTGCGTTTGGTCCATACCGCGTGTGGCTGCAGCCTGTGCTTCTCCCGTTTAGCATCTTCAGTAGATGGGGGCTGTGCATGAGCCCTTCATCTTCCCCGCAGACACCACTGGTGCTTGCTCGGCCTCGCGGGTGATGCGGGGGGCACGGGGGACAGTCCTGTGTCCCCACCTTCTTGGGCTGCAGACAGGCCACGTTGGTCCTGTGGTGACTGGGGGCTCCCAGGAGAACCCCACCGCAGACCTGGAGAGGTGGCCCCAGAGAAGGTGGCGTACGCCTGGGGCCGGGCCTCACCAGCCGACCCTGGGCCACCTGCAGCAACAGGCCTCTCGCCGTCCAGGGGCTGGGTGTTCGGGCGCCGTGGGGATGAGCTGCTGTCTGCACCGCAGCCGAGTTTGTATTGTTGAGCCCGGGGAGGCCCCTGGGTGGCTCCTGGAGAGCCTGGTCGCATTTCTTCCTGCCCTTGGCCTTAGAGCTCATCACGGTTCACGCCGTTTCTGTTTCCAAAAGGACCTGTGTTCATAAAGACCACGTGTTAGGACACCACCAAAGTGTCTAGAAATCCGGGCCAGGAGGAGTAGGGAGGGGGATTGGCTGTGCCCGCCAGTGGCCTGAGAGCCCTGCCCGCCCACAGAGACCTGGCCCGGGGCCTGTGGGGAGGGCGTGGCCCACGGTCCCCAGCGCTGGCCATCTCTGGGTTCCAGGAGAACTGCGCCATCCTCGGGGAGCTGGTAAGGCTGCAGGCTCAGAAGTCCTGCCTGCTGGGGTTCAGCACGCGTGCCGACTCCGTGCTGGAGATGAACGCGGCCAAAACCAGCCAGGTGGTGGCCACTTTCCTAGGTAACCCCGCCTCCCCGAGTCCCAGTGGGGACGGGGGTCAGGCGGACCTTGACTGCACCTGGTGCTGCCTGAGACCCCACTGTGTCAGCCCTTGGGGGTCGCCTTCCCCAACCCTTCATTCTGCCTCGAGGCGCGTGGGGTGGGGGGCGGCTGGGGGGCTGCCACAGGGACATAGCCGAGCCTCTCCCCTCCGCCCGCAGATGAGCTGGCCCAGAAGCTGAAGCCCCTCGGGGAGCAGGAGCGGCCGTGATCCTGGAGCTAAAGAAGGCTGAGTGCCAGAGGCGGGGCCTGCACTTTGACGGGCCCATCAACGTCTAGGACCTGCGCTACTACATGAACCAGGGGGAAGAGACGCGCTACCACGTGGACCAGCACCTGCTCAATGAGTCCTTCCCCATGCAGGTGGTCACGCGCGGGCGGCTGGCCATCTCCCAGGAGCTGCTGGGGCTGACCTTCGACCTGGAGGAAGGCGCCAACATGTGTCACGAAGATGAAAGGCTCTACACGGTCCGGGACGCGGCCTCGGGCAAGGTCATCCATCAGCAAGTTCTACCTGGACCTCTACCCTCGGTGCATGCGTGGGGGAACCTGTCGGCCGTGGGCCGGGGCTCCTCTGTGGAAGCGGGGCCTCACCCACGTCCCTCCGCAGGGAAGGGAAGTCCGTGCACATGGCCTGCTTTGGCCTGCAGCCGGGCTGCCTGCAGCAGGATGGGAGGCGCCAGATCGCCATCGCGGCCATGGTGGCCAACTTCACCAAGCCTACGCCCAACCCGCCCTCCCTGTTGCAGCATGATGAGCTGGAGACCTACTTCCATGAGTTCTGGCAAGCGATGCACCAGCTCTGCTCTCAGGAGGGTGCGGGCGAGGGGCTGCAGGCAGGGGGCGGGGAGGGCCCGGGCTCTCCCGTGGTCCTCAGGCAGGCCCTCGCCACCGGATTCTTCCGCTGATGTCACCCCGCACGTGGTGACGCCCTCGGTGTCAGTTTCCATCATCAAACCCCACGCATTGGGCACGTAAACAACGGAAGTGGATGGCCTCGAGACTCTGGAGGCTGGAAGTCCCAGATCAAGGAGTCAGGACTGGTTCCCTGCATGTTAAATACATGTATTCAAGAGTTGCCTTTAAAAAAGACAAAATAGAAGAAAGGAACGTTGCATGCAAGTCTGGTGACAGGCGGTGATGAGAACCAGAGGGTAGGCTCTGGGGCCGGGAGCGCCGTGCCCTGTGAGGCCCTGGGGCTGCTGCCAGTCTCGGTGGAGGCTCAGCAAGTCCCAGTGACTTCCCCACGGTGGGGTCCCCAGCTGAGCGTCTGGGCCCAGGACCCAGTGCTCGTTCAGTCTTCCTGCGGTCAGCCCTTCGTCCTGAGAGCGATGCTCTCACAGGCTGCAACCGGAGTGCGTGGGGACACTTTACTGAGCTGTGCAGCCGTCACTACTGCCCTGTTCTGGAACATTTCCCTCACCCCAAAAATGTCCCTCACGCCCTTACTGATCATTCCCTCCCCTCCCCTCCCCTGCCCCTGACAACCAGGAACCCACTCTGACTCTGTGGATCTACCTGTTCTGGACGTTTCCCCTCAGTGGGGTCACACCCTGTGTGTCCTTCTGTGTCTGACTTCTCTCGCTGAGCATCGTGTTCTCAGGGTGCATCCACGTGGCAGCGAGTGTCAGGGCTTCACAACTTTGCGTGGCTGAGGGCCGGAAAGAAGACAAACAAAAAGAAAGGCACATTGCCTGCGACTCTGGTGACAGCCGGTGATGAGAACCAGAGGTGAGGCTCTGGGGCCGGGAGCGCCGCACCCTGTGAAGCCCTGGCACTGCTGCCAGTCTCGGCGGGGCACGGGCAGCGCCGTCCCCCAGGGGCTGCTGGACAAGCTCATCAAGTCCCGGCTGGCCAACCCCGGTGCGGCCGGGCCGAGGGAAAGGAAAGGGGCTCCCGGACCGCCCGGCTGGAAAGCGCGGCCTGGACACAGTGCCAGCCCCCCGTCTCCTTCCTCCCGTCCCCCAGGCCTCTTCAACCTGTGCCAGATTGTCCTGGCCAAGGTGGACCAGGCCCTGCACACGCAGACGCCCTCGGACCCGGCCCAGGAGAATGCCCGCCTCTGCCAGGAGATCCTCGGGGTCCCAGCCACGCGAGGTAGCCAAGCGCGTGCCGGGCCCACCTTAGCGGTCGGTTGGCGGCTACTGCCCAGGTCAAGAGGATCCTCTGGTGGTGTGTGAAGGGGGACCGGCTGACGGGCTCTGGCCAAGGCCCGCTGACCTCTGGCCTCTTCCTGCCTGGGTTCCTGGGCTGCTCCCTCCAGCTGTGGCCCTCGGAGTCCGAGGGTGGGGTGGGCGTATCTGCACGTGCTTTCTGGAGAGCCTGCAAGAGGCAGGAGAGGGCTTCATAGCCCAGATGGAACGCGTCAACGAGGTTTGCCGGTGCGTGTAGGTGCGGAGACGCAGTTCACTCCCTCGTGAGCGCTTTAACCCGCGCTCTCCCCATGCTGGAGGGCGAGCCCTGACTCATCCCTTGGAGCCTCGGGCAGCTGTCCTTGTAAGAGGCTTAGGGGTGAACCCCCGTGAGCTTCAGCAGAAAGTTGGCAAAGATTGATTTGTGTCCCTCCACTGAGTTGCCCACAAGGTCCCCGTTTTCTACAAGTGTTGGGCCAATACTCCCTCTAGTGGCAGGGGACCCAGACAGGGCTGCTTTGAGGCCCCAAGCTCTGCGCTCTGGGGAAGGGGCACGGAGCGGCCAGGGGGCCGGGCAGGAGCCTCTCCGCGTGTGTCCCAGGGACCCACCTGCCTGCGACCTTCGGCCGCCTGGCAGGAAGACACAACGCCCAGTCCTATGGCTACCCGTGCAGCGAGGTGTACTCCGCGGACACGTTCCGCACACGCTTCAAGCAGGAGGGCGTCCTGAGTGGCAAGGTGAGAGGCCATCCTGCCGCGCAGACCAACACGGAGGTCCTTGGCCTGGGCGTAGATGCTTGTGCCGCCCGCCTGGGCCTGCCAGGCTCTGAGGGCCCTGCCCTGGACCCCCTGCTCCCCTGCCCTTTGTTCAGTCACAGCAGAGGTGGCCACACCCACACCCTCAGTGAAGGCGGAGCTCCACCCTCCTGCAGCCCCACACCCTCAGTGAAGGCGGAGCTCCACCCTCCTTCAGCCCCGCCCCCTCTCAGCAGGTTGCCATGGACTACAGAAGCTTCATTCTGAGGCCAGGCGGCTCCAAGGATGCCAAGGGCATGGTGAAGCTCTTCCTGGCTTGCGACCCCACGCAGGATGCCTTCCTCCTGAGCAAAGGGCTGCAGGTTGAGGGCTGCAAGCCGCCGGCCTGCTGACGGCACGGGGTTCTGCCCACCCAGGCGGGCCCGGTGCCTTAGCCCCCCCCGCCGGGGCGGGGGAGGGGCCGCGTGTCCTCCCAGCCCCTGAGTCCCTGGCGGCCGGCCTCGGCCAAAAGTCTCCACCTGGACGTGTCTGGAGAGCCTGGCATCAAGGCTCCCCCTTGTTGCACTAATGCAATCCCTTCCTGGGGAGCTTTCCTGGTAACAAAACTGTTCTTTGAAAATGCAGCCATTAATAAAAAGACTCTACTCCTGGTCTCTGCCTGCCGTCCCTTCCACCACAGCAGTGGCATGGGGGCCGTCACACTGGGGGGAGTTCTGACCTTGGTCGGGAATCAGCCCTGGGGCCGTGGTGATGTGTCTGGGTCACTGGGAGACGGCTGAGCTGTGGGGTGAGTTCAGACACCGATGGTGCCCCGCATCCCAGCCGGGCAGGCTCTCCAGTGAGGGGGTGTCAGTTTCCTGCCGGCCTCTTGCCCGGCACTGTTTGGCATGTCGGGGGCTGTGATTGGCTGGAGCTGGTTCTGGCGGTGGGCACAGCTGCGGGAAGCCCGGCTGTGGCTGTCCCTGTCCCCGTGCGCTGTCCTCCTGCTCACGGCCGGCCGGCTGGCTCCCTCCGCTCATCGGCAGCTGCTGAAGTCTGTACCACAGCAAGGGGCCGCCTTCCTGCGTCCTAGCAATTCTGCCCAAAGGCCTCAGGGATGCGGTTTGGCGGCAGTAGGAATCCAGAGAGGGTGCTGCCCCACTGGAGCGCTAGGGTGGGTCTGGACCGTCCCGTGTGTCCTTCCCTGGCCTTTGAGCTCCTCGGGAGCCCTGCCTCCGGCCCTTCGCCCCCACAAAGGACGCCAGGCAGCGGAGCGAGGGCGCGGGCAGCGCCCCGACCTTCTCCCCGGGGCCCAGGCGGGCAGGCTGTGCCACGTTCTGTCCTCCCCTCAGCCTGCCCGCCCGTTCTCACCCGCCCTGGGCCAGTCGGCTGTGGACCAGGCTGTGGTGTCTGCCCTTCTGCAGACCCGGCTCAGCTCCCTGCACCCACTTCTGTGCCTTCTGTGTTCTGGGCTGGTCGCAGGCCCAGAGCCGGTGGGCAGGCACCCCGTGGCCGGGAGGGCTGTTCCTGCGAATTCCCTGGGGCTCGAAAAGGAGCACAGCCGGCCTTCCATCCGGCACTTCTCCATGGACATGGAAGGGGCGTGTCGAGGCCTGGGGGCTGCTCGTCTTCCCGTGCACCGAGCCCCCCGATGGTCCCCGCGCAAAATCCAGGTGTGGCGTTGGCACCCCAGCCGTGTGCCGGGCAGTCTGTGGCGGGTGCCACAGGCCTCGGGCTGGTGGGCCACAGGGTTCCCGAGCGGCAGGTCAGGACTGAGAGGGTGAGGCCTTTCCCCGGGTCCAGGGCCCAGACTGACGGCGGCTGGAGGCCCCTCCGTTCACCGCCCGCACCCCCCCAGCCCCTGCCCTCACGTGAGCCCCCAGGGCTGAGCTCAGGTGTTGCATGCCCAGGCTCCCCGGCAGCCCAGCCCGTTCCCACTCCTCCATGGTCACTGAAGGACTTGGAAGCAGGTTGCCCCACAGAGACTGCTGTTCCCCGAGCCCTGGGCAGGGGGCAGGGAGGACGGGCACAGGGCCCTGCAGGGGTGTGGGCGCCGGGGCAGCCGGAGCAGCTCCACACAGTAAGTAAGAGCATCTCACCAAAAACAGTGCGTTTCTCCAGCCGCCCCGGGACCTGGGCTCAGGTCCTGGGGCAGGAAGGGGCAGCAGTGCAGCTGTTAGCTGTCACTGGGGGTCGACTGTGGCCCGGTGCCACCTCTTAGATCCTCCCCCGTCCCCTTCCGGGGTTGCGACCGGACCCCTGCCAATCGGGTTCTCACTCCTCCCCGTCCCCTACGCCGGCTCCATGAAGGTGGAAGGAACACATTTTTTAAAAGGTTAGAGCTCGGGCTTCCCTGGTGGCGCAGTGGTTAAGAATCCGCCTCCCAATGCAGGGGACAAGGGTTCAAGCCCTGGTCTGGGAAGTTCTCACACGCTGCGGAGTAACGAAGCCCGTGCGCCACAACTACTGAGCCTGCACTCTAGAGCCCGCGAGCCACAACTACGGATGCCCACGTGCCTAGAGCCCGTGCTCCGCAACAAGAGAAGCCACCACAATGAGAAGCCCAAGCACCGCAAGCAATGAGAAGCCCACGCACCGCAACCAAGAGTAGCCCCCGCTCGCCGCAACTGGAGAAAGCACGCACGCAGCAAGGAAGAGCCAACACAGCCAAAAATAAATAAAAGAAATAAATAAAATACATAAATAAATTTTAAAAAATCATATTAAAAACCTATTAATGAGATTTAAAAAAATAGTCAGTTAGCTACTTAGTTAATTGCGCCGGGTCTTAGTTGCCACAGGCCGGCTCCTTAGTTGTGGCAATCAGATATTTTATATTCTTTTTTGTTCCTGAACAAAGGCCTCAGAATCCAGTATCTATTTGATAACGCTCACAGCATAGCTCAGCATGGAATAGCCACATTGTCTTTCTTTGGCTGCTATGTACCAAACAGCCTTTTGTACTGTTTTACCAAATGCATGTATTTAATACCTGTTTTAAAACACATAGTGAGATCTCAAAACTTTAAACTGACTAAAGTAAGATTCTCTCTGTAGTACTACTTATTTGACCAACAAACACTACCCGATGACACCGGTGTGGTGCACTGAGCCTTACTCTAGCATATCGGGATAAACCCTGTTGCGACAAGTGTTCATCCTCCAAGTCCCCAAGGCCTCTCACACACTGCCAGCGAAACTGCTTCCTGCTTGGGAAAGAGTGCCCCAGTTCGTTTCTTCAGAAGCTTGAAGGCTACGGAAGCCCTCCAAAAGGTTAGAGGGCAAAGAACAACTCTAAAACTGGCACATTTGTTTAAAAACAAACACTTGTCAATATTACAAGAGCCAGCTTGCTTTCCCTTGTGACACGGTTTCTTAGGAGGCAAGGGATGTGGCCATGTGACTTGGACAAGCCGTTTCCCTCTGTCTCAGTGTCCCACCTGTGACTGGGTAGTCTGACTCAACTTCATTACAGACATCTGAATAAGGATCATGAACAGTGGCATCTAATTTCCAAAATAAAAACAGGAGAATGAGTATGTATTTTACAACAGGACGTCAAGTCTACCTCAATGATATTGCTAGCCTTGAGTCCAGTGCTTCTCGCTCAGTGCAACTGTGCCCCCCAGGGGACATCTGGGAAAGCCTGAAGGTGATTTTGGTTGTCACACCTGGGAGGAGAGAGAGGGAATGTTACGGGCATCTAGTGAGTAGAGGTCGGGACCTTGCTAAACACTCTACGATGCACAGGACTCACACCCACAGCAAAGGTTTATCTGGCCCCAAAAGTCAATGCCTTGCTTGAGAAACCCTGCCTTAGAGCAAACCACGGATACTCATCTTTAGCAGGTAACAGGGCATTTACTACCCACCTGTAAACCTACAGACTTCCCGACTTCCACAGCTAATCCTGTGGCAGGAATGAAATAGACAGCGTGTGACCATCTGGTAGTATCTAGGTTTGCCCCTCAAGTCACACGGGACGTGCTAGAGACTGACATTTTCTATATTGGAGGCCTTTGGCAAGCCACCAGTTTTCTAACCTAAAAAGTCTAAGCAGCATTATTACAATACACATAATAACACGACAACTCTGCTTTCATAGAGAGATTAGATGTGGGAAAGGAGCTTATCTGACATCAGAAGGAAATGCTTTAAACGCATCACATCTGCTGGTTTGACTGTCAAATCTTGACAGCTGGAGAGGTAGGAAGGTAGACAGGAGAGAACACACCAAAGTTACGGGCCTGCTGAGTCCTCGGCTCTAACCATAATACACTTTGTACTGCCCTGGGTCCAGGGATATGTTCTAACACCCTCTCAGTCACTTACGGTCCAGAGACAGACCAAGTGTAAATTCACAATTACCAGCAAGTGTACCAAAATAAGGCAGAGTTAAGAAACTGAAACGCGAGCCCTACCTGGTCTTTTTCTTCTTCATCGACAGAATCACCTGATTTTGCTTTTTCAGGGTCTTCCTCAGGTTTCTGTTTGGCAGGGCTGTCACACACGGTAAGGCCAACTGGAAGCTCAGCCAGACCCTAGACTTGCAGTGGGCACAAAACAACTTATATTCCTCCCTACCAAGAGTACCCTCTGTTTGGAAAGATTCAGGGCATGGACACCCTCTTCCCTCCAAGGAGAAGCCCTTTTTGCCAGGACATTAAACAAGCTTTGAGCTTAATGTTTCTTTGGGTGACAGGTTTAGAATACCACCATTTTGCAAACCCTAAGAAATAATGGATCTAGACTTTGATCAACGGTTGCTAGAATCACCGAAGAGACATTACATGCCTCTGATGGACAGCCCCATACCGTCAATGAAGTCGCACAAAATAAAGCTGGAATCTGATCAGGACTCTAGACCTAACTACCAGTTGACAGAAAACTGGACACGAGGGAACACATTCACCACCAAAACGATGCAGTCAGCCAGACCTAGAAGCTATTAGACAAAAGACCTATTTTCTTTAAATAAATGGCAAGAAAATAAGGAATCTATCACTTGAAAGGCTTAAGGAACAAATCAACCAAACTCTGTTACACAAGGGGAGGTATGAACACTACTATATATTTGTTAGTAAGGAACTGTTACACTTTGTAAGGCATGTTTTGTCTTCTTCAAAAGACTGTTTGCTAGATGTTAGCAATTATAGCAAAATATGAATAAAAAACTTGTCAGAGAAAGAGACCTTGTCATCTAGAAATATTGTATTTTTGGATAAGATGACATGTCCGATTTGTTTCAAAGTAATCCAACTGGGGGGACATGGGTGTGTATGGAGTTGTAATCCATTTGGAATAATTTTCACTTGGAGCATATGGGGTTATAGATGAAACAACAGCCAGGAGCTGTTAACTGTTGATACTGGGTGATAGGTACACAGGGGTTCATTTTACTATCCTTGGTATTCTGTGTATGTACATTTGAAGTTTCCCATGCTAAGAGTAAACATGGATGAGGTCTTCAGAAATGCTGTTCATGAATGTCTAAAAACAGAATATCAAAAGGAAAACCGAAGCAATGTGGAAGTCAGAATTACTAAGTTACATCCTACTAATTCTATATGTGTTTTACCAAAAACAGTTGGCCCCTAAAATGGGGGCTGTCCATTCATTATATACTGACCCCCTTGTGAAATGAGATGTGATGGTGGTCTGCCTGGTAGTTTGCCTTGTAATCCTACATGAGGGGCTACATGAGACTTCAGCTGCTTACAGAAAAGAAACAAAAAAGCCACTATGAATTAAGAGTTCACAGCCAAGGTACAGTTCTTCAGCATTAGCAAGCTGGTGCACAGACCAGGTTCTGAGGATTAAGTATCCTTCTCTTCTTATTCTAAGCAACCACCGTCTTCATAAAGTCATCAAATTAGCACCTGCCAGTTTGCTAGGCCATTTTAACACAAGCTCTTGTATGAAGGGCCCAACCCTGAGACGGACAAGGAAACAGAGCCTCTGCTTATTTCGTCAAACGATGAAGTGGCCAAGCACCTGACCTGAGCTCAAGTCCCAGGCTCTTATTTTTAAAAATTCCAGAAGAGTTACTCTGACTACAAGCGGGGAAGGAGTCTAAATGTTTAGCTTCAACAGGCATGTCACTTACAAGTCATAAATATCAGCAGGTCCTGTTTTCTTATACCTCATAAATTCAACCACATTTGGGGATCTAATGCTCTATAACTTGGTCAAAGACAAAAATTTAAAGTATATATCTAAGCTAGCTACAAGTATACACAAGAAGGAATTCCACGGCAGTCCAGTGGTTAGGACTCGGCACTCTCACTGCCGAGGGCCCGGGTTCGATCCCTGGTTGGAGAACTAAGATCGTACAAGCCGAGCAACACAGCCACCCCCCACCCCCCCACAAAAAAAAAAAAAAAAAGATACACAAAAAACAAGTACTGCCGGTGGAGGGGTTGTGTGGGGGGGGGAACAGACAGACCCTATGGCACCAAGTCTGTCCTCCCCTTAGGCGGTACCAGACTCCAACGAGCTCAAACGAGTCAAGTGCTCTTACATTTTGTTTCTCCATCGGACTTGCTTCTCCTGGGCATGCAAAGTTTGCAAACAGGTTTGGGGGACTTCTTTTTCTCTGCTATTTCCACTCTGCGCTCCTCACCACTTGTCTGGCTCCCGTTTTCTAGACATCCATTCACTTCCCGACTGAAAGCATGAGCTCCGTTCTCCAAGGACAAATCTGTATTTAAAAGGGATTTGACTTCAGCCAGGTAGCCCTCCTACAGCAGGAAAGGATAATTTAAGTAGCAGTGAATGTCAACAAGTGGCCATGAGAGAATAAGGAAACACATGCGCTTCCTTTATAACTATCAGGTAACAGGGAGAGGTGGGATGATCCTGCCTCCCTGGTCACAGACAAGTTACATGGGAGGAAACGTTTTCTAGCCGCCGGGATGCTGACGACTGAACCTCTGATAATTCTTCTTTATGTCATTTGGTTTCCAAGTCACATAACTGATTCTTTATTTCTGTCTGCAGAAATTCAGGCAAGAGATTCCATTTCTCCTTCACGCATTCCTAAGGGAAGGATATAGGTTTAGAAGTCTCCACATTCCCAAGTTATGAACCAATGGACTAATACACAAATAGTTACACTGCCTGGTCACATAACAATGACTGAATGGCAGGCAATGCTGAGTCGGCCAAAAAGAAAACGAAATATTCACAAGACATGTTCCTGTTGTTTTCGTTAAGCTCATATCACACCATCTCCAGAGTGGTGAAAAATGGAAAGATTAAAGGTGAAACAGACACATAATAGCATACTAGAACAAACCTGATTTTGAAAAACAGTGTGACCAGGACAAATTATAATCCAGACTTGATGGTACGGAACCCAGACTGGGAAACTCGATGACTTACCAAAAGCTAACCAATAATAGCCTATTAGTCCAGCACGTTAGACAAAAACATCCACGTTATCCTCAACTTCAGGGAAAAGAGAGCCAATTCCACTTAAATTTGTTTTTAGGAACTACATAGTGTCTGTCAAATGGTCACATTTGATCATACATTTTGTTCAGGTGGAGATTACCTTACCTTTTCTGTTAAACTCTCTTTCCAAATCTTTGAGCCTGGGGGAAGAAAAGGGAAGGAACAAACGCTTGCTCAGCAACATTGTCTACCTGTAAGAATACCACAGTTTAAAGAACTTTGGAAAGAAGTTTAACATGAATGTTAGAAAAAAAATACAATGGCTTTTCCCTCCCCCAGTGTCTAGAATGCCCTAAGGTAATGCCTACACGTTAAGAAGTTATTTTCCATATGAATGAGGTCCCCCTTTTGGGGGGTAGTTTTCTGATGGTGGTAAGAGATGGTATAGGAGCTCTAGAACAACATTTTTTCTTTTTTTTTTTTAAACGTTATTTTAAAGACACTGGGAAAGGGGAAGCAGGTCACACAGTTGGGTTCCTTCCCAAGCTAATTGACCTATAGGTGGTCTTCCTCCAGTTGGACCTGACAAGATTTCATAGAAGGGCATACAGAGGTTAGAAAGAGTGGACCAGGGTGACAGGATGCTGTGGGGAACAGCCAGCTAACATTCCCAAAGGCCAGGATGGGGTGGTGGCAGCATTCTGAGGAGGAATATACGAAAATGGAGGAGTCAAGGCATCTGGGGCAGCAGGGGGTGCCCACACCCAAGCAAGGGAGATGAAGCTAGAAAAGTTGGCTGGCGCCTCACCCAAGAGCTCATCCTTGCAAATGTTTGTACCCAGTCATTCAGAAGTGCAGAACTGTCATGAGTTTAGCTGGAAAATCATGGCCTGATTTGGTTCTTGAAGATTAGTATCTTGCCTCTCTGGGGAGGAAGGCAGCGAAAAGAAGAAAGGAACAAAACTAGGAGACACCGAGGAAACGGGGAGGCTGCTGTTCCTAGCCTGGGCGCTGACTGTGGGCAGTTGGGTGCGAACAGGTCTAACCAGCTGGGCGAGCGTCCCTCAGCAGAGGGGCAGCACCCTGGGCAGGCACTGGGCCTCCACCATCTATGGATCCTCCCCTCCAGCACCCAGGCTAGGTACTCAGTTATCAGCAGCCCAAAGGGCAGGAACAGAGCTCTGCCAGGCTGGCCTTCCCAGAGGGCACGTGTAAGCAGCACAGCCAGGAAGGTGAGCGACAGGCTTTGCTGGCTTGTCGGGAAGGATGGCGACGTCTGGCTCGGCACGGCTGGAGTCAGCGCTAGCCTCCCCTCGGACACGGGCACTGGGCCCCCGGCCTCAGGCGCACACAGGCCTCCAAAGCCCTTCCCTCAGGATGGCGCTCAGACCCTCCACCCAGCCCACCCTCCCACCCCAAACACCAGCAGGTCAAGCACCACTCAGAGAAGGGGGCCTTTAAAGGGCTTTGGAAAATCTTAGAATCCGGATATGGAAGCTACTATGTTTCACTTGTAGCTGAGAGCTCTGCTCCCAGAGCACAGGATGGCCGAGGGGGGGCGAGATGGGAGGGTCTCGCTGTGACCCACCCCCCCCCACCCCCCCCCCCACCCCCCCCCCCCCCGGCACCGCTGGCCTTTTCAGCCACATGCCTGCCTTCCTTGGAAATACATTTCATTAACAGCCAAACGGAACACCCTGAGAAACAGGAGGAATTCTTGGTTCGTTTCAACCCTTAGCAACAGTGAATTTTCACCACCGGCTATTTCGTCTGCTCTCTGCAATGCGCTGGAACTTGCCTTTGGGCTAAACGTGCCTCAGCTGTCCACGGCACCCGACACACTTGGCGACTCCTAATATAGGCCTCCTAATGTGCATGTGGTTAATATTGGCTGTTTTAATTTTAGCACATCGGAAAACATAAGGGGTATAAGTTCTAGTAGCATTAAAAACAAGAAATAGTTAACCAATTCTAATAGTAGCTTTTCCTTTTTGACCACTTCCCAAAATTATAGTTCCCTTTTTCTGTCTAGCAGTTGTGGATGGTTCCTTCACCAATGGAGAAGTTATCCACTGGTACTGAGACAGAAATGATAAATATGCCATTTAAGTTACAGGTAATTTAGGAGGGTTTGATCTTCATTGGAAATTAAGATACTTTAAGTTAATCAAAGGTTTTCAGTCTGCATTTCTGGGAACCTAAATTAAGGCATCACACAATATTTTCAAAAACAGAAAAGCCATTTCATTGGACTAAAAACTTAGTTTTAAGATGGCACAAAGCACCTTGATCATTTTCTTTTAAGAAAGAAAGAAAAACGAGCCATTAAAGAAATTCTTCCGAGAGAACTAAAACATGCTATGTACATCTGACTTGGCACTCCTTCCATCTGGAGAACTTTTTGGATAACTGCTTTCATCACAGAATGATCTAAAGTAAAATAAATTGAAATTAGAGTAATTATTTCCCAGTGAGTGGCTATTTCCATTTAAAACCAAAAGCCAACTAATTATTGCTTTTCCCATAAAATTAAATATGAAATCTACATTATGTAATTATACACTTATTCCCCCCTTTGTGTATTCTAATTTCTTCCTCTAAAACCTAAGATGCCGTCTTGCAGACTGCCCCCAGTGGCTACTATTTTGGCCGCAGCAAAGGTCAACTTTAAACATTTTGCATCTAAAGTGGCTTTGGATACCTTTGGATAGAAAGTACAGTCTGAGCACTGTCCAGACACTTAGATACCTAAAGCGCATCTAAGATAACAAACCAAAGTCCTGATATCCCCTCAAAAGCTGCTCCTCCTATCAGCCCCCTTTTTCTAAGTGATACCACCCCGTTGCACACATAATCATCAATGACTTGTCTCCTTGTTACTATTTCCTTCATACCCCACATCTAATCTATCGGGAAGCCCTGTTAGCTACACCCTCAAAACACAACCTGAATTCAACCACTTTTCACTTGCTCCAAACTTCCAACCTAAGCTAAGCCATAAACATCTCTTATTTGGACCACTGTGATAGTCTCCTAACTGGTCTCCCTGTTTCTCTTCTTTATCTCCCCAAGTCTATTCTCTATACCAAGTCATCTTATTCAGATACTATTTGGATCATGCCTTTTTCCAGTTCAAAACCCTCTACTCATTTAGAATAATCCACACCTTTACTCTGGCCTTCAAGACTTTACAAGATCAGACCCCTGGCTAGCTCCTTGACCTCATGTCATACCACACTCTTCTTCACTCAGTACTCTGACCGTGTTGGCCTCCTTGCTTTTCCTTAAATACTCCACCCACCTACATGCCTGCATACTCATTGCCTCCTTGTCCTGGAGTGTGCTTACCCCAGATCTTCCATGGCTTGCTCCTCTCTTCATTCAGGTCTCCGTTCAAATGCCACTTCTCCAGTGAAGCTGTCCCCTGTCAAACCTATCCAATGGAGTCCTACCTGCTCCCCCTCACTCTCCTTACATTAAGATACTTTTGCACTTCCTACTGTCTAAAATTATGTTACTTATCTGTTTACTCATTTCTATCTGAACCCCTTCACTAGAATGTAAGCTCCACGAGGGCAAGACTTTCGTCTGTCTGGTTCACTGCTTTATCCCTAGTGCCTGACCCCGTATCTGGCACACAGAAGCTATTAAAAAAATTACTTGTGAAGCTGACAAATGAATAAAGTACTCCTTGCAAGAATTCAGAGGTTGCACAACAAGGAAATAATGCTCTTGGTGGAAGCAGGCTTAGTATCTAGGTTCACCTCTATTCAGAGTAGAGATAAGAACAATTTAAAGGTATAACTCACTTTAATTAGTACATTATCGGCTAAAAACATAAGGGAAGTGCAACATTAGAAAAGTACAGTTGACACTTGAACAACATGGGTTTGAACCTCGCGGGTCCACTGACACACGGATATTTTTCAATAAATATGTACTATCGTCCTACACGAGCCAAGGTTGGTTGAATCCACAGATGCGGAACCACTGACTACAAACTTATACTCAGATTTTCAGCTGCGTGGGGGGCGGCACCCCTAACCCCCAAGCTGTTCAAGGGCCAACTGTATACGATGAGGAAAGTGAAACACGTTAAGTTTTAAAAACTGTCAATACGTGAACAAACTCTTTTTGTTTTGCTATGTGTTACTCAATTAAAAAAGTGACCACATACCAACAAGTGGATTTTTTTCTTATATCCGAAACGACCAGAGTTCTGTTGCTTTCAAGGGCCTTTAGTAAAGCCTTTGCTCCTTCACTGGTGAGGCCACACTGCTGCAGGTCAAGTGCTTTCGATGAAAGACAAAAGGTCACTTGCGAAGTCTATACAGATTTAACATATAGACAACTCTCATTTTCTCACGTGTGGAAGAGTCCTGCACAAGACCAGCCATGGCAGGTTTGTAATTTTGGGTATGAAAAAAAATAGAAACGTATACGCACACACATAATGCATAATCCAATTTAAAAACCTCTTCTTGGAATGTTCATTGCAGCTCTATTTACAATAGCCAGGACATGGAAGCAACCTAAATGTCCATCGACAGAGGAATGGATAAAGAAGATGTGGCACATATATACAATGGAAGCCATAAAAGGAAATGAAATTGAGTTATTTGTAGTCAGGTGGATGGACCTAGAGTCTGTCATACACAGCGAAGTAAGTCAGAAAGAGAAAAAGAAATACCGTATGCTAACAGATATATACGGAATTTTAAAAAAAACTGGTTATGAAGAACCTAGGGGCAGGACAGGAAGAAAGACACAGGTGTAGAGAATGGACTTGAGGACACGGGGAGGGGGAAGGGTAAGCTGGGACGAAGTGATAGACTGGCATGGACATATATACACTACCAAGTGTAAAACAGCTAGTGAGAAGCAGCAGCACAGCACAGGGAGATCAGCTCGGTGCTTTGTGACCACCTAGAGGGGTGGGATAGGGAGGCTGGGAGGGAAATGCAAGAGGGAGGAGATATGGGGATATATGTAAATGTATAGCTGATTCACTTTGTTACAAAGCAGAAACTAACACACCATTGTAAAGCAATTATACTCCAATAAAGATGTTTAAAAACATTTTTTTAATAAAGTTTTAAAAATCCCATTTCTAATCTTCATTGACCTCCAACCTATCCTGTGACGTTAACATATCCCTGTACAAACCAAATAATTTTTTCCACTTAATAACCAATACTTTTAGTAAATATTCTTTTACTTTACTGTTTTCAGTCCTTTCTTGTATGAATATTTATTATATATGATATATATGCCTTAAAATAGTAATCTGATGAAATGAGATTTTATTTTAACATTTAGAAGGCAAGGCAAACATGCTGTCCACCTGAGGAATACCAAATTCCCTGTAGTACTGCCTGTAAATATGTCCAAATTTGTGATTGCTTATATAGGCAAAATATACAAATAATAGATTGAATTATCTATATGATTGAACAATTGGTGCTGTGATTTTTAAAAATCTGATCAATATAGCTATCACATATAATTATATAACATATTAAAAGTTTTCAATAAAATCATAGCAGTACCTTCCAACAAAGGTAGGATTTTTTCAGCTGGATAAATATTAAGAGATTTCCTAGTCCGAATTCAATTTCTGAATTATAATAGGATTGAAATGACTCACTGAGATTGACTTGTTTAAACAATCTTTTTACTTCTGGACCACTAATCTTTATCCTATACCACACAGCTAGCTGCTAAGGCTTCTATATATACTTCATTAACTGTACCATTGATATGGCTGATGTGTAAAAAAGTCAATTCATATAAAGTTCTGGTTAGTAATTTCTGGTTTTTATTTTACCACAAGACAATAATTTTAAACCAAATTTTTATTAGCAATGTATAATAATAATAGTGAAAATAATCAAATGGTAATATTAAATAGCAATAGCACGGTTTAACTACATATTGAGAAACTGGACAAATTACTTTTGGGTTTTAATTTTTTTCAATGCTGACCATGAAAAAATCTTAAAACTATCTCCAAAGCTATCTATCTGCTATTTAAACAAAATATTCTAAAAGAAAAAGTGCAATATTGTTAAATATTATCAAATTAACTCACTGAGTCTTCTTTTAGAAATTTAAGAAAGGTTAGTAGGAGGTTTAAGAAAAAAAAAGAAGAGAATCCATATACAATTTAAATAGTTTACACTTTTATAAAATATGCCAAATATTTGACTCTCAAAAGAAAAGCTATGTATCATATTAATGTCCAGCTTAATGCCCCTTTTAAATCGAGAAAAGAAATTTAAGGAGTTTCCCCTTCTATATTTAAGGTATACATTTTCTTAACAACTGGAGAGCATTCAGAGCACAAATGTCATTCTTTCATTACAACAATAATGGGTTTAAATTCTCAGCTTATTTTAAGTACACAATTTTATCTGTGTAGTGTGTTTGCAATCACTGTAAACCTCTGTCTCAGGAGCTCTCTTTTCTGTATTAGAAAGTTTTCAATAGTATTGGCTTCTTTGAAGAGTCCATCTATCTCATCAATATACGATGCATCTACTGCTGCTCTCTCACTAATGGGGAAAAAAAAGTTTTACATTAAACTAAATAGTAATAACATCTAAACACACTATCATAGTGATGTGTTCTATTATGCTATATTTGTTAGCTATTTCATTTAAATGGCTTTGTACATCAAAAAGCTTCATTAATTTACAAACACTGCTCAGTAAAAGTTAAATTAGTTCCACAAATATTTTTGACTACTCAAAGTCCCTTGACACAGCAGAATCTGTATCTTACACATTATAATTCTAATATTAAACTATATACATTAACAGCCACACAAACCATTATTCAAATACAGTGACTGTCCAGTAGTTTTAAAAAACACCTTATAAAACATGATAGTCTCAGGCCAACAGAATATTTAAATTCAGCCTTCAAATATATATTGATAATATTTAAATATTTCATAAATATATTTACTTTATCTTTAACATCACTCTATTATTATGGTTAACTTCACCAAATGGTATTTTTCTGAAAGTTTTTTCATAAAATTTTAAGTGTTTTATCATCTATTGATAGAGAACAAAATATATCCAGCCTCGTTTCAGCTCTGAGAGTATCAAAACAAAAGATGTTTAGTGGAAAAGGTAGTCTTTGAAAATAAACAACTAATCTATTATAAGAAACTGAGGTAGAATAAAAAATTTCAAAATTATAATTACTAGATCGGTTTTGTAGCCCCTGAACTAAACTTCCCATTATGGAGTTTCCAGAAGAAAACTTCTATGTGTAAAATAAAGACTCAAGAGAATATACTGTAAGTACTTGCCTTAAGATCTTTGCATATGTAGACAACATTAGATTAATTTCCTTGCTCATATCTGTTCAAAAATAAATCACTAAGTTAACTATAATAAACTTTCCATATTATAATATCAATGTATAGAAATATAAGCACTTAATAGATCACCATTCAAATCTTTCTCCAGGGCTTCATCTTTATAAAATAGTCCAGAGCTTTCAGAGAAAGAAGAATCTGATTTTCCAAGAGAGGACAGTTGTGGACTATCTGGCATTTGAGGCTAATAGAAGAAAGTAGAGAAAATAGGTAAATTGCTAGCAAGATGCTTAAGATATATACATTCTGTTAAAAAAAAAAAAAGCAAATAAAACATCTTTCAGAGAAAAGCAAACATGCTGGAAATTATATACTCTTGTGTCCTGGTTAGTTATTTGTAATTTTATTACAGCAAACTTTTAGGCCCAACTTTGTTCAACATAATAATTTTATTATGTGTTTAGACTTTGAAAATAGTATTAATCTCCTGATGAAAAAGTTTCCTGTATCTTGCTCCAGCAGATGTTTTCCATAGCAAAAGAGCAAAACTTTCATTTGGATAACAGCCATATGCTTGCAAATTTTTGCAAGATAACATAATCTTTAAGGGAACAAATAATGTTCTAAATGTAAACAGATCAATTGGTGGGGTAGTAGTGAAGAAGGGCAGGATACAGTGCTCTTTTTCAAAAATATCAGCAAGTATAGTACCTAGGTATCCTACTTAGGTATCAAAATAATTATGTAAAGTCTTATGTATCATAAAGGCATGAACCCACTTCTGTCTCTAGATCACAAATTACCACAAAGAAACCTCCCAATAGTTTCCTGGAGGCCTATACTTAGTGAAAAGGCAGCTGGAGTCAACAGAGTTCCCGCTGGGACAATCCCAGCTCTGGGAATATGAAGACATTAAATTCCATTTATCAGTCGAATTATCTTAAATGGAAAAAATTTGAGAAGTATATAAAATAAAAGAGTAAGGCTCCACAAGCACAAAGATTACCTCCAACTCTCTTGGTCTCTTGCAATTTCTAGTATCAGGTTTTACAAGATGACTGGCCATCATATTCTGGAGGCAAGAGCTGCAAAGTTTAGAGCAATGTCAAGTTTAGGTACAAACTCATGCTGCTGCTGTCTTGAATCCTTCCCTTTCTTTCCACTCCTCCTGCCACTGTTAGTTTGGGCTCTCATTATTTGTCACTTACCTAACCTACTCAAATTCTCCCTTCTCTGTTTCATTCTACCAACTGCTGTTTGGGCAGTCTTTCAAAACTCTGATTACTGCATTCCCTTAACTCAAAAAACCTTCCCTTGACCATTCATTGCTCCAGAATAAGTTCAAATTCTATAGTAGAGCATCCAAAGTCCTACATCACCTGGGCCAGCCTACCATCCCCATGATTTTCTTCTACTCCCTCTATATACAGTCAGCCAAGCCTGTCTCTTTGGCACTTTCTGCCTTGTCTCAGGATTCATTCAAGATTTTTCTGCCTTCACAAAATCTTAATGTTGAAACAAATCTTACAGTTCATCTAATTCAATCTCAATTTTACAGATGTGAAAACAGAGGCAGAGATAGATAGTTGATCAAATTCAAACATGTAAAATTGGGCCAGACTAGAACCAAGATCTCTTCTAGTCTAAAAGAGACTTCTGTTTCCACTGTCCTATCTTACCTTCATACGGCATCAAATTTTACTTTTAAATTACTTTCCCATAAATTCTTAAGATAATTTTCCTGGGAGTCTGAAAGATTAAGTTTAAACCTGAAAAATGTTGAAACCTAGAACGGTATAGTCTCTACACCCTAACGGATGAGGATCTCTGTCTACACTCAAGTTATCATTTGCTTTGCTTGCTTTTTGAGAAACTATGCTGACCTGGAAAACTGTAATGAATCTGTCTGCTTAGTCATGTATAATATTCATATATATGACAGAAAGACAGCAACAACAATCAAGATGGCTGTTTAGTAAATTCCATATAGTGCTTCTACGTTCCTGTCAGTACCTTTCTAGTATATAAATTTAAGCGCTATAACGGTAATACCTAGAAAATACTACACATGCACAGTAGTTCTCCCTCTGCCTTGGGAAGTTTGAGAATGTTTCAGAGAAGCGACCACGAGAGCGGTTCTCGTCTCCCTTCCTCTTTTTTCTTCCCTTTTCCTTTTACACCTCTTCTCGCCTCTCTCAAAGTAAAAGAACATGCATGTATGTCAAGTCAAAATCTAATTAGGTAATTCTGCTTCTGTAAAAACAGATTAATTTTTCTGTCAGAGTTTAGGCCCTCAGCTGAATCAAGGCCTGGTCTAGAGGCTGGGCCTCCACCTGTGACAAATACCATTCACAGCCACTGACCCCAGCTGTGCAATCTGAGGCGTTGGTGCCTTCGTCATTACCAAGCACTACCGCCAGGCCTTGTGCAACCGTTTTCTCCTCACCTTCTCTTTCCTCCCACCGCCATCTCGGCCTCCCAGGCCATCCCACCCATCTTGCTTCTCACTTCCCGCCGCGTCCCTCCTTTCCTCCCCACTAGCGTTTCAGCCCCACCAGAGACCCTGCGGGTAAGCGTCCACCCTCTCTCACTGCCTTGCTTCACACCCTGTCACACTCTCATGGGCGCTCATCCGCGCAGCCCCACCCCAGGAGCAGTCTATGGCTCGGCGGCGTCGGGAGCTTCCTCGTCAGCCAAAGCACGGGAACGACAAAGCCCGGCGTGCGCGCGAGTGCGCAGGCTCGGGGAGGCGGCTTTCCCAGCGTGCGGCGCGCAGATTACGTGAGGCACCTGCCCCGCCTCCCGCGCTGCCGAGGAGAGGGGGATTTTTCCCGCCTTGCCTCGAGCTTTGGAGTCTCCGTGAAACAGAACTCGCCGCCTCCGAGTGAGTGTCTGGGGAAGAAGGGAGAGATCTGAGACTGGTTTCTCAAGAAAGACCAAGGAAGAACTGCCAGAGGAAGGCCGGGTGTGTCCCAGCCTCTTGGAACCTCAAAAAAGGAACACGAAATAGTAGCACACCACCACCACTTTCCAAGTAAAAGTTACATCCTGTCCCAGGTGGTGGGTCTGCAGCAATGGTTTAAACCTGAGTTCCCCTGGCCCTCAAGCCGACACTTTGTATCCAGAACCTCCGTTCCTTCGCCTCTTTCTCTTTGGTGCAACCAAACTTCCGGAATCACACCGGTTGAGAAAATTCCCTTCTTGATGTGTCAATAACTAATCAACTTCATTGGCAACTTTGAAAAAAAAATTTTGTAACACACGTGGCTCACGTATTTGAAGTTTAGCCTTATGGGGAGCTTTAATGTGGTGACTTTGACCTGCAACTTGAAAGATAGATGTTCCACACTTAATGCCTCCGTTAGTTGTGGAAGAAAATAAAAAGCATACCACCTCATAAAACAAAGGTCAATAACACTTCCCATAAATTCCAGGTCCACAATCTTACACCTTAGCAAATTACGTTTAACACATACATATTATTGTTTTTTCCCCTTTGGCTTATTTAAATGTTAGTTGTCAAGACGTTAAGTATTGTGTGTATATGTTTGTTTATTGGTTTGTGGAAAAGCCAATTGTTTCAAGTAAGCTCCTAGGAAAAAAGTACTCGGTTTAACTTGAGTTGGCATTATTGTGAAATGTAAGTCATTTAATAAAGCTAGACTAGTGATTATGGTGCAGTTATTGATAGTCTTTAAAGGATTCTAATCACTATCTGAGGACTGATTCCAATCTGTATTGAAATGTTCCCTATTTGTGATAAAATGAAGGGAAAAGTAATGAGTTTTTCCTAAAGTTAATGTACTCACTTTAAAAGGTTCTTTTGTTCTGTTACTATGTCATAAAATTTTTGATGTTAACGTGTCCTCTCAAGAAACAAAAAATATAAAAATTTTTACATTTTTAATGTCCTTACTTGATAAAATGTAAAGTTATCCACTCAGTGTTTATCTCTTCTTCATTATTGTCATTATTGTTGTTATTATTCTTAATGGTCCATCAAATCCAAAAGTCTGAGAAATACTGACCTAATTCCTCTCCCAGCCTTCACATTGTATGATATCTAAACAGGTAGTTATCTAGTTGTTAAAATATTTCCAGGAAAAAATGATTCCACCTAATACATAAATGTTTACATCAGATTAAGAGAACAGCATAAACATTTTTTAAATCTTTTCTCCATTGTATAAGCTACATGAGTGAGAATAAGTGAGAGGGCACACAGGGTTATAGTTGTCTGGTGCTTTAGAATATTCAAAGAATGAGGACACAGGGAGGAGGAAGTGTAACCTGGGACAAAGTGAGAGAGTGGCATGGACATATATACACTACCAAACGTAAAATAGATAGCTAGTGGGAAGCAGCAGCATAGCACAGGGAGATCAGCTAGGTGGTTTGTGACCACCTAGAGGGGTGGGATAGGGAGGGTGGGAGGGAGACGCAGAGGGAGGGGATATGGGGATATATGTATATGTATAGCTGACTCACTTTGTTATAAAGCAGACACTAACACACCACTGTAAAGCAATTATACTCCAATAAAGATGTTAAAAAAATATATATGCTCTTATCTAGGATCTCACAAAAAAATAAAATATTCAAAGAGCTGTCATCAATCATCTCATTTAATCTTCACAAACAACCCTGTGAAGTAGGTAGGACACAGAGACATTTGGGTTGCTCTATGTCAAAGGAAAAAATGTTTGTCCCAAAAGTAAGAAATGGGTGAATTATGCATTATATATCTTTATAGCTGGAGAGAAATAATTGGCAATGGACCATTTAAAATTAACTTGCTTAGTGTTCTGCTTATTTAAATCACAGTTTACTTAATGCTTTTGTGTTAATTGGCCCAATTGGACAACACAGAGGATAAAAACTTATCATTTCAGTTTCACTCACGTGTATAGTCTTATCATACACTTTTTTTTAATATATATAAATTTACTTATTTATTTATTTATTTATCTTTGGCTCCGTTGGGTCTTCATTGCCATGCACGTGCTTTTTCTAGTTCCTGCGCTTCTTAAATGTGCTTTTTGTTTTCTTGTGATAGTCACTGCACCAAGCACCTTCAACCATCCTATCTTAGACTTTCTTTGTAATCACTGCTGTGGACATGATGTTTTATGACCTTATGAAATGAAAACTCTATCTTGTTAAAAACAAAAACAAGCAAATAACAACAACAAAAGCACCTCAACTAGCTGCTTATATAAGCATTTTGTTTCCTAACTCTAGAACCCCTCTGTTTCTATACAGTCTCTGTACTGGCAAAAAAGCAAAAACAAACAAAAATCGCCTTGTTAATTCCCTTGCTAGCAAGGTAATACAGTTTAGCACATGTTCAAGAGAAAACTGTCTAAGAAACTTTGTTTCTTCTAGTTACTTTCAAAGCTGTGATAGTAACGCTCTGTTCTTTAAGAGTTTCATTTTCGGTGGTGTGATTACATTATAGGCATTATCTTGTAGGGCTGATTATTCAGCAGTGTTAGATGAGGAAAAAAATGTGCTGAAGTCTGAGTAGAAAGTCTCAAAAGAGAAAGATTAATGCGAGAAAAGACGCTTCTAATTGACCAAGCAGGTGCTTTTTTTTTTTTTTTTTTTTAATGCTTGGATGTACTTCGGAAAGAGGTACAAGCTTTGAAGGGCCAGAACTGCAACAGAAGAAATGATTTCATTAAAACCGTGATTTTACATTAAAAGAAATTCCCGTATTCTCTGACACTGTATTTCAGGTTCCATTGCCCTGGGAAAGAGCCCACGTTTAAGGCGGGTCTGAGGCGTGCCAGAAGAGTCTCCTCCCTCCACCTTCTTCCTCCTTTCTCCCAAGGGCTAGGCACCCTCCTCTCCCAGGCGGCTGTTGGATCCGGACAAGCAGCGGGGAGTTCTGCTACCCAAAGCTTTCCACATTCCTGGCTGGCTGCTTCGGCTGCTGAAGGGCTGCCTTCTATCGGGAAAAGAAAGGGACCTCAAACCTTTCAGATAACGTCCTCTCCTAGGAAATTATTGAGCACAGGTAAGAAATATCATTACTCGTTATTTAGAAACCCAGGCATGGCAATTAGAGGTAAATAAATAAGCTAGAAAAGCGATTGAGAGGTAACTTCTCTGACATCACCATGACGGGCGACTAGTCAGTAACAACATAAGGAACATAGCATAGTCAGAGGAAAATCTTTTTCTCTCTTTTAGCCAACCTTGGAGAGTATCACTTCAGAGGAAATGTTCTCAAACTTCTTGGTCTCGTGACCTCTTTATACTCCTAAAAATTATTGAGGATCCTGAAGAATTTTTGTTTCTCTAGGTGTTTTACTGTAGTACTGTCATTTGCTGTATTAGAAATTAAAGCTGAGAAATGTAAAAAATAGTGACCTATTAATTTATTTTAAGATAACAATAAGCACATAACATGTTAGCATAAATAACATTTTAAATTACGGATAACTATATATTCCAAAAAAACTACTATGAAGAGTGACATTGTTTTTATTTTTACAAATCTCTGTAATATCTGGCTTAGTAGAAGACAGCTGCATTCTCATCTGCTTCTGCATTCAGTTTATGCAATATCACTCAAAATGTAGCCCCTGGTAAACTTTATTGTACACTCATGAGAAAATGAGAGTGAAAATGACAAATTACATCTTAGAATTATTATGAAAATCGCTTTGACCTCGTAAACCCCTGAGAATCACTGCTTTAGAGTGTTAAAATAAATAAGCTTCTATTTAAAGGGAGTCTCAACTCTGAATCACTTATTTTAAAAGCAAACAAAAAAATTGCAAAAGGTTGATAATCTTGATGGAATCTGCATCAGCACCCTTAGGCTGGCCTACGTTGGGCAATATTATAGCATTCCCCAGGAGAATTTTATTTCACATGAAGGAAGGGCTGAGTAAATATCTCCATTTGAAAGTATAAATAACAAAAATTAGGACACTCTTAAACTCTTCTTTTTGCCTATATCTAGCTATTTCAAGTTCTATTAAATCTTTCTTCAAAATATCTTTTTAAATCTGGCTTGTCCATAATATCCCTACATGAATATTATGAATTCTTACATGAATTCTTATAGTTTCATAGCCTGTCTCTAATCTTTTTTCATAATACCCTTGCCAGCTCAGTAATCTGCTTTCCTATTGCCTGTGAGATTAAATACAAACACTTCTATGTGAGTTCCCAAGCCCTCCATAATCTAACCCCACCCTACCTTGTGTTTACTGAAAGACAGCAGAATTGTTCCACTACAGTAAAAAAATATCTCCTTTCAGTCCACCCCCCACCATAATTTTGTGTTAATTATCACATAAATGCTCTTCCATGTTCTCCTCCATCTATTCAGTCAAGCAATCAGTATTAAATTCAATTCTCCTTTTCCCACAAGGCCATTCCAGCAGTTCTATTTTGGCTTCTTGCTTTGAGTCTGTATTTAGCAATTGATTATATACACCTTTTATCTTTAACTATTTACCTAAATTTTTACCTGAGTCTTCTTCCACCCCCACCTCTACCACGCCCACATACTTACCTTCGTAAGATGGCAAAATTTTGAAGGACGAAATGACTTATAGAACTGAAAATTTAGATTTTGATCTTGTTGCTGTAGAGATGATTTCCTGCCTGATTTTAGTGAATTAATTAGGTAACATGCTTCCTCATTTCATCCCATACCTATTCCACAGAATTAGAATTCCACAGCAAAGATAAACATAATCATTATTGCTTTTCAAGTTCAAGACATTTTTACTTTTAATCTAATAGTATGCTTTTAAACTCCCAGTGGCTTAGCAAAGCTGGTTATATAATAAATATTCCGTCAATATGTGTTGTTTTAGAATTATGAGGAAGTGGTTACTAGGGCATTTGCCGCATATAAATAGTTCTCTCTTTGCAGCCTTAACTAGAATCTAGAATTACAGAATGCTGGAGCTGGAAAAAAACTTAAATATTGACCATGCAACTCTCTCTTGTCTAAATGAGGAAACTGAGACCCTCAGAATTAAATGACTTGCCCCAGAAAAGATTGGAACACATGTGGTTTAATCTCCATCATGATTTTCTACTGTTCACTAGCCTCTGGCTAGTTTCCAAGGCTTGTATAACTGAAACTTTTTGTTGTTGCAAAGAATCAATTATCGCTGCTTACTCCTGGGAGGATCTATCTGGGGTGGTTTATAACTCTTTTTTTTTCAAGTCAATAATCTCAGAATCTTAGATGAAATATTCAAAACATTTTTATCCAATGGGGACTATAATTTTCACAGATTAGAGTTAAGAAAGCAAAGGAACATGGATGAGAAAGGAAAAGAGGAAAATTAGGGGAGAGGAGAGGAAGAGGAACACAATACTTGTAATCATAAATGTATTGAGATCTAACAAAAAGAGTGCTAAGAACATAAAGAATTCAAAATAAACACTCACATGAAATAAAAGAGAAAGTAAAGAAACTACTAGGAAAAGAAAGAAGAGGAAGAATATTAGAGAAATTATTCTATTTTTAAAAATCTGTTTTCAGACTTCCCTCATATTCTTTCCCTTTCTCACTGGCTTTCAGATGGAGTTTAAGTTTTAAGACAGAAAAAAATTCCTGCCATTCCCTTTACACACTGTTGTCATGGCGACAAGGCTTATCATAGCAAACATTTATTTAACATTTATTGAGCTCCTACTCTGTATAAGCTCTTTCCAGGTGTTAAAGATTGAAAAAACAGAAGACAACTCATTGTTTTAGAGAAACTCAGATGGAAGTCGGGCACACCTATTTGTAATCTTAATTAAGGGTAATAAGAGGTATTTTAGAAGCATGAATGCGGGGAGGGGGATGTGGGCACTGAGGAGAGAATGATTAGCTAGGAATGGAGGAGTCAGGGAAGTTTTCCTAGAGGACATGTTTGAGCTGTGACTTTAAAGGATAAAGGGTGAAGAAGGGTTTGGCAGGCACAAAAGGGAGGGGAAGTTCTGGCCTAGCAGGGGGAATAAATGGGTACAGCATGGAGTGAGTGAGAATCGGAAAGCAAGAAAACCAAGTAGAGGAATATTAAATAGAAAATACCAGAAGTGACAAGGCCTAGATTTAAAATAGTGCTGGTGGAGATGGAGAGGAGATACCAAATTCTAGACACATTTCTGCGTTATAATCTACAGTATTTTTGAGACAGGAGAAGGTTAGACAAAAGAGTTGAGAAGGACTCCCAGGTTTCAGTTTGGGACAGGTTATTTGGACATACTTTAGAAAGTAATTCATTAGTATATCTTACAGTTGGAACTGTGGATCTGGAGCCAGAAATTGAAATTTGCAAGTTATATATCCCCCAGTAACCGCCACCCTCTCTCTTTACTTTATAGCTAAACTTCCTGAAAGAATAGTTTATATTCACTGTCTTTACTTTTCTTTTTCATCCCATTCTGTCCTAGATCTTTGTCCACCTGCCTTGCGTTCCTCCACTTTCCCTAAACTGTTCTACTGATAGCAAAACTTCCTAATTGCCAAATTCAATGAACAAGTTTAAGCTTGTATCTAAATTATGGACTGCAGCTTCAGACTCCAAGCAGCTCCTTCTTGAAGTTCCTTTGTTTTTTGACTTCTGTGATATCTCTTAGATTTGCAAAACTGAACTATTTTCCACTCAAGCCTGTCTTTCATTCTCTGTTTTTTTAATGAGGTAACCACTCAACAAATTGCCCAAGCCAGAAACTTTGAAGTCATCCTCAGTTCCTCCTTCTTCCATTTGACCCACAACCAGTCAGCTAAAAAATCCTGCTGTTTAAGCTCTCTTGAATCATCCCCACAGCCACTGCCTTAGTTTGTAGCCTCATCAACTCTTAACTGTTAAAATTGCTTCTGCGGTTGTTTTCTGGCCTCTGTCCAACTTTATCCCATCAAATCCATTCTCTACAGCTGCCAGAGTGAGGTTTTTTTTTGTTTGTTTGTTTGTTTGTTTTTTCCAGAGTGAGGTTTTTGAAACATAAATTTGACCATGTCTTTCTCCTACTGAAAGTAAGTCAGTACTTTCAGAAAAAAAGTTCAAACTCTTTAGCCTACTTAAACAAGGACTTTATAATCTGACTCTCCTTTACAAGCTTTTGGCAAACAACTACACTGCAAGTTACATTTTATCTGAATTGAACTAGGCAGAATGAAACTAATTTAATATAAAAATAATAGTCTCACTTTATAGGCAAAATGAAATATGTGAGCTCCAAATTAAATAGTTTATCTAGAATGACAATTTCAAAGCTGGTAGGCCAAGTGAGTTGTGAACTGTTGACACTATTGCCACATGGAAGTGTCTTGTATACCTGGTAGAAATATCTGCTTTCATGTCAGTATAATGTAAGCTCAGCTATTCTTTAAATATCTCAGAAGTTCTTGAGACATAATAGCTTATTGTGGTATTATTTTTTAACATTTATTACTATTATAATTTTAGATATTTTTTCATTTATTCATTCATTCAGCAAACATTTATCAGATGTCTGCTATGTACCAGGCACCATTCTAGGTACTTGGAATACAAAACTGAACCTAACAGAGGTTCTTTCTCTTATGGAACTTACATTCTAGCAGGGGAAAAATAATAAAGTAATGAAGAATGTGCTAACCATGTTAAAATATTTGAGGCCAGATTTTGATGAAATTGTCAAGAAGGTATAATTTTTCTTTGGGAATCTCAGCCATTTATTTTCAATATCCCCACCCCCACCCCTGCCATGATGCCCTTTCATCAAGGCACTTAGATATTCCAAAAGCTCATTCTTTCTCTCTTTTGTTTTTTTATTTAAACAATATCTATAGAGAACCCTGTGGTTCTCTCCACAGGGTTCTCTATAGATATTGTTTAAATTAAAATATAAAACAAATTTAAAATAAATTTAAAACCATACATATGTGTGTATATATATATATATATATATATATATATATACATATATATGCTTATATATTATATATGAACTGAATCTAGATAAAACTCTTAAATAGCCACCAAATAGAGAGTTGGTTCAAGATGGTGCCCTCAGAAGATCTTGAACTCACCTCCTGCCACAGACAGCAGATCTACAGCTACATATGGATCATTCCCTCTGAAAAAGACCTAAAAACTAGCTGAAACCTCCTCCAAAAAAAAAAAAAAAGAGCCACATCCAGATGGGTAGGAGAGGGAGAGACATGGTCTCACCAAAAACCACACCTATGGTGCAGCAACCCACAATCAGGATTGTTATCACAAAACAGAGCTACTAGCTGAGGAGTGAGAGGTCAGTGCCCCACATCAGGCACCATAGCCCTTGGGAACTGCACCAAACAGATGAGCCCCCAATACATCTGGCTTTGAAAATCAATAGAGTTTACATCCAGGAGAACCATAAGGCTGTAGGAAACAGAGATTCCACACTTAAAGGGCTTGTGTGCTGACTCACTCACCACAGGACCCATCACAAAGTAGCAGTCTGAAAAGCACCCAGACCATATGTGAAGGAGATTCATTTGCTAATCTTAAAGCATCTGAGGGAGATGCGGGAGCCTTCTGGGACTCTCTCCACCTGGATGGAGGCATTGGCAGACGCTATTTTTGCATTTTCCCTCTATCTTGCTAGCACCGGCACTGGTGGGTGCTATCTTTGCACTCTCCCTTTAACCTGCTAATACCACTGGGCACACCACACCCCCGCACTGCTCTTGTGGCCCTGCCAAGGTGAGGCAGGTGTGCACAGCCCACATGAGGGATGCTCCTCCAGCTCCTAGCTCTGGTGGCTGGAGGGATTGCATTTCTGAGTCCCATGAATCTGAAACAATCAGGGAGTTCTCCGAAGGCTACCACCCTCAGGGTACTGCACAGACAGCAGACTGTACCTCCAGTCTCCCTGTGAAAAAGGACTGATGACTTGTCCTGGAGCTTCAGCCTGAAGGGCACACTTCAGGTTTACCACTCATCTAGAGGCTATAGAAGTGCTCTCAAGGAACACAGGCTGGGGGAACCATCTCTGCACTCTCTTTCGCCTTTGCTACAGTTCACCAGCACCTACCAGAAAGGAGCTCACACACTCTACCGGAGCCCCGATTTTTGCAACTGTAGTCAAAGAGACACCTTCAGATGACCAGGTCTGGAGGCTAGCAGAGCTCACAATTGCAGTCCCACAGGGCAATATATATTTGCATATCTTAAAAGCTGCTGCCTGAAGGTCTGGCTTCTAATCAACCTGAAACTAGGGGCTGACTGAGGTCTCCCCCTCTGGAATACTCACAGGTCTTGGCACACCCTCAGCACTTGGGACCTATCAAGAATAAATCAGGCTGCATAGACAATCACAAAGGTTGAGTGACAACCAAGAACTAGGGCAAGGTTAAACAGTAAGTTTCATCTCTATACAAGGCCATTCCTTCAAGACTAGGAGAGATAGCTGTTTTGCCTAATACATAAAAACAAACACAGAGAGTCAAGGAAAATGAGGAATGAGAAGATTATGTTCCAAAGGAATTAATAAGATAAAACCCCAGAAGAAAATCTTAATGCAAAGGAGATAACTAACTTACCTGATAAAGATTGTAAAGTAATGGTCATAAAGATGCTCATTGAACTCAGGAGAAGAATGGATAAACACAGTAAGAACTTCAACAAAGAGATAGGATAAATAAGAAAGTACCAAACAGAAGTCACAGAGCTGAAGAATACAACAACTGAACTGAAAAATACACTAGAGGGGTTCAACAGCAGACTAGATGAAGCAAAGAAAGAATCAGTGATCTGGAATACGAGGCAGTGGAACTCACCCTAACACAGCAAAAAGAAAAACAAATTTTAAAAAGTGAAGATAGCTTAAGGGACCAATGGGACAAACATCAAGCAGAATTGCATTCACATTACTGGGTTCTCAGAAGGAGAAGAGAGAAAAGGGGGCAGAAAACTTACTTGAAGAAATAATAGCTGAAAACTACCCTCACCTGGGGAATGAATCAGACATCCAGATCCAGGAAGTCCAGGGAGTTCCAAAAAAAGATGAATCTAAAGACACCAAGGCACATTATAATTAAAATATCAAAAATTAAAGAGGGAATCTTGAAAGCAGCAAGAGAAAAACATTTGTTATATCCAAAGAAGCCCCATAAGAGTATCAGCAGATTTCTCAGCAGAATCCTTGCAGGCCGGAAAAGAGTGGCATGATATATTCAAAGTGCTGAAAGAAAGAAACTTCCAACCAAGAATACTCTACCTGGAAAGGCTATCATTCAGAACTGGAAAAAAGATAAAGCGCTTTGCAAATAAACAAAAGCTAAAGGAGGTCATCCCCACTAAACCAGCCTTACAAGAAATGTTAAAGGGACTTCTTTAAGCTGAAAAGAAAGTGCACTAATTAGGAACAAGAAACATATGAAAGTAAAAATCTCACTGATAAAGGTAAATATATAATAAAGGTAGTAGATTAATAACATTAGTATAAAGATTAAAAGACAAAAGTAATAAAAAAATAACTACACAATAACTAGTTAAGGGATACAGAAAGTAAAAAGATGTAAAATATGACATCAAAACATAAAGCGTTTGGGGAGGAAGTAAAAATGTAGTTTTATAATGCATTCAGTCTTAACTTCTCATCAACTTAAAATATACTCTTTTATATATAAACTGTTACATGTGGCCCTCATGGTAAACACCAAGCAAAAACCTGTAGTAGATACATACCAAAAAAATGAGCAAGGAATCTAAGCATAACCCTATAGATAGTCATCAAACAATAAGAGAAGAAAGAAAAGAAGAAACAAAGAGGAATGATAAAACAAAGAGAAATGAAAACTATTAACAAAATGGCAACAAGTACATACCTATCAATAATTACTTTAAATGTAAAGGAACTAAATTCTCCAATCAAAAGACAGAGAGTGGCTGAATGGATAAAAATATAAGAACCATCTATATGCTGCCTACAAGAGACTCATTTCAGATGTAAGTACACATACAGATTAAAAGTGAAGGGATGGGAAAAGATATTTCATGAAAATGGAAACCAAAAGAAAGCTGGAGTAGCTATATTTATATCAGACAAAATAGACTTTAAAACGAAGACTGTAATAAAAGACAAGGATGATCATTACACAATGATAAAGTGGTCAACCCGGCCAGAAGATATAACATTTATAAAGATCTATGCACGCAAAATAGGAGCACCTAAATATATAAATCAAATATTAATGGTCTTAAAGGGAGAAATTAACAGTAAAACAGTAAGAGTAAGGGATTTTAATATCTCACTTACATCAATGGATAGATCATCCACACAGAAAATCAATAAGGAAATATCTTTAAATGGCACATTAGTCCAATAGACGTAATAGATATATACAGAACATTCCAGCCAAAAGCAGCAGAATACACATTCTTCTCAAGTGCACTCTAGTTCATGTGGAACATTCTCCAAGATAGACAATATGTTAGGCCACAAAACAAGTCTCATAAATTTAAAATGAAAATCATATCAAGCATCTTTTCTCACCACAATGGTTTGAAACTAGAAATCAATTATTAAGAAAACTGGAAAGATCACAAATATGTGGAGATTAAACAACATGCTACTGAACAACCAATGGGTCAATGAACAAATCAAAAGAGAAATTAAAAAATTATCTTGAGACAAGTGAAAATGGAAAATTAACATGCCAAAACTTATGGGATGCACAAAAGCAGTTCTAAGAGGGAAGTTTATAGTGATACAGGCCTACCTCAAGGAACAAGAAAAATCTCAAGTGAACAATCTAACTTTATACCTAAAGGAAATTAAAAAAGAACAAATTAAGCCCAAAGTCAGTAGAAGGAAGGAAATAATAAAAATCAGAGCTGAAACAAATGAAATACAAACTAAAATGACAATAGAAAAGATCAAGGAAACTAGGATCTGGTTCTTTGAAAAGATAAACAAAATTGACAAACCTTTAAGTAGACAAGAGGAAAAGACAAAGAGCTCAAACAAAAAAGATCAGAAATGAAGGAGGAGAAATTACAACTGATTCAAAGAAATACAGAGTATCATAAAAAACTACTATAAACAATTATACAGCAACTAATCAGACAACCTAAAAGAAATGGATAATTTCTAGAAACACACAGTCTTCCAAGACTGAATTGAATCAGTTATCAAAAAACTTCCAACAAAAAATTTCCAGGACAGGAGTCTTCACTAATGAATTCTACCAAACATTCAAAGAAGATTAATACCAATCCTTTTCAAACTCTTCCAAAAAACTGAAGAGAAGTGAATGCTCCCAAACTCATTTTACAAGGCTAGCTTTACCTTGATACCAAAATCAGACAAGGAAACCACAAAAAAAGAAAATTACGGACTAACATCCCTCATGAATATAGATGAAAAGTCCTCAACAAAATATTAGTAAACTGAATTCAACAGTACATTAGCAGGATCATACACCATGATCAAGTGGGATTTATTCCAGGAATGCAAAGATGGTTAAACATCCACAAGTCAATGTGATACACTAGATTAACAAAATAAAGGATAAAAATCATATGATCATCTCAATAAATTTAAAAAAGTCTTTGACAAAATTCAACACCCATTCATAATAAAAACCCTCAACAAAGTGGGTATAGAGAGAGTGTACCTCAACATAATAAAGGCCATGTATGACAAGCCCACAGCTAACATCATACTCAACAGCAAAAAGCTGAAACCTTTTTGTTTAAGATCAGGAACAAGACAAGAATACCGCCTATTGCCAGTTTTATTCAACACAGTATGGGAATTCCTAGCTAGGGCAATTCATTAGGAAAAAGAAATAAAAGACATCCAAATTGGAAAGGAAGAAGTAGAACTGTCACTATTTGCAGAAAACATGATTTTATATATAGAAAACCCTAAGACTCCAAAAAAGAAAACCTGTTAGAATAAATGAATACAGTAAAACTGCAGAGTACAATATCAATATACAAACATCTGTTGCATTTTTATACACTAACAACAAAGTATAAGAAAGAGAAATTAAGAAAACAATCCCATTTACAATTGCATCAAAAAGAATAAAATATCTAGGAATAAATTTAACCAAGGAGGTGAAAGATCTGTATGCTGAAAACTATAAGACATTGATGAAAGAAACTGAAGAAGACACAAATAAATAGAAAGATATTCCATGCTCACGAATTGGAAGAATTAATATGATTAAAATGTCCGTATTACCCAAAGCAATATACATATTCAATGCAATCCCTATCAAAACTTCAATGGCATTTTTCACAGACATAGAACAATAAATCCTAAAATTTGTATGGAACCACAAGAGATTCCAAATAACCAAAGCAATCTTGAGAAAGAAGAACAAAGTTGGAGGCATTACACTCCCTGATTTCAAACTATATTACAAAGCTATATTAATCAAAACAGTATGGTATTAGCACAAAAACAAACACATAGATCAATGGAACAAAACAGAGAGCCCAGAAATAAACCCACACATATATGACCAATTAATCTATGAAAAAGGAGGCAAGAATATATAATGGGAAAGGACAGTCTCTTCAATAAATTGTATTGGGAAAACTGGACAGCCACATGCAGAAGAATGAAACTGGCCAACTATTTTACACCATACAGAAAAATTAACTCAAAGTGGATTAAAGACTTGAATGTAAGACCAGAAACCATAAAACTCTGAGAAGAAAACATAGGCAGACATCTCCTTGACATCAGTCTAGCAATATATATATATATTTGGCTCTGACTCCAAAGGCAATGGCAACCAAAGCAAAACTAAACAAATGAGACTATATCAAACAAAAAAGCTTCTGCACAATGAAGAAACCATCAACAAAATAAAAAGGCAGCCTACTGAATGGGAGAAGATATTTGCAAATCATATCCAATAAGGGATTAATATTCAAAATATATAAAGAACTCACACAACTCAATAACAACAACAACCACAAAAAACCTGACTTTAAAATTGGTCAGAAGGGGCTTCCCTGGTGGCATAGTGGTTAAGAATCCACCTGCCAATGCAGGGGACACAGGTTCGAGCCCTGGTCTGAGAAGATCCCACATGCCACGGAGCAACTAAGCCCATGCACCACAACTACTGAGCCTGCACTCTAGAGCCCGTGAGCCACAACTACTGAGCCCACATGCCACGACTACTGAAGCCCACGCACATAGATCCCGTGCTCCACAACAAGAGAAGCCACTGCTATGAGAAGCCCGTAGCCCCCACTCGCCACAACTGGAGAAAGCCCACGTGCAGCAACAAAGATCCAACGCAGCCAAAAATAAATAAATAAAATTTTTAAAAATATTTTTTAAAATGGTCGGAAGATCTGAATAGACATTTTTTCCAAAGAAGACATACAGATAGCCAACATGTACATAAAAAAGATGCTCAACATCACTAACCATCAGAGAAATGCAAATCAAAACCACAATCACTTATCATCTCACATCTGTCAGAATGGCTATTATCAAAAGAACAAGAAATGACAAGTGTTGGCGAAGATGTGGAAAAAAGGGAACTCTTGTGCACTGTTGATGGAAATGTAAATCTGTGCAGACACTATGGAAGACAGTATGGAATCTCCTCAAAAAATTAAAAATAGAACTACCATATGATTTAGCAATTCTACTTCTGCGTATTTATCTGAAGAAAACAAAAAACACTAATTCAAAAAGATGTATTCACCCCTGTGTTCATTGCAGGATTATTCACAATAGCCCAAATATGGAAACAACGTAAGTGTCCATCAATGGATGAATGGATAAAGAAGATATGGTATACATAATGGACTACCATTCATAAAAATAATGAAATCTTGCAACAACATGAATGCACCTTGAAAGTGTTATGCTAAGTGAAACCAATCAGACAGAGAGATAAATACTACATGATTTCACTTATATGTGGAATCTAAAAAACAAAACAAATGAACAAACAAAACAAAATAAAATAGAGCTCATAGAAAACAGATTAGTGGTCAACAGAGGGGAGGGGGATGGGGCGGGCAAAATGAGTAAAGGGGATCAAGAGGTACAAACTTCAAGTTATAAAATAAGTTATGGGATGTAAAGTACAGCATGTAGACTATAGTCAATAATATTGTATTGCAAATTTGAAAGTTACTAATAAGTTGTCTTAGAAGTTCTCATCACAATAAAAAAAAAAGATTTTTGTAACTGTACAGTGACAGATGGTAACTAGATTTATTGTGGTGATCATTTCACAATGTATACGAATTTTCCATAATAAAAAGTATAAAAAAAAAACAAAAAATAGCCATCAACATTTATTTTGTGTTAGCTTAATTTGGATTAAATGTTTTCAACTGGGTTTTAATTTCCTGCTTCCTCTGTATACGTTTGGCCTCAGCAAACTATGCTAGAAAACATTTGAGTCATTTCTCAACCTCTAAGTATAGACGTATGAACACCCCCATATATACCAATTGACAACTGTGACCCAACCACCTTCCTTGGAGCACCAACCATAAAACTGTCCTCAGAAAACCAAGGGACTTCTGAACTCTAGAGTAGAATTTCTTAATCATTTCTGTGGCATGGACCCTCATGGACAATCTGGTGAAGTCTGTGGACCCCTTCTCAGAATCATGCTTTTATATGCATAAAATTAAATACTTAGAATGAGAAAGGAAACCCTTTGTAATTAAAGGGTTATCAAAAAAATTTTAACAAATTTTGATAAGGTATATATGTGCATCTTTATTAACACATTAACAACAAGATGTCCTGTTGGGACTAATAACTTCCATATATTTCAAAGTAGTAATGAGTTTAAACCATATTTCAAGATCTCTGCAACAATTACAATACAGTAAGAAATATGTATGTCTATTAATGATAGTCACAGGTACTGTGAATAATAGTGTGGTTTGTTTCCTACACCATAATGGAAGGAACTGTTAAATTTCAGTTAGAAGTTGGTGAAAAGGGCTTCCCTGGTGGCGCACTGGGTGGGAATCTGCCTGCCAATGCAGGGGACACGGGTTTGATCCCTGGCCCGGGAAGATTCCCACATGCCGCGGAGCAACTGGGCCCGTGTGCCACGACTACTGAGCCTGCGCTCTAGAGCCCGTGCTCTGCAACAAGAGAGGCCATGGCAATGAGAAGCCTGCACACCACTCGCTGCAACTGGAGAAAGCCTGCGCACAGAACAAAGACCCAACACAGCCAAAAATAAAAACAAATAAATCAATAAATTTATTTTTAAAAAAAAAAAGAGGTTGGTGAAAATAATTGTGTAATTTTTTCCCCATCCAAGTTCACAGATTTCCCAGATTTAGAACCCCTGCTCCATAAACAAAGGTCTGGAAGGATACACGCCATATTGGAGTGGGGTTGGGTGGGGTGGCACAAAGGAGAAGAGCAAAAAGAATTTTTAACATTTTCAAATCCTATATTATTTGATGTTTTACAGGAAGATTGTATTCATGTATTACTTGTGCAAAAAGCATAGTATAGTCCAGACTCCAGATCAAAAGCTGCTATTGCTCAGAGAGAAAGAGAGCCATCAGATGCCAGAGCCCTTCAGCCTCCTCCCACCTAGCCCCCACTCCCAGTCAGAAACACCATTTTTATCATTGCCACACCTTTAGCACTTTGACAATGAAGTCACAATCTTCAGTATCTCACTCACAGGATCCCATTTGTTGTAAGACAGAGATAGAACCAGCCCCTACTTAAAGGACAGGATTAGGTATGTTTCTGGCATCCTATATTTATTCTGATAATATATGTATATTTCCACCAAAATACTGGAACAATAATTCAGTTCAATAATGGACCACTTATCCACCCTTTATAACATTGTTTAATGAGAAAATGCTTTCTAGATTCCAAATATCTAATGGTTTGCAAAAGAACATTTGAAGTTGTACATTCATAAACTGAAGACTCCTGGCATTTATTAAATGTCCAGAGTGTTCATCAGCATGCTGGATTTCTGAAATTGGAGGTAGAACAAGGCAGTAAGTGGTAAAAGATTCCTTTTGTGTAAAAGGAGCAATCACTACCTTTTAACAGATGACTCTTTGCTTTCATTAGGAATAAAGATGGCTGCTGAACCAGAAGACAATTGCATCAGCTTTGTAGAAATGAAATTTATTAACAGTACACTTTACTTTGTAGGTAAGTTCAAAACCGTAGACCAAATACAGGGTTTAGATAAATGTATTCAACTAGAAAAGATGTTGTAAGGTGAACTATTAAGTGACTTGTTTTTTGTCACCAAATTCCATTGTAACACTAACAACACACTTCTCTGGAAAAAAAAAAAAATATTGGGTCTCTAGAAATTAACCATAACATGTCCAAGGTCCCAGCACCTTGTCCTGCCACATGTCCTGGCACTTAGTTAGTAATAGCCCACTCACAAGGTGGCTGCAGGTGCACATCATGAAAATCCCACAAAATTGGATATACAATTTCCCAAAGCAACCTGGCAAATTATGTAAGAGATACATATCTGAAATCTAGAGTTCTGTGAGTTATACCATTTTATGTAAATACATTTGACAAATAAAAACAGATTCTTATTATTAAGCTTCCTTGGGCAGTTTGGTTTCATTTGAAAGCTTCATAGAAAGCTCTTAGGTGACTTTCCATTGAAGCAATAAATTTAAGAGTAAAATCTATCATTTTATAAAATTTCTTTTTGGCTACAAATTTAAATTTATAAACCCTAGATTTAGGTTTTATATCTAACATACCTGAGATCACACTAAGTCTAATTAGCTTCATTTTATGGGACCTTTTGGATGATTATATTATATTTTTATGGGGCCAACAAAAACCATCACCAGTAAGATAGGGGTTAAAGAATGCAGAGGGGCAGAAAAGAGTAATAAAAGAGAAGGGTGAGAGGAAATTGAGTAGAAATATAGAATTTAACATATTTTGTTTCTCTTTTTTCCCCTTTAGCTGAAAATGATGGTAAAGTATAAATTTATTTCTCTTTCTTTGTAAAAATAAATAGCTACTTGAGTAAGCATCCCACCAGCACATCCATATCACCATTCTCAGCTGAAAAACTGGTACCGATCTATTTGAGAAGCTAATATTCCCTCAGAGGAATGTGGACTCAATAGCACTGCCTTGGAATAAAGATGACTATAAGGGAATTTCTAAGAAAATACACTTCTTTACATCATAGGAAATTCTCAGCTGTTAGAATCTACAAAATAGACCTTGCCAATTACATAGATCCTGAGATTAGCAGAAAGTCATGGATTCTCTGGAGTACATAGGAAAAGGGGTTGAAGCATGAGAATTGTTGTCCAAAATCAGGAACATCTTCCTTCTTTAACCTTCCCTCTCAGAAGTGCTCTGAAAAGAAGCCTGGGAGGCTCCCAGGGTTCAGAGAATTCTGGAAGTAGAGGAGATGGGGGAAAGTAGAGCAAACAGAACTATTAGGTTGAGTCATTCTCTTCCTAGGTAGATGTACCCATTCCTTGTCCTGTTGGCATTCAGGGAGGGTCATACGCATATAAAGCCTATGATCCTCTAACGCAGGGGTCCCCAACCCCTGGGCCGTGGACCAGTACCAGTACCGGTTCACGGCCTGTTAGGAACCCAGCCGCACAGCAGGAGGTGAGCAGAGGGTGAGGGAGCGAAGCATCACCTGCTGCTCTCCATCACTCGCATTACCGCCTGAACCATCCCACCACCCAAACCACGGCCCCAGTCCATGGAAAAATTGTCTTTCAGAAACCGGTCCCTGGTGCCAAAAAGGTTGGGGACCGCTGCTCTCATGGACCCCCAGATTATTAAAGGTCATTAGTTTCTCATACTTTTCCTTAAAAAGCACTTTCTCCATTCTTAAGGTGATCCTTACTGGACTGGAAATATACAACAGGAACTTTTGAAAAATACTATTCCTTCCAGTTTCTTTTCCAGACTTATTGAAATGTCATTGTCATATAGCTCCTCATGTTTCTTAAAATTTGCCCTACTCCCATTTATTTGATTCAATAAATATTGGCATCTGTATCTCTGGCACTATGTTAGGCCCTACAATACAATTGTGAGCAAAACACAGTTCCTATAGGGAGAAGCAGGCACATTAGGGAGGCAAATGGAATGTGGTATGTTAAGTGTTATGAAGGCACAGATGCTATGGGAGCACATAGAAGGGCACCTAATTTAGTCCAGTAGACTCTGGGAGGGCATTTTGAAAGAGGAACAGAATTGAAGAGTAAATAGGGGTTAGCCAAGAGAAGGTATTCTATGCAGAGAGAAGAACACATGCAAAGATCAAGATATGAAAGAAAGCATGGTATGTATGAGGAATTAAGAGTAATTCAGAATGGGAGTAGAGTAAGAGTAGGAAAATGATGAGAGAAGAATGATAAATAGGGTGCAGATCAAGAAGGTTCTGTTATTCCAAGATATGGAATTTGGACCTTATCTTTGGGGTAATGGGGATTCATTAAGCACAATATGTATGATCTAGAATACAGATTAGTTTGCTGTAACAAAGAGATCCAAAAATACAGTAACTGAATAAGATAGAAAATATTTCTCTCAAATACGAATCCAAGTAGGCAGTTCAGTATTAGTATGGCTGGATGCAGCCTGATGATGTTGGAATCTAAAGTTTCTTCTGTCTTCTTCTATTCCATCTTTCCTAGTTGTTGAAATCATTACATACTTGAAAATCATCATTACACTTCCTGGGTCCACATCCCAGCTAGCAAGAAGGTGTTCAAAATAAGAGGAAGACAGGCCCACTCCTTTTAAAAGCTCTATTTAGAAGCTGTAAACATCAAATCCACTCATACTCCATTGACTAGAATTTAGTCATATGGCACCAACTGCAAGGAAAATATGGAAAATATAATCTTTATTCTGGGTGGCAGTGTCATTCATTAAAATTCAAAGATAACATGATCGTATCTCTGAATGTTAACTTTAATTAAAATTGAATTTTAATTCCTTCTGGCTTCCATATAAAGAATTACTGTGGGGGCAAAAAAAGAGGGGAGGGGAATGCCAACTAAGAAGCTATTATTGTAGTCCCTATAAGAAATGATGGCAACATGAATTAAGGTAGGCACAGTGGGGTGCCATTGAAGAGCTGTGAATGGATTTTAGAAAAACTTGGAAGAATCAACAGGACATGGATTTGGAAGGGGATGGAAAGAAAGACAGAAAAGCTGATGCCTATGTTTTTTCACGTAGGCAATTTGTACCATTCAGTGAAATAAGAAACGCAAGAGGAAGAGCAGGGTAGAGAGGTTTGCAGGGCAAAGAGGAAGATAGATGATGAATTTATTGATGATGAATGATGATATCTGTGGGACATCCTAATGGAGATGTCCAGTAGATTCTTGGACATGTGGTTCTAAACTCAGGAGAAAATTTGGGGCTGGATATACGGATGTGGGAGACATATATACAATAGAAATTACATCTGAAGCTATAAGAATAACATGACAAATCAGAGGAAATGTGTAGCGTGAGGAAGTAAAAGCCAAGGACTAAACTCTGAGGAGTACCTACATTTAAAGGATTCAGTAGAAAGAGAAGCTAATAAAGAACAGAGCAACCAAAGAGGAAGAAGCAAAACAGAGAATGCCACAGAATCCCAGGAGGGCCTTTCAAGACAGAGATAATAGGCACTGTGTTGAATTTTGTAGCCTTGAAAACCAAGCGCCAGAAAGTATCTATTACATTTAGCAACAGGGATTTTGGTGATCTCGGTGAAAGCAATTTGATGGAGAAATGGAGCCAGTGAGGAGAAGCTTGCAATGAGTAGAAGGGTGGATGGAAAGTAAGGAAATGATACATACAATTCTTGCCAGAAGCTTGGCTATTAAAAGGAGGAGGGAAACAATACTAGCTATAAAGTGGGATTCTGTTGATGGAGGTGTTTTCAATCTCAAAATAAAAAGCCTTATGTTTTCCTGATTATAAAAATAATTTGTTTATTATAAATAACTCAGGCAATGAAGATAAGAAAATGAGAAACTAAAATATGAAAAAACCCCAAAATATTCATTGCTATCATTTTGATGTTATATATATGTAAAATACTATACCTAAGCTTCTTTTTCTAGTTTAATACACATGGACATCTTTCCATCTTTCCATGGCAATGAATAATTACAATTATATTAAATTCATGATAATTCATAGTAAGGGCATATCAACATTTACTTGATCAATTCCCAATTGATGGACATTTAAGTTGTTTCCAGTTTGTTTTTATTATTAAAGTGTTCCCAGAAGCATTCTTGTAGAGAAATATTTACACATTTCTCTAATGTTTCCTTAGGATAAAATCCAGGAAGTAGAATTGCTGAGTTGATGGAAGAGAGGGAATAATTGATAAATCAAGGTTTCATTGAAAGTACATGCAGAGCACAAATGGGGTTAACCTTAGGTAGCAGAAGAGGCACCTTTTTCACATTTCCCTTGGGACAAGAGGGTAGAGAAAATAACAGGTGATGCCATAGTTAAGTTTGTAAGTGGAGTAGCAGGAAATCATTTGCTGAAAGTGAAAGCAGAGGTGATGATGCAGAGATCCTGAGGAAAATGAAGAAGGCTTGGAATTGAAGCTATGGACTATGGAAGAGAATGCTGAACTGGAAAAGAAGTACTGACAATCGATGTGTTCGTTATGGCACCAATTTGCACATTTGTATGATTGTTTACCAGCAGCACACTCAGCAACCAGGTTTAGAGTTTTGTAGTAGAAAGACAAATGAGTTTGGGATTTAAGATACTGGCAAAAGGGTAGATAAAATGATGAACCATGAGGTCCAGGCTGCATAGAGAAGAAAGGGAAGACAGGGAGAGGTTATAGGAAGAAAATGTAAGAATCAGGAAGCCTCAGTAAAGTGGAAGAAAAGTATAAAAAAACTAAAAGGATAGGAGATTGTGGTCAAGGGTAGGATATTTGAATTTAAGATTTCAATAGTAGAGTGGTTCTGAGTGATAACAAGAATCAAGGTATGCCCCTGGAAGTGGGTTAAAAAACACTGTGCAACTTTACCTTAGCTTCTATAACAGAAGATTGTGATTGTTATTGAAAATTGGAATATATAATATGCCTATTTGTAAATTTAGAAAAAAAAGATTATTTTTTAAATGAGATTTCATGTGCATTGTAGAAGACCTGGAATCAGATTACTTTGGCAAGCTTGAACCTAAGTTCTCAGTCATACGAAATTTGAACGACCAAGTTCTCTTCATTAACCAGGGAAGTCAACCCGTCTTTGAGGATATGCCTGATTCTGACTGTTCAGGTATTTTTTTATATACATTTGTAAACATGGAAATGACAAGCTACTACTTCCCATTCCATTTACTGCCTACATTTTCTGTGATAGACCTAATGCTTACATGAAAAGTCATGGTAGTAATAATTTCACTTACAAGAAACTTTATAGGGTATCCATAATTTTTAGTTGGGCTGAAAAATTGATACAATAAAGATAGTGCTGGGGTCATGATCTTTGAGCCTACATTTGGATCACCATCCCTTCACTGTAACTGCATTAACTGTATATGCTCTCCATTGAGTTGGATCCTTAATACCTGCTGGTTATAGCTGAAATTGCTGATAACATTTTCAGAAGTCAAAATTAAATATAAATATACAAGCACTTCAAGTAAGTCTGTCTTCCACCAGAAATTTAGAGTGCCTTAGAAAATGAATAACTTTACTGTGCCTTCCAAGGAATGAATTTCAAATATCAGAGTTTAGGCAGAGTTGAAAAAGTGAATGATGCACTCTTGAAAAATGCTGAATTTTTACCTAAACAGATAGAGCTTTAATATTCTATTTGGCGTTTAAAAGCTAAAGACAATCTTTTAGAATTCAGAATATCTCTAAAACACTTTAAAAGTTGCTGCATTTGTATTATAATACATATTTAAATGTGTTTTAAAGAATATGTGTGTCACTGTGTATAGTCTCCTTCTGCTACATGGCTGAATCTCAGAGTGTGGGATTGGTAATGGGCCTATTAAGGATTGTCCTTTGGCTAATTTCCCTAAATGCTTATGTGCAAAAATTCTTCTAACTAGTGTTCTCATTTGTGAATGTTTATTTTAGATAATGCACCCCAGACCATATTTATCATATGTATGTATAAAGACAGCCTCACTAGAGGTCTGGCAGTAACCATCTCTGTGCACTGTAAGAAAATTTCTACTCTCTCCTGTAAGAACAAAATTATTTCCTTTAAGGTAAGACTTAATTTGTTTTAGTTATATTTATGTGCAAAATTAGAAAACCAAAATATCCCCAGTCCAACCTTTTATCTAGAATAAGAATAGCAAGAAGTAGAGAACCATTAAAATAGACAGTTACTAAAAACTGTCAAGCTCTTTAACCTACTATAGTAACATCATGGTTTTTCTGAGCCTGCCACAGGGAGGAAGGGGATCAACACTTGTTTCATAACCTAGGTCTTCTGAATAATCAATCTATAGATAAATAATAATACAGAATATATATATATATAAATTATCATGTTTAAGAACTGCATGTGACTTTCCAGAATAAGTCTTGCTACACAGAATGAAGTTAATCGTTCTTCTGTAAACCCTCTACTTTGTAAATTATGATGATAATATTTTAATCCCTAATTGTTTTGTTCCTACTTCTTAGCCTAAGTCGTAGCTACAACCTTCAGCTTTCAGTTGATGTATGTTATTTTTAATGTTAATCTAAGTGAACAAAATTAATAGGATCTGTTGTAAAAGCAATGGTATAATGTATCTCAAAGCCAGGTATAAATTATTTCTGACCACTGCTTTTTTCTCTATCCTCCATCATTATTTTTCTCTTTTTTTCCCATTATTATTAGATAAACAACCATTAACTATAGATATGGGTTGACCCAGAAAACTTTCCTCCCAATGAGAGCAGGCAGGGTATGCTCACAAATTGGCAGTGTTTCAAAGGTGAATCCCATGTCTTGAAGACTTTCTGAGTGGGGATTTGCCAATAAAGAACCGCAATAAAGATCACCCAGTTCCCACTGAAAGTTAGAGTATGACTTTCGTAGACATGCCAAGGGGCAACTTGGGAGGGAGGAAAAAGCCACTCGAAAATATAATGCAGATAAGATCAGTGTGTCTGTAACAAATAGAGCCTCCAAACAAATCCCTTAGCCATCCCCTTCCAAGCAGAGTACCACCCCTTCAGGTGACAATTTGGAGTCCCTGCTCCCTGAACTGACAGCTAGGAAGCTCAGTTATTGTAATGGCGTTAGAAGCCTGGAGGTGGACAGGCAGGGTGGAGAGGATTAAGCATGTTGTTACTTAGCAACAAAATCAGAAGGGAAAGAGGGAGATGGCCAAGCTCAAGCCATGTGGGATAGAGGAAAACTAATTCAGCTGCAGAGACAGAGTCAGAAACTGGGAAAATATATAAGTGGATTCTTATTGAGAGACTGGGGAGAGTGTCAAGAAGATGGGAAAAGTGCTTGGCAAATAATAGAATGGGAGAACTAATTTATCCTCTCATTAATTCAAGACTCACACTTGTTGATACAGGACAAAGATCAAGAGTTATGGCTATAAATTCCATAATCGATTGAGAAGTTTGGGGGAAAAAAAAAAGGTTCTTTCAGGCATCTAAGGAGGATTCTGGGATGCTATTTTGGGTCTGAAGGTCTCTCTGTCAGTCCTTAGGATCATGAAGATCTTTGCTACCAGAGGGTCAAAATTAAGTTCAAATTTTCTACTGGTTCTGGGATTAACATGGAAAGAACCTGAGGTGGTCCTCACATTTTCTAGTCCATCCTGAAAGTAGGCATGTTGCAAAACTAGGAAAAGTGCAGGCAGTACTGTCAGTTAGGTGGATTAGCAGGATTCTGGTTAGCAGGATTATAGTTTCAAGTGATCTAGCCATTCTTAGGAAATCCCTACTCTGCAGCTGAGATATAGGAATCACCATCTGGCCTCCCAGGGCAAGGTCCAGCCAAGAGACAGACTACTTCCAGGATAGAAACTCAGGACTACTATGGAACTGGAATGCTTGGCAGGGAAGCACCAAAAGCTGCTAACTAAGCCCTAGAACAAGTAATGGGTCTATTTATAGCCAGTTTCAGTTCTAGGCTCCACTGAAGGAAGCAGCTGAGATTACTGCCACTTCCTGCCTCTCTCACAGTTGGTTCACAAACTGGAGCTACCCTAGGCCGATGGGTGGGGGTCATCAGTGTCTTTAGCTGTGAATGGCTGGAGAAGACAGGAACTGATATTAGCCTAAAAAGGTTGTGGTCTTTGCTGGAACTTTACTTCATCTTAAGCAAATATGGACTCCACTTAATGGGAGAGGAGAGAAGGAAATCATCTTATGGGTATATTGGGAAAAACTAGAGGCCTGGACCTGAATGTGCATTCCATAGTGTGAAAAGCCAAAGTGGACAAGAAGAATGGAAGGTTAGAAATTAAGAGGGAAAGGAGATCAGTATTCCTATAATCAGAGATTGTTTTCCTTAACTCTTGAGAATATAAACCTCTTTAGTTCTGTGTAGTAATATATTTCAAAATAAACTGCACATATTCATATTGGTCATGTCCTAAAAAAATTAAGTAATTTTTTTTCTCTATAGGAAATGAGTCCTCCTGATAATATTGATGATGAAGGAAATGACATCATATTCTTTCAGAGAAGTGTTCCAGGACATGATGATAAGATACAATTTGAGTCTTCATTGTACAAAGGATACTTTCTAGCCTGTAAAAAAGAGAACGACCTTTTCAAACTCATTTTGAAAAAAAAGGATGAAAATGGAGATAAATCTGTAATGTTCACTGTTCAAAACAAGAACTAGATATTAAAATTGCATAGTTTGAACTTTCTGAGTTTTTGTGTTTCAAAAGGGTTATGAGTTCGAACCTACAATTATAATGATGAAATAAAATGAATAATGATCTCAAAAAATACTACTGAGAAATGAATAATAAGCTTTCATGAAATTGAATTGACTTCCTCTTGTCCAGGTGAATTAAATATTTGTATAATGTAAAAAGAATGCATAGTTTGAAAACACATTCTACAGTGTTAATGGGAAAACAGATTATATTCAATAGAAGTGTTTTGAATATTTTGGGTTATTGGTCCTAATGATGAATAAAACTGATATTTGAATTTTCTAGTTTTTAAGAAAATAATTAAAACCTTAAAGATTTTAAGCTATAAACAGTGATTCACCATGTAGTCTTAATCTATTACCTCATCCTTTGCCTTTACTTTTTGTTTGAAAAACTATTCCAACCTCTCTCCCAATATACTTCACAGAGATGTTGTGAGAAATCATATGATTTTCTGGAAATTGCTTTCAATTACTATAAAGTTGCAGAGAAAGATTATGTGTAAAGCAAAATTACATAAGCATTTGTGTGAGGGAATAAATAAGGAAGAGTATTTCAGTTCAAGAATTAATGCTTTGACTCAAGTTATGAATAAAAGGTATCATAGTTACTGGAAATTTTTTTTAAAAACCTTCAAGATTTTATAAAGAGGCCACTTCACTTGACTAATTTTTGCATTTCTTCCAAAGTCAGGATATCTTTAAAAGTCAGATTGCTCCTGAATCCGGCAACATATGAAAAGGATTATACACTCTGATCAAGTACCATTCAATCCAGGAATGCAAAGATGGTTTAATATTCTAAAATCAATTAATATACCATATTAATAGAATAAAGGATAAAAACCCACAATCATCTCAATAAATGCAGAAAAAGCATTTAACAAAACTTAGTTCATAATAAAAATTCTCAATAAACTTGAAAGAGAATTTCCTCAATGTGATAAATAGCATCTATGAAAAGCAAACGCTAATTATACTTTAATGGTAAAAACAAAAAAAAAGCAAGAATTTCAGCTCTTGCAACTTCTGTTCAGCATCATGCTGGAGGTTCTAGCCAGTATAATCACAAGAAAAAGAAAGAAAAGTCATCCAGATTAGAAAGGAAAAAGTAAAACTGTCTTTATTTGTGGACAACATGATTCTAAATGTAGAAGATCCTAAGGAATATACACATATGTGTGCACACAAACCCCTATTAAAATTAATAAACAAGTTCAGCAAGGTCACAGAAGATTAATATACAAAAATAAATTGTATTTTTATATACAAGAATGAACAATCTGAAAATAAAAATAAGAAAACAATTCCATTCACAATAGTATTTAAAAGAATGAACGCTTATGAATAAATTTAGCAAAAGAAGTGCAAGTCTTGAACACTGAAAATTTCAAAACATTGCTGAGGAAAATTAAATATGATCTAAATAAATGGAGAGACATTTCACATTCACAGTTTGGAAGACCCAATATTGTTATGACGGCAGTTCTTCCCGAATTGATCTATAGATTCAACCCAATCTCCATCAAAATTCCAGCAGGCTATTTTGCAGAAGTTGACAAGCTGTACCTGAACGGTATATGGAAATCCAAAAGACACAGAATAGCCAAAATTTTTTGAAAAAGAACAAAGTTGGGTAACTTTCATTTCCTAATCTTGAAACAATATAAGCTGCAGTAATCAGAACAGTTTGGTACTGACACAAGGATAAACATATAGATCAATGGAGCAGATTTGAAAGTCCAGAACTAAACCCCTCTATTTATGGCCAATTAACTTTTGAAAAAGGCAAATTGATAGAAAAGGAGGGTTTTCAACAAATGGTGCTGGTACAACTGAATATCCACATGCAAAACAAAAACAAACAAAAACAGATGAACTAGATCCTTACTTCACACTATATATAGAATTAATTCAAACTCAATCAGAGACATTAATGTAAGAGCTGAAGTTATACAACTTTTAGAATACAACAGGAGAAAATGTCAAGACCTTTGGTTAGGCAAAGATTTTTTTAGACACAACCCAAGAAGCATGATCCATAAATGAAAAAATTTAATAAATTGGACTTAATCAAAACTCAAAATTTGGGAGTTAAACTGGATGAATGGTACAGGGACCTCTTGATAATATCTTTGTAACCTTCTGAGAATATTATTTCCAATTTTAAAATTTAAAAAATACTTTTTTACTCAAAAGATGTCATTAAGAAAGTAAAAAGACAAGCCACAGAGAAAATATTTGTAAATCACATGTATGGCAAAAAACTTGTATCCAGAAAATACAAAGGACTCTTCAACTCAATAAGAAGACAATCCAATTTTTAAATAGGCACAAGATTTGAATAGACAGTTCTCCAAAGAAGATGTACAAATGGCTAATGAGCACATGAAATGATGCTTAACATCATTAGTTATTAAGGAAATGCAAATTAAGACCACAATAAGATACCACTTCACATCCACTAGGGTGGTTATGATCAAAAAGAAAGACAAGGAGGGGGCAAATTAGGGGTATGGGATTAAGAGATACGAAGTACTATATATAAAATAGATAAGAAACAAGGATATATTATATAGCACAAGGAAGTATAGCCATTATCTTGTAATAACTTTTAATAGAGTATAATCTGTAAAAATACTGAATTACTATGCTGTACACCTGAAATTAATATAATATTTAAATCAGGTATACTTCAATTTAAAAAAAAAAAATAACAAGTGTTGACAAAAATGTGAAGCAACAGGAATTCTCAAACTTTGCTGGCAGGAATGTGAAGTAGTACAGTCACTTTGGAAAATAATTTTGCAGTTTCTTAAAAGGTTAAATATAATTTTTTCATATGACCCAGCAATTCCATTCCTACATGCCTACTAAAGAGAAATAAAACCCATGTTCACACAAAGATTCATACATTAATGTTCATAGCAACATTATTCATAATAGTCAAAAAGTGGAAAGAGCCCAAATGTCCATCAACTGGTGAAGAGATATAAACAAAATTTGGTATAGCCATAATGGAATATCAATACTAATAAAAAAGTAAAATACAGATAAATACTACAATATGAATGAACTTTAAAAACATTATGTTAAATGAAAGAAGCCAAACACAAAAGGTTGTATATTATATGATATTCTTTTTATATGAAATGTCCAGAAAAGACAAATCTATAATGACAGGAAAATAGATTCATGTTTGCCTAGAGTTGTGGGTGGGAATGGGGATTAACTGTAAACAAATATGAAAAATCATATTAGGGAGAAGAAAATGTTCTACAACTGGATGTGGTAGTGGTTGCACAACTTGGTAAACTTTCTAAAAATCCTTAATTGTATACTTAAAGTTGGTGAATTTATGGTATGTAAATTATACCTCAATAAAGTTACTTTAAAAAAGTCAATTTGATTGAATTTTTACATTAACTTTTATTGTTTTTTCCTCACTATAAAATTAAGACATGTTTGTTACAGAAATTTTAGAAAATACAATATAACAGAAAGAAGAAAATTCAAAGCACCCATCCTTCCATCTTCAGACAACCATTTTTCACATTTTGACATAGGTCCTTAGTTTTCCTTTCTATAAAAATGTGAGCTGAAAAACTAAAAAACTCCCTACCCTTTGACCTAGACAGAATCTGGTATACCTTTACAATAATCTTTCAAAGCTGCAGTTGAAATCTTGGAATACAAAGGGGTAGCCTGAGCTGAGTCTTGACATAAGGAATGGTTCTACATAAGGAAAGAGGGGTTTCTGAGAGGGAGAGTACAATGAAGGTTCTAACTTGAGTTCTCTGCCCCCCCCTCACCAAAAACAGAGTCTACTACAAGGACTTGTGTGCAAGTAATTTGAGAGGTGATCCCAGGGAGCAAGAACGAGAAAGCTAGGATGGTGAAAATGGAAGGTGCAAAAGCTAGTATAAGGTGTGCTATCAAGGTTCTCACTGTGGGCCTAATTTGTCCAGAACCACCTGAGAAGCATACAAAATGCCTCCCAAAATTATCCCCCTGGAGGAAAGGAGGCAGGGGCATTTACCCACCAGCTCCAGACACCCATTAATTGAAGGTTGCCCCTGGGGATGTTAACCCCACATTTCTGAGCACTGTTTGGCCAGGCAGATTTCCCTGTGGCAGAAAGTGAAAAGACACACAGCACACTCAAGGCAGTACTGTTAGTATGAGCTACCATGGAACTGTCCACTGCAGTTACTATGGAAATCAGCAGTGGGCTAAAGCAATGTGACATAGGGCACCAGACTGGATCAAGTACCACAGCAAGAAGGTTGAGCTCAAGTAGAAAGAAATCACCAAAAGTCTTTTTAAGAACAGAGAAGCAGGGGCTTCCCTGGTGGCGCAGTGGTTGAGAATCTGCCTGCTGATGCAGGGGACGCGGGTTTGAGCCCTGGTCTGGGAGGATCCCACATGCCGCGGAGCAACTGGGCCCGTGAGCCACAGCTACTGAGCCTGCGCGTCTGGAGCCAGTGCTCCGCAACAAGAGGGGTCGCGATAGTGAGAGGCCCGCGCACCGCGATGAAGAGTGGCCCCCGCTTGCTGCAACTGGAGAAAGCCCTCGCACAGAAACGAAGACCCAGCACAGCCAAAAATAAATAAAATAAATTAATTAATTAAAAAAAAAAAAGAACAGAGAAGCAGAATTCCCTTGATCATTGAATCTAAGATGTCATTGATTATAAAATGCACCATTATTTCATGTACCACTAAGAAAGAAAAGACACTGCCAACTAAACTATGACATGCCTTCAATTGTCAGGTGTATTCTTATTTCAGATATATTAAAATGTGAAAAGTTGCATGTCTTAGAATTGATGAAATACAGATACAATTTAAAACTATTCGCGTCACTCTAATGTAAATGCCTCATCTCCATAAACATTTAATAAAGTCTGCTAAACACATAACACTATGTGCAACCCATTTTTTGTGGAAATTAGGTAGAATAGCTGAATTTCACATTGAATCAGTATGAACAGGGAAAGAGTGACATGCTTTGGATATCAAGATAATCACTGTTGGAGAAAGCAGGTGCTGAGAACCAAAGGTGGCCCTTAGTCTCAGGAATCTGAAGGAACTTTGAGCAACATTGGACTTTCTTCAATTCATAGAATGGGAGCTTGGGCCAACCCTAACAAGACCTTAATAGACAGGGAGAGAACTTTAAAAAAAATACAAATATAGGATCATATTAAACAGACTATTTTGTGTTCTTTTCCTCTTAATTACATAGTTTGATCACGTTTTAAATTGGCTGAAATTGGAAATCAGTCTTTGCCACAGGCCTGGGTCTGGGAACAGAAAAAAGGAAATTATTAGCAAGGAATGCATTGTTTTAGGCAAGTTTGCCCTCCTAAGGAGAATGGAAGGGGCCTGTTGGGTGGAATATCCCATTAGCGCTGGAATTACCTAATTCCAAGTTGACTGGTGAAAGGCTACATTGCTGGAGGAGGTTGTAACTAACAATTCAGTGTTACCCCTTGGTTTGCTAACATAGGGCCTTAACACAAGTGACTCCATTTGTGGCCTATTTCTTTTTAACAATTCCCCTTTTTGATCAGACTCTCAGCTTAACTGAAAGATGTGATCAAAATTTAAGGCATTAGTGCCACTCTCACCACTCTGTAGTTCTTGCAGATTTTGTTGATCCTCTGTATGGTATACACAGGTCATGGCTTCAGGTTCATAATCTTTAAGTGGTCATTCTCTTTGTTCCTTTTCTGATGTTCTGGTCTTAGGGAGATCATTCGGTCGGTGGTTAGTCGCTGCAAACTTGCATTGAAAGCTTTTGAGCGAATACAATGCACAAGGGAGATTATTATGATTATAATAAATGGGATAATTCCTAATGTTTGGAGTACAATTTGGAACCATGGTCCCCAAGACCCAAGCCAATGAAAATAAAATAAGTCAAAGAAAGACCTCATTGAAGGAGTCACCATTTTAAGCCAAGTAGGTTGTTCAGTGATCTTATGTAACTGAGTTTCAGCTTCCCCAGAATTGTTAATCCAGGTGCAGCAAGTGGTGTTGGCTACAGCACAGACATTTCCCTACTAAGCCAAAAGATAATCAAGGTCTATGCCATTGTCAAGAACAACTTTCAGAAAGAGAAATTAAGGAAAAAATCCTATTTACCATCACATCAAAAAGAATAAAATACCTAGGAATAAATCTACCTAAGGAGGTAAAAGACCTGTACTTGGAAAACTATAAGACACAGATGAAAGAAACTGAAGATGACACAAATAAATGGAAATATACAGCATGTTCATGGATTGGAAGAATGAATATTGTTTAAATGACCGTACTGTCCAAGTCAATTTATAGACTCAGTACAATCCCTGTCAAAATACCAAAGGCATTTTTTACAGAACTAGAACAAATAATTTAAAAATTTGTACAGAAATACAAAAGAACCTGAATAGCCAAAACAATCTTGAGAAAGAACAGAACTGGAGGAATCAAGCTCCCTGACTTCAGACTATACTACAAAACTACTGTAATCAAAACAGTATGGTACTGGCACAACCACAGACACATAGGTCAATGGAACAGAATAGAGAGTCTAGAAATAAAACCACAAACTTACGGTCAATTAATCTATGACAAAGGAGGTAAGAATATACAAGGCAGAAAAGACAGTATCTTCAATAAGTGGTGCTTGGAAAACTGGATGCCTACATGTAAAAGAATGAAATTAGAACACTCTCTAACACGATATACAAAAATAAACTCAAAATGGATTAAATGGAGGCAGAGTCAAGATGTCAGTGTGGGAAGATGCTGAGTTAGCATCTCCCCACAACTAGCGCTCCTGTCGGCCACTGGTGGAAGACCCTGACACCCAAGGAGACGGGAGGAACCCCCAAGTGGGGGGACTGAAGGGTGAGGAGAAGTGGAGGCTAGACAGGATCGGCGCCCCTGAGGCCAGGGAGATCAGGAGAGGCAGGTGGGAGGGGTCCTCCGGGAGGAGTGGGAGAGAAGCGGAGGGCGATCACCCAGCCCACTCAGGCCCAAGGAGCCTGCCGAGCTCAAAGGCCGGTCCCCTGGCCTCCAAAGCCCCCTCCAGGCTGCATGGGTCCTTGGGGACATAGGTGGAGGTCAGGGAGATCAGGAGAGGCAGGTGGGAGGAGCCATCAAGGAGGAGCATGAGAGGAGTGGAGGGTGTTTTCCCTGCTCACTTGGGCCCGGGGAGCTTACTGAGCTCCCAGGTGGGTCCCCTGCCCTCCAAGGTCCCCCCCTCCCCCCAGCCGCATTGGCCCTGGGGGCATAGGAAGGAGGCCAAGGGGAGAATAGGAGAGGCAGGAGGGAGAGACCCTCCAGGACTGGAGGAGCAGGAGAGGAGAGGAGGGCATTTGCCCCACCAACTCGAGCCCAGGAATCCTGCTGGGCTCCCAGGTGAGGTCCCCCATTCTCTGAGACCAGGGGTGGGGGGAACGTCTGGGCCCCTTCTGTTCTATTAAGCCTAAGTCCCACCCCCACAGCCTTTTCCAGCCGTGTGGGTCCTAAGAATAGGCACCACCCACCACCCAAACCTCACCCTTGCTTAGGCCCTGCCCTTCACAGCCAAGCCCTTTCCCCCCCGCTTTTTTTCCCTCCTCCTTTTTTATTACTGTTGTAATACGGTTGTACCTTCTAGTTGTTGATTCATCTATATTTTTATTTTTATATTCTTTCTAATGTATCTTTTAGTTTCCTAGTCTAATTTTATTTTTTACTTTGTTATTGTTCTCTCTTTTTTCTTTTTGCCACCCTATGCAGCTTGCAGGATCTTGGTTCACGAGCCAGGGGTCAAGCTGAAGCTCCTGTAGTGGGACCTCCAAGTCCAAACCACTGGACTAACAGAGAAACTCAGACCTCAGGGAATATTCATCACAGTGAGGTTTCACGGAGGCCCTCATCTCAGCACCAAGACCCAGCTCTACCCAATAGCCTACAAACTCCAGTGCTGGAAGCCTCAGGCCAAACAATCTCAGGCCAAGTAAGGCAGAAACACAATCCCACTCACAATCCCACTTTTTTTTTTTTTTGTTAAAAAAAAAAAAGGAGAGAGACGGCAAAAAAAATATGTCACAGATGAAGGAGCAAGGTAAAAACCTACAAGACCAAATAAATGAAGTGGAAACAGGCAATCTACCTGAAAAAGAATTCAGAATAATGAAGTAAAAATGATCCAGAATCTCGGAAATAGAAAGGAGGCACAGATTGAGAAAATACAAGAAATGATTAACAAAGGTCTAGAAGAACTAAAGAACACACAAACAGAAATAAACAACACAATAACTGAAATGAAAAATACACTAGAAGGAATCAATAACAGAATAACTGAGGCAGAAGAACGAATATGTGAGCTGGAAGACAAAATGGTGGAAATAATTGCTGAGGAGCAGAATAAAGAAAAAAGAATGAGAAGAATTGAAGACAATCTCAGAGACCACAGGGACAACACTAAACACATGAATATTCGAATTATAGGGGTCCCAGAAGAAGAAGAGAAAAAAGAAAGGGTATGAGAAAATATTTGAAGAGATTATAGTTGAAAACTTCCCTGACATGGGGAAGGAAGTAGTCACCCAAGTCCAGGAAGCACAGAGAATCCCATACAGTATAAACCCTGTAACATAAACAACCATGAAAGGAGAAATCAACAGTAACACAATAATGTAGGGGACTTTAACACCCCACTTACACCAATGGACAGATCATCCAAACAGTAAATAAAGAAGGAAACACAAGCTTTAAATGACACTGTAGACCGGATAGATTTAATTGATATTTATAGAACATTCCACTCAAATGTGGCAGAATACACTTTCTTCTCAAGTGCACATGGAACATTCTCCAGGACAGGTCACATCTTGGGTCACAAATCAAGCCTTGGATAATTTAAGAAAATTAAAATCATATCAATGCTATGACACAACGCTATGACCACAATGCTATGACACTGGAAATCAATTACAGGAAAAAAACTGTAAAAAACACAAATACATGGAGGCTAAACAGTGTGCAACTAAATAACCAAGAGATTACTGAAGAAATCAAAGAAGAAATTTAAAAATACATAGAAACAAATGACAACAAAAACACGACAACCCAAAACCTATGGGATGCAGCAAAAGTGGTTCTAAGATCAAAGTTTATAGCAATTCAATCTCACCTCAAGAAACAAGAAAAATCTCAAATAAACAATCTAACCCTACACTTAAAACAACCAGAGAAAGAAGAACAAAGAAAACCCAAAGTCAGTAGAAGGAAAGAAATCATAAAGATCAGAGCAGAAATAAATGAAATAGAAATGAAGAAAACAATAGCAAAGATCAAAAAAACTAAAAGCTGGTTCTTTGAGAAGATAAACAAAATTGATAAACCCTTAGCCAGACTCATCAAGAAAAAAAGGGAGAGGATGCAAATCAGTAAAATTAGAAATTAAAAAGGAGAAATCACAACAGAAACCACAGAAATACAAAGGATTATAAGAGACTACTACAAACAACTATATGCCAATAAAATGGACAACCACAAAGAAATGGACAAATTCTTGGAAAGGTACAATTTTCCAAGACTGAACCAGGAAGAATCAGAAAATATAAACAGACCTATCACAAGTAATGAAATTGAAACCGTAATTAAAAATCTTTCAACAAACAAAAGTCCAGGACCAGGTGGCTTCACAGGTGAATTCTATCAAACATTTAGAGACGAGCTAACACTGATCCTTCTCAAACTCTTCCAAAAAATTGCAGAAGGAGAAACACTCCCAAATTCATTCTACAAAGCCACCATCACCCTGATACCAAAACCAGAAAAAGACATCACAAAAAAAGACAATTATAGACCAATATCACTGATGAACATAGATGCAAAAATCCTGAGGAAAATACTAGCAAACAGCATCCAACAACACATTAAAAGGATCATACACCATGATCAAGTGGGATTTATGCCAGGGATGCAAGGATTCTTCAGTATACACAAATCAGTCAATATGATACTCCACATCAACAAACTGAAGAATAAAAACCATATGATCATTTCAATAGATGCAGAAAAAGCTTTTGAAAAATTCAACACCCATTTATGATAAAAACTCTCCAGAAAATGGGCATAGAGGGAACCTACCTCAACATAATAAAGGCCATATATGACAAACCCACAGCAAGCATCATACTCAATGGTGAAAAACTGAAAGCATTTCCACTAAGATCAGGAACAAGACAAGGATGTCCTCTCACCACTCTTATTCAACATGGTTTTGGAAGTCCTAGCCACGGCAATCAGAGAAGAAAAAGAAATAAAAGGAATACGAATTGGAAAAGAAGAAGCAAAACTGTCACTGTTTGCAGATGACAGGATACTATGCATAGAAAGTCCTAAAAATGCCACCAGAAAACTACTAGAACTAATTGGTGAATTTGGTAAGGTTGCAGGATACAAAATTAATGCACAGAAATCTCTGGCATTCCTATACACCAACAACGAAAAATCAGAAAGAGAAATTAATGAAAAACTCCCATTTACGATTGCAACAAAAAGAATTAAATACCTAGGAATAAACCTGCCTAAGGAGGTGAAAGACTTGTGCTCAGAAAACTAAAAAACACTGATGAAAGAAATCAAATGACATAAACAGATGGAGAAATATACCATGTTCTTGGATTGGAAGAATCAATATTGTGAAAATGACTATACTACCCAAAGCAATCTACAGATTCAGTGCAATCCCTATCAAACTACCAATGGCATTCTCCACAGAATTAGAACAAAAAGTTTTACAGTTCGTATGGAAACACAAAAGACCCTGAATAGCCAAAGCAATCCTCAGAAAGAAAAACGGAGTTGGAGGAATCAGACTCCCCAACTTCAAACTATGCCACAAAGCTACAGTAACCAAGACAGTATGATACTGGCACAAAAACAGAAATATAGATCAATGGTACAGGATAGAATACCCAGAGATAAACCCATGCACATATGGTTACCTAATTGAGGACAAAGGAGGCAAGAACGTACAATGGAGAAAAGACAGCCTCTTCAGTAAGTGGTGCTGGGAAAATTGGACAGCTACATGTAAAAGAATGAAATTAGAACACTCCTTAACACCATACCCAAAAATAAACTCCAAATGGATTAAAGGCCTAAAGGTAAGACAAGACACTATAAAACTCTTAGAAGAAAACATAGGAAAAACACTCTTTTACATAAACCACAGCAAGATCTTTTTTAACCCACCTCCTAGAGTAATGGAAATAAAAACAAAAGTAAACAAATGGGACTTAATTAAACTTAAAAGCTTTTGCACAACAAAGGAAACCATAAACAAGACATAAAGACAACCCTCAGAATGGGAGAAAATATTTGCAAATGAAACAAGAGACAAAGAATTAGTCTCCAAAATATACAAAGAGCTCATGGAGCTCAATATCAGAAAAACAAACAATCCAATTTAAAAAATGGGCGGAAGACCTAAATAGACATTTCTCCAAAGAAGACATACAGATGGCCAAGAGGCACATGAAAAGTTGTTCAGCATCACTAATTATTAGAGAAATGCAAATCACAACTACAGTGAGGTATCACCTCACACCAGTCAGAATGGCCATTATCAAAAAATCTAGAAACAATAAATGCTGGAAAGGGTGTGGTGAAAAGGGAACCCTCCTGCACTGTTGGTGGGAATGTAAAATGATACAACCACTATGGAAAACAGTATGGAGGTTCCTTAAAAAACTAAGAATAGAACTACCATATGACCCAGTGATCCCGCTACTGGGCATATACCCTGAGAAAACCATAATTCAAAAAGACACATGTACCACAATATCCACTGTTTACAATAGCCAGGTCATGGAACTAATCTAAATGTCCATCGACAGATGGATGGATAAAGAAGATGTGGCACATATATACAATGGAGTATTCCTCAGCCATAAAAAGAAACAAAATTGAGTTATTTATAGTGAGGTAGATGGACCTAGTGTCTGTCATACAGAGTGAAGTAAGTCAGAAAGAGGAAAACAAATACCGTATGCTAACACATATATATGGAATCTAAAAAAAAAAAGATGGTACTGATGAATCTAGTTGCAGGGCAGGAATAAAGATGTAGACATAGAGAATGGACTTGTGGACACGGGGTGGGAGGGGGAAGCTGGGACAAAGTGAGAGTAGCATTGATGTATATACACTACTGAATGTAAAATAATTAGCTAGTGGGAAGCAGCAGAATAGCACAGGCAGATCAGCTCGGTGCTTTGCGATGACCTAGAGGGGTGGGATAGGGAGGATGGGAGGGAGGCTCAAAAGGGAGGGGATATGGGGACATGTGTATGCATATGGCTGATTCACTTTGGTGTACAACAGTAACTAACGCAGTGTTGTGAAGCAATTATACTCCAATGAAGATCTATTAAAAAAAAAAGAGCTTAAAGGAAAAGAAAAAAAAGAACCAGGGGGCTTTAAAAAAAAAAAAGGATTAAACACCTAAATGTAAGACAAAGAACCATAAAATTCTTTGAGGAGGAAAACATTGGCAGAACACTCTTTGACATAAATTGTAGCAATATTTTTTTGGATCTGTCTCCTAAAGCAAAGGAAATAAAAGCAAAAATAAATAAATGGAACCTAATTAAACTTAAAAGCTTTCGCACAGCAGAGGAAGCCATCAACAAATCGAAAAGACAAACTACTGAATGGGAGAAAATATTTGCAAATGATATGACCAATAAGGGGTTAATATGCAAAATATATAAACAGCTCATACAACTCAACATCAAAAAAACAAACAACCCAATTTAAAAATGGGCAGAAGAGCCCAATAGACATTTTTCCAAAGAAGACATACAGATGGCCAACAGGTGTATGAAAAGATGCTCAACATTGTTAATCATCAGTTAAATGCAAATTAAAACCACAATGAGATATAAACTCACTCCTGTCAGAATGACTATCATCAAAAAGAACACCAACAAATGTTGGTAAGGATGTGGAGAAAAGGGAACCCTTGTACACTGTTGGTGAGAATGTAAATTGGAGCAACCACTGTGGAAAACAGTATGGAGGTTTCTCAAAAAACTGAAAATAGTACTATCATAAGACCCAGCATTTCCTCTCCTGGGTATACATCCCCAGAAAATGAAAACATAAATTCGAAAAGATACATGTACCCCAATATTCATAGCAGCACTATTCACGATAGCCAAGATATAGAAGCAACCTAAATGTCCATAAACAGAAGAATGGATAAAGAAGATGTGGTATATATATATATATATACACACACATATACATAAACACAATGGAATACTACTCAGCCATAAAACAAAATGAAATTTTGCCATTTGCAACAACATAAATGGACTTGGAGGGTATTATGCTAAGTGAAATAAGTCAGACAGAGAAAGACAAATACTATTTGATATCACTAATATGTGAAATCTAAAAAATAAAACAACACTAGTGAATATAATAAAAAAGAAGCAGACTCACAGATATAAAGATAAAACTAGTGGTTAACAGTGGGGAGAGGGAAGAGAGGAGGGACAATATAGTGGTAGGGCATTAAGAGGTCCAAACTATTATGTATAAAATAAATAAGCTACAAGGATCTATTGTACAACACAGGGAATATAGCCAATATTTTATAATAATTATACATGGAGTATAACCTTTAAAAATTGTGAATCACTATATTGTATACCTCTAACTTATATAATATTGCACATCAGCTATACTTCAACTTTTATTAATGTACCTTAAAAAAAAAAAGAACAACTTTGGCCAGAGACTAAGGATTCATGCTGGGCAGCTACTGTCTTAGCAATAGATTCTGTAATATCGTTAAGAATTAAGGAGAGATTTCTGATCATATTCTCATTTACATTAATCCTGACCAGGGAAGTATGACCTGCAAAAGGAAGTGCATCCTGAGTCATGTACACCTCCTGGCAGGTTCTTTACAACTTGACCGTGTAAGTCCAGGGGAGTTGACTAGTGAGGTGTCCCAGTTCATTTGTGAACATTTAGAGGCACAGTTAGATAAGTTAAGGGACAAGGCTCACCTGTGTGCTAGCTACCTAGTCATTTACAGGCCCAAGGAGAATGACAACCACCACAGACTAAGATAAATCCTTTCAGGCACAAACAACTTCCACTAAGGTGGTACACATTCACAGGCATTGTTACATTTGTCTCTTCAAGCCAGGGGTCAGTCAGGTTTTATCCTAGCCTGAAATGAAAAAGTTGTTCTAAGTTCCAGAGGTTACCCTCATTAGTAATGGACTGAGAGATATGGATGATGGTGTTATCTTTCCAGGCCAATGCCAGAGTAAAGAAAATAAGGGGACTAAGAAAAGGTTTCTAATATTTAAAGTATGAAGTCTTGACCCAGTGTCTTGGGGGGAAGCAGTCCACCTCGATGTCAGCTACTTTTCTTCCTAGTCAATTTGATTTGGAGGTCTCCAGAATTTGTACAAGACCAGATGTCAGGTGGAGCCTTTTTAGCTGTAAGATGTGTACCCAAGGCTCAAGTCCTTGAGGTTTGACTGCCATCTGAGTAGTGAGGAGGACCTGCTACAGTTCCTTCCAAAGGCTTTTTTTTTTTGGCCACACCGCACGGCATGTGGGATCTTAGTTCCCTAACCAGGGATTGAGCCCGTGCCCCCTGCATTGGAAGGGCAGAGTCTTAACCACTGAACTGCCAGGGAAGTCTCCTTTCAAAGACATTTAAAGATAGTCTTTATTCTTACTGATTCCAAATCAGGAGGGTGAGAGAAAACTGGAAATGTTAGTTTGGAGAGTCATAGCCAAATATTTGAGGAAATTAGAAAAATTCAGGATCCAGTCCAATTTACACGTATATAAGAAAACCTCAAAGACAATTAACAGGATTAGAATCTAATATAGACAATGATGCAAACATAACTTTTCTCTCTACAATTATTCCCATTTCTTTTTTCTAAGGGTAATCACAGTGAAACTAATTTGTTTGCATTAAACTTGGCCTGATTATTTACATAAGTGCAGCAAAAATTGTGAATGACCATATAAGCTCTTTTTAAACACTGTTTTTCTGGAACCTTGTAAGCAAGGTAACAGGCCGATTTTTCCAAGCAGTTGCTTAAAGCTGTCTGGTCATATCTGAGTTTATTAATATCTCTCTCAAATACCTTTAGTTTCTCTGTAAGAGGAAGCCAAAAGTGGATAACCTTATGTTCAGTAATTAATGTTTTAGTGTTTTACCTTATTTGGAAATGATCTAGCCATTCAATAAATTCCCATCATATCACTTAGCAAAATTTTAAGGGTATGAGTTACCACAGAGATTTGGGAAACTATTTAAGTAGAAATATCATAAAACAATCATTGCAAAAATTTCATCTAAAAACTCTTACGTTACATCTATTTAATTCATTTGTTCTTAACACATATTTAGATAACCCACAAAAACTTCATGAAACATTAGACAAAGTCAGCCATCAACCCAAGCTAATTTTTTTTGCTGACAAATTTTGTAAGGGATAACATGAACTCATCTGACTAATAAACTCAGGTAGAGGACTTCCCTGGTGGCACAGTGGTTAAGAATCCACCTGCCAATGCAGGGGACATGGGTTCAATCCCTAGTCTGGGAAGATTCCACATGCCGTGGAGCAACTAAGCCCATGTGCCACACTACTGAGTCTGTGCTCTAGAGCCCACGAGCCACAACTACAGAGCCCACGTACCACAACTACTGAAGCCTGCGCACCTAGAGCCCGTGCTCCACAGCAAGAGAAGCCACTACAATGAGAAGTATGCGCACCACAACAAAGAGTAGCCCCCTTTCTCTGCAACTAAAGAAAGCCCGCATGCAGCAACGAAGACCCAACGCAGCCAAAAATAAATAAATTCTAAAAAAAGAAAGAAAAAAATAATTATAAAAAAATATTTTTAAATAAACTCAGGTAGAATAAAAGTTGTTTATCTTTATTATATTTAGTGTTGATAACTTTGAAGACACGCCTATTTTAATTAAACCAACAAACTAAACTAGGTTCAGTACCAAATATTTTTCCAGATCACATGAACCTGAAAAGCACTTGGGTTAGTTTTCACTATATTTCTGAGAATTTTTATGAATAATAAATTTATATAAGTGCTTGTTTATTTAAGCCAATTACATAGAGCTCTTTTACAGGTTAATTTTGGTAATATCATCTGGAGGTAGAAAATACCACACAGCTACAACACACACACACACATATATAGACACACATGACAGGCACAGTATACAGACAGGCACAAACTGATAGTTTAGTTTTTAAATTTTAGCCATAAGACAGGTATGATAATGTAAAATTCACTAGTTACAAAAGAACAGTTGGAATAAGTTAAGTTTATATGCTCAGATGGTTAAAACTTTTTCTACTAATATTTGTGGAGAAGACACATGATTTTTCATTCACCTAAATTTCAAATAACTTTTCCCCCTTTTGTTCTCCTTCTGATAAGAATTACCTTTCTGTAGTTTGTAGAATATTTACATCACAAAAGCACAGATACTTGTCTTAGGAGGCCTTAAAAAGAAAAATTCTTATTAGGCTCCAATATCAGCTTCCAATATTTTATCAGGTTTCAGGCAGGACAAACAGTAAATATTCCTGGCAGTATTAAATAACTCCATGGGCCCAAAAGGCATTCTCAAAGTGGTGCAAAGTTCCTACCTTCCCAAGATCCAGAGTCACCCCCAAAGGTAACCAAAAGAAAGATCTGACAGCCTGCATGTCCCGAGCAGGCAGAAAGCCAAGCCAAGCTTTTATTTTTAAAAAAGTAACTGTTTAATAGTCTCTTCAAAGTGGAAAGGCAATTTACACAGACGATTACTAAAATGAATACTCAAATACAGGAAGCTAGTGGGGAGAAGTAGGAATTACATCAGTCCTATAGTCTTTTGTTTTGGGTACCTTTTTTTTTTTTTTAATTTACGTTTCTTTTTTTTTTTTTTTTTTAATAAATTTATTTATTTATTTATTTTTGGCTGTGTTGGGTCTTCGTCTCTGTGCGAGGGCTTTCTCTAGTTGTGGCGAGCGGGGTCCACTCTTCATTGCGGTGCGCGGGCCTCTCACTGTCGTGGCCTCTCTTGTTGCGGAGCACAGGCTCCAGACGTGCAGGCTCAGTAGCTGTGGCTCGCGGGCCTAGTTGCTCCGCGGCATGTGGGATCTTCCCGGACCAGGGCTCGAACCCGTGTCCCCTGCATTGGCAGGCAGATTCTCAACCACTGCGCCACCAGGGAAGCCCTTGGGTACCTTTTATATCTATAATTTTTCATTAGCCTTTTGCAGCAAAATTTTCAAAGAAACTATTTTGGAATTTTGAAGCCTTGTGGCAGCTTCTGCATGTCAATTAAAATAGGTATCTCTTCTTTTAAGTGCACTTCTTAAATGATGTTATCTAATTAGAGTGTTCCTCATAATGACCACTGTAATTCTAGTTTGTAATTTTCAAGTGCTGGCGGCAGTTTGGTAGGATCCTAGTTGTAAATGGAGTTTAATCCTGTCAACAAAAAGTTAATCAATCTAAGAAAGAAATGGAAATTTTTATTCAAGCCAGACTTGAGGATTATATGCCAGGAAGAGCATCTCAGAAAGCTCTGAGAACTGTTCCACCCGTTAGAAGTCAAGGCAGGGATGGGGGGTGGGGTGGGGGGAAGATGAATTGGGAGACTGGGATTGATATATATACAGTAATATGTATAAAATAGATAACTAATAAGAACCTGCTGTATAGCAGAGGGAACTCCACTTTGCTGTACGGTAGAAACTAACACAACATTGTAAAACAACTATACCCCCAATAAATAAATAAATAAATAAATAAATAAATAAATAAATAAATAAATTTTTAAAAAGAAGTCAAGGCACAGGGACTTCCCTGGTGGTCCAGTGGCTAAGACTCTGCGCTCCCAATTCAGGGGGCCCGGGTTTGATCCCTGGTGAGAGAACTGGATCCCATATGCCGCAACTAAGAGTTCGCATGCCACACCTAAATATCCCGCATGCCGCAACAAAGATCCGGCATGCAGCAACAGAGATCCCGTGTGCCGCAACTAAAGACCCGACATAGCCAAATAAATAAACAAACAAACAAACAAACAAAAAGAAGTCAAGGCACAGTTATATAAGTTTTTTGAGACAAGGGACTGTACATCAAATGATGTGTTATTGACAGTTTACACAATCCAGATCTAAGTACCATATGACTCCTTACAAGATCAAGAAGGAATGTTATCTTTAAGGAGTTGTCTTGTTGATGCTAGGAGAATGTTTCTCTTCATGGATGAGCAGGTATTTCTGCCAATGGGGAGGTTTGGTGGATGCATAATGCAGGTACACAGTGCACAGTGAGGGGAGAGAGGAGATCAAAGGAGAGAGAAAGTTTTTGTTTAAATTTTTCTTGTCTGGCTATAAAATATGAATTTTATTTCACAATCCACATTTATGTCCAGCTATGTTTAGCCACAAATGGGGTATAACCCACATTTCTGTCCAGCCATATCTTAGGGTTCCCGACCTGGAGGTTACCAAGCCAAGCACTCCGGGCAGATTTTTTTCATTTTTGTAGATATTCATAACTTTCAGGACCACAGATCTTAGACATAAAATTAGCAGATGTGCAGGAAGATGGTATGCTTAACTCTTTGGATTTTAAGAATCCCACATTTTACTTAAAACAAAATTTTATTCACCTAAGACATCGTGCACTGGACCCAGTCCACTCAAATGAAACCAACAAAGTCTGGTTTTTAAGTAGAATCCAGTCCAGCTCTGGCTAGTAACCACCACCAATTCCCATGGAACTCTGGACTGAGGAAAAGGATTGAACCAGCAGACCTCAACAAATGAGGACTGCAAACTGGGGGCTCCACTTTGATGGGGAATTGCGCACTGACACTAACTATTCCCACATGGATCTTTGGGCAGAATCAAGCGCTGGGAATTGCAGTCTAAAAGGCTAGGGACTGGGCTTTTGGCAGAACTACCAGCTCAGTGGGGCGCCCGGCAGAACCGTCTGCCAGCTCAAGCTGACCTGCAAGGTAAAGAAAAGCCAATTAGATCAGGAGCTCAACGCAAAGAGAGCAGAACTCATAACTGAGAGGGACTTACACACAGCCCTCAAAAATGGCAAGAAAGTGAACTCAAAGGGTTTGAGGGGTACCATGCCTGTGTTTCTCGTTGACCCCAAATGCTGTCAAGTTCGCTTCAGATCCCACCACTGCCACCAAATCTGTTAAATAAAAATTCAACCAGGTAAATTTGAAGATCTAATTGACTTTATTAAATGACTCATGAATCGGGCAGCATCTCACCTAGCAAATAGAAAGAAGCTCCGTCAAGCTGCAGAAAACAAAAGGTTTTAAAGACAGAGAGGGAGCAGAAAAAAAGGAAATTATTAACAAAGAATGCGTTGTTTTAGGCAAGGTCACCCTCCTAAGGGGAAAAAGAAGGGGCCTATTGGGTGGACTATCTGATTAGTGCTGACTAGGTAATTCCAGATTGACTGGTTAAAGGTTAATTTCCTGAGAGAGGCTGTAACTGCAATTAGTTTAGGTATTAAGTTTGTTTTGCTGACATAGGGCCTTAACGCAGTGACTCTATTTGGGGCCTGTTGTTTCTTTTTAATAAAGTGTGCAACATAATGATTTGACATTTATTTATATTGTGAAATGATCACCACCATAAGTCTAGTTAACATCTATCACCACACATAGTTACAAAAATTTTTTTCTTGTGATGTTAACTTTTAAGATCTAGTCTCTTAGCAGCTTTCAAATATGTCCTTTAGTTTTCTAAGCTCCTTTGGTATAGCTTCCTTATACTTGACTCCTGAAAATGTGGATATTTAAAGAGGCAGCATGAAGTGATGAAATGAGGAGATTGGGTCTTGGAGACATGCAATCTTGTTTTGAATCTTGTTTTGTCTGGTTTTGAATAACCAAAGTACACAAGAGATGTGTGTTTTGGACACAGCTCTCTGAGGCTCAGTTTCCTCACATATAAAATGAGAATGAAAAGAAACACCTACTTCAAAGGGTAGCTTACAGATTAAATGAGATAATATAAAGCTCTCAGTAGTATCTGGCACTGGAACATAATGGCTAATAAATTTTATTTCCCTTCTTACATTTCTCCATGTACTAACCACCCACTTCCACCTGAGCTCACACGCACACACACACAATCACCTGTCAGAGAGAAACAGAGCCTTTCCTTCCTATAAGAAATAAACCCATCCTGCTTTAGGTCACTTCTTTTCCTACAGTGTATAAACTCTTTGCTCACTCTGAAGGAATAAAAACATCACTGCTTTTCTTACCATTCTTTCTGGCTCTTAGACATATGTTGCATTTTCCCTATCTTCTTTCAACACATGTACTTTATAATTGAAAGAGAAAATGCCAGGACATAGCAGACTGTTTTTTGCTAACTCTACTTATGATTGTCTCTGGACACACAAAACCCATATAGCAGAACTAAATTTTATATTCACATCTGAAGGCATGCTCAAAATTTTGCCTTTGATTTTTCCTAAAATGGTAATGGGTTTGCTCATGAATGGCCCCCATGAGTGGTCCACATCTTTTGTTTCACAGAGTTATTATATCTCACAGAGCTCAGTTGAGGAAATGAGAAAGTTAAAACAGTCAAAGGTATAGGCATTGAAAATCATAAAATTTGGGGCAAGATGACATGAAACTCTACCTGCCCCAAAAGAGATCCTCAACTGACCTACAAAGGAAGCATTTTCTCCTTCTGGCTTTAAGACTACAAGATGGTCTATAAGATATTTTTAGAGCCATTAACTCACATTTTTGCAGCCATTTGATAAAAACAAAAATAACAGGTGGAGATATTTCCAGAAAGCTCTCAGATACTATATTCTGAACACGATGCCTTTTAAGATCAGAGGCACATATCAGGAAGAGACTTTGGGGCTTCCAAAGATGTCCTGCAACAAGAGGGATAAAAATAAAGTGCAGAGGACGACTTCTGCTTGGCTGGGTGGGGAAGCCTTCATAGAAAAGGTCTCATTTAAGCTAAGCTTTGAAGGACAAGAAGAATCTCAATAGACAATGTGAGGAAGGACTCTTTCATGCCCAACATGTGAACCTGGATTTGTTAGAGAAGTTGTCTCTGCAGGTCAGAGTGCTAATTGACATAGCAGGTATAAGTATTAGTCCTTAAACTCTGATGGGTAAGAAATGGAACCTTATTTTCTACTTTTTTTTTTTTAGCCACGCCTAATGGCTTTCAGGATCTTAGTTCTCTGACCAGGGATTGAAACCCAGGCCCTTGCAGCGAAAGAGCCAAGTCCTAACCACTGGACCGCCAGGGAATTCCCGGAACCTTGCTTTCTATATTTTAATTTCTACTCCAAGTTCTCACTATGCTGAGGTAGTAGAGACTTAATTTTAGTAACTGCTGAGAGCCCCTCTTTTTCCATAGTTGTATCTAAGTTCCATAAAGTAAATAATATTAATACCAAGACGTTGCGGATAGGATAGGTAGGGAATCTAGTCCTCGGTCATTATCAACAGGTTCTGACATCTGCTGAGATGTCCATCATCCCCTTTTTGTCCCCAACCAACTGTCCTCAAAGTTGCTACTGAGCAGGTCCTTACTCCTACCCACAAAGCCCTTTTAGGAGTAAGGCTCTCTCCAGCTACATGGTGTACATTTTTGGTTGCTGCTCCAGGATCCATGTGATCCCTCCCCATTATGTAGTAGCCAGGTGAGTGGGGTGGGATTGCCATAAGCCACCACCCCTCCCAACAAGTTCCACTGGCAGATCCTGACTGGCTCAGGCATAATCCCATCCTTCTTGCCTTGATGGCAATTCGATAGCCATAGTGCTTCTTTTTTTCTTCCTTTCTTTCCTTTCTTTTTTTTTTTGGCAGCGCCCGACGGCTTGTGGGATCTTCGTTCCCCAACCAGATTGAACCCGGGCCCTCGGCAGTGAAAGCACCGAGCCCTAACCACTGGACCACCAGGGAACTCCCCATAGTGGTTTTTTAGGGATGAGTATGTCAGTGAGGTTGGTCCAGGAGTATTTTCCATGGTTGGGAAAAGAGAAGTTCTCTTTCTGAACAGGTAGATATGTAAGGCCTGGAACTGATACAGACATTTTGCTGTTAGGAGGGAAGCCAGCCTGAGGACAAAGCCAATACCCATAAGAGAACAGAAATGGAGCCAGTGCCTGATCAAATCACCCTGTTTCTGAGCTTTATTACTGAGCCAATAAAACCCATTTATTGTCTGAATCAGTTTGACTTGGATTTTTTATTACTTCTATACAGAAGCATTCTAAACACTCCAGTCTACTTCCGGGGCACTCCTGACGCATTGAAAACATTCTGTTTTTTCTGGAGTCACTGGGGCTCGGAGAACTCTGAGAGGCTGTTCAAATCTTATCTATTATGTATACCACATAACCATTTCTTTTATACTGTCATGCTGCCTCCGACAGCTATACCCAGAAGAGGGGGCATAGTTCTCCCCTTTTCTTATATCTCACAAAGCTGTTTATTGGGGAGGTGGGGTGTAAACTTATACCTCATCCCTAGAACTCAGTCTGGTGGGAAATCAGGTCTCCATGACCTACTTAACAAGAAAGCTCTCACTAGTTCCACTCCCATCTTTACCTCTTTCCCTGTCCTGAGGCTTCCTTTCCTACCTGGGGAGGGAGAGTGGGCAGTAGTGTGTAGTCTGCTCATCCTGTACCTCCAAATCATTTGTCTCTCCTTTGGGTCCTTTTCCTTTCCTTGGCTGAATTGTTGGAGGCATGGGGAAGTAAAGGCCAAAGCATGACATACGACAGTAAAAAACAGAAAAGAAAGGGAGAATCATCACAGGGCAGTGCTCTCTGTTCAGAGCAAGGTCTGGAACAGAAATAAATACCATATAAAGGTTGACTCCAAAATTTATATTTGAAGCCCTATCTTTCCCCTGAACTAGACAATATATTCAACCCTCTACTCAACGTTTCTACTCTGATGCCTAACAGACATCTCACACTTCACCTGCCTAAAATGGAAATCATCCTAGCAGTTTCCTCCATCCATATGTGCTGCCATAGCCCTAAATGTCCCCCAGACCATGCTTTGTGGTTAAAGCCCTTGAGAGGCACCTTCTGTGACATGTCCAAGGAAGGCTCCTCCTAGAAATAGATGTTGTATGGCATCAAACAACAGGTATCTCCACTGTTCTGTCACCACTAAACCCTGTCCTCTTGCCTAAGCTCTCATTGCACGTGTCCCTGCAGAGCTCTGCCTGTTGGGTCCTAGTGTCTAAGAGTATCCCCTAAATCCACCTTCTGCACCCACAGTCATTGACAGTGAACTTGACTGATAAAAGTACAGCCCCTAGCAGAGAAATACAAGCCAATAACGAACCTCTTACTGCACAGGGTCTCCAGTCTGATGTCTGTTTCAGCACCACAGGGATAGATGATGGTTTTGGGAGGCCTGAGGCCTACCTAATTAAACAACCACTTTAAGAAAAACAATACAAATATTATATTATGAACAAAAATCAGGTGCAAAAATGAATACTTCAAATAAGAAATCAAATTATAATTTTTAAAAGCTGAAAAATTCCACAAATATTACTACATACAGATAACTAATATAAATTTCTGAAATACCTACATAATATTTATAAAAGTTTTAATATTTGTTTGTCTTTAAGTTGACATATTATAAAATTAACTTTGCTTTGACGTGCAGTTTATGAACTTTAACAGATATTAATTCATGAAACTGCTAACACAATTAAGATATAGAACAGTTAATCACAACCAAATTCCCTCACCCTGCCTCTTTGTAGTCAAACCCACCCTTCAACCCGAACCACTGGAAAATACTGATTTGTTTGTCTTTCACATAGTTTTATCTTTTCCAGAGTGTCATAAAAATCATACACTATGGAAATTTTTTGGACTAGCTTTTTCCAGTCAACAAAATGCCTTTGGGATTCATCCAAGTTATTGCGTGTATATATAGTTCAGTCCTATTTACTGTTGAATCCCCCTCCCCACCGCAAAAGCCTGCTTTTCCCATCGTTGTTGATGGCAACTTTATCCTTCTAGTTGTTCAAGCCAAAAACTTGATTCCTCCTTTTCTTTCAACCCCACACCCAATCCATTAGGAAATCAGGTTAGGGACTTCCCTGGTGGGCCAGTGATTAAGAATCCATGCTTCCATTAGAGGGTACAAGGGTTCGATCCCTGGTTGGGGAATTAAGATCACACATGCTGCATGGTGTGGCCAAGAAAAGAAAGAAAGAAAGAAAATTTAAATTAAAAAAAAGAAAGGCAATCAGGTTAGCTTTACCTTTATTTTTTATTTATTTATTTTTATTTTTTTGCTACATCGTGCAGCTTGCGGGATCTTAGTTCCCCTACAAGGGATTGAATGCCGGCCCCAGCAGTGAAAACGTTGAGTCCTAACCATTGGACCGTCAGGGAATTCCCTAGCTCTACCTTTAAAGTATATTGAGAATCCAATCACTTCTCAGCACCTCCGCTGCTACCACCCTGATCAGACACACATCATCTCTCACCTGGGATACTACAACAACTTCCAACCTGGTCCCTGGACTCCTACCCTTGGCTTCCCTACTATTTATTCTCAAGATAGCAGCTGCAGTGGTCCTTTTGAAAACATAAGTCAAATCATGAGATGTTTCTGCTCAAAATTCTTCACAGCCTCCCCATTCCATCAGAGTGAAAGCCAAAGTCCATCTAATGGCTTACAAAAGCCCTACACAATCTGGTCCCCTCTTACCTCTCAACTCTGTCTCCTACTTCTCTCCTCGTTCATTCTGCTTCAGCCACACTGGCATTCTTCTCCTCAAACACACCAAGAATGATTCCACCATAGAGTCTACCTGTTTTCTCTACCTGGAATTCTCTAATTCCACTGTCTAATTACCCACCTCCTTTAAGACTTTGATGAAATCTCCCTTTTTCAATGAGGTTAACCCTGACTACTCTATTTAATACCATAACCTTCCCTATCCCAACTCCAGGCACTACTGATCCCTCTTAAACTGCATTAGTTTTCATCATAGGCCCATTACCTTCTAATATACTATGTAATTAACTTATACACTATGCTATTGTTTACTGTGAGATTCCCCAATAGAATACTGGCTCCATGAGGGCAGGGACTTCTGTCTATTTTATTCACTGATGTATCCCAAGCACCTAGTGCAGAACCTGGAACACAGGAAGCACTCAATATATGAGTGAATTAAGAAGGGAAAATATAAATTCTGGGGCTTAATCGTTTCTTTCAGACAGAGCAAGTCAGTCAATAAAATGCACAAACTTCCAAGTTCTCTTAAGTCTTGAGGACTCCCGTCAATAGCCTCAACTCTCTGAGCTGAGAAACAGAGGGCAACATCTGTGACTTTTTATTTTGCCCTTCACTTAGCAGTGGCTTGTAGCCTCAGGATCGTGCATGGTTAAATATGTACTAGAGACGAGAGAACACCAACACCTGCTGGGCCAAGGCTCACTGAGGAAAACAGTGCAGGTGGTGCATGACATACAAAACTAACACAGTGGCCCTGGCTGGTCAGTATTCCTTCTCCACCTTGTTGACACCTCACACCCTCACCTTCCAGTATCCAGAAAGGCTCCACCTTTTTTTCCTGGTACTCTGAGAGGGATGGTTATACCCCGGCAATAGGGTAATGAAATTCCCCCTTATTGAATGCCTATTATGTGCTAGACATTATTTCACTTAACTATACAGATATGTATGAGCAAATTTAATCTGAGAAGTAAGAAAATGCAGAAACAAAGGAAAGCAGTCAAGCAAGACTAAGTTCCTAATCCAGGGGCTCCAAAGGCTAATGTAGTCTATGACAGATGCTCACAAATTGTTTAAGGAAGCAATAACAACCTTAAGTGTTAGAGAATAGGGCAGAGTCTCCCTACTCCTTTATGTAGTGATTAAGCATGGGCTGCCTGCCAAAGTCACAAACTTCATCAGTTGGTGGTTCCATAAATATATGAATCTGGTTTCCTGGTCCCTTCCCATCTTCTGACTATCTATCTTTGATCTGCCACCTTACCTCCTCACCTCATTGCTCTCCAGCCAGCTCATCAAGGTTGGAAGCTATGTTTTGCATCCCCAAAGCTCACATGTTAGTTTCACCCACATATTGAGGAAGACCAGCTTAAATATTATTTGAGTAACTTTCATGTATCCAACAAATATTTATTGAGCACCCACTATAAGCCAAGCTCTTCTATAGGTATTAATGATTCAGCAAATAGGAGACACACATCCCTGTTCCCAAGGAGCTTCCATTCTAGTAGAGGGGAAATGAGACTAGACAATTTATTTAAAGATCAAAATATTAGGTAGTGAAAAATGCATTGTGGACAGTTAAGAACATCTATGAAGAAGTGACAGTTAAACTAAGATCTGAAGGCCAAGATAAAAGTTCTCTTGCCAAGATTATGAGGAAGTACATTCTAGGCAAAGAAAACAGTTAGTGCAAAGGTCTTGAGGTTGGAACAAGCTTGGGGTGTGTGAGGCAGGGAAAGAGGCTACTGTGGCTGAAGGAGAGTTGGCAGAAAGGAGAATGTCCATGGATGGGGTAGAGGAGGTGATTGGGGCTTGGTCAGAGGTTATGAGGACTCGAGTAAAGAGTGTAGATTTAATCTAAGTGCTAATGAAACTGAGCAGGTCTCAGGCCTTCCCAGGGAGAGATCCCCTTTGTCCCCCACCTCTTGTGTATAGAAAAGCTTTAGCCTCCTAGGTCTTCCTAAGTTCCAAAGAGCAAATTTAATCAAAGAAGTAAGAAAATGCAGAAACAAAGGAAAGCAGTCAAACAAGACAAAATAATAATAGTTTAGCCATAAAACAAAGTCAAGGACTTTTAGTTCCTCCTCAAGAGCTATAGATTAGATCCTGAGCCATATCCTTGAGTTGTTTTGCAGATACTAAAAGCTCCACCAGGTGAAAAAAGTTAACTGCATGCTGACCATCAGCACGTAGACCCCAGATTGGTTGGAACCAGAAGTTTAATGAAAGAGATTCCAGAATCATCATCCTGTGACCTCACCATCAACCAATCAGAGAACTGTGCACAAGCTGATCAGGCACTCTGCAACAAACATCCCTAATGTTACCTTTAAAAACTTTTCCCTAAAGGCCATTGGGGAGTTTGGGTATTTTGAGCACAAATTGCCCATTCTCATTGCTTGGCAACCTACAATAAACTCTGTACTTCCCTTCACCACAACCTGGTGTCAGTAAATTGGCTTTGCTGTGCATCAGGCGAACAGGCCCAAGTTCAGTTAGGTAAAACTTTTGGCAACCACGAAGGGACCCCCAACCTAAGTGAGTGTCTGGCCAGTGGCAGCTCTCAGATCCTGTCCAGCAGCTGCCTGAGCACCTTTGTCTTACGGATAACAATGAGCACTTGCTTCTAACCAGGCATTACTGGCCCTCAGCACTTTCAATTTTGGGTTGAAGGAAACAAGGTTCTGGTCTTGTTGTGAAGGTTCTGGTCTTGTTTTGTAAGACATCTCTGGTAAGTGGTGGAACCTCACATGTGATGACACAAGGATATTCTTCCCTCCTGGGTTGCCTTGACTGGAATTTTTCCTTTTGAGGGGGAGAAGGCATAGGACTTGGTCATATGGTTCTGGTCCCCAGGTGGAGCACCATTTTAATTTGATTTTCCTCTCTGGGCCAAGGAGTTTCTCGGTCATCCAGCACCATCCAGTGAAACTCCCTGTTAGACCTAAGCTCGTCTGAACCCTCATCTGGGATAGTAGGTAGGAAATCCTCCAGTCTCACACTAGGTAAATGTGACCCTGAGAGGCTGCTGAGCACTGGGTTACCTGGTTCTGGTCTGTCTATTTCTGGTAATACAAGCCATATGAAAGAAAAAATGGGAAATTAGATCTCTATTCCATCTTGTAGTCCCCTAGGGTGTATTTTACAAAATTGGGAAATTTTCAGCTATGCTTCTATGAAAAGAAAGAAGATGATTTCTTTTTAACACCATGTGGCCACAGTATTCTTTAGACTTTGGAGGAAAATGACTTGATAAAATATTTTTTCAAAACTCTGACCCTGGGCTTCCCTGGTGGTGCAGTGGTTAAGAATCCGCCTGCCAATGCAGGGGACACGGGTTCAAGCCCTGGTCCGGGAAGATCCCACATGCCGCGGAATAGCTAAGCCCTTGTGCCACAACTACTGAGCCTGTGCTCTAAAACCCGCGAGCCACAACTACTGAGCCCTTGTGCCACAACTACTGATCCTGTGCTCTAAAACCCGCGAGCCACAACTACTGAGCCCATGTGCCACAACTACTGAAGCCCGTGTACTTAGAGCCCATGCTCCACAACAAGAGAAGCGACCACAATGAGAAGCCCACGCACTGCAATGAAAAGTAGCCCCTGCTCGCCGCAACTAGAGAAAGCCCACATGCGACAACAAAGACCCAACGCAGCCAAAAAAAACAAAAAAAAACCCCTGACTCCAAGAGCACAAAAGTATTCCTAAGAGAAAGGTTATAACTGTTATCATGTCCTTGAAATGCAAACACAAGCCACATTGCCTGAGACTATGGCCTTGGGTTAATTAGTAGAATTTAAAACTGAATTTAAAAAAAAAACAAGAGGGGGAAGAAGCTTTTTAAACTCAAGTGAGTAAATTTAACTTATTCCAACTGTTATTTATAAACTAATAAGTTTTATGTTGAAATACCTGATTCATGACTAAGTTGCAAAATGAAGTTATGAGGGAGTGGCCTAGTGGTTAAGATTCCGGGCTTTCACTGCCACGACCTGGGTTCTCTGGTCAGGGAACTGAGATTCTGCAAGCCACACATTGCAGCCAAAAAAAAGGGAAAAAAAGCTATGAGATCTCTAGTTCTGTCTTTATTTAAAAATCAATCTGTAAATGAGCGCTATTTAATTGGCTTAAAGGAAATTAAGCACTTATATAAATTCTCAGAAATATAAAAGAAACTAAGCCAAATGAATTTCAGATTCACATGATCTGGGGAATATTCAGCATTAAATTAATGTCTGGTATTAAAGTTAGTTTAAGCTTGTTGATTTAATTAATATAGACATGTCTTTAGAGTCATCAACATTATGTATAATACTTTTAATATAGCTAGGTTTACTAGAAGTCAAATAAGATCTTATTATAACTGTTGCAAATTTGTCAGCAAGATAAATGACTCAGTATGATGAAAAATTAAATGTAAATGGGATAGAAGCTTTTAGGTGAACTCTAGAAATAATTATGTTTTAGTTTTTCCAGTTTTTTGGTAACCTGAAACTTTACAGTTTTGCTAAATTAAGTTAAATGATGAGAATTCATTGAAGGTATATATCATTTTAAATTAAGATAAAATACTGGAACAGTGATTGCTAGGCAAGTCTAAGTTTACATACTTTTGTCTTCTTGGTAGGGAAATACTAAAGATGTTTGTGTTTATTAGACACATGTCTTGTACAACACTGAGGGGGAAAATATGTATGTTTTTAGAAGTTATAGAATATGTTCATAAATTTGCCAATCAGGAAATTCTGGTATAGCAAAGAGTTCATAATTACTTGCTTCTTGGTTTTTGCTAGAGATTAAGGATTTTAGGGGTTAAAGATTGTAATATATATTCAATTAAAGCTATTTGAAATAATAAGGAAAAAATTTCACTATACAAAGAAAGTAAGATATTTTGCTGGTAAGAGAAGTCATGATGAATGGAGATATTTTTGTTAAGGGAAAAGAAAATAAACTTGTCATGAAGCTGGTTGTTTCTAAATGGGAAAGAAAATAAGGGACAAACTAATATGGATACAGAAAGTTGTGGAAGGTTTGTATACAAAACCTATACCTGAGAAAAGTTTTGTGCATGGTCAAGACTGTTAAGATTTGGGACTTCCCTGGCGGTCCAGTGGTTGCGAATCCACCTTCGAGTGCAGGGGACGCAGCTTTGATCCCTGGTCGGGGAACTAAGATCCCACATGCTGTGGGGCAACTAAGCCTTTGCAACTAGAGAGAAGCCTGCTCACTGCAACTAGAGGAGTCTGCACTGCAGCAAAAGATCCCGCATGCCGCAACGAGGATCCCACATGCCACAACTGAGACCCGATGCAGCCAAATAAATAATATTAAAAAAAAAAAAACTTGCTCCTCCTCCTGGATCCCACATATTCCCTTTCCCTCATCCCTCATATTCTGAAAATTACTTTTAAAAAGAGACTGTTAAGATTTGATTACATTTAATTAAGTGAATTTTATTATTAAAAGTAAGCTTATGTAAGACTGGAGTTCTCTCTCTGTTAAGAGAACAAAGTTTTCTTGAAATGTCAAAATGCTTTTGATAAGAGACAGTAAGATTCTTTACTTTTTAAGTGATCTATAGTAATCTATTGTAACTTTCTGTATTTACCTTTAAAATCTTTTACTGTCACTTTTGTTAAGTGATTAAGTATTGTTTCACAGTGACCTATGTGATCCTATTTGACCAGGTGTTTTGAAATTTTTTTAATATGTTTTACAAACTTTCTCAAATCAAATTCTTAAGTTCTTTTGACCTCTAGCTAACTCTGAAATACTTCAGAGGGCCCCTGAAGTATCCCAGAGAGAGAGAAAAATATTAAGCTAATTGAGATTATTTAGTATGTTAAATTACATGGGAAGCATTGTCAAATGAGCGGCGATAAAATTTCTTAGGTTATAGTGTATGGGAAAATGTCATCAATATAAAAGTTCTAGAAATTATATGAAATTTCTAAAATTTGGATATGTCCTGGTATAATGTTATCAGTCATAATTCTAGTTATCTCAAAATGTTGCATGTCACAGCAACGTGGTTAAAATTCTTTGTCAATTGAACTGTAATCAAATCTTTAACCACGCCTTTTAAGTATTTTGTCATTCATAGCCAGTTATTGTTTCACTCTGATGCTTTTGCAAAAAAATGCTTCATTTTCAAGATTCATAGAAAGGACTTTTTGACAAGTACAGGGTTCTGATAACTTTCAAATCATACTACTGAACTGGGTAAGAAATTAAAGAATCCTAAAGGAAACCCTGATGGTTTTATAAAACTGTTAACAAAAGGTTAAGATCAGGGCTTCCCTGGTGGCGCAGTGGTTGAGAATCTGCCTGCCAATGCAGGGGACACGGGTTCGAGCTCTGGTCTGGGAAGATCCCACATGCCGCGGAGCAACTAGGCCCGTGAGCCACAACTACTGAGCCTGTGTGTCTGGAGCCTGTGCTCCGCAACAAGAGAGGCCACGATAGTGAGAGGCCTGCGCACCGCGATGAAGAGTGGCCCCCGCTTGCCGCAACTAGAGAAAGCCCTAGAACAGAAACGAAGACCCAACATAGCAATCAATCAATCAATAAATCTTTAAAAAAAAAAAAAGGTTAAGATCAGGACTTCACTGGTGGCTCAGTGGTTAAGAATATGCCTGCCAATGCAGGGGACACGGGTTTGATCCCTGGTCTGGGAAGATCCCACATGCTGCAGAGCAAGTAAGCTCATGCACCACAACTACTGAGCCTGCGCTCTAGAACCCGCAAGCCACCACTACTGAGCCTGCACACCACAACTACTGAAGCCTGTGCGCCTAGATCCCATGCTCCCCAACAAGAGAAGCCACCTCAATGAGAGGCCTGCACGTTGCAATGAAGAGTAGTCCCCCCCGCTCACTGCAACTAGAGAAACCCCACACTCAGCAATGAAAACCCAACGCAGCCAAAAAAAAGGTTAAGATCAAAGATTAGTTACATAAGACTGAGTGAACTGATGAATATAGTTATAATTTTTATGGTTTTTGTCTGAAATATTATGTTTATATTGTGTTTTCCAGATATAAGGAAACCTTTCCCCTCAAGCTAATTATGACTTACAGCAACTTGATAAATTATACCTTTGTAAGTAGAATTGAAATATTTATCTTTTCTCTCTACCTGATCCCTCCAGAAATTGGAAACTCTTAGGTTCCCAGCAGCCTTATCAAGCCAAGTTTATTGCAACCAGACTTATTTTGCAAACAGATTTGTCTTAATTTGGCTAGACTTGTTAGAAATGAGGATAATTCAGACAGAAAATTACGTTTCAATAATATACCTTTGTTGATATTTCATATATATTAAGGTTTTGTATCTATTACCTATGTTGAAGATGATTCTTTGTTGCTATATTAGATTATTGTAAAGTTTAATTGAATTATTAAAAGGATGTTCTAAGCTTGTTTCTGAAACTGATCACAGTAATCTATCTTTGGATGAAGATCAGATGGCCCATGACCTGCAACCAGGGGATCATGAATACTAGGGAAAAAATAATAATAATTTAAAAGACTCTCTCTCCAACCTAGATGAAAAGACTCTTATCAGGTACTCTTAAAACTCATGCACAGTGAAACTGAAGGAAGTTGACTCTTGAATTCATATTTCCCAATTAAGAAGGGTCTCTAAACCAGACTGGTCTATTGAAAGGACTACTGACCTCAAACAATACCCAAACCAGGACGAGAAGAAGACGACAGCAATGGTAGGCAGCTGACCCAAGAATCCAGACCAGGCCTGTAAGATCTATCTTACTAATTCAGTTGAACTGTTTACCAAATGTTTGTCTCCCTATCAAAATGGAAAGTTATTGTATTACTTCTAACCATTCTTTTGACCCCAGTGTTCAGGATGGAAAGAAACTTCTCTAGTGAAGTTTTCACAGAGTATAACTATTCATGACATGTATCACTGCTTGCTTTAAGTCTACTACTAAAAGCATATGTACAATGTTTGTGTCATGATTTGGTATAACTGATAAAATATATAGCCTATAAAATGTTTCCCCATTAGCATACCTCTGTGTTTGTTCACTGTGTCTGGATTAGTTTTCCCCCAAAATAGATAACTAGGCAAATATTTATAAACGAAAAAGAGGCTTAACACCAAGGGACATGATGGACCCAGAGCAGGCAACAACCACCCCAGCATTGAGGGACAAATATTTTGATCATTAGTGTTTTCTATCAAAAAATTTCCAATCAAAGGGGAAATGGTAGAGGAAATTTTCACATATTGAGGCGTGGAGAAGTCATTCTGGCTAATACATTATTTAACTTAACTTTTATGCTAACCAGAACAGCATGTTTTGTGGCCTATTAAACATGCATTGTACATCTGTTTTAACCACTGAAGAAAAGAATGCATTTTAAGAAATCAAAATGGGGTAACTGTGGTTCAGGCATCCAAAATGGAGCTGAGTAGCCATTATGGACATAGTTTCAGACACTGTCCTGTATTACTGAGAACCTGAATTTTCTAACTATATCAGACTCAAGGACACCACCAGACATTCTCAAAACAATATCTGCTAACAGCTGCCAACTGCATCCTTATGATCTCAAGGTCTTCTCTTATAGCTATGAAACCTTTTTCTTAATTTAGGAATAATAATAACAAATGAGATAGTTCAAGCAGTAGCCTCCCAGCAGAAGGCACTAGATTTTTTAGCCAGAATAATACTAGACAATAAAATTGCTTTAAATTATATTTTAGAAAAACAAACAAACAAACAAACAAAAAGACATATGTATAGTGGCCAATAGCTTCTGTTATTTATATATTAACACCCCTGCAGAAACCCAAATAAATAGAATAATTCAAAAGGCTACTAGTTTACAGAATGTACATAAAGAAGACCCACTCTAGAACTTATTTTCCTGGATGCCATCTGGAATAGGAGAACTCTTTCAGGGAATACTACAGTGGTAAATTTTGATCATTATCCTCATTGTAATATGTCTATTAATTTTCAAATGTTTGTCCAAGTGCTGTGACAAAGCAATCAAAGAGAGAGGTAATGTTTTCATAATACAAAATACTGATGCTAAGCCTGGACTCAAGAATTCTTTAAAAGGAAAATCAATGACATTCTCTCCCCTAATCCTAAAAAACTGACTTTGCTCCCATTCAGCAGAAAGTAGCCAGAGAGGTCATCACCCCTGTTCCCCTTAAGATTGAGGAATATCAAAGAAAAGGAGGGATTGAAACTGAGCAGGACCCTGTGGAGACTTCCCAGAGACAGACCCTCCCATGCCCCCACCTCTTGTTTGTAGAAAAGCTTTAGCCTCCTAGGCCTTCCCTGAGTTCCAAAAAGCAAACTTAATCAGAGAAGTGAGAAAATGCAGAAACAAAAAAAGCAACCAAGCAAGAAAAATAATAATAGTTTAGCAATAAAACAAAGTCAAAGGCTTTAGTTCCTCCTCAAGGGCTATAGATGATACCTTGAGCCATATCCTTGAGTTGTTTTGCAGATACTAAAACACCCACCAGATGACCAAAATTAAATTGAAGCCCATATTTTTCCAGGTCCTTTGATTGCTTCCATAGAATTCAACAGAATAGGTCTTACTTATAATCACAATACACCAATTAAAAAAAAAAAAAAGAGGGCTTCCCTGGTGGCGCAGTGGTTGAGGGTCTGCCTGCCAATGCGGGGGATGCGGGTTCGAGCCCTGGTCTGGGAGGATCCCACGTGCCACGGAGTGACTGGGCCCATGAGCCACAGTTGCTGGGCCTGCGCGTCTGGAGCCTGTGCTCTGCAGCGGGAGGGGCCGTGGCGGTGAGGGGCCCGTGCACCGCGTTGGGGAGTGGCCCCCACTTGCCGCAACTGGAGAGAGCCCTCGCACAGAGACAAAGACCCAACACAGCCATAGATAAATAAATAAATAAATAAATAAATAAATAAATAAATAAATAAATAAAATTTTTTAAAAAATAAAGCAAATAATTAAAAAAAAAAAAGATAGAAGCTCTTCCATTGCACAGAAGAGTAAACTGAGGTGCAGAGAAAATAAAAGATGAAAGCTCAGGAAGTAAACTATTTTGCCCCAAGATCACACACTAGTCCCTCATAGTGCCAAACTTCCCAGCCCCATAGTCAATCCCATGCTCTTTTCACAATGCCACAAGGTTTTCCCATAAACCACTATACTATTTATTGGACATCCCAGGGCCCCAAGGAGGGAAGAGAAATAAAGAGATGAACTGAGATTAGTAGAGGAATGCTAGCCAACATCCACTGAGTGTGCCAGAGAGAAAGCAGGCGAGATCTCTGCCCTCAAGAAATTTAGTCAGGGAGTTAGTCATTTGGTAGATATTAATAAGAACCAACAATGTGCCAGGCGTTGTAGGTGCTTGGCATACAAAGATGAACTAGACTCAGAACGTCCTTTTAAGAAACCTATCTCTAAGAGAAATATACATATTTGGAAAATGTTAAAAGCAAAGAAATAAGACACTGTAGACTGGAGCTATATAAGCCAAAATCATTCATCAATTTAGTACATTTAGCTTTTAAAGCTTGTATTTTTGTTTGTTTTAATTAGTCAGGCAGGTTATTTGGCATCTTGAAATTGAAGAAAAGCAATTGTTTTACTTTTTTTTAACTTTACCAGTAATCTTAATAAGTATTGCAGTTATTCATGGCCTTACAGAGCTACAATTATTTATTCTGACAATAAGTGCCAGATACAGAAACAGTACGTTAAACACACACAAATATAAATGTTTACTAATGATGATGGCAATAACAGGGAAGCCACGTTAGGTAAGATTAATCAGTGAACTCTTCCTAGGATAGATGAGTATTAATCAGACTTAAAGTAAAAGACTTGTTTTGGTAGAGAAAAAGAGGAAACAATTACTACATACTGTCAACTTCTCAAAAGTGTCGTCATGTGTGTTTTGTTTTATTTTCTTACAGTAAGAAGAATAAGACCATAGAGAAAAATTTGTGTTCAGTGGAAAACTGCATTGTCTTTTTTTACTGAGGCTTAATTGATATACATTATATTAGTTTCAGATGTAGAACACAATGATTCAATACTTGTATATATTGCGAAGTGATCACCACAGTAGAGCTAGTTAACATCTGTCACCACACATAGTTACAGAATTTTTTTCTTGTGGTGAGAACTTTTAAGATCTCTCTTGCAACTTTCAAATATGCAATACAGTATTATTAACTATAGTTGCTGTGCTCTCGTTACAACCCTCTGACTTATTTAGTTTATAACTGGAAGTTTGTACTTTTTGATTCCCTTCACCCATTTTGCCCACCCCATCCCCATCTCTGGCAGCCACCAATCTGTTCTCTGTATCTATGAGCTTGGATTTTCTTTTTGTTTTTCTTTTAGATTCCACATATAAACGAGATCATACAGTATTTGTCTTCCCCTGTCTGACTTATTTCACTTAGCATAATGCCATCAAGGTACATCCATATTGTCTCAAATGGCAAGATATTCATTCTTTTTATGGCCAAATAATATTCCACTGTAATATATACACCACATCTTCTTTATCCATTCATCCATTGATGGACACTTAGGTTGTTTTCATATCAAATTGCATTGTCTTAAGGAGACACCTCCAGTTATCTGGTTCCAATTCTATGGGAGCCATTTTACCACTCTGTAAGTTGTACATAACCGATAGCAACACAAAATAATTCTTGTCTTTGAACATGCAAGTTCTGTTCTATCTAGTGGAAGGGCAATTGACTTCCCTTCTCCCTTCGGGAAAACCAGTTTTGCTACTATTTGCACATTTATTTCAATATTCTTGATCTAAAAATGGCCTGTTCTTTGGATTCTCATTTGAACCTGTTTCTGCCTCTTCCTGGTTCCCTCACTGATTAATGAATAGAATTAAATCTTTAACATGTGTTCAATTTTATATTTGTATGAGTCATGACTTTACCTTATTTTGACAGTTATCTTTTAACAGGATAAAAAAGAGAGACAGGCAATATAAGAAAGTGGGAAAAACTGAGGGGAAGAGTAAGAGACAAAGGGAAAAAAGATAAGGCAGCAGCTCTCTTGTAAAGTCAGAGATGAATAAATTAAAAGTCAGGTCTTCTGAAGCAGGGAGTCAATTAAACGTAAATTTTTCTTTCTTCACATCTGTTGTTCTTTTGGATTGTGGCATTAGTGTGTGTTGGCAAATTATAATTAAAAACAAAATATTCTCCCAACCCAGAAAATCTCTCCACAAAGGAAGAGAAAGAAAACATTTTTATTATTGAATAAGCATTAAACAAGAATGTAATGCACATTGCAGGCAATCTGTTAAAATATTACAAAGACAAAAAGAAATCTCACCCACTTATACAGCATAAGTACATGTTCTCAAGATAAGCAATAACAAGTTTTTGAGTAAGAAGACATGATAACACCATTTATTACACATAGTTCATCTTCAATTCACCCGGTAATTGGGGTGACCATCTGTATTAATTAAACTTCTATCTCTATGACAGGAGGTATTTAGTTCAGGTGCCCACAGAAGTTTGGTTCTGACTGCCCACAGAGACTGAGATAGGGAAACTATCTTCCTTGGATGTTTCAAAGGGATGGCCCTCAAGCCCTTGAGAGAGACACTCCTGGGTCATAAATCTAACAAAAGGCTTATTTAACTTTTAAAAGTATTTACATATATTTCAGAGAGACAGAGAAAGAACTTACAAGTTTTCTAAAGTAAATGCTCTAAGAAAAGGGAGGGGGGACATCTTCCCTTATTTTTCACACGGAGAATTAAGCCTTATTTAAAATGTTTATTTGTACTTATATGTGTAAATCATTACTTCTTTAACTGTGGTATCCAACTGCACAGCTGGAGTGAACAATGCCCTCCCCCTAAAATGCAATTCTCAGCCTCCCAAGTGCAAGTCTAGTTCAGTCTCCTCAAGGCCTTCTGCTTCCCCTTAAGGGTTCAGGAACTCTGCAAAGATAGTGCACAAGGAGAGGGAAAGAGATACTCAAGCTCTCTTGACATTAGTAGCTGAAGGATGCCTCTGTCGCCACCAGATCAGCTGTTTCTGGAAGGGTCACTCTGGGAGCTAGTTGCACAGATGCCCTGAGGAAAGTCTTAGGGACTTTCCATTTGCTGCTGCAGTCTAGACTGGAGTTCCTCGAGGGAAGTCAAGCTCATGCCTCAGTGTGAAGTTCAGTTAAAGTTCTCAAGATGACAGCTCTTTTGATGCAGCTACTTCCCAGGAGGCAAGTCTGCCCCATGAAAGCTGGATGAGGTCAGTTTCCAGCACTGTGCCCTTCATCTCCTCACGCCACCAGCACCAAGGCCAGCTCACTCGTTCCATCTCCAGCCATCCTGGTTATTTTATAGCAGGGAACTGGAACTCCTGGCATTACCTGTCACGAAGTCTTCAAGTCAGCCATGGAGTTTCCCTCCCACTACATTCCCTAACCTTGAATGTTGGGGCAAAGATTGGACTCTTAGAGCTGTATCCTTTCAAGAGGTTCCCTGAGTTCTTCATATAAGTTTTCCACCTCTCACTCAGAGCCATGCACACTAAGGAAATTGGAAGAGGGGAGGGAAGATATACGCTCTCCCTTGGGCAATGGAGAAAGGAGTCACAATTCCACAGTCAGGAAAAGCCAATCAAGTGATTTCTTTGGGTAATTTCTGCTGTAAGTGATTGACTGCCTCCACTTCAAGTCAAGAAGCAGCATAATCTTAAAGTTCTGCCCCAGCAGGCATCAAACTACACTTAGAATCAATTAGCTTAGAAGTTGAGAAGTAAGATTTCTGTGTCCCCAATGCAAAAATTCAGGTTTGAAATTAAAGTTTACTTTTCATTGCAATGAGGAAAAGAAATGAGGTAACTTTCAGATATAGATTTTGAGACTTTGAGATAGGTAATCAGATTACTAACTAGTCCTACTGACATTCAAAAACAGTCACACTGCATCCCACCATGCCCTCCCTTTTTTTTTTTTCTGAGAACATAGGACCGCTTCATTCCAAAGCACTCCCAAATTAGAATTAAACAGCATTTAGTTTTTGCTACGGTTCTGAGTCCTTTTCTTAATCATCTTTCCTTATAGTTGGATATTACAATATTCCTAATAATTCATACATTTTAAAGCACATAAAGGAAAGGTCAAATTAAAATGGATTAACTACTGTGATTATTCAAATAGCTACAGCTACCACTGCAGTATTGCCAGAGTACTACTGCCTTAGCTCACCCTTGCAGCTGCCAAATTGAGCAAGAGTTTTGGGGATTTCCACCCAATTTCAAGGGAAATGATCTGAAGAGAAAGTTATATTCAGATTAAGCAGCTCCACTACCCATGTGACTAATCTTGGTTCATCAGTTTCATGTGCTCTGCTGACTCACTTCTCTATTTAAGATGTTTATTGCCCAGGAAATAACACTTACGCCATCAGAATCCATTTCCACTTTGAATGATGCCAGAGTTACAAAGCAGCGTGGGAAAAGGCTTAAATCCTTATGTGTGAGTTACAACACAGATGCCAGCAAAGGAGAAAAAAAGTTTTACCTTTTACAGGAATCCTTTGTATATTTGACATTATTGGCCAATGCTGAGAAGTAAAACAGGAACAGGGGACTGACCAGACGGGGCTCCCCTGTTTGTGTGAGCCTTGGTGGGATCACCAAGGGTCATGGATTATAGGATTCAAGTTCAAGGATCAGGTCCTTACATTTGTCCTGTTACCTAGTAGAGGTTAAGTTTTGGCTGTGCTCTTAAGAGACTAATTTATAAGCCAAAATGCTAATTTATTCAGTTTTTATGCACACACATGCACACGCACACACACATACACACAATAAAACTGTCAAATGGAAAAAATGCCAGTGTCCATTAGTCAATATATTCACTTCCCAGTTTTAAAGAGATCTATTTAAAATCCAAACCATTATCAGAAGTTTACTTTTGAGTATAGTATCCTGTCTATTGCCTTATGTGCCTCCCTGTTGAGCCTGTAAGCTCCTGGAGATCAGGAGCTGTGTCTCTTTGGTCTTTTTATTCCCAGGGCCCAGCACAGTGCCTGGTATATAGTAGACACTGAAATATTTTTTAATATATGAGTAAATGAATAATAATGATTTGTGTGAAATCTCTTTGCAAATTATAAGGCACTATATAAACAAAGAATTACAACTATGAATAAAGACTTACATCATTAAGCTACAACAGACTAATGTACCTATCTTCACAGTAGGAGCAATGAAGTGTGAAAGCAAACACTGGGAAGTAAGTGAAGATGCACATGTATAAAAGCAAAATTAATGTCATAATGTCGATGTTTTTAGATAACATTGTAAGAGATATAAAGTACAGAAAATGAGGTTTAAGCATTTTAGGTGACAAAAATATAAGAATGAATTGATGTGAAGAGAGAGAAGGGGAACCCCAAAACTAAAACTTCAAACCTCTGCATCACATGTCTACCAACTCAGAAAACTTGGTTCTCTGCCTAATAGGAAACTGGGCAATGCCTCCAAAGGAGATTGTTTAAAATTTTCTGTTTGCATTTCTTTTACCTTGAAAACTGGGAATGAGGAAAATCAAAAATATGGGTCAGTCAATGAGTGTAAAATTTTCAGAGAATATTGTCAGGATCACCTTACCTTAGAAAAAGATAGAGGTCATACTGATTGTGTTTATGTGAGATGTTGAGTATAGTTGGGTTAAAATGTACACCTAGTCAGAGATAGTCTCTAGTGGTTAGATGCTGATCTGGCCAAAAGAATATTTTGAATTTTTAAATGTATTAGGTAAGACAAAAAAGCTAAATAGGGGCTTCCCTGGTGGCGCAGTGGTTGAGAATCTGCCTGCCAATGCAGGGGACACGGGTTCGAGCCCTGGTCTGGGAAGATCCCACATGCCACGGAGCAACTAGGCCCGTGAGCCACAATTACTGAGCCTGTGCATCTGGAGCCTGTGCTCCGCAACAAGAGAGGCCGCGACAGTGAGAGGCCCGCGCACCGCGATGAAGAGTGGCCCCCGCTTGCCGCAACTAGAGAAAGCCCTCACACAGAAACGAAGACCCAACACAGCCATAAATAAATAAATAAATAAATAAAATTTTTAAAAAACCTAAATAAAAAGTTATTGAATTCCCCAAGCCTCTAAGTCACAGGAAGAAATAAATCAATGACAAATAAGCCCCTAATGTGCTGCAACAGCCTTGAGAGAGAAGAATGAGTGATGGTCATAGTTTGGGAATGAGGAGGAGGCGCCTTGGCCATAAACTTGGCAGAGCCACTGCATGGTTGAGTCATGGTTCAGGAAGCGCCATTAATTCAATATCAGCCATCAGTCACATCCATCTGCTTAGGGGAAGAATAGACCAGAAGCAGGAGAGGTGGTGGACAATAGAAAGTGCCATTTCCTTCTTTATTCACATCTTCGTTTCTTTTTATTTTAAGTGTAGGGTTGTTTTTTCTTTTTTTTAATCTTAGTAAAATATTGAGATAGGCCAGGAAAGATTTGGATAAGCTAATCTTAAGTCCTTCAGCAAAAATATCCCTTTCTTTCCACTAGAAGGAGCAGTTTTCTTGCTTCTTGTCCAGTTTCTCTCTCTCAAAAGTCACCACTCTCCACCCCTGCCCCCCTTTCAAAAAAAGAAAAAAAATCATACCTGTAGCTGGGATTTTTTGTTTTGTTGTGTGTGATTTGGAGTTAGAGTAGGAAGCAGGGAAAATCTTACTAGGGCAGCCTTTTTCAAAAACCACAATTCCAGGGGCTTCCCTGGTGGCGCAGTGGTTGAGAATCTGCCTGCCAATGCAGGAGACACGGGTTCGAGCCCTGGTCTGGGAAGATCCCACATGCCGCGGAGCAACTAGGCCCGTGAGCCACAACTACTGAGCCTGCATGTCTGGAGCCTGTGCTCCGCAACAAGAGAGGCCGCGACAGTGAGAGGCCCGCGCACCGCGATGAAGAGTGGACCCCTCTTGCCGCAACTAGAGAAAGCCCTCGCACAGAAACGAAGACCCAACGCAGCCATAAATTAATTAATTAATTAATTTTAAAAAATCCCCTTTGCTTTAAAAAACAAACAAAAAAACCCCACAATTCCTCATATACTAGATTAGCTGGGACTAATAGAGAAGCAGGCAATAGGAGTAAGGGAGAGATACAACTTCAACAGAGCCAAAGTACACTAAGTGAAAAGTTGCTAGAAACTGGGAAAGAGGCTGGGACCCATGCATATCGGTCTGCCCTCCAGATACAGATTTTAAAGAAAGAATCAATTACCATGCCACTGGACAGAACTCAGAACAAAAGGAAACCCTCACTCACACTGCCTTGTAACAAACACTGAATTTAATTAGCTATCAATATGTTCAAAGTTGAGAACAGAGGAAAAAAATCAGCATGGAAGCTATTAAAAAACAAAACAAATGTGTATGTATAACTGATTTACTTTGCTGTTCAGCAGAAACTAACACAACATTGTAAAACAACTATACTCCAATAAAAATTTAAAAAAAAAACAATAAAACATGAGAAAGGAAAAAAGTATTCCAGAGATTCAGAAGCTTTCCATACATCTGAATGACTTTTTGCTGGAGCCAGGAAAAATTATAGGAAATTACTGAGCATCTTAAGTGGAACTGAAGAAGACATGAATGTATGGGAATGGGGAAAAAGAAGAAATAAGATAAGCAAAATTTCAATAATTGTTGAACCTGGGTGATGGGTACTTACATAAGTTTTCAAATTTTTATAGAAAAAGTTTCTATAAAACTAAAAACTAAAGATCTACTAGAGATAATAAATTAAATCTGCAAAATTGCAAGATATTACAATACATAAAGCCACGAAAAATAATTTCATTTCAATATATGAGTGATCTGAGTAAGAAAACACGATTTTTAAAATCCCATTTATAATAGTAAGAAAGAGCATATTGGGAATAATCTAATTTAGGAAATAAAAGCTACTCAGAGAAAAATGATAAAACTTATTAAGAGAAATAAAGGAACCCTAAAACAGATAGAGAAATACTCAATTATAAGAAGACTAACTGCAGTGAAGATGACAATGCTTTTCAAATTAATATACAGACTTAATACAATACCTAAAGCAATATCACATCAATGAGTATAGGTTAAAATTTCCTATTCATATACTTCTTTGTCATAACATTTCTTTTAAGCTCTAGGGTCTTATGTATTAATCATATTTTTTATTTTCTATGTTTTATGATGTTTTGACATCTTTGGGGGCCTTGCTGGCTGGGGAAGGGACTGCCCTTCAAGGCTAGCTAATTCCTGAGACAGTAAACAATATGTTGGCTGATGAGCCCACTTTTCCTATACAAACCAACCAATTCCAAGTCCATACCCCCAACCACCTCCTTTATCTAGAGCTCACACACAGAGCCAATATTTCCCCTGCCCTAAATCAACCCAGGGCCAGATACCAGACAACAGAGACACCCCTATCCCCCAAAGCCCACTGGAATTACTCAACCAATCCTAAAATATTTTCCTTTCCCTGCCTTGTCTTTCCCACAGAAAACATAACAAAGGCTGTGGTCTGTGCTTTTTCTTCCCTCCTCTCTGCCTCCGACACTGGTGCATCCCCTGTGGCCCTGAACGGCAAGACATGCCTTTCATTTCTAGGGCAACTTTTCTTACAATGGCATTGACCTCTCCGTGGTTTACTCAGTCATTTTTATAAATTAAGAGCTGGGCACAAATGATCTTACTTTTCTGCATTCTTTGGCCATCATGTCTAGCTTTTTTTTATGTCTAGTTCTTTTGTCAGAAGCAGCTGCTACTGCAAAAAATATTTATTTACAATGTTATGGTATTGTTGAGCATCTGTTGATCATTCACTAACTGCACAATGCATGAGTTCTGTTTATAACCTCCTTCCACACAGGCGTGCACTAATCATTTGCTGATTAAAAAAAAAAAAAGAGGCTACAGAAGCCACAGCTTGTTCATTCATTCTACAACTTTTTCCTGACTACTTAGCATGTGCTGGACAGGGTGCTGAGTGCAAGAATGGGAATACAAAAGTATCTGAGACATGATCCCAGCCCTTAAAGTATCAAAATCCAGCTGGGTAAGAAAAACATGAACAGAAAATTTCTAAATTATAATAAAATGTAAATTTAACTTAGAGACAGCTCTTTTGCTTTCACATCCTTTTTAAGGTTCTCCCAGAGAGCTGTTTCACAGACATAATGCTGATACTAAAGTCCAATTTATAAAAGTGCTTACTTATTTTTCCAGAGGAAGGAAAGTGGTTAGTAGGTACTTTCTGAGAGTGAATAAAAGAAAACTATACAAGATTCAGAGTCAAATCTCAAGACTCGTGGAGATTGTTCTGTTTTGCTACTGTTGAAGGGGAAATATGGTTCTGTTGCATTTCACTTGGCTTCTAAGAATAGTTGCATTTTTTTCTTTTTAAACTGGGAAGCATGGCTGGAAAACCAGAGAGAAAATACAACACACACACACACACACACACACACACACACACACATACATTTTTGTCAGGAAAGCTTCAGATTATATGACAATAGCAAAACTTTTGCCCATCAAGGAAGTATATAAATACAATTAAATTCCTATAGCAACACCTTTAATTTTAAAGCTGGGTTAACGTCCTGAGAATAATATGTAACCAAATTAATTCAAAAGGGAATCTAAAACTCTCTAGTCAATTAAACAAATAAGTTGGGGATAGAAAAAGGCAAAAAAAAAAAAAAAAAAGATGAAGAGACACTGATGGCAACCATGTACACACACACAGTTCTGGAGGATGAGAGACGTGAATAAAAAGATGAGGAAGAGGTGGCACAGAAGATGGGAAAGGTCATTCCAGGCAGAGGGTACAGGAGATGCAAAAGTATGATAACGTTTTTACTTCAGCTTCTGATTGCTTCCACACCTGTGACCATGCACCCTTGCTCAGTTTTCCTCTTAGGCAGCACCTTAACTTCAGTTCATTATAGCAGATTTTTTATGGTACCCACCAGAAGCCTCTCTTCACTTTCACTACAACTATTAGGCCACCTTTCAATGGGCTGGCCTGGGAGATTTACTATTGCTCAATCCTTTCCCACACTGTAACTTTAAAATGCTATGTGGGGAAATTAAATGCTGTGGGAATCTCATTCTCTATTCTTTCTCCTCAGAGTTACATTATGAACTTATTCACATTATAGCCCTTTACAATCTGTATCATAAACTTCCACTTACTTCTCTGTGTCCCCCACTAGACTATGAGCTCCTGGGGTGCAGGAACTCTCTTCTTTTCTGTGAATATTAACATATATGTTGAACAGAACCTGACAGGACATCGAATGACTCTACCTCCCTCTTTCTCACAAAATCCATCAAGCTGATTTGTTGTCTTCACCTTTTCTGCTTTTCTGCCTGTTTTACTATAATATATAACTTCCCCAGTTGTGTTATTAAGCCTTCTCATCTTTGGTAATCACATAAGTGCTTTGGTATCTAATTATGGTTTTAGTTATTAAGTAAAGTTGTTGCTATTTTCATGTATTTAAAAGCCACTTGTCTATCTTTAACCATTGCTCATTTTTCGATAGAGTTGTTTGTCTTTCTGATTTATTTTCTAAAACACCAGTTAATTAATCTGTAAGTCAATCCATTAAAATGATATTTAACCCATTAAAAGGATAGTTTTGGAGTCAGATAAATGTGTTCAATCCTTGTCTCTGGGTATATATTGTCATTTCTAAAATGGGAATGAAGATAATACCTCCTGTCTCATAGAGACACTCATAGAAATGTCATGAGTACTAAATGAGAAAATTCACAGTGTACCTGCTATATAATTATAGGTACCATTTAATGTTTACTATCATTGTTATTATTAGAAATAAAAACACTAACACAGTAATGAATGTTTATATTGGTATAGCATTTTTAAATGTTCTAAGTATTTTAACATCTTTTAAAATCTTTAGAGCAATCCTGTAAAGTAGGTAGGACTTTGCTGAAATAATGCCTCACTTGTGCTCTCTAGGCTCAAAGAGTGAATAGAGTTGCAGGTAAGGTTTTTAGGTCAGAGAGGAGAGAAGACAAAGTCCAGGTAAGCTAGGTCTAGGAGCTAATGCAAATCACACCTTGTGCATAATGAGAAAACGCAATGCACAAGGCTGATCCTGAATTCGACAAATATAAAGAAACACTGGACAGGGGTTTTGCATAGTGTAACCTAGATGTCACCTGAAGTTTTCCACATTGCATGGGATATTAGATCCCCACCCCAACCCCCAAGATTTCTGCAAATTCCTGGGAGGCTTACATTCTCATACTCATTTCTGGCTCCAAACTCCTTCTTCCAGAAGGAGCCAGAATGGTCACTTTTGGTCACTCCACGACCAGGAATTTTCTTCTCTGCCTACTGTTTCCCCATTGTCCCCCAGATCCCAGCCTCACTCCCTCTTGCCACCTCTTTCCTCGCCTGTCCCTCTGATCTCTCCTCTTTCCCAAGTTTCTTCCTGGATTAGTTCTAGGAACTTCAAATTCTCCTTATTCTATTTTGCAGAACAATTTTTCATTCCCCTCAATCTTTGCTCTAAAACTTGGGCTCACATCTGCCTTTCCCAATCATTACATGCTCAGCAGAACAGAAGGGATTTTCATGTAACTAATGTTTTTAGAAGACTTTCTTTGTGTGTTGGCCCCATTCTCTCAGTTATGACTATGCAACACATTTTTTTTCCTCCATTACATCATCACTTAAAATTTCATACAGTAGCAACATATTTGTCTCCATGTCTGTCCCCAGTGCTCAAATGCTAACAATAAGTGAACACACTTTCTGGAGAGTAAGGATGAAGGAGGCTCCAGATACCAACGTGCTTTAGTCTAAAAACAAAGATTAAGATAACCAGCCTACGTCCGCTCACTACTGAAACCCACCCAGCTAATTTCATCAGAGAATAGAGAGCAGGAAGAGGCCACCCTAGCAGGATGATAAAATACACACTACCTGTGTATGCACTGTTTTATTTTTTTAATTTATTTTTTTAAAATAAATTTATTTATTTTATTTATTTATTTTTGGCTGCATTGGGTCTTCGTTGCTGCGCGCGGGCTTTCTCTAGTTGCAGCGAGCAAGGGTTACTCTTCATTGCGGTGCACAGGCTTCTCATTGCGGTGGCTTCTCTTTGTTTCAGAGCACGGGCTCTAGGCGTGCGGGCTTCAGTAGTTATGGCTCGCAGGCTCTAGAGCACAGGCTCAGTAGTTGTAGAGCACGGGCTTAGTTGCTCCGTGGCATATGGGATCTTCCCGGACCAGGGCTCGAACCCGTGTCCCCTGCATAGGCAGGTGGATTCTTAACCACTGCGTCACCGGGGAAGCCCCACTGTTTTATTTTGTTAATCTATTTTTCTAATTGGAATACATATTCATTGCCAAAAAATAAACATTACAAAAAGATATAATTAACCATTGTTAATAGTATATGTATATATATATACACACACACATTTTCAAAACAAAATTGGAATCAAATTATAATAACTGCCACACTGTTTTTAATTAAAATGTAGAAGCATAACTTACACATCTTAATTTTAAAGGTTAAATGTTTTTATGATGTGTGCACTTTGGGAGGAAGACAAACTATGAGGAACCTTCTACTAAAATTATTCCTTTAAGTCACATTGCTTGGAATGTTAGATTATATCAAAACAGACCCCGACTATATCATCTTCATCAAGCAATGGACACTTCTTTAATAAGCTATGGTAGCCCAAAAAACAATCTGAACCATTAAGGCGTGGTAGAAGATCTCAGTGTGTTGCCATTTCTTTGAATGTGTTAAATGGATCACATTTGCTGCAATGAAATAAACTGTTGAGACTAAAATCTGCAATGAAGTGAAATGTGAACCTTTGCCTAGAGTCAAATCCTTCCTTTCATCGTACTTGCTGTTGTTTCTTAAGTTGGACACCTAGCTCATTGATTTTCAATCTCTCTTCCTTTCTAGTCTATATTTATAAGGCTATAAACATAGCATTTAAAGATGTTTTGACTGCAGGAAATGAGTTTTGCCATGTACCTTTTTTTTTTTTTTTCCAGGTCATTGATTTATTTTTATTTCAATAGTTCAGGACTCAGCTGACAACTTATTTACAGCATTTGGAATTATGTCTTTCAACTTCACATAATTCCAATTTAGTAGTATATGTTCTTTCATATGTAAAATTTTCATCATTTTTACATTTACATATGCGTTATATAGCTTCTGCTCTGTAAAGCCTTTTTTTTTTTTAAACATCTTTATTGAAGTATAATTGCCTTACAATGGTGTGTTAGCTTCTGCTTTATAACAAAGTGAATCAGTTATACACATACAATATGTTCCCATATCTCTTCCCTCTTGCATCTCCCTCCCTCCCACCCTCCCCATCCCACCCCTCTAGGTGGTCACAAAGCACCGAGCTGATCTCCCTGTGCTATGTGGTTGCTTCCCACTAGCTATCTATTTTACATTTGGTAGTGTATATATGTCCATGACACTCTCTTACCCTGTCACATCTCACCCCACCCCCTCCCCATATCCTCAAGTCCATTCTCTAGTAGGTCTGTGTCTTTATTCCCGTCTTGCCACTAGGTTCTTCATGCCATATACCATTTTTAATTGACCTATGAATTTTTTATTATCATATAATTTCTACCATAACTCATTCTTTGACCTATAAATTATTTTGAAGTATCTTTCTTACTTTACAAATGTATCACACTGGATACTGTTTTGGTACTTGTTGAGGCTTCTTTGTAGTCTACATACATGGTCAGGCGTGCTCTTGAAAAGAACGTGTATTCTCTAATTGCTGGGTTCAAAATTGTACATGTCTACTGAATCAAACTTGATTTTATTGTTTAAATCATCTATGTCATTATTAATTTTTGTCTAATTGATCCATCCATCTCTGAAAGATCCTTGGAATTTTCCACACTTTCTCTTAGAATTCTGTGAATTTTGTTTTGGAAACTTTGAGGCTGTAATTATCAGGTGAATTTATAAAATATTGGTGAATTTTTTATTTTATCATGTAATGGCCCTCTACCTTTAACAATGCCTTTTGCCTTGAAGTCTGCTTTGAATGATATAAATATAGATATGCCAGCTTTCTTTTGGTTTGTATTGCACTACATTTTTCTATCCCTTTGCTTTCAACCTTTCTATGTTCTTATATTTTAGGTATACCTCATACGGTATTTAGCTGGATTTTGTTTTGTCTCATCTGTGGATCTCTATATTATAAACAGCAAGTTTAACCCACTTACCCTTCCAGAAATCAGTGCTATATCTGGATTTAATTTCTACCTTTATTTTCTGCAATTTACCATGCATTTCTTCTTTTTCCCCCTCCCATTCTTTAAGTTAATTAGTACATCATCCTTGGACACCTGGACCATTTCTAAGTAAGACAGAGAATACAAAACATTGGTCACCAATCAAAAATACTTTTAAGTAAATATTTTTATACATTATAAACTTACCATCAATTAACATGTTTAATAGAATGTTCCTATGCCCTTGGTGACATTAGTGTTACTGAGGTACTTTGTACATCAGCTCTTAGTCACCTGCCTTCTGCTTTTCTGTCTCTAAGAGAACAGAAATTTATTGCTGTGATTAAAGGTTATAACTAGATGGATAATTAAGACTATACTAGACATAGTAGTTGCAATAAAAATTTAAATTTGAAAAAATTGATATTTGTCTATTTATCAAGGAAATTTTTAGTTCATGAAGGTAGAAAATTTAACAAAATATGTTTGCCTAACATGCTAAGATTAATTACATTTTAAAGCTAAAGGCGAAAGCTTTAAATCTATCATCTACTCGTATATTTGTATATGTATAAGCATAACATATGAAGAAATACTAAGATTAGTAGGCAAAAAAGGCTTATAAATCATTTTTAAAGAGAAATTGGTAGTAGAGAATAAGATTGATATTTAAATATAGTTTTTGTGCCTTTATCATTCTCTTGAATCAGTCTTAGCAAAAGTTCCTCACTTCTGAAAGTTTCCTGTTGTGCATATTGTTACTCTAAAGCAAGATGTTTTCTTGTATTTTGGTATCTTTGACTTGAGCCTATATTTAATAACCAATATTCTCCGACAGGTTTTTTGTTGTTGTTGTTGTTGTTCATTTCCTAAAGTCAAGGCTTAAATTCAGAATAATAGAATTGTTAAGAGGACTTTTACATCCAAACTTTCTTTGGGCTGTCCTGGATGACTATAGTATTTTCTTACCTCATGAAAGGAAAGATACTAAAAATATTAGTTATGTTTTGTATTCTTCATACTTTGATTAGCTAAAACACTATATGAGCTGACTTTATTTTTTTTTAATTAATTAATTTATTTTTGCCTGCATTGGGTCTTCATTGCTGTGCATGGGCTTTCTCTAGCTGTGGCGAGCAGGGGTTACTCTTCGTTGCGGTGCACAGGCTTCTCATTGCGGTGGCTTCTCTTGTTGTGGAGCAAGGGCTCTAGGTGCGCGGGCTTCAGTAATTGTGGCTCACGGGCTCTAGAGCATAGGTTCAGTAGTTGTGGTGCATGGGCTTAGTTGCTCCGCAGCATGTGGGATCTTCCCGGACCAGGGATTGAACCCATGTACCCTGCATTGGCAGGCAGATTCTTAACCACTGAGCCACCACGGAAGTCCCATGAACTGACTTTAAAATACCCAAGAGCTCTGCTATGGGATACAGATGTTCAACGGGACTTTTCTTTCTTTGATAACCTATCTTACATTAACCTCTTAACTTTGGACATTCCTAACTATGCTAAACCATTCTGGTTGACATGAAAGAAAGACAGACTTGTGTTTTAGTGATGCTTACTCAAAAGTAGGAACCACATAAGCTACCTTTTATAATATTATTTCATTGTCTGCTTCCTTTATAGCTATTGAGTGCTACTCCAATCTAAATCTAGTTGCCATACTTCCCCTTCATGATAAAGAGTAATTTCAGTATTGTTCAACAGCTGTTAAACTCTAAGCAAGCTCAGCCACATTTTAAAAGGTATTCTTGTTGTTTAACATTCTTAGGTGCATCATAGCAAAGTAATTCCTAGAATTTAGTCTGTCATACTGACAAAAAATGCAAGTCTACAAATTCTCTCTCTTCCTGGATATCTCACAAATCCAAAACTTTTGTAGTGACCTATCCCTCCACTACCATATCTAATTTTCCTTCAAAAATTAATGACACTACTTCCCATTTTTCATTTTTTACAACAAAAAAATTGAGCTAGCCTCCCTCCTCTCTCGATCTTTCATACCCCAGTATAACTTATTGATTCTAAGTTCTAAATATCTCTTGAATTTATTTTCCTCCTCACTACTACTGCCTTCAGAACTCATAATTGCTTTTCTGGATCACTGAAATAACCTGTTTCCTCCTTCGAATCCACACTGTGCACATCTGCCAGCATAACCTATTTAAAATAAACATCTGGGGCTTCCCTGGTGGCGCAGCGGTTGAGAATCCGCCTGCCAATGCAGGGGACACGGGTTCGAGCCCTGGTCCGGGAAGATCCCGTATGCCACGGAGCAACTAAGCCCGTGCACTACAACTACTGAGCCTGTGCTCTAGAGTCTGCGAGCCATAACTACTGAAGCCCGCGCGCCTAGAGCCCGTACCCTGCAACAAGAGAAGCCACCGCAATGAGAAGCCCGTGCATCACAAAAGAGTAGCCCTCGCTCGCCACAACTAGAGAAAAGCCCGTGCGCAGCAGCGAAGACCCAATGCAGCCAAAAATAAATAAATAAATTTATTTAAAAAAAAAAAAAAAATCTGACCATGTCATTTGCATAATTAACAATCTTCAGTGACTCAGTTCTCTCAATTACTTACCATGGCATAGAAGGTCCTCTACAATCAGTCCCTCTCTACGTTGCAATCGTACCACATCACGTGCAATCTTCTGCTTGATCTAACTACCATCCTCTAGCCTCCTCACACCTCACCCCAGCTTCCTTGGCCTTGTATCAGCTCCTTATCTTTCAGAATCCAGGTCAAGACTCTTGTCTCCCATGAAACTTGCAAGCAAATTCTTCCTGTAGCCTTTGTTACATCACTGCTCAATGTGCTTAACTATTTATTGCACTTATTACACTGCAATCATTTATCTGTTGCCCCAATGAGACTATGAATTCTAAGGGGAGAGAAATTCCTACCTGGCCACAGTACCTGGCACAGTGCCAATTACACAAGGTACTTAATACCTACCAAGTGAATGTTGACTTCTACAATACCTTTTGAAATTGACTCCTACTTTCCACTGTCACTGTCTTCTACATCCATCTTCTTTTTTTTTTTAATTTTTATTTATTTTTGGCTGCGTTGGGTCTTTGTGGCTGCGTGTGGGCTTTCTCTAGTTGAGATGAGCGGAGGCTACTCTTCGTTGCAGTGTGTGGGCTCTATTGCGGTGGCTTCTCTTGCTGTGGAGTATGGGCTCTAGGCGCGCGGGCTTCAGTAGCTGTGGTGCACAGGCTTCAGTAGCTGTGGCACACGGGCTTAGCTGCTCCGCAGCATGTGGGATCTTCCTGGACCAGGGCTCGAACCCGTGTCCCCTGCATTGGCAGGCGGATTCTTAACCACTGCGCCACCAGGGAAGCCCTCCATCTTCTTATACATCCTTCTGCCTCCAGTTCATCAACCTTCCTAATGCTGCCTAAATTCCTTCTGAAGCACAATTCTGATGTCCTGCCTAACCTCAGACACCTCTTATTGCTGTCAGCCCCTGCCTCATCTTCACTGCTGCTCCAGCAACTCACAGCACCCCATTGATTTTCCAAAGTGACAGCTCAGCTCCAACCTAATTACAAAACTGACCAGGACGTGGGTCAGGTCCACTCTAACCAGCCTCCACTCTAACATTCAATCACGATCTAATGAAGCTTATTAGCATTAGACACCCTTCCAGAGCCAAACTACGATCTGATGGTATCGGTGATGATAGCAACTCTATGGAAAAATCCAGTTCCCCACTCCATTTTACAGCAGTGGTGTACTGGGGGCTGGGGGAATGGGGGGGGCAGTGGGGCGGGGGGAGGAATGACTCTAAGGGGGATCACTGTCTATAGAGAATTTTAAAACAATAATGAAACTGACTAAAGGTCAGTCCGCTTTTTATCATCGTAATGAACCACCAATTCTAAACCAAGTCAGTAATAAAATACTCCTCCCTGCCAAGGCGGACTGGCCCACCACCATGACTCCTTGGTGAACCACTGCTACTCAGGCATCACCCCCTTCTGAAACCTTTAACCTGCCCCAAAACAGAATTAATCACCTCTTCCTAAACCCTTAATACATATACTACAAGGTCGTAAGCACATTCAGGGGACCTTATCTTTAACCTCCAGCGTGAACACTTACCCTTCTAGCCAGCTCCCCTTCGATAGTTTGCCTCAGCTATCCAGCAAGGTCCTCAGTGAGTGAAATGCACCAACTCCCATTTCATCTACACTGCTAGATGAAACCATCATGCGTTACACTCATCCCTTAAGACCAGACTAACTGCATACAGTATAAAATTTGAATATAAACGCTGGCATCCACAGTACACCATAATCTGGACCTAATTCCAATTCCTACTACTTAATCTTATTACTCTCCTCATACCAACTACTTATACTCAGTATATTTCTGCCTATTACATGTAAGTCTTTTCTGTATTATAGCACTTTGTGTCTGATTTACCTAACTGCTAAACTCAGAAGGAAATTTAAACACTCAGTCCTGTTTCCGTGCTATAGATGCAATAGACACTCAGTTCTACTGAATAAAACTATGGACAATTAAGACATAAAAGAGTAGAATAAATTTTTATTATACAGCATTTTTATTTTTAAAAAAACTTTACCTTCATAGAATACATTTTCACATTAGAGATTCCCACAGTGGGAAAATAACAACTTATTACTTATAATTTTATATTTGTGGACAGATTATTTTTGGACAAGTAAAATAAACACATTTGAGGATTAAGTCTCCATTTAGAACCTGTAACAATTTGAAACATCTATAAAGGGACCTCTTCCCTACATGAAACTTCTCTATATTCAGAAACTCTCCAGGCTCTTCTTCCTAGGACTTAGAAACCAGTAATGTGAAATATCAGTATTTCTAATTTTCAAATCTCCCTAGGACACGTAACGATCAGTAACTGGTATCGACTGAACAGAGGGGGGGGATGTTTACAAAAACAAAACACTGCCTAATTTTCTGCAAAGTCTTTACTTATGAATTAACAGTCGTTCCCTTTCTCTATCATCCTAGGAGAAATATAGAAGTTTGATCAAATATTGAGAGTAATAAAGTGGAATTCCCTTTAAGAGTCTGATAAATTAACAGGCAAAGGCTCATATATAATGTTTAGCTATACTGTGAGTCTTCTGAGAAGCTGTGAGACACCCCATTAACTCTCCAGAATACAAAACTCAGTCTCACAATTTCTTGGATACAATTTCTCTCAAATCTTTCTTCAAAGATTAAACTCTAAAAATAACCGGCTGATTAGGAGAAGAGGTTTACCAGCGGACTAATCTGTTATTTCCTTCTTACTGTGAGTTGAAATGGCATGACAGAGCAGAGGCAAGGAGGTGTACAATCAATTCTCAAGGTGTTAAGTCTAAAGGGTCAGAGCTTCCACAGCATAGCCACAGCTTTGCAGATGCCCACATCATGATAGTTGAAATAACAAAGCCCAGCAAAGGTGAACGCCGAGAGCACCAAAAAGCCTGCCTTGGCAGCTTTCTGCAACGCAGCCCCTCGAACATAGTCAGTAACAACTTGTCCAATGCCCCTAAAGAAAGAAAAGTCACAGTACAAATGAAAAACCACAAGTGACGTTAGTAGGCTATTCGGTTAACTTGGCTGCAAAAAAAATAATCAGTCAAGGTCAAAATGCAACTCATGGTAATAAAAATCATAAACCAAAACGAAGGAATCAAGTGTACCCTAACAATATAATAAAGACACCTTCCTATCCTTCAGATTCAATTTTCGAGTCGTTTATATCAAAGACAGTAACTAATTCCTACTCTATTTATAAAATTTTGTTTTTTATTTTTAAACCCAAACAAATGGCCTACAGAGTTTTTCATTAATTGCAAAAGAATTTATTAAGCAGATATTATGTGCCAGAATCTGTTACGGCTATTGAGAGTACAGCAAATAAGACAGCATTCCTGCCCTTATGGAACAAACATTTTAGTGAAGAGTAAGAAAAAGTACACAGGTGCTATGAAGAAATATTTTAGAAAGGACGGCTTGAATGAAAAGAACATCCCAAACAAAAGTAACAATGACCTTGGCATCTCCGAGGAATCGTAAAAAGGTTATGTGGCTGGAGAACAGGGAGACCAGAAGGCAGGGGCAGATCGCATAGGAGCCTTGAAGGTCATAACAAGGAGTTTGAGTTTTACTCGAAATACAACGGGAAACCACAGCTGTGCTTTAAGCAGGGAGTGACCTAAGTAAGGAGTGAGCTAATTTTACTTTTTAAATCACAGTTCTATTGAGATATAATTCACGTACCATAAAATTAACAATTCTGTGGCTTTTAGTATACTCACACAGAGTTGTGCAACACCATCACTGTTTAATCCCAGAACATTTTCATCAAAAACAAACCCTGTACCCTTTAGCCCATTACCCAATCACTAATTTGTTTTCTGTCTCTACATATTTGCTAATTCGGGACATATGCGGCCCTTCGTGTTGAGTTTCTTTCACTCAGCATAATGTTTTCAAGGTTCAGCCATGTTGTACCATGGATCAGCACTTTAATCTTTGTATGGCCAAATAATATTCCTTTGTAAAAACATATCACATTTTGTTTACCTATTCATCAATTGAGAGACATCTGGACTGTTTCGCCTTTTTGTCTATTATATAATAATAACACTGCTATGAACATTATTGTACAAGTGTTTGTGTGCATGGGGACATATGTTTTCAATTTTGGTAGGTATACACCTAAAAGTGAAATTGTCAAGTCATATAGCAACTCCCTGTTGTTAACTCATATTATAATATAACTCTTTGTTATAATAACTTTTGTTAGACCTGCCAAGCTGTTTTCCAAGGTAGCCGCAACGTTTTACATTCCCAGCAGAGATATATGAGGACTCCAACTTCTCAACACTCATTACTGTCCATCTTTTTGATTACAGCCATCCTGGTAAAGCGTAAAGTGGTGTAAAGTGTAAAGTGGTATAAAGTGTAAGGTGTAAAGTGGTATCTCAATGAGGTTTTGATTTGCATTTCTCTAATAACAAACAATTTTGAGCATTTTTTCATGTGCTTATTTGCCATTTGCATATCTTCTTTGGATAAATGTAATTTTACCTTTTAAAAAGGTCACTCTGGCTATATGTGGTGAAAGGACAGTGCAGGAAGAAGGGTGGCAAGAACAGAAATAGAAAACTAGTTAGGAAGCAGCCGGAGTAGCCTAGGCAAGGCTGCTGGCTTAACTTGGCTCAGACTATGTTCTGAGGAGAGAACTAACACGAGCTGATGGACTGGTTGTGGGGTTAAGACAAAAAGTAATACCTAGAATGACTCCTAGGATTTTTGGCTTGAACAACAAGATTTAATTGAATTAGGGAAGAACAGGAGAGAAGGAGGTTTTGAGGGGAAATCAAGAGAGATTTTGGGGGCGGGAAAAGAGTGATTTTTGGCAATATTAAATTTGGGATGACTATTAGACATCCAAGTGGATATGCCGGTCAGACAACTGGAAATACAAGTCTGCAGCTCAGGAAAAGAAGTCTGATCTGAGCTCACCTTGGAAAAGTGTGTAGACGGAGAAATTTAAGAAAGCCTAGAATGAGCCTGGAGGTCAGACCTTTATTATTCAGAGGTCAGACAAGAGGAAAAGGAGCTGACAGAGGAGACTGAGAAAGCACAGCTGGTGAGGTAGAAGAAAACAAGGTGAGTATGGCATCTAGGAAGCCAAAGAAAATTTACTTAAGGAGAGAATGGTCGATTAAGTTGAATGCTACTGAGTTTCAAGTAGAGCACAGAGAATGGACAACTGGATTTGGAAAAAATGAAGGTCTTCAGTGATTTTGATAAGAATGACTTCAGTTACACAGTTGGGATAAAAAGCCCGATTAATGTGGGTTAAAAAAGATTGGATGCTAAGGAACTAGTGCACAATTATAGACAATTCTTTCAAGTCTTTTCTGTGTATGTGTGAAAAAGGAAGAGAGAATCAGTAAGGTAATTGGAGACGTCAATCGTAATTTTTAGAATGTATGACTTTAGGACTTCCCTGGCAGTCCAGTGGTTAAGACTCCACACTTCCACTGCAGGGGGCACGGGTTCAATCCCTGGTTGGGGAACTAAGATCCCATATGCCACATAGCACGGCCAAAAAAAGTATGACTTTAGATTTATCTCTTATTCTGATTTTTCACCAATTTAGATGGATCTCCTTTCAAGAAACTCACATCAGAGAAATCCTACTGTAGCTGTGAGCTAGTATTTCACATGCAACTGGAATCTTTTATTGTGAGAGGTCTATCTGGTTAAAGGGTAATTCTAACCAACCCTAGAAAACTAGGTAAGCAAAATCTCCTTTAATACTAGCTAGAAAATGATTCTGACACGTTACCTAACTTCCCTGGGGTTTAGTTTCTACGACTGTAAAACAACAGGGCTGGTTAAGATACTCCCCCAAGTGCTTTCAGTTCTAACAATCCAAAAAGAACCTCCCCCACCCATGACAGCATATTGTCCTTGCAAAACAACATAAAATGGACAACTCAAGGAACCCAATTGTTATTAACAAACTTTCTAGAAGGTTCATTAACTTAGAAAGTCTAACAAACTACACTGGGTAAAATAAATAAAAACTGGACATTCATCCATTCGACAAATATTTACTTAGTGCTATGTGTGAGACACTGCCCTAGGCACTAAAGATACAACAACAAATAAAAACAGTCAAAACTCCTATTACATTTCTTTTTTTAAAAAGGGCAAAACTGAACTATAGTGTCCAGTGATGTACATTTGGGTGATAAAACTATGATGAAATGTAAGAAAATGACTGCTATAAAAATCAGGATAAAATTGTTTCTGGTGGGGGGATGTTGAACCATTATGACTAAGACAGAACACAAGGAAGAGGCTCCTGCAGTAGGTGGCAAAGGTCTATTTCTTGACCTGGCGGGTATTACTGTTATAATAATTCACTAAGCCATAGATTTGATTCTTATGATTTTCTGTATCTGTGCTTTCATTCTCGTGAGGGGAGACAAGAAATATACAAGATAATAAACAGATGATAAAGTATATTAGAATGAAATAAGTGCTACTGAGACAATAAAGACAGGGGAGAGGGATAAGGAATGTTGGGAGAGACACTGCAATTTTGAGTAAGTCGTTAGAGACGGCTTCATTGAGAAGGTAACATTTAAGATGTGAAGGAAATGAGGCAACAAGCCAAGGACATAACTAGGAAAAGTTTCAAGTAGAAGGAACAGTAAGAGTAAAGCTCTGAGGCCTGGAGTGACCCAGGTGTGCTCAAGAATTAGCAAGGAAGCCAGTGTGAATGTGGCAGAAAATCGTTGAAAATGAGGAAAGAAAGAGGGGGCAAGACCATGTAGAGTCTGTAGATCACTGTAAGAACTCTGCCTTTTAGTTTAAGTAAGATTAGGAGACGATGAAGGGTTTCGAGGAGTGTCTGGACCTGTCTTAATATTTTAACAGGATCACAGGGGCTGCTGTGTTGAGAACAGACAGGAGACCAGTTAGGAGACTACTTCTGGAATCAAGCATTATGACCAGGTTTGGGGCTTGAACAAACAGAAGAATGGAAATGTCATTAATTCAGATGGGCAAGAGTACTGGAGGAAGAGATCTGGGGAAGATCAGGAACTCAGTTTTATGACATGCTGTGTTCAAAATGCATACAGATATGAAAGCGAAGACATCAAATAGGCATGTGGATACATAAATCTGGGCATATAAATAGTTTACATATGTTTTAAGGTTCTCTTCAGATCTTGAGTATCTCAACCAACTTCTCCCTCATATGCAATAGTGAGACAAGCTCACAGCAAACAAATTGAGCAGACAAGGTAATACTGAAAGGACTGCTGTACTTGCCAGTGACTATGAAGAGTGAGGGCTGCAGCCAGAGAGTAGTCCACCGCAGAGCAAGGATTCAAATAAGCAGCTGGAATTAGGCCCAGGAGCAAAACACTGACAACCCTCTCACCAGTCCAGTGGAGAGATGCAGCCTTGGAACCAGCTGTAGAAAGGAAGGACGAGATTCGTAAGAGTTGCAGGGGGAAACACACATCTCAATATTTGCCACGAAATAACCCAAACTGACAAAATGGCAAACAGAATGCATGGAAGACTGAGCATAAACAGGGTAAGATAAAGGTAAGTGAGAGATGCAATCTCCTTTCTTTGAAGTCTTTCAGCACAGGGTGTCTCAACGCCTACATATATTAATTAGAAGACAGATCCACTTTGCTTATAGGCAAGAAGATGGACAAAATATCTTTGCAGAATTACCAATCTTGGACTTCAGTGTAATAGACAGATACTTTATGAATATAAGTTGGTGACACCTACGGAATTCCTTTAAAACATCACTCTTTTATTTACACCTAATCTTTGTAAGTAAAATAATATTAAAAATCCTCCCAAAAGAAAATTAAACCAGCCAACTCAAAGAGAAGCAAAGTTCTCGGGCTTCCCTGGGGGCGCACTGGTTAAAAATCTGCCTGCCAATGCAGGAGACACGGGTTCGAGCCCTGGTCCAGGAAGATCCCACATGCCGAGGAGCAACTAAGCCCGTGTGCCACAACTACTGAGCCTTCCCTCTAGAGCCCATGAGCCACAACTACTGAAGCCCGCGTGCCTAGAGCCCGTGCTCCACAACAAAAGAAGCCACCCCAATGAGAAGCCCGTGCACCGCAACGAAGAGTAGCCCCTGCTCGCCGCAACTAGAGAAAGCTCGCCCGCAGCAATGAAGATCCAACATAGCCAAAAATGAATAAATAGACAGATAGATAGATAGACAGAAGCAAAGTTCTAATGTCAACTTTTAGGATCATGGTTCTTCTTCTGTTCCGTTACTTATAAATAGCCAAAAACAGATATGGAACATGAAAGCTTCTTTTATTTTTTTTATAAATTTATTTATTTTTATTTATTTATTTTTGGCTACATTGGGTCTTCATTGCTGTGCACGGGTGCTCTCATCCAAGTTGCGGTGAGCGGGGACCACTCTTCGTTGCAGTGCGCAGGCTTCACACTGCGGTGGCTTCTCTTCTTGCGGAGCACGGGCTCTAGGTGCACAGGCTTCAGCAGTTGTGGCTCACAGGCTCAGCTGTTCCGCGGCATATGGGATCTTCCCGGACCAGGGCTCGAACCCATGTCCCCTGCACTGGCAGGCAGAGTCCAAACCACTGGACCACCAGGGAAGTCCCTGAAAACTTCTTTTAAACAAGTGAAAATAAAATGGGCTTTAAACATCTCTTTGAGAGCCTCTACCTTTTTTTGGTTACATACCCCTTTGGGAATCTAATAAAAGGCTGGAGCTACTTCCTGGAAAAGTGCATATAGATACACACATTAAAAACTGTGTAGGGGGACTTCCCTGGCAGTCCAGTGCTTAAGACTCTGCGCTCCCAATGCAGGGGGCGCAGGTTCGATCCCTGGTCAGGGAACTAAGATCCCACATGCTGCACAGCGTGGCCAAAAAATTAAAAAAAAAAAAAAAAAAAAGCCAACTGTGTAGGGACTTCCCTGGTGGCACAGTGGTTAAGAATCTGCCTGCCAGTGCAGGGGACATGGGTTTGATCCCTGGTCCAGGAAGATCCCACATGCCGCGGAGCAACTAAGCCCGGGGGCCACAACTACTAAGTCTGCGCTCTAGAGCCCACGAGCCACAACTACTGAGCCCACGTGCCTAGAGCCCGTGCTCCGCAACAAGAGAAGCCACCGCAATGAGAAGACCGCACACCACTACGAAGAGTAGCCCCTACTCGCCGCAACTAGAGAAAGCCTGTGTGCAGCAACGAAGACCCAATGCAGCCAAAAATAAATAAATAAATAAATAAATAATTTTAAAAATAAAATAAAATAAAGACTGTGTATACAACTTTGGGGACCTTCCTTCAGTCCCATGAACCCCAAGTTAAAACCACTCTGCTAAATCTAACTGAACAAAGTTCAGAAACAAAACCTTTTCCAAGATAACATAATTCTAAAAAGCAGGAAAACTACACTCGCCTAATTACTCATAACTCAGATGCAATTATAACTGGTAGACTTAAGAATCAAAAGAAGTCTTCTCTGTAAAATACTGATCTTTCTAGACTTGAAAAATGAAAATATAGTTAACTTGTTATTCACCTACAGATTTTCTAAGATTTAATAATACCTAAACAGTATTCATCCAAGAAATGCCATGATTTTAATATCAACCTAAATAAAAACAAGCATGTCAATTACAGCTATAAATATGCATGATTTTTTAAACTGTCTACTATTCCAAATGATTTGGATCTGGCTCCTCTCCATTAGCTACATAAATAAAAGTAACTAAACTATATTGAACAGACTCTTCCCACAGAACTATTTTCTTTTTAAAAAATTAAAAAATTTAAAAAGACTTCGACCAGAAGTTTCTGTATGAGTGTAAATGGCATGATTCAACCATGCTAGCATTGTGTGCCCAGGTGTAGGCTAGGTCTTCATTCGACAGAGTTGGACACAAGAGTTCCTCTCAGAGACAGCAAGTCCTGCCAAAGGCACGATAATCAGCCCAGATGAAGATGGACATACAATGGTGGCTGGGTGACAGGTGAATGTGCTGTATTCCACACCATCCTGGGGTTGATCGGTCCTGGAGAAATGCTGAGACATGAGCCGGTCTGACCACTGCGGTTCGGAGGAAGAGAGCTAAGGAAAGAGACATTAGGGGGAATCATAAGCACCTCTCCTTTAACAGCATTGACAGACTTTCTAAATGACCATAGGCAAGCTATTTAACCCCAAACAGGGAATAACCAACTCATCTGTAAAATGAGGATAGCATCTATTTCACTGGGTTGTTATGAGATTAGACTAAGTAGCCATGGAAATATTGAAAAATCAATGAACACTTACATAAAAGGGCTTCACTTTGACTAATTAAAAAAAATAACTTATAGCTTTCTTCTCCCATTTATTCATCTATTCATCCAACAAACATTTAATACATGCAAGATTATGCTCTGCACTAGAGCAAGAGAGATAAAAGACAAAGTCTTTGTCTTCAAGGAATTCAGTCTAGTTTGGGAAATACCATCTTCCTTTTCAAGATCAATTTCTCTGCTTGCACTCTTGAACCCATCCCTTTCTGTCCTCTTTTAGATCTTGTCTCTTGGTTTAAAAATAGGCAGACCTAGGTACACCCAACCCTACCAATACTGCTGTGAGACGATGAGCAATTAAGTTAAATAGGCTCTCCAAGAATCAATATCCTCTCTTTTGTAAAATGAAAATACTGGTACTTACTTCATAATACTCCGTTGAAAATTTACAAATATATGTAAGATGTTCAGCATAATTCCCAGAATGTTATAAGCACTCAATAAAACGTAATTTCTTTCCTGTATCTTTAACCTCTCCTTCCTTCCTACTGACCATTTTCCCTCAACTGATGTAATATAATTAACCCTTCCCTTGATCCTATGTCCTCTAATGCCCATGCACTCTTCCCCTGCTCCCTTTCTTCACTTTCCAAACATGCTTCTTTAAAGTGTTGTCTAAATCACCTCAACTTCCTCACTTCCTTATCATTCTTCAACGCGGAAACTTGTCTTTATCCCCACCAAAGCTGCTTTAGTTAAGTCACCAATGGTCTTCTGTGGCCACATCCAATAGGCACTGTTTAGTCTTCATCTTATTGGGCTTTCTGTATCACGTGGCACTGGTGGCCTCTCCTCCCTTCTTTTCTCTGAAAGAACTCTCTTCTACTTCTCCTTCTGATTCTCTCCTCTGCAGCCGCTCTTAAATGTTTGCCCAGGATTCCATCATCTGCCCATTGCTCTCCTTGCTTCCTATGCCCACCCCTAGACATTTTGTCCACTCAACTTCTAGTGCCTTTAAGCTGATGACACCCAACTCTGTATCCCCAGGCCTGATATCTCTCCAGAGTTTCAGAAGTTTAAGTGCCTGCAAGGCCTCTCCCCTGAGATACCCCACATGGTCCTCAAACTTACCATGGCAAAAACTAAAATCACCCTTCAACTCACTTTCTCATTTAAACTTGCCTCCCATCTACATGCTTACCACTTTATTTAATGACATCCCAGCCACTCTTTCACCTTACCCAGAAATCTGGAAGTCATGTAGCAATTTCCCTCTAAATTCAGTCAAATGCCAAATCATATTGATGTACCTCCTAACATTTCCTGAGACAATCTTCTCTTATGTACAACTTTCCAAGTTCAGGACCTCACCATCCTTGCCAAGACTGCTACAACAGTGTCTCAACTCGTCTCCCTGACTTATGTCTTAGCCTGCCCCATTTCCCATGATGGCCATCTACCACATTGTTACCGAAGTGGTCAATGTAAACTGCAAATCTACGTCAAACCTTTCAAGGGCTCCCCTTCACACGAAGTAAAATGCATATTTCATATCAAGACAAGTTCTTCTGTGATCTGATTTCAGTTCACCTTTCCAGAACCATCTCATTCCTCACCTTGAGCTTCACACTCTAATATCCGATTTGTTTTGTTTTCTCTCATAACAAGCAGTTTCTACACCTTCATCATTCTTTTGCTCATCCCAGTAGCCCAAACTGTAATGCCCTTCTTCCTGTGGCCTTGCTTACCCTCAACACTCAAATCAGGCACACCTCCTTCAAGAACCCAGACAGGGTGATCCTTCCAAAACACACAGCTAATATATTCTTCCTCTGGACTGGCATACAATTTACTTACTGCACAGTTTTTACTCTATGTTATATTATACTTATATGTGTTTTCTCCATAAAAACGAAAACTCCTTGAGGGCTGGAACTATGTTTTTTCACATTTGTAACCCAACCATACTACAGTGCCTGGTATAACAGAAATGCCCACTTCAATAATTATCGAACTGAACTCCAAGGGAAATAGGCAAGACGTAGATTGGGACTTAGACCCTGACACTCTTTTGCGATTCAGGGAGGGAGCACTCTAAAGACAGCGAATGGGGAGAAAAAGAGAACTCATGTGAATAGCCTGTGCAAGACTATAACTTTCAAATTACCCCATCACCACGTCAGCCCAGAGCAGGAGAGATATGCCCTCGGGTAAAGATCTGGGCCCGCAGGCAACGCTGGTGATACTATGGTTTCGGCAGAAGCCAGAGCTGCCAAAGGGAAGGAGGAGAGACACCCCCGCCCCCACCCCACCCCACCCCCGCTCAAAAGGTCTCACCGCCCAGCAGACGAATCCTCACCACATTCCCTTCCCCGGCTGGAGGTTGTGCTAAGAACCTCCGCTGCCAGGATCCTCACCTCGCCCACCTCCGGCACCGCAGAGGACACTCAGCCTCCAGAGAGTCGCCATGTCGTTCGAGAAGGCTCAAGGTCATCCAACAACCCGGAAGCAGTCATATGACAACATCCACCCTGCAACGACGAAAGAAAACGACGAAAAGGAAAACGCCGGGTGAACCGGAAGTCGGGGTTGGCTCGGCCCCGCCGCACATGCGCACACAGCTCGTCGGAAGGTCCCGAGCTCGACGCAGGCAATGGCGGAGCTTGGTGAGGCGGATGAAGCGGAGTTGCAGCGCCTGGTGGCGGCCGAACAGCAGAAGGCGCAGTTCACTGCACAGGTGCGGGGACAGGGACCAGTGTGAAGAGAAAAGAGGGTGAAGTACAGGTGCCAGGCACCCGCGGAGCTCTGAATGGTGGCGGCGCGGCGCGGCCGCCCTATGCTCCGTGCCTGCTGCGCCCGGTTCTGCTCGCAAAAGAAACGAGTCAATCCTGCCGCTGGTGACCTGTAGTGCCCAGGTACCCTCTAAGCAAGCCTATAGTGGGGGGAAAGAGAAGGTGTAAAGCGAAGAAAGGCTCGGGCGACACAAAGGCACGGGAGCCTAGCTTGGCGGTGAGCTCTCTGGGCTGGCATTCGGAAGATCCTTGTTCTAAGCTTGCCTCTGCCCCTTACAGGTCACGTGCCCCTAGACAAAACGCCCGTCCACTGTAAGTCTTGGTTTCGCAGTCGCCCGCTGCCTCACTGGATATCGAGGATCATATGCAATAATGTATTGGAAAACGATAGAGCAGTAGAGCATTATTGGATCAAGGTGGGCCCTGAAGTCGTCGGTCTAGACTGTTAGTTTAGAACAAGAGTTTTGGAGCATGGTTTCAACCGCGGCGTTGCCCCTTACTAGCTGCATGACTAATCCTAAACCTACTTACTTAACCGTGCCTCTTAAACGGAGGTGACAGTCATCTTTTAGGACCGCAGAAAGGATTGACTGCTTAGTACCCAGCCTCCCAAAATAGTTAAGCCCTTGGTAAATGGTTATTCCCCCGTGTTGGGAGGAGGGGCGGTGGTGGGAAGGGGAGAGTTCGCTGAATATAAGTAGCAAGAACCCTGGTTAGAAATCATTGGGTTTCTAACCCAAACCTGAACATTATGAAAGTGCACACATCTTCTGTGCTTGTGTGTTCATTTTTCTGTAGATTGGGCCCGTAACCTTCATTGGATTCTCAGATATGTCCACGATCCCAGAAAGGTTAAGAACTACTTAAGAATAGGTTTAGAATGAGATGAGTGCAGTGGTTTGGGGGAATTAATTGGTACCATAGCCTCCCAGCTTACACTGGTGCTAGTTTGGAAATATAAAAGAAGGTATTAATCCTGCCTGAGATTTTCTGATTAAGGAAGTGACACAATTAGAAAACAATAGGCAGTGCTCTCAAGGAGGTAGTAATTTAAACTGTGGAAAAATCTTTAGGGAGGAGTATTGAGAGTCAAGTTGAGTATGCTGTGTGTGGACCACATTGAAACAGATGGGTTGGGTGTTAAATAACGGAGTGCCTTCAGTGGCTAACAGAGAAACTGATGCATTAGGGTGACTTGATGGAAAGTACATATTTTTTAATTACTAAGAAAAATAGAAAAGGAGAGAATAAAAGGATTGTTTCAACGTAGGGATGAGGAGTTGGGCCATATTGGTGACAAATTAGAAGTGAGAAAAGAGAGTCAAAGAATAGTTTAGTCAGGTGACAGAAAATGAGAAAAATGGGAAGGAAATAAGAAAATTCATAGAGTTAGGCCTGTCTGCAGACCCCAAGTGGTTACTATTTTTCTTTCTTCTTAGGTGCATCACTTCATGGAGTTATGTTGGGATAAATGTGTGGAGAAGCCAGGGAATCGCCTAGACTCTCGCACTGAAAACTGTCTCTCTAGCTGTGTGGACCGCTTCATTGACACTACTCTTGCTATCACCAGTCGGTTTGCCCAGATTGTACAGAAAGGAGGGCAGTAGGCCATCCCATGGGAGAATGACTGAAGAAGCAAAGGACTTATTATTAAGCAGGTTGAAGGCCAGCAGGGGAAGGTTGTCAACCCATTGTCAGGTTAACTTCAGGCTATTACCAAGCCTGTTGGTGCTAAAAAGTAAGAGATCAAATGTTCAAAAAGTGAAATTTATTTATTGGGAATTCAGAAATTCCATCTTGTATCACAATAATTATTCAATAAATGTGAATTCTCCAACTCTTCTTTTTTTTTAAAATCCCACTTTAGGGTTTAATATATAGATCTCTGATTGGCAGGAACATTAGAAACAAATATGTTCCAAGGCCAGTAGTGCAAATGAGAGATCTTAGGTTTTGAAGAGCCACCCTAAGCCATATTTAAGGGGGCTGGAAGAACCATCAAAGCCTTACCCTAAGGCATAGAAGAGAATTTGGGGTTGAGAAAGGTGAAGAACAGAAAACAGCTTTATTGCTTATATAGGACCAAGAAAAGGTAAACATGGCAAAAAAACAGAACAGGCAAAATGTGTATTCATTGGGAAGAGGCCTGCTAGTATGAGAAGAAGGGAACGTCAAGACCCAAACAGAACCAACTTCCTGGAGAAGCCTTGTTCCAATGGCCCATCTTCCTGAGTCTGTGCTTAGAATCAGTACTTTTATAGCACAGAAACAATGCTAAAAAAAAGAAAAAAATCCATGTAGAAAACTCCTTCCCACGAAGATTTCACTTGCTCCAAGAACAAAACAATTGCTTTAGGTTAAGAGGTAGTAATTATATAGACTATTCCTCCCTGCTTGGGCCCCTAATAATCCCAAAGGTAAAAATATACACCATGGGACATCAACAATTGAGTACCAAAGCATTAATATTTCAAATAAATATCCCAAAAAGTAGCACCTGCTTATAATCAAGGGATAGGGAACCTCTGGCCAACCATGTATTTTATGACTAAGCATTTTATTAGAAATCTGTTCTGTAAAGAGAACAAATTTAATAGTTAAGAACTACAAAATATTACCACCTCATGGAATGTTGTCATAGTCTATTGCTGGTGTCGTACAGTCATGCTACCATGAAGTATTTCTGTATTACACATAGGGAAAGTAAGGCCAGGGAGGTTGACTTACCTGCTCCGGACCTCATAACCAATGAATGGCAGACCAAGACCAAAAGTCTGCGCCTTCAAGCTTTACTTCACCCATGAAGTGACGACCAAGAAAAAACAATGTCACTTGATCTGCCTTAATGAAAAAAATTCACATGTTCTGCCAGCCTTCTTCCAGTGATATTTTGGTTTCTTAAGAATTAACATAGTAGGGATCACAGTATATAGCAAAGGGAAATAACAAGGTCTCTGCTTAGTGCTTTAATCCAAAGGCAGACTAGGAAGAAATGGATATGTCCCTGAGAAGCCTATTTCATTTTGGAACTGATTCAACCTAGTTTCAGGAAAAATCTAAAGTTCATTAACAGATTAAGAAATGAACAAGGAAGACAAGACTTAAATAGCTGTTGCTGCCCTGAATCCTGTTCAGAGCACCATTAGCACAACTAATGCCTGATTCTTCCTCATTTGGTTGAGGACTTACCCAAGAGAAGTGAAGAAATAATTCTGAACACAAGTGCATTTAGGCAATAAACAATGGAACTAGAAAACCTTTTACTATCCAATTACCATGTTTAGGGGTATACTGAGGGTAGCCACAGACCCTGCCCAACAGGGAAATTTGTCAAAAACTCCTAGTCTTTTTCAATAACAGCTGTCTATGGATGTTACCATGAATGGAAAATGTTTGTTCTTATGCTCCTTTCCTCATCAAGTAAACTGGACCACACCTGTGGGGTCAAAATACAGAAAGATGAAAGCACCAAGGCTAAAGACAAAAAAAGTCAAGTTGTGGCACCTACTATGTAAACAGACAAGAGCAACACGATGTTCCCTTATCATACCATTGTATACAGCACTATTTCCAATCCATCTCTTGACCCCAGCCCTTGCTTTCCCCAAATTCAACATTCCAATTGGTATACCCAGGTCATTACTGGATTCAGCTTTCTGGGTCCTTTAATTTGCTGCATATGCACTCTACGCTAAATGTGATTAATCACAAAAAATAATCTCTTCAAGAAACCTTCATAACAAAATAACCGATTCCCTATTAACAATAAGAGGATCAAGTTTAACAGGCCAAAATAGAAGACAAGAAGTCTGTCAGAATGTATATAGATGGCACAGGACAGCTCTGACCTCAGGCGCCCTGTGCTGAGCAATAGAGTCGCTGGCAAATCCCCAAGGTGTAAGAGCTGTAAATATCCAGAGTCATGCAGGAAACATGTTTCTTTCTCATTTAGTCATCCTCTGAACTCTCGGCAGACCTTTCATCTGTGGCCACTTTCCAATTTGTGCGTTTGTTTGTCCTCTCCTGTATTTCATTGTTAGCTACAGGGATGTGGGCTTTTTTCTCTCTCTTTTTCCTTTTGGTTTTCTTAGTGTCTCTTTCCTCACTTTCCTCAGAACTGCTGGATGCAGAATCATCTGACTGGGAAGTGTCACACTCTGCCTCTAAGAATAAAGCAGATTTCTTGAGAGATTTTTTCCTGGATTTTTTCTTGCGCTTATGTGGTTGTTTCCTTTTCCCGGTACTAGAAGCCCCAGTTTCTTCTGAGAACTCACTTGAGGAATCTGCTGTTATATCTGTGGCTTCCTTTTTGCTTTTCTTCTGTTTTTTGTGTGACTTTTTTTTCTGCTTTTTTTTGTGGGATTTCTTTGACTTCTTGTGTTTGTGAGATTCATGGGTAGATGATTTTACCTGGAGAGATGTTTTCTTCCCATTGGTAATATCTTGCTGATCACTACTAATAAAAAAGAAAAACTGCTTTACTATAGAAAATAAGTGTATTTATATAATTTTTATATTCTGCTTTCTAGATGGGAAGTTGGGGTTAACATCTGAATTTTAAATCAAAACTGATATAATGTTACTATGAGACATTATCACTGAGTTTTTGTTTCCTCATCTTTAAAATGAAGATAAAAATTCTAATCTGCCATACTGAGTTACTGTATGGAACACTATATATAAAAACCTACATGCTATAGATATGCCAAATATCAGGGAAAGGCAAAATACCAATCATCTCCCAACTAAATCTCCTATTATTTCTCTGGTTACATTTTTAATGGCAAATGTTGTATACTTTATAAAAATTACTAACTCGGGACTTCCCTGGTGGTCCAGTGGGTAAGACTCCAAGCTCCCAATGCAGAGGGCCCAGGTTCAATCCCTGGTCGGGGAACTGGATCCCACAATGCATGCTGCAACTAAGAAGTCCGCATACCGCAACTAAGAAGTCCACAAGCTGCAACTAAGAGTCTGCTTGCTGCAACTAAACATGCCGCAATGAAGATCCCACCTGCCTCAACTAAGACCCAGTGCAGCCAAAATAAATAAATAAATACTAAAGTGAGTTTGTAAATCATTTATACATATACATATATCCACTCTTTAAAAAAAAAAATTAAGAACTCAATTTATAATTCAGACTGTGTACTAATCTTACTTTCTAACTTTTTTTCAGTAAGCGTACTTGCCTTACCTGTCTGTTTCAAATTCTTCAGGGTATAACTCTTTATATCCACTGTGACCCCATCTGTAAAATAACATTATATTACATGTATTGTTAAAGCAATGCATACATTTCTTAAAAATTAAAGACAAATTAGACTTAGGAGTGTACACGTACACAGACACACAGAACAAAGAAAAAAGAGATATGGTAGAGCCGACACCACATTTACAGCTCGGTAACTTGGTTACATTTTCTGTACTGAACACTCATTTCAGACACAAAGGATTCCTTTGTCCATTTGTAAGAAAACTTGCCATTTTCTTCCTTAAGAAACACTAACGAACTTTTATATTCTGCTCTTCAGCTGTGAAGTACTTCTCCAAAAACACTTCATAACAATGCTGTCTACCTTGGGACAACTTTTTTTAAGTAACAACTTTATTGAGATATAATTCATATACCATAAAATTCACCCTTTTAAAGTGTACAGTTCAGTGGCTTTTAGTATTTTCAGAGTTGTGCAACCATCACCACTAATTTCAGAACATTTTCATCACCCCCAAAAGAATCCATTAGCAGTCGCTCCATTCCTCCATCTCCCGTAGCCCATGGCAACCACTAATCTACTTTCTATCTCTATAGAATCATATCATGAGTGGCCTTTTGTGTCTGCTTTTCTCACCTAGCATAATGTTTTCAAGGTTCATACATGTTGTAGCATGTATCGGTACTTTATTTTTACTGCCAAATAACATTCCATTACCATCCCATATACCACATTTTTTTTATCCATTCATTAGTTGATAGACATTTAGGTTTCCACTTTTTTGGCCATTATGAATAAATATGCTGTGAACATTTCTGTATAAGCTTTTGCAGAGATAATTTTTTAAAGTACACATTCTCAGGCCAAATACCATTAATAGTCACAGGAATTTAGTCACAAACCTGTCTGGCATGTTAGCTTCATAATCATGTAACTTCTTGTTCCAGGATTTAGCCTTAAGAAAATCATCATCCAGTGCCCCAGAAATTTCATTCTTTGGCCTCCAATAGTCTCTTTGACTTTCTTCATCAAAACCATCACTACGCATCCGGCTATAAGAGAAAACAGAAGAACTTTTAGATAGAGAAGCAATCTGTGAGGTTACTTTATGGAATATTATGCACAAAACTCACTGAACAAGCTAAGGGGAGACCAAAACAACCTGATACTTAATGTTAAAAAAATTTTTTGTTAACATGATCTGTTCCTCTCTATTAATTTGTACAGTTAGGTGTTCAATGAAAATATGATCATCACTACCCGTCCTATTGCAGAGTATAGACGAAATGACTTTTCGACTGTGGCATGCTGTACCTCACTCACTGATCCTCAAAGAAAGAAGCAGAGCATAATCACAGCTGGGGACATTTCAAACTGCCCTAGAGATTCTGAAATACACTCCCTTCCCTGAACACCAGCAACCTGCTGTAGTTAAGTCAGAGTAACAGTGGGAGCAAGGTGTAACCCATGAGTAAATTGGGGTGGATAAACAGTTGAGAACCACCGACCTAGCCTGTACTTACAATATCCACTAACCAGTCACTAAGCCAGTTAATTGGTTATCAAAAACATTTGAGGACCTCCTATGTGCCTGCCAGGCACTGTTCTAGCTGCTGGGACTATAATGGCAATTGAGACAATCAGAAACCTGCCCCTCAAGAGATTATGTTTTAAAGACTTATTCATTATGACAGGCATTAATAGTCCACTCCAAAAGAACAATATTTTGTTCCTGGAAATGCTGCTTGTAACTGAATAACCAATACAAAACAAATCATCATCTGCACTAAGTACTTCCAAATTCTCAAAGAATCATCTTCAGAGAGAAAACAGACTGACAAGGTATTTATTTTTATGTTGAGACTCTGCCTTCTTTACCATGGATACCCTGAATACTTTCTTGTCAAAAGCCATTACACACAGCCAATCACACTCCAAAGTCCACACACTGCGCAGGCACACTCTCCTTAAATATCTCACTATTAACTATTTCCCTGTGTGGCTTTAGAAATCAGCATTATTACTTTATAATCATTTTTCATACACACAGATCTATACTAACAGGCATATGAGACCCAGGAGATGTTCCCAATACTCAGACATTCCTATACCTCCCCATAGGTAAGACAACTAAGCCTGCATAATCCTTCATATCCACACTCAAATTATTAAGAAGGTAATGTGAAAGGTTGTGTGACTAAGATAGTGAGTAGATGGGGCAAAGAAAAGGCTGAGAGAGAATGAAAGACTAATAGGGGAAAGGTGTGAATGATCAGCTAAGTGACCATAAGATACCTATAGAAATCTTAAGTTAAAAGCCATCAGGTAAGGTCAGAATCCACAGAATCCTTAATGTTTACAATTGTTCAAGGCAGAATTTTTAAGTTCTCCCTTGCAAATAAGTGCAAAGAGTGGGGCCATATGCATCGTAGCCATTACCTTTATGATTGGGTCTAGATTTATTGAAGAGGAAAGGCTTAAGGACTCACAGAACTGAATTCATCTATCTTTAGCATACCATAATGTTTTTAAACAAAAGTTGATGATTCTGAATAAGATGAGAATTATTTTCGTTCTCAGAGTTGCAACTTCACCTTGAACTGCTGGGTAACATTTTCCTTTTCGTCCCCCGGTACGCATCTTCCATCTGTTTCTCCAGCTCTCTTATTTTCCACATATCTGATTCCTCCTGAATCTGGATTTTTTTTTAAAAGGAAAGAAATAAAAATGTTACTAAAAATAACACATTACATCACCAAAAAGTAACTGAAAATACGGTCTGCACTAACTATTGGATTACAAACTGAGTTTTGATCAGGAACCTAGGAAACAAATTCTGGTTTCTCTAGAGTGATTAAACAATCCAACCTAGTAAATCTCAAATATGTAGACTTCTGCAGCAACAAAAGAGCTTTTTAACCCCTGCATAGACACACTTATCACCTTATTAACTAAGCAATTATGCTGCAATTAGCAAATGATAATCCCTTATGTTTCTAAAATGCTTTATGATTTTAACTATATCATCTCTCTATTGAACTTTAAGCAATCTTATGAGGAAAGCAAAGCAGGTACCATTATTATATTTTACTGAGAAGAAACAAAAGCTCAGAGATTTTTACCAAAGTCAAAAAGCTAGTAAGGACAGGTCTTGAAACTTTCTAGGCTAAGTCTCTTTTCACAACATAATAATTTTTGTTAAAAACAAAGCAAAACAAAACAAACAGCATGGGAACTGTTAGAGAATTTCCTGAAAGGCAGAGTATAGCTGCACAAAGAACAATAATAAATTTTATTTCTAAGTCCTCCTGTAATATTTTGTTAAAGTTGTCCTAGATTTATCTTTTTTAGCCACTGCTTTCAAATCTAAGCTCACCATCCAACTGGGGTGGTTTAACGCAATTGCAGAGGCTGCTTAGGTAACAGTTATACCCTCACTCACAATGAGAATATCAGGTGATATGACAGTAATAACATTAGTGATCAAACTAGTTGTACAGTTCACCAAAGAAAACCAAACAAGGGTGCTTGACCCTTGTTTCATTATATGTGCTCTCATAGGTGACCTCATCTACTCTCGTGACCGCTATCATTTCCTGTATCAGTAATCCCCAAATCTTTATATCCAGCCTCAACTTTTCTCCAAGTCTGAATTGCGAACTATTTAGACATCCTATAAGCATTTCACCATCAAGATGTTCAAAACCAAACTAATTACCTTTCCCATCACACTTGTCTCTTTTCTTTAGTTCCCTAACTCAATTAATGGCATCATCATCATTCACCCAGTCACACAAGATGGTTATATTTGATTCCATAATTATCACTATTATCCAATCAATCATCAAGTTCTTTGAACTCTATTGCCTAAATTCCTCATCTCTATCCCTACTGTCAGTTTTCACGCGAACCACTCATCATCTCTCACCTGGAACATTGCAAATGCCTCCGAACTGGTCCCTCTGCTGTTTCAATCCATCTGATCTATCCCCTACCCAGCTAACAAGTCATCTTTCTAAAATACAAATACAATCATGTCAAACCCTGCTTAAAAATATTTGATGGTTTCTTTACTGCCTACAGGAAAAAGTCTAATCTCCAAGCATCACAATCCAACTCAATTTACCACTTGGGCCTCGTCCTCTGCCACTACCTCCCACATTCTCTACTTTCTGGATGCATACAATTTCTTGCCCCAAATGCTTCATGTTCCTTGCCATACACTAGTACATGAAGTTCCCTCTGTCCTGAATGATCTTTTACACCTGGTAAACTTGATCCTGTTCATCAAGAACTAGTTCAAGTATCAGTAGTTCAAATAACACCCATTATGTGAAGCCTTTCCTAATTCCCCAAGGCAGATTTCATTATTCCCTCCTCAGTGCATAAAAGGACTTTGTGTATGTCTCCATTATAATACTTATCAAACTATATTCTAATTATTTTATTTATCTCTGTCTCTCCTAACTGTATCAAAATAATTCCTAGCACACTGTATGCCCTCATTAAGCATGTGGAATAACTAAGCTGTACCTCTCACCTTATTGTGAGCATCTGTGTGCCGGATGACGTTCCTCAGGAGGACTTTCCCCAAGGGAACTCGGGACATTCTTCAATCTGAAATGAATCAATAAGTAACATTTAATAATAATTTATTTTATTACCTTATCTTTTATTACTATGTTATAATGAAGCATGAGATAAAGGAAAGATCACTGAACCAGAAGTCAGAGGTCCTGAGGATTAGTTTTTCCTTCACCATTAAAAGGGGAAAACACCTGACCACACTACTGTGAGGATGAAAGGAGATAATGTTCATTAGAGTTCTTTGAAACTGCACCAAATTAAGTGCTTTCAAGAGACCCATCTTATTTACTCCTCAAAATAACTATGTTTTATGAGGCAAGTATCTTCATTCCTATTTTGTAGATGAAATTCCATTAAAGCCATAACTTGCCCCAGGCCACATAGTCCAAGGCAAACAAGGTTCAGACTAGAAATCAACTCCCGAATCCCAAAATTAGTTTGCAATTAAACACCTAGATTTGAGAGTGTCAGGACCACAAATGTCAACAGTAACAAAAACTGACGCCTAAAAACGTTAAATGCAGAGGTGCCCTAAATTTCTTCACTCAAGAGAATTTTATGTTCTATTTTGTACAGAAGGCTCCAAAAAAATAGATGACAGGGATATTCACGTGTGTAGCCAGCAGGGGCTTTGTGCACCACCCCAACGCTCACTCACCCCTCGATCCTGAGGAAATCAGGCATCTTGTTAGTGTGAGACGAAGAACCACTCCATTACAAGATCTCCTCCGACCCAGAAGCCAAGCAAAGGCAGCTCTGCAGCTTCACCCGAGTCCTTCGTGAAAACGCAGCCTTCCCACCGGTTATTCCGCCCTCACCCGTGGCCCAGGCCACGGACGCCTTTCCCCCAGCCCAGGCCGACAGGCAAATACCTCTCCGGACTCAGGCCGGAGGCTGCTCCGGCGCGGAATCCGGACGGCCTGGTTGGCTGCGGCATTCCCCGCTCACGCTCCTCTGGGAGGGACCGGGGGGTTGGGTTTCGCTCCCCAAAAAGGATGGGGACACTTTGGACGGGTACGACCCTCGCCTGGGCCCCAAGATGTATCTAGAGTGGCTGAAGAGGGGGGTGAGGCTTCCAAGTGGAAGACAGAAAAAATACCCCCATCTTCGTCACCGGGACCCCTGCCCCCCAGCGGCCACGGAGCTCCCGGTAACCTTCCCTCCAAACGCCCTCCCCACACAAACACACACAAACACACCCATACCGTGCGCCGCAGCCTCGCGTGGCGGGGGTGGGGGAGGAAGCGGTCTGGGAGAAGAGGGTGCCGACTTCCCTTCCAGGCCGGAAGTCGTGCTCTTGAGAAATTCTTCCCACCAACAGGAGTCCCAGAGACTCCCACAAGAGGGTTTCCAGGACACTCTAGAAGTCGACAGGTGTAGAAAGGGAGGCGGGCGCCTTCCTGGAAAAGAAGTGGGTCGGGCTCAGCCGAAAAGCAAGCCCAGCACCAGAAGAAGATTCCGGAACTGGATGTAAAAAGACCTTTCTTCCTGGAGCTTTCCGGACTCAATTAGATGTTGTACCAGTCTGGTTACCCTGGTAACAGGCGTCGCGGTTTGTCAAGAAACCGAGAGAAGAGGTGGGTTCGCCGACCTCTGGAAAGATGATTAAATTTCTCATTTGGCCAACCCTAATGTAGTATTTGGAGAACCCAAACCTTCTCTTTTCCTCAGTCTGTGGATGCTGTGGGACACTTCTTCATTGAGGGAGGGCGGTTATTCAAGTGGTAGAATATTATTATTCTCATAGAATGCTTACCAAATGTTCCAGCCTCTCTCTATTACCTTACTTAATCCTCACGATAACCCTATGAGATAGGTATTATCGTCTTCATTTCGAGGAGAATAAACTGAGGCACATATGTAAATTAATTTCTCAAGATCACACAGCTAGTAAGTGATAGAGCTAAGACTGGAATCTAGGCATTCTGGCTGCAGAGTCCATGCTTTTAACTCCTAAACTATGCTGAGGATTGAGGAAGTCTCATGTGGCCCTCGACCCACACAAAATCAGGAACTGGATAGGCCCCAGTCAGCCAATACCCGGGTGTTGGAACAAGAAAATCCCAGGAAATACAGACTTTAAATGACTGTTCTGTCCTCTCAGGGCTTGTGAGGATCTAGGCAGAGGTAAGGCCTTATTATCTGAGAGGACATCTTGAGAATGTAGGAAAAGGTATTAGATAATTAGAGAATAAGGAAAAGATAAAGTGGTGCTGATCCACAATCTTTTACACACAGGGGTTAAGGATAGCTGCTAACTTCAACAAAACAGTTCCTGAACTGTTGCTCCTCCCCCAAAAGAAGAAGTGAATCAATAGACTTTTTTCCTTCCTTAAGTCATGTCTTTCCACAGACTTAAGAGGCCTATTCATCTCGATCATGGAGTCATCCTCGAAGGGTCTGCTCACCCAAGTTACTCAATTCTGGAACCTCCTAGATGATCTGGCTGAAAGTAACCCTGAGAGCTATGAGAAGTTCATTCAACAGCAGCTGAAAGAGGGGAAACAGCTCTGTGCTGCCCCAGAACCACAGCTCTGTCTACAAACCAGGATCCTGGTATGTAGAGTTGGTGCCCAGGGAAAGGGAAGTCCTGAATGAAATGGTCCTGGAATAACCAGAGAATGGCTTACCCTTAGCTATTACTACTTTAACACAAGAACACTTGAGGGAAACTGCCACTCTGAATGGAAAATTAAACGTAGTGTGGAAGATTGTGTTGAAGGAGTAAGAATGGGAATTTCGTATTTGATACATTTTGGAGATCTCAAAATGAGCCATTTTTCTGCGAGGATGAAAATTAAAAGTAACGTAATTATTTAAAGGAGAATAATAGAGTTAGAGATTTTCCAAATAAAGAAAACTTATTTGATTGGGGAGGTAAGGAAGTGGTGAAATAGGGTCAAATTCACCTGGAATAGCTTAGATCAATTCCCCCACACTCCTCCCACTTCCTGTGGGAGCAGCAACTGGATGCTTAATGAAAAGCCAGCAGCTTTAGGGAAATCAGGTAACAGTAATTTCTTACAGTTTTTCAAACGCAGTTTAAATCCATGGAATGACTTATTTGGAGCCTAAAGTTCTCACTCTTCAAATTCTGTGATGAGTTACCTTTAGGATATTATTTAAAAATTAAAAAACTAGGTTTTGAGATATGCAAAATTATTTGCTTTCTAGAAACCAAAAGAAAAAATACTTTTTATCAACCTATGTCAGTGGAAAAGGATCCCAGCTCCCCAGTCAGCCACTCATCCAGTACCTCTAAGTGTTGGCAGACCAGAAGATACGTCTGAGACATCAGGTACATAGAATGATGGGAGAGAAAGCACATTTTAAAAATTTTGGGGGAAATAAGCAAGAACCAGATTTTCCTTGGTAAAAGGCATTACATATTTTATTTGGTCATAATATACTTAATGACTGATAAGTATACCTTTATGAAAATTGAATACTGTTTACTTTTCTAATAATATGAGCTATTTTTAACCCATATAAAATGTCAAGAAATGCTCTAATTGGAATTTTGTGTATATAGCACCATTGTGATTGTCTCTAAAAATATAGGAATAGAATTTATACTTTTCCAGCTTTATCAGGATATGGCTTAATATATTACCTGATGATATCATTAGTGAAACAAATCATTTTCATTTCACACCCTCTGAATTACACACACAGATGTTTACACAGTCATTGATGTTGCCTACCATCCTGATGTTCTCCAGGCAGCAGAAAAAGACCAAGTGAAAAAAGATCAACTAATACGGATGGCCATGAAATGCATTGAGGAAAAACTCCAATTCACTCTCTCAAACTCTTACCATGTTACCAAATTTAGAATAAAAGGAAGTGTTCACAGAATGAAACAAAATCTGATGGGAAACCAAACTGATCCCACAGATTTAAGAGAGAAAATGAGAAAGGGTAAGTTAATGAATGTAATGGAAAATTAAACTGATTTAAAATGTTTTTTTGCCTCTGGTGTACATTTTGCAGATTAGAAGTCTCAATTGCAAAAGATGAGAAATTTAAGATAGAAAAAAATAAATGTTAGATATTAGAAATATTGACATGTCCTAACATGGATGGACCTAGAGATTATCATACAAGGCGAAGTAAGTCAGAAGGAGAAAGACAAATACCATATGATATCGCTTATATGTGTAATCTAAAATATAACACAAATGAACATATCTACGAAACAAAAACAGACTCATAGATATAAAGAACAGACTTGCGGTTGCCAAGGGGGAGGGGGGACAGGGAGAGATGGATTGGGAGTTTGGGATTAGCAGATGCAAACTATTATATATAGGATGGATAAACAACAAGGTCCTAGTGTATGGCACAGTGAACTATATTCAATATCCTGTGATAAACCATAATGGAACAGAATATGAAAAATTATATATATGTATAACTGAGTCACTGCTGTACAGCAGAAATTAAACACGACATCGTAAATCAACTATACTTCAATAAAATTTTTTTTAAAAATTAGCATGTCCTTAAAGATGTTTAAATCCTGCAAACTTTTAAACCAGATTCTTTGGTTTAAGAGTCTTTTAAGATTTCCCAAACCGATTTAGCTGCAGCTTTATCTGCCATCTTGGCTAACGCTACATCTATTACAGTTCATCGCCTGAAAGTACTTGATGTTGTTCATTGATTTTGTGATTTCATCTTTTTTTTTTTCATAAAGAACTAACCCTTGAACAGATAAGAAGCAGTACTGTGAGCAATTCAGATCAGTTTCCTCAACTTTTACTGCCAAAAGACGAAGTTTCAAGTAAAACAAGGTGTCTGATAGAAGAGATTTCTAGTACAGAGATTGAAGTGGAGATGAAGAGACCAGCCTATGAATTAAAAATTGTGGCCGATCAGAATGAGAGACCTCTGAAAATTGAATTAAAAGTTGAACTACCTGGTATTAATTCAGTATCTCTCTGTGACCTTAGTGTTTCTGAGGTAAGTTGAATAGATAATACTATACATTTGTATCAGTCAATATTCACTATATTATGCTTTAGTAACAAACTCCATAATCTCAGTGGCTTACAATAATTTGCTCAGGTTACATGTCAGCTCAGCCTGCTTTGCTCCACGAGTGCTGCACATTTTAAGATACAGGGGAAGAAACAATTCCCAATTTAGGTAAGTCATTCTCATGGAAGAGGGAAAAATCGAAATGGCCAAACCATGCAAGAGATCCTAAAACTTCCTCTCAGATATGGAATATATTACTTTTACTCACACTGTACTGATCAGAGTAAGTCACAAGGCCAAGTCCTACATCAACAGGGCTGGGAATCACATTCTTCTCACAGGTAGTCACTGGAAGTTACATGGCAAGGACGTATAATCCTCTTGTAAAAGAAGAGTAACAATTCTACAGTCTACCACAGTCCACCCTCTTGGTCACAAATATTTGCTTCTTTCCCCAGAACGACACATCCAATCCCAGTATCAGGCTCCAAAGTCCAGGATTTTGCCATCATAATCTGTGTTAGACAAAGTTTGCCTGAACTGCAAAGACAAGTTATCTATTCCCGTAACCCCATGCACCATACAATGTGGAATGGGGAGAGGATTACCACAATTAACAGTCTCAATTCAGAAACTGGAAAAAATATGAGGCACACAGTAGTTGCTGATGCACGGCAATTCTGAAATCCTGGTAGGCAGATATTGCGAGGGTCCCTTTCCTGGAGGTACAGGATGTTCGTGCTTAGGTCCCTTGACAAGGTTCCTTGATTACCTAGCCTCCTAGTTCCATTGTTTTCCATGACTTTCAGCTCCATTCTTTGGGACGTTTTTCCTTTTTCATAATCTACCTTAGCCATATCTGAAAAGAGCGTTGAAGAATATGCTGTCATTAGGTGCTGAGCAGCTTACTCAGCCTGTTTGCTGCCCATGGAATGTTGGGGTCGAAAGATTATTTTAAATTAGTTTTAGTCCAGACTGGTAGCACTTTCTTTCTTTGATTCCAGTCAGTGCTACACCTCTCAATTCTTTTTTAGACATGTTCATTTTTCAATAGCCTCTTTTGACTTAATTGCTGTCACCTGGGCCAAATGTAAGGATTTAATGAGGTCCATCTTAATCCAGTTAGAGGTTTTAGCAAAGGGTATAAAGACTTATGATTTAGTATTTGCCTCTAGGCAGCTTTAATCAGCCTTTGTTGATAAAGAAATAATTTCTCAACTTTATTGTTTACTGGTTGAAAATAAAAATTAGTTCCATTTTTCATTCCTCAAGTCTTAGAATTTCTGGGCTCTGTATATTCCCTTTCAACTCTGTATTTTCCCTTGCAAACTGAGAAATTCTTTTCTAAGCTCATCTTTTTGTAGTTCCTTGTTAAATGTGGCCAGTAGAACCAATGCGTGCAAATAACATTCTATTTTCCCACTTCTGTACCTAAAGCCACAAATTAACCAGGTACATTATGTCTTCCAAATTATTGTGAAAAGGGCTTTGTCACCATTAAGTTTCCTTGCTGTTTGCTGGTCAGCCCCAAAGTCAATGCCACATAATTTAGGATGGCAACACCCATCTTCTGGTACTTTATCAGTTAACTTTTGATGTACTGAGCAGCAATAACAACCTCAAAATCTCAGGGATTTACAACAGCAACTTTATTGCTTGTAAGTGGGATCCTCTTCTTATGCGAAAGGAGTGAATTAACTGGGAACAATAAACAACACAAATTTTAACCAGGAAATATTTTTCTATTTTCATCTTTAAAAATTTCTCTTGCTTTATTATTCTTAGGATGACTTATTGATCGAGGTTTCTGAGTACAGATTACATCTGAATCTTCCAGAATCTGTGGATACTGAAATGACTACAGCAAAATTTATCAAAGAGAATGCTACATTAATTGTCACAATGCCATTGGTGTAAGTTAAGAGCATCGTGTATTTGGAGTTTTTGGTTTTCAGTGATAAAGTCATGTGAATTAGAGGGCCTTCATTATGGATGAAGAGGTTTATCTTGATCACTAGTTTTATTTTCTAAGAGTTCCTTTTGATGGAATGAGATTTTCTCATCAGCCGTTTTCTTTTGTTTTGTTTCGCTTTAATTCTTTCTCCTTCTCAAGTTAACTTAGCATCAAGCAGAAACTACTGAAAACAGTACTGCCATGATATACTTATTTCAAAGATATTTGTAATGGTGTTAAGTAACTTAAATATCATTTGGGAAAAGTCTGTTTGTCTCCAAGTATTCAGTAATACATGAGAATTCTTGCTTTACCAGTTGAAAAACAATTTTTGTCTCTAGTAAATTTTTGCATCAGGAATAAATCCCACACTGTGAAAGAAGTTTTTTATTACCAAGATGTGCCTTAGCAGTGACAGTTTCCTCCAGCTATAAAGATGTAGGGCCAATGTAATAGTATGCAAACCTTTGCTTCTATTAACCTCTGTACTTCTATAAAACAGCTCTGGCAGGAGTCCAAGCCACCCAAGCCTACTTACCTTTTAATATGAGATATGGACTTGTCTGTGGATTAGATACAACGATGCAGTAACAGTAATTGGATGTTATTACACATAAGACACAAAATACATCCAACTCTAATTTAAGAAAAAGGAGCTGACTTTGGGACCAGTGCCTTTCTCCTAAGAAAATAATTTTTAAAATACAGAAGTGATGTACTTTTTAAACTCCCATTCCTCTGTCAGTTCATTGTTCAGTACAAAAGTATCAACTTTCCAATTTATATCCTAAGTAAGGAACATTCACATCAAACTTTAAACATCTCTTGTCTTTTCTAGATATAAAACAACTTCCTTGTAATTATGTTTCTAATTCAACATAAGGTCTTTAAATAAAGTTCTCATTAACTTTAAAACTTTTTAACTTTAGAAACTAATGTATGTGTAATAGAAATAATTGAAATGTGACAATTAAAATCAAATATAATTTTCTTAAACCTGGCCTGGACTTGAATTTTTCTAGCAATAGGGTAATTTATTGTCTGAAAGTTTTCTAGAACTATATGATGTCCTAAAATTAACAAACTTATTATATTCTCCTTATCCCTCAAAAAAACTTGGAATGCTTTGACCTTATCTTTGCTTCTACAAAATCACTGTGGAAACTTATTTCCTATAAACTCCCATACCTAACTATATAGAACTGGCTGACTCTACTCTTGCACTCTCGCACTTAGGTGTTACTTACGTCAGCAGCTATGTAATTGGGTACTTATTAATAAAATGAGTACAAGATCTGACATGCTTAATGTTAAAATGTTAAATTTATATCCTAGTTATTTTCCAAAATACTTTCACTTATATGCTAACATCTCCACCTCCCCCTCCCTACAAAAAGCAAAACTTTGTCCAGGAAGAGCATTAACTAATAATGAACTGTGGAGTAGTTTAAATTTGAATCTTACCAAGATTTTTCTTCTTCAAAACTGAAAACTTTGATGGACATGAATTAGCCTTGATTTAGGTACCAGATTTTTCTATAAACTTGGTGTTAGAGGTCAGTAATCAGCAGTGATTATTTTCCCATGTATTCCAGAGTTCACGCATTACTGGGTGATGAGTATTCCTTACAGCCCATTCCTATTATCTCTCGCACTGGTCAACTCCTCTTGTAGACCATGCCTTGGGATATTTTAACTTCACTCACAAACCTCAGGAATGGAGTAAAGTACCTAACAGAGCCAGACCACACTTCCATCTTGCTATGTGCCACCCCCCCAACAAGAGAGCTCCTTGAGCCTAAAGCATTAGATTATATGCTCCTAAACTCAGTCCTTATTTTACCAATTCTGTAAACTCAAAATATATCTGTATTAAGAGCTTACCATGTACACAGCTGTTCCTGGTCTTAAATAATCTAATGTGAAAAATAATTACCCACAGATCAAAAATATTAGACCAGACACATTGAAAACATATAGTTTCATTTTTAAACAATCTAATTTGAACCAAAGCACTATTTCTAACTTTTGTTCGTTCAGTTCTGGTAAGAAAAATAGACTGAATCCAGATTTAGATTATAGCTCAGATTAATTTTTAACTCAAGAACAATTTTTATTAGAATGCAACTTTTTATTTTTCTCTCAAGGGAACAATAGAGCCATAAACATTAGCAAAGAATGAGTTATCTTTGAAGTTTCATGTATTTGAACCAGATATGGCTCATACTGGTGATGGTCCCTTGTCATAAGTTTGTTCCTTCTGCATAATCTTCAGTTCAAGCTAAAATTACTAATTACTGAAAAATCAGATTAATGTATTGAATTGTTTTCATAATAATACAGCAAGGAAAATATTTCTGGAATATATGGAGTGTCACTTGTGCACCATGAAATAATGAACATTTAGAAATAGATTCAACATTGAAAGACCTAAATTTCAGGGAACAGCTCCACATATTACAATTCCAAATATTTATTAAAACACATCAATTCAATAGAAAGTCTAGAATTGTGATGTTTCTAATTCATTTTTATTATCCTGAATATCACCACCATCCACCCCCCCCCCCCCAAAGAAAGGCAAATCGTAACAAAATGGGAAAAAATATTTAGGCTGATAAGGTAGCAAAAAACCTAAATAATTTTTTTCTCTCCGATAGGATTTTAGGGCTTTCTTATTTTACACGAGACAACACTGGGGTGGAAAAACACAGAACGCTTTTCTTGTACACATTTAACATTTTTTCACTTTATCCAAGTAGAACTAACCACTTCGTATTGGTCATCATCTTTTATCACTCCAAACTGTTCACCAGAGTATCTCTCCCCTCTTCTTTTCAGACAGAACCTGGTGATAAATGGACTTTGGCACATATCTCACTAGGAAACATAGTTTACATATGCACACTTAATTCCACAGTTACTTGATATAGTGTTTCAAAGTTATTTAAGTAATAAATCCTGGTAATTAAGTTCATTTGCAAGTAACCACCAGTTAATTTTGGAGGAAAAATTCTACTTTCACAACTTCACTCTGCTAAATTCTATAAGCATATTCTTTTATTTGGAGGTAATTATAGAATTCTGCTCTCAGAATGACACATTTAAATTGTTTAAATAGATACCCACACAAATTCTCACTTATACCAAGTAGCTGGCTCATATTTATATCTTCATCTCAAGAGGGGAAAACAACCATTTCTGAATTCATAGAAAAATAAACAAAGAACAGCTGGTTGAACAGTTCCAAGAAAATGTTGACTTTTAAAATTTCACTTATTTTCCTTGAAGTTCTCTATGCTTCCCATCCATGATAAACCGAGATTACGTAACAGAAAATTTTAAATTAGGTTTATGTTCCAAAATCAAGCTTCAATTCAAACCCTTTCTCCAAGAGAACTAATTTTCCCGACTTCTTCTCTTTTTCTCAAATCTAAACAAAACATTTGAGGTAATTAAATTTCAAAACCTCAAGATCTCATCAAGGTTACTTTTATGTGCCTGTCTCAATAGGGAACCACAATTCTACCTCTACATTTCCCAGTGGAAGTCCTTATCACCAAAGGGCTAAGCCACATGCCCCTTGACTAGGAGTACACAGCTTAAAATTTGGTATTGATTAAATGTGCACAATATCTGGATGTAATTGGCATTTTAAAAAATTCAGTAATGCCCATTACAAATAACTTATCTGGACAGACTCAAAAGTAACTGGTTAACCTTAAAATAAAAAGAGAACCACCGTTTAATAACGTGTTTGTATCTTGGTAAGAATGAACCAGTGTGACCTGGGAAAGTCTAGAAATTCTTGGGTTAACTATAACAACATGGTGATAGGTTTTTCAAGGTACTTTCTAAACTCAGCAAGCCACTGGGCTCCAACTGCTCCATCCACAACCCGATGATCACAACTGAGTGTAACAGACATCATGCTAGCCACATCAAATCTAGAAAAAGATAAAAACATTATTAGGATTTCTGAAAGCAATCACTAGATTTTAGCTAGTAACCAGCCCAAATGCCAACACCTAACTTATAATCCCAACCAGGTAACATTATTTTCCACCTATTCTTCATGGGCTGTACACCTCTAGCTCAAATTAACAGTTTGAAGAAACAGACCAAACAGCCATCTAGAGGATACAGGTCCGCAAACAACAGCCCTCAGACCAAATCCCACAGGTTTACTGGAATACATTTATGTATTGCCTATGCCTGCTTTTACACCACAATGGCAGAGTATGTGCAATAGCCACCGTACGACCCAGAAAGCATAAAATAATTTACTAACTGGCTCTCTAAGAAAAAAGTATGCTGACCCCTGACCTAGAGTTAACAAGACTTCCCATCGCAAACAGTAAAATAAGAAGAGTTGTTGCCTGAAGCTCCAATATGCCATGCCAATAATTATAAAAACTGAGACTCAAAAACAGGTATATTGTAATGAAAGTGAGTTTACAACTCCCTCTCCATTTTGGCACTTACCCTTTTTCATTATCTGCTGGAACCAGTCTATCCTCTGAAGCACCAATTGCCAAAATACATGCTTGAGGTGGGTTAATAATAGCAGAAAAGTTCTTAATTCCAAACATTCCTAAATTTGAGATCGTAAAAGTGCCACCCTAAAGAAAAAAAGATTAAAAACAGATCATGGTAACTGCTTGTCAGCATAAATTAGAAAAAAATGACAAATGTTTTGTGAAAAGACCTTAAGATAATATTTTACTTTAAGGACTCTCAGCAACATGGATTGGACCTAGAGATTATCATACCAAGTGAAGTAAGTTAGAGAAAGACAAATACCATATGATATCACTTATATGCGGAATCTAAATTATGACACAAATGAACTTCTATATGAAACATAAACAAGACTCACAGACAGGGAGAACAGACTTGTGGTTGTCAAGCGGGGAGAGAGGGTGGGGGAGGGATGGATTGGGAGTTTGGGATTAGTAGATGCAAACTATTATATATAGAATGGATAAACAACAAGGTCCTACTGTATAGCACAGGGAACTATATTCAATATCCTGTGATAAACCATAATGGAAAAGAATATGACAAAGAATATATATACATGTGTAACTGAATCACTCTGCTGTACAGTAGAAATTAACACAACACTGTAAATCAACTATACTTCAATAAAATGAATTTAGAAAAAGGATTCAACTACCATGAAAAAAAAAAGGAAAATGGTAAATATATGAGGTGATGGATGTGTTAATTAGCTTGTCATGATCACTTCACAGTGTATACATATATCAAAACATCAAGTTGTACACCTTAAATATTACAATTCCTATTTGCTAATTATACATAAATAAAGCTGAAAGGAAAAAAGGAATGAATGGAATACACTTTACTGAAAACATACAACTATAGCAATATGAACAGAAGTCAGTTGTGTGGCTTTTGCACACTACTTGAAAATGGGTTATTTTCAGCTTTTGATAGGTTACTCAATTCTTCTTTATTTTCAAGACCTTGTGTCAGTGAGAACACAAGGCAGAATCAAAAGGTGGAAGATGCAATAGAAACATAATGCCAAATTTTAAGATAACATAATTCATTAAAATAACATCATAACATTCAGAAGATAAATAATTAATACCTTACCTGGAACTCATGTGGCTGTAGTTTACCCTCTCGTGCTTTGGTTGCTAAAGAAACAACATCATTAGCAATGGTTTCCAGTCCTTTTATGTGTGCATTAAATACAATAGGTGTGATGAGTCCTGCAGGGGTACTGACTGCAACACTGATATCAACAACGTGATTTCTATTTAAAAAGAAAAAGAAAAGTAAACCTCAATAATCATCAACAATGTTTAATTAAGAGTTTGTTTTAGGTTACCCTAGAATAGTGGTATTTACTTCAGTTTGTGCTACTTTTCAGCCAGGGAGAGCTCTTTCCTCGTTTTTAAATTTTGCTGTGGCCTCTCTTAGACCTGCACTTTTAAAAAATGAATGAGAGATGTGTCAGTAGGTTGGTTTCACACGTACTCGCTAACTACCCCTCATCTGCCTTGACTAACACCCTGGGTACAGGTGGGGAAAAAAAGGTTCAGCATCCAGTGAGAATTAAAAAGAACTCCTTAGATTTTGAAACGAAATGGATTGGCTGGAGCTGAGTCTGCAAGCAGAGCTTGAGCAGACGCACGGAAGAGTGAAGGGTAAGGACTGCATGGTGGGAGAAAGAGAAGTACTCATGTGGTAGGGTGGTGGTGTTGTCCCAAAACATAAAAGTAGGATTCCTAATCGTTTCTACGCCATGGGGCACATTTGCATTTGGGTCCCTTCTCAGAATATATTTTTTAAACACAGAAAACAAAATACTCAAATTGCCAGAAAAACTTCCCCCAAAACAAACTATATTGAAATTCAGTTATCAAACTATTCAAAAAACAAAATTGTGATATATGCGCTTCTGTATTAACTCAATAATCTTGCAGCAGGTCTAATTATGGCCATACTTTTGAAGTAGTGATAAGAAAAAAATATATTTTAAGATATCCGCAATAACTACAATGTGATATGAAAATAACTTGATTTTTATTTGGTCATCAGCACAAGTACTATTAATACCTCTTTGATTTGTTCTTTATATTTATAATGGGAGGAAATGCTAAATTTCAGTTAAAGGTTAGTAGAAAAGAATGACTTTCCCCCTCCACAACCAAGTTCCCAAACCCCTGAATTGTATCAGAGTCTCCTCAGGGGTTGTCTGTGTAAGGGCCCCTGCTAAAGTGATCTGCAAGAAAGAAAAAGTTAACAAATGTTGGTGAGGATATGGAGAAAAGGGAACCCTTGTATACTGTTGGTGAGAACGTATCAACAAATTGGTGCAACCACTGTGGAAAAAGAGTATGGAAGTTCCTTAGAAAACTAAAAATAGAACTACTATATGATCCAGCAATTCCAATCCTGGGAATATATCCGGAAAAAATGAACATACTAATTTAAAGACATGGAAGAAGGGACTTCCCTAGGAGTCCAGTGGTTAAGACTCCGAGCTTCCACTGCAGGGGGCTCGGGGTGGATCCCTGGTTGGGGAAGATCCTACATGCGTGGCCAAAAAAAAAAAAAAAAGACATGGAAGCGACCCAAGTGCCCACACACACACATGAATATTACTCAGCCATAAAAAAGAATGAAATTCTGCCATCTGCAGCCATGTGGACAGACCTAGAGAATATTATGCTTAGTGAAATAAATCAAAGAAAGACAAATACTGTGTATCTTATATGCGGAATGTAAAAAATAATACAAATGGATGCACATGCAAAACAGAAACAAACTCACAGATACAGAAAACAAACTAGTGGTTACCAAAGGACAGAGGGAAGGGGGGAGTGACAAATTAGGGGTATGGCATTAACAGATACAAACTACCATGTATAAAATAGATAATCAACAAAGATATATTGTATAGCACAGGGAATTATAGCCATTATCTTATAATAAATTATAATGGAGTATAATCTGCAAAAATACTGAATCACTATGCCATACACCTAAAACTAATATAATATTGTAAATCAACTATAATTCAATTTAAAAAAAAAAAGAAAAAGTTAAAACTTCACATGAAGGAAGAACTCCAGCTCTTTGGAGATTATGGGGACCACACCCCGCAGTGTGCCCAAGCTGACCAGAGGCAGCAGGCTTTTGTCACTTGCAAACACAGGGACCTGCTCTAATAATACAGTGTGTGACGCTTAGCAACTACCGTAGCTGGGCTCTGGCCAAGGTATCACACAGCAAACACTGCTTTCTTAATTAAATTATCCTGTTATTACAATATTATTTGTTCAATAATCTTCCTCCTAAGAGAGTAGGGATGGTGTTTCCTATCTTGTTCACCACTAAATCCAGCAAACAGTATATGTTCAATAAATATCTGTTGAATAGCTGTATGAACAAATTGAAGGGCATTTGGTAAGGATTAATAAATAATTCATAGAACTTGCCCTGCAATGTCCATCCTTTCATCTAAGTAGTGTTTCCTTCAGATAGTCCTAAAAGATTAAACATAAATTTACCCTATGACCCAGCAATTCCACTCCAAGGAGTCTACCCAAGAGAAATGAAAACATATGTCCACACAAAGAATTGTCCTCAAATGTTCATAACCGTGCTCTAAAAGATATGTCTATGTCTTAATCCCAGAATCTATTAATGTGACCTTATTTAGTAAAAAAGTCTTTGCAGATGTAATTAGGCTCTTGAGATGAGATCACCCTAGATTATCTGGGTGGGCCCTAAATCCAATGCCAAGTGTCCTTGTAAGAGACAGAGAGAAGACATGGACACATGAAGGCCATGTGAAGTTGGAGCTGTGCAGCCATAAGCCAAGGTATGCCTGGAGCCTCCAGAACTGGAGAAAGCAAGCAGGAGTCCACCCAAGAGCCTGTGGAGGGAGCACAGTCCTGCCGACACCTTGATTTCACACTTCTGACCTTCAGAACTAGGAAAGAATAAATTTTTGTTAAGCCACAAATTTTGTGGTAATTTGTCATGGCAGCTCTAGAAAGCTAATACAGTCTCTGAAAAATAGTAAGACCCTCAGATGTTCTCTAAGAGTGGGGTGACCAAGGAAAAAATTAGAATCAGTAAACCACTTTTCAGTCTTGTGAAACACGTTTAGAGTTCTCTTGGGGAGTTTCAGAAAGATTTCATGATGAGTAATTTAAAAATTAGCCCATCTTAGGCAATCATTAAAATCAGGTTGGTATTCATGGTATACTATACTTCCTTAGTCATAAACAATTTTGCATAGTCATAAAGATATTAACACTGAATACTGATTTGTCCAAAATTTGTGCTACAATCAATTTGTTAGGATGATGGGTGTGTGTGTGTGTGTGTGTGTGTGTGTGTTTGTAGAGAGGGTAGAACAAAGCTAAATCTTAACCTTCTTTAATAGGAAGTCAGTTGATAAAGTAAATGAAATGAAAAATTTATGAAAGGCAACAGAAAAATGTTGTTTAGAAATAGGAAAGTAAATACCAAAAGAAATAACAGTTTAAAGGCTGTGTTTGCCTCTTGGGAGTGGACCTCAGATTAAAGGTTGAGCAGGTCACTGTAAGCCATGAATTAATATTCTAATGTACATACTATTATTGTAAAAAAAATAAATTAATAATATAAAAGCATCTACATAGTAGAAAAAAACCTAGGCTGAGTCAGAATCCTGGTTCCAACCACAGTTCTGCTACTTTACTAACATATTAACCCAGGGAGTAACTCGACTTACTGAGCCTCAGTTCCTTCATCTAGAAAATGTGTGTAAAACCACCTAACTCATAACGTGGTCATGAGGATTAAATGAGACAACATGTGAAAGACACCAAGAGCACCATGCCAGTCACATGCTACCATAATATTAACAAATACTGTTTTTTTGGTTTTGTTTTCAATTTTGCCCCCACTAAAGTTTAGCAGAACTCATTGGTGAACAAAACCATTTCAATCCTGCTTTGTGAGAGTCATTATCAACTTAATTATACATATCTGTACACTTATCTCCCTTTCCTGAACTCATACAAAGAACCTGTAGTCTTTACTAACTAAATTCATGATCTCAGAAATAGCTTTAGGTTGTTTTCAAATTGTCTTGCCTGTGGAAGTCATCTCTCCCTCTATATTCTGCTTCTCCTTACTCCCTATACTCCAAGTTATACATGAGACAGCACATAAAAAACTGCTGATGGAGATTATATATATATACCTTCCCCAGAAGTGTTATACTTACTGTCTTATAACTGTGTCCAGCCAAGAAGAATTTGCTTCAGGAACTTTTAAACATGACAAAGCTGAAGCTTTTATAATGAAGTCATTGACAGAAATTTTGCTTCTCCCTTCTAACATCTGCAAAGACAAGAAACCATTGTAGTTTCTTAAATTCTCCTCTCAAAGACTGAAACTATATAATCTTGAGAAGGTGGGAGGGGGTGGATATACAGATGTCCTAAAGTGGAAAGGATGAAAAGAAACCAAAAGTTGTTTTTTTTCATCTATTTTAATGTAGACCATTACACCTGTACGTTTCCTGCTAAGCACTGCTTTAGCTGCATCCCATAAGTTACTAAGTAACTAAACACTAAGTAGGTGCTTGGTACTTAACTATAAACACAAAGTAAACACACTGCTTCTTATCTACCAGAAGAGACTCCAGTAGTCTCATAGGATCATAGTGACTATGTTAGGCTAAAATGGATCCATGGCAAAGTCGACTTTAATCATAAGCTTTAATCAAGGGTTAGAAAATGAAAATTCTCCAGGATATTCTCTGTAAGTTAAAATTAAGATGACATCCATTTTTCCATTACCAATTGGCATTTGTAACAAAATACAATATATGGGCAAAATGTAAATATTCAGTGAGGGAAAACAAGATTTTTAGAATTTATAAAGGTGGAATTTCCAGACCTTTTACCTTATTAAGTTCCTTCCGTACCAACAAAACTTCTCCCATATTTACATCAACAGAAAGGTAATAATGAGGTATGGTTTGCTTAGATTGCATTAACCGCTGTGCAATAACCTGAAATCAAAGAGATTCAAAAATCAATTATCTTGAGTTGAAATGAGACCTCAGCTCATTCAGGGCTCTGTTTGCCCCTTTACCCTGCTCCCTGGTAATGCTTACCTCAAGCATTATTAGAACTGGAAGATGGAGGACTGCACCACACTTAGTCCCTTCCAACAGTACTTAATCAGAACACAGTGTTTGTGTATCCCAAGAATTCTATTGGCCAAACCAAACACCTATTAAATGAATCACCTAAGGTTCCCAATTTTAAAAAAGTCTCTTCTTAGTGTTTCAAACTATGGATGCAACTGAACAATCAGAGTAAAGATGCCCCCAACAGCTTTGGGGCGAAAAGTTATGGTAATACTCTTACTCGGCGAATGTTGCTGATTGGGATATCTGTGAAGACACCTGTAGGAACCGGCACCACTCCCGGACTCGGGGGAGACACAGCAGCTGCTGGAGTCTAAAAGGAGGTAAAAAAGTTCTTAGTCTTAGCATAAGCAACTGTGAACAACTGTTAGTGACTCTTTTACAGGTGGCAAAGTGAAAGTTAAACGGTTTATAGAAAAACAGCTATTTCTACCCCAAGGGAGCAAAAGGGACTCCAATTTGGACTGTGCTTGTTTAAGAGTTTTGCTTCTAATTTTCATACTTAGAATCGGATAATCATGTTTTAAATGTCATTTTCCTATGACTAGTTTATATCAAAATAATTTTGTTTTCACAAAACTTTCTTCAAGAAAAGCAATCAAAGCATTCCTAAATTGAAAAGATTAAGAGATAAATACAAAGAAAGTAATGTATTTTCCTGAATAGTGTTAAGAAAAAACAATGACAGGGGCTTCCCTGGTGGCACAGTGGTTAAGAATCCGCCTGTCAATGCAGGGGACACGGGTTCGAGCCCTGGTCTGGGAAGATCCCACATGCCGTGGAGCAACTAAGCCCGTGCACCACAACTACTGAGCCTGCGCTCTAGAGCCCGTGAGCCACAACTACTGAGCCCACGAGCCACAACTACTGAGCCCGCACGCCCTAGAGCCCATGGTCTGCAACAAGAGAAGCCACAGCAAGAGAAGCTCGTGCACCGCAACGAAGAGTAGCCCCTGCTCACAACAACTAGAGAAAGCCTGCGCGCAGCAACAAAGACCCAACACAACCAAAAATAGATAAATAAATAAATTTATTTTTTAAAAAACAATGACAAATCTTTTATTTTAAAGCAAACATCTAAATAACTAAATCATTTTCCTTACTTATAGTTGATTATTTTAGCGCCTTTACTGATCAAACGGAGTTGGCTATGTGGATTTAATCCCCCTGTGGACTAATTAACCACATAAAACTCAAACGCTAGCCAACCAACTTGCAAGCATGCTTTAAAAAATAGGGCCTGAATAAGATGACAAGTTAGGAAAAATTTAGTATCACTACTCAAAAAAAACCAAAAACAACTTGGAGTGGATTTCAATGTAGTATATCATCTTTGCTTTTGTGTATGAATAACAGCACATTCATATGTACTTATTGCTAGCCAGTGAAATTAGACAAAAGAAAACACAGTTCTGATTAAGCTACTTCACTCATAAATAATGTATGCAAGGGTCTAACAGGCTGCACAAAGCACTCTGCAGGGACAAACTGCAACCAAAATTTAAGAAGCGAAATATAACTCACAGGAGCAGCTTTAGTAGGCACAAAGGAGTCGACATCCTTCTTGATGATTCTGCCGTCTGGTCCCGTCCCTGGAGGAGACACAGAAATACGACACACCTTGAGGAGATTCCTCAAGGTGATCCTGAAGTGCAAGTTCCTAGAGGTTCTCTACCAAAGACCCTCGAAAGGGGCCACTGCCTTAATCATGCCCCTTAAACTTTTCCCTAAAAATACCACCTTTTGTTGCCCTCCTCTCCTTTAGCTCCAAAACACCCTTTCTGAAACCCTGGAATAGATCTCATTTGGGTTCTACATTCATATGCTCATAAAGAATTCCCTTGCTACAGAGTTGACAGATATGATAACAATTATTTTGGACAAATCAGGCAAGTCAATTGTTTTTACCCTGAAATAGCATGAATAACTCTCAAATACAGTGATCTCATCTTTAGAACCATTCATTCTATATGTGGTCTCCATTTATTCACAGCTTTCTCACAGTAGCCAAGGCGCTATACTGGCTTGTGTTAGAGATTATGAAGGAAAAAGGTGCCAAGTTACACATGAAGAAAGATCTTCAAAGTTCCCTCAACAGGCTTAATTTTACTTTCATTCAATTTCTTTCCTCCTCCCATGCACAACCTCTTAGGTTTAACATTACACCTAAGTAGATAATCCTGAACCTTAACTCTAAGGAGATTCAGAATTTAGTTATTAAAAATACCTTTTACACTGGCCCACTTCTAGAAAATATTTGGTCAAATTGATTCATCTTCCCCCAAGGCAGACTTTTAAAAGGATTCTCGTTGTGTGCGGTTCGTCCCAACTCCTTTCCTTCATTATGAAAACTGAGTAGGCTAGGATTGTGTTTATCCTCACCAGGAGCTCTAGAACAGAGGCAGCAGTACGCCTATTAGATTCCCTTCCTTATAAAAGACAGAAACCATAACCTCCCCTTACAATCAGTGCTGATCTGGACACTGCAGCCCCTCAAGATGAGGAAACTGCAGTACCACCTGCCTTATACTAAGCTTCATCCACCTATAAGAATTTCCTGACTATTAGGAGTTAGCTGAAATCTTTGAAATTCTTTTGTCTCTCTCCCTAAGAAGGCACAACAGACCATCATAAAGCAATATGGTATAAAGGGAAGAACACTAGACTAGGAGTGAAAAACATAGGGTTGTTGTCAAACATAAACTAGACAGATGACTGTAGTCACTTAATCTCATCTGGTCTTTAGTCTCATCTGTAGGACAGATTATCATACCAGCCCCTACTCATGGGAATGCTGTGAGGATAAAATGGGACAGTGATGAGAAAATGCTCTGCATCAAAGAAATATAAACCATAATATGGGTAGCTCTGAGACAAATCAAACTCTGAACATCAGGGTTTAGGCTTTCAGAACAGTTTCTCCCCAAATGATTACATTTTGGTCAAATTTGGTAAGCAATCTGTTCCTGGGGGAAAGGGGTAGGGGTGGGGACTGGAGATTGAGTTCAATAACCAATGGCCGATGATACAATCAACGATGCCTATAAAAATAATAATTGACCCCTATAAAAATAAAACTCTTGAACAACAAGATTCGGAGAGCTTCCAGGTTGGTGAACACATTAATGTGCCAAGGGCGGTGGTGTTCCCAGAGAGGCACGGAAGCTCAGCACCAACCCCCACTCCCCATACTTTGTCTTATGCATCTCTTCTATTTGACTGTTCTGAGTTGTATCCTTTATAATAAACAGGCAATAGTAAATAATGTGCTTTCCTGAGTTCTGAGAGTCATTCTAGTGAATTATCAAACCTGAGGAGGGGGTCTTGGGAATTCCTGGTTTATAGCCAGTGCGTCAGAAGTATGGGTGATCCTCAGGACTGGCATCTCAAGTGGGGGCAGACTTGTGGGACTGAGGCTTTAAACCTGTGGCGTCTCGGAACTTCCCTGGCGGCGCAGTGCTTAAGAATCCGCCTGCCAGTGCAGGGGACACGGGTTCAAGCCCTGGTCCGGGAAGATCCCACATGCCGCAGAGCAACTAAGCCCGTGTGCCACAACTACTGAGCCTGCGCTCTAGAGCCCACGAGCCACAACTACTGAGCCCACGTGCCTAGAGCCCGTGCTCCGCAACAAGAGAAGCCACGGCAATGAGAAGCCCGAGCACCGCAACGAAGAGTAACCCCTGCTCGCCACAACTAGAGAAAGCCCACGCGCAGCAACGAAGACCCAACGCAGCCAAAAATAAATAATTAAAGAAAAACCAAAAACAAACACCTGTGGAGTCTGATGCTAACTCTGGAAAGTCAGTGTCAGAATAGGATTGAATTGTTGGATACCCATGTGGTGTAGAGAACTGATTGCTGGTGTGGAAAAAAAATTACATTTAGTGTCAGAGGTGGTGTCATAAAACACCAACCACTGATCCTCTCAGCTCACTTATTTCAGACCACTCACTCCCCCTAATGCAAAATTTCTTCCACTCCACTAACTCCTCTGCTCTCATCATGTTGTCAGCCTCCTGTCTTCACGTCCTCCTTACCCAGCCGACACTCTATGGATCACTGTTATAATCACTCCCTGGTCAAACTCTAAAACATATGCCTTCTCAGTGCCAGCACTCGAGTAGCTTAATACTGCTGGGGGGAAAAAAGTACACACCTAGCTGAATGACTGTACTATAAATTCAGAGGCACAAAACTAAAATAGACACACAAAACCACCCAGAAATTAAATTGTTTCCCTTGAATTCACTTTCCCTGTCTCTGAGAACACTATTTCACAATCTCTCTAACCTCAGACCTCGCCACACTAACTCTCCAGCAGATCCCCTCACCTTACACCTTTTTTTTTCTTGGCCGCATGCGGGATCTCAGTTCCCCAGCCAGGATTGAACCCGGGCCACAGCAGTGAAAGCGCCGAATCCTAACCGCCAGACCACCAGGGAACCACCCCCTCCCTTTATATGTTACTGATCAAATAGCAGCCCAGAGAGGTACTCTCCTCATCTGCTACCACCAAACCTATAAACCTACCCCATATTCTCTTCTCTCCTATAAAAGTAGACAAACTGTCCTAATTCCTACCCCAAACCAATCCCATGCCCTCTTACATTCTCAAAAACTTTGTACCTTGCCAAATTATTCTGCTCTTTCTCCTTTTCTACATCATCAATTTATCCCTTTCTATTAGACCACTGGTTCTCAACCAGGGCAATTTTGCCCCCAAGGGGGCATCTGGCAATGTTTGAAAATATTTTTGGTTGTCCCAAGTGGGGTATGCTACTACCATGTAGCAGGTAAAAGCCAAGGATGTTGCTAAACATGCTACAATGCACAGGACACCAGCTGCCACCCTGCCAACAAAGAATTACCTGGTCAAAAATGTCCACAGTGCCACAGCTGAGAAACTCTACACTAGACCTGTTCTACTATCACTCATTTTCAAAAGCTCTCTCTTGAGCCCATACGCTCCTAAAAGCTACATTTCTATTTCTATGCCTTCCTTCACAGCCAGTGTTCTTGAATAAGTTGTCCACAGTGTTATCTCCACTTCTTCATCCACTTTTCATTTTTCACCCTGTCCAGACCAGCGTCCACTGCACACTTCTTCTGAAGTTGCTGTTGTCGAGTCCCCATATCCAATCCTTGACTAAGTTCTGTTGATTCTATGGCAGAAGTGTATGTTGAAGCTGTCCATTTCTGTTCATTTCTACTCTCACCACCCTTGTGTAAGCCCCCATCATCAGCTCCAGCAACAGCATCTTAACAGGTGCCTTGGCTTTCATTTAATTCATTTGCACAGAGCAGCCAAAATCATCTTCTAAAAATATAAATCATTTTATGCCACTTCCTCATTTTAATCTTTCAATGGCTTCCTACTGTACTTTAAATAAAATTCAAATTCTATCATAAGCTGTAAAGTCCTTTATGTTCTCACCCCTGGGTCTCTTTCTGGCCTCATCTCCTACCACTAGACCCTTTGCTCACTATGCTCCATTAACACTGGCCTCCTTTCTGTTCCTCAAACATGCCAAGCTCTTTCCACTTCAAGCCGGTCTTTGCCCAAAATGCTTTTCCTCCAGTTCTTCACATGGCTGGCTCATAGCTGACTCATCTTTCAGGTCAGATCAGATGTCACCTCATCAAAAAGACCTTCTCCAACCACCCTGGAGACTCCAAAAGCAGTCATGACTACACATATATTCACCCTGTTACTCACTAGTATATCACTTGGTTTACTTCTTTCTTAGCACTCAAATCATCTTATTTAATAAGTTATTATCATCATAGCTAATACCTACATATGCTTTCTATGTCCAGGCACTGCTTATTAACTTATTTAATCCCAACAAGCTATAAGATATTATTTTCATATACAAATGAAGAAACTGAGACACAAAAGGTAACACACCTAGTGTTCAACAGAGCTGGGTTTTAAATCCAAGCATTCCAGCTCCAAAGCCAGTACTCTTAACTACTATGCTATAACTCCCTGCCCATTTAATTCTTTATTGTTGGTAATATGAGCATCTGAAACTGAAATCTTGTCTGTCTTATGAACAAGTGTTGGATACATAGACAATACTCAATGAATATTTGTCTAAATAAATGAATCACTTAACTCTAACTGCAAGATAAGAATATTGAGGTTTTTCCACTTAAATCTCTCCTAAGGCAGTCAGTATTGCTAAATAATAAATGGTCCTTGTTTACTTGTCTAAATTCTTCAGATATAATTATTAACCTAGTCCCTCCTCCCCTTAAAATGTATTCCAATTTAAATTGCTGTCCCTGATTCTAATCACATGTACATAAAGAATGGCAATACACTAGTGAAATAATATTAGGGTGAAAAAAGGGTCTTCCAATATTACAAGAATCCTCTGAAGTAAAACAGCGATAACGTTCTATTCTTGTGTCTTTGGGGATTGGCTTGCTTTCTAACCATAAAAACAATAGATTGCAGACAGATGATAACCACCGATGCGTGCCCACAGCTGGACAATAAAAAAATGGGAAATGATAATTCTTACTTCAATAAATGTTATGCAAATTAAATCTGGTAATTAAAAGACTAGCACATAGTATTAGCCATCAAACCATGTTTCAGGAATAGTAATTTCCCCCCTTTTCCAAAGTATATTAATTACCTTACATTAAATTTTAGCTTAAAACATTTAAATGCCAGACAATAATAGTAATAATGTGAACAAAACTAATATGTATTGAGTACTTATTACATTCTAGATACTGTTCTAAGCACTTCACTTGTTTTAATGTAAACTATTATCTAGTTTTACAGATGGAAAAACAGATGGATTAAGTAATTCAGCAAAAGACATATTACACAGAAAATGATAAAGCCAGGATTAAACCCTAGATGGTCTGATTCAAGACCCCATGCTCTTATCACTAAGCTACACTGTCTCTCTGGGGAGGAAAAGATAGGTAAGACATTTTCCTTTGCCCTCAAGGGGCGTTAGTTCAGTTTTATATGAATTTTATTATTTTAAGTCACTTCAAATCCCCCCAACTTCATGTTTTGTTTTGTGTATTGCTACATTCAATCAGCCTAGCACTAATACAGATTTCTTATTATATAATCAAGTACCATAACCCAACTCTGCTGAACAAACACATCATACTTTCACCAACAATTAAGCAGTTCCCGTTAACAGAGAAGGAAAAAAAAGCTATCTAAATTATATAGGTAGATCTTAGACAGACTAAACAAAGCACAGTAAATTTTCCTACTCTGTGGTGGCACCAAAGGAGATATTTCCCTCCCTCATCCTTCCCCCGACTATCGCAGATAAGACGACTATATATAGTTGTACTCTCTGGTCCTAAGGAAGAAACTCAACTAAATTTTAGTAAAACCCCACTCCATAGAAACAGAATTACCTTTTACTTGTGTAAGGTCAATCCCTTTCTCTGTTGCCAACTTCTTTGCAAGAGGGCTAACAAACAACCTTCCCTTTGGTCCAGCAGGAGTAGCTGGGCGGGTGGCTGAAGGTGCAGGGGCTACAGGTTGGGGAGTTGGAGGAACAGGGGCTGCCTTTTGAAAAAAGTTACAGATTGTTAATTCACCACTGCAAAGATTGGTCTGAAAGATTTAAGAGTTTATAGTTCATTAAGTCAAACCTATTTTAATTAAGTAACTTTCTTTTTTCCAAATATCAAATGCACATTTTTCCTGCTTAACCAACATAATACAGCAATACGAATAGAATAACATAATTTTATGTCAAAGACAGAACAAAGTCAAATTCTCTAACTCCATGATTAACAAAGACAGGCATGGAATTTAATTTTGGGGACCAGTATATAACATCCTTACAGCCTTTCTTCACTTTAATCTCTTGTCCCTTCTTTATTCTCATTCTCTTATATCACCTACATGGCTTTTGTTTTTACTTAACCTAATTCCAAAATAATAAATTATTCTGGAAGGTTCCATGTTGAAACACATTAAAAAATAAACCACTACAACTACTTGCCAGCTCCCCATAAATGTATGGCAGTCAGAAATCAAGTTTTCTCTGACAGAACTGTGTACCTAGTCTAACCTCACATGATTCTACACCTGCAGAAGCTTCATTATAGTGTTACTGATGCCCGGAATTCATACAAGCTCATGTTATAGGTATATAGTATACAGTGCATAGAGACAGACTAAATTCTATGCAAAATAAGCCGTTTACATGAAGGTTCCAATGTATTACAAATATAAGCATGACCTACTATATGTTAATACCAAGAGGGTTGACAATGACAAAAACTACAAATTCTACAGAAAATGGGTGACAAAGCATTACCTTCCATATATATTTATATATATCTACACCTAAAGCAGAAAAAGAACATGTCACCTCAGCTTTGTTCTCGGCAGGACTCAAGACACCAGGGAAAAAAAAAGCTATACGAATCAAACTATTGACCATTATGTGAATGGTGCAGTGCCACACGCTGTGTAGGTCTCCGCAAATGTTAACTATCTCCCTCCTTATTCATAGAATCTTAGAGCTGGAAGGAACCTAGAATATCATCTACTTTAATCCCTTAATTTAGAGATGAATAAGGTTTAAGTGTTCCCTCAATTCTAGAAGCATACCTACCGGGGATGGGGTAGGTGGTGGTGCTGGTGGTTTTAAATCAGTTACTTCAGTTGGCCAATAGTCAGCAAATGCTGGTATATCTGCCTCTTTTTCTACAATGATACAGAGTGGGGTTCCTAGAGGGACATCTCTTGTACCTTCAGGGATCAGGATTTTTGCTAGGTAACCTTCTTCCTGTGCTTCAAAACCTTAAATAGAAAGAAAAAACCATTATGGAACTTAAAGGACTCCACTATCCTAGCAAACTCAAAGCACAGTTTTAAGTAAAAGGTTCTTCTTCAAAGTAGCTATATAACCTTTTGCAAGCTATTTAACCTCTCTGTGTCTCAGCTTCTTTACCTACACAATGGCGATGACAATAGCACCTACCTCACGGGGATATTACAAAAATTAAGTGAATATTTTCCAAGTACTTAGAAACAGTACCTGGCACAAAGTAAATACTAAATAAATATCTGTTAAATAAAACTACAAGAGATTACACAGTGGTTAGTTCTGCACGTTTTCTTTAAAACATCCCCAGGGGCAGCCCCTTGCAGCCCCACAAGACTCCAAGATGGCATCAGTTGGACTGCTAAAGATCAGAACCACATGGTTAAATTAAAAGAGCTACTATAGTTGATAGTGACATGGGATTACACCCCTAAAAGCATCTTCGGAACTTTTTGAAGAGGTCACACTTGGTATTACATCAACTATTGCATTAGGAAGAAATACAGCATAACTACAGATTCTGTGGTGTTGACAACTTTCTTCAGCTACTGCTTTTCTTTTCTTTTTTTGGCCACATGGCTTGCGGGATCTTAGTTCCCCCACTAGGGATTGAACTCAGGCCCTTGGGAGTGAAAGCATGGAGTCCTAACCACTGGACCGCCAGGGAATTCCCAGCCAGTGCTTTTCTTACAAGGAACTCAAATATGAAGAGTTCCAAAAGTAAAACTAAAAGAACCCATTGGAGAGGACAACTTTTGCCTTCCAGATCTTGGCTTTCTGTGGCGTTGTGCCTCTCCCTGACAAACACATCTTTGATGAATCCTTCCATATCCCAGTTGAGAATTAATATCCAATACAAGACATATATAAAAAGAAAAGACATCCAAGGCCACAACAGAGTTTAAAGAGTTTGACCAAGGTAATACTTCTCTAGTGACCAGAGTCTCTAGAATACTAGTCTCTACAGCAACATTGGTATTCAAGTTAAAATGCAAAGCAGATCTATTTTTGCCAGGGTTTTTTTTGTTTGTTTCTCTCTTTTTAACAAACAGAATCCTTTCTTCTAATAAAATCTTATGGGAGGAAGCACAATATGCAGAAAGGTAAAAAGGAGTTGTCCTGGTGGAAGTTGGGGAGCGGGCAGGGAACAGTAGCGTGCTGCTCCTTAAGTTCTCCTTTGCCCCAACGTGCCATCAAGGAATCACAGGGTTTGAAGAACAAAATCTGAAAACAACCACTGCAGAGGATGCCCAGAATCTCCTACTGCATCTCTGAGAACTGGACAGGAAATACATTTATCTACAAATATCTACACATGGTATGACAAATATGATTATCTATATGGGTTTTGTTCTAAGCATAAAAATAAATCAGAGAGGGAATAAAAGGAAATGTGATATGGTATCTGAACAGGTAATATATACATTCCATCACTCATTCTCAAACTATGAAAACAATCTAAGCCCTGCTTGCAAGTCTTCCCTCAAAGTCATCTGAAATTCTTTGGTATTTTCCTGCCTTTGATGTTATTTTCTCCTGTTTCTTCTTTTTTCCCCCTTGCCCAGTTTAGACAATGATAAGGCTAATAAATAAGCAAACTCTGGCCTAAAAATAATCCCTAAGCTGACATATCCTTGATTCAGTGAGACTACAGTATGGTACTGACAAATCCAACCATGCACACTTTTGTTATGAAATATTCTGTTCCAGGAAATGAATCCCAAGAATTAAAATTTTTCATGTTATCACTCACTCATTATAGGATAGGACGGCAATCCTCTTCCCTCATTGGAAAACTCAGTGCCTCAACCATTAAGAGCTGAAGAAATCTCACCTATAGTGGCCTTGTCAGTCTCTATCTCTGCCAATAAATCTCCTTCACTTAGCTTCTCACCCACTTTTTTTTCCCATCTCTGAACTGTGCCCATGGTCATGGTGGGAGAGAGGGCAGGAAGAACCACCTGTAGAAACAAACACATATTTTATTACTGTGTAATACTAGGAAGCTGTGGACACAGTGGAACTCAGGCCAGCAAACAGTTTTATGGAATGATAGTGACTGTGACCATCCAAATTCCCATGCCCCCACAGCAGCAAAAGCCCACTGCCTCAAGTGTCCCTACACGTGAATCTTTCAAATCTCAAGCTTTTATAGTATCAGCGATACTCTGACCCACCTTCGAAATACTTTTCCACCCTCCAAACGTAAAAACAATGTGCAGATGGGAAAGAGTTCTTTCTAGACAGTTAAAATTAATTCCTCAATAAATATCTAAGCACAGAACATCTTTTCGTCTTTCTTAACACTTAGATTAAGCTGCAGTTTTTCATTTTCACAGAATGACCTTAGTCCAGACCTTCCACTAAAATTTTACTGTGCGCTGTATTGGCATCCATCTCTTCACTCAGGGGAAACTGAATTTCTCCCAAACTTCCCAGATACTTTTTCAAGATTAAAAAAAAACTCATATTAAGAACTGTTTGGGATTTCCCTGGCGGTCCAGTGGTTAAGATTCTGCACTCCCGATGCAGGGGGCATGGGTTCGATCCCCTGGTCGGGGAACTAAGATCCCACATGCCACATGGTGCGGCAAAAAAATGAATGAATGAATGAATGAACAAATGAACGAACTGCTCTTACAATAGTCACTTCTGCCCCAGTAAAATCTAAACATCAGATTGGCTGATCTAAATTTAAAATTGCTTTCTTATTTATATGGCTTGTATGTCCACTGAATTTGGATGCTTACTCATTATGGGTTTTGTTTGCTATCTTTTAGTTCTTTTTAATCTAACTAACAACAGGATTACGCTGAGAGAAAAATCATTTCAATTGATGATGTCTCAGGAAGGTGAGGGGGGGAGTAAAACAAAACTTAGAACTCTAATTAGAAAATTTTTAAAATGTTTTTCTTGGTCAGAATTATCTATCTTATCTATCTACCTACCTACCTAACTACCTACACCAGGTCTTAGTTGCGGCACTCGGGACCTTCGTAGCCGCATGCGGGATCTTCATTACGACATGCAGAATCTTTTTAGTTCCCTGACCAGGGATCGAACCCGGGCCCCCTGCATTGGGAGCGTGGAGTCTTAACCACTGGACCACTAGGGAAGTCCCTCATCTTCATCTACTTCTTAAAAATTAGTGGATCCAATAATCTCTATACTGTATCTTAAAGGATAATTAAGACAGAACCCTAAAACTTTCACAAAAAGCCAAAGACATAAATTATAGAGAAATGTACTGTCTTGTGTAGTGAGACAGAATTTGCTCAGCAGGATGAGATAAATGCGTGAACTGACCACCGGGCAAAACTTTATAATGAGTGAATGTTAATAAAAGATCTTGGAGGACTTCCCTGGTGGCGCAGTGGTTAAGAATCCGCCTGCCAATGCAGGGGACACGGGTTCAAGCCCTGGTCTGGAAAGATCCCACATGCCGCGGAGCAACTAAGCCCGTGCACCACAACTACTGAATCTGTGCTCTAGACCCCCGCGAGCCACAACTACTGAGTCCACGTGCCACAACTACTGAAGCCCGCGCACTCTAGGGCCCGCAACAAGAGAAGCCACCACAATGAGAAACCTGCACACCGCAACGAAGAGTAGCCTCCCCTTGCTGCAACTAGAGAAAGCCCTTGCACAGCAACAAAGACCCAATGCAGCCAAAAATAAATAAATAAATAAATTTATAATAAAAAAGAGACCATGGAATAGAATATGATGTCCAAAGGAGAAAATTATTCTTATACAAAAATTTCTACAAATAAACTAAGTGAAGGAAAGTTCTGGTCTTAATCCTTTAGAAAAAGTGCAGCTGGCTTTTATCCATTTGCAGTATCTGAAACACAAATATACATGGGATAATCTTAATATCTAATAAACTAATTAGTTTCTTAGAAACTGATTTAGTTAATAGAATCAACAGTGACTATATTTACCACCTTCAGCTTTGTTGCAATGTTATTATATATGCCTATTTGACACTTATTCTTTATTTTAGTTTAGTCTTTTATTAATACTACTGGACTACTTCACTTAACTCTTAGAAAATAGAATACCACATGTCAAGGAAAAACACCAATTGGGAACTTTCATTCAACAGACAGTACCTGGGGCCTACTAAAAACTCTATTTATACAGGGAGTAGTGTAAGTACAAATCATCCTCAAAATCTAACAAAATGCTCTTGAATGAGAAGTACCAAACATTATCCTACCTGCTACACTGAGGCTGTGAAAGGTTAAAAGAACTAGCCAAGTTCACACACCTGGAAATAACCACCAGGAATGAAAGTTGTCAATTTTCATGTTTAAACCTCTATTTACTTTCAAATGACAAAAACTAGCCATATTTAATGCCAGTTCCCAGGATGTGAGAGCCACCTATGAAAAATAATGAATGAATAATAAATCTTCTAGAGCAAACACCCAGAGGCTGAGCCTCACCTGCATGTGAGGAGGATACGAGCTACCGGGAGCCTGAGCGGGAGGTGCAGGTGACGGAGCCGCGGCAGCAGGGGCTGGTGCTGGGGCTGCTTGTGGGGTAGGTGCTGCGGAAGAGTCCAGTGTATAATTTTTAAAGGCCTCAATATCTTCAGGCCTAAGGAAGAGAAAGAATGCATAGGTATAAGGGGGTTATAAAGCGGATTCAGTAGTCTTAGAAGCCTTTAACTAACTTCGCAATTCTGGATTAAAATACTCCACTTGAGCACCTAAGTTCCACAGATTGCCATGGTACTACTCACTTTTCAACTGTGATACAGATGATTGCTCCAATTGGAACATCTCTGGTACCTTCAGCAACAAGTATCTTTGCCATGTAACACTCCTCCAGGCTCTCAAATCCAACAGTCGCTTTATCAGTTTCAACCTTTTAACACAAAAGCAGGAGCTTAGACTTCTGCTGCCAGTATGAAGTTTATGAGCTTGTGTCTAAAATCATACAAAGTGCAGTAAGTCAGAAAGTAAAAGAAAAATACCACATGATATCACTTATATGTGGAATCTAAAATATGACACAAATGAACTTATCTACAGAACGGAAACGGACTCACAGACATAGAGAACAGACTTGTGGCTGTGGGGCGGGAGGGGAATGGAGTGGGAGTTCGGGGTTAGCAGATGCAAACTATTACATAGAATGGATAACAACAAGGTCCAACAAGGGAACTTTATTCAGTATCCCGTGATAAGCCATAATGGAAAAGAATATTTTTTTAAAAATGTATATATATGTATAACTGAATCATTTTGCTGTACAGCAGAAATTAACACGTTGTAAATCAACTATACTTCAATTTAAAAAAATCATACAGTTCAACAGCCATGTGAAAATAAAGCCTCTGTCACAGGTTTGAAAGAATTACTATTAAAAATATCTTAGCTAAAAATCAGTTTGGCTAGCTGCTGCTAACTTAGCTAACCAATCTTCTCTAATATCAAGTTGTAAAAAACATCTAAGTTTCTTAAGCAAAAGGGATAACTACCCACTCAGAAAGTTAATGCTCAGTTTAGCTAAGCCGGTCCCTTCTAACTCATTTCCATATTTTAAAACAACTTACCTCTGCAATTAATTCACCCTCATTGATTTTATCCCCCTCAGTTTAGCTAAGCCGGTCCCTTCTAATTCATTTCCATATTTTAAAACAACTTACCTCTGCAATTAATTCACCCTCATTGATTTTTTCCCCTTCCTTTTTCTCCCAGCGGGCTATGGTGCCTGCCTGCATTGTGGGGGAAAGAGAGGGCAATGGAACCTGGAGAAGACAAAGGAGAAATACGAAATTTACAAAGAGCTACCTAACTCTCATTCTGGTTTAACGCTTCACTCAATTCACTACAATTTAACGCAGAGAGTTTGAGTCCCAACACACAGTGGGCACTGGGGATATAAAGGGGGTTCCTGCCACCAGAAGCTCTCCACCAGAAGGACAGGCTTCCTGCTCCACAGGCCTGCGTGGGTCTCACAGCATGTACTCAGTAGACGTTCCACATACCGCCCCAGGCTTGGCGCTCTTCAATGGAATAGGTCAAGAGAAGGAAGCTCAAGAGTTACAGCAAAGCTGGGTAATGGAGAAGGGACACTGACACACAGTATACTGGGAGGGGGATGGAGGATCACTGAGGCCTCTGAGGAAGGATCCCATGAAGGACAACGGGGTCCCGCGAAGGACAGGTCTGGGGCTCACCTTCTGATGCGGGGGGAGGCTATACCAGCGGCGCCTAGGAGATCCCCAAAGCTGCAGCAAGACGCGATTCCGCGGTGTGGCCCATGAGCTGGGGCTCCAGCCGCCGACTGCCCGGACCCTGCCATACCCTGTGGTCCTGCTGATGCAACGAGCCGGAGCCGAGCCAGCCTGCGGGGTCACGCACCGAGCTCCCGGCTCCTCCCGCAAGGCCGTCCACCGAGCCCCAAATCCTGCCCTTGGGGCTGCATTCCGGGCCTGTCGCGCACAGACGCGCCACATACTGCCACTGACCCCACACCCCCAAACCAGCGCCGTCTCCGAAGTGACCTCTCCAAGAGCAGCGCGGCGTTGCCGTCAGCCGCACCGCGCGGTCGCAAGTTGTCGTAAAACGGGCTCCAAAGATTCGCCTCACACCTTCCGTGGACCACGAACGTGTAGAACGTACGGTCTTCCTCCTGGGAGTTGGGGAAAAGGGTGGCCCAGGGCGGCTACTGTGTAGCCACGAGTGGCAGGGGCGTCCCAGCGGAGCTTCCGCAGGCCGAGTCTGGGAGAATTAGACGTGGAGAGGAGTGGCAGGTGGTGGGCTCGCAGTGGTGGCCGCATCTCAGGGGAGGACTTCACCTAAGCGCTGTGTAGGGCACGGCCGAAAGGGAGGGGCATAAAAAGGTGGCGAGAGCGGGGCTGATAGAGGCAGAGTGGTCTGAGGTGGGCTGAGGGGCGTGGCCCCTCTTTGAGGAAAGAATGGGAAGGGTCGCGAGGACCAGCCGGGCGCGGAGAGCCTGCGGCCGAGGGGCGGGTCTAGGCGCTCTAGCCTGCGGCCGAGGGGCGGCGGAGAACTGCCAGAGGGGGCATCGCTGTGCTCGCCGGATGCGCCCGCAGCCTCAGCGGACCCAACCGCCGCCAGGTTTGGGGCCTCGCTCCGCGCAGGCTGTAGTGGGTTACAAAGGTTTAATTTCAGGTTTGTAGCCCAACAGGAAACCGTGGTGAACAGGTTTTCCAGCCAAATGATGTGAAGGGCAGCCGAATGGAAGATATATTCCCACATTCTAGAGTACTGTAGCAGGATTAAGCATATTCTCTGTATGAAGCTACAAGTTTACAAAACAGATTTCTGTTTATAATTTGCCATGTAATCCCTTCTACCTACGTTTGTTAGGTACCCTTCTGTGTAGGGTTATCCTATAATTAGAAAATGTCTCGGGGCTTCCCTGGTGGCGCAGTGGTTGAGAATCTGCCTGCCAATGCAGGGGACACAGGTTCGAGCCCTGGTCTGGGAAGACCCCACATGCTGCGGAGCAACTAGGCCCGTGAGCCGCAACTACTGAGCCTGCGCGTCTGGAGCCTGTGCTCCGTAACAAGAGAGGCCGCGATAGTGAGAGGCCCGCGCACCGTGATGAAGAGTGGCCCCCGCTTGCCACAACTAGAGAAAGCCCTCGCACAGAAACGAAGACCAAACACAGCCATAAATGAATAAATAAATAAATTTTAAAAAAACAAAAGAAAATTTCTCAGCTGAGAGTGGCATTAAACTGGAAGGAAGCACGTGCTATATTTATATACCTAAATCCCCAGTGTACATCAAGAACACAAGAAATAAGAAAAACCAACATTTGAAAACATGTTCAACTTTGCTGGTAATTAAACATTTGGAAAAAGAAGGCAGCCAGAAGGCACTATATCATACCTACTTAAACTGGAAACTTTAAAAAGTCTAACATCTCAGTATTAATGAGATTGAAGAGAGAGAGATGCATTCGTCGGGAGGTTGTTTTTAGAGATGGCAGGATAGTAGGGAAAAAGAACCAGGGAAAAAATGTTTGCACATTTCCCCCAAGTCCTATTCTAGTATCCTTAAGGCATCCAAAACAAGGTTAAAAAAAACAAGTTTTAATATCTTCATGACAGAAAAAGAATTGGAAAAATGTTAACTATCCAAAAATGAGGAAAAGATTAAGCAGGCACGGCTGTCTGGCAGAATAATATGCAGGGAGTACAACTGAGAAACAAAATTCCCAGATTAAATGGAAAGGCACATTTGAAATACTAAGAGTAGAGAGACTTCCCTGGCAGTCCAGTGGTTAAGACTCTGCACTTCCATCGCAGGCAGCGCAGGTTCAATCCCTGGTTGGGGAACTAAGATCCTGCATGCCCCACGGCGTGGCCAAAACATTAATAAAATAAAATAAAAATAGGAGTAGAGCAATTATATTGTTACCATAATGTAAAACTACTTATGAGTAACAACTGGAAGAAGCAACGTAAGAATAATTGTGATTAGTGGAAGGGCTTATACTGTAACTATAAATTATTACAAAAATGTTAACGGTTTTGAATTGGCTAAGATATCTTACTACAGTACTTCCACTGCATTTGAATAACTGGATCTAAATTACTTTAAATTAGTCTTTGTATGAGATGATCTTCAGTTTGCTGTTCAGTTACTTAGGTAGCCTTGCTTAAACCTTGTTTTGCATCTTTCAGTGCATAGCAAGTTTGCATTTCGAATATACTTTTTACAGGTGTAGCTAAATCATGAGAGGGCACAGGTCAAACAGTCCAGGAGTGGTAAGTTTACCCCAGAGGTAAGCTAGGAATAATTAGGTTTGTCAAATCAGTCCTGAGACTTGTAGAATGATATTACTGATACAGAATGGGTTAGATGTAAAGAGGAATTAGTTGGTAGTGAAAGTTCTTTACATGTTTAATTTTAACATAATGATGGAATAACCCAATTAAAATGGCTTGTAATTAAATAGTTGAAAATATGTAATTGGAAGGCAAGTGAAAGCACCCAAGGCTAAAGACTTAGCTATATAAAACATTTAAAGTGATAAATGAAGGCTAAGTTTTAGGAAGGCATCTTTCAAATTAATTTGGAAGTTCTGGTTCTTTTAAATACACATTCCTGAAAGCCTCTTGTTAATGTTTCTTGCTTTTGCATTAGAGACTGTTTTGTCATACAGTTTAGAGTCTTGGGTTCTTATTTGTTTGCACATTTATATATAATGTCAAAAGAAGTGCTATGTAAATGAATTTTCTTTGATAATGTAACCTATTGATATTTTGCACTTACATTAGAAATACCAATAGTAATATCTGTAGCAATAAAGTAATCCTTATCTCTCCAAGTAATCCTATTACTCCCCAAGTAATGAGTAAACATGCTACCAGGGAGATCACTTGAGGAAATTTACTTTCACTAAATGTAAATGGCTTTCTTGATTAATTTCAGTCAGTAAACACAAGTGAAAATTATTAATGGTATTTAGTTTGCAAACTCCATTTTATTCATAGTTTGTTTCTGGGTTTTTTTAAAATTAGGTCACAAATCTGGTACATACAGACAGTTAAAACTGGTTATCACTTTGATAATCAGAAGCCTCTGGTATAACACAATCTTCATGAAAACGTAAAACAGAGAGAATACATGGTAATAATCTCTTTGAAAGCAATGGTTGCAAACATCCATGTTTCTAAGAAAATATAACTTTACATATATATTTTAAGCAAGCTATACCTCTTACATAAATTCAGACAATAGAAGGAGTGTGCAATCATAATGCTTATTTTATGGAAAAAATGAAAATTATTATTATTATGACCTAAATGGTTTTAAGTAATTAGAGTCCTCTTGGATTGAATACAGAGTATAAAGATATTTTCCTTAATTTACAACCATCCTGGTCAAAAAGAGCTGGAAAGTTGGTCAGTAAGCAGCATTGATATTACCAAGTAAGTTTAACCTAAATTCTTTAGGTAGAAATTGTAAAGTGTTCCAATTCCAGCTACTTTAGTTAACTGAGTGAGAACAGTCTTCAGTTTTTAAATGAAGACTGTTTAAGGAATTGAGCTTTTTACTAACTTAGTTTTTATGAGAGGGTCATTTTTTAAATCAGGTTTAGAGATTATCTCATGGACTCTAAACATTCTAGTTCCTTAGTTTTCTCAAAGAAAGAGAACTTCAGCAGTAGCAGGATGGACTATCCCACACAAATGCCAGTAGGGGGCAATACTCTGAATAAGTCAAGAGGCCCCCTAGTGTATCAAATAGGAGACAATTCAAACCAGAATGAATCAATGCACACTCCGCCTAGAAGGCTCCTCTGTTTAGAAACTGGAATGAGGATTACCAACACATTTTACACAAACACTCTGGTGTGCCATCCTGTAATGGGGGTGCTTAGTTATCACCCGTGGCATATGAGATTAATGAGCTATTAATTCAACTTAAGCTTTCTATGGAGGCACTAAGGCCATGCAGCTCCTTTTCCAAAAGACATAGAGATAAAAGACAAAGAAGGTAGAGGACTCTGAAAATTTTCTCTGATTTAATTTTCTCTGAAAAGTTAAATTCTACATAATAGTAAGAATGTTTGCTGAAAGAAAACTGACAAGTAAAACTGATTTAAGCGACAGACGTTCAAGATAAATTGTACTGAAAATACAATAACAAATTTTGGCCTGATAACCCTCATGCTGTCTTATAGCAAAACACTAAAATTCATGCAACAGAGAAACTGGTGACATGAGGACTTCTTCTCCAGATTTCCTTGGTGGGGGGGGGGGGGCTGGGGGGGAATGGAGAATATACTGTTTTCTTCTGTTTGCTTTCATAATGAATTATTCTTGCTTGTAAATGACTTTCCCAAATTTTCCCAGTCATTTCTGATGAGAAATCATTCTTCAGTAGGAGGAGACCAGGTAAACTTACACGAAAGACATCAGGTGTCTTTTGAGTTCCTTCTGTCAGCTAGAGGAGCCATCAAATAGGTTCCGTAAAACTAACTCCATAACTAAAATGGCTGGTAGAACTGGAACAGGAGTAATCTGTCATTAGTATACTTGTAATAAAATAAAGCTTGTTCTGAAACCACAAGGGCTGGTAAGAAGAGAAGAGCCTGTATAAAAGCAACTGGGTTCTCTAGAAAATGGATACAGTATACAGAATGTGAGAATATACAGAACTCTCACTCAAGTTATAAAAATAGACATGGTTCTTGGACAAAAAGCAAATGAGTAGAAAAGAATTCTCCAAACATGAACTTAAAGACACATCTGTATAAAACAACAAAATGTCATCTCAGAGCTCCGATCAGTCGTCTGTTGAAATGGCTGAAAAGGGGAGATGAACTAGAGACAGACAGGTCAAGAACCCACAGCTGATCTGTCCGACTCTTCTGGTTGGCAGTGTACACTGGTGATCACAGGCAGAGAGACTGATATATATGTATATATCTGATTGGTTGATGGTGCTTGGTGAATGAATGAGAAAACTCAAGATATAAAGTAATCTCTGAAAGTTTAAATCTTTTAGCTTCTACACTTGACAGTGTTGCACGTGAGAAAGGATTCTAGGTGTTATCACCCAGAATCAACCCTGCCATTCACAACTCATGCTCCATGCCCCCATGGTTTCTATTGTGGCCAAAGGATCAGCCTAGACTAAATATATAATAGAAAATAACTCTGGTCTTGAAATGAAGAGGGGTAGACCAATAACTCGTGCTCAGTACTTATAAATCACAAATACTGAAACTAATGGTCTGTTTCCTTTTGACTGCAAAGGAGATGCCATGAGCTAAAGAAAGTCATGAGAGAAAGTCAAGAAGACATGGGTAGCAGCACCTTTCCATACCCGCCTGGATTTGAAAGGAGACTTTCACTCCTTATTCCTTTCAAACACAAAGTTCATCAGTTGGAAGGGGAAAAAAATGGCTCTAAAGTTAAAGAGTCCCCAGAGAAAATGAGCAGTACATGAAATATGCCCTCTGTGGGCTAAAGGACAAGTTGCAAAACCAGTTAAGACACAAGAGGCAGCCCAAGGTCTTACTTAACTATGGTTTTAGCGTAGTATATAGCACAATATGGGCAGCCCTTTTTCAATCCATTCAACAATTCAGCACCATCCATGTCCAGTCCAAAAAATTCCTGAAGAGTGGGCTTTCATCTTTGGTACCACCTTACGAGTTATTCTTGGTTTGCAATAGCTGCAAAGAAGCAAAAAAGCTGGTACCTTCACCTTGTCTGTGAGTACAAATGCTGGGACTCTGATTGCTGCAACCACTGAGGCCAATTAAAATAATACTGTAGCACACAGGAGTGATACATCCAGTTCCCAGGTTCCAGATAGTAGCAGCCATGCCCATATAGGAGTGGGATCATCCATCCCCACTGGTTAAGGCCTTCGGTTTGTTGTCCTCAGAGTAGAATAAAACACTGTGTTCCCACGGACAAGGAGCTCCACAAGAACCCATGGTCTACTTTTGGACAGGGACTTTAAGTACCACACGTGCCAGGCACAGAAACAGGACTGGCCTATGGCTGTCACACTTGGAGAAGCTTCTGTTTTGGCAGCACAAACTAAAAACTTCGTAGTGTATCCTGGTTTTAGTCCTCTCTCCTGAGTGAAGCAGCCAGGGACTGCCGAGTTCCACAAGCCCTCAATCTAATACTCAGCATTAATTCTCTCCATGGTCTTCTTCCACCCAGGCTACAATTTTCCCTTCCCATCCAGGGATGGCATCATCATCGTGGAAAACCTAGAGAAAGAAAAAAAGCCACCATGAAAAAATTGTAAGATAGAGAGTCTCACTAAACATCTGTGGTTGATAAAAAGAAGATCTCAGACATAAAGGATAAAAAAGTATAGAGGAAAGCCTTGAGTTAGAGCCTATGTCCCTTTGGTTTTGTCCCCAAAGTTATAACTGGTAAAAAATATATATATATAGTTGATCCTTGAACAACACAGCGGTTAGAGACACTGCCTGCCCCCCTCCCTGCCCTGGCCCTGTGCAGTCAGAAATCCACATATAACTTCACGGTCGGCCCTCCGTGTCCACAGTTCTGCATCCTCAGATTCAACCAGCTGCTGATTGTGTAATACTGTAGTAGGTATTTATTGAAAAGCGTCTGTATATAAGTGGATCCATGCAGTTCAAACTCATACTGTTCAAAGGTCAACTCTGTATGTGTGTATATATATGTATGCCTTATATATCCTTCGTTCAGCATCTATGAAATGGTTAAAGCATCCCTCTAATACTGCTTTGCTCATAGAGGTTTATAAGAATTAATAAATTACTAACCATAGAGCACTCTGGGCTTCTCAAAAGAAAGCAGTACTATAAGCATTTAAAAAATGAGAAAGGGGAAAATTTTTGCCCGAAGCATTGTAAAGAAAGGGTTAGAATGAAGACCAATCTTAACATGTGTGCATGCAGTTCTTTTCATTCATTCATTCAATTCATTTCCTAAGCCACTAATAAAAATAGAAAGGGTTATTAAAACATTTCAGTGAGAAAACCTTTTTTTTTTTTTTTTTTTTTTTTGGCTGCGCCACGCAGCATGCAGAATCTTAGTTCCCCAACCAGGGATCGAACCTGTGCCTCCTGCAGTGGCAGTGAGGAGTCTTAACAACTGGACCGCCAGGGAAGTCCAGGAAATCTTTACAAAATAAAATATTGGCTTTTCCAACCGTTTTCATTCTGTAACCACTATGAGACCACTCGTAATACGTCATGACTCAGAACTCTCTTTCAAAAAAAAAAAACAAAAAAGGTCTGTTTTTGGCAGATGTATTATAAAGAGAAGTGTAAGCTAAGAAAATAGTCAAGGAGTTGAGAATAAGCATAGATGACTTTGCAGAATTTCCTCATTTTCATTACATGAGAAACTACCACCACAATATACAGTGTCATATATTCATGACAGTTTGTTTATTTTGCTCTACATAGGAAGCAGGAAGTTTTCTAAGGTTTGGCTACAGATAGAAAAGAGACTCCAAAGCCAAGCTTTTGTTCAATGTAGGTTCTTTATTTTCCCTAACAAAACTTTTTCCTTTTTAAAATAAAAATTCTATCCAAGTTTGATCAGAGTGATTAAGACCTTGAACTAAAGAAGCTATCAACTTCTTGGGCCATTCCCTGAACCTTCTCAGTCTAGAGTAATCAACTGGTCGGAGGCACTGGGAAACTCCTCTGACCTGGTTAGGGAACTGAGGTACTTCTGGGTACTAGTCCTTGAGTAGAAGTCTTTGGGGTTCAAGAACAACCAACAATACCACCCAGACTCCCTGTGGATTCTGTACCTCCTCCTTGACAGTGCCAAACTCAGGATCCAGTGCTTTGAAGTGATACCGATGATTTCCCTCCCGGTCAATAGCTGCTTTAAAATCCTTCAGTGTCACCTCCCCCAACCTGCAACAAAAAGAGAGAACACTAAAATAGACTGTTTATCAGTAGGTTGGAAAGATAAGATGTTAGCTTTAAATCCAGGCCCCTGCCAAAGTCTCTGGAGGCAGAAACAGCGTGGCCTTGTTAGGTCACCACCCTTGATAACCCAGAGGATTCTGAAACAGCAGAAGTTAGGGAGCCAGTCACTATTAGGGAATGAAAATGGCATTACAAATGGGTTGATCTGAGAATTTAAAATAGATTTATTGCTTTGGCAGCAGCCAAATTACTTTTTTTCTGTTTTACTCTGAAAATAAGACACAAAGTCTCTGAAATCTAATTTGTTAAACTATCAATATGTCTAAGTTCTCTTGATTTCCTTCTTTGCAACAATTCCATTTCTATAGGCTGGTAGAATTAAATCAAGTATCACCATATGTACTTCAGAAAGCTCCCCTCTAACACAAACCAAGCAAGACTCATTGGGAAAGGGAAATCTTATCAACCTCTCTCAGCAGTTGGTTCCAGAGTTTAAAAATCTTTATTTCAAAGCCATTTACCTTAGAAGGGAGTCTATTAACGGAGTGTTTGAAGGTTTTTAACATGAATTTTGCATAGGTTAGCTGTAGTCATCAAATAGTAACAAAGATCAATGAGTAATAAGTAGCCCTGGAATGCCAGGCTGTAATCCAAAGCTATCAGCAGAAGCTATTTTGAACACTTAAAAAACTGTTATTCCTAACTTGGAGCATCTTTGCATATCAGGATTGGAAGCACTATTATTGTGTCTGTACCTTGTAATGCCACTGGTTAGTGGTGAAACTAGAACTTGAATCTCTATCTCCTGTGCCCTTCTCACTACACTGCTTCTCAAACACCTTACAGCTGGTTAGATGGGCAGTAACTAATGATTCTGCCTTCCTGTCCTTTTTAAAGGAGAAATAATGATCCCAGAATCTCACCTCTTTGGTATATTGACCATGAAGGGCGTAAGTGACCGGTCAGTGAAATAGAGCACCTTCGTGCAGGCGCTGCTGACAGTCGGAGAGCTCTGTGAGTGAGGCAACTCTGTAATCAGAGAGAGACTTTGTGGTCAGAACATTCAATTCGCTTCCAACAACCCATCATTTCTAGTTTATTCAAAATGTCCTAGGAGAATGAAGCTGCCTGAGGTCATAGCACAGTTTTCACACTCTTGCCAAACACCTTGTCCACAGGGTGTGTGACCCACAGGAGGTCACCACTGGGGCCACTAAGACAAGAGGTGCTTCGGACATGGATGCTATCACAAGGACCATCATTTCTCACCCGTCCCAGCTGATTCTAGCAGGGGAACGGCAACTGTTCTGACAGGCACTGTTGCCAAGAGTCAAAAGAGGTCAGAGAAGCCAGGCAAGATTTCAGCTAGGGCAGAATGGACACACAGCAGGAGCTGCAGAAGGCACTGGGAAACTCCTCTGGGAAACTGACCTGCGGAGGTCAGTGGTAGAGAATGCACATGCACTTCATGAAAAGACAAATGATTAGGAACAAGAAACATAGGAGCAAAGTAACCGTAGAAACTCAGATTCCAAGAGGCCTTATATTTCCAGTCTAAAAGGCAAAAAGTCTACTTTTATCCCTTAGCTACATAGGATCTATATGTGTTGGTCCCCGTGGTTGTTTTTTTTTTTTTTTAATAAATTTATTTATTTTTGGCTGCGTTGGGTCTTCATTGCTGCGTGCAGGCTTTCTCCAGTTGCGGTGAGCGGGAGCTACTCTTCGTTGCCATGCGTGGGCTTCTCATTGGAATGGCTTCTCTTGTTGCGGAGCACGGGCTCTAGGCTCGCGGGCTCAGTAGTTGTGCCTCCCGGGCTCTAGAGCACAGGCTCAGCAGTTGTGGCGCCCGGGCTTAGTTGCTCTGCGGCATGTGGGATCTTCCCCGACCAGGACTCAAACCCATGTCCCCTGCACTGGCAGGCGGATTCTTCACCACTGCTCCACCAGGGAAGCCCGGTCCCTGTGGTTTTTAACTCAAATTTCTTAATCCATATCTTGTCTCTATTCTTTGTATAGGTACTTATGGAAAAATTTAATCAACGAGTTATTTGTGATTATGACTTTAAGAGAATAGAAGAAAAGACCAATTAAAAACTTTTATCACAAGGACCAAAAACAATAATTAAACTTTTATTAAAATATCTCCTGCAATTCCAGCTACACGTTTTCTTCATTTATTCTAGGCATTGATCCCAATCAAACAGGCAGCCACCAGAGAGCAGTTCTAGGAAGGGGTTTTTTGGTTTTTTGGTTTTTGTTTTTGATTTTTTGTCCGCACAGCGTGGCTTGTGGGATCTTAATTCCCCAACCAGGGATCAAAACAGGGCCCTTGGCATTGAAAGGTTGGAATCTTAACCACTGGACGGCCAGGGAATTCCCTAGGAAGGGGTTTAAAATAAGGAAGTAGGAGGGATGAATAATACAGGAGAGAAAGACAAGGGAACATTCTCGCTTTGCACCGCAAGCAATCAGTTTTCAGAATTTTTTTCAAAGAATGCCAATTATTGAAACCTACATGCCACGATGTTCCTTTGACTCCAGCACCTAGAACAGGGCCTGGCACACACTGGCTTTTTAATAAAATAAAATATTCACTTTTATCATTAAATTTATGATTGATCCTTTCACTCATTCATTCAACAAACATTTATTGAGCACTTACCATGCACTAGATTTTGAGAATATAAAATTAATTATATGTCTCTGACCTCAAAGATTTCACAGTCCAGTATAGATGACAGGTATGATAATAAATAATTACAGTACACTAAAATCAGATTGGTACAAACTGCACAAGAAGACTGAAGATGGAGTAGTTAATTCTACCTGGAAGAGGTCAGAAAGGTCCCATAGTTGGAGAATTGTTAAACAAAGCACCTAAAAAATATATCAGATACAGAAGTTGGAAAGGGCATTCCCAGAATGAAGGATACTTGTAAAGGCATGAAAAGGGATGGATCATGTATTTATAAAACTGAAAGTCAACTAGTAAGGCTGGAGTGTAAGTAATACATTGGGAAGTAATGGAAGATGAGGATAATAAAGTAAGCAGGGCCAGATCACAAACGACTCCGCCAGGCTAAGATGTTTAGATATTAGTCTTAAGCTCTGGGGAGATATTAAAAGGAAGTGATACAATCAGACTGGCATTTTAGAAAGGTCAGTCTAGCAGCAAGAATGGGTCTAGTATGGGTTGGATGGGACAAATTCTGGAAACACTAATCCCAATAAGAGGCAATTAAAATAATCTGAAAGATGAGGAAGGGTAAGATATAGCCCTGGAGCTAGACAAGGGATGGATTTGAGAGACCTTTAGAAGGTAAAAGTCTTAGTACTTTGGATATAGTTGAACATCAAGATAAAAGGGAAAGGGAAAAATAACTAAGATTTATGATCTAGGAAAACAGATGCATGGTAGTTACCAGTACCTAAGATAGGGGAACAGAAGTGTCATCCATTTAAAACGTTTACTGGGTGCCTATTGTGTATCAAGTACTAGAGATACAAAAATAAACTAGGTACAATTCCCACCCATTAAGGAGCTCAAAGTCTAGTGGGGTAAAATAGCAAAAGAGTTATAATATAATAAAATAAAATATGAAAATAATATTGCTATGGACTCAGTTGTGTCCTCCCCAAATTCATATGTTGAAGCCCTAGACTCCCATGTGACTGTATTACAGATAGGGCCTTTAAGGAGGGATTAAAGTTAAATGAGGTTATAAGAGTGGAGCCGTGATCCCATAGAACTGATGCCCTTATAAGAAGAGGAAGAGACACCAGAGCGCTCTCTCTACACTACGTGAAGACACAGCAGGTAGGCAGCCATCTGCAAGCCAAGAAGAAAGCTCTCCTTCAGCAGAACCTGACCACACTGGCATCCTGATCTTGGGACTTCCAGCCTCCAGAACTGTGAGAAAATAAATTTCTGTTGTTTAAGTCACTCAGTCTATGGTATTTTGTTATGGCAGCCCAAGCTGACCGACAAAATGTTATGTACACATTTTAGGTGAATTTGAAGGTAAGAGTATGTCAAATGCCACACAGAGGTCTAGTAGATAAAGACAGGTTTGGTAAACAGGTCATTGATGACATTAGTGAGAGGAGTTTCAGGTGACTAATGAAGAAGGCTGAGTTGGATCACAGACTTTTTGAGTAAAACAGAAAAAGATTAATGAGGGAAAAACAGTCTTACTCAACATTAACTCATGTGATAAAATGATAATTGCTGTTTCAGGGTGACAATCCTATAAAAATCATATATAAAAACCTCAGAGAATAAACGACCCAGAAACATAGCCTTATGTATACATGTGTGTGTAAATTTAATACATGATTTTAAAAGGCATCACAAATCAGTTTTAGCTTTTAAGTTTAGGTTTATGATCCATTTGGAGTTGATTTTTTGTATATGGTATGAGGTATGGGTCAATGCTCTTTTTCTGAATCATTTGTTGAAAAGCCTATCCTTTTGTCATCAAATAGTTTTTGCACTGTTGTTGAAAATCAACTGGCCAAATATAAGTAAGTCTATTTCTGAACTTTCTACTCTGTTCCAATGACCTATGTGTCTATCCATTCACCTATACTGCACTGTCTTGATTACTCTAACTTTATAGTTAGTTTTGAAATCAGGGAGTGTGGCCCTTCAATTACTTTATTTTTTCTCAACTTTTTTTTTTGAACTATTCTAGTCTCATCCATTTAAATTTTAGTATCAGCTTGTTTATATCTACGAAAAGTCTGATAGGATTTTTATTAGAATTGCATGAAGCTATAGATCATTTGGGAGAATGAACCATCTTCACAATGTTGAGCTATGTTTTCCCCATCAAACAAGGCTGCTTCCCAATTAATATGATGCTGATAAACAATAATTTTGTAAGTGGTAAAAAACTATGTAATAAAAACCAGATTATTTTTAAAATCTACCATCTCCCTTGTTTCTATTTGTTCCATGTTTTTTGTTCCTTTTCTCTTTTATCCTCTTTTTCTCCTCGCCTTTGGAGTGTGTATGTGTGTATGTATATATATGTATATCTGTATGTATGTATATATATATATGTATATATGTATGTGTACATGTATATATTTTGGTATTGTCTTCAAAGCCCAGTGTGTTTAGATTCTCAGTTTGGATAAACCATTTCAACATGTAAACTATATTTTAAATAATGAGATATTTTACTTTTTTTCCTATTGGATTGGGTATTTTTACAATTCCTTTTTATCTCCACTATTAATTTTTTTATTTAATTCTTTAAAAATTTAGTGGTCGCTCTTGGATTTAAATACACATCTTTAATTAGTCAGTCAGCTTTCAAATGATATTTACTGCATCACATGTAATGTAAGAACTACAGAAGTGACAACAGTAGAGTCCTAATTCCTCCACCCTAATCTCTGTATTATTGTCATACATTTTACTTTCACATATGGCATAAACCAGTAATACATCAATATATTTTTTGCTTTAAACAGCCTGTTATCTCTTAGAGCAATTAAAAATAAGGGGGAGAAGGTCCTTTATATTTACCTTCATTTTAACCACTTCTTTTTGCATCTCCCAGTTTCTTTCGTATCATACTCTTCCTGTCTGATGAAATTCCTTTAACATTTCCTGCAGTGCAAGTCTGCTTGTAATGAATTCTCTTGGTTTTGTGTAAAAAATATATATATACTCTCTAGCTACAGAATTCTAGCTTTTTATAGAATTCTAGTTTTTTTTCTTTCAGTACTTTAAAAATGTCCCCCCACTATCCTATAACTTGCAAGGTCTGATAAGAAATCTGTAATTCTTATCTTTGTTCTTCTGTATGTAATAATTTTCCCCCTCTCTGGTTACCTTCAAGATTTTCTCTTTTCTTTGATTTTCAGCAATTTGACTCTTTTGTTGTTGTTCTTGCTATTTATACTTCTTGGAATGCTCAGCACTTCTTGGATCTGTAGTGTGATGTTTTTAAGCATTTCTGGAAAATAATTGGCCTTTATCTCTTCAAATACTTCTTCTGCCCTGTTCTATCTCTTCTTGTTCAGGGATTCTAATTACTTGTATCTTAGTCCATTTGATATTGTCCCACAACTACTGGATGCTCTGGGTTGTTTGTTTTTTCCTCTCTCCTACCCTTTCTCTTTTTGTATTGCAGTTTGGGTAATTTTTACTGACCTATCTTCAAGTTCACTGATTCTTTCCTTAGCTGTGTTGAGTCTTCTGATGACCCTGATGAACCTGCTGAAGGCACACTTTTTTTTTTTAATTAATTAATTAATTTATCTTTGGCTGTGTTGGGTCTTCGTTGCTGCACGCGGGCTTTCTCTAGTTGTGGCGAGCGGGGGCTACTCTTCATTGCGGTGCACAGGCTTCTCATTGTGGCGGCTTCTCTTGTTGTAGAGCATGGGCTCTAGGCGAGTGGGCTTCAGTAGTTGTGGCACACGGACTCAGTAGTTGTGGCTTGGGGGCTCTAGAGCGCAGGCTCAGTAGTTGTGGCACAGGGGCTAGTTGCTCCGCAGCATGTGGGATCTTCCCAGAGCAGGGCTCGAACCCGTGTCCCCTGCATTGGCAGGCAGATTCTTAACCACTGCACCACCAGGGAAGTCCCTGAAGGCACTCTTCATCTTTGTAATATTTATTTTTATTTCTAACATTCCATTTGACTCCTTTTCATAATTTCCATATCTTTGCTAAAATTCCTCACCTGTACATGCATTATATTAACATTTTTACCTCAGCCATTAACACAGTTTTTAAAAATTCCTTTTCTGATGGTTTCAACATCCTAGTCATATCTGAGTCTACTCTTGAATAGACGCTTATTGACTCTTGACAGTGGCTTATATTTTTCTTGCTTCTTTGGATGCCTCATAATTTTTTATTGACTATCAGACATCATGTGTAAGACAGTAGAGACTAAGGTAAAAAAGGTTTATGTCTAGAAATGGGCACACCGCTTGTACTTCCCGGCCATTGGTGGGGACAGCTAAGCCAATCTAGTCAGGAATTGAGCTGGGATTGGTATTTTTGTTAAGGTTACTTTCAGCACGCCATCACCTTCAAATTTCTCTAGGGTTATGTTTAGGAAGGCAGCTGGTTTGCTGGAGGGTTTTTCCTCAATGTTCCTGCTCCACCCTCAACTTTAGACTTTATTTGTGTGCCTGTGCCATGTGAAGAGAAGTCAGTCTCTTCACACGTGTGCCCCTCCCACAGAGGCAGACTGCTATTGCTTCTTACCCGGTACTTGCTCATCTGGTGGTGAGGGATGAGGGGGGCTTCTCTGTTGTCATGATCCAACCTCAGTCTTGAGGGTGGGGCTTTCTCAGTGATCCTACTCTTTCCCCAGTGGTAGGCAACCTCTACTGATCTGAGCCCAATACAGTTTCCTGCCACTCCCCTGGGGTACAGAGTGCTTTCATTCTATTTTCTTCCCCCTAGCTGAAATAGGTCTTCACCTTTGCCTGGGAAAGGGAGGGAGGGGCAACAGAATTTGCTGCCCTTTCTTAGTGGCTTAAGACTTTTGTTCTTTAAGGGACAAAGGTCCAGATGGGGCTTCACATTTTTCCAGCAGTGACAGGTGCTCCCCTCCTCTGGGCCTCCACCACCAAAACAGGTTTTCTCTAGACTCTGTTCCCACAACAAATCTTTGTCATAAGCACCCAAATGGAAGTCGATGGAAGAGTCAGCAAGTAGGTGCAAAGTATTCTTGCATTCGTGGCCCCCAGGGTTCCTATACTCTCTGCTCAGCCTTTCACAATTCATTAAAATCTTAGCTGTTTGTATGGTGGGCCCATCTTGCTCCTATGCTCTGCCACAAGTGAGCAAGTGCTGTATCCTATCTGTCCACTGAGGGACCTGTTTACATTTCTGGCTAGTTAGCCACCCTCTGATTTCATCTCTCTGATGGATTCAAGAAAGTTATGGTATTTTAGACTATTCAACCTTTTCTTTCTGTTAGCATAGGAACAAGGCTCCTTCCAGGTCTTTTTTAAAATTCACTTTTTAAAAATTGAGGTAAAATTCACAAAACTCACCATCTTAACCATTTAAAGTGTACAATTCAGTGGCATTTAGTACATTCACAGTGTTGTGTAATCATCACTATCTAGTTCCAGAACATTTTCATTATCCTTAAAAGAAATCTTGTACCCATTAAACAGTCACTCCCTTCCTAATCCTGACATCTATCTAATCTACTCTGCTTTCTGTCTCTATGGATTTTCCTATTCTGGACATTTCATATAAAAGGATCCATCCAAATTGTGCCCTTTTGTGTCTGGCATCTTTCACTTAACATTTTCAAGGTTCATCCATGTTTTAGCAGGTATCAGTACTTCATTCCTTTTTATGGCTGAATAATATTCCATCGTATGCATATATAAGAAATTGTTTATCCACTCATCAACTGATGGACATTTGGCTTGCTTCCACCTTTTAGCTATTGTGAATAATTCTGCTATGAACATATGTGTACAAGTTTTCTTTTTTTGAACACTTGCTTTTAATTCTTTTGGGTATATACCTAGAAATGGAATTGCTAGGTCATATAGTAATTCTGTGTTTAACTCTTTGAAGAGCCACTGAAGTGTTTTCTACAGTGGCTGTACCATTTTACATCCCCACCAGCAATGTATAAGGGTTCCAATTTCTCCACATCCTTACCAACAATTGTTATTTTCCATTTTTTTGGAACCACCTAGTAGGCATGAAATGGTATCTCACTCTAGTTTTGGTTTACATTTCCCTAATAACTAATGATTTTAAGCATATTTTCATGTGCTTATTGGTCAATTATTTATCTTCTTTAGGGAAATGTCTATTCAAGTCCTTTGCCCATTTGTTATCAGATTTTTCTGTCTTTTGTTATTAAGCTGTAAGAGTTCTTTATATATTGTTCATCCTAGGCCCTTATCAGATATATGATTTTCAAATATTTTCTCCTATTCTGGTTGTCTTTTCACTTTCTTGTTAATGTCCTTTGATGCAAAATAGTTTTCAGTTTTGATGAAGTCCAATTTTTCTATTTTTTTCATGCTTTTGATGTCTAAGAATCCAAGGTCATGAATATTCCCCCCTGTGTTTTCTTCTGAGAGCTTCATAGTTTTAACTCTTGTGTTTAGGTCAATAATGCACTTTGAGTTAATTTTTGTACATGGTGTGAGGTAGGGGTCCAACTCTATTCTTTTGCATGTGTATATCAGTTGTCCCGACACCATTTATTGAAGATACTATTTGCTGGTCAAATGATCATAGATGTGTGGGTTTTATCTGAACTCTCAATTCTATTCCACTAGTCTACTGTATTACTTTTTAAATAATTATTGTTGTTGTTTTTCCTTAAGAGTAAATGGCAAGACAGGACGTGGGTTCAGAGAGACGATTACTCTTTTAGGAGATTTGACTGTAGTGAAAAGGAGAAAGAGCATAGCCTTGCATATCTCACATGCCACACGCAACACCAGATTATTTGCATATAATATTGTATTTAATGCTCATAATCCTTCACGATTATCTCCATTACATAAATGTGAAAACTAAAATACATTAATTAATAGTCTTGCCCATGATATACTTTGCTGATAGCTACAAGTGCATCCCAGATCTGTTTGATTCTATACTCCATCTTTTTCCCACTCTATTGTTTTGTGTCCAGTTTTGCACATGAGTTTGAAGTGCCTTTCAATCTACAGAGATATCCAGTTGGCATTCAAAAATATAGGCCTGAAGCTCAGAAAAGGTTTGGAGTTAGAGATGAAAGTTTAAGAATAATTGGCACACAAGAGTAGTTGAAGCCATGGAAGTAGAAGGGATCACCTATAAAGAATATGAGACCTAAGTCTAGACCTTAGTGGAATCTCAGGGCACATTCAAGGGTTAGACAGAGAAGGAGAAGAAGAGGAGGTTGTATCTAGTTCATGAGACTACAATCCAGTGAGGGCAAGTACCAAGTCCATCTTGTTCATCTCTATACCCCCAGTGTCTAACAAGGGTGCTACATAATGGATGCTCAGTAAATATCCGTTGAATGAATAACTGGTTGGTAGTGAAGTTAAAGGAGAAAAATGTTTCCAGAAGAAGACTGTTCAAGAATAGTAAATGCTTTTGAAAAGTCTATGGAAGATAAGGTATGAAAAGTAACCACTTTGATTAGGCAACGAGAAAGTCAACAGTGATCCAACAAAAAGAACACTAAGTGGAGTAACTAAGTAAAAGTCCAACTAGTAGATTAAGAATTGAATGGGAAGTCAGGATGAAAAAAGAGCAATTGCAGACTATTCTTTCAAGAAGTTTGACATAGGGGAATAAGAGAAGTAAGCCAGTAGCTAGAGGGCTAGCAAGTTACACAAGTGTTTGTATTTCTAGATGAGAGACATTTCAGCTTATTTGTAAATATAGATATTAGATTAACACCCTAGTTTATAAGAAGCTCTGAATTTATTTGTAGTATTTTAAATAAGTAATTCATATACACAAGAGAATTATTCCAGGGAGGGAGAAATTTATTAGACGTCTGAAAAAGAATTTCCAAATATTTAGCCTACGTACACTGGCAGTTTATACTAACCTAAAGGAAGTACTGAAGAGGATAACAATAAAATAAAAACCCTATCAAGAAAACAGAAATGACTGGGTCAAAACAATGTTAGAAAAAGAAACTGAAACTAATTTTGGTACTAACATAATCTGTTTCATTCCCAGTGTAAAGGTCTCATTCAAGAGGAAAAGATATCTGGAGGCTTGAGAATGCTATCTTATCTACTCTACAAAAAAAATTTTACCTTTCATATTTGTGCAAATGCTTTAAATGTTTTACTTTAGATTTTGTTTATTAATGTGGTTTTAAAAATTATATATTTAACATATAAATCTGGTATGGTCAGCCTTTAACTATTTGGTTTTTATAAATTATTATTTAGCTACTTTTAGATTAGGCCTGGGTAAACTATAAAAGGTAAGAAAATGTGAATGCTATTAGACCAAAAGGTAAGATACAAAGTAAAATAGAAATTACTAGGCAGGGTAGATTTCCAACCTGTCAGAATTAACAAGGCAAAAAGATGTAATGAGTGGGCACCGGGCAGGTTAAAACAAACTGAATGACCTATGCACTCAAAGTTTTAATGAAAGTCCACAAAGAAAGTAAACTTCTTGCCTCTAGGAAGAACTGGAAATTTTCTGTGCTGTTTGGAACTTTAGGGTGATTTGTATGTGTGTTTGTTTTTTTATATTTTGCTTTGCTTGGTGTAACTATTTTGAGCTTGTATATTTCCGAAGATATTTTATTTACGATATTTCAGCCTCTCTGAATCAGCAGCACCTTGCACGTGGCCAAATGGTACTTGGGGTAATGGTGGTGGTGATGATGATGTTATGGGTCTTCACAGTCCTAGAAATAACTCAATTCTAGTATTGCTACAGAAACAACATATTACAAGAGTGAAGTACTACAAGAAAAACTCTATCCCCAAAATATCAGTAGCAGAAAAAATACTAAGTTTCTGATCTAATATGCTAGGAGTCCTTACTGAGCAATAATGAGTACTTACTTGAATTAGGGGGCCAGGACTCCCGGTATTCACTAACTGCTTGAGTTCTGGGTGACTTGCCCCGAACCTGGGGAGCCACACAAAAATCACAAGAGTCATAATCAGTGGGAGAATTCAACCAAGAAATTTAAATCCTAAAAGTGTACCTAAAATATATACTTTTCTACCACCTCTTTTTCCGCAGTATATAAAATTGGACATGTTTATCCTAACAATAAAAATGTACATTTATAAAAAGCTTTTTAGTTTCCAAAGTTTTCCCCATATATTTCCCATATATAATGCCAAGTTCATTCGGGGGGGAAGAGGACAGAGAATAAGCAGTAAAGGGACACCTGTGGGTCAAGAACCACAATTCCTTAGACAGTTACACAGTTGCCAAGAGCAAGAGTTACCCGTGAACTCCCTCCCTGGACTGTCATACCATGATGAACAATCAATCAGCTCCCCAGAGAGGAAAACCAGAGAGAAAAGCAACTGCAACCTGCAGCAGGGTCTTATATCTTAGCACTGCCTTCATCTGCATTAAAATTGATAAGACCAAGCTTCTTTGGGGGAATAAGAGAAACACCACCGAAAGAGGGTTACCCTTCTGTCCTGTTTCCTCTGGGTCTCCATGGCGTGCAGGCGCTCCATGAGGCTGGAGATGCCCTGCTCCAGGCTGTCGATGGTGTGGTGCTGAGGGTCGTGGCCACTGAAGCTGTTGCGCAGGCTGCGGAGGGCATCCCGAACAAGCTGCAGGTCGCTGCTCTGTGGGCAAAAACGGGGTGCTGCTGGCACGGCACGCTGCCATGTCATTAACCACATCCCAGCTGCTGGGCTTAAGAAGATACAGGGGAGAGGTTTCCAGAAGAGATCTTTTATTTTTGAGGGAGGAGGTGTAAACTGTAGAAAATTTTCCTCCACAGATACAAGCCCACCGTTTGCCCACTAACTCTTAATTTTGGATAGCAAGTGCCTCACAACTTTACACACCCAACAGATGCAAGAATTGGGGAATGGGGATATGAAAGGCCTACTCCACTGGCCATGGCTAGGGTACTCTTCTGGTTTTGGCTGGAAGTGGCAAGTCTGTACTCAAATCCTAAGCACCTACCCCTCTGTGAGTGACTGAAGCAGCTCCTTTTCCTGCCACTGGAAGGAGAAAACCATTGCTCTGAGGGTTGTGACTGCTGCAGTGGGTCACCTATAGCGGCAAGAAGAAATGATGCTTGTATAATGGAGAATTCCAAAGTGAGATGTCCCGCCTTATTTTTCCTCTTTACACTGGTCACCTCCTGACACAGTGCAGAGATTTTTTTCCCTTTCGTTCACTGCTATATCACCAATACTTGACACTCAGAAGGCACTGCTGAATGCAGAGTGAACAAAATGAAAACCTCGCCTGGAGGCCCCAACCTAGCCCCTGCCTGGCCCCTGGAGGGCCTGAGAATGCTGTTCCAGCACCTCCTGCCTTTGCTTCAGTAATAGAAAAAAAAAAAAAAAAAAGAACAATGACTAGTATTTTTTGAGCCTAACTCTGTGCCAGGTGGATCTACCAGGACTGTGTTTAGTAACTTAATGGGTTATCTTATGTACTCTTCATAATGACAGAGAAGGCCACTGTCATTTTCCAGATGAACGTTATTTCTAAGGTTCAAAAGCGAAGCAAATGGAGGTACACAATGGTAAGAAAGTAATAAAGCTGGAATCTGAAACCAGACTTTCTTATCCCAGAACCCGCACTTGTAACCGCCTCGCCAAATCGCCTCCTGACAAACTGACCTGTGGTGTTGGTTCAGCCCTGAGTCAATAACAGAATCTCCCTCTTTGCCCTTGTAAACATGGGAGGGAGACCCCGAGTGCTAGGTTACCTCCTCTGCCTCTCTTTTCATACAGTGAGCCAAAAGGACGTCTTTGTGTTCCAGCTCCCGTTCCAGATCCACCTGCAAATCAGACACTCCATCAGAAAAGGACTTGTTCGGGTCACAGGGGCAGGAAAGTCAGTGGCGGAACGTGTCCCCACCTGCTGGTAACTGGCCTCAGAGAGCTTCCGAAGTGCTTCCTCCAACTTGGCCTGGTACTGCTTCAGGAGGCGGTCCTTCTGCCCCAGTTCTTTCTGCAACAGAGACACAGCCTTCAGATGCACGGCAGAGCCAAGGACATCCAACGCTTCACCTGCTGTGATGCAGTTTCCACCTGAGGAAAGCAGAGCCTCAGAGGGAACATCCCTTTCCTCAAGCTGCACGGGAAGACGTCACATACCATGGGAGCCTCACACGGAGCAAAGGGTTCTGGGAAAGGGAAGGAGGATGGGAACTACCATTAGCAGGAGGACCACTGCGTGCCATCCATGCTAGAGGTAAAGGTTAAGACTGAAGTGCAGTTTCCAGACTCCTAGTTCTGTGTTCTTGCTCCTAGCCATGCTACCTACCTTCAGCGTTAGTGGATCAAGGGAACTCAGAAAAGGATTTCCTTGCAGAAAGCAAGGATGAGAACAGAGTACTTAAGTGCTGTTTGAACAACAGCAACAATAGGCTGTTCCCCAAAGGTCAGATGGAAATAACTTCCAAACTGATATACATTCTTACTTTATATTCTCCCAAGAGCCGATTCCTCTCGTCTAGCTTCCTCTGCAGATCCACCTGCAAGAAGAGTAAGAAAGAATTCATTGGTGTGGAAGTATTGTCTGCCAATCCAGTAGGAAACCAGCTACTTAGTAACTGGAGTTGATGTTGGCAGTTACAGCACAGAGAGGGCATGACTATGGTAAAAACACACAGCTGCTCTCCACATCTTCAGTGAGATAATCAGACTGTAGAACCACAAGGCAGCCTCAGTGTCTCAGTGCCCTCAAAGTTGAAGGGCTCGAGGCCAGTGTGGCATGGGCTTTCACCTAGGAACAGAGAGGGGTCTGATGGGGAAGAGACCTAACAGGACTTTATACTGTATCCTACTTTGCTACCTGGGGCTCAATGAAGTCCAAGTTCACTCTTTCAACTCACGTTCTGGTTGTGCAGCTCATCTTTGTCCATATTTGCCCTCAGTAGTTCTTGTTTGAGCTGAAGGACAGACGTGTCCTGCTGAGTCAGCCTCTGCTGCAAGGCATCCTGGGGAGAAAGCACACTCACTACTGTGGTCCCAACGCATCAATCGGCCAGTTATCACTAAACTGGGAGACAAAAAGAGTACAGGGTCTTGCCACAAGGAGATGAGCAGAAATTTTTCTGTTCCCTTCCAGGACACTAGAATCTAAAGGAAAATCCCATCCATTGTCCTACCAAGCTGATGGAAACCTGATTTTTTCCTCCATCCATCACTTGCCCCTACATTCCACTGCGTTGCTGACAGCATCATGGCCTAGAGGAAGAATAAGTGGCCTTTGGGATCAGGCAGACCTAGTCTCAAATTACACGTCTACCACTTGCTTACGTGACAGTGACCTTGGACAATGCACGCTCCCTCCTCCCTCTCTGGCTTTCTTCTCTGTATCTTGGGCCTATAAATACTCAATCTAGATGAGCTCTTTTGTCCTAGAGGGCTGGGCCCTGTCACTGTCTGACACCCTGCTCATATAGGAGCCCTGGAATCACTGCCACCCTGCCTTCTAGAGCCCTGCTCCTGCCCTGCTTCCACTGCCTTCCGGTGCCTAGTCTGGACCAGGATTGGGATTCTATTTCCATGTTCAGAAATGTTCTTAGACTGATGGTTCCTCTTCCCAGTTCATAGGATCCTACAAGCTTTAGGCTATCTTTCTCTTAGCTTGGACCATCTTGGTTTCCACCAGGCCTCAGACAAGGTGGGTTGTACATACTTATTTTAAAGGATCAGCTATGACACAGTCCTCCAACCATGGTGACTTCAAATGGAACTAATGGACTGGAGCTGCATCCCAGGGGATTTGCCCTGATTTTTCTCTCTTTACAGACTGCAGAGAAATGGTGTAGGCTCTGGAAAATGTGGGAGCCCATTCTTAACTATGCTGTCTTGCTATGACAGTACATGGCAAGGTGGTCTAAGATGCCCTTGGCACCAGTGGTGCAGAGGAATGTTTCCCAAAGTGTGCTCCATGGGATGTTAATAAGTGTTACATGGGGGGAAAAGCACTTCTGTGGTTAATAGTCTAACTTTTTTTAGGCCAACCTCTTTAGGACAGACCTTCTCTGGTCCTTTAATATGCTGTTATTCATTGTGACTCTTCAAGCACGTAGAGCACTGCTTTTTATTTGAGCATGAAACATGCTGTTTTCTGGAGTATCTCAAAGGACTAAGGCTACAGAATATACTCTGGAAAACGTTGCTGAGTTATATCCTAGTCTAGCCCATGAATGGGAGTAACGGGAAGAGGAGAGGGAAAAGCAGCAGCTTGAGAACATCTTTTTCCACTTCCAGGTATTCATTCAGCACATATACTCCTACTTGGGTGAAATAACATATAAGCAAGATTATTAGCTAGATCACTGTTTGTATTAGGAAAAGACTGGAAATAACCCAGAAGACTATCAGTAGGAACTGATTAAATGAACTATCCGATATACACATACTGGAATACTAAGGTCTTTATGTACTGAAATAGAATGATCTCTAAGATACACTGCTAAGTGAAAAAAGCAACGTGTCAAACTGTATTTATAGTACGTAATTATTTGGGGAAAAATTACATACACACATATTTGGTACTAACTGATAAGTTGCCTCCAGGAAAGAGAACTAGGTGACTGGGAAGACAGGGCCGGAAGGCAGACTTCTCAAGGATTATCCCTTTGTACCCTTTTAACTTCAAACCATTTGAATGTCATTAACTATTCAAAACCTAAGTAAATTACAATGTTTAAGAGTATATTCTTCTTAGAACTGAAGAAAACTGACAAAAAAACTGAAACTGAAGAAAACTGTAATAACTGATTGTTTTCACACATAGAAACAGTCAAGGTGGCAGAGGGAAGTGACAGCACCATGAGTCATAACCACCAGAAAGAAGCCTCAGCAAAACAGAGGTATATTCCTCCACCTGTCTCACTTCCCATCCACAAAGCCCTCTCTTTACTAGTAGCACAGAGCCTGCGAAAGGCCCCATCAGATGTACACAAGAAAAGACTATAGGACCCAGCTAGCCCCCCAGTACCCACTCTTATCCACAGACTGCTTTACTTTGTAGAGAGTTTATTTAAAGAGTTATATGTCTTTCTTTTTACCTTTATCCCCTGTAAGTTTCTGGCTTCTTGTTTATACTTCAGCAGCTCCTTCTGCAAACCAAATATAGTTAGATCAGATGGTAGCATCTGGGCTGCTTCAGAAGCATTACCTCATTCCATCAGTAAGAACACAAAACTCAGATAACCATTCCAAGAAAAATCAACCTTCCACTGAGGCAGAATGCAGGTCTGCCTTCTAGTAAACAGTAAAGGCTGACCCACAGAAACAAACAGGACCCATCCCATTCTACCCTGTGGCATCCAGGCTCAGCTGCCCAGTTGTTCAGGCTCAACTGCCCATGCTTTCTTGCCAAGAAATAAGATACCATACATTCCCATAGGTTCTCATTCCTATATTTAGCAATCCTCGCCGACAGGGAAACTTAATCATAAATCATAACAATCTAAATCCCTCTCACCGAAATATATGATCATATCTTAATATGGCTACCCCCAATTTCATGAAATAAGTATCTTCATTTTTAATGTTCAGAAAGGATTAGAGTGCTTCTGTTCTCGAAGAGCATATTATTCTTTATGGACCAAACAAAAACACATTTCGCCCAATAATAAAATACTTAGTTAACCCTCCCTTACAACAGATTATGATTGTTACTAGGAAAGAGATTATAGGAGAGGAACACCCACAACTCAGACTGTACTGTCTTCTTTTCCTATTGCAGCCCATCAAGAGTTTGGAATTAACATATCTAAAATGGGGATTCTTGACCTGGACTCCACAGATGGGCTCCAAAGTTACTCCAATCAAAATTCAAGTCAGTGTGTGGGTGTGTGTGCTTTCATGCAAATTTCTGGAGAGAGGGTTAATGGCTGTCGTCATATACTTATGGCCTCAAAAAAGCTAAGACCCACTGAACTAAAAGAATTTTGGAAAGTGTTCATTAAAAAAAGACCATACTAGGGGTCTTCCCTAGTGGCGCAGTGGTTAAGAATCCGCCTACCAATGCAGGGGACACGGGTTCGAGCCCTGGTCCGGGACGGTCCCACATTCCGCAGAGCAACTAAGCCTGTGCGCCTCAACTACTGAACCTGTGCTCTAGAGCCCGCGAGCCACAACTACTGAGCCTACACGCCACAACTACTGAAGCCCATGCGCCTAGAGCCCATGCTCCTCAACAAGAGAAGCCACCACAATGAGAAGCCCGTGCACCACAATGAAGAGTAGCCCCCGCTCGCCTCAACTAGAGGAAGCCCGCGCGCAGCAACGAAGAACCAACGCAGCCAAAAATTTAAAAATAATTAATTAATTAATAAAAAAAAGTTCTCATCGCAAGAAACAAATCTGTAACTATGTATGGTGACAGATGTTAACTAGGCTTATTGTGGTTATTTCACAATATGTACATATGTTGTACACCTGAAACTAATATAATGTTATGTCAATTATTTAAAAAAATGACCATATTGATATTAGATCCACTGTTTACTTTAATTAAAAAGATAAACAATATGAAACATTTCAAATATACAGAAAGGTATAAGCAATAACGACATAGATACCTATTACTAACCACTGAGATTAACAAGGTATTACCTTTTTGCCATACTTAGGACATATCTCTCTCTTTCAATTAAAGACATACTACAGATACAGCCAAAGTCTTGAGTCTGCATCCTTCCCTGCTCCCCATTACTGTCCTGAAGTTGGTGTGTAATAGTCCCGTAAATTGTTTTTCAAAGGGCAAAATGTACATTTCCTGACATACCTTTAGGTCCTGATTCTCCTCCATACTCTGATCCAGACGACTTTGGATTATAATCTGAATGTAAGGCAAAAAGAGATGGTTATGTACCTATGCTGTACAATTCAGAGGGCGTTCATTCAACAACTATTTATTGAGCAGTTACTAGATGCTAGCCCTGTACAGTGGCTGCAAAGAACAGGAAACAGTCCCTGCCCTCCAGTGATGCATATGGCCGGGGTGGTGCGAGTAGATGAATGTGGATAAAGTTTAGAATGAATATGTGTGTGTTGTGTGCAGGGGCTGGGCAAGTGGAAAGAGAAATGACAAGAGACGAGGCTCGAGAGGAAAACAGAGCAGGATCATGAAGGCCAGTAAGGGCAACGGGGAACTGATGAAAAGTTCTAGGCAAAGGGACGACAAAACAAAATCTGCTTTGAAGTTAAATCATTCTTGCTGTTTTATGGAAAATGAATTAGAGGAGGACAGGAGAGGAATCAGGGAAAACAGTTAGAAGGCCACCGGAATACTGGATGGAGGCCTGAAATTAAAGCAGTAGCTGTGAGGCTGGAGAAAACTGGATGAAGACGTTTTAAAAGCATACTGAAAACCTTGGTGACTAACTGGATATAGAGGGAAGGGCCGCAAAGGATTCCAGGACGAGATTCAGATTTGTTTCAGGTATTTGGGTAGATGGATAGTGATAAAGAACAGAAACCTAAAAGACAAGTAGTTTTGGGGGTGGGGAGAGAAGGAAGAGAAAGGTATTTAATTTAGGACTCATTGAAATTGAGATGCTTATGGGGCATATAGTGAGATAATCAACAGGCAGGTGCATGTTGCATTTATAAATGTAGAACTCCATGGAGAGAGCTAGGCTAGAAATAAATATTTGAGAGGCAACATATGAGACAGGTGGAAAGCGAGTGAAGCCATGGCAGCAGGTATTACCCAGGTGAATGGACAAGACAGAAGAGGGCCCAGAGTGGAACCCTGAGGAGCAGCAACATTTAAGGCACAGGCAGAAAAAGAGAAGCTTCAAAGGGGATGTGAACTAAGAATGCCACCTGCCAAATCAATAAATAAAGACCGCCGTCAAGCCACCGCAGGACAATGGCCCCGGCGGTGAGCCCTGAGGGAACTCAGGGTGGAAACAAAGAATGCCCGCATCTAGCAGTCAACTGCTGCAGCCGCCTCTGAGGAGACTCAGGATGAGAAAGCACAGGATCCTGGCCCCAGATAGCTGAGGTGCACATCAGAGGAACGACTTCAGTGAGCCCAGACTCTTGCATCTTCCCATACGTAGAAAAGCGCTAAATTCCTTGAAATACCTGGTTTTCTTTTATTAAGAGTAATCTTTTGATGTTCTGACTACCTGTTTTTGTTGCAAAAACTCCTATATATCCTGGCTTCCCCCCTTCCTTTTCGGAGCAGTCTCTCAGAGTTATCTGAGATGCTGTGTCCTGGGCTTAAGTTCTCTGTTTTGTCCTTAAGTCCTCACCGAAGAAAACATAAGCCTTGACTTTTAGGTTGTGCATTTTTTATCAGTCGACAGGGACATGAATGTAGACTCCACGAGGAGAGGGTCTGAGGTCTGATCTGTCCTTCAAGTGTCTCTGGCTCTTTGAAACAGTGTCTGGGACATAGCACACAATAAATATTTGTGGGAGAAAGGAAGAGTAGTCAAACATATATGAGGAAAACCAGAATAGTTGAAGTCAGGGAAGAGAGCATTTTAAGAGGGCACAGATGAGTGTCCAATGCTACAAATAAATCAAACACTCAAACCAGATTATTCAGTGTCCAGTCACAAAAGAAGGAGCTCACCAATTGTTCCTCGGGATTGACTCCTGGTTCACAGAGGGCCAAGGGCCTCTCCTGTTCATCTTCGGGTAAGGATCCATTGAGCAGTAAGGCCTGGACAACCACAAAGGCAGAAAGAAACTTAACTCCCGTTAGATGATGGAGTCTAGAGTTGGCCTTGGTAAGCTCATCCCAAAATGAAACTACAACTGGGCTTCCTCTAGAAATCTCCCTGGTAACTGTGGACCCATAGATACTTCCAACTGCTCATCTTGAATCTGTCTGGAGTGCTTTTGTCCGGCAGGTGCTCCAGGCCTCTTTCACCTCTCTGGATACACCTGAATCCTCTGCTCCAAGGCTCCTTGGCCCCAGAAAAAAATTCTGAAAATAAACTTTCCTTTCAGAAGTGACATTTCAAACCAGAGCTGTTCAAGCTGAATTTTACCAGCTGGAAACTGAACTAAAAACAGTGTAGAATTGTCCTGGCATAGAAAAGTTTATTATAAGGAATTATTTGGAATACACTTAGAGCTTGGACTTGGGTTTGTTTGATTCTTGTTTGGTTTAATAATTCTTCATTTTTGCTCCCTAGGGCAACCTGGATAGAACAAGAAGGAAAGCGTATTTGCGGAAGGTGTCCCTATTTATTTCAAGGCCTCACACCAGGCTTTGTTTTCATTAGAATATTGGCGGTGGGGTGGTGGGTGATGAAGATTTACCCCTGAGGCTAAGGAAGCTCAAACCTCAGGGTGCCTTCCCAGTCCTGCCCCTCCCAGCGTCCTATAGCTAACATTGTAGTCATAGTCTGTAATCTTAATTCTTAAAGAAGGCCCCCCAAATGGTATACTTTAGGACCCACAAAACTTGGATCTACTCCTGCAGGTAGGTACAAGACCTACGGGCTCAGTGAAAGATTTAAAAATCTAGCACCATTTTGTATCCCGATTTTTTCTCAATCCAATCCAAAGAGAAGAGATACAGAGGTTAAATCTTGTTTCAATAAATATAACATAAATTACATCATAAATGTTGGTATATAAAATCATTTTAAGATCCACCCACTACCAAGTCTACCAAGTACTAATTAATAATACAATTTTAGCAAGTGAATGAATTTGGTTATCCCATGGAGTTGTGGCAGGGACCTGGGGAGAACGACACTACAGAAATACGGACTCTAAGGGCAAAGTGTTCACCGGGCTCTAATAACATACACTAACAAGTCAGAAATCCTGGACTTGGCTCAGCATGCAACTTGTTCATCACTGAAAGAGTTAAGAAGCCCAGTGGATGCTGTGAGCCCCATTGTATTCTGTAATGGAACTGAATTCTCATTGTGATCCTGTGGCTGTGAATTAAAACTCCTCTGTTTGCAGGGAATATTAGGATGCTGACTTTCTGCCCGTTGATTCTCTTCTTTTTCTGTCTAATCCGCTATGGGATTTCTCTCAGACTGAAAAATGCAAACCAAACTGAAAACCAAATTGATGGATATCTATGTTCATACAATGAAATTATCCTGGGAAAAACCTGGTTGAGTACAATCCCAAAATTCTCCATGCTTTAATCCTTCCTATTAAAGGACAGCACAAAAAAACCATTCCATTAACTAAACCATTCCTTATTGGAGGGATAGAGAAGGGAACCAGAAGGCAGGCATTTAAAAACACAGAGCAAATGAGGGAAGAGCCACAACCTCCTTGGGAATGTTTAGGCAGTAAACGTTCCTCCAACCCCTCTCGGTTCCTGAGGCATACATTATGCAAATTGTTTTACCACTGCACGAATCTCCCTTTTTCTTTAGGAACGCTTTGTGTCCCCACCCTGTTGCTGGCTGGCTGGGGGTACGCCCTCCACCGCCTGCGGGCTGCCAGAGCCACTCACATAATGTGGGCTTTGTTTACGTGTCCCTAAATATTTGACAATTCAGAAGCAGTGCAGTTCCCAGCACAAACAGAAAGGAATATTCCTAGGCAATTTCAGGGTCATCAGAACACTATAAGGGCTCCCCCAAACAGGGACAGACACACAAAGACGGAGGATTGAGGGGGGTCATTCAGGGTAGGAACTAAGTCAAGTGGGTCAGTTGGCCTCTGGGGGAGATTTGCTGGCACGGAAGGTATTGGAAAAACTGAAGGGCTTTGTTGCTCTTCTACCTGATCATTATGCCTTGGCGTCCACTTACAAATGCACTAAGAGTGAGCTAAATCCCTTAGCTAGACCAGGCAGAGACCTGCAGCATTACTGGCATTTACAGCCTTCCTGATGGTGAATTCCTAGGAGAAAATCCTGACTCTTCACAATGCCATTCTTTGGTGAAAGCTGCCATTGCAGGTCTGCGGCTGCAGACAGGGGAGAAACCCACCCACAAAGCAGAGAGCCAGAGTAGATGTTCGGTAACGGTGGATATGGCTCCCATGCTTGCAGAACTCCTAACAGCTATGCTGTCAACAAGAGTCCCTGAGGCCCATTTAAGGCCCATACCCCCTTGTAAGGGATTTTCTGCTCTTCGTGCACTACTCCCTCTATGTAAACTCCCCAATTCTGACCTCATACATAACTGAGTCAGTTTACTTTCAACTGATCCTAGTGACTTAAAAATAATAAACAATTGGTGCAGGAATTCCCTGGTGCTCCAGTGGTTAGGATTCAGCGCTTTCACTGCCGTGGCCGGGGTTCAATTCCTGGTCGGGGAACTAAGATCCCACAAGCCGTGCAGCATAGCCAAGAAAAAAGAAAAAAAGAAAAAAATTGGTGCACCAAAGACAAACTACGAGGGAAAGAGCTACCTGTAATCCTGATATCATTTTCTTGGCTTCCTCCATCTCTTTTTCCAAATGTTCTTGTTGTTCCAACAGCTGTTCTTCCCATGAACCCTCCAGATAGGGCCGGGGGCTGCCTTGTCTCCAGTCCCGGGATAATGGAGAGTCTGTCTCCTCTACAAGAGGAAAGGAGGGAGTACAGTTCATGTTGAAGGAAACTGAGTTGCAGGCAGAAAGCAGTCACAGTCTTGCGTGTTCACAGGGCCAGGTCACCTGCCTGCTGAACCTGCTCTCACTGCACGGACTGGACTCTCCACCAGGTGGGGTTGTGAGACAGAAAGAACTGGCCATTGACTGACTCCAGGCTCACGGAGTGACGCTTACTCGGTTGGGGAGATCCATCCTCTTTCGAACCTTAAGGAAGCAATAAGACTCCCTGGGAATCTTGGTATGGGACAGATTTTACTCTTAATTCTCTAGAACTGGCATTCCTAGAGCTTGATCCTGCCAGCTACAAAGGGGGAAGCTGTCAGAGGCAATGAAAACAAAATTCCTGTTGGTTGCTCTGGAGCTTCAGAGGGAAGACCTCAACTCAAATTCCTTTGACCATTCTGCTATGACTGAACCCCTTTCACATATAACATTGTGTGAGTCACAAAGGAAACAAACCATACTTGTACAAAGTGTTTCATCTCTCTCTCTCTCTCTCTCTCTCTCTCTCTCTGGTTTTATTTCCCTGTCTTTACAGTCTCTTTGCTCTGATTTCGTTCATAAGAATGAATATGATAAGTATAATCCCTCTGGGTTGTTGTGTGACTAAATGAGGTAACCTATGTGCAGGGCCCGTGGTAGCTGGTTCAGAGCAAGCACTCTGTAAAGGCCTCCCTCTCCCTCCCCAGGGTGCCAGGAATTTCTGACTCAGGAACAAGACTGACTTTTTAGTACTAATGCCAGGGCTAGATGGGAAATGGAATAAGGAAGAATTTAATTCCAGTTTTCCTTCAGAGGGCTTCAGTTTCATTATATCCCTTACAAGCAAATAAAACTCTAAGTCTTGTGCTTTGCTTCTTCCATGCTCTCCTCTGTGTTTAATGTAAGCAAAAGATTGACCGAGACAGAGGAAGAAGTCTACACAAAGGGAACTCTGTGGTCCTTTCTGTAGCCTTTATACCAAACATGATGCAGACCTGCTCTGTGCTGTATGTTCTCACAGACGCCTCACCTGCTACTATATATTCCTGGCCCCAATTTAAGTTAGAGAAGCACTGAAATTATTTGCATAACACAGAAATAATAAAAACTGTTAACTTGAGTAGGCTTCTGCCTGTTTCAGAGTCATCTCCTAACTCATAGGCAGCCGGCTAATGAACAGCCTGTCTACACTGCTGCAGGATATTTGACAGCTAGGACATCAGAAGTGACAATCTATGAGGGGATACAACATTCACTGCCTACAAAGCATTAGAGCTCTCTAGAGTGGACCCTGCATGCACAGAATATGGAGGGAGAAGGCCAAGGAGACAGTCAGGACTCCCACACTCTTGAAGCTGTTCCTTGAGCCAACGCAGGCAGGCTGAGAAATAGTACCTGTTTTGTTCTCTATTCCTTCAGAGGGAATAATCACGAAATCTGCCTTCTCCTCTGACTGGGTTATAATGGAGTCACTCTTTGCACTGTGGATAGGACTGGGGGAAGTCAGGCTGTGACGGAAAGAAAAGAAAGAGAAACAATTATTGCGAACCGTTGTTTAGAAGCCAGCTTTCCTAATTTATCCCAGAAACGTATTCTTATTCATCTAACTCCTACTGCCTGACACGGTGCCTGGCCCACAGCAAGAACAAATGTTTGTTGAATGAACGATGAGATGGTTAAATGAATGAAATGAATATTGAATGAATGAATGACCCAGTCCCAGGAAGTCTTTTCCACAACAAGGCTGCTTTTAAGCCTAACTCACTGAGAAGAGATTTACCAGAAGGATGGATAATCTAGCATTTTAAAGAACTCTAAGTCTTGTTTGGTTTGGCTTTTTGTTTTTGTTTTTTACTTAACCACCACCTCCTCCACCATCATCCCTGGGCCTAAGTTCAGGGGCTGATGTAGTATGTGTTTTAGCAGCTTTGGGAGCTGGAAGGAAAATCTATTTCCAATATGCTGATCTTTCACTGACACATGCAATAACAGCAGAGTAATAATGGCAGATCAGCTCTGGGCTGATCCCAAAGTAGGGGACGGTGTGGAGGGTGCCTCAGAGGGGAGAAACTGCTGGAGTGTGGACAGTGCCAGGCTGGGTAAAGGAGCAGTGACATATCAACAAAGCTAGGACATGATACAGAAAAGGATAATATGTCAAAAGGGGAAAAGACCTGCTAGGGGATGGTAAAGGTTTACTTGATTTACTGCCATCAAGGAGTTATTCATATCTCTGCCACACTGTTTTCAAACTGTCATCAGAAACCTTGCAACAATTCTTAAATTCTAGTATAACTACTAGCCTTGGAAGGAACTGTTTGCATTTTTAGGGAGGCAGAATTTTAAATCTCCAGAAGCAAATCTACAGGACACGATGGGAATGTGGCTGATGCTTCCATCTGAAGAGCCATCTTTCTTTGCACCACACCTTGAGAACATCAGCACTGAAACAGTCTCAGGGGTTGTGGGGTCTGCACACCCAGCCCCCTCTCAGGAATTCTTTCCAAATCCATCACCCAGACAACAGTGAAAGTGTCTTGGATTCACTGACCCACTTAATGTGCCCCTGAAGTCTCCCAGGCTAATCCTCCCAGCCACGATCAGGAGTTAACATTTCATCTGCCTAGAAACCACTAAAAACAAGAGCCAAGCACAGTGGAGTTAGCAAGAGATTTCAAAAATCTCTGAGGCAGCCTGAGGACTAGTGTCTCAACCTCCTCGTTGTCCAGAGTTTTGGGCTTTGGTGGGAATGACCTCAACCAGGAACACACCCTCATCCTTATTAGAACCACAGAAAAAATTTTAGTTTTTTGCTTCTTCAAATTAAAAACAAGTTGGTTAACCATATCTATAGATCTACAACCCAAACAGGCAAGATGGGTGGAGAGAGGCAAGAAGTGGTATTTAGAAAAGGTAATTGCTTTATAGAACTCTCTTATCCATCTTTCACCACTTAGGCAATCTGACTTCCAGGCCAACATGCATTAGCTGCTGGAAAAGCATTAGTCTAAGGGTACTATGTCATTCATAAGAACAGATTTATGACTGTTCAGGCCTCAGCATCCGCCTTCTTATAGAAATGGGGATCCAAGTGCAGAAAGAGGTCTGCACCAGCTGTTCCTCTTTGAGAAATGATAAGACAACACTTTCTCAGCTGACAAGGTGTTATGGCTGACATGTTCCCTTGCCTGCATTTAGCTGGACCACTAAGTGTGGGTATGTGTGAGACGAAGGGGGTGGGGGGGTGGGAGGGGTGGTGTGAACCTAGGATGCAGGCGGAAAAATGCTTTCCTAAAAGCAGAGACGCATGCTCAGCTCCACCGGCTCCCTCCCAAGTGAGCTGTCTCCCATATAAGGGCAGAAAGAGGCGGATATCTGCATATCCAGCCCCACTGGGGGAGTGGCAGAGCAGCCAAAGGAAAACAACATTTCTCTTTCTTGAATTGGGGCTGCCAGTGTGTGAGGCCACAGAGAGGTAGAACCATGAAACTAACTGGCCAAGTCAAAAGGTAAAGAAAGGATCTGAGGAAGAAAAATCCTGAGGCACATGTCAGAGCAGGCATCTTGCTGCCTCCCCAAGAAGAACCTCACGGATGAGGATGGTACACTAAATCCTCCGCCTCAAGTCAGACAAAAGTATTTTAATGCTAATTAATTATATGATTTAGGCTCTCCCTGGTTAGCTTTAAAACACTATTTTATAAAACAAGTAATTTCCTACTTGCCATCATAATCCTGTCAAGTCAGGGAACAAGTGATTACAAACTGGGTCTGACTGATACATTATTAATTCCCACAGGTCTAACATCTCTCCAATCTTATCAGACAAACAATCTCCCAGAAGAGCTACCTTCAAATTAGAGTCAAATCAATTTTTTTAAAAAGACGGGTACTAGGCAATATGAGTTCTGTTCCGTCCTGAAGTGCCTCCTTCAGTAGAGACCAGACAGGGTCAAGGGCCACTCCTTCCCCTATGCTGGTTGCAGCTTCCTAAACCCACTGTATTTTACAGTGACAATCCCAGGCCAGCAGCCTGTTCTCCCCAGTAGAGCGCCCCCACCGATCCCCGCCTGTCTCTGGCCAACAGCATCCTCCAGTCCTGGCCCTGCTGCCACCCACGCCTCCCACCTCCAAAGCCAAAGTGGCTTCACCTCACCATTTGACTTGCGTCCCTCCCATGGTCCCCCTCGTGGCTCCGGCTTCAGCAAGTCGGCTTCCCGGGGTGAAGTGGGAGGCTGAAAGTCACAGCGCTCCCCAATTCGGGCATGTCTCCCCGCGCTGGGGCCCGAAGAACGACTCCACGGGCAGGCCGACTACCAGAGCCGCTCGCCCCGGTCCCGAGAGGGAGGAGGGAGGACAGAGGAGCAGGCGTCTCGGCCCCAGGAACGGGGATGCTCCCGGCTCTGAGGCGCGCTGTCCCGGCAGCTCAGACACTGCAGCGGCCCGGCCTCGGCGGAAGCCGCCTCCCCTCGCAGGCTGCGGGTCCCCGGCAGCGGCATCGTGGTCTCCGCGGCCGCGCGGCTCCGGGCGTGCCCCCGGGCGCAGGCATTTCAACCCATCTCCGACCCACCGGAGAAAGGCTGCCCGCAGATCCGGCTGCGCGGTCGAGTCCCGGGCGGGCGGCGGGCGGCGATCCCAGCTCCGCACCGCCTCCCCGGTCCCACCCTCCCGACGCCCTCCCCCGCTTCCCAGGCTGTCACTTGCGGCCAGGCAGCGCCGGGCTCGGACCCAGGCTGGCGCTCGGCCGGCCGACTGAGCTCCCGGCAGAGCGGGGCGGGGCTGCGGGGCCCAGCGGGAGCCCCTGGCGAGGCACCGGAGAGGCCGCCGGTCGGCAGAGGGAGGGGTCTGTGGTCCCGGTCTGGAGAAGCCCAGAACTGATAGCGGTGCCTTCTCCGCTCTGAACCCTGCCTTCGTGGGCACGGAGGTCGGGGTGGGTCTAACGCGGCTCCTCGTGGGAGGGGGCTCCCCCGGAAACCCTCCGAACGCCTGTCTCCCCGCACCGTCCCCTCGGGCGTTTCATGTGTTCTTTTTTCCCAACTAAGGATCGTTTTGCTTGGATATGGTGAGAGGCTGGCCCGAGGTCTACAGGTCTACGAAGCAACAGGCGGGCAGTCGGGCAGGGCTTTGCCAGGATGTCTCTCAAGGAGCAGGGGGAGGGGATTGGACATAAGGGCCTATCTTTCCTATCTTCTGAACCACTCCCCGTTCTGAATCACATACCAGGGATCTCCTGGCCTTCATGGATCACTTAGACATTAGGTGGACTCCCCCTGAGTGGGGGCTGGCGGAGGGGGGGGGGGGAGTGGGGCAGAATGTGCCAGAGCCTTCTGGGTCCCAGCGTGCTGACTGAGCATCCCAAAGAGGTGAGAGGTTGGCTCAGAAGAAAACGACCAAATCAGGAAGGAGAGAAAGAGGAAAGCAAACTATTCTCTGACCCCTCGCCTAGAAAACTGTCACTGTCGGCCCACTGAAGCCTGATTTCCAATGGCCCCTAATTCACACGGTCTCACACCCCTGCTCCCAGTCTGAGTTCTGCCAGACAGCAGGAAGGCAGGTGCTCTCAGGAAAAAATCCAGACTCTTTTTTTCTCTCTCTGACTCTGGCAAGCACTATCAGGCACAGAAAAGTAAAAGGCCTGAAGCCATGCAGGAAGCAACAGATCTCATTGTACAATGAAATCTCCTTTGATTCTGCACCAAGTGATAGTCCAAGCAGCAAGCAAGGAAGAAATGGTTTAGATCCTCAATAAAAGCACATCTGTTGCTTAATGGGTACAAGGTTTCCTTTTGGGGTGATGAAAATCTCTTTGGACTGGACAGAAGTGACGGTTGCACAATATTAATGAAGGTACTACATACCACTGAATTGTACACTTTAAGATGATTAATGGTTAATTTAATGTCATGTGAATTTTAAAAATAAAAAACCACAACTATTAAATGTGAAAATTTAAGTCGAGCAAAGTTACCAGTATATTAAAATAATGGAGAGAATTCCATGTGACCTCAGCGAATTAGAAAATGGTCCATCAAACTGAGATGGAATTTTATTAGGAAAATAAATAGAAGGAAGAAAACAAACACATAAAATACATACATATTAGACAAAGAACAATTAGGCTGAACTAGAACAGACTAACCCTGGGCTGAGGTAAGAGAGAAAAGGTTATAAGAGCATAAATTAAATATGATTCAGCAATGAAATGAAGTTAGTAAATAAGCTAACATGATCTGGGGATGTGTTTATAGGAGCATGATTTACATGAGCCAGGAAAGTAATCTTTTTCTGCCACTATACTTGGCATTGATCAGGCTTTTATTAGAGCACTGTGTCCTGTTCTGGTCTCTGCATTTGGCTCTAAGGGATATAGACAACATTTTTCAGCTAGAGTCACACACATTGTTAGCCCACTCAAATGTGTACTAATCGGCCACAATTCCCAGCCCTGTAAATGAAAGCTGGGAACATTCTAAAGGCTCTAAGACAACTCTGCTCATTTTCTCTTGTTATGAACTTTATACAGCCTTCTCAGGCCATAACTTAAGAGTCAGACTCAGGCACAAAGACAGTGCAATGGAACTGGCTCTCATAAACACTGGCAGCTGATATGCAAACATCAGAACCATCGGGCTGGGCCCTAGCAGGTCCCAGTCACGCCCCCACGTGGACACAGCGAAGCAGTGGCACTGGTATGTAGGAAATTCACAAGCATCCCAGCCTACCCCTCCTGTCAGCACAAAACCACAGACAGTGCTGAGGGCTACCCCTTTAACGCCAAACATAGACTGAGGGAAAGAGGAAGGGCTTCAGTGCCTTATTGCCTGTTGCATTACTACCTGAAGCTGACAACCCTAAGCATCCCCACAATTCAGCTCGTAGGGAGGACTGTAGTGGTGAAGAATCTGAGGCCACAGTTACCTGGAGCAGCTGGACTCGGAGGGGGACCTTTGCTGCCCTTCATACTGCTGCACCAGGGCTCGCACGCTCCAGCAGGGGTTCTCAATCTCCTCATCCACGCTGCTGTTCCTAGAGGCAGAGGGCACCAGCAAAGGAGAAGGTGTCAGTCCTTCCGGTCAACCCAACAAGTACTGATAGACACCACTTTGGGAGCACTATGGGAAAAAAGACGCATAAGGCAAAGCCCCTGCCTTAAGGACACTTGAAACCTAGTAAGAAAGGCAGATACAAAAAACCAGTAGTTTCACCAATCTCTGCAACACCTCAGAGTCGTGTTCCCTCTCAGCAGACGCACAACCCACAAAGCGTTTCCTGCCATGACTCTCTAGGACAGCCCGCCCTTTAGGATACACTCCAGGGGGGGACTCAGGGATGAATCGGGATGTTGCTCCCACATATATCTCCCAGTGCAGAAAACACACTGTGTCAAAGGCACATATTTAAAACTCTGGGGACTTCCCTGGTGGTCCAGTGGTTAAGAATCCACCTTCCAATGCAGGGGACACGGGTTCCATCCCTGGTCAGGGAACTAAGATCACACATGACGCGAGGCAACTAAGCCCATGCACTCTAGAGCCTGCACGCCACAACTAGAGAGAAGCCTGCGGGGCTGCAACCAAGAGTCCGTGCGCCGCAACTAAAAGATCCCGCATGCCGCAACTAAGACCAGATGCAGCCAAATAAATAAACAAATGAATATTTTAAAGAATAAAATAAAACTCTGCGCACCAAAGCAAACAATTACATATACGATTCCTTTACTTTCTACTAAAGGCAAAATAAACATCTCTAAAAGAAACGGCCTTTTTTCTCTTTTGGAGCGCCCTCTCCAACCTCCACTCCATGTTCTTTTCTGCAATGTGGGCTGTTTAGGTGATATTTCCATTTACTGCACTATATCATTTAAGGGAAGAAATATCAGAGTGGGCTGAGTTCCCATCCCCAGATTTCCATCCTTACCTCTGTCTGTATCGAAAGACATCCCGCCCTGACCGTGACATGTCGTGACACACATCGGCTAGGGCGGCAGCTGCTCCCTGGGCCACAGCAGTGGCACAGTGTGGCTGGTGACTCTGCAGAGGGGCTCTGGCGTCCTGCCCTTGGCTCACTGTCCTGCTGGAGCCCGGTTTGAAATGAGCTGCCAAGGCCAGGACCAGCCTCATGATAGACTTCAGGTTGCCTTCCACGATATCTGAGGATCGGAACAGACCAAGAGGTCCTAAGAGGGAGGCAGACAGCTGAGGACTCATTCAGTGACTACGTATTTGCTAGTGAGCAGGTAAGCAAGGCAATCAAGCTCTCTGTGTTCAACAGGGAGACAGAGTACTCGAAAGCAATTACAATACAGTACAATAACGTATGAGAGGAGAAGTACAGGATTCTTTGGGAGCGTAGCGTAGAAGCATCTTGTCTAGTCTAGAGGGCTCAGGGAAGGATTCCCAGAGGAAGTGAGTTCTAAACTGAGATGTGACTGACCATTAATGGTTTATCAGATGAGGGAAGGGAAGGAAAAGAGTATTCCAAGAAAACGTAACAGCAGGCATGAAGGTCTAGAGGTGAGACAGCACGACACACCCGAACTGCGCCATCCAGTATGGGAGCCACTAGCCACATGTGGCTGTTGAGCACTTAAAAGGTAGCTGTAGTCTGAACTGAAATGTGCTAGTACTAACCTAGCACACACACAAAAATAGAATGAAAAATCTCATGAGACTTAGTACAAAAAATAGAATGTAAAATGTCTCATTAATAGTTTTTTACACTGATTATATGTTGAGCTGATAATACTTTGGATATGTTGGGTTAAGTAAAATATATTATTAAAATTATTTTCAACCATTTCGTTTTCTTTTTTTTTTTTTAACCGTGGCTATTAGACACATTCAAGTCATGTATGAGACTCACATTATATTTCTACGGCACACGTTGTGGAAGAGGAACAGAAAGCAGTTCAGCATAGCCAGAGCTCAGAGTTCAGGGGGAGAGGGTGAAAGATGGAGAAGGATGAACTGGAGGTCAGGTCAGAAAGGGCATGGTAAGCCAGGGGGAGGACTCTGGATTCTCTCCTAAGGGCCCTCAGATGCAGAGGAATGGCATGAGCATATATACTCTTAGAAAGATCATTCTGGCTGCGGTGTGGAGAGCAGAGGGGAGGGGGACAGAAATGGATGCAGTGGGACTAATTAGGAAGCTGCTGCACTTCTCCAGGTAAAAGACAATAATGTCCTGAACGGCAGTGTTCCCTCAAAATAGCTGACTTTAATGGGCCAGATCCCCAAGCCCACTCCTCATGGGGACCAGATTAGAGATATGATGGCATTCTAAATTTTGTCCTAGAAAAAAAGAGAAATGCAGGCAGAAAAAAATATAATAGGTCTGGTTAACATAAGGAAGTAGATAAAATTCTACTTTTCAGTTTCATAGCCTTTTAAATATGCAAGGCTTCCAAAAGGATTGATTGATACCTTCTACAGGCACTCTCAATGGTCAGTATCTGCCCCGCCTGAATGAGCCCAACACAGAGAACACTAATAACACACGAAAGGAGGGCTCCCTCCTGCCCCCATTCTCATCAGAGCCACAGGCAATCAGGCCCAGAAACTGAAGCTGAAACAGAACCAGATTATAATCGGTTCTACAGAAACAGTGAGAGGACCTGGGAGCTTGTGCCTTCTGAGGACACCTACACCATTTCTTCCCTGCAGCCTGGGCTCAGACTGGATTGAGAGGTGTCCTCTTCTGGCCATGTGGCTCAAAAAACTCAAAAAACATAATCTATCTTCATTTTTGATAACTTAAACAAGACATTCTAAAATTAATACCACAATTTTATCATTTCTTTTCTGTTAATCTTCCTACACACAACTCAAGCAAAACTTTACTCAGTTAAAATGAATAGAGAACTTCTATCTTCACCCAGGTTTCCAAAGCACTTGGATTTTGATAATCACTCTGTCCCAAGAGGATAATTTTCTTTATGGAAAAATGATACGAGGTCGTGGGCCTAATCCTACTCAAGTCTACGCGGAACCCTCAGCTACACGACAGATAGTTCTTCTGAGGGTGACAATCACCAGGTAAAGATGAGTGTACCCACCCACCATGGACAGGATGAAGCACTGACCTTTAGCTGAAGTCTGGTGCATACGAATCTTCTTGGAGGCTACAAACTGTAACACTTTCTCCACATTATTCTTCATCTCCTGCTGGTTACTGGGACTCAGCTGTACACCACTCAGCTTTTCTCCTGCTGTTAGAATAAAGAAAATATATGAAGTTATGGGGAGCAGTACTATCACAGTTTCATAGTAGCCAGACACAGAGAAAGAGAATATTTGATGTAAACACTAAGATTATCTATAAATATGCAAGTGAGTTAGGGCTTGGTGTTTGCAATTTGGATGGGGAATAGGAAAATGAAAGCCTTTTGCAGGGCCTTCAAATTTTCAAATTTATTCGCAGGGGCCTGTGAAATTGCTGTGCGTACATTTTTTCATTCAGCAAATATTCATCGAGCACCCACTGTGTGCCAGGCCCTGTTCTAAGCACCAGAGAAACAGCAATGACCAAGACTTCGTCTTTCCTTCCATCATAGAGTTTATATCTGTAGGGATGACAGATGATCAAGATAACAAATAAATCTTCGATATAATTTCGGGTAGTGATAAGTACTATGAGGAAAGACAAAGAAGAGTGATCACGGTCTCTCTGATAACACATTTGGGCAGCGGCTTGAATTAAGTAAGAGAGGTTAAGATTTGCGGAGGAAGCATTCCAGGCTGAGAATCCACAGATCCCAACCCCAAGGTGGCAATGAGCTCAGCTTATCTGAGGAACAGCAACAAGACCATAGGGCTGGAGTGGAGAGAGTGAGGAGTCCAGTCCTAGGGTAAGGTGGAGAGGTAAGCAAGGCCAGGTCATGTGGAGCTTTAGGGACCAGAGGAAAAGAGCAAAGACCTTGAATTTTATTCTATGTGTAATGGACAGCCAACGGAGGGTTTGAGGTAAGGGAGTTACATGATCTGACTTATGTTTTTAAAAGTTGACCCTGTGTGGACATAGATTATGTGAAGAGGAAATAGGGAGATTAGTTAGAAAGGAAGTGAAAACAATCAAGCAAGAGATAATGATGGTTTGGGAAGAAGCTGGGAGGTGAGAAGTCAGATACTGGGTACAGTTTTTTTTAAATTTTTAATTAATTTATTAATTAATTTTTTAAAGTACCAATGTTTATATGGGTGATTACAGGGCATTGAGAGTAAGAAAAGGGACTCAACACAAGGAAGAACAGGAGGTAATGCCACGTGATAGCAGGATGAGTCTGCTTCATGACAAGCCTCGAAGAAGTACAAAAGCTGTGTCCACTGGCTACTTGGGAGGTCTCCCCAGTGGGAGAAATGGTATCTTGCACCAGTTCAGGGAAGGGAGGGAAGAAGAGGGAATTTATCACCTGGATTTCTCCCATCTCCCATTAGTCAAATGTTACCCCAGGAGCACTAACTCTTCCACATTCCTGGGTTGCTAGTGGCTACTTGAGATACCAGATCCCATGTCCTGTGGGGTCATTCCATCCAAGTCTGGAAATGATGGGAGGAGACAAACTCTGGGTATGCGGCTGGTGAGTGCCAGAGAGAATCTGGTTTTGTACATAAGATGTGTTCACGACCGTCTAACACTGTTTTTCTTTTACCAGAAGAGGAAACCTGGCATAATGATCAAAGACCTTTCCCAAGGTCACATAGCTAGTAAGTGGTAAATTCAGAATTTGAACATAGTCTTGGCTCTGGAAACTGTCAAAGACCAAGATAAGGAAGTTGGATTTTATGCAGCAGGCAAAGGAGAGTCGCTAAAGGGTTTCAAGCTGGGAATGACGTAAGATAAAGAGCTTTTTATAAAGCTCCCAATCTCTACTTTGCTCCATCTTCCCATGTGGCTGAACTTGGCACAAAAGTAGGTGGCCCCAGAGATGTGAGGACATCCAAGACAGTTTTTGAGCTCTGACTAGATCCAGAGCTCACATGGGCTTCAACACTGCCTCATAATCTTTCTGTCTTCATCGAAGCCTACACCTACCAAAGAGACTAGCTGGTCAGAGGCAGGCCGGATCTGGGCGGAAAGGTCAAAATGAGGGGAAGAGCAGATTAACCTAAAGACCAGGAGCAGGAGGAGGACCAGCCATATGTCCATTGTCAGCCGGTGGGTCTGGGGAAGTTGGCACCCGCATATGAGTCCTTTGGTGTTGCCTGAAATGGTCAGATCTCATGAGCTGTTGGCCGCACTGGTCACATTTATGTGGTCGGTATTTGGTGTGTATCTGAGTATGTCTTCCAAGTTCATCAGATCGGAAGAAGGACCAAGTACAGGCTTCCCACATGCATTTACAGGGCCTTTCACCTGTGTGTTTGCGCTGGTGACTCATGAGGTGGGAGCCCTTAGTATAAGCTTTTTCACAGTTCTCACAGTTGCAGCGGTAAGGCCTTGAAGCTGGGGATCTCCTCCTGGGAGCCCTTTCCTGGGCCCCGGAATACTGCTCTGCTCTCCATGGAGCAGGTAAAGACTACTTAGGTAGGAAGGGGTCTTCCTGGGAGACTGGCTGGCTCACAAAAGAGCCCTGGGATTCCAAAGCCAGCAATAATGGGATCCAGCTGGGGGCATCCCAAAGTTGTGGGGTTTCTAGACTGCAACATCTGAGCCAAAGAGGGGAGCATTGCCTGGGCCTCAGTGGAAGGCACGGCTGGATACAATAATGTTTTAGGTGTTAAAGGGTCTCTGTTAGAAGTTACTATTGGGAGGCCAGAATAAGGCATTGTTCGCATTCTGATGTGGGACATCATTGGGATTCCACTGGCAGGTGAGACTGGCGGCCCATTGGGGGGCATCCTTAGATTCCCACCAAAGGTCGTGGCCACCCCTGGAATACTGGGCTCTCCTAAGGGCATTGCTTGGGGCCCCTGGAAAATCATCATTCCTGGCTGGGAAGGAGACATTCCCTGAGTAAATCATCTAGGAAGGAGTGAAAGTCACTTGGGGGCTCACACCGTGGTCAGGCAGCAACATACTGAACTGTGGCCCCATTTCACTGGCATTCTGCCTGGGTGCCTCAGCAGAGACCAAGGGGATCCTCTCCAGCTCTGTGCACTGAGGGACGTGTTGAATACCTGATGGGCCATGGTTCCAAGAGGTGTGCACTCCACTGCTTCCAGGAGATGAAGACACGTCCAAGATGGACATTGACTTCTCAGTCTCCTCTGTGAACTGGTGTGAAGCCGCATGCCACTGGCTCAGGCCCTTGGCTCCCTGCTCCATCTTAACCTGGGATCGGTTGCACATCGAGACTACGCAAGGGTCCAGACCTACACCTGAGCAAAGCTCCTGGGTACATTTTTAATATAAAGCACACAGCACATGTGAAGGACTGGATATGATATATGAGGAAAAGAGAATAATAAAAGACAACTTCTAAGTGTTCTGCTTTAACAGCTGGGTGAATGGTACTGTGATGTGTCAGATGAAGAATCTCGGAGGATAGAGGGATCAGTGGGGAGAAGGAAAAGTTCTGATTACGACACATGAAGTGAGAGCTGCATCTTTTTTTTTTTTTTTGGCCCAACCAGAGATTGAACCCAGGCCCTCATCAGTGAAAGCGCCGAGTCCTAACCACTGGACCGCCAGGGAATTCCCGAGAGCTGCATTTTAGACATCCAAGCAGAGATGTTGAACAGGAAGTTGATATTCATGTCTAGAACTCAATGAAAAGCTTAGGGCTAAAGATACAAATTTGGGAAGAGCTCACTTAGGGACAGAGAATATGCAAGGACTAAGGTCTAAGCCTCTAAGGAGAATTTCAACATTTAGAGGTCAGGAAGGAGGAGAAAGCCAGCAAAGCAAACAGGAGAGGCCAGTGAGGAAGGAGGAGAACTCGAAACCACAGGGTCCTGGAGACCAAGGGGAGAAGGTGTTTGGAGGAGGAGGGAGTGATCCACTGTGTCAGGTTCTGCTAAGTTGAATACAGCGAGGACTGAGGCCTGGCCACTGGATTTGACAAGGCAGAGGTTGTGGCCTTGAGGAGAGCAGTTTCGGGGAAGTAGTGGTATCAAAAGCCCAGTGAGGGCTGGCTAAAGAAAGAATGGGAAATAAGGCAGTGAATTCTGTGAATTTTTCTATATAGCCAAGTCACAACAGAACGCAGCATTTAAGAACCTGGGTTTGGGGAAAACAAGAATACATATTCATATCGCTTGTTATATGCATAGAATACCTCTGGGAAATAAAAGCAAGAAACTGCTAACACTGGTTGCCTCTAGAAAGAGCAGGTAGCTGGCAGGGGGACAGAGGTGGAAAAATGGCTTTCGACTTTATATCCTCTTGTGTTGTCTGGATTTTCTAACTGATTATATTTCCAGTATAATCTATTCAAATGAATGAAAAATTAAATGTTTAAAATGAGCTTTGGAATTAAAGCAGATCTAGGTTTGTATCTCTGCTTTGCCACTTACAGTTATGTGACGTTGTAAAGTTGCTTAACCTGTCTAAATCCTATAAAATGGGTGAAATCGTACTTACATCATATCCATATCATAAATCCATCAAAGTAGCATGCTTAGCACTATGCTTGATATATACATATACATATATATATATATATATATATATATATATATATATAAAGTACTCAATGAACTTACTTATTTTTATAAATTCTCTTTTAAGTTTGTTTCCTGAAAATGGGGCTATTATGTTTCTCAAAGGTTGATGATCAAATGAAATTAAATGAGATAGTGTTCAATAAATAGCAGCTGCTATTACTATTACCATGGTTACTATCACTATAAGTGAATACTCTAATGAATCCATGAGCTGTCTGAATGAGGTATTCATGGGCAGGCTGCCTGTTGCAAACCTGACTTCTTACATACCACTTGCAAACCCCACATCCCTCAAAGACTCTAAGTAAGGTAAGCTGACTTACATGACAATGAACGTTTGAGTACCTACTGGGTGTCTGGCACTTGGTTAGGCGTTGTAGAAACAGAAAAAAAATTATACTGTACCGCTCTTAAAGAGCTCAGTCTATACAGGAGAAATAGATAGTAAATAATTACCTTTTGGTGAGAGAAATAATAACAGAGCTACAGACAAATGCTATGGAAATAAGGTTATGATACCATCTAATAAGAATGACCGGCAACAACTCCGGGGCTTCAAGAAAACAAGGTCTCTTGGGAAGCATCATGGTAGTGAATACCGTAGAGGGGTCCTTTTGCTGCTAACACACCTTCTTTTTGCCTGGCTACCGCTTCCTTTTCCAGCCTCAGTCTAGACATCAAATCTTCTGGCAAGCCATCCCTCAACCCCTAAGACTGGGTTGGGTGTCCCCCCATGTGCTCCTATCTGTACTTGCCCCATCAGAATGCTAAGTACATTAATGGAAGTGACTTCACTTTCCAGTCTTTCCAACTAGATTGGGAGACTCTTGAGAGCCTAGACTGTGCTCATCATCATATTCCCAAAGCTTAACACGGCACCTGGAACACAGTGTTTATTGACAATAAATCAATAAAGGAACCTTGGGCGAGTATCTTAAGTCTTCTTTACTTCCATTTCCATTTATTTTATTCATTTATTTTTTAAAAAAATTTTGGGGCTTCCCTGGTGGCGCAGTGGTTGAGAATCCGCCTGCCAATGCAGGGGACACGGGTTCGAGCCCTGGTCTGGGAGGATCCCACATGCCACGGAGCAACTGGGCCCGTGAGCCACAACTACTGAGCCTGCACGTCTGGAGCCTGTGCTCCGCAACAGGAGAGGCCGCGACAGTGAGAGGCCCGCGCACCGCGATGAAGAGTGGCCCCCGCTTGCCGCAACTAGAGAAAGCCCTCGCACAGAAACGAAGACCCAACACAGCCATAAATAAATAAATAAATAAATAAAATTAAAAAAAAAAAAAAGTTTTGGCCGCAGTATGTGGGATCTTAGTTCCCCGACCAGGGATCAAACCTGTGCCTCGTGCAGTGAAAGTGCAGACTCTTAACCACTGGACCACCAGGGAAGTCCCATTTCCATTTATTTTAAAGAAGAAGCAATCTGCTCTGAAGGGCATATGGAGGATATAAGAGGCCATGTTCTGGTTTATGCTAGCATCGGAGTCCAGGGCCAACTGACCTACAATCTCGATGAGATACGCCAGGATCACCCCATCCCGGAGATCCTGTCGCAGGTCCTGCACAGGCTTCACTGTTGGCCTCTTCTTCAGCTGTGCGTTCACCCAGGCCACATATGCCTGCAGCTGTTGCTGGAAAATGAAAGGTGGAAATAAGGGAGAAGTTGCATATTACTCTTATCCTCTACCCTGCACCCTTTAAGGCAGCATTTGAGATCGGGCAATCTATATCCAGAGGGAGGAGGAGAAGCTTTTAAGGAAAGAAAGAAAGAAGGTCAGACATGGAGTATATTCTAAAATTCTCTAGATCTATGCTAGTCTCCAGGGATAAGCTAACCTCTGACTTGGGCGGCAGTGTGGACACAGGTATGCAGATGAGTGTTTCAGTGACTATGACTCCTGCTTTCCTTGAGTCTTGCTCTGTTGACCAGGGATAAAGGCTGGGCCAGAACCACAGCCAGTTTTCAAGTGTAACCACTGCTGCCAGCACCCATCATGCTTCTCAGGAACAATCACTCATGTCCCGTATGCACAATGAACTGTGACACTTCTAAGAACTGATCTTGGGGAACCAGGAATCAACAGAAACCAAGCTCAGAAATGCCTCTCCCATAGCTGCTTTCTTTACAATGAGACTTAACTGAACCCAATCCAAGGTTTATTCTCCTGAGCCTATAATCCTGGGATTGCTACGGAGTTAGTTTTAATCCATGCTTTATATTGTCAAAGAGGATCTAGTTACCTGAAACCTGCACAAAGAAAGAAAAAGAAAGGCTATGACGAGCAGTGTTCCTGAAGACTGGGGTTGTGGATGGAGGGAGCTTTCATTTATTTTCAGACAAAGCTATGGCCCAGTACCATCAGAAACCCGTCAGACTCAGGTAGGACACATAACTCATCCCAACGCTTAGACAACCTTACATATTCCATTTTAAACACAGCTTGCATTCAGGTGTTTATTCTGATTATCTGGTCTGAAGATGGACACTAAATATCAAAATAGCACATGAACAATGTCTTAGTACAGGCAGCAGTTCTGTCTGATTTCTGTAGAAGCCCAAGACCCTGAACCTAAAAGTTAAGGTCAAAGGCTAACAGTATTAAACAATAATTTGGTTAAAGTACAGTTGATTTCCAAGCCCCAAGTACTTCCTTAATGAAATGATGTTGGAAATTACTCACTGGCTGCTTCCTGGGCTTACATGAAATCTTCACTATTTTCTTTCTCTATGTCGATTTGCGGGAATAAATAAAGTCCTTTGGAAGGTAGTGCTAAGGCAATAATCTATCAGCTACTGACAAACTATAGGAAGTGCAATGAGCAGCAGGAGGTGGGGGGAGGAATCTGATATTTACTGAGTACCTACCATGAACTAAACACTATTTCTGATGTTTTATATATGTTTTTTAAAATAAATTTACTTATTTATTTATTTTATTTTTGGCTGCGTTGAGTCTTCATTGCTGCACGTGGGCTTTCTCTGGTTGCGGTGGGCGCGGGCCTCTCATTGCGGTGGCTTCTCCTGTTGCAGAGCACGGGCTCTAGGTGCTCGGGCTTCAGTAGTTGCAGCACGCGGGCTCAGTAGTCGTGGCTCGCGGGCTCTACAGCACAGGCTCAGTAGTTGTGGCGCACGGGCTGAGTTGCTCCGTGGCATGTGGGATCATCCCAGACCAGGGCTCGAACCCGTGCCCCCTGCACTGGCAAGTGGATTCTTAACCACTGCGCCACCAGGGAAGCCCCTATATATGTTTTAATGAGTTAGTAATGTACCTGGAACACAGCCTGCCCCACAGTTGATGCTTACTAAATGGTCATTATTATTTTCATTATCATTATCTAATTCAGTTCTCACAAAAGCACTGAAGGGTCGGTATCATCTCCATTCTATGGATGAGGTGCAACTTCTCTAATGTCCCCATAGCTAGGACCTGGCAGACCTGGTAAGGAAACCCAGTAAAGGTGGTCCAAGCATTCACCAAGGGCCTCTTGCTATTCAACTCACTCTGCAGAATAGAGGCGGCTGCACCTTCTGCCTTAACATGGGCCAGACTCCTGTCCAGGTCTGCTCCCACTGTACAGCCAAAACACTGTGTGAGGCAGGCTAGGCAAAGGGCACTTCCATAGCAAACCACTCTGCTCCGGGCCAGAAAGGCATTATGGGTAACATCTGGGTCAGGTTACCAGGCTTATGTACAACTTTCTGTATCACATCTCACCCTCAACCCACCCTCCACACATTCCTGCTTAAAATCCTTCACTGGCTTCTCATTATCCTCAAGATAAAACCCAATCTCCTCAGCTGCATTTAAGTCTGTCATGTGCTGGCCCTTACCTCTTCTCCAGCTTCACTCACTCCCTTCCCCCACTTTTGCCCCCCATGTTTCAGTTCATCCAAACCATGTGCAGTGCCCAAAACGCGCCATGTTTTCCAGCCACGCTACCTCCCCCTGCTTGCCATCTCCTCTTAAATCTCAGCTCAAGCATCACCTTTTCCAGGAAGGCTTCCCTGACCCTCCCACACACCTCAGACTCGGATCTCCTTGAGGATGTCCTGTGTCAAGCAATCAGTTCAACAAGTTGAGTGCCCCACACACCTCAGACTCGGATCTCCTTGAGGATGTCCTGTGTCAAGCAATCAGTTCAACAAGTTGAGTGCAGGCACTGTTCTGCTATGGGGCTACAAAGAGCATTATGCCTTCAAGAAGTTTGCAGGAAGAAAACGAGAAGAGAGGGAGAGGAAGAGAAGCTTGCAGGCTGGTAGAAACGAGCACTATGACAGGGGTGTACAAGGTGCTAAGAGAGTATTAGCCCGACCTGAAGCCCGTGCTCGGCGGTGGAGGGGTTCCTGAAGGAGGAGAGGAGGCAGAGAGGGCAGTGAGCTCAAAAGGAGCTCAGGTCTGAACTACGCTCTATGCAGGAAGTTGTAAGAGTTCAAGATTGTTGGACTCAGAGTAACAGGTGCTCAACAAATATCTGTTTGAATCAGTGAATCATTTGTCACATTTCATCAGGCCAAGACTTAAAATGATTGTAAAAGTTAATTATGCAAGGGCAGACAAGAACAAGTATTTTTCATCAGGCCAAGATGGTTTTACTTAAGTAACCATAGCCTTCTTTTGGCCAATGAATTAAAGTAAGTTGTCTCTGATGCAAAACTACTTTGAGGTTCCAAACAGTAATGTTCATGCACATTAATCACAGCTCTGGTCTTCCAATAAAGAGGATTCTACAGCATAATAATTGTCACCACTTTTCTGAACACCTACTCTGTGTCAAGAGCTGTGCTAGGTCCTTAAACACATTTTCTCTAATGCTAATCTGCTAGGGATATTTTACTGTATCTATTTTGCTAACTGGAAACTGAGGCTCAAAAAAGGTGAAATAAATTGTTCAAGGCCACCCAGATTGTAAACCATATGAAATTCACCCTGACTCTCAAGCCAGTGCTCCTTCCACTCTACACTCTACCACACTGCCCCCTAAATTAACGCATCCCGGAGGTTTAAATGACCCCACCAAAACTCTTAGAATGGAAGTCACTTCTTCCACCACATCCAATGTTTGAGTCTCTTGTGTAATAATCTACAGTAAGTAGTTGTCTACTAATCAAAGTGTGCTCCTCGGACCAGCAGCACCAGTATCACCCAGGAGCCTGTTAGAAACGCACTCCCGTAAAACATTGTAAATCAACTATACTTCAAAACAACTGTACTTCAAATAGAATAGAATAAAATAAAATAAAATAAGGGCTTCCCTGGTGGCACAGTGGTTAAGAATCCGCCTGCCAATGCAGGGGACACGGGTTCGAGCCCTGGTCCAGAAAGATCCCACATGCCGTGGAGCAACTAAGCCAGTGAGCCACAACTACTGAGCCCACATGCCACAACTACTGAAGCCCGTGCGCCCAGAGTCCGTGCTCCGCAGCAAGAGAAGCCACCACAATGAGAAGCCCGCGCAACGCAATGAGGAGTAGCCCCCGCTCACTGCAACTAGAGTAAGCCCACGCGCAGCAACGAAGTTCCAATACAGCCAAAAATAAATTAAAAAATAAAAATAAAAATAAAATGGAGGGCTTCCCTGGTGGCGCAGTGGTTAAGAATCCGCCTGCCAATGCAGGAGACACGGGTTCGAGCCCTTGTCCAGGAAGATCCCACATGCCGCGGAGCAACTAAGCCCGTGCGCCACAACTACTGAGCCTGCGCTCTAGAGCCCGTAAGCCACAGCTACTGAGCCCACATGCCACAGCTACTGAAGCCTGCGTGCCTAGAGACCGTGCTCCACAATAAGAGAAGCCAGGACAATGAGAAACCCGTGCACCGCAACGAAGAGTAGCCCCCGCTCGCCACAACTAGAGAAAGACCGCGTGCAGCAATGAAGACCCAACGCAGCCAATACATAAATAAATTAATTAATTAATTAAAAAAAAGAATAGCGGGACCCTTGAATTGGGTCCCCAATTTCTAAAAAATAAATAAATAAATAAAATGGAAATGCAGACTCTCAAACAGTGCCCCAGCCCTAATGAATTAGAACCTGTATTTTTTTTTTTTTAATAAATTTATTTATTTATTTATTTTTGGCTGTGTTGGGTCTTCGTTTCTGTGCAAGGGCTTTCTCCAGTTGCGGTGAGCGGGGGCCACTCTTCATCGCGGTGCGTGGGCCTCTCACTGTCGCGGCCTCTCTTGTTGCGGAGCACAGGCTCCAGACGCGCAGGCTCCGTGGCTGTGGCTCACGGGCTTAGTTGCTCCGTGGCATGTGGGATCTTCCCGGACTGGGGCACGAACCCGTGTCCCCTGCATTGGCAGGCGGATTCCCAACCACTGCGCCACCAGGGAAGCCCTAGAACCTGTATTTTTAAAACGGTCCCCTCATCTTGTATTTTCTCTGCCCCAGCTCTGTAATCAGCTATTTCTCAAAAGAAAACAATTCTGGCTCCTTTTATTGGAGAATAGTTTTTAGAATCCAAACTTTGGGCATGAGGTGTACTCATTCTACTTGGGTGACATTCTGGGCCCTCTCGGTAGTAGAGCAGGAAATATGTGCATGTATACACACATACACACATATCTGTATCTACTTATCTTGACAGACAGATGGAGAGACATACCATGAATTACCCTGATCCCGCCTCCAGCCCAACACCACAGGGTTCATCTCTCTTTTCCCTTTTCCTTATATGTAACTCCTTTCTCCCACAGTGAGAAATCTGACTCTATTCACAATATATTTACCAACATTTCCGCAGTCCTAGAAAACACATCAAATAGTTTGACTCGCTAATCCATACCTTGTGAAAACCAAATTTATTAACCAGAACATAATATCTGTATATAGTTCTTTTTGTCTTTGGCCTTACAGTGTACACTCAAAATACTGTTTCCAAAGTGACTTAGGTTAGTTCTTTTCTTTCCACCACCTTCAGTGTGGTTATGTTACTGCAATATGGTTAGGTACATTTCTTACAGTTTACAGTCCATTTTGGATTCTCCTCACGTTTTGGTGGATTTTAATTTTTTATTTTTGCGGTAGGAGAAAGATTACCATGATTCTAAAAGTCAGAGCTATATAAAAACATATATTCAGAAGTATCACTCCTCCATCATTCTTTCTACTCCATTCCCTTTTCTCCATTCTTTCCACCCCATTCCTATCCTCCCCTGCAGGTAACCAATCGGATTCATCCTATGTTATCTGGAAAAAAAAAGAGACGTATATTTTCTTATTTCCCTTTCCTTCTTATGTGAAAAACAGCATAGTATTGATATTCTTTTTACACCTGCACTTTTCACTTCACTTCAATTAATATTCACTTAATATATTCTGGAAATCACCCCATAATGGTCTAGAGATCTTCCTTATTTTACAGCTACATAGTACTCCATTATGTGGCTATATCATAATTTATTCAACCACTCTTCTACATATGGGCATTCAGGTTTTTTCCAATATTTTGCAATTAGAAACACTGCAGCAATGAGTAACCTTATGCATGCGTCCTTTCATGTTGATGGAGGTCTATTTTCAGGGTAGATTCAAAGAAGATTGCTAGGTAAAAAAGCACATTACGTAGATAACTTTATTAGATATTGCCAAAATCCCTGCCAAAAGCGTTGTATCCATTTGCATTCCCAACAGCAATGCATGAGAGTGCATTTTCCCACAGCCTTGCCAACAGAACATGTTGTCATACTTTTAAATTTTTGCCAGTGTGATAGATAGTGTGTATCTCAGTGCTGTTTTAATCTTTATTTCTTTAGTTATGAGTTTGAACCTCCTTTGGTAGGTTTAAGAATTCATTTTATATTCTTATCTTTTATATCTTTTTTATATCTACATGAATTGTCTGTTCACATCTCTTTCCCATTTTTCTATCAAAGTTTTTGGTCCTTTGTGCCTCCATTTTTAAGAGTTCTTTATATATTAGGAATGTTACCCTTTTGTCTTTGACATATGTTGCAGAGATTTCCCAGTTTGTCAGTCATCTTTTCACTTGGTTTATGGTAGTTTTTTGGCCATGAAAAGGTTTTCATTTTTATATAATCAAATTTACTGATATTTTATTTTACCGCCTCTGAATTTTGAGTCATGGTCAGAAAGCCTTTCCCTACACTGAGGTGAAAGAAGAATTCACCTCTGCTTTTTTCTAGTTCTCATACGGTTTCAAAATTGTTTACATTTAGATCCCTGATCCATTTGGAATTTATTCTTGTGTATGATATGAGATATAGATACAATTTATCTTTTTTTTTTTTAAATTAATTTATTTATTTACTTATGGCTGTGTTGGGTCTTCGTCCCTGCGCGAGGGCTTTCTCCAGCTGCGGCAAGCGGGGGCCATTCTTCATCGCGGTGCGCGGGCCCCTCACTATCGCGGCCTCTCCTGTTGCGGAGCACAGGCTCCAGACGCGCAGGCTCAGTAATTGTGGCTCACGGGCCTAGCTGCTCCGTGGCATGTGGGATCCTCCCAGACCAGGGCCCGAACCCGCGTCCCCTGCATTGGCAGGCAGACTCTCAACCGCTGCGCCACCAGGGAAGCCCCAATTTATCTTTTTTCAAATGGCTACCCAGTTGTTCCAGCACCATTGACTAAAAAGTCACTCTTTACCCCAGGAATTTGAGATGTCACCTTTATCATATACTAAATTTCCATAGTTTGAGTCTATTTCTGGATTTTGTATTCTATATCACTTGTATATTTGTTTATCCATGCACCAGTACCAAAATGTTTTATTTGTAGAGGCTTTATAGTATATTTTAATATGTGGTACAACTAGTCCCTCCCCCCTGAAATTTTTCTCTTTTTAATGTTTTCTTGCCTATTCTTGCAAATTTATTTCTCCATACGAACTTCCGTAAAGCCTGTCAGAATTTTTATTGGGATTATATTAAATTTATAAACTGACATAGGCAGAACTGTTACCTTTATGATGTTGAATCACCCTATTCAAGAATAGGGGGTGTCTTTCCATTTGTTCAACTGTGTCTTTCAGGAGTGTCTTAAAGTTTTCCTCTTGTTGGTTTTATACATTTCCTGTTAAGTTCATTTCTAAGTATTCAATTCTTCTTTATTGTGATTATAAATGTGGTTTTCTCTACCGTTACCTTCTGTAATTGGTTACTCTTTGTGTATGTGAAAGCTGTAGGTTAATTTTATACCCTGTTACCTTATCTTCTATTGTTTGAGTTTTATCAATAATTCTCAATGATTTCCAGGATTACTGTCACATCATCTACAAAAAGAAATAGTTTTACTTCTTTACTAAGCCTTGTGCCTTTAATCAATTTCTAAATACCCCTGGTACAATGTTGACCAGTAGTGGAGATAGTGGGCATCCTTCCCTGTTTTTGGGCTTAGAGAAAATACTTGTAGTGTTTCCCAATTTAGAAAGTGACTGGTTTTTAGGAATAAGGTATATATATATATATATATATATATATATATATATATATATTTTTTTTATCATGTTAAGAAAGAATCCATCAAGTATTCTTTTCTTTTTTTATTTCGACTTTTTTGGGGTTTTGTTTGTTTGTTTATTTATTTTTGGCTGCGTTGGGTCTTTGTTGCTGCACGTGGGCTTTCTCTAGTTGCTGCGAGCGGGGGCTCCTCTTCATTGTGGTGTGCAAGGTTCTCTTTGTGGTGCATGAGCTTCTAGCTTCTTGTTGCGGAGCACGGGCTCTAGGTGCATGGGCTTCAGTAGTTGTGGCATGTGGCCTCAGTAGTTGTGGCTCGCGGGCTCTAGGGCGCAGGCCCCGTAGTTGTGGCGCACAGGCTTAGTTGCTCCGTGGCACGTGGGATCTTCCCAGACCAGGGCTGGAACTCACGTCCCCTGCATTGGCAGGCGGATTCTTAATCACTGCGCCACCAGGGAAGTCCCTACTTTTTTGTTTTATTTTTATCACACACTATAAAATACAGTGTATGCTACACAATACACTGCATAACCTTCTAGCAGGGGTAGACGAGCATAACTGAGTTATTTTTCATCCATCAGGAAAATGCTTCCTTAATCAATGTTCTCCAAACCCTTTAACACATAGTAACGATTAACTCCAGAGATGCACCTATCTCTTTCCATCAAGTTCCACTGACACGAATAATGGGCAACCATTTTTTCCCTGCCCCTGTTAGTGAACCTGTGGATGCGCGCAGTGGCCTTTCGCAGGATGAACAAGCACATGGCCATGATGGCGATCCCAGAGTGAATCTCGAACCACATCTCGATGCCGTTACCAAGCAAGTCTTATTTTCTTGAGTGGTTTTATAAGGAACGGATGTTAAATTTTGATGAAAGTTTTGTCAGTATTTATGGAGATAATTCTATGATTATTTTTCCTGAGATCTAATATGGTATATGTGGATTTCCTAATAATGAACCTACCTTGCATTCCTGGAGTTAATCCTACCTGATCATAATAATTACATTTTTAGTGTGGTGTTGAATTTTGTTCGCTAATAAAATATTTACTAGTGCTATATTAGTACTATATTTGTTGTACTTTTTCATGGGTATTCACAAGTAACATTAGTCTGTAGTTTTCTTTTTTGCACTACCATGTAGATATATTCATAAAATGAAGCAGAAAGTTTCTCCTTATTTTCAATCCTCTGACATTATCTGTAGAGCACTGGGACTGTCTGACGAGTGGAGGTTTGGTAGAATTCCCCTGTGAAATAATCTCTGCCTGGTACTTTTTTTGAGGAATAGTTCCTTATTAAGGTTCTCTAATTCATCTACAGAAATTGGTCTGTTTAAACAATCCATTTCTATCAATTTTAGTAATCAGAATTTCCCTCAGAAATTATCAATTTCACCAAAGTTTTAAAATTTATTTGTACAGACCTGCAAAGACTGTTACCGTTTTTTTCTGTTTCAAGGATTACTTCTCCACTGTCATTTCTTATTTTGTATATTTGTGCTTTCTCCTTTTTTCTTCTTCATCATGTTTATTTTCTTCTCCATCATCTTGTCTGTTTTTACAAATGGTTTCAAGAATTACGGCTATTCTGGCCTAAATCCCTCTAAAACCATATATCTAGAACCAAGCACAATACTCTGGCTCTAAAATCAGACAAGATATTTCACATTCTTTTCTCCTTCTCTTCCCCTTCTTCCTCCTCCTCTTCTTCTCCTTTTTTTTTGTTACCACCTCTCATAGTTGACTCAGTGCTATCAACCAAACCCCTAAAAATTTTTAACACATTCTGCTGTGAAGCCAGTCTCTTCTATTTCCATTCTTGTATAACTGGTCTTCTTGATGCATATTTACCTTTAACAAATTTCAACTGGTTAGATCCCATCTCACAAGATCCTTCCAGACCCTGTCATTTCATGTATTCATTTATTCAAATCAACCAACACTGCCAGGCATTGTGCCAGGCCCACTGATTACAGGCATATAAATAACTCTAATACAAAATGATTACTGCAACAATGGAGAAGTGTTAAAAAACGCTATCTATGCACAGAAGGAGCAACAGGATGGAAGGATGAGGCTATCAGGGAAAGATCAAGAGGAAAGAAGACATCTGTCTGGTTTTTTAAGGATATTTGCCAATTGGAGAAGAGTAGAAGGGTATCCTAGTGAGTGGTAATAGAAAAAAAAAAAAGGAAAGAAAAGAAAAAGAAAGGAAGAGCCTGAAGGCATATGGTATCTTGGAGGAATAGCCAGTTAACAAATCAGTGTGTGGGCAGAGCTGTAAGTGGCAGGCAATGATGATGGAGAAATAGGTCAGCACAAGACCTACCAGAACTTAGACTTAAAGCCTAAAGAGCTTCAACAGGAAAGCATGGAGTTTGGGAACAGGAGAGTGAAACGGTGAGACGTGTTTTCTTAGAAAGGTCACTCTGGACACAGCAGAACATGGGACAGAAAGAGCAGCATCCAGGCAATAATTCAAGTGAGAGAAGATGAAGGCCTAAACTGAAGCAGTACAGTTAGAAAAGGACAAATTACAGAATTTAAGTCAGAGATGACTGACAGGAGGTAGGCAGTGACGAAAAGAGAGAGTCCAAAAAGTCACACCTGAATGGATGGTGATGCTTTAATCGAGACAGAGAATACATGAAGAGCAAGTATTGGGGAAAAGCAAACAGTTCAGTTTGAACAAGAGTCTGAGCCATTTGCAAAACATCAGGGTAGAGATGTTCCGCAGCCAGCTGGCAAAATACAGGTCTAGAGCACAAGAGATGGGTGTGGGGTGGGAGAGAGATGTGTGAGAGCATCTGTGTGTGGCAGGCATAGCCATAGGTGCAAATGGGATAATAACACCATCTACTGAGCACTTACTACATGCCAGGTACTGTGCTAGGCACTAAACCAACATCTTTTCATATAAATATATGTGTGTGTGTATATATGTGTGTGCATATATATTTATACAGTTGACTCTTGAACAACATGGGTTTGAACAGTGTGCATCCAATTATAAACAGACTTTTTTCTTTTTTTTAAAGCTTTTTATTTATTTTTTATTGCAGTATAATTGATTTACAATGTTTTTTTGTTTTTTGTTTTTTTTGGCTGTGCTGCGTGGCTTGTGGGATCCCAGTTCCCCAACCAGGGATCGAAGTTGGGTCCTTAGCAGCGAAAGCGCGGAGTCTCAACCACTGGACTGCCAGGGAATTCCCTACACAGATTTTTTTCAAGAGTAAATACGACAGTACTATAATGTCTGCGGTTAGTTAATGCAGATGTGGAGGGATTGTGGGCCTCCAAAGGGCTGACTATAAGTTATATGCAGTTTTCCCACTATGCGGAGGGTTGGCGCCCCTAAACCCCGTGCTGTTCAAGGGTCAAATATGTAAATATTTATTCCCTCCTTCACATTGATTAGAGATGTGGAACAACTATTACCATATTACAGATGTGGAAACCAAGGTTCAGAGCAACAAGCCCAGGGTCACAGGGCTGTTAAGTGGCAGAACAAGGATCTCAACCCAGTGCTGACTCTAAATCCTGGGATCTACAACACCCCCAAAAGTAAGGTGAACCATAAGAAGTTATTTGGCAGGAAAGGGAGTGGGGAGAGAGGGCACTCAGGGAAAGAGGAGAATGAAAATGCACTGAGTGCCCATCCCTGTCAGCCACTGAATGAAGCACTTTATATGCATTATCTCCTTTAATCATCACATCCAGTCATTAAAATCGATTTTATTAGCCCCATTTTTCATATGGGAAACCTTGCTCAAGATCATAGTGCTGATAAGTGGTGAAAATGGAATCTGAACCCACTCCATCTTACTCCAAAGAATGTATTATTTCTACTATAGCAAAGAAAGCATACAATGAGAGAAAAGGAAGGAATGCTCAGGTCAGAGGCTGGGGTATATCAACATCAAAGGGACAAGTGAAGTGAGCAGCAAAAAAAATTCTTTTGGGCTTCCCTGGTGGTGCAGTGGTTGAGAATCTGCCTGCTAATGCAGGGGGCACGGGTTCGAGCCCTGGTCTGGGAAGATCCCACATGCCACGGAGCAACTGGGCCCATGAGCCACAACTACTGAGCCTGCGCGTTTGGAGCCTGTGCTCCGCAATAAAAGAGGCCACGATAGTGAGAGGCCCGCGCACCGCGATGAAGAGTGGCCCCCACTCGCCACAGCTAGAGAAAGCCCTCGTACAGAAACGAAGACCCAACACAGCCAAAATAAATAAATAAATAAATAAATAATTCTTTTAGGGAGTCCCCTGGTGGCCTAGTGGTTACGATTCTGGGCTTTCACTGCAGGGGATTGGGTTCAATCCCTGGTTGAGGAACTGAGATCCTGCAAGCCACTCAGCGTGGCCAAAAAAAAAATTTATTTTAGAACATGCAATCAGAGGGACAGGCGAAGAATCAAGAGAAAGTGTTATGTGGGAATCCAGGACCAGAGAATGTTAAGAAGGGTGGTCAAGAAGGTCAAATGCTATAGAAAAGTCAGGCTGAGGACTGGAAAACCCATTTCATTTACATTTAAGAAGCTTTGGTGACCTTTTTGAGAACTGATAGCATGCACAGTGGGGTGAAAAGTCAGATGGCAGTGAACTGAGAAGACCTCAGTATGGAGGAAAACAGAAATGGTGAGAGGAGGAGAGAGGGTATTTGCTGGAGAGGAAGGTGGGAAGGAATGAGGGTTTTTTAGGATGAGAGGACATTTGCAGGCTGAGATGAGGGGTTAGTGAAGGAGAAACAGATACAAGGGGAGGAGCATGAATGAGGAGGGAAGAGGGCCGCTTCCTCTGATGATGAGAGGCAGGAGTAGGTACCTCTGTGGGGAGACGGGGAGGTGGGGACGACGGCAGCTGAAGGAGCTCAAATCCAACTGCCCCTCTATCCATTATAAAGTAGGCAGGTCTATCTGTTGAGAGTGAAAGGGACAGGGAGAGTGACAGAGGCTTCAGGAAAGGGACCCTGTGGGAAGCTGGAAAGAGCTAAAGATTTCCTGGGAGCACCAAGGACTCAGCTGGGGCTGGAAATCATAATTTTGGAATTGAATCAATCCGCAAGGTTCTGTGTTTCCTCTAGAAGTGCTCAGGAGGCCTGGGCCCTGAGTGGAGGAAACCAGAAATAGGCTAATGTAGGACCAGAAATGGTCAGAGGAGAGGCAGCGATCGCCAAGGCAAAGGGAGTGAGGATGGTGGTGAGAGTGTATTTGAAGGGAGTGATCGTGGAATCTGCACCTGGGAGAAGATACTAAAGGAAAGCTGATAAACTGAGAAGATGGAGAAGAGTAAGGAGAAGAGAACGTGACGCGACTGAAAATAAGTTTCATGGGAATGGAGGAGTGTGGAAATTGGGGCTTTGAGCACCGAGTGGAGTTTCAGAGTTCACGATTTCAGGGGTAGGGCAATTCTGTGGAATAAGATGCAGGATGTGGCCTCAGTATGTGGCCTTAGTGAGGTGGCACAGAGGGGGACAATCATTGCAGTGGGGACGGTCAAGGAATTGCAAGGCTGGACTGTCTTCATCATGGATCCTGAAGTCACTCCAGGAGAGTGGTAGATGGTTAAATCCTGAGGGTATTTACTACTCTGCCCAGAGTCATGTGATTTTAAAAACTGATAAGCATGTCTTCAGTGCAATCACTGATAAAAAATTTTAGTTGAAGAAAGGCCTTTGTCATGTCACTACTATGTCTGCATGTTGATCTGTTAAGTGGCATCTAACAATGAGATCAGAGATTCACCCCTGAGTGGGACTATTCTTGTCCACAGGTTAAGGGTCACATTGACTTCAGGTCTCGGCCTCTCGCTTTAAATCTAACTTGGGAGCCAACCGCTAAACCAAGCATCAGTTTGTCTCCTCTTTGACTTGAAGATTCCTGTACTTCTCACCCAGGGGGCAGGCAAGACCTAGTTCTTGCTATAAATGCCTGCTGCTGGCTCTGAAAAAAATTGATTTGAAGGACAAAGTAGACACTTATGAGGACCAACCACACCACCCACTTTCCTTCCCCCACAAAGATGTTTATCTTAAAAGAGGCCTGGGGTGCAAGCCCAGGCCCTGAGTAGCTCTGCTGTTAGGTTTTACAATTGACTACAGCTGCTCCTGCAGCAGATAAAATAACACGTGCTTTTTGTAAGAGGCTGTTACCCTCTGGGGTGTTGGACTAGTAGTTTTATTTTTATTTTCCTCCTCCTCCTTTTTGCTTCATAATCTTTTTTCAAATTATAACTTCTATGAAATCCAGACATGTAGAATAGGGAAAAGCAGAGCTTCTCTGTTAGGGCTGGGGTGGGAATCCACAGGTCAGTTCACTTACTTTCTTTTTCTCTACCTCCACCCACCCCCCACCCAGACCCCCAGACATCTGAAATAACTCCTTAGGGCTTCTTTCAGCAGCTGGGAAAAAAGCACTGCATTTTGTTTCCTTCTAGCACTGTCATTTTGTAAGTCTATTATTCAGTGAAGACAAGATGCAACAGGTTCCAAAATATGAAAGTATCTTGGTTATTAAGAAATATATCTTGAACATGCCCCTAGTTCTTGATCTGTTTCCAACAGCAGCTGGAGAAGCACAGTAGGACCACAATCAGGTTCAAATCAGGCCCCTGGGGGTGTTGTAGCTCACAGCTCTTGGGGTACCTGCCCAGCTCACAATAATTCCCTTCTCTAGAAACATGCCCCCTCTGCAAACACAGTGGTGAGCCCCAGGACCAGCTGGTATCATGTAACCCCATCTACTGGCCACAGGTGACTGGTCTAGCTGAGTTGATTGGTCAAATACAGCCAATCCCTGGAATTTTTTGATCTGGCATATAGGAATAGAATCAGTCTTCTCTGTCTCTGACAAAGTTGTAAGATATAAAAGTTGGATGCTGCCATAAGCCATGTTGCCCACCTGAGAGAAAAGTCATTTGTAGTGAGAAGGAACAGAGCTACCCACGGAAAGGACCAGAGATAAGAGACAGAGAGCAGAGGGAGAGATCCTGCCACTGTTTTGAGCTCTTGATTTTCATTGTTTCTGGCACACTGCCCAATCCTTGCCCTTTCCATGGTTTAGTTTTTCAGCCTTTCCTTGGATTCCATGAGTCAGTAAATTCCACTTTCTATCTCTGCCATTTCAAGATGGGTTCTTGGCACTTTACAACCAAACTAATAAAGGAAACAAGACAATCAAACAGACAATGTCAGTGGCAGCACAGAACTAATCTCAGTCCAGGATTAACATCTCTAATTTGTTCTGGGGAAGCTAGAAGGATGCCTGTGTAATCCAGAAGTCAAGAAAGACAGAGTTTTTATGACAATCTGAGTGAGGCCTCAGGGGGAGGAAAAGTAGACATAGCAATAGTCAGAACTGTGTGAGCAGGATTTGGGGTTGATGAGACCGGACCGCTAAAGTTGTGAGAGCAGTGGTAATACCAGGGAGCGGCTGGAGGTATCTCCATCGGCTTCCTCCGGGTCACTCCAAAACCCTACAAGCATACGAGATAAAACTCTTCCACAATAGACAATTCTGTCCACATTCTTCCTTTGTGCAAGAAAGCTTTCTTGTCACCAAATGTAACTTTCTTTCTGTTTTTCTTTGGGACCTGAACTTCCTTCCAAACAAGTCTGTAAACCCAGCCTCTGCTCTCTATCTACTCTAAGCCTCTAGGTCAAAGAGAATTCCTGCAGGGGACTTGTGCCGTTAGAGTTGCAAAAGCACTAACTGGGTGTCACCAGGGAAGTCCGTGATACCTAGTGTTCCCAGTGGAGAAGCATCCAAGGAGTTGGCTTTATGGCTCCCTGCTGGCAAGCAAGAAAGACAAACACGAAAAGCAGCGGGCTCTTGTGGTGCGCTGGAGAGAGAGTTCAGGAGGAGACCTGAATGGCTCAGGAAGGAAATCAGTTCTACAGTGAAACCAGATACCTGTTTAGAACTCTGAGACCCTCCAGCTGCAGAAGATGAGATGGGGGTTGGAGCCGTTGCTGAGAAACTGAGACGAAGGCAGGAGGTTTGGAAACCTTGAGTTATTACTGGCCTAAATTCTCCCAGTAAAAGAATGCAATATTGTATTTCTTTTCTATTAACTCTTTCAGGCCTTTACTGAACCAGGAAAAGCTATTCATTGAACCTGGTGGGTAATCACTTTAAAATAAAGTTAGTAAGTAAAAAATATCATTAAATGTCTTCTTCCCTGTATGGGCAGAGCTCTTTGTATTCCTGTTCAGCCCAGGGGTCAAAGAATAATGATATGATGATATCTGAAAAGATACCATCTCCTAACCTTATTTTAAAATTTCCATTAACTATGAGTTCAACAAACACTCTGTTCCTTCATGAGTACATGTTACAAGGTAAGTGCTCAGTAAATGCATGTGAATGAATGAATGAAGTATCACTGTATGGTCTACGAGTGTCCCTTATAGAAACAGAGCATGGAGCCCACCGTTAGGGCCTTTCGGATTGGTTCCCTACCCCCTTACCATACCTTACCACTGAAGGTTATGTCCATGACCACTCAAAGGGGGCCTGGTTTGGAGATAACAAATAAGGACATACACTCAGGAAAACGTTAGTTGGAATCTGTGGTTCGCACAGCCTAGACAACAAGGCCAGTCAAGGCGGCTGAAGCACCTCCAGTGCTCCCCAGCCTCTGTGAACTGCCTGGGGGAGTGGCACCTGGCAAACAGCACCCTATCACCGATCCACATGCCTGGCCAGGCCATCACTCACCACAGGGAACATAAAACTGCCTGACAGCTTGATGCCAGGGAGCATCTGTTGAGCTGGCATTGACTCCTGTGGGAACAAAGCCAAGGAGCCTGGGTGAGGAGAGCAGAAATCAGTCAGGATAGAAAAAAGAAGCCTAGGGGGTGTGGCGCTCTGCTACACCGAAGATTTAACAGGCCTTTAATTTCTATAGTAAATCACAGAGGAATTCATTGTGGAGATGACTGAGAGCCTCCGGTTGGCCCATGCTGCAAATCCTCCTCCATGGAAGGCATGGGGCGCCTAGAAGAGATGTGCCCTGCAGCTGCTCCAACTGCCAATCCCCTTCCTCACTCATTCTGTGTCCCCCTTACGAGCATGACACCACAAAAAGGCCCTTCCTGTATTTCTCAGGGCCTGCCAGGCAGATGACTCTCAATGTGGGATCTACATTTCTATTTTTCTAGTTGGAGGGAAAATTGTAGGGAAAGTCTTCCAAGGCATCTGTTTAAAGGGTTAAGGCTCAGAGAACTGATTTCCTGTCAACCAACATTTTAATAAATCATTCCCACAACTTCCATTACACTATAGCCAGTCACAAGCTGGCTCTGCCTGACAAGCAAGATTTCTGTATTGTCAGAATTTTCCCAAGTTTCCACTCTGAACATGTGCTCTATTTTCACTGGCCTGTGAGCGCCACTTGGGCACAGATTCTATGTTATTTGCCTTCTATTTCCAGAGCTTGGCACAGTGCCTGGTAAGCACAGTAATTCAGTGACTGTCTAGCGATTGAGTGTTTGCATGCATGTTTACCAAATGAGCAGGAAAAAAAGTCTGGCCTCAGTGATCAGGTAGGTTGGTAAATATTTGGTGCTTTTCATGATATCATTAACTGGAAGATATCTCTTTTTTTTTTTTTTTTTTTTAAATTTTATTTATTTATTTATTTATTTTTATTTTTGGCTGTGTTGGGTCTTCGTTTCTGTGCGAGGGCTTTCTCTAGTCGTGGCAAGCGGGGGCCACTCTTCATCGTGGTGCGCAGGCCTCTCACTATCGCGGCCTCTCCCGTTGCGGAGCACAGGCTCCAGACGCGCAGGCTCAGTAGTTGTGGCTCACGGGCCTAGTTGCTCCGCGGCATGTGGGATCTTCCCGGACCAGGGCTCGAACCCATGTGCCCTGCATTGGCAGGCAGATTCTCAACCACTGCGCCACCAGGTAAGCCCCAGGAAGATATCTCTTTGATCTCCCAAAAACACTACCTCTTTTATGACAGTACATTAAGCATCCTATATGTTTTTTTCAGTACAACTATAAACCTCTCTCCCTATAAATTCATTGGAAGCAGGGACCAGGTGTTTTTCAATTATTTTATCTATCCCCTCGCCCAATAATGAACTAAATAACTAAATGAATGAATGCTTACTGGCCAAACCATATTGTAGTCTCAGGTCTGTCAAAACCTTTCAACACAAGCACCAAAGTCTTTTTTAAAGGAAAGTTCAGCCCCCAGAAAAAACACTGGCACATGAATCAAAGACAACATTCATATAACAACATCAATACCAAGAGGCAGAGAAAACAAATACATAGCTTTGAGGCAGAGGCAGAATGGGGAAATTCTGACCGATAGAAAGCCTGGCCAGGCCCAGAACATAGGAGACAGGGGATGACAGCCAGGGTGAGCTACAGAATGAGGCAGTAGCCAAAACTTGTGGATAATCCACAATGCAGATTTGCCATGTCAATAAAAGCAATTGCACTGACAGCACTGACATGGATCAATCCTGTGAGTAATTTGTTAGGTGTGCGGAGGCCAGGAAGGTGGAAGAAGACAGGTGGCAGAAGAAAGAAAGGAAGGTGGTAGAAGAAAATTCTGATGTGCATAGTCATCCAGAGTGGCAACTGGACTGAGAACAGAGGCCAACAGTGGCTAGAGGGAAGCCTTGATTCAGAGGGCAGAGTTCCACTGCTGCAGGGTTCCCTTATAATTAACCAATTAGGGCCATAGCTTCATTTCCTGTGGCAGTTTTCTCTGCCATAGAGAATGAGGTCACAGCCCTAACCACATAGACCTATAAAGCATCTGGGTGATAAAGAACAGCTTCAGATATACTTGGCTCATTCCCAGGAGATGACTGGGTACATGTGTGGTATTCTTAGCCCCAGTAGGAAGAGTTTCTCAGAGAAATTGAAGTGTATTCTGACATTAGCTTTTAAGTCCCTCTTTACACCCCTATCAGATGGCTCTAACAAAAGAGACTGAACATTACTGGATCTATTAAGCAACCCTAGAGGCTGGAATAGGTCAAACAGGGCCCCACTGACTCTGAAATGACCAACTGTACCATTATTCAGTAGCACTATGTGTGATCCCATATGAGAAAAGCATTATTTAATATAATTTATTATGTATATGAAAGAATTATTTAAACTGTAAGGAATCATTGAGATTAAACATATTACTATTATTTAGATGATGTCAATTTCTCAGAGAAACCGAAAGTACCTATTGGCTATCAGAGTTCAAATCTACTAAGAGAAGGGAGTGGACTGTACATTAGCCTGTGGAGGGGGTGGAGGGAAGTTTACAAGATGGGTAGAAAAATCAAGTGTCAGAGAGGGAAGAGAGGCATTCCTGCATTATTCTAAAGATGAATTAATTATAAAGTTGTCTGTTGTTTTTATGAAGACTCTATTACCACCACAAAAAGAAAACCCTCCCACTCTCCTTTACCCTTATATTTTATAAGAATTGGGTGTCAGGAGACATTTATGGAAGCACCAAAGCGTGAAAAAGAAAAAGACAGTCTACCTCTTGGTTTACCTGGCTCTTCAGCTGAAAGGTTTGGAGGTGAAATGACCAAAAGGCAAAGACTAGGACTCACTCTGTGTGGGTGTCCTCTTCCTAATAAGACAGTGGAACCTGATCCCTGGGGACTGACTGACAAAAATGGGAGACCATAAGATGGCCTAAGGAGCGTCTATGAGGCTCAAGACCAGGGGAGGCCCAAAGGCAGAGAGTGAAAAAAGAATACTGGAAGCACTCAAAAAGGTGGCTTCCTGGCTCGTCTGTGTTTCAACTCTCAGACTGTAGCTCTTTGTTAACAATCCCCTTCCACGTGTTCAAAGGGGAATGATGCAAAGATGAGGACCCGCACAGTGCAGATGGGACGCAAGCTCCACCCTTCAGCGAAGGCTGTGACACCCCTCAGCCAAAGGAAAATTCTGTCTCAGTTGGTTAGGTTGGGACAGCCTTTGTGCAGTTTTCCTCTCTGTGTCAGGAAAAAGGCTGGGGCAAAGGGGCCAGGACTGGGGAAGGATCTGAGGCAGGTCAGGCTGCAGAGCTTCTTAATTAAAAACAGGAATTAAGGAAAGAGTCTGTAGTGCAGATGTAGAAAGTAAAGCTTATACACAAATTCATGAGAATGGTTACCTCCGGGGAAAAGGCCAGGATGGCAGGGGTGGCCAAGGCACTCGGTCTGGCCTGCAATGTTCATATTTAAGAAGGGAATGTATTCATATGTTAATTGCTTAACAAAAAACAGGCTTTAAAAAGCCTTAAACGTAAGAAAGATCGACATAAAGGGAAGAGAGGGAGAGGCAGAAAGAAAAGGAGGGAGAAAGGAAGAAAGACACAACTAACAGTCCAGCTCTCCTCGTAGGGGTCTCCCTGGATGCTGGGATAAGGCAACCCAAGGGGTGGGGTTCAGAAGCAATGGAAGACATATGGAGCAAATCGCAAGGGGCAAAGGTCCTAAAGCAGAATGTCCGGGGTCACAAGAGAAGAAAATGGAATAAATAACAAAATTCTGAGAGAAAACAGTGAAGAGAAAAGGACTCCCCGCCAGCCCTAGCCCATACTGCCTGTCAGATTGAGGCCCCAGTTTCCCACTCTCACACAGGAAGGAACAAACATCGCTCCCCTGAATTGGGCCCGGAAACCTCTCTCTCCTCCTAGGTCCTCTCTGCCAATCATACCCGTGGTTGTGGAGAAATGTACTACGCTAGATTTAGAAAGAGATGTGAACATGAAGAGGGCACTTCCTGTGGACCACCTACTCACCCTGCCCCCTCTCAAACTTTCTACCAATGCAATGCCACCCCACCCCTCCCTTGGCCCACCCACTTAGCTCCGGAAACAGAATGAGCACCTTTGCCATATAGTCACGGGCTTCCCTGGGGATTTCCTTAGGGCAAAGCCCAGGGAGGGAGGAGACCACTTCTTTGGGAAGGAGGTGACCTCTGAATTTGTGGTCCTGTCTTCTGGGCTCAGGCAAGCTACCAGGCAAGGTCATCGCCCAGCTCAGCTGCAGAAGGTCGGCCCTTTTGATTTCACCAGGCTCGTCTGTACTGTACCCACCACCTTAGCCTCCTTAGGGCTCTGTGGGGGGATTGTTCTGGGGTCCCGGTGAGGATGGGGGCAGAAGAGGACCCCTCCCAGAGGTTAGGCGGGAGGCGCTAGGGCAGGGGAGCTGGGGAGTGCCAGGAGCAGACAGTTACCTCATTGAAGCCCTCCTGCAGGACGTCCAGTAAGTTCCCCCGGGTTAGGCAGGCTAGCATTGTTCCTGCCGGGCCCCCGGGGCGGGGTCTCCGGGCCCGGCGGCCACCGCCTCCTTCTCCCTGTGCACACAAAGACTCTCGGCTCAGCTCATTGGGATGTCTCCGGAGTCCCGCATGCCACTTACTGGAAACCTAGACCCGGGCCAAACTAGCGGCTTCCACTGGGCATGCTCGCACCCGGGCTCCGCAGGAGGGGCCCGGGCGCTGTCGCGGTTCCTATAGAAACTGCTGGGCGCGCACCCAGCGGAGGGGCGCTGGCTGGGGGCCCCCTGCCCGGCGTGCGTCAAGGAGAGCCCCGCGGCGCGCACACACACGCACACTCTCACACACCGGGCCGGGGGGTGGGCGTGTGTGCGTACGCTGCACACACACACACACACACACCAGGCTGGCCTGCCGGCGTGTGCATGTGCATGTGCTGCGCGCGCGCACTCACACACATACAGACACACACAAGTTCCGATGACTTAAGGCCTCAAGTGCCCCACCACAAGGTGGGTAGGAAGGGGAGTGAATCATAGGATTTTTTTTTTCCCCCCAGACTAGCTGAAAACAGCAACCTTTTTCCACATGGGGCCTGGACAGTGAAGTTAGGCTAAAGAAGAGGAAACAGAAGGGAAAGGCACAAAAAGAGGATAGAGAGAGCTTTAGTTATTGATGGTATTAGGGTACATTTAATAAAATAGTGCTAAACCAATCACAGGATCACAACAGAAACATCAAGGGTGAACCAAGGATGAACAAGGTTTTACCAAAAAACCTGTCTTTCTTTTTCAAATGACTGCTAAAATGTAAAACCCATACTTTAAATGAGTTTTAAGTTAATTAAATGGGTTTTAATGAAAATGGGTTGAACTGCAAAATGTCCTGGTACTTTTGAAAGGGTTAGGTAAAAGCTTCCTCAAGTGACACAGAGAGCCATTCCCCTGTTTTTAGTTACTCCAGTCACATTTATTTTTAAAAATACTAATCATCTTTTCTCTCAGTGCACACTCTTGTCTCTATAGGAAAACTGGAAGCTGAAAGAACACCCATATTATGTTCCACCTCGTGATCCCAGATGGGCAGAAGGGTTTACACAGTGTTAAGGCGCGCAGAAGGTCAGGCCTCGCCCAAGGACACAGCTGGGCAGTGACAGAGGCTATTTGAGGAGCTAAGACTCTACACTGGTGATTTTGCAAAAGGCCCAGATTCCCTCCCCAAATCCCATTAGTACCTTAGCAAGAAAAGTCAGTCATGGCTCTTGTTCAACCTAATTGACCTCCTCCTCCTCAGGTCACTAGAAAAGAAGAAAATCCTTATCCGAAGCAGCTAGAGCTAGCCACATCTGCCTGAACGTCGAAAGCTGCTAAACACAAAGAGAAAAGACACACCTCCCTCTGACCACAGCAAAGAGGAAGCAGAAGTCAGCCGAGGTGTTAAGTGGCTGCTGCTGGTTGAATGCTGTGGGTTCTATTCTGGCTAAGGCTGGGGAAAAGCCATGACACCAACTCAGACTGAACCTGAACAGCCCACAAGTCAGAAGACCACTGTCCTTCATTCTCTAGATGGGGAATTTGGTTGCTGAGAACTCCCCTCGCGGTCACCACAGTTCATGGTGTAACACCCTCAGTTGAGTCACTAACCCATGTTAATGCAACAAGGCCCCTTTTAAAGAGAACTGTGAAACTTCCAAGAGTATAAAGTTGTATGCAACACATCTACATACTTAGTGATGCAAGTCCAGAACATCCAGTTGGTGGATCCCTGGATAGAGGATTCCGATTGCCTGACAGCCCATCATGCTTTGGATACAGCATAAAATATTGAGATATCAGAGGGAGGTCCTGCTGCCAGTTATCTATGCCAAGAGGTCACTGTTTCTCAAACAACAAGCTATTTATCAAAGTAGGACCTGTGAACTCAATATTCCTGGGAAAAGACATTAAATCACTGAATTTTAAAGCTCCAAAAAAAGATCTCATCTGGCCCAACTCTCTCATCTCACAGATGAAGGAACCAAGGCTAGCAGAGGTGCTCACAGCCACTTAGCAAGTCAGTACAGGAGCTAAGATCTGAACCAAAGGCCTCTGAGGCCCAGTACTATGCTGTTTGCCCTATGCAGGAGGAATTAGAGAGAATTGTGGTAAATAGATACAAGATCTATTATAGGGCATATGATCCAAGACTACTATTCCTTGGAAGTCTATAATAATACCAACCACATATTCTACAGCAAGAGTATCCAATGGAACTTTCTGTGATGGTGGAAATGTTCCATATCTGTGCTGTCCAATCCAGTGGCCACGAACCACATGTGGCTAATGAAAACTTGAAATGTGGCAAGTGCAAGGTTGGAACTAAAATTGACATGACATTTAATATTAATTCGTTTAAATTTAGGTAGTACAATTCCAAAATATTCTGTTCCATTGTCCCCACACAACTACTGGAATGTTCCAAAAATTATAATATGTTCACATAGAGTCTGCCTCTCAGACTTGGAAAAAGCAAAAAATTCTTGTTGGACCAGATAATCCCAAGTTTTTTTTTTCTCAAAACATATGTTCACCATACTTATCATGGTCTGACTTAGAAAGTGACCCAGGTAAAGAATCAAGCTTTAGCTCTAAGCAGCACTAACATTTACTATTCCTTCTATCCTCTCCATCTCACCCTATTGTGATATCAACACAAGAGCTGGGAGAATAAGTGGGTTAGCTAAATGACCTAGGAATAACTAGGACAATGATCCGCATCCTGTAGTGCCCGAGCAAGGGAAAACTGCAAGCCAGTCCCAGTAGCTGGAACCACTCCCACCGCTACAGGCCTGTTATTCACTCTGCCTGGAGGAGAGGCAAAGAGTCCAAGCAAGCTGCTTTCTGCATATCTCTGTCATGCTGCCTGGTTTCTGAAATTACACCAAGCTTCCTCAGTCCTGCATTACTTTAACAATAAAGGCAATGGATAAACAACAAGATCCTACTGTATGGCACAGGGAACTATATTCAATATCCTGTGATAAACCATAACGGAAAAGAATATGAAAAAGAACGTATATGTACGTATAACTGAATCACTGCTGTACAGAAGAAATTAGCACAACATTGTAAATCAACTATACTTCAATAAAATAAAATTTTAAAAAACCAATAAAGGCAGATACTTTCCTCACCAACTAAAAGCTACCCAAATATCTACCTACAAAAGTAATAATAGCAAAATTGAGCTCTTACTATGTGCCAAGCCCTGTACGCAGCATTTACATACATTAGCTCATGTGATGGTCACAGTTACCACAATCAGTAGGTTATTTTTATTGTCCCCACTTTACATATGCAGAAAGAGAGATCTGGAGGGTAATTTGCCCCAACCCCATAGCTACTAAGCGGTGAAGCCAAAGTCCAGGTTCTTAATCATTATGCAATATTTTTATATGATGTTACAGCATAGAAGGAACTCAGCATATGTTTTTAGTTGAATGAAAGAATGAGCCAATGGAGGAAACACTGGCAAACTCATTCATCACTTCTATTAATACAGATAATAACATGTTAGCCTAAGTAAGACTTTGAACCTCAAACAAAACTGTCATTTGGTGAAAATATTGACTGTGACTTCTCCCTGCAGAGAACTAAGAAGTGTGAAATTCACACCTATGTAAAATTTAACACATCTATTATGGGCAATCATTAATGACTATAAGGAAGCAGAAAGGCAGTTTGAATAAACAAATAATTAAAATTGTCAATGGAAATATTTTAAATGACTCTCTGAAATAATTTCTTAGTCTTTTTCTGTTTTCTCACATTAGCAAGTTCCTTGGCAGTAACATATGTTTACAATTTCTATTGCATTTATCTTCAGAGACATCACCATAAATACATACACACAAAAGGGTTCACGTCTACCGGCAAAGGTCCCAAACGTGTCCTGGCTCCTAAACTGCTCTCTTTTGTCTCCAGGCTTTTCTGCCAGTCTGCATCCCTTAATCTTCCTTAGGCAACACATTCATCTTGCTGTTCAACTGCTCAAATGTCTTCAAACACTCCCTTTTCCTAGCATGTCAGATATAGATTCCTCATGCCCAGCTCTTAAGGCCTCCCCCCCCCCCCCACTGCCTATGCTCAGTTCGCAGGCTCTTCACCATTTCATAGATTCACGGGGCTCATTTTCACCTCTATACCTTCGTGACTATCCCTCTGCCTAGAATGCCCCGCACTTCTGCTACTCAAATCTTCACTATGCCTAGTTTAAGTTCCACTTCCTCATGGAACTCCTCTGACCACTCCTGAGTTCGTTAAAATCAAGACAGATCTGATCATAACCTGTCTGGAACACCCACCTCTCAGGTAACCCATGGTGCATCCCTGCCCTTCTTTCAGGTCTCCGCCCAAATGTGTTTATTCTGTTTGGCCTTCTCTGACCACTCTACTTAAAATGATACCACCTCCTCACCTCAGCACTCCCAAACTTCTTTGCCTGGTTTAATTTTATTTTCCTTCCTAACATTCATCACCATCTTGCATACTCTAGATTTACTTGTTTACTTGTTTATTGTCAGCCTCCCTTCTGCCCAGAATGTAAGCTGCATAAGGGCAGGGAGTTTTGTATGTTTTGTTACTGATTTATCTCTAGAACCAAGAATATTCCAAGGCATATAGTAGATGCTTAATAAATATTGGCTTCTTCTCCTTAAAATTCAAAAGTGATAGCATGCTATATACTATATCATTTAGCACTTTATAGTTAATTTAGGAATGTGATTTTTTAATCTCTTTTACTGCATTTCCAAGACAAATGTAAACAATTTCTGGTATTCTTCTATACTTTCCTCTCCTTCACCAATGCAGTCTTTCATTAAACATATATTAAATGTATACTGAGCACCTATTATATACAGCAGGTCCTATTCTTTTAGCAAAAACTTCAAGAAGTCACAGTTACACATAAATACACACACACACAGAAGGGCAAGAAACAAGACTAAAAGAAAGAATAGTAAAAGGAAGACTAGTAAAACAGAGAATCCAACATTAGTATGTGGGGACAGAGTGTACAGGGTGATTGTGACAGACTGAGTGGGGAGAAAAAGGAAAAAAGAGACAGAATGGTGTGAGACTAGAGTAGGATGCTGCCAAAGTAGTCACCAGATGCTAGTGCTTAATATAAACTGTACCAAAGCAGATATGCAAATATATTCTACATGATTTTTTAAAATTCACATTTCAAACGTTATCTGCCAAGTATCCTGTGGGTAAAATCAGATTAGGACTAGCGCCATCTGGTGGGTATTTTGGAAGTGACCCTGAGTTTCTCTCAGTAAAAACACTGTAAATGCCCCCATGTCTCTGGACTGCCATTCATAATGTGTTACGGTTCCACATGACTAATTATACTACCGTGAAATAATCTTTCTGCAGGACCCTGGGTCTCGTTGCAAGAGGTAGCCAGATTTCTACCAAGGACCTTCCTATCTCCCAGTTGATGTCCCTCTGCCTTCTGAAGGATGTATACAAAATCTGACACTGCAATTCTTCTTTTAAAAAGTAACTTATCACTTAAAATGTTCACATCCTTTGACTTAGCATTCTACTTCTGGAACTCTATCCTGAGGGAAAAAAAGTCTTAAATGAGAAAATCAATTAGTTTTTTACAAGGCGGGGAGGGGAACCTGAAAGTCCAACAACAAAGGAATGGTCAAGAAAATTACAGCCATAACAAAAAGAATAAAATACCTAGGAATAAACCTACCTAGGGAGACAAAAGACCTGTATGCAGAAAACTATAAGACACTGTTGAAAGAAATTAAAGATGATACCAACAGATGGAGAGATATACCATGTTCTTGGATTGGAAGAATCAATATTGTGAAAATGACTATACTACCCAAAGCAATCTACAGATTCAATGCAATCCCTATCAAATTACCAATGGCATTTTTACAGAACCAGAAAAAAAAATCTTAAAATTTGTATGGAGACACAAAAGACGCCGAATAGCCAAAGCTGTCTTGAGGGAAAAAAACAGAGCTGGAGGAATCAGACTCCCTGACTTCAGACTATACTACAAAGCTACAGTAACCAAGACAATATGGCACTGGCACAAAAACAGAAATATAGATCAATGGAACAGGATAGAAAGTCCAGAGATAAACCCACGCACCTATGGTCAACTAATCTATGACAAAGGAGGCAGGGATATACAATGGAGAAAAGACAGTCTCTTCAATAAGTGGTGCTGGGAACACTGGACAGCTACATGTAAAAGAATGAAGTTAGAACACTCCCTAACACCAGACACAAAAATAAACTCAAAATGGATTCGAGACCTAAATGTAAGATCGGACACCATAAACTCTTAGAGGAAAACATAGGAAGAACACTCTTTGACATAAATCACAGCAAGATCTTTTTTGATCCACCTCCTAGAGTAATGGAAATAAAAACAAAAAATAAACAAATGGGACCTAATGAAACTTTAAAGCTTTTGCAAAGCAAAGGAAACTATAAACAAGATGAAAAGACAACCCTCAGAGTGGGAAAAAGTATTTGCAAACGAATCAATGGACAAAGGATTAATCTCCAAAATATATAAACAGCTCATGCAGCTCAATATTTAAAAAAAAACAACCCAATCAAAAAATGGGCAGAAGACCTAAATAGACATTTCTCCAAAGAGGACATACAGATGGCTGAGAAGCACATGAAAAACTGCTCAACATCACTAATTATTAGAGAAATGCAAATCAAAACTACAATGAGGTATCACCTCACACCAGTTAGAATGGGCATCATCAGAAAATCTACAAACAACAAATGCTGGAGAGGGTGTGGAGAAAAGGGAACCCTCTTGCACTGCTGGTGGGAATGTAAATTGATACAGCCACTATGGAGAACAGTATGGAGGTTCCTTAAAAAACAAAAAATAGAATTACCATATGACCCAGCAATCCCACTACTGGGTATATACCCAGAGAAAACCACAATTCAAAAAGACACATGCACCCCAATGTTCATTGCAGCACTATTTACAATAGCCAGGTCATGGAAGCAACCTAAATGCCCATCAACAGACGAATGGATAAAGAAATGTGGTACATATATACAATGGAATATTACTCAGCCATAAAAAGGAACAAAATTGGGTCATTTGTAGAGATGTGGATGAATCTGGAGACTGTCATACAGAGTGAAGTAAGTCAGAAAGAGAAAAACAAATATCGCATATTAACGCATATATGTGGAACCTAGAAAAATGGTACAGATGAACTGGTTTGCAGGGCAGAAATAGAGACACAGATGTAGAGAACAAACGTATGGACACCAAGGGGGGAAAGCAGCGGTGGGTGGGGTTGGTGGTGTGATGAATTGGGAGATTGGCATTGACATGTATACACTGATGTGTATAAAATGGATGACTAATAAGAGCCTGCTGTATAAAAAAATAAAATAAAATTCAAAAGAAAAAATAAAACAACAAAAAAAGAAAATTACAGCCATTATAATGTCTACCAAGCATTTGTGTCCATATGAAAACAAATATTTTAACAATTTCATATTAACAAACATTAAGCCAGAAAAAGCAAAAGGCAAAAGTATGTGCATAATATGATCTCAAATATGTAAATAATATACATAGAAAAAAGACAAGAAGAAAATATTCTAAAATATTAACAGGATTGCTTCTCATTGGGAAGATTATGTTTTTAAAAAAATCATGGTTTGCACTATTTCCCAAATGCTGTATAATTCACATACATTATTTCCTTTTTTTTTTTTTTTTTTTGGCTGCACCATGCAGCACACAGCATCTCAGTTCCCCGACCAGGGATCAAACCCATGCCTCCTGCAGTGGAAGCATGCAGTCCTAACCACTGGACCACCAGGGAATTCCCACGTACATTATTTCTATAACAAATGTTATTGAAATCTTTTAAACAATCCATATGTTCTGATTAATTGCTAGAAATTTTCAACCTCTGCCTGATTTTATTAATTCCAGAAAAAGATAATAAATCAAGTGAGCCAGAATTTCCACAAGAAGGGGAGGCTAGAAAAGAAAGCAAATATATTACAATTTTGTTCCAGGATCTGAGTCCTGATGGAGAAATCCCCCAGTTGTCGAGCTGTACTGAAATTCCATTAACGTCATCACACTCCTCTCAATGGTACACCAGAAACTTACAGAGGGCTCTGCTGGTAGCAGGGGGTTACAGAATCTCTTAACCACTTGGGTACCCATCTTCAGAGTCCCTAGAAGAGCTGGATCAGGGCCACCTTAAAATAGGAAGAGAAAGATCTATGCAAAAATACAGGTCAAGAAAAAAATTCCAAAAGTTAAACCAATTTAGAGGGGTCAGGTTCCTGCCCCAAGCCTACCCATTTAAGTCACCTGGAAGTATGAAAAAAATAGGACCCCGGTGAGCAGGAAATCCAGCCCAAGATAGTATAATTACAACAGGGCTATCCCGGTGGCATTTTTAATACTAATCACTTAGGTTTTAATAGCAGTAAGTAAAGACAAATGCTTCCCTATCAGTCAAGCAAGAATGCATTTTCCTTCCTCCCTAAATGTATCAGTCTGTTGACAGAATTAATCAATAAACAATCTATAATAGAAATAGAAAAGAGTTTTATTTGAGCCAACCTGAGGACTATAGCCCAGAGATAGCCTCTCAAATAACTCTAAGGAACTGCTCTGGAGAAGCATGGTCTTCAGCACAGTTTTAAATCTTGTCAGAACAAAGAACATCAAACAAATCAGAGATTCATTCCTTCAGTCTTTCAAACAAACAGATCAGCATGTACACAGCAAGTCAGTACGGCCTTGGCACCTGGGAAGGGAGTCTTATCATCAAAGGAGTAGCAGCATTGGTGTCCCAGGAAGGGAGGCATTTAATCTTTACTTTTAACATGGCTATTCTTTACTTCTAGTCAAGGCACCCTTTTCTATAATGATTAAAGCAGATGTACAATGTATGTTTGATAAGCCACAAACAGGCTGTTTTAGTTAGCACAAAATTCAAGGTAAACCATGTATTAGCCAGAATGACTTTCCCATACCTCAATATGTGAAAATTTCTTCCATTAAGTCACAGACCATAGGAAGGATTCTGAAGACAATGAGGAGAAATAACCGGGAGCTCTGCTTCTGGCTCACTGTTCCCTTCATCCTCAGGAATTCAGTTTTAACCTAGAAAGGCAGCACTTACATTCCAAGGCAGAAATGTTTATAAGGCACTTGAAGTTTATAAAGTGCTATCACCTATATCAACTTATGTGACCAGCATAGTAAACAACCCTTGGAAAGCGAGTTCATTTTATTACCCCCAGCTGACAGGAAACAGGCTAGTGTGTTGTTCTGCCAATTAGTAGTGCAGGCAGTGTTCTAGCCACCTCTTCTGAATCCACTTGCACTAAATCTGTGCCAGAGAACAGGCCTAGAATGGTGCCTAGCGGTGGTGGTGAAGATGATGGTGACAGGCAACATTTGCCCACATACTATGAACTCTTCCAAGGGCTTTAAATTCTCACAAATACTCTAAGTGGTTGATGCTATTATTTCCAACTATTTTTTGCGCTGTGATTCCATTTTTCAGTACTCTATCCATCTTAAGGAATCTCCCCTCTCAGGAACAAACCCAGGGGCCACCGTATTTGCGGAGGATGGTGTGCAGCTTGAGAACGGGAAGTCTTCAAGCTCCGAAAGTCTGAATCAAGAACTGCACACTAAGAACCTGAAAAGCTTGGAGAGGGTTCGGAACCTGAAACTTCCACCTCCTTCTTCCCACCACACTCTCGCCCCTCCGTTTGTCCCCAGTTCTGGTCTGGAAGCTCAACCGGTGGTAATAATACTTTCCAGGTAGGTACCCGCCACCTTTCAGCACCTACCTCTTAAATCGTCGATGTGTGGTTCCGCCTTTCTGTCCCCAGCCCTTCTGAGCACGGCCTCCTCCTGCTATAGCGTCGCCTCTGCTTGCCCGCTGCCATGGTGACGGCGGAGGCCGGCCCGGACCGGTCCCGCCTCCAGCCAGCCGGAGCCAGCCCTGGTCCAGCTCCGCCCCCTGCTCCGCCCCCTGCCGGCTCAGACCCCGCCCCCTGCTTTCCAGCCCCGCCTCCTAATGGCCCTGAGCACAACCTCTGCGGGCCTTCACCCCGTCTCTTGCCGGCCCGGACCCCGCCTCCCGATTGCCAGAACCGCGTCCCCTGCCCGTCTAGACCTGTCTCTCGCTGGCTTGGACCCTGTCTCCTGATAGCCAGAACCCCGTCCCTCGGCCCGGAGCCCGCCTCCTGCCGGCCCCGACCCCGCCCTGGGAGCTCTGCCTTTTGTACATGGGAACCTGCCTCCAGTCCGTGCAAACTACTGCTTCCGGGGCTCTACTCCGGCCGCACCCGGTAGTGCGGCAGAAAGTGGCTGGCCTTCCCTACTACCCTGAGGCTGAGTGAGACCCGCTGTGCTTCGAAGAGCCCACAGACCTCCACCCAAGAAAACACACCAGGCATGTTCCTTATGCGATTTATTGATCCTAACGGCTCTGCACCCGCGAGAGAAAACAGTCCAGCTAAAGGGAGTTTCTGGGCCTTGCAGTGCTGTCAACATCTGTGACTTGACGTCCTTGTAATGGATGGTCAGAAAACGCTTGCTCCATGCCTCAGCCCCTTCCCTCATTTGTTCGTGTAGGTCTGGGACCCTTGACCCAGCCACTGAGGAAATTGCCCAAGCCAGCCCTAGAAGCTGTGTACAAGAGCTCTGAATGCTTTCCAGAGCACCTCTTCTTCTTCAGCTTTGGCGTTTAAGGTGTGTAGGAGGGATACCATCAAATTAACTCCAACAAAATCGGCTCAAGTGCAGATGCTTCAAGGGTAACCTGTTCCCTCTGCACTTTTCTAGAGAGCAGGAACAAAGGTAGGGGGCAAAACCCTACCTTCCCGCACACTCAGCCTAGCCCTCTCATTTTGTAGAACTCCATCCACCCCCAGGTAACCCAAATACAACCCCAAGCTAATGGTGGCAAATAAGAGATAGGCTTAGGGAGAGCGCAAGACTGGGGCCCTCAATTCCAGGGGCTCTGTAGGTCTTTAAGCCTAAAACGTGTCCGCCATCCCTGGGCTGCCAGCCAGTCCCCCAAAGCAGTAGATTCTCCCCACAGCCATAGTGGTGAAATGATGCAAACAGGTCCCTCCTCCCCAGGGCTCATACTAGGGTCCCGTTCTTGCTGTCATAGCGGGGTGTGGACTGGGGGAAGTAAAGGGTCGCATACTCTGTAGCATTTTCTAGCTGTAGGTGCTTCACCTCCTGGGCAGAGCGTGTCTGGGTTAGGCTGCACACTTGAATGTCTGCATAGTGTAAGCTGCTCTCCTCCGACCTGAGGCCTTGACTCCTCTCCTGAGACACAGGCTGCTTTAACACCTGCTCATACGTACGTCCCGTTGGATCATGGCCCTGAGAGAAATGGACAGCATTAAGGGAGATTCTTGACTTGGTTTTGCCCCTCACCTCCAACGCAGGGTCTGTTAAATGACACTTTGCTTTGCTGCTTTGGGGGATGGAGGAAGATGGGCAGGACCAGAAACTTCTACAGATAACTGAGATGTTTCTGTCCCAGGATGGAAAAGCTGAGTCCTGGGATCCCATGTCTGAGCAACCTCCTGGAAGGGACGGAGGTTGTCATTACCTTTGTGCCATTCTGTTGCTGCTGCTGCTGCTGCTTTAATGTCCGTCTTGCTTGGCTCCCTGAGAGGAAGAAATCCGACTTAAATCCATTTTCTCTTCCTGTCTCTACTGAGATTGCCTTCTTCAAATCTCTGTGAAATTATTATGGTGGGCTTCTAACTAATCTCCCTGCCTCTGCTCTCATCTCTTACTTCTACCATTCCCACAAACTCCTTAGCAGAGTATACAATCTGGCTCTTTCACAATCTGCCCGTAATATCTTCCATCCTAATTTTTCACTGGCCCCTAACATAGTTCAACAGGCATATGTTGAGAGCCCATTGTATGCCAGGCTCTGTGCCACATTCTAGGGATAGAAGGATGAGTAGGCTGTTTTCTCCTCTGCAGGGGAGCTTGCAGTCTACGCGGGGAGACAAGTAAACAGACTATTACAGGGCAATATGGTAAGAGCTCAGCTACACCAAACATTTGGTCACTTTCCATAAAGTCGCTCTCTTCTCTTGTCTTTCTTTTCTCTGCATGAGATAATTCCCTGGCCTAAAATACCCTCTCCTCTCTGCTCCTCTTCCAACTTGTGAACTTGCTATTATTCCTTCAACATCGGTGTTTTCTCCCCTTCTCTCACAGCATGAATATGGTGCTGCTGGGAGCACTCGTATCAATACGTGGTATTACGGTTACTTGTTAACGTGTATCTCTTTCTCAAACTTGATTTTCAGTTCCTCTAGGGCCGAGACCATGTGCCCTTCCTCTTGTGCCTCTCTGCCTCCTTGGAATCCTGCCTAGTGCTTCACATACAATATAAGGGTTCAATAAATTTTTGCTGGATGAATGAAAGAATGAGCAACCAACCTTGCCACTCTTAGATAATGGAAAGGATGAGACTCAGAGTTTCAGAGCTGGTCTTGAGCACAGTAACGTAACGATTCTCTTTGGTGTACTATCTCCCTTTAGCCGTCCCCCACCTTATGCCCCTTCTAAAGACACTGGTTCTCTTATCTTCTTTTCTCAAATTTGCACTCCCCCTAGCATCCCCCCCCTCCCCCCCCCCCAACGCCCATTACCCATTTTCTTTTTCCTCTGGAAAGTTGATGGGCAGCTCCTGTGAAAGGAAAAACAGATCACTCATGTGTAAAAGCCTGGCCTGTATCTTCCCTCCTTCATCATTTGCTCTGTGGTCCCCTTAGCATTCTGGTAGGATGACCTTCCCTCACCTCCCTCTAACAAAGATTCACCCTGAGCCAGCCCCAAAGCATTTATCAAGGGTACCATACCTCTCCCAAAGGGCTGGTTCTGGAAGGTGGAGTGGTACAACTGACATAACCAAACCCAAAATACAGACTCAGGCAACCAGGCGCTACATGCCAGGGATGTAGCTGAGTTGAGGGCTATTCTGGGATTGTCTAACAGGCTAATCCCAGCAGAGGGTAAGGGAAACTGGCCAAATAATGGGATATTCCTGGATTCAGAGACCCTCTTGCTTCTCCTCTGGTGTCTGTCCTTCAGGGTCTCTGCCAACCTGGGGTTCTCATTCTGGGAGTCACAGAAACTGCCACAACCAGGGCTGACTAATTAGAGCCCTGCACAGCCCTTTCCTAACAGGTGACCTCCCGCCCTGCTTCTTTGTCCTTGTTTTTAATTAACACAGAAAGTGAAAGACGTTTAACCTTTAACATCCAGAGCACAGGAAGCTCTGAATTTGGTGAGTGACTCAGCTACGCTGCCCTCCCTGCAGGACAGACCTCTTATACTAATTTCTGAGCCCCTGGTGTCCCCGATGGAGCCAGTGTGTCTATGTGATTGTCAACTGTTTGATGGCCAGAGAAACAACACTTGTCTGAGGAAATAGGCTGAATAGTTTGTGGCTTACTCCAGATGTTTTTCTTGCCCGTACATTTCCAACTGTAACAGAGCCAACCCTATTTGTCTGACTTCTGTCTCCCCAAGGAAGTTTCCTTCTTTTGCTAATTAAAAAGAAAGGGGGGGGGGGACTTCTAAATCATGTTCATTTTACTAATGTAGAAAAAGCAGGATTTTTCCACACATATCTGACAGAGGTTTGTGTTTTGGTTTGATTTTTGGTTTTAATGCAGCTTGCTGAGCTGAGAGCAGTTTGAGTCTCCATTTGAACTCTAGAGGTGGTTCAGAAGAAAAGCTTTGAAACTATTTCTGGGTCTTTCTACTTCCTCTTCTTCCACTTTAGCTCTTCCTTTCTTTTACCACTGCCTAGTCATAGCCTAATCCTAGCCTCTAATTCCTTGCCCCTGGTCACTACTGTGTTCCTACTTACTTCTACTTAAACAGATAAAGAGAATATTAATTCTAAAATAATGTAGATTTGGGTGGCTCAATTTTAGTGAACAGAGCCTGTTCCCACGTTGGATGTTGCGCAATGCCTGGACCCGACCCAAATGGAATATTCGGTTAGACTCGCGGGTGATGATAGGATTTTATGTTTAGCCCAGAATTAAGGAAACCAAATGGGCGCTCTCCTATATTGGTAGTAGGAATAAAAATTGGTGCAGTCTTTCTAGAATGCAATTGGCAATAAGTATAAGGAGCCTTAAACATAAATGTGTGTGCCCTCTGATGTAGCAGTTCTAAGCAATAGTCAGACAGGTGCAAATATGGATGCTCATTGTAGCATTATTTATAATTGCAAAAAATAGGAAATATCCTAAATGTCCAACATTGGGAACTAACTAAATGAATGGCATCTCCAATCAATGGAACATTCTACATCAATTTAAGAGAGATGTTATGTTGGAAGAACACCTAATAGCATGGAAAATTTTCCTCTTTATTAAGATAATAAAAAGGTAATATGTTTTGGGATAAAAACTATGCATACAGGCATTTAAAAAGGATTACATGGAAATACACTAAAAGGTTCCTGTCATCTCTGGATGCTTATATTTATGGTTGTTTCTTATTTTCTCCTCTTTGGTGCTTTCCAAATTTTCTACAGTGAATGTGTATTACTTTTGTAATCAGAAAAAAAAAATTTTAAATAGAAATCTCAATTGTCAGAGTGTCTAAGTTTCTGAAGTTTATTGAGATAATGAGAAATAGAGAAGAACAATATTTATCCAGTCCTACTAATATTTTAAGAGGAAAAAATATATTTTGGTTAGAATATCTGGTGCAGTGTTTCTAGACAGGCTCTAGAGTCTGATTGACGGTGTCAGACTGGCTCTATGACCTTTAGCAAGTTTTTTACTTCATTAGGCTTCCATTTTCATTTTATTTATTTTATTTATTTAAAAATTTTTGGCCACGCCACATGGCATGCAGGATCTTGGTTCCCTGACCAGGGATCTATCCCAGGCCCTCAGCAGTGAAAGCGCTGAGTCCTAACCACTGGACCGCCAAGGAATTCCCTCCATTTTCTTATTAATAAAATGAAGATAATAATAGAACTTAAAACTCATGGGATTATTGTAAAATTTAAATAAAATAATAAATGTAAAATACTCAGCTAGGTGCCTGGCATATAATGAGTGTCAGTCAAAGCTGACTACTATGACTACCACCATCCGAGGAAGAAATAACCAAAAATGAAAACTATGAAGACTTGGGAAGAAAGGGAGTGAAAGATGCTTTACACCCCCTTCTCTGGAAGTTTTTATGTTTCTAGATGTCCCATGTCTATAGGACATCTCAGAGTTTAAAAAGTGCTGTTCTCATTTTATAGATGGGCCAACTAAGGCCCTAGAACTTTGGTATCTTACTCAAGAAGGCAAGAACCAAATTTCCTATTATTGCGATGTCTTCTGCCTCTATCACCATGCCTGATACACATAGGCGTTCAATAGAATATTTGTTTAATAAATGAATGAGTAGTAGGAACAGGACTTGAATCCAATGTACTGACTCCAAATTATATGTGCTTTTCAATGTACCTCACCTATCTCTCTAAACATAATGATACTTTATTCATAAACAGGACACCCTCAAGACAGATGCAGGCATGGAGTGGTAGAGCTAAGAAGGTAGTAGACAGGGGGCTTCCCTGGTGGCGCAGTGGTTGAGAATCTGCCTGCCAATGCAGGGGACACGGGTTCGAGCCCTGGTCTGGGAAGATCCCACATGCCACGGAGCAACTGGGCCCGTGAGCCACAATTACTGAGCCTGCGCGTCTGGAGCCTGTGCTCCGCAACAAGAGAGGCCGCGACAGTGAGAGGCCCGCGCACCGTGATGAAGAGTGGCCCCCGCTTGCCGCAACTAGTGAAAGCCCTCGCACAGAAACGAAGACCCAACACAGCCTAAATAAATTAATTAATTAATATTAAAAAAAAAAAAAAAAAAAAGAAGGTGGTAGGCAGGATAAAACTAGGCCCAGGGGTTTATAGCGTTAAAAAGAAACAACAGGCCGGGACTTCCCTGGTGATCCGGTGGTTAGGACTCCGCACTTCCACCGCACAGGGCATGGGTTCTTCGATCCCTGGTCGGGGAACTAAGATCCCACATGCCAAGTGCAGTGCGGCCAAAAAATTAAAAAAAAAAAAAAAAAAAGAAACAACAGACCTCAAATGGTGTTGCTTGTGCTAAGCTCATACCACCAAACCATGGCTTAATACTTAGCCTAACTGGAGTTTCAACCTTCCCCAGGAATGTAGTCTTAAACGGTCAGTTTGGAATTTTCTGGTCAGCATCAATGAGATAATCTGCCACATAGACCTTTTCCATCGCCCAAAGGAAGATGAGGTCATCTGCTCTTCCCTTGATCCCTTCCCCCTGCTGCCTGTAAAAGCCTTTCATTTTGTACCGCTCCTCGGAGCTCCTTTCTACTTGCTAGATGAGGTGCTGCCCCATTCATGAACTGTTCAATGAAGCCAATTAAATTTTTTTAATTTACTTGGTTGAATTTCTGTTACTTAACAACAGTGATGACAATCCTGGGAAAGAACAATAAAGACAATATGATTCATTTATTGTGAGGCTTTCACATATAATCGGCTCTTCAAGTCCGTGATCTAAACAACACAGGTTGTGTTATCTACATATGACATATGAGGAAAAAGAGAAGTTACAGAATTTGCCTAAGGTCACACAGCAAACAAGTGTGAAAGTTAGATTCAAATATTGCACGGATATTCTCCTTCTCATTTCTGCCCTTTTATTTTTTATTTTTCTTTTATTATTATTATTATTTTTTTTACTTCTACCTTTTTACATAAACACTTCTCCAAAGTTGATTTGCTTGATTCAGGAGGCAGTATTATGGCGTGATTAGAAGTATGGGCTTTGAAGTCAGATAAACTTGGGTTGGAATCTTGGTTTGTTCGCTCACTAGCCATGTGACCCCAGACAAATTAGTTAACGTCTCTGAATCTCAGCTTCTTAGCTGTAAACTGGGAGAAGGAGTAAGACCACCTCCCTCAGAATTGTTGGGAAAATTAAATGAGATTATAAAGTTCCAAATGCAACAATTATTACCATTATCTGGAGGAGAAAGGAAGAGAATAAAAGGAAAGAGGAGGCAGAGGAAGACAAAGAGAAAAAATGTCAATTTACCATTCCAGCCCTGTCCTGGCCGTTGGACAGACAGCTGGCTTGGCTGTTTTTTGAGGTTTCCTGAAAGGAGGGAGCAGAGAAGGGGTGCTGCTCTGGTGTTGGCCCCTGGAGGTGCCACGTGGAGGAGGTGCTATTTGGAGAAGGTGACAGTGGGAAATTGGCAAAGCACTAGCTGCAGGCTCTCTCTTATCCTTGGGGCCTTCATGTCCACCAACAGAGACCTGACCCTCCGACCTTTCCCCCTACTCACCAGCTTCCCCCGCAGCAGAGCCGGTTTCCCATGGTGCTCTGTCTCCCGGGGAGCCCAGCTGTTTTGCTACAGATAGAGGCTTGTGCATTTCCTGGTTCCCGGTTCAGCTTTCAGTAGCAGCTCCCAGGGAGTCTCCGTCAGGGTCAGATTTCAACCTAACAGGTTGGACTTCGGAAGCCACCTGCTGGAAAGATTCCCAGGTGACTGCTCCCAGCCAAACGGTAGGGGAACACACACGGGCTCCAGGTGAGAGCAATCTCACCTTCGGGATTTGGAGCTACTTGGATGAAGCGTTAACTTTGAGCTTCAAGCTTCAGTGAGAAGAAACCTGAGACAGAAAAGGGCTCTGGGTTTCCATAGGAAATGTTTCTCTGCTACTTCACACTGTCATTGAAATGTATCGTCTATAATAAAGAGTCTTACCTATGTTTCCCCAGCACTACGCAGGTCTAATTGAGTTTCACTTTCAAGGTAATCGGTGTCAGTCTCTTATTATCCTTGTCCAGAATCTGGGTTTGAATACTGGACTCTTTTGGAAACTAAAATTTAGGGAAATGTATTCCTTTTGTATTCTCCCTTGCTATTGGAATTAATGTGGACAAATCACTTTTTTCTAGGACTGTAAAAATGGAGGGCTGAACTCATTACTTAATCCCCTTTCTGGTCAAAAATCATATGATTCTATGATTGGAATGGTCTCAGCACTTCTTAACCACTCACTTCCCCATCCCCAGTAGAGAACTACGGAATCTCCATTTAATCTCAACTCAGCTTCTCCTCCAGTGACCTGAAGCTGGACTCATTCCACACTCCCTGGCAACTAGGATGCAGTTGAGCAAATTCCTCTGTAGAAAATAGGGGCTCTAGGAGACTTTGTGGAACCCGTATGGCTTGTCTTCAGTGTTCCCACCCCCTCTTCAGTGTCTTGTTCAGATGCCCAGTTATTTGTGTGTCCCTTATGGATGTTCAGGACCCAGCACTCAGCCCTGTACTCCACAGAGAGTACCCTGGATGCTTCATTCCTCCCCATCTTCTTTCCTTATGAAAAATGGAGATAATAAGAGTCACAGCCTTGTAGGATTGTGGTGAAGATTAAATGAGATAATGTATATAAAACTCTAGTCCAGGGCCTGGCACACGGGACCCTCTCAGTAAGTCCTGGCTATTGTTATTATTATTACTTCTTGTTCTCAGCTACTTGTTAGACGGTAAAGCATCTTACTTTATTGTCTGGTGATGGATCATTGCACTAGCCTCTTCTTTCATGGCCGTGCTTCTCCCTGGCAATCCATTCTGTACTCTACCATTAACTGTATTCTTTTCATCCTGTTACCCAAACTTCTCAGCTTGGCACTCAAAGCCCTCCACAATCTCGGTCCCTTTCTAGCTGCTTTCTCTAATTTAAAGAAAAAATTTAAAGGAAAACATGTGACATTTTTATATAACCAGAAATTCCAAAGGAACCAACACTGTGTTGTGGTAGCCAGAAAATCTGATATACCCAAAGCACCATTAGTAGAAGTCCAGAGTGATAAACAACGGTATTGATTATTCCACTGAAGTCTGTACCAGTCAGTCCATGATTGGAATAATAATTTTAGGTTTACATGTTGAATTTCAAGTTACAGTGTCAAGAGGCAGTGTGTTCAAGAGAAAGTTGTCTGAGTTCTAAGTGGTATGGAAAGTCCTATAAAATATGGTTAAAAGAAGGATTGCATTTATTTTCTGGACATAACCTGAACCAATGGGCAGAAGTTACTGAAATGCAGATTTTGGATCAACGGAAGGAAGAATTTGTAACAGATGTGTCCAAAAAGAAAATGAAATGGGCTCCCTTATGAAGTTCTAAGCTCTCGGTCACTGAAAATGTCCCAGAAGTTGGCTAATAATCTTCAAAGTATTTGAATGGGATGGGGATTTGGACAAAATCAGAGGTTTCAAATTTTTTTCTAGCTAAGGAACCCTTTCTTTTAAATGAATCTCATGTAAAAATTCCAACTGCGAAACAGATCAAAGTGAAGCTGTTCTGGTTGAAGTCGGAATAGGATCCTTTTACAATTCTTTTTCTTCTCAGCTAGACGTTAAGATTCCTAAGAGTAGACAACCAAGGAGCATAGTTTTAAATTTATATTTACAATGTATAACCTCATAGTATATTACTTGGGGTTTAATAAATATTTGTTGAATGAGTGAACAAAAGAATACATCAATAGTTATTTCTCTAAGGCATGCTTTAATTTTTAGTAGATGGCAATCCTTTAACCAAGAATTGTATTCTTCAAGTGAGGGTTCTTATCCTGGGGGTCCACTGATTCCCTAAGAGGGGCATATGAATGGATCTCAAGAGCTGTGTGAACCTATTCAAATTGTATGCCAAATTTCGGAGCATGTGTGTTTTTCTGGTAAGAGGATCTGTTGCTTTTGTCAGATTTTTCAAGAGGGTCCATAAAAAAAGTTAAGAATCAACCACTTTAATGGAAGAATTTCCGACGTCCATCACAACCTAGGAAAAGATATATTTGGGGGCGGGGAGGTCTTCTGGACACTCCTCAAAGCATACATATGCATGTTCTCTTGATTACAGAGAGTAATTAAGAGGTCAACCCCCCACCCCCTCCACCCCCCAGGCTTTCCTGAATACATCATACCCCTAGTATTAAGACTCTACTTCCAAAGGAAGTTTCCCTGGCCATAACCACCATACCAATAACCCTAGCTCCCCTGCATTTAGACTTGGATTGGATGGAGTGATGCAGCGATTCCTCTCTTTGGGATGTTTCAAGGTTAGAAACAAATGCTTTCTCTCATAGGCAGAGGGTGGGGAGACTTTGTGATTCAGTGACAATGGCAGAGGCTTCTGTGTCTGTGCCCCTGTGTCTGCATACTCGATCCCTCAGAATCAGAGACCATTTACAGTGGACAGACCTTAGTATGGGAAACCAGGGCTTTAGGCAACTCTGCAGCCAAAAGCTGTTTTCCCAACCCCTACCCAAAACAGGCCAGCCAGTCTGGAGACCCTTGTTTTTGTGTCTCTAATCACCAGCTCAGACAGTGCCCTCTGGGCTGTTTGGATGGCATATCCCTTTTCCCTCCCAGGATCACTCTCTCTTTTGTTGCATTGTGAGAAAATTATGGCCAGGAATTTGATCTGGAGCCAGTGTCAGCTTCCAGGTGTGATCTCAGCATCCAAGTGTGAGCTCAGGGTGCTATGACGTTGGGTACATCTAACTGAGGACCCTTTTGTCTAGCTGTCCTTTTTGTCTCCCTCCCTGCCCATCCCATCCTCCAGGCCACAGAATAGGGAGCAGCACAAACAAGGCCCTGAGATTTGGGTTTATTCAGCTCCACCCAAAACTAAATGAAAACACTATGACACGTCCCAAGGGACCAAACCATACATTGTGACCATGCGCTTTTCCCTTCCCCCAAGGATGCTGCTGCCTCTGGGGTGGTGAGCAGCCAGTCCTACCACCGCGGGAGCTAGAAAGGCTGCTGGGTCTGCGGCACTCAGGGCTCAGCACTGGCTGCCTCCTCTTCCTCTGGATCAGGAGGTGCAGGGAGCAGGGAGATGTAGACCTCATTGACCTCTGTGTCCAAATGTCGGCCACCCCGAGGCGCCTCCAGGTTGAGGATGCCATCATGGGTGAGAGCAGCGCGGACCCGCCAGGGGTCAACGTCAGCAGGCAGGACGTAGGTTCGGCAGAACTCTCTGGACACGAAGCCATGGCGGTCCAGGCGCTGGGGGTGCCGGGCAGACACCTCCAGTAGGTTGTCCACAGTCCTCACGGTTACCTCATCGGGGGTAAAGTGGCTCACATCCAGAAACGCCTGGAACTTGCCCTCACTGAGCCGAAGCTCAGAGGCCCCTGCCCTGCTGCCCTCCCCAGCTTGGGCGGCCCGGGGCCGGACATAGTAGCCATGGTAGAGGGTGGGGGTCAGGATGTCTTCTGGCAGGAGGCCTGGGGGGCAGAGAGAGAGAAGGCAAGAGGCAGGATGAGGGAGGATGGGGTGGGAAGGAGGGCGACATGAGAGCAGATCAGGAGGGGAGGCCTAGGGAGAGCTGGAGGGGAGTCAGGAGAAGCAGAGAAGGGGAAGGAGGGGTCCCAGTGGCTGGAATGAGGCGGCTGGCGAGAGGAGACTGAGAAAGGGAATGAGCTGGGATGAGGAAGAGCAAACCAAACCGGGTCTGGGTGGTTCGCAGGGGAGGCATCCCGAGGGGAGCAGGGGCAGGTATCAGAGCACAGTGGGCAGCAGTCCGCACCGAGGTCAGTAGGAAGGGGAGCGAGCCCTGCCCGGAGGGGGACGAGGGGGGAGTCTGGGGTGGGAGACGGCTCACCCCAGGAGTTCAGTTAAGCCCGGAGTGGGGTGGAGGCCAGTATCATTGGGAGGTCAGCCCAGAATTTCAGCAGGTGGGGGTGGGAGGCAAGGGGGTGGCGTCCGTGCCATACCTTCCCCGAAGCGCTGCTCGCCCAGGCGGCTCGGGTTGGCAAACTCGTACTCGGCGGTGGCCGGGTGGGCATGTGGCACCGAGCGGCCAGACATGGCTGCAGACCCGCCGGCGGCCCCGGCTCGAGGTGCGGCCCCAGCTGGCGCAGCGGCACCCCTCCAGCTGCCGCAGAGCCCGGGCGCACTCGAAGGTGGGGGCGGGGTCTACACCACCCAAAATAGTGCCGAGCCCGGTGGGGGAGGGGCGGGCAGCGCCCGCGTCGAGTGTGTGGCCTGCGCCGCCTGGACCCCCGTCCCCTCCGCTGCACACCCTTCAGCTGTCACGGGGGGCCCCGCGGGGAGGACAGCTGGGGGTCCTGGCTGCGGAGCGAGCTGGGGAGGGGAGGCTGGTGCCGGAGGCCCCGGAGAGACCACGCTGAGACCCTCCCAAAGAGTTTGCACGTTTTCCACGCCCCTCTTCTCCTCCTCAGTGGCAGGCAGCCGGCGCTCTGCTTCATCAAGCTCCCCTGGATTTACTGTTCTGCCAGGCCTGTAAAGTGAACGACGCAAACAACTTTCTCCCCTTTCTCTGGGGCAGGGTGAGGGGCCTTCCTGCCTAGATTAAGGTCAGGGTCCTCTCTGAACCCAGGGCGACCCAGGGCACCACGTGGAAACCTGCCGTTGACATGTTGGTGATTACTACTCTCCTTCAGGGACCCACAAAGAGTTAATATCCTGGGGCCCAGCCTAGGAAGATTCCAGTTCCTTCCCTGGCCCAAGATAGTCTCTGGCCACATTCCCTTGGCATGCTAGGCTGGAGAGGAGGAGGAGGGGCCCACTGCCCGCCTGCCTGGGATTCCTGCCTCAGTCCCAACTCCAGAGAAGGGGGTGGGGGTGGGTGCCATGGGATGCGGACAGAAAGCGAGTAAAACAAGACCAGGACAAGTCACTGGCCAGCTCAGACGTGTTTGTATTTCTCTTTTCTTAGCTCAGTGAGTACTGGGTATGTGTCAAACTGCCAAATCCCCAATCACAAGTCTCCATGAACGGGCAGTGAGCTGGCATAATAAAACCCCTGACATCATCATTCCAGAAGCTTCAGAAGACTGCATATATAAGGGGCTGGCTGTAGCTGCGGCTGAAGGAGCTGACCAGCCAGCTGAGTCTCCACACTCACCTAGCCACCATGGACATCGCCATCCACCACCCTTGGATCCGCCGCTCCTTCTTTCCTCTTCACTCTCCCAGCCGCCTCTTTGACCAGTTCTTTGGTGAGCACCTGCTGGAGTCTGATCTCTTCCCAGCTTCTACTTCCCTGAGCCCCTTCTACCTTCGGCTGCCTTCATTTCTGCGGGCACCCAGCTGGATTGACACTGGGCTCTCAGAGGTAAGTCTCCCCTCTGCCAGGACAGATGAGTTCATTCTGGAGCCTCCTGGAAGCGTCTCCATCCACTGTCCTTTTCCTCCTGGCCTAAATCTGACTAGGTCTAAGGGTCCCAAGTGTCTTAGGCTCTTGTATGTCCTGCAGTGAAGAAAGATGAGGTCCCTAGTTCCTCTCTTCCCCAGTCACCTGTTTGTATTCGATGCACCTCTGTATCCTATTTATTACATTTTTTCCATGTGTTACGAAGATCATTCTCTGTCCCATCTTCTAAGTAGGATGTCCCTTTCTGGTTTGGTTCATAATGATCTACAGGGAAAGAGCTGCCTTCATACCCCTTTGCTCACCTCTTCTAATACCTCACACTCCTGACAAATACTATCATCTCAAGTTCAAGAGCCAGGAGACAGTCCTACCTCACCCTGAGCTTTTCATCCCCGCAGCATGGAGCTGGAGACAGCAGCCACTATTTTCTTCCTTGCTATTCCCTCTTCTGTGATTTTCTGGGTTTCTCAGGGCTATGACAGGGCACTGGCCTGGGTCCAAGCCTAATGAGGATAGAAGGTAGGTCAAGTTTAGGGACCCCCCTCCACTTGTCCTGAGAGGGTAGGAGAATGGGGCGAACAGATAAGATTGACAGAAGCTGTCACAGATAACACTCTGGTTTAAAAATATTCAAGAGTGAGTAAACAGGAGCCGAGTGGGCAAGGGCTTTGGAAGGACAATCAGAGCCAGCAGAACATTCCAGATTGAGTGGGTGGAAAACTTGGCAGAGACCTGAGTAAGAAGAAGGGGCTTTTGTCTCACAGACAAATGACAAGGCCAGACATTGGGTCAGAGAAGCAGCAGAAGCCATGCCCAGACCCATCCTTGTGATTTGTCCCCTGGGTGGCCTGTCTTCTTCCCTGTCCCTGTAAATAAAGTTTGGCCTGATGACCAAATGGTGTGCCTTGGCTACCACTGTAGTGGCTCCCCTGAACTAGAGAGTCATGCTTATTCAAAAAGGGATTTTTAGCTAAAAAGAGGAGGATAAACTACCTGGAAAGAAAGCAAGTCTGCAGAATGAGACTGTACTAGTGTTGTTCATATTCCTACTATCTTACTGTCTTCCCCTCCCCCACCTTGCTATTTCCAGATGCGTCTGGAGAAGGACAGATTCTCTGTCAACCTGGATGTGAAGCACTTCTCCCCAGAGGAACTCAAGGTCAAGGTGCTGGGAGATGTGATTGAGGTGCATGGCAAACATGAAGAGCGCCAGGTACGTAGCTGGCTTTCTCTTCTGCTCATTCATCCAGTACATACTATATGCCAGAGACTGCCATCAGCCCCTGAGGCTGGCAGCATTCCAGTCCTAAGCCATAAGAGTCAAGAACAGGGATAAACCTGTTGCTGTTATTGTTGTTGTTGTTTTGGCCAGAGAAGTGATCTTTGTTGTTTGTTTTGATTTGATTGCCTCAGATGGGATAGATGGGATGTTAACTTCCCGTTTAAGCCTGTGGTTCTCAACCTTGACCACATTAGAATTGCCAAGGGACTTAAAAAAAAAAAAATCCCAATGCTCAGGCATATCCCAGGTCAGTTAAATCAGGATTTTTCAAAGCTCCCTAGGGGATTCTAATGTACAGTTAGTCAAGGCTGAAGACCACTGATTTATAAGCAGTGGTTGCTAGACATCTGATTGCTTTATATAATTACATTAACTGCATGCACTCGGAAGGCCCTTGAATTTTAGACTTTTCTTTCAGATGTTTTGGAATTCACTTCTCTTTAGCCCATCTTAATGCTGAACTACTTGCTTTGCCTAACCTTCAGAGCTCTACTCAGCTCCTAATACCCTAGACCCATGTGGAAATCAGTTGAGAGCCTGTCTGGATAAATGCTTGAGATTCAGCAGGTGTAAAGGTTACGGTCAGAATTCTTCAGCCAAATTCTAAAGAATGGAATAGCTTTTCATTACTTTCTGGGAGAGTTTTTCAATGAGTTTGCTTCCTACCGAAGGCAGTGAAAGCTCGGAGTCCTTACCACTGGACCACCAGGGAATTCCCAACTCAGAAACTTGTGCATCAAACAGTATAGTGTGAGGTCCTCAAGCTGTTTCAGTTTTGCTTGTATGATTCAACTTTAGATCAGAACCTCCCTGGAGGGAGTCTTTATTGTTGTTGCTGTTATTATTAGGTCTATTGGTCTGGAAACTTCTGGAACATTCCTGAAGAGTCAGGACAATTTCTGGGTTTCCTCAGGGACCCAAATCTTCAAAGCCGGATGATATTCCAAATCCTGTAGGCCCAAAAAACATTGATCTAAACCTCTGGGAAATACCCCTGAACATGTCCATGCCTGAGGGTTTAGAGAGCTATGAAATTTTGGCTGTTCAAACTTCTCAGACTCTCATTGGTAGGAGTGGCCACCTAGGCAATTTCATCTTAGCCCCCAACAGAACAGCTATTTAGCTTTCTCTCATGTTGCCATGCATTTGGCCACACCTAAGGGGAAGGAGGATGTCTGAGTTCTAGGCAAGTGATGCTATTTCCTGTTCTTATCTCTCTACCTCTTTCCTTATTCTCTTGGATTAGGATGAACATGGCTTCATCTCCCGGGAGTTCCACCGCAAATACCGGATCCCAGCTGATGTGGACCCTCTCACCATTACTTCATCCCTGTCATCTGATGGCATCCTCACTGTGAACGGACCAAGGAAACAGGCCTCCGGCCCTGAGCGCACCATTCCCATCACCCGTGAAGAGAAACCTGCTGTCACTGCAGCCCCCAAGAAGTAGCTGCCCTTTCTCTAACTGCATTTTTTAAAACAAGAAAATTTCCCCACCAGTAAATGAAAATCTTGTGACTAGTGCTGAAGCTTATTAATGCTAATAATAAGCAGGCCCAAATTTGGCAGGCCCAAATTATTAAGCTAATAAATATCATTCAGCAACAGATAACTGTCTTGTGTTTGAATATTTTATAATAATTATCACATATGATTTAGGGGACTCCAGGGATATCAGAGTCAGAATGACTGTTTCCAGCGTTTACTCATGGGATAAATTTAACAAGTCACTTAAGCTTTATGGTCTTTAGGTCTTCCATTTATAACATGGGGTACTGATTTGTACACTAGTTGTAAGGAGTAAATTAAGGAGAAGAAGTAGGTAAAGCCCTTAGCAGAGTTCAAGGAATATTAGTTCCTCTCCTCCCTCTTTGATTTTGGCCCTCAGGTCCAATAACAAATCTGAATGAGGTCTGGATGACAATGCAGAAAAGGCCTTAGTGCGTCTCTGAAATTAATCATGTCACCAGGGAGGAGATGGTGTCCTCAACTTTGACATTTTGCTACCGATAAGCATTGCCTTCAGCTGATTCACAAGGTGGACAGGTGATTATCACAATAGGACTGGTGATTATCACCAAACAAGCCTCTCAGGTGTAGTCCCTTAATTAGCCAGTAAACACCTATTAAAACTTAGACTGGGAAATATACAATCCATTGACCCACAATTTAAAAAGGTTAACTTTTGTTTTTAATTTATTTTTAAATATTTATTTATTTAAGCCACGCTGGGTCTTAGTTGTGGCACGTGGGATCTTTAGTTGCAACATGTGGGCTCTTAGTTGTGGCATGCATGTGGGATCTAGTTCCCCAACTGGGATCGGAACCTGGGCCCCCTGCATTGGGAGTGTGGATTTTTACCCACTGGACCACCAGGGAAGTCCCTTATTTTTTTTTATTTTTTAAATTTTATTGAAGTATAGTTGATTTATTATACAATGTTGTGTTAATTTCTGCTCTTCAGCAAAGTGACTCAGTTATCCACATGTACATATATATTTTCATATTCTTTTCCATTATGGTTCATCACAGGATATTGAATATAGTTCCCTGTGCTATATGGTAGAACCTTGTTGTTTATCCATCCTATATATAATAGTTTGTATCTGCTAATCCCAAACTCCCAATCCTTTCCTCCCCCATCCCCCCACCACAGGCAACCACAAGTCTGTTCTCTATGTCTGTGAGTCTGTTTCTGTTTCGTAGGTATGTTCATTTGTGTCATATTTTAGTTTTTTGTTTTTTTTTTGGCCGCACCACGCGGCATGTAGGATCTTAGTTCCCCTACCAGGGATCAAACCTGCACCCCCCTGCATTGGAAGCATGGAGTCTTAACCACTGGACCACCAGGAAAGTCCCTTTTTATTATTTATTTATTTATTTATTTATTTATTTATTTATTTATTTATTGGTGTGTCATATTTTAGACTCCACATATAAGTCATATCATATGGTATTTGTCTTTAAAAGGTTTAAGAATTACAGTGAATAACAACAGATCAATAAGTGATTATATTATTTAGCTTAAACAAAGACATACTGCTCTACAGAAACACCTCTATTTCACTTTTGTGAGTCTAGACAAACTTCTGATTCAATTAATGAAAAATAGCCCTGGTATAAATGTTTAGAGACAACTCTTATTTTTTCTGCACCCTCTTCCAGCTGATTTCTGATTTCTAACAAGGACTCTTACCTTCACAAAGCCTACAGTTTGGGGATTGGCCATGCTTTTAAAATATGACACGAGAAACAATTGTTGAAAGTTTTTATGTTGCAGGGGTGTGGAGCTAGGACAATATACATTGCAAATCTATACAGGTTCAAAACGTTTTCTCTTAAAAAACAACTTCCTAATAGTCTGAAATGCTGTGATCTAGCCACAAGTCAGATTTCTCTAAATTTAGAGCCAATTTTTATGGCTGTGTAGCAGACATTGTTGGCCGCCTAAGTAACCTATTTACCACCTTCAGTCTTGCCAACAGCACCCCAGATTGGTTTAGGTATCCACCATATTCTTCCTAGCCATGTGCTTCAGGAAAGTGAAGCGTTCCCCCAAGCTCCAGTCAGAGTTGGTCTAAATCAATCATGGAAATTCCCTTCCTTCCTGTAGGGAATCCTGTAGGGATTAGTCTTGAAAGGGCTACAACCCAATTATGATCAATGAGACAGGAGGGAAATTCGCTACAGATGCTTCTAGAAAAGCTTTTTACCTTTAAAAAGACTTGCCAAAAAAGAGAGAGGGAGGGAGGGAAGAGGGAGAGGGAGAGAGACAGCGAGGAAGAGAGAGACAGAGACAGAGAGAGAGACTGATTTTTTTTATTCCTCTGCATGTTGGAGCATGAGAATGTGATACTCAGATTGCTGTAGGCATCTTGAAACCATGAGGGAGCATCCATGATATACTGATGATGGCTGAGCAAGAAGATGGTAAGACTCCGAGACCTTGATGGGTCATTGAACTGCTTAACTGGTCAACTTTAGAGCTTCCTTACTTCAGAATGTCTTATTACATCTTGTTTTTGTATAATCTTTTTTGATGAGGGTTTTATGTTAACTGGTATGCAAAAACACCTTAACTGATTGAGGCTGAATTAAGTAGTGTAAAAAACTGAAGAATGCCCTGGAAACCATGTGTCAGCTTTAATCATTTTAGTGAATTACCAGATTTCTCAAGCAGACATAATCTTTTTTATTTATTTATTTATTTATTTATTTATTTATTTATTTATGGCTGTGTTGGGTCTTCGTTTCTGTGCAAGGGCTTTCTCCAGTTGTGGCAAGCGGGGGCCACTCTTCATCGCGGTGTGCAGGCCTCTCACTATCGCGGCCTCTCTTGTTGCAGAGCACAGGCTCCAGACGCGCAGGCTCAGTAACTGTGGCTCACAGGCCCAGTTGCTCCGCGGCATGTGGGATCTTCCCAGACCAGGGCTCGAACCCGTGTCCCCTGCATTGGCAGGCAGATTCTCAACCACTGCGCCACCAGGGAAGCCCAGCCCTAGGCAACCTCTAGTCTACATTCTTTCTCTATGTATTTGCCTATTTTGGACATTTCATATAAGTGGACATTTCATACAATACGTGGCCCTATGTGACTAGCTTCTTTCACTTAGCAGAATGTTTTAAAGTATCCTCCATAGGGTTGCATGTATCAGTACTTCACTCCTTTCTACTGCCAAATAATGTTTCTTTACATGGATCTACTGCATTTTATTTACCCATTCATCAATTGATGGACATTTGAGTTACTTCCACTTTTTGTCTATTATGAATAATGCTGCTATGAACATTTATGTACTAGTTTTTGTGTGGACATATGTTTTCATTTCTCTTGAGTATATATCTAGGAGTGGAATTGCTGGATTATATGGTAACTTTCCATCTAGCCTTTTGAGGTACTGTCAGACTATTTTCCAAGGCAGCTGCCCATTTTTTTAAAAAATTAATTTATTTTATTTTTATTTATTTTTGGCTGTGTTGGGTCTTTGTTGCTGTGCGCGGGCCTTCTCTAGTTGTGGCCAGCGGGGGCCACTCTTGGTTGCGGTGCCCAGGCTTCACTGCGGTGGCTTCTCTTGTTGCGGAGCACGGGCTCTAGGCATGCAGGCTTCAGTAGTTGTGGCTCGTGGGCTCTAGAGCGCAAGCTCAGTAACTGTGGCGTACGGGCTCAGCTGCTCCGCAGCATGTGGGATCTTCCCGGACCAGGGCTCAAACCAATGTCCCTTGCATTGGCAGGCAGATTCTTAACCACTGCGCCACCAGGGAAGCCCAGCTGCCCATTTAAAATTCCCACCAGCAGTGTATGAGGGTTCCAACCTCTCAATATCCTCACCAACAGTTATAATTATTTATCTTTTTGCTTATAGCCATCCTAGTGGGTGTCGGACTGAATTCTTAATGGTTTATAGGACTTAGCAAGGTTAAGAGGGAAGAAAATGCATCTAGAAGGGGGAACAGCATGAAGTGCCCAGGCAGGTATTGATATTTATGTTTGGTTGGAGCACTAGATATATGAGAGGGAATGTGGGAGATGAGGAATAAGAGTCAGAAAGTAGAGAAAACTCTGCTAAGGAGTTTGAAATTTATTTTGAAGGCTATAAAAGCCAGTGAAAGATTTTAACCAAGTGAGTAGCATGATCCACTCTGCATTTTTAGACTTAATCTGGGAGCAATATAGAGATTGATAAATAGAGACCAAAATGGAAAATAGAGACATCAACCAAAAGGGTAAGAGTGAGAAATAATGGGAAAGTGGAATATGGCAAAGGCGATAGAGATGTAAAAAAGAGGGACATAATCAAGACATAATGTGGAGACAGAATTTATAGGGCTTGGTATCTGTTTTAATGGGAAGGATGAGAAAGGGGGATTCAAAATAATTCCTTGCTTTCTGTTTTTGACAACTGTGTGAATTTATTATGCAATATGTAATATTAAAAATAAGAAAGAGTGGTTAAGACACATAAAAGAAAACTATGGAATTCACCAAGATATGAAATATATAAGATGGACAAATTTGAGACTGAAGATTATGAACTCAGTTGTAGGTATCAGGAAATTACCTCAACCATATATGAAAAACCCACAGCTAACATCATACTCAATGGTGAAGATTGAAAGCCTTTCCTCTAAGACTAGGATCAAGACAGGGATGTCAACTTTTACCACTTCTATTCAATATATTATTGCAAGTTCTAGCCAGAGCAATTAGGCAAGAAAAAGAAAAGCATCCAAGTTGGACAGAAACAAGTAAAACTATTTCTACTTACAAAAGACATGATCTTACATATAGAAAACCCTAAAGATTTCGCCAAAAAAATAAATTAGAACTAATGAACAAGTTCAGCAACATTGCAGGATATAAAACCAACACACAAAAATTAGTTGCATTTCTATACACTAACAATGAATAATCCAAAAAGGAAATTAAGAAAACAATTCCATTTACAATAGCATCAAGAAGAATAAAATATTCGAGGAATAGTCGAGGAATAACCTCGACTAAGGAGGCAAAAAACTTGTACACTAAAAACTATAAGACATTGCTAAAATAAATTAAAGAAGACATAAATGGAAAGACATCTATGTTCACGGATTGGAAAACTTAATATTGTTAAGATATCAATACTAGCTAAAGTGATCTACAGATTCAAAGCAATTCTTATCAAAATTCCAATAATATTTTTTGCAGAGATAGAAAATTCCACCCTAAAATTCACATGGAATCTCAAAGGACCCTGAATTAGCCAAAACCATCTTGAAAAAGGAAAAAATTTGGGAGATTCACACTTCCTGATTTCAGAACTTATTACAAAAGTACAATAATCAAAAAAGTGTGGTACTGGCATAAAGGCAGACATAGACCAAGGAATAGAATAGAGAGCCCAGAAATAATCTCTTGCATATATAGTCAAATGATTATTGACAAATGCACCAAGACCATTCAATGGGGAAAGGACAGTCTTTTCAACACATGGTGCTGGGAAAACTGGATATCCACATGCAAAATAATGAAATTAGACCCTTACCTTATATAATATACAAAAATTAACTCAAAAAAGATCAAACACCTAATCATAAGAGCTAAAAGAAGAAAACAAAGAGACAAAGCTTCATGACATTGATTTTAGCAATGATTTATTGGATATGACACCAGAAGTTTAGGCAATAAAAGAAAAAATAAATAAATTGGAATTCATCAAAACTGAAAACTTTTGTGCATCAAAGGACACTATCAAGAGAGTGAAAGGACAACCTACAGAATGAGAGAAAATATTTGCCAATCATATAGTATCTGATTAGGGATTAGTATCCAGAATATATAAAGATATATAAAGAACACCTACAACTCAACAACAAAAAGGCAAACAACACAATTCAAAAATGAGCAAAGGACTTGAATAAACATTTCTCCAAAGACAACATACAAATAACTGATAAGCACATGAAAAGATGCTCAAGATCACTAGCCATTAGGAAAATACAAATCAAAACCACAGCGGGATAGCATTTTACACCCACTAGGATGGCTATTATAAAATGAAAACAAACAAACGAAACACCAGAAAATAAGTGTTGGTAAAGATGTGGAGAAATTGGAACCCTTGTGCATTACTGGTAGGACTGTAAAAAAGTGCAGCCATTATGGAAAACTGGCATTTCCAAACTGTTAAACAGAATTACCATATGATCTGGCAATTCCACTTCTGGGTATATACCCAAAAGAATTGAAGGCAGGGATTCAAACAAATATTTGTGCACCAATGTTCATAGCAGCATTATTCACACTAGCCAAAAGGTGAAAACAACCCAAGTGTCTATTAACAAATGAACAGAGAAGCAAAATGTGGTATTATACATACAATGGAGTATGACTTAGTCTTAAAAAGGATACATGCTATAACATGGATGAACCTTGAAAACATGCTGAGTGAAATAAGCTAGAGACAAAAAGAAAAATATTGTATTATTCCACTTATATGAGGTACTTATAATAGGCAAATTCATAGAGACAGAAAATAGAGTAGAGGTTACCAGGGACAAAAGAGGGGAATGAGGAATTATTGCTTAATTGGTACAGAGTATCAGTTTGTGATGATGAAAAAGTTCTGGAAATGGATAGTGGTGATGGTTGCACAACATTGTGAATGTATTTAATGCCACTGAATTGTATACTTAAAAACAGTTAAACCATTTTTTTAAATTAATTAATTAATTATTTGTTTTTGGATGCATTGGGTCTTCATTGCTGCAGGTGGGCTTTCTCTAGTTGCAGCGAGCTGGGGCTACTCTTTGTTACGGTGTGTGGGCCTCTCATTGCGGTGGCTTCTCTCGTTGCGGAGCATGGGCTCTAGGTGTGCGGGCTTCAGCAGTTGTGGTACGCAGGCTCAGCAGTTGTGGCTCGCGGGCTTAGCTGCTCCATGGCATGTGGGATCTTCCTGGGCCAGAGCTTGAACCCGTGTCCCCTGCATTGGCAGGCAGATTCTTAACCACTGCACCACCAGGAGAGTCCCAAAATGGTACATTTTATGTTATGTATATTTTATCACAATAAAAGATATGCTGAATCAGGCTCCTGGACTTCAGACTATACTACAAAGCTACAGTAATCAAGACAGTATGATACTGGCACAAAAACAGAAATATAGATCAATGGAACAGGATAGAAAGCCCAGAGATAAACCCACGCACATATGGTCACCTTATCTTTGATAAAGGAGGCAAGCATATACAATGGAGAAAAGACAGCCTCTTCAATAAGTGGTGCTGGGAAAACTGGACAGCTACATGTAAAAGTATGAAATTAGAACACTCCCTAACACCATACACAAAAAGAAACTCAAAATGGATTAAAGAGCTAAATGTAAGGCCAGGCACTATAAAACTCTTAGAGGAAAACATAGGCAGAACACTCTATGACATACATCACAGCAAGATCCTTTTTGACCCAGCTCCTAGAGAAATGGAAATTAAAAAAAACAAAAAACAAATGGGACCTAATGAAACTTAAAAGCTTTTGCACAGCAAAGGAAACCATAAACAACACGAAAAGACAACCCTCAGAATGGGAGAAAATATTTGCAAATGAAGCAACTGACAAAGGATTAATCTCCAAAATTTACAAGCAGCTCATGCAGCTCAATATAAAAAAAAAAAAACAACCCACTCCAAAAATGGGCAGAAGACCTAAATAGACATTTCTCTAAAGAAGATATACAGATTGCCAACAAACACATGAAAGGATGCTCGACATCACTAATCATTAGAGAAATGCAAATCAAAACTACAATGAGGTATCATCTCACACTGGTCAGAATGGCCATCATCAAAAAATCTACAAACAAGAAATGCTGGAGAGGGTGTGGAGAAAAGGGAACAGTCTTGCACTGTTGGTGGGAATGTAAATTGATACAGCCACTATGGAGAACAGTATGGAGGTTCCTTAAAAAACTAAAAATAGAACTACCATACGACCCAGCAATCCCAATACTGGGCATATAGCCTGAGAAAACCATAATTCAAAAAGAGTCATGTACCACAACGTTCACTGCAGCTCTATTTACAATAGCCAGGACATGGAAGCAACCTAAGTGTCCATCGACAGATGAATGGATAAAGAAGATGTAGCCCATATATACAATGGAATATTACTCAGCCATAAAAAGAAACGAAATTGAGTTACTTGTAGGGAGGTGGATGGACATAGAGTCTGTCATACAGAGTAAAGTAAGTCAGAAGGAGAAAAACAAATACTGTATGCTAACACATATATATGGAATCTAAAAAAAAAAAAAAAAAGGTTCTGAAGAACCTAGGGGCAGGACAGGAATAAAGATGCAGATGTAGAGAATGGACTTGAGGACATGGGGAGTGGGAAGGGTAAGCTGGGCTGAAGTGAGAGAGTGGCATGGACATATATACACTACCAAATGTAAAATAGAAAGCTAGTGGGAAGCAGCAGCATAGCACAGGGAGATCAGCTCGGTGCTTTGTGACCACCTAGAGGGGTGGGATAGGGAGGGTGGGAGGGAGACGCAAGAGGGAGGAGATATGGGGATATATGTGTATGTATAGCTGATTCACTTTGATATAAAGTAGAAACTAACACACCATTGTAAAGCAATTATACTCCAATAAAGATGTTAAAAAAATATGCTGGATACCTAGGGTATAGGACAGATATATAACATATAAACTTAAAACATGTGCCTATAAAATATTTATATTGCAAGAACACACACCAATGAATTATTAGTATTAATAAGAGACAACTCAAATTCTAAAGTTGATCTGACAATACAATGCAATTTCCATCAATATCCTAACAGTATCTTTTTGTGGAACTTGACAAGTTGATCCTAAAATTTATATTGAAATGCAAAGGGTCAAAAATAGCTAAGACCCTCTTGAAAAAAAACAAGGTAAAATAATTTGATCTACTGGATATTAAGACTTATACAATTATCATAATTAAGATAGTGAGGTAATTAAGCCATTGTAGCTAAGATGGGATTAAAAAAAATGACAAATAGGCCAATGGAATGTAAGAGAGCCCAGAAACAGTTCTAAGTATACACAGAGAGTTGATTTATAATAAAAATGGCTTTGAAGCGCAGTGAAGAAAGTATGGTCTTTTTAATAACTAATATGGGGACAACTGGATAGCCATACAGAAAAAAAAAAAAAAAACTTTGTCAGTACCTAACATCATATATAACATAAATTCCATATTTATACCCATAACATAAAATAATGAAGGTTTGGAAGGTAATATATGGGAGATATCTCCCAAATATTATATTGTTATCTTAAACAGGAGACCAAAAAGATTGGAAAATACTGATGTTTAGCCATGTTAAGACTATTGTCTCCCAGGGTTCACCAACCCTAAACTATTCACAACCTTTTTTCAATCGCTGCCAGTTCCCCACAGTGAAAGACCCACCTTAAACCAGCTGAGTCATCCCAAATTCCTAAAAATACCCTACCCTAACATCGCCCTTTTCAATCATTATCAAGACTGTGTCAAGTTGAGGTTCTTCCTTGCTAAAGGCTTAATAAATAACTCAGTTTTGTTTGATCAAGTTTTCTTCGGTGACTTTTGTGGGGGAGTAAAAAATGGACAGTCCTTATCTTTTTTAGATATCAACTGAAATATTTATAGATGAAATAATTTCTGAGAAAAATTTAAAAATAGAGAAAGTAGATAGGGATAGATAAGATTGGTTATAACCATTGTTGAAGGTGGGTAATGGTACATGGGAGTTCATTATACTATTCTGTCTACTTTTGTATGTTTTAAATCTTCTATAATAATAAAAAGTTATTTTTCTTTTTCTAGTCCTTAAGAGGGGATATATTCATTAAGGTCACAGTGAATGTAAACTATCTGACCATGACTACCACGCTCACATCCAGAAAGCATCTAGCCACATGCATCCTAAGTCATGATGGATTTTGCAGTTCTGCCCCTGATGGAAGGCAAGGAAAAGCAGAGTGGCTGTAGATTTGAGAGAAATAATTCTTTTTAATGCCTTCCTACAACACCCGTAACGTAGACCTAAGAGTAGAAATAATTAACTTAAATTTGACATCTAAAACTTGGTTTAAAAAAAAAAAAGGAGGGAGCTTCCCTGGTGGCACAGTGGTTGAGAGTCTGCCTGCCAATGCAGGGGACACGGGTTCGAGCCCTGGTCTGGGAGGATCCCACATGCCGTGGAGCGACTAGGCCCGTGAGCCACAATTACTGAGCCTCCGTGTCTGGAGCCTGTGCTCCACAACAGGAGAGGCCGCGACGGTGAGAGGCCCGCGCACCGCGATGAAGAGTGGCCCCCGCTCGCCGCAACTGGGGAGAGCCCTCGCACAGAAACGAAGACCCAACACAGCCAAAAATAAATTAATTAATTAAAAAAAAAATTAAAAAAAAAAAAAAAGGAATAGAGAATATTTTTTTTGTGCTTTATTTATTCAGAGAGTAAAATTGTGCTACAGTCAGCTAAATTCTTAGTTGTTCTTAGAATGTGCTCCTTCCTACATTCTACACTGGAAAAATGAACCTTCTTATTCTTTCTTAGAATCATGGACTCTGAAATTGGCAGTTATTAGGATTCCACACACACACAGAGTGATGCTCAATTTGAGGCTCTGAATAGCTACTCGTGTAAGTTGACTTTTCTGTGCATTTGTATGCAGGAGGAACCAGCTCAGGTTGATGTCCTGGGAACCAGTGAGGCTCTCGCTTAAACCCTGAGGGAAGAGAAAAGAGAAGGAGTCTTAGTAACGAATCTCATTCTTATTTCTGAGGGAATAGACAGTGAGGGAAGAGACAGTGAATCCTGTCAAAATTGAGAAAACAGAGAAATCATTCACTCATTCATTCACTTATTCACTCATTCAATTTACTTTTATTTGTGTTCCTTCTATGTTCCAAGCACTGAGTTAGGTCCTGAGAATATAAGAATTAAAAAGAATAGTCCACCTACTATGGGTTGAAAGTGGTATTTTGTTGTTGTAGCTTGTATCATATGTTGTTTCAAAATAGTGTCCAAACTGCAAAGAAAAAGTAGTAGATTAAAAATACAGGAGTCTATAACCAATACTGGGAAATACAGGACACAATGACATGAATTCTAACAGGCTCTGTCATATTTTAGATTGACTATAAGTCTATATGTCATTAGCCTATATCCTACTAATGTTCATATCCTTTGTTGGTTTGTTTGTTTAGGAGATTTAAGGGCAAGATGCAGATAAACAACAAGTCTAGGTAGGCAGGGACCAGGGAAGAAGCTACCCTGAGTCAGAAGACATTATATATATATATATATATACACATATTTCTGTAGATTGATGAAGTTCAAAGAGAAGCAAGAGAAAAAGCATGCTACCCATCCTTTCATTACCTTACAATAATATAATGGTCAACTTGATAGTAAAGTGGGATAGGCATTCCAGCTGAGGACTGTTGCCCTTTCCCAACCACTCAACGAACAGAAGTCTGAGAGATCTCAGCATTGGAAGTTATCAGATTTCTGCCTCTCAAATGGCCATAGGTATTTCCTTTTCTAACAGAAGGAAACAAAGAAGAGAAAGTTCGATTACCTGGGAATGCAAGGGTTTGGGCTGCACGATATTCTTTAGGTCATATCTTTCCTGGTTCCAGTTGCCCATGAGGGTACGGTTCGAATAGGCATCTTCATTAGTGGTGCACCTCCATCCATACTGGAAAAACTTGGACATATCATTCCAATCTGTCCACACTTCAGCATGGCCATCTGCATTAATGAGGCTGCCACAGTGTGGGTTTGTAAGGAAAGAGGTGAGGAACTGTCTCTGGGAAAAGGCAGAAATAGAAAAGCTTGTTGCACAAACCAGAGAGCAGAAAAGGCATCCCTTTCTCTTCCTTCGCCAAGCATAACATAACACCTTCTAAGAATCTAGGCTTTCCTCCCAGTTTAATTGTTGTGGTTCTATTTCTTTCTCTCCAAGTTCCTGAATCCTTTGGCCTGCCCTCTCAATCAGCAGTAGTAGGTGACTATATAGATTAAATGTCCCCCCCGCAAAAGACAGGAGAACTTCAGTACCCCCAATACTATATGGAGAACTAGAAAATGTTCTGGTAATTTTGAGATGTAGGAATTTAAGGACTAAGAGTATTGCTATCGTCAAAGAGAACAGGGAGAAATGAGAGTTGGATAACTAGATAATACAATAAATGATCAATAAATGATAGTTTCCTTCCTTCTGGGCCCAGATCAAATGCCACTTCTCAGGATGTGGCATTCCCTTTTCATGATGCCTTCCCTCAAGTTAACTTCTCTTTCACTTATCTCACACAGAACTTTATGTTCACATCTTTATATATTTATAACTTTATACCATATGTTAGAGTTCTTCAAGGAAGTGTGGAATCTCCTACACTGATCCCTTGAGGACACGATCTGTGTCTTTTTCATTACCATATCCTCTCCTTCTGTCTACCCTCCTAATCAACAGTACTTTGCACATACCAGATGACAAATGTCTGAATTTCAATTTTTTGTAAGTAATCAGAAGCCTAACCATGTTTACTTTTGGTTAAAAGATGAGTCTGGTCCCTTGGCTTAGGAGCAAGACAATACCTTCCCTGAAGCTGAGTAATTTGAAGTCGAGGAGCTTGTGTTGTTTGAAGATTTTATAGTAGAGTGACAGAAAACCTTACTCTGCCGTTCCATGTTCTTTAAAGGAAGAGATGTTACCAAACCTGGCCCTCCCAGTTCTCCAAGCAAAGAAAGAATATAGATCACCCAGATCACCAGATGGCCATGATTTGGGAGTCACCACCCACCCACCTTTCCACAGGTAGAGACAAAGCCAACACTGTAGGTTTAAAGGTAACTGCCCTCACACCATGTGCCTTTGTGAAGATAGATGCACACACTGATGTCAACAAACAGCATGATGACTAAAGAGTAGCTGGTCCTACGAAGTCCAACAGGCCGAGTACTCAGACTGCAAACCAAGATGACACCGTCCCTGGGGCTGTAAGGACAGACATCACCACCCACTCAGTTGTCCAAGCCTGAAACCTGGGGCTTACCTTAGACTCTGATTTCTCTTTCAACTCCCTACATCCATTCTCAATCACTAGGTCTTGTTGATTTATGAATCAGTCCACTACCCTCCATCTCCACTGCCAAGTTCCAATTCAGATCACTATCGGCCTTAGTTTCCATTACTGCAGTAGCCTTCTCTCTGACCGCCTTGCCATCAGCCTTTTCCTCCTCCTATCATTTCTCCATAGGAAAGTAGAATTTTTGAAAACGAAAATCTAATTGTGTCATCTTCCTATGTAAAATCTTTCACTGGCTGGCCACTGTTTTCAGAGCAAGGTTCAAGGTTGTTAAAATGTCTATATGACCTGGTCCCTGCTTAACTTTTCCGTCTCATCTGTTACCCACTCTCCCTCAAAGTACATTTCAGCCAAACTCAGCTGTTGTGTTTTTCCATCATGCTTTTGCGTATATTGTTCCTTCTGCCTCTTCACTCCTCTTGACTCAGGTAAGGTGTACTTTCCTCCCTTTAGCTTTCAACCCAGGTGCACTTCATCCAGGGAATCTTTCCACTTCACCCCCGGACTTGGTAAGGTTCCCCTCTGTGTGCTCCCACAGCACCCTGAATTACTCCATGCATAGCACTGCACCCCACTAAATCAGAACTGCCTCTTTTGCTGTGCATCTTCCACCAGACTACAAGCTCGGTGAAATCACAGGCCACATCTTGTTCCTCCATATATCTAACCGCTCTCACAGGCCTGACCCATAACGGACACTCAACATTTCTTGAATGAATAAAAGGTAGGAAATAGAAGCACCTGGAGAAATTCCGAACAGCAGTAACAATGGGTTGCAGTCATTTCGGATGAGATGAAGGCTGTGAGAAAATCCTCTGGGTCAGGATGCAGGACACAGCCCAACCTCTTCTTGGCCTCAGCCCGGCCCTGCTTCCTTCACTCAGAACTCGCCTCACCTTCGACCTGTCCCTCAGCACTAGTGACTGCTTGTGACCTCATGTAGGTGTGACGAAGTCGCTCAGGGCTCAAAGGCATCTATTTTAACACTTCCGATAGGGTGAGGGAGTGAGGGGACGGGGTGGTCGGTGTATCGCTTTTGCACTCATGGCTATTTTCCTCCTCGGACGTCGCTGCACCACACTGTCAAGACAACCGGGCGCTCTGGAGCGTCATCAACCAGCGACGGGCGAAGAGGTGGGGCCGCAAGAAACCGGCGAAGGAAGTGACGTAAAAAAGGAGCGCCTCCGAGAACGCGAGCTGGGAGCACGTCGAGGCCATGGCCCCTCGGCGCCTCCTGTTGGTTGGGGAGGGGAATTTCTCCTTCGCTGCCGCTCTGAGCGAGAACCTGGATCCGAGCACCAGTATAACTGCCACCTGCCTCCATCGCCCGGCCGACTTGGCCCGGGATCCGCTGGCCCGGGAGAATCTGCGGCGCCTGCGCGAGCGAGGTAGCGAGGCCCACCCCTCCGTGAAGCCCCGCCCAGCTGTGGCACCGCCCAAAGTGGAAAGGGTGGGCACGCGGGGATTCAAGGAATCTGGGGGTTGCTCTTGGTCTTTACATGGACATTTACAGAGAGCCTGCTGTGTGCCTAGACCTGGGTTGTTTTGCACGGTTCAAGTTAGGGAGGGGTTTTCTCTCGTTCCAGGTCTTAAGACATCCTTCTGTCTATATTTCGTTCCAGGTACCGAGGTACGCTTTGGTGTGGACTGCACCCAGCTGGTAGATGCCTTTGAACTGCAAGACAGAGAGTTTGATCGAATTTATTTTAACTTTCCGCACTGTGGACGCAAAGCTGGAGTAGCTAAGAACAGGGAACTGCTTGCCAAGTTTTTCCAGAGGTGAGCACTCACAAGTGAAATGTTTAAGATGTACATTACATAGTTACTGCACTCAAACATGTTAGTCTGGGAAATATGGCGTATAAGAGAATATAATGCTCCAAAGGAACCCACACTCTAGTTGGAAAGGCAGACATTTAACCCTAAATGCTAAATAAAAGTACTAATAATGTACTGTCGGGCTGGCAAAGGGAGGATCATCTATTTTTGAAAATGCAAAATGATGGTAGTATAGTCTAATTAAGGAGCCAGACTGCCTGCATTCAAATTCCCACCCACCACTTAATAGTTTTGTGATTTTTGTGATTAAGTTTACTTGATCCTTACCTGCTTTTGCTTCCTCATCCATAAACTGAAGATATTAACAGTAACTACCTCATAAAATTATTGTGAACGCAAAACAGTGCTTTATACTATTATATCATAACACATGATACTAATGGAGGTCTCTTTGGCTCATAGTTGTCATGAAACTTTTCACAGAGGCAGTATTTTAAGTTAGCAGGCAGGAGGGGAGTGAAAAAAACAACTTTCTAAGTGGGGAAGAACAGCCTGATCGCTGAATCACATATAAGAACTTTACAGACATTGACTTTTCAATGAGATATAGATGAACAATACAAAAACAACACTGGATAACTCTGTGGTCAGCCACTAGTATCAGTTATGAGTTGAACATTGAATTTAAATTCTTGTTTACTTCCAGCTACTATTTTTGCATGTTTGAAGTCTAATAGACCTTTGCAAATAGATATGATTGGATTTTAATTATTTCACAGCCAAACCATATATATACAGCTAACTCCTATGGTAACTTCTACTTGTTTCTGATAAACGGCTGGTGTTTCCCTACCCTCGTTAGCTGTGCAGATGTTCTTGCAGAGGAAGGAGAAGTCCATGTGGCATTGTGTAGAGGACAAGGTGGGACTCCTGCTGATAAGCCCATGAGAGAATGGCACAACAGTTGGCAAGTGGTTGCTATGGCAGCTCTGGGGGGATTTATTTTAAGTCATGTGCATCCCTTCAGCTGTGAGGCTGTGCCGGGGTACAAGTGCACTGGATATAGGTAAGTAATAACAGAGTTCTAAGCCTTTTCCACCTCTCTCACTAATGATAAAAAAATCTCAGAGACAAACTTTTTCCCTGTCTATTTCTTGATTCAGTCTCTAGAAATACTTGCTTTCTTTAATAATGACAGACTTAATAATTGCTGTCTATTTTGCCAGGAGTCAAGATAAGTCCTTTCATGTAGAAGGTGCTTTGAACCATATCTTTACCCGGAGCTTACCCTATGAAGGTTTGCAACCAGGAATTTCCAGGATCAAACTGGGTGACCAGTGGTTTTCTTTTCTAGAACCAGAAGTACTTGTAGGAAAGCTGAACAGGTAACCTGATTTTACCAGAAATCACTTCTATCTCTAGTTGTATCCTGATTGGCTTGATAATCAGGCAACCATACATTGAATGGATGCCACATTAATTGTTAATGATGTCATGCTGTGAATACTTGTCAGTCTGGCCTGCACAAGCCTCTTTAGAATTAAAAATTGTCATATTTTCTGCAAATATCATATGATATCACTTATATGTGGAATCAGAAAAAAAGGGTGCAAATGAACTTATTTACAAAACAGAAATAGAGTTACAGATGTAGAAAACAAACTTATGGTTACCAGGGGATAAGGTGGGGTGATAAATTGGGAGATTGGGATTGACATATACACCCTACTATATATAAAATAGATAACTAATAAGGACCTACTGTATAGCACAAGGAACTCTACTCAATACTCTGTAATGGCCTATATGGGAAAAGAATCTAAAAAAGAGTGGATATATGTATATGTATAACTGATTCACTTTGCTGTACACCTGAAACTAATACAACATTTTAAATCAACTATACTCTATTAAAATTTTTTTTTAAATTGTCATATTTTCTGTTATATTGTAGGCTCTGAGAGTTCTGAAACACACGATATCTCTCTTTATGGTAGATGATTTCTTTGTTTCCTTTCTAGATCAACTTAAGGATAATTCTTTTCTATACAGCTATTTGTGCTTTTAATTCTAGCTACGTTATAATTATTAATAATTTTAAGTTTAAAAAGTTATTTTTGTTTGTGTTTAAACAGGGGTTTCCTAGAAGCACCTTCATATCATCCTATCAAAACCATAAATGAGAAACTCATTGCTGAATTGGGGAAAGCTTTCCCTCTAAAAAGGCTGAAGTGTTCTTCCCCTTTGCTGCCACAGGGAGACACCAGTGTTCTCACTTCCTGCCACTGTGACATCCTATCATCTGCCTTTTGGATTAGTCTCCGTGAAGATAACTCACATTTTGAGTCCCTGACTGGTGGGACAACACAAGACATGGAGGACTTTCTAGTGTCATTTTCAGAACTCAGCCTTCCCAAGAACCCTAGAAGAGACAGTAAGGAAGAAGCTCAGGAAGGAATGTATGGCCAGGCCAAGGTCTGCCTTAGACCTTCTCTTCTAGTTCATGTTCAGGCTCTAATCCAAGCACCAGACTTCCTCCCAGGTTCTCTGTACATCCTCAGTGGACCTGTCTTTCAGAAGTGCCGCATCTCACCTTTCACAATGCCAGCATTTCATGAGACTTTGTTTATCCTTGGATTTAATAAAAATCTGAAGGATGGCTGTCTTCAGTCACTACTGGATCATCTGAAGGGCGTTCTAGATAGCCTTCTGACCCAGACATTGCTCAAGGGCTCTAAGCTGGGCAGTTCAGTGGAATTTGTCTTTCAACCACGTGGGGAAGATTATATGATTACTGTGAAGTCTCAAAATTTTGGCCCAGATTGTGTTAAGGATTTGATTATTGGGTCTGTTACCACATCTGCTACAAGCATCATACACAAAGACCAGTGTTTTGTGTGTGTATCTATGAACTTGGACCTATTAGCCATGCTTGTCTGGGGTATCTCTGATTGGAGGATGTTGTGGACCTTTGATAAACGTTTCCTGAAGAATTTTGCCCCTGGGAAAATAGAACCCTTTAAAAGCTATTCCCTATATCCTCCATACTATGTGCATGATATTAGTTTTTGGTTAGATACAAAGAAAAGATTTGATGAAGTAGAGTTTCACACTGTGGCCCGAGCAGTGTCGCAGGACACTGTCATATCCATACAATTCCTTAGTCGTTTTCAGCATCCAAAGACGGAACAGGTCAGCCTCTGCTATAGATTGACCTACCAGACCTGTGACAAGGCCCTCACCCAGCAGCAGGTAGCATCAATGCAGTCCCAGCTAAGGAAGGAGATTCAACAACGACTACACGTGACACCTCGGTAGTTTAGTAAATTCATCTCTACATAGTGATCCTCATGGGTGTGGATGAAAAAGACCAATTGGTAACCGGTAGTTCTTTCTAGACTTTTTTTTTTTTTTTTAATCTTTTACTTTGTGACTATAGCTACTGATGGTTGACTTTAAAGATACCTGTGACTCGATCACTTAAAATTTACAGACTATAATGTGAGTGGTGACCTTTGGAGTTGTGCAATATTTTGTTCATGAGTAATGACTAGGAAAACAAACAAAACAGCATCTTATACACTAGATGCTGTAATGCTGAAGCAGTAGAATTTGAGTGTCTCATCAAATATATTTATAAATATATTTTCCAAATTGTCAATTCCTCTTTCCTTAACTCTTATCATATCTCTCTAAATCAGCTGAGAGTAGTTTTTAGAGTCAGACAGACCAGCATTTATTACCTTGGGTAAGTTGCAAGTGTTCCGTATTATTGGTATCATCATCATGTTTATTCTGTGGTTGACTGCTGTTAAAAGTCATGGAACTAAGTAAGTGTCACACTTAGAGTTCACACCTGGGTCTGTCTGACTCTAAAGCCCCTGTTCTTTCTGCCACTTTCTGTTACTTTACGTCTCCTTCCATAGTTTTTTCAACAGTAATCTCTGAACTGTGATTAACTCTACACTTTTCCCCTCTAGATTTTGGGACTTCCTGTTGTAAGCATCGCTAAGGGACATTGGGAGATTGGCTCAGCCCAGGACTCTGCAGAATGGGGTGCTATAATATGCATTAATGGATGTTCCTGTTAATTAATGGTTAGGCTCCACCGACTGGAGCTATATTGTAAACTCTGTGACGGAAATAACTGATTAATTTCTTAAAAAAAATTTTTTTTAATTGAAGTATAGTTGATTTAATATGTTGTCTATTTATTCTTGCATTTGGAGAAGAGCATGTGGAAAGGCAAGAATTGAAGCAAAGAAACAAATTAGGAGGTTATTATAATAATGCAACCAAGATATGATGGTGACCTGGACCAGGGTGGTAAAAAGTGTTTGGACTGGGTAATAATTAGAAGGACTTACTGATGATTTAAATATATGTGCATGCATGAATGTTTTGGAGTTAGAGAAATAGAGGAATCAAACAGAATCCCTAGGTTTTTGATCCAAGCAACTGGGAGAACAGAAGTGTTTTTAATCAGAATAGGAAAACTAGCATGGGAGTAAGTTTGGGGAGTGAAGAATCAAGGGATCTCTTATGGACATATGTATTGCTTAGCTCTCCACATAGACTTAAAGCTAGTCGAGGGCAGGTAATGTGATTTATAGCTTTCTTCCATCCCCAGTAGTGCCTGGTACATGTGAAACCAAGCAGACCCTGCAGGGCCTTCCTGGGGACAGATTCCCCCACCCTCTCCGAGTCTCCCGCCTCTTGTTTGCAGAAAAGCTTTAGCCTCCTAGGCCTTCCCTGAACTCTAAAGAGTAGTTTTTTGTTTCGTTTTTCTGTTTTGGCCGCGCGGCCTGCGGGATCTTAATTCCCTGACCAGGGATCGAACCTGCGTCCCCTGCAATAGAAGCGCAGAGTCTTAACAACTGTACCACTAGGGAAGTCCACCAAAGAGCAGATTTAATCTGAGAAATGAGAAAATGCAGAAACAAAGGAAAACAGTCATGTAAGACAAAATAATGATAGTTTAGCCATAAAAAAGTCAAGTACCTTTAGTTCCTCCTCAAGGGCCATAGATAATATTCTGAGCCATATCCTTGTATGTTTTATTGATACTAAACCCCCACCAGGTGGAAGAAGTTAATTGCATGCTGATCACCAGCACAAAGACCGCAGGAGGTTGATGCTGTTGACCCCTCAAATACCAACCTGTTACCTCATCACCAACCAATCAAGGATGTCCATGAGCTGATCATGCACACCTCAACTCTTTCCCTCACCTTGCCTTTAAAAAACCTTCCCTGAAAGCTTCAGGGAGTTTAGGTCTTTGGAGCATAAGCTGCCTCTTCTCCTGCAATAGACACTGTACTTTGCTTCAACACAACCTGGTGTCAGTACATTGGCTTGTCTGTGTGTAGGCGAGGAGACCCAATTTTGGTTTGTCATCACTTGGATGAAGTATCATTTGAGCTGGAGCTTAAAACAAGGGCAGGGTTGTGATGGAAGGATTGTTAGGCAAGGAGGGCATGCATTCCAGGCAGAGGGCATACATGAGCAGAGGTAGAGATATGGGAGCATTTGGGGTACTTTACAGGCTAGCTGGAACATAAAATGTGTATAGGAAAGTAGTGGGAGATAAGATTAGAAAAGTAGGTTGGGGCTGTAGTATTTTTGAAAATTAATTGGACAGTATTGCACCGGATCAATCTGAGATGGGAGATCCCTGTAAGGATGCTACTGTAGTAGACTTGGGTAGAGTCAGGGAGGGGGCTGCACTAGAGTGAAATGAAAAGGAGGTGGCTGTATGACATATAGTTACACTGAGATGTCTGAATTTGGCAACTAGTGATTCCATGTGGGAATTGAGCAATAGGACCAATCTCCATTGTTAATACTCAGGAATTTTCAGTATGAAGTCATAACTTGGGACCCTGTCAAGTTTAGCACTCCCTCTATAACCTTGTTTTACTTACTGGTACAGAGCTTCACAGGGTGGGATAGAGCTCTGTGATTGGGGGAGTAGGCAGAGTGTCAGGAACAGATGAATGACCTCTGAGAGTCACAGGCATGGTATCATCAAAGTGCCCATGCAAAAATGCCTGTGTGAAATCAAGAGCTTTCTCCTGATCTCCTGGTTGGAAGAGCATGGATTTTGTACTAAGACCTGGGTTGGAACATGGCTCCATCACTTCCTAGCTATGCAACCTTGGACCTCAGTCTCCTTTTTGATAAAACAAGGTTGTTGTATTATATTTTAAAAGGATAAAATATATTAAATGCTTACCATAATGCTGTAGTAGCAATGGCAGTGACTGGCGTCTGGTTGAATTTGCTGCACAGAGTTTCTTCAGTCTTTCACTTTTCTCCTCATTCTGTATTCTGCCATTATGGCTTCATCTCTCTGAAGCAGTTAATTAGCTACAGGCTGTCCCTATCACTTGCCAAAATATAAAGGACAAGGTGCCAGTGATCTTTAAAGAACTTCCTCTTTTGTAGGCGGCTGTGCTATGATTTTTAACTGAATATCTGCGTACTGGGTGGAATTAATTACTCCCTATTTGTGTTTTCTTTTAAACAGGGATGCTGAAGGACAGTATTTGTAGGAGAGTGGAGAATGCTGAGAAGTGAAGGCAGAGAGAGTTAGAGGGAGGGAGGCATGCCTAGAGTTACAAGTATGTGGAAGGGATAGCTACAACGGCCAAAGTAAAGTCTCAGGTCGCATTTCTTTTCTACCCAGGGATTTGCCCCAATTAGCCCAGAGCACTATAATTTAGTCGTGTCTGCGCATGTCGAAGTCTTTTGTCCCTCGGCGGACACCGTTGCCAGCCAAAGGCTATGTCTCCGCGCTCGTCGCCTTCGTAGGGCGCCGAGTTCTACCTTTTTTCCCACTCTTGCCATGGCAAGCCGAGGAGCCCGGCAGCGCCTGAAGGGAAGCGGGGGCAGCGGCGGGGACACGGCCTTGGCCGCCGACAAGCTGCGGGAACTGCTGTGCAGCCGGGAGGCGGGCAGCGCAGAGCCCCGGCCCGAGTAGGTGTGCGGGCGCGGCGGGGGCGTGGCCGGGCGGCGGGCGGCGCGGGGCTGCGGGGGGAGGATCTCGCCCGGGCGGTGCGGTGCTGCGCCCGGCCCGGCCTTACCGCCGGGAGGGCCCGCAGCCTCTTCAGCCTGCTCTTTCTGCTCTTCCAGGGCGGGTGGACGCTGGGTCTTCACCCACCTTAGATTAGATCCCCCAGCTCGGGTACCGTGTTGCTAGTGGAGAAAGCCTGCAGGTCTGTGCGGCTTCCGGCCCAGGCCCAGGGTGGGCTGGCGTCTGTGTGGCCGAGCCGCCGTGGGGGACGTAGGCGAGAGCAGAGAGTACCTTTTCCGGCTGTCTCTCCCAGCTTCCTTCAGTCCCCGCAGAGTCCCGACCCTTTACTCTTCTGTGTGGGCCCCACCACCTTGCACACCAGCAAACACCTCTCTTTTCAAGCCGGAGGGGCTGCAGGTTAAGCCTGCGCTGGGGAGCTGTCAGCATATGGAATTGGAAAAGGTGATGTCCACTGCACAAGTTAGCCTCTGGGCATTTGAACAGATGGGGAAATGAATAAAGCCATGGAAAGTAATGACCTTGTTAGGAGAATAAAGAAAAGGCGAATAAGAGCTTGTGGCCTGTAAGTGAGCGATTTGTTGGTTTGGGGTATGCGGAGTGTCATAGATGCAAAGAACTAAAGTGCATGAATTAGCTTATACCTTAAAAGCAGGAAGTAATGACTAACGTTGATTAAGGTCTTAATTCGTTCCTTATTTATTCTACTCAGGACAATTAATGGTTCACCCTTTTAGGTGACTAACTCATGTGCTTTGGTGTCTCTTGACCTGTTGTCCTTTCTGTCTAGTTTTAGCCCTTCTAGTTAGCAGGTCCTCTCTGACACACACTTTTTTTGCTTCTGAGCAGGTTATCTGGGAACAAAGCAGGACAAGTCTGGGCACCTGAAGGATCTACTGCTTTCAAGTGTCTGCTCTCAGCAAGGTTATGTGCTGCTCTCCTGAGCAACATTTCTGACTGTGATGAAACATTCAACTACTGGGAACCAGTAGGTGATTTCTTTAGTTTTCTTTTTTTGTTCTTGATTTCACTGCTTGGAACCTTGTTATTAAATCGAGATACAAATGATATACAAGTGTGACTATTAGTAAAATAACCATATTTTCATTTCTGTATTCTAAGCTGATGATTTACCTACTATTGAAGGATATAGGAATTTGCTGTTATACAAAAAAGGTGTAATTTGTAATTTTCTTAAAAAATTTTTTAAGTCAAAATAATACTTTGAGGTAGTTTAAAAATATTAAATGTAAAAGAAAAGCAGAAACTCCCTGTTCCACTTCTCATGGCCAAATCCTTGTCCCCAGAGGCAACCACTTTCTTTAAACTTTTTTGGTTTTTTTCTTCTGATGTTTACTAAAATAAACAATGTTGCTACATACTATGCTTATATTGCTGTTTCTTGATTTATACTTTTATAAGTCTGTTGGACTCCCTGTTATAGGAAATGCAGAGGTGAAATTTTCTGATCACATTTTGCATAAAAAAATAAGGAATGCTTAGGGTAGGTAGTTTAAGGAAAATACGAGATTTAGAGTTTTCCTGTTTTGGTTAATGAGTATTTTTAAAAAAATAAATAGAGGGTAAAATTCAAGCTTTCAGTGTTGGGCAAACAATAATCTTGTAGGATTTATAATGTCTTAATATTTTTCAGTATTGGGTCATTTTGATTCTTATCCATTAGTTGCAAATCTTATTGAGAATTTCAGCATTTTTGTGTACCTTTGTCTCGTTAATACTTTTGCTTAGAAACTTCGCCTGCATCCTCTTAACAAGGATTTTTGGCCAATATAACCCTGAATCCATCCGTTTTGTACTTTCAGACACACTACCTCATCTATGGGAAGGGGTTTCAGACTTGGGAATATTCCCCAGCTTATGCCATTCGCTCCTATGCTTACCTGTTGCTTCACGCCTGGCCAGCTGCATTTCATGCAAGAATTTTACAAACTAATAAGGTAAGGGCAGGCCAACCTGGAAGCAATCACAACTGATCAAGAGGTGGGCGAGTCTCTGGAACAGTTTTGTGAAAAGGACCAAATATATTCGTAGTTAGGAGGGGATTTTTTTAAAGAAGAATCACTTACTCATTCATTATTCAACAAATATTAATGGAGCAACTTTTATTTGGTAGACACTTTGTTAAATGCTGTGGGTGTAACAATGACCAAATCCCTGCCCTCATGGAATTTATAGTTTAGTGGAGAAGATGAACATGGAACAAGTAATTATAAATACAGTGGGTCATGGAGGAAAAGTAGAATGTGCAGTGGGTTAGCATATTAGGGAGAGCTTAATTTAAACAGAATACTGAAGGATAATTAGGAGTTAACTGAGACCTAACCTGATTACCTTTCAGAAATTTGACTATGATGTGTCTTAGCATGGATTTCTTTGGGTTTATCCTGTTTGGAGTTTACTCAGCTTCTTGAATCTTTTCAAGAAGAAAAGATTTATCTTTGCATAAAGAAAAATCTTTATGTCTTTTCCCAAATTTGGGAAGATTTTAGCTGTTATTTTTTTTTAGTGCTTTTTCAGTCCTGCCCTGTTTCTCCTCTCCTGAGCCTCCAATGATGTGAATGTTAGATATTTTATTACAGTCCCATGGGTCCCTGAAGCGCTCTTCACTTTTTTCCAGTCTGTTTTCTCTGTGTTCAGATTGAAAAATTTCTGTCGTCTTTTTTCCAGTTCATTGATGCTTTCCTCTGTCTCCTTCATTCTGCTGTTGAGCCTACCCATTGAGCTTTTATTTTGGTTATTGTATTTTTTCAGTTCTAAAATTTCCCTTTGGTTTTTCTTTTTATCTTCTATTTCTTTACTGAGACTTTCTATTTTTTCATTTGTTTCAAGCGTGTTCTTAATTGCTTATTGAAGCATTTTTACAATGGCTCCTTTAAAACTTTGTCAGATAATTCTGATATCTCATCTCAGTTTTGGTATCTATTAATTGCCTTTTTTCCTTCAGTTTGAGATCTTCCTGGTTGACAAGTAATTTTTAGTTGAAACTTGGACATTTTGGGTATTACAGTATGAGACTCTGGATCTTATTCATGGGCCCAGCCTGCTTCCTCTGCACTATTCTGCTTCTCTTTTAGCTGGCTTCTTTTGATACCACTGCAGCTGGAAAAAGGAGAGGGTTCTCCACCTTGTTACTGCCAATTGGGGCTAGAAGTCCAGGTTCCCAACTAGGCCTCCACTGATACCACCCTAGTGGTCAGGGTAGAGGTACCTCATTACTGCTAGGTTTGGGGGAGGTGGAAGTCCAGGCTCTCCAAGTGGTCTCAGAGGAAAGATATATAGGATGGGGGACTTAGTAGAGAAACAACAATATGCAATGCTGAAGGTTTTCATTTCCATTTGGATATCCACTGTCACTTCAAATTTGGCATATTCAACCCAGAATCCTACCTCTTACATCAGTGATACAAACAGCAAGCAAAACAGGAATGAAGATATCTGTTCTCTTGTTCTTTCTTCCAATTTTCTCCTTTTTAGGTTCTGCCAGTGGGAGCCACAGGGCAAGGGGGGGTTGTAGCTTATAGGGTCCCAGCCCCATCATCATAATTAGAGTAGAAAAGGGTGGATTGTTGCTGAGAGACAATATGGTAATAATTGGCACCCCTAGTGATGGTTACCTTTACAACTTGCTACCCTAAACAAGAACAGTTTTGTTTTGTCTCCCTGTGGATTGAGGTGTGAAATTCTCTGAATTATACACTCAGGAGTGGGATCCTGTACATAGATCCATGGGCTACTTAATTTCATGGAGCACTGCCAGATTGCTCTCGAGAATGGCTATTCAACTTTGTACTCCCTGCAACAATGTTTGGGGTTTCAGCTTCCTAACATCTGAGCACTTGGTATTTCTGACTTTCTAATTTTTGCCCTTCTCATGTATATGAGATGCTTCTCATTTTAATTACATTTCTCTGACAACTAGTAAGGTGGAGAATTTCTTCATATATTTATTGGTCATTCATATTTCCTTTTCTGTGAATTACCTATTTACATCCTTTGCCTGTTTTTCAGTTGGGTTTTCTGGTTTTCTCTTGTGATTTGTAGAAGTTCTCAATAGTAACCCCTTGTACGTTTTAGATACTGGAAATCCTTTCTCTTAGGCTGTCACCTGTCTACTAACTTTGTCTGTGGTCCTTTGTTGAACAGAAATCCTTAATTTTGATAGAGTCAAACCAACTAGTTTTTCACTTATGGTTGGTGGGTTTTGGGTCTTTCTAAAAGAAATCCTTCACCACAGGTCACGAAGATATTCTTATGTATTTTTCCCTAGTAACTTTATTATTTTATCTTTCACATACAAGGCTGTAGTCCATTTGAATTTTATTTTTTATAAATTGTGGAAAGATCCAGCTTTATTTTTTCCTATATGGTGAACTGGATTTCCCAGCACCATCTGCTAAATAATTCATCCTTTTCCTTCTGATTTGTAATACCATCTCTATCATATATCTCATTCCCATGTATGTTTCTGGCCTTTTTAATTCTGTGTCATTGGTCAGTTTGTCAGAGAGTACCATATTGCTTCTATTATTATGGCTTTGTAGTATGTGTTAATATTTGGCTGATGAATTTCTCACTGTATCCATTTTAAAAATTGTATTTTATTTTTAATTTTTTTATTTTTAAATTTTTTTATATTTATGTATTTATTTATTTATTTGGCTGCACTGGGTCTTAGTTGCTGCCCATGGGATCTTTAGTTGCAGCATTCGAACTCTTAGTTGCAGCATGTGGGATCTAGTTCCCTGACCAGGGATTGAACCCAGTCCCCCTGCATTGGGAACGCGGAGTCTTTTAATCGCTGGACTGCCAGGGAAGCCCTTAAAATTGTATTTTAAAAATCATTTTAGGGACTTGCCTAGTAGCGCAGTGGTTAAGAATCCACCTGCCAACGCAGGGGACACGGGTTCGAGCCCTGGTGCGGGAAGATCCCACATGCCGCGGAGCAACTAAGCCCATGCGACACAATTACTGAGCCTGTGCTCTAGAGCTCGCGAGCCACAACTACTGAGCTCACGTGCCACAACTGCTGAAGCCTGCGCTCCTAGAGCCTGTGCTCCACAACAAGATGAAGCCACCGCAATGAGAGGCCTGCGCACCGCAGCGAGGAGTAGCCTAGCCTCCACTCGCTGCAACTAGAGAAAGCCTGCGCGCAGCAACGAAGACCCAACGCAGCCAAAATAAATAAATAAATAAATCAATAAATAAAATAAATTAATTAAAAAAAATCATTTTAGAATCAATTTGCCCCTCTCCCAAATTCTGGTAGGTATTGATTGGAGTTGCATTGAATTTATGTATTAATATGAGAATCAATATTTTTAGAGTGTTGAGTCATTCCATCCCTAAAATGATGTATTTATCCATTTAATTAGGTTTTCTGTGTCTTTTAATAAAATTTAAACAATGTATCCATTTTAGGCTTATCCATTCTTTGACTAGGATAATGCCTAGATTCTTTATACTTTTTGTTACTGTTATGAACGGTATCTTATTTTCTGTAATTTTTGTAGGAGGTCACTGCAGGTGAGGAACACAATTGTGAGGAACACAGTTGATTTTTGCTTTTTGATCTTGATCGAAATCTCACTGAATTTCCTTATTAGTGTCAATGGTTTGTCAGGTGAATCTCTGGATTCTCTTTCATCTGTGCATGTAGAGTTTAGTTTCTTCTATTCCATTCCTTATATCTCATTTTTTTTGTGTGTCTTTTTGCACTAACCCGACATCCAGTTACTATGTTGAATATTAGTTGCTATGGGAGCATTACTGTCCTGTTCCCAAATACAGTTCTTATATTAACTTGTGTTAATTTTTAACTTTCTAAGTGTGTTTTTGTACTCAACCAGATGAAGAGTCCTTAAGTGTGGATACCTTGTACTAAAATTATCTGTATTCCTAGTAGCATCTAGAGAGTGCTCAAAGTATAGTAGGTTTTCAGTATGGTTTTATTGAATTAATGAATGAACTTGGGCATTTGCTGATCGCTTGATTGAACATAATGATGAAAACTGAAAGTACTTTTAAGTTATATGCAGTAATATTAATCATAGAATATATTTAAATACTGCTTATTTTCAGAGGTATTCATTGCTCTTAAACATACCAGTATACTGTAGTATAAAAGCTATTCGGTACAACTCTTATTATTTTGTTATTTTTATTTGTAAAATTCATGTCAATTCCTAAAATTAATAAAACCACATTACAGACATTTGAAAAATAGGAGGAAAAATATGTACCTAAGTCTCACTAGCCTGATATAGCCACTTTTACCATTTTATTATATTTCTTTCCAGTTTTTTCATATACAGTACTTCTGATTTCCATAGCTGTAACTCTGATGTATAAATGTTATATCATATATTTTCATTTAGTATTTTGTAATATAATTTTATAATAATTACAATCAATTATTATAATTGTCTAAGAAATGCTTGTTGAATAAATGAGTTTTATATCGTAAGAATTTTTCCACTGTCTTTGTAACCGTAAACTTTGATATGTGTATAATAATCCATCAATAGATATAATATAATTTAACCATTTCCCTGTAATTGAACATTTTGTAGTTTATAAAATAGTTTTTACTAAATTAGTAGCGCTGCAATTAGCATTTTTATGAATAGAACTCCTCCCCTCCCATATTTTGAGTTACTTCTGTGGGCCGGAATCAGAGAAGTAGATATACTTCTGTACTTGAATTTAGGGATATGAAAATTTGCATGGTTCTTGATACATATTGCTTTTCAAAAGGATTATACCAATTTATAGTTATTAGTGATAAATGAGAGTGGTTTCATCTTTAAGAGTTTTTCTAACTTGTATCTGTAACTTCTGTTTTCTTGTTCTGGGTTTCTTTCAGATTCTTGTCTTTTACTTTTTACGATGTCTGCTGGCTTTTGTGAGCTGTATATGTGAACTTTACTTTTACAAGTGAGTATAAAAGCTTTGCTTCTAAAAGTGCTATGAGGAAGCCCAATATAGCATAGATTATTACTCTGATAGTAGAAGCAGTGTTTAGAAATAGAAAACATTTTCCTCCTAGCTTCTAATATTATATCTAAAGTGCAATTTCTTGTTTGAAACGAACCATTGGAAGGGAATACTTCTAATTATCACTTTCTTTCCTGAGGTGATAAATGGCATATCTTCATATTATTAACTTTAATTCTGTTAATACATATCTAACTGGTATTTTATTTAGTAGGATTTAGTAGGGCCTTTTTTTTTTTCTTTTTTTTTTTGTTTTGGTCCTAAGAGATAGGATCATGATTTCTTTCTTCTCCCTTTGAGCTTAGCTGATAGGAAATTATTCCCAGTGTGGGACTCACTGCTCTTATTTGCACCCAGTACATTGTCTTTCACCAAGTACCTATTGGTTGAATGATGAATATTAGTGAGAGTATTAAGCATTTAAGTGTTCCAGTAATAAAAATAGCTACCCTTTTTAACATGAAACCTAACAAACATCTTATTTTAATAATGCTTTAAAAGGTATCTGGGCTTAGTAATAATTATTTAAAGTCTTCCCACTGCAAAACAGCCAAAAATATCAGATAAAAAAGTTCTTTGGCCTTGACTCTGGGTAGAATAGAGGAAAAAAAAAGAAATCCAGTGTTGCCTTTGAGGATTGTAATCTTAAATTGGTCTTTATATGAGTTCAGGACTGAATTCAAATCGCCCACATAGTCCCCTAAACCCCAAGTTGAGAATTTATTTTAAATTGTTCTGGGTTGTTAGTGTTCCCAGGCACCTTGCAAAAACAAATGTAAAATTTCTCTAGAGAAATGTATCCTTAATCCAGGTGTCAAAGCATTACCATAGATAAAGTTCTAGTGAACAGGAATTTATAGTAAAAATAAATGACAAAGCACAGAAGGGAACAAAACATCATGAGTGAGAGCCAGCAGAGATAACAAATCAATAGAACGCTGACCTGCAAAACTTCATTTATTAGGAATTACTAAAATAAGAAAATAAAATAATTACATTTAATATTTTTAAAGAAATAAAAGAAGGAATTGAAAACATAAAGAAGAAACAAGAGACTAAACAATCAATGGAGTGAAAAGGAACTTAAAGAATGGGAGAAAATATTTGCAAACCATATATCTGATAAGAGGTTCATTTCCAAAATGTATAAGGAACTCCTGTAACCCAATAGTAAAAAACCTAATAATCTAGCCAACATATATGAAAAGATGACAGTATCACTAATCATCAGGGAAATGCAAATCAAAACCACAGTGAGATCACTTCATATTTGTTAGAATGGCTCTTGCCTAAGGAGGCAAGAATATACAATGGAGAAAAGACAGTCTCTTCAGCAAGTGGTGTTGGGAAACCTGGACAGCCACATGTAAATCAATGAATTTAGAACACTCCCTCACACCATACACAAAAATAAACTCAAAATGGCTTAAAGACTTAAATATAAGACATGACACCATAAAACTCCTAGAAGAGAATATAGGCAAAACATTCTCTGACATAAGTGGTACCAATGTTTTCTTAGGTCAGTCTCCCAAGGCAATAGAAATAAAAGCAAAGATAAACAAATAGGACCTAATCAAACTTACAAGCTTTTGCACAGCAGAGGAAACCATAAACAAAACAAAAAGACAACCTACAGACTGGGGGAAAATATTTGCAAATGATGTGACCAGCAAGGGCTTAATTTCCAAAATACACAAACAGCTCCTACAACTCAATAACAAAAAAACAAAGAACCCAATCAAAAAATGGGCAGAAGCCCTAAACAGACATTTCTCTAAAGAAGACATACAGATGGCCAATAAGCACATGAAAAGATGCTCAACATTGCTAATTATTAGAGAAATGCAAATCAGAACTACAGTGAGGTATCACCTCGCATTGGTCAAGATGGCTATCATCAAAAAGTCTACAAAAAATAAAGGCTGAGAGGGTGTGGAAAAAGGAAACCCTCCTACACTGTTGGTGGGAATGTTAATTGCTGCAGCCACTATGGAGAACAGTATGGAGGGTCCTTAAAAAACTAAAAATAGAATTGTCATATGATCAGCAATCCCACTCCTGGGCATATATTCACAGAAAACTGTAATTCGAAAAGATACATGCACCCCAGTGTTCATTGCAGCACTATTTACAACGGCCGAGACATGGAAGCAACCTAAATGTCCATTGATAGATCAATGGATCAAGAAAATGTGTGTGTGTGTATGTGTGTGTGTGTGTATGTGTGTGTGTGTATATATATACACACACACACACATACACACACACACATACACACACAAAATACAATACTACGCAGCCATAAAAAAGAATGAAATAATACCATTTGCAACATGGACGGATCTAGAGATTATCATACTGAGTGAGGTAGGTCAGAAAGAGAAGGACAAATACCATATGATATCACTTATATGTGGAATCTAAAATATGATACAAATGAACGTATTTACAAAACAGAAACTCACATAGAAAACAGACTCACACAGAAAACAGACTTACATAGAAAAGAAAGTTATGGTTACTAAAGTGGAAAGGGGGTGGGGGAGGGATAAATTAGGAGTTTGGGATTAGCAGATACAAACTAATATATATAAAATAAACAACAAGGTCCTACTGTATAGCACAGGGAAGTATATTCAATATCCTGTAATAAACTGTAATAGAAAAGAATATGAAAAAATATATATATATGTATATATACTTTGAATCACTTTGCTGTACGCCAGAAACTAACAACATTGTAAATCAACTATACTTCAATTAAAAAAACGAAAAAAGAATAGCTCTTGTCTAAAAACAAAGGCAAGTATTAGTGAGGATGTAGAGAAATTGGAACCCTTGCACACTGTTGGTGGGAATGCAAAATGGTACTGCCACTGTGGAAAACAGTATGAGGTTCCTCAGAAAATTAAAAATAGAGCTACCATATGATCCAGCAAACCCACTTCTGGGAATTTATATAAAAGAATTGAAATCAGGATCTCAAAGCAGTATTTGCACTACAATATTCGTTGCAGCATTATTCACAATAGCCAAGATTGGAAACAACCTAAATACCCAGTGAGAGGTGAATGGAGTGGGGGACGTGGTATACAATGGAGTATTATTCAGTCTTAAAAAAGAAGGAAATTCTGCAAATGTGACGACGTGGATGAACCTTGAGGAAATTGTGCTAAGGGAAATAACTGGTCACAGAAGAGCAAATATTGCATGATTCCACTTTCATGAGTTATCTAAAATAGTTGAACTCATGGAAGCAAGGGATAGAATTGTGGCTGCCCAGTTTGGGGGCAGGTGGAAACGGAAAGTTGCTAATCAATGAGTATAAAGTTTCACTTATGTGATGTGAATTAGCTGTGGAGATCTGCTGTACAACATTATGCCTATAGATAACAATACTGTATTTTACTTTTAAAAATCTGTAGAGAAGGTAGATCTTATATTAAGTGTTCTTACCACAATAAAATAAAAAGGATTAAAACGAAAAAAACAAATGAGACTACAAAAATGACCAGGCAGATTTGGAAAAGAACCAAACAGAACTTCTAGAAATGAAAATATAATAATTGATATTGAAAATTCAGTAGATCAAATAACTGATTAGACACTTCTAATAAGTAAACTAGAAGATTGATCTGAAGAAACTACTAAGAATGTAGTACAGAATGACAGAAAGGAAATACGAGAGGTTAAGAAATGTGTGTGGTAGAGTTGAAAGATCTGATATATATCTAATCAGATCTAGGAGAGATAGAATAGGGAGAGGCAGGATTCAGGGAAGTAACAGCTAATAAGATTTTTCCAGAATCAGAGGAGAAAATATGCTAATCCACAGATTCAGGAAGCCTAACATCCTGAGCTGGATAAATAAAAAGGAATTGGTAAGACTGTGTAAAACAAAGGACAAAGAAGATCTTACAAGTTGACAGAGGACTAATATAAAACCTACAAAGGAATGTCAGGCAGTTAGACCAACAAAAGCATTCTCGAAAGCCAGAAGACAAAAAATATGTTCAAAGTTCTGTGAGAAAATGACTGTCATCCTAAAATTATGTACTCAGCTAAACCACCTTTTAAGACCAAGAGTTAAATACTTTTCAGACAAAATATAAAGAAAGATCAAACAAAAGCCAGAATTTACCATTAAGAGATCCTCACTAAAGAACCTTCTAAAGGATGTATTTAGGAAGAAACAAAATTATTTCAGAAAGAAGCCCTGAGATGCAATAAGGAACCTGAGCAAGAAAATAGGTAACACATAGTTATGTCTGAACAGATATTGACTAAATGAAGCAATGATCACCTCTAATAATGTTTTATTTATAGGGTTGAAAAGGCCTGTAAGACAGAAGTAAAAGGAGGTATATAATTGCTTTAGAAACATTGACTTAGATAACCATTTATTAAAACTTTGGTGTATCTCCTAGTCTTTTTTTCTGATAACTGCCATCTATTGAGCAACTCTGTGCCTGGCACTCTTCTGCGCACTTTACCATGCATTGCCCTCACAGAAACCTTATGCAGTAAGTATTATCATTATCTTCATTTAACAGATGAGGAATCTGACAGATTATGTAACTAGATGAGGGTACCACTGCTAGTGAGTGGAAGGGCCAGGATTTTAACCTGTGCCCATCTGAGGCCTGTTATTTTTCCACTATGTCAGGCTGTTTTCCTACTGATATTAGACATAATCTAGCACAGAAAGTATACATTTCCTCTTAGGTAGAGAGCTTCTCTCCTGCTTAAGGAATAAGAATGTTTGGGTTTCTTATGCACATGGAATTGCTAACAGACCTGTTGAGACAGTTCTGTATTTGACTTTAGATCTTCAGTGTTCTCTGTGATGCAGACATGTTTTTGTCCTTTAATTTGAAATTTCCATCCCGAAGGTTTGCTATGCTGATAGTCTTTGCCTTTCCTCTAGGGCTGTGTGCAAGAAGTTTGGGCTGCATGTGAGTCGAATGATGCTAGCCTTCTTGGTTCTCAGCACTGGCATGTTTTGCTCATCATCAGGTAAGTAAAAGAGCAGGTGAGGGCATAAAAGGTTCACTGATATTTCACAGTTGCATCAAGCAGAAGAACTTGTCCAGATGTAGGTGATATTTGTATAACATGTCAGTAATTTACAGTCCTATTATCTACATGATCTTTATTGACCTTTACAGCCATCCTGTGGTTGTAAGGTCAGATAAATATTTATAAGTCAGATAAATATTTTCTCATTTTTGCAGGTAGGGACGCTGAAACTTAGAAAGGTGAAGTGACTTACCGAAAGTCAAAGAATTCATAAGTGGTAGAGCTGTTATTTTCATCAGGTTGCTTTCTATTACATTATTATATTTTTTATCACAGCAGGGCTGAGAAACAGAGTCATCCACTGCCTTTCTTTGCTGTTAGGGGAAGGACAATAATTTTGTTATTTTGCTCAAGGAAGCACTTTATGTCTAAAAACCCTGGTCTTGATGGTTCTATTTTATGCCAATTATTTGCAATGTATTCTATAAAAGTATAAACGTATACTATAAAATACAGTATTCTATAAAATTTTATAGAATAAAGTATTTTATAGAATAAAGTAGGCTTCTGGAAATTTAGAATAAAATTGTTAATGTAGAGTGGTGGCTTTCAAACTGGTGCTGCCATTGAACATTTGTGTTCTATGAGCTGAGCCAAAGTGGCCTGTTGCCAAAAGGTAGCCTGTTTCCAATTTTTCAGAAAAATTAAGTTACTAGATATAATCATCTCAATTTTAATTTTAATTTTTGCTTGTGTGTACCAGAATCTAGTATACACACTAAATATACACAAAAAATAGTATCTAGCACAAAAGTATATATTTACTTTTCACTGACTGTGTCAAAATCCATGTTCTGCAGAGATCTCAGGGCCTCACGCCTGAATAACTTTGAAAGCCACTGTCCTAAATGAGACTATGCTTTGCCCTCTGAGCTGGCAGAGACCTCAGATTCCTCTGCTCCCCTTGGAGCTAGAATCAACAGCTTTGGATGGCATCAGTATTATTTAGCATTTATCTGGGAAGGTTGTCCTTCACGTTTTTTTAGTTACTTTGCTACTCCTAAAATTGCTTCTTATGTGAGGGAGATACCTGAGAGTATTTTTAGTTTTATAATTTCAGCTGAGGATGTTAAGGCACAGATAAGTTAAAGGCATCCTTTGATATGAGCCTCTGAACCCTTTGCTGAGTTTCTCAAATCATACTGCCTGTTCATTGTGGTCCCTGTTGGAGTTGGTATTGATTTTTCTAGTGTTAGGTGAAGACTTAAACAGCAGGGAGAGGCAGATCTGCATTTTTTGTAGAGTTGTTAGAAACATTTTGCTGAAATGTGACTGTTGCAGAGACCCTGAAGGTGGTCAGTCCTCTGCTGTATGCAACAAGAAAGTTACGCTTGATGGAAATAATTAGGGGGACATCTAATGGCCAAACTATCTATGTCAGTGGATGAAGGATGCAAAGCAGTGGTGCCATCGAACATATTTGTTCCTTGAGAAGGCTTCTGAGAATTCCTATGGGGTACAGGTTGCTAATAGGACAGTCTCAGAAGACTATCAGAGGATAAACTTCTTCAGAAACAGATCGTTAGCAATGGCTCTAAATTTCTTGAAGCATACTTCCTGTCTGGAAATATAACCTGGAGGTACTTCTGGGGAACCTGGAATCCTGTAAGTTTTGGGCTTGGGGTACAGGCCAGGAGATAAGTGGCATGGTTGGCATTGTATAATTGGGTGATGTGTTGGTACATAAAAAACAGGAGAGAGAAAATAAGAAAATCATTGAACTTTGGTGTTTTTTTTTTTAAACAAGTATCACTTTACTCCTCATTTCTAATATAGCATTGCTTAAAGTATGTTCCTGGTTATTGACATATTGCAATGCAGCTATATTTTTAATAATTGATAACTCATGAATCTCAATCTCTTGTCCCTTTCCCCCTTGTTTTTTCATTTCTTTTGTCTTGCAGCATTCCTTCCTAGCAGCTTCTGTATGTACACTACATTGATAGCCATGACTGGCTGGTATATGGACAAAACTTCCTTTGCTGTGCTTGGAGTAGCAGCTGGGGCTATCTTAGGCTGGCCATTCAGTGCAGCTCTTGGGTAAGAAACTAACATGATTCATCTTCCATGTATCACTGGGTATATAGTCAATCCTAATGTTAGGTTATCTCCATATTCTTTGGGTAGGACCTAAAGTTATAGGAATTAATTATTCAAAGATTCTGGGAGGTGGAAGAATATTTCTCTTAGTACTTATTGTTACGATTAATTCTAATAAGAAAGTGACTGTTAAGCATCTGCTGTATCCTGGGCACAGCTAAACCCTTTATGAACTTTATTCCTAAACCTACTCTGCAAGACAAATACAATTATTAGTGCTTTTTTTTTTTTTTTGGTGGGTCTTCATTGCGGCATGTGGGCTTTCTCTAGTTGCAGCAAGCGGGGGCTACTCTTTGTTGTGGTGCGCAGGCTTCTCATTGCGGTGGCTTTCTTGTTGCAGAGCATGGGCTCTAGGTGCGTGGGCTGCAGTATATGTAGCATGCGGGCTCAGTAGTTGCGGTGCATGGGCTCTAGGGCATGCGGGCTTCAGTAGTTGCGGTGCATGGGCTCAGTAGTTGTGGTGCGTGGGCTCTAGGGCACGCGGGCTTCAGTAGTTGCAGTGCATGGGCTCAGTAGTTGCAGCGTGTGGGCTCTAGGGCACATGGGCTTCAGTAGTTGTGGTGCGTGGGTTCAGTAGTTGTGCCTCACGGGCTCTAGAGTGCAGGCTCAGTAGTTGTGGCTCACAGGCTTAGTTGCTCCGTGGCATATGAGATCTTCCCGGATCAGGGATGGAACCTGTGTCCCCTGCATTGGCAGGCAGATTCTTAACCACTGCGCCACCAGGGAAGTCTTTAATTATTAGTGCTTTATAAATGAGAAAGTGGACTTTGAGAGGTTTTGAGTAATTTGCCTTTAAGGTTATGTTTGCTTTTGGATGCAGGCCTTCTGACTCTTAACAGCTGATGTTTTTTCCACACTCTACCACCCTGTGCTGTGCATTTTCCCAGTCACCCAGGCTTGTTATCTGAGTTTCCTTTCAGTCCTTCTTCTTTCCTGCCTGCAGCATCTTTTTTTTTTTCCAAGTTCCATAGTATCTCTCATTCCTTTTGTACTTTTTGTTTTCACAACTTCTCTAGTTTGTGCTGCCTTAATTTCTTGCCTGTACCACTAGTTATTTAGAAAAATATGTTAGTTTGTGTTAAGGTTATTATCATAGTAGTATATCTTCATTATTTAAAAAAAGTACCAGATTGTATGAGGTAAAAAGAATTCTTAGTTCTTTTCTCCCCTAACCCAGTCTTCACAGTTAGTCATTGCTGACAGTTTTGTACATATCTTTCCAGAAATTATCCTTACATGAATAAATGCACACATACACATTTATACATACATACTTAAATTCTTAAAACAAACAGAATTATCCTATACATATGTATATCTTCTGTACATAGATTTATATCGTTCTTTGTATCAGTTGCGTAACATTCCATTATTATATGGCTGTCCATAATTTATTTAACCATTGCTTTATTGGTAGGCATTTGGTTTTCAGTTTTTTTGCTGTTATACCCAATGCTTCAGTGAACATTTTTGTTCACACTTGCGGAAATTTATCTATGGGATAGATTTTTAGAAGGGAGTTACTAAATCAGAATAGGCATTTAAAATTTTCTTAAGTGGATTTTAAAGGCTGGTTTCCCCACCTCCAATCTTATCTTCTTTTCTATTCTGCATATCATTCTCAAATTATTATATTTGTCAAGATTTTGTGTGAGAGCCTCTTCTCTACTTTCTGCTCTCTCTGTCATCTTGATGAGTCCCATATCTTTATATAGTCCAGTCATCTCTTAAGCTTCACTCATATATACCTAGCTGCCTATTGGATATCTCCATTTATATAGCTAAGCATTTACAAAACTGAACTCATTATCTTCCCTCCATATCCTTTACCTATGTGTCCTTTACCTATGTGTCTAGCCCAGTAAATGGTACCACCATCTGTGCTGAGCCAGGACCTGAAAATTATCTGTGACTGTTTTCTCTTTCTCATGTCTTATTAATTGCTTGTACGTCTTGAATATCTTTTGAATCTACTTTTCTTCACCTTGCTCTGTTCTTTTATGTAGGCTCATAAATGATCTTCCCATCTCTAGTCTTGACCCTTATAAATCTGCTCTCCACACTCAAACTAGAGTTATCTCCCTAAAATGCAAATATGATTTTATCACTCTGTTTTGTCTTTGTAATAGCTTCCCCATTGCTTTGTGTCGCAGAGTTGGCATTCTGTAGCCTGTGGGTCACACATCCAGCTGGCCTGTTTTGTACAGCCCAAGAACTAAGAAATTTTTACATTTTTAAAGGGCTGTTAAAAACAACACACACGAATATGCAACAGAGACCATAGGGGGCCTACAAAGCCTAAAATGTTTGCTATTGGATCCTTTAAGTAAAAAGTTTGCCAACCCCTGCTCTATGGGGTCCAAACTTGAATGTGACTCACAAAGCCTTGTTCTTCCCTCCTTTTTACTTCTCCATCCTCCTTTTGTCAGTTTCTCCATTCCTTTTACTCTCTACTGGATTTACATTGAACTTCATGAGTTCCCCAAATACCTCTGAGTTGGCGCATTTTGATGAGTCTGCCTTTAGAGAAATGATTTCAGGATCACAGTTAATCAGTCAGTTAGCAATGTACTATCATTTATTGACTTATCAAAGGAGAAATGCAGGTGCTGTGGAAATGTAACTAGTTGGGGAGAAAAAAATAAAAACACAGAATGTTAATGCAATATTTAGGTAATAGAATGTGGAATTTCAAACCTTAGAAGAGATGTTCACATGACATTGCCAAAGAGAGGATAGAGATGATAGTGCCATATAAACGTAAAGACTTTATGGAGGAGGCAGGAGCATAGCCTGTAATTGACATTGGGTAGATTCTGTGTAAGTAAATAGATTGGTGTGGGTTGGAATTCTTTGTGACCGGAGCACAGGTAAGGCCTCTGACTAGTGTCCTAGATTAGGAAGTCATGGATATGAAGGTGATTGTTCATGCAAGAGGAGTTGAAGCACCCGAGAAAATGAGTATAGAGAGAGAAAAGTAGAACCTTGCTTTTGGGAGCTAGGACCATGGTAGGGCACACGGTGAGGTAGGGAAAAAGAAGCCTAGAAAGGAGCACTAGGGAAACCCCCAGAAAGGAACATCTGAGCCAGGGAGTCTAAAGAGGAAGGAGCAGATGCTTTGTGTCAAGTGCAACAGAAAGACAAAGGGAGATGAAGCTTGTGGAAAGATACGGGGTTTGGCGGACAGGAGATTCCTGGTACCTTAGATCAGTCTTAATAGCTTGATGTTAGGCCTTAAGGAAGAAATAGTGAAGGCAACACACGTATGCTGTTGAGACTTGCTTGAGGAATTTAAGTGAAAGGAAGAAGAACAAATATTACATATTACATTTTGGAGAAATATTACATATTGGAAAGGGATATATCAGAATTGAAGTGAAAGTTGGTAATATTATTTTATTACTAAAATCTTAATAAATCGTGGAAGGGAGAAGTCAGTATTTATTTATTTGGCAGGGTGGGAGTAGGGCAATAGGGTACATTTACTTACAATTAATATATTTTAAACGTCCATTACACATAAATACGTGTAAAATGGAGCTCATTCCGAATACGAATATTTATATTTCTTGTGCAGTGTGGGATGCATCTCACTCTGATGAGTCCTGTGAAGAGATCACATTTTTTATTTTTTGAGAAGACATCCTTTCATGTACCAGCTTTCTTCCCTCACTGTAATTGCTAGAGACATTTTATTCTCAGTTCAGCATGAGGTATGTGTAAATCTGACCTGTTTCAGTTTCTGTTCTAAGTATATAACTCCCCACTTTCTGTTTCTCTGTTAGTTTACCTATTGCCTTTGATTTGCTGGTCATGAAGCACAGATGGAAGAGTTTCTTTCATTGGTCGCTGGTTGCCCTAATGATCTTTCTGGTGAGTTTTCTTTGTATCTTGTTTTGTTCTAAAGTTGTAATGAAAGCAACTTCTGATGTGGATGGAAAAGAGAACATTAGGAATTGATTCTGTTTTTCATTCTGAAGTTTATCCTATTAGCATTGTGAGAATGTTTCCAGAGCAAAACTCTACAATTGCTATATATTGTCTGCTCTATTTTAGGTGCCTGTGGTGGTCATTGACAGCTACTATTACGGGAAGTTGGTGATTGCACCACTCAACATTGTTTTGTATAATGTCTTTACTCCTCATGGACCTGATCTTTATGGTAAGGCCTTATGAAATTAGGGAAGAGTTAGGGGATAGCTTAATTTGCCTCAGCTTTGAAATTTTAATTCAGCTGCCACATTTTATCAAATATAGCCTTTCTTTGCTGGTAATGTTTTCTTATTTAAAAATAAATGACATTTGAACATAACACAGTGATGATATATAGCCACTAAATATTTTTCCTTGATTAATGTGATGTTCAGACCTGGCTTTCTTAGTCCTGCTGCCTCTTATTCTCAGTTTCAGAGCAGTGAGGACTGTTGGGTATGCCTTGGGTTTTGATGCTACTCGTTTAAAATTAAGTTACTTTTTCCTCTTCTCATTAGAAAATCAATATGATAACAAAAATAAGAAAATCATTCATAATCCCATCATCTCCAGATAGCTATTGTTAACACCTTGGAAAATATTCCTCCAGACATTTTCTATACATTTGGTATAACATTTAGAATTACTTTTTCTTTTTTTAATTTGTTTTACTTTAGTATTATGCATTGGGGGAGAAAGTTTAGAAAATCTGTAGACAAAGTGTAGCAAATGAGAGTGAGGTCAGCATGAGAGGGTGGATAGTTTGGCCAGTTTAGGATTAAGAGGGGAGAAAAGGGAATGCCTTTAGTCTGGGGTTGATTCTCCAATTTCCATCCATCTCCACCCCTCCCCTGATGGTTTTTTTTTTCCCAGCCAGCCCTTGAGCCTGTTTTGTTTTTTTTGTTCTTTGTTTTTTTGTCCCCTGAGGGCATTTGAGTTAGTGACCACTACAGAGGGATAAGCTAGAGATCTTTCTAATCAGATCAGCCAAGTCAGTAAACATTTTATGAGACAGTTTCTCTTTAAATAAGTATAGTTTCTTCTGCCTTAATCTTTTGAAGGTCTTAGAGCATTCTGTATATGTGACTGTCTTGGGCTCTGCTATGAAGCAGGTTAATATTATTTCTGTGTCTCTTATCAATTTAACCCACGCCCATCACTTTTCTGTGCCACTTTGCCAATAGAACCAACAGATTGACTGAGGAGAATTAAAGTAAGCATATGAATGAGATTTAATTGGGCCTCCTGGGATTTGGGGAATGTTGTCATTTTAGATGGCGAGTAATAGGTTAAAAATAAACAGTGTTTTGTTCAGTGAATTGAATCCACAAACTGCATAGTTAGAGAATAATTGCTAAGTGAAGGAATTTTAAAAGGCTCTTTTATGTGGCTCCAAAGATCGCTGAGACTATGAGAAAAGGCCCCAATTTTAAGCTTTTGCCTCTAGATGTCTCCCTTTATCTAGGGAGAGTTGCATGTTTTTAATTGCCCATTGTTCTAGTTTACTTGTAAAACTTCAGTTGATTCTACAGGACAATAGAAGGGGGACTGTCCTCCTAGATCCAGATTGCATATTAGAAATTGATTTACATGGAACCTATTGGAAACATAATATACATTATATATAGGTGAATAAATTGTGTTAATTTGAGTTTAATTTTGAAAAGTTGGCTTCTCCACCTTTTAAATGGGTTATTACATATTGGTATTCTGACTGTTTATTTATAAATAAAACTTTGTGTGAGAGTATATGAAAGTTTCATAATTTTTATAGTCCTCTAGATTGATGAGGATTTTACATCTAGAGATAAGCAGGTTGGTAGGGAGAATAGGAAAGAAAGAATAAATTCTGACCTAAGTTTATGTTTCTAGTTTAACAGTGGGTAGGTTTTGGGATCCAGGAGCAGTGGCCAGTCTTTCCCTGGATGTTGGCATCTGCTGTTCATTTCAGCCAGTGTTTTATGGGGAAGAGTCCTTGGGTCTCTGTTCTGCCAACTTTAGTGAACCTGGGTTAGCTTCAGTTCAGATTTTGCTATTTTGGATGTGCAGGAACTGATCACTTTCCTAGTGATAGAAAAAGCTTTGTTGGGACAGAGGGAATTGTCGTACTGGGTATCAACAGGACTGAGTGCGGGGCTGTAGTCAGCCAGACTTTAGGGGGTTGTTCCTTGATGGTAGAATTTTTGTGCTTTTCCCTCATCTTTGACAAATTTTCAGGGGTGTCTGATTTCCATGTTAACTCCATTTTGCTTTAGCAGACTTACAGAGAATGTTTCTTCCATTTTAGGAGTAGGTAGTCTTTGTGTATTCTAGGTCTTCAATAAAGATTTCTCATGAATGAATGAATGAACAAATTCTGGAGTACCCATCAGATTACATAAATGCCCTGATCACTATTATGTCCTAGAACTATTTTGTCTAGACCTGTTGTGGTTTGCTAGGTTGGGATTATCTTGATACAAATTAAGAATAGAGGTAAAAGTAGTACTTTACCATTGTCAGCTAATTTTATTGTAATTGTTGAGTCCATTCAGTAAATATCAAAGACTTATATGCTGTACAGTTGTCAGACAGCCTGTTTTTTGTCATGGAAACTCTTTCACTTGTTTGGCACTTTTTGGCATTATTTTGACTATTTGCTAAGAGTCTCCTACTTAAAGTGCTTTGTTAGCTATGGTAGGCACATAGTTTTTTATCTGAAAATTTAAAATGCATTGTGCTGATAGTTTTTGCATACATCTAGTGTTGTTTCTTACATATAAGAACATAATAAGCCTATAAATACTTCTTGAATGAATGGATAAATGACTTCAGCTAAAGAAACATTGAATCAATTGCTTTTGAGCATTTATCATGTGTCCTCATAGAATTTACTGTCTAATAAGGCTGCAGACACATGAATAGATAATTACAGTCCAATCTGTTATGTGCTACAGTGGAAAGACAGGGAATCAAAGGAGCAAGTTCATCTGGTAGTATCAGGAAAGACTTCTTAGAGGTAGTGATCTTTGAGCTGAGCCTGGAAGGAAGAGAAGGAGTTTGCCAGGTAGGCACCATGCGGGTACATTGTAGAAAAATAGAATTTCAAGTGTAGGGACTGCTGAGACAAAAAGATTGAATATTGAGTTCCTTTTTAAAAACTTAAAGTAGTTTTACAGCATTAGCTGAATTTTAGGTAGGAACTACACAGGCATGAGCAAGATAATTTCAATCTCTCCATTGTGATTGTAATAATGGTCCCCAACTTATGATGGTTCAACTTAGGATTTTTTTTTTTTTGACTTTATGATGGTGCGAAAGCAATACACGTTCAGTAGAAACCATACTTCGAATTTTGAACTTGGATCTTTTTCCAGTAGGCGGTATGATATCTCTCGTGATGCTGGACAGTGGCAGCAAGCCATACCTCCCAGTCAGCCACTCCATCATGAGGGTAAACAATGGAAACTCTTACAGCCATTCTTTACCGGCAACCATTCTGTTTTCACTTTCAGTACAGTAGTCCATGAATTACATGAGACAGTCAACACTGTGTTATTAAATAGGCTTGGTGTTAGGTGATTTTGCCCAACTGTAGGCTAATGTAAGAGTTCTGAGCATGTTTGAGGTAGGCTAGGCTAAGCTATGATGTTCGGTAGGTTAGGTGTATTAAATGCATTTATGACTTACGATATTTTCAGTTTATGATGGGTTTATCAGGACTTAACTCCATCATAAGTCGAGGACGATCTGTAAATATTTATTCTCTCTGTTGTTTCTGGTTTTCAAAGGGACCTTTCTATACTTTCTTGGCCAGATAACATATATTAATGACACATTCCAGACCTGGGCTGACTCTTGACTTTTGAAGCCAGGGGAAAGAAATAGTTTTCACAGCTATTACTTGGACGAGGTAAAGAATACTTGGCATTTAGGAAATTTAGAGTAGTGTAGACATAAAGTTGCAAAGTTGTAGGGAAAACATCTCTATAGGGTCAGAGATCAAGAGGTGAAATTTAGTGTTGCAAAAAGGAAAGTGACTGGTCTTCGCACTGATTTTGCCTCTTTCCCTTGTAACATTTCACGTTCTCAGATGTTGAGGTTAAGTATTTTTGTGTGTGAGTGAAGAGCAGTGCTGCTATCTGATGAGGAGGACACAGGCCCGGGGAAAGTGTGGGAGGACAGGTGTAAGAAACGCTCTCCCCTCAAAAAGAACAGTGGGTCTGCTCAAGGATGCCACTCGGTAGCCTAGGATGTGGTCTCTGCCTGTTTGTGTGTTTTATCAAATCTGTCAGATCACACACAGGACAGGAGATTTCAGAAGGTAGGGGCTGGTGTCCTCTATCAAAAGGCCCACAGTTTTCCACTCCGGCGGCAGGGGCAGAGGGTGAAGCCCCAGAGGAGTCTTCTGGGGAGTGCTCAGGGTCACCTGCCAGCCACAGCTGTTCCAGAGCCTTTCCTCTTTTGTTAATCATTTCTGTTGAACCTTGGTGGCTTTTTCTTCTTGGTGGTGCAAATTTGACATTTATAAGGATGATTTACTATAATTTAGTTCCTAGAGTTCTATAAAATTGTAGGCCTATAAAATAGTTCCCCTTCATTCAATCTGTGGAACAATAAACATTATCCCCTCTTCTTTTAGCCTCTTGCAAAGCTCCCTTTAGCTCGTTTGAATGAAAGGAATTGAGGCACTTTCCATAAAGAGGGAGATAGGTGAGTCACTCCCTGCAAAGACCCTGCTTCCAGCTTCCTTTCACCTTTCATTTTGCACCAGTTAAATGCTTAGCTTGTCATTCTGACACACTTTTTTCTACATAGTTCAGCTTTGATATTTTCTGAGAGCAGCGCTGAATATCTCCCTAGAAAGAGATAAAAGTTTTTACTCTTTGAAGGCAGATGCCTCATCAAGTAGGGGAGGACACTGGCTAACAGAATTCACTATTTTTGTCCCCTTTTGCTCTTATTTTTAAGACTGTTGTCAACTTGAACCTTCCCAAATCTTGACTTATCCCCCGATTTTTACACCATCCTTCAGGGAAGTAACAGTCTTACGAAATGTTCACGGCCTAGCTGTGAACTTGATCTATGAGCTCCTAACACATAAAAATAATTGAGTTTACCAACTTAATGCTTTTGGTTCCACATCTCAGAGTACAGCGTACCTTGGTAAAAAGATACCCCTAACAGGAGGGCATAGTAAGTTGTGGTAAAGACAAAAAGACTAAAGAGCTTTCCTGAAAAAACATATATTTACAAAGATCAAAGAGAAAGAGGCTTTTTTCTTTTGATGTTTAGCATCTGTAATAGATGATGTGGAAGGTGATCTCCTTTCCTCTAGTCACTCTGGTTTTTCTTCTCAGGGTCAGATTTCCAGAATTTTGTAAAGAAAAAGGTGGGTCAAGGTTGATAGCATTGCCACCACACTGGCAGTCAGGAGAGGATTGTGCAAAAACTTAGTTCTCTGGAAACTGGATGTCTAAAGAACTCAATTTAGGAAATGTGTTGTTAAATAGTAATTAAAATCCAGAGAAGACTTGTATTTCTGTTTTGAAAATAAAACCATCCATTAGTTTTCTATAACCCAAAAGGTTATTTGTAGAGAATACAAGATATAAATGTCTCTAATGAGCTTGGCCTGGGACAAAATCTCTGTTCCTGAACAGTCCCTATCATTGTATTTAGACAGGAAGGAGAGAGCTTTCCCAAAAGGTGACCCACGATTGAATTTGAGTCCTTCCTTAGGGTCCCCCTCTTCCTCTTCCTCCTCCCTTAGATGTTTCTAGCATTAAGGGTTTGGTTTCTAATCTTATTTTGCTGTGCAAGCTGCAAAAACGTCAGGCTTTTCTGCCTATTTCTCTGCCTTCTGATTACCCTTTTAAGCAATGCTGATTGCAGGAAATTGCTGTGGTGCAACGCGGGTGTCACAACACACAGTGATTAAAACCCGCATGTGTCATTCACTGCCTGATTGAAGTAATCACATGGAGGGGAAGAGCAGATGAAAAACCTGCTAAATGTGCAGAGGGGGGCTTTTTCTCATCATTTGAGTTTAAGGATTTTGAGTTAAAGCATCAAAACTTGTGTGAGTAAGGCTTGTGTTTTCAGTCATTTTGTTTCATTCTGAATCCCCAAAACTTATGAGCAGGGTCTGGGTCTCTGAACATGGTTTTCCTAAGGAAAACAAGTTGTTAACTTTTTACGGAACACAGGTCCCCTGTATACACACTATCAAATAGTGGTTGAGTGTATCAAGGGGAAGGATGCTAGAATGTAACTAGGAGAAACAGGTGGGAAGGAAATGGGAAAGGCCCTAATAACTCAGCCCTGCAAGACTGCAACCCACCCCGCCCGCCCTCCCCCAACCCCTGTGCCCCTACTTCACGTGCCAATTCAAAGTCCAGGTTGTCACCTGGGCTTCTGACTGACCAGCTGTAGATTAGTAGTCCCAGCAGCCCCCCTCCTCAGGTTCAATCAATTTGCCAGAGTGGCTCCCAGAACTCAGAGAAACATTTACTTGTGTTTACCAGTTTATCATAAAGGATACAAGCCAGGTGGAAGACATGCGTAGGGCAGGGTGTGCGGGAAGATAATGTGGCACTGCCGTGCTCTCTGGGTGTGCCACAGCCCCGGGTGCTCCTCTGCCTGTTCACCAACCCAGAAGCTCTCTGAACACTGACTGTCCTTTTGGATTTTCATGGAGGCCTCATTACATAAGTACCATTGCTTGAATCATTGGCCACTGTTGATGAAACCCTATTGCCAGCCCCTCTCCCCTCCCCAGAGAAGGGGACGACAGGACTGAAAGTTCCAACCCTCCTGTCACTCGATTGGTTCCCCTAGCAACTAGTCCTCATCCTTAGGTTACCTGGGGGCTTTCCTGAAGTTCCCTCATTAACAGAACAAAAGACACCTTTATTACTCTCACCACTTCGGAAATTACCAGGGTAATTTTAGGAGCTTTGTACTAGGAATGGGGGTGAAGACCAAATAAATACTTCTTATTATAAATCATAGTGTCACCACTAAGCTATTTATGTTATTTGGTGGTTGTGGAAAGTATTAGTTCCGTTTGGGCTAGATATAGTGGTCATGATAGAAAATACAGCTAAATATTTGAAACCTGATTTCTAAGAGGGGGGCGGCTTGTGGACTCTCATACACATGAGGCACTGGATCATCAACGTTACTTGAACAAAGAACAGTATGAGTCAAGCGCTGTAATAGGTACTGGAGGCATCCACTAATGATTTCTTGTCTCGTTGTCTCCCTCAGGTATAGAGCCGTGGTATTTCTATTTAATTAATGGATTTCTGAATTTTAATGTAGTCTTTGCTTTGGCTCTCTTGGTTTTACCACTGACTTCTCTTATGGAATACCTACTGCAGAGATTTCATGGTGAGTGGCATAACGGATGATAGACTTGGTGGGGGGGGGGAGGGAAGAGAAGTAACAATGGGTACCAAGAAGTGAAAAAGAATCTACTTACTTTATTCTCCATTTTCTTCCTATGGAAATGGTTGGTTTATTGCATTTTCCATTTGTGTTCGTAGATTATTTAACTTATGTTGTTAACCTATGTGAAAGTTTGGTTAATAATTGCAAGTGAGGAAGTCTGTATGATTTACAGAACCACCTGGGGAGGCAAAAACATTTATAAAATCTTGGGAGATAAGCCTATATGAGTCTTCTGTTTTTTAAAGAACTGTGTGTTGGCATGCAAGATTGCTTAAGATAATCAATGCTAGAGGCAAACATTCTCTGGGAAATTCAACCAAAATTTTGAAAACTAAACCATATAGAGCTTCCCCCAAATTTGATGCTTGTTCTGATTCTGTGTTGCACAGCCAGTGTTTTCTCAGGTTGTCATGGCCCTGGATATGTAGTGCCCATAGTTTCTTTTATGGAAGACAGATCTGAGCAGAAATGCATCTGAGCTTTGGAAGGAGGTTTAACTTCAGACTTTTTAGTCTGATTTGGATGCCATATGATCCCTCAGTACCATTCCCCATTCTGCTTTTCTACTATTAATGGTTTATAAAGACTTCACTGTGTTCAAAGAATATGAAAGCGGCCTTCAGAGTCACTTCTGTTTTGTTTTAGGACTTTCGTTGTAACATAACCATGATGCCATTATCCTAACAAAATTAACAGTAATTTCTTAATATCATCTAATACCCAGGTAATATTTAGATTCCTACATTGCCTGAAAAATAGCTTTTTATAGTTTTTTATAGTTCTTTATAGTTTGTTTGTTTAAAGCAGGATCTGAACAAGAGTCATATAGTGAATTTGGTGTTATGTTTCATAAGCTTTTTTAGAGGTTCCCCCTCTCACCTTTTTCCTCCTGAAGATTTCTAAAGAAACCAGGTCATTCATCTTGCATAGTGTCCCACACTTGGATTCAGCTGTTTGTCCCCTCGAGGTATTAATGTATTCCTCCATTCCTTGTATTTCTTAAGGATCATTTTTTCTTTTTTTTTGGAAAGTAACTTTTTCTCTGACTATGGAAATAATTTATGCTTGTGGAAAGTTTGGAAATGCTTGTGATGTAAGTATAAAAACAGTAAAAATAAAATAAAAATAGTATATTAAGCTGTTCTCTAAAGTATGAATCCAATTTTGGTTTAAAAGTGTGTAATGTATCCACATGTCCACCTAGTAACTAGTCCCCACCCTTAGGTTACCTAGGGGCTTTCCTTTATACTTTTTAAAATACTTTTTTAGTACTTTTCTTCTGTTTTTTTCTTTATATTTTTTGTGTACTTTATAATGGAAACAATACTTTTTCAAAGGAAGAAACATTAAGAAATAAAAATAATAAAAGAAAAAACGTAGAAAAATATAAAGAGGCAGGAAAGGAATTACCCATTATCTCATCATGTAGTACAACTGTGGTTATAATTTTGTACATTTTATAGAGGACATTTCAAAATTTTAGGCCATATTTTTAAAATGTATTCGTTAGCTTTTAAGATACAGAAGAGGAAAAGATTGTTTACTTGTAGAAGGTAGATTTTTTTTCTTATGATGAAGAAAATTCCAACCTAAAGTACATCCTGGAAAGGTATAAGTCCTAAATTATAGCCTAAAATCTCATGATAAAATCGTAGAGTGAAAAGTTTAAAAGATAAGCTTGTTATTACAGTTCAAGAATTTTTATTCCTAAAGAGTTTCTGCAAAAGCACGGATAACTACGGAGCACAGTTAAACATTGCTAAGTTGGGCTTTGATGACAACCCTGATCTTTTCATCTGAATTTGCTCAGTGTAGACATAATGGACACCAGGGGGCGCTGTCTATCTACCCTTGGCCAGTGATTCCTGCGCACTGCTTGTTGTCACTAGTATAAGCCCAGTAGGGGATGCCTTCGCTGTGGGTTGCAGGTTTATCACTCAGTGTTCATGTACCTAACCACAGGAACCTTCCAGTAGGTGCTTAGGTCTTGGTTTTCATTAAATTCCTTTATAATTCTTTCACATGCTTTTAAGTACATCTTGGCTTTAATTTTGCGATACAGAGTGGATGGGTACTGCAGAACAGGAGAGAAAACTTGATCAGTAAACTTCCTTTAAGAGTGTTTTTATATTTGCTTTGAAACAAACTCTGTCATTTGTAACTTGATGAAAACCAGTGATGGGTTTGAGAATCCTACTTTTTTCCTTTTCTTTGATCTATAGCTATTTGGTGTATAAGTAAGATTAATGCAGTAAACAGAACATAGGAATTAAAATCCAAGAAATGAATTTATGTTATGCTTTTGGTTAATCTCAGGAACCTTTAGTCTTAGTGGCAGGACTCATTAGAAAGACAAATCTGTTTTTTCTTCATCCAGTGTAGAAATTATTAAGCTCTATTACCCATTCACCTGTTCTAGCTAAATCCAGTATTGTGCCTCCCTTTAAATGTTGGACCTCTTGGGAGAGCTAAGGACTATATACCTCTTCCTACTTGACTCCTTTATTATATCAGAGAAAGTGTGAATACAAGAACTGAAACATTTTATTGGGTGCCCTAGGGTATATATCCCAGTTTGAGATCAAGAGAACATTGAAACTAAACATGCTGTTTTGTTCTAATATGGTGAAAGGTGGATATTTTTCTGTCTTACAGTTCAGAATTTAGGCCACCCATATTGGCTTACCTTGGCTCCAATGTATATTTGGTTTATAATTTTCTTCATCCAGCCTCACAAAGAGGAGAGATTTCTTTTCCCTGTATATCCACTTGTATGTCTCTGTGGTGCTGTGGCCCTTTCTGCACTTCAGGTGAGTTTCAAGGAAATGTATATCTGCTTCATTCTGTTTCACTTTAAATCATTCATAAAGCTTATAGGCAAATTACAGAATGCTTCCACCTAATATATTTTATCTGTACATTAAACCTGATACAGATCATATTATAAAGCTTTATGTATTGATTGCTTAAATGTTGCTTTGACTCTTATTTGCTGATTACATATTTGCAGTGTTAACTTGTGTGTTAGTTTGTCTCTGTTGCCAATAAGAATCCAATTGCTATGAAAGGAATTTTTTTAAGTCACTGAATGGGCCTAGCACAGAACGGTGGAACCACAGCAGAGCTAATGGAAGGTCTACTCTTCCACTACAAGACCTGAATGAAACTGGCTCAAGTGTTTGGGATTACAGCAGGCAGTTAGCAATGTGGGACACTTTGTAATCCTGGCTTGAAACCTGTCCAGGTCAATTCCCTGTCACAACTCATCTTGAATATCTCTGTATTTATGGCTTCAGAAGCGCCAGACTCTTTTTTTTTTTTTAACCTCTGCTACCATTTGCAGTTAGCAGAAAAAGAATAATTAGGGTGATAGGTTTTTTTCTTAACAGATTTATGTTAAGATATAATTCACAAACCATAGAATTTACCCATTTAAAGTGTATGATACAGTGTTTTTTAGGCTATTCACAGATCTATGTAAGCATCACTGCAATCAATTTTAGAACATTTTCATCACCTCAAAAACCCTGTACCCTTTAGCTGTTGTAACCCCCCTCCCATATCTCCTCAGCCATAAGCAACAGCTAATCTACTTTGTATCTCTATAGATTTGCCTATTCTGGACATTTCATATAAATGAAATCATAAAATATGTGGTCTTTTGTGACTGACTTCTTTCATTTAGCAGAATGTTTTTATTTTTATTTTTTTAAATAAATTTATTTATTTTATTTATTTATTTTTGGCTGTGTTGGGTCTTCGTTGCTCTGCGTGGGCTTTCTCTAGCTGTGGCGAGCGGGGGCTACTCTTCGTTGCGGTGCGTGGGCTTCTCATTGCGGTGGCTTCTCTTGTTGCAGAGGACCAGCTCTAGGTGTGTGGGCTTCAGTAGTTGTGGCACGTGGGCTCAGTAGTTGCAGCAGGCGAGCTCTAGAGTGCAGGCTCAGTAGTTGTGGTGCACCGGCTTAGTTGCTCTGCGGCATGTGGGATCTTCCTGGACCAGGGCTCGAATCCATGTCCCCTGCATTGGCAGGCAGGTTCTTAACCACTGTGCCACCGGGAAGTCCTAGCATAATGTTTTTAAAGCTCGTGCACGTTAGGATGATAGTTTTAAAAAATAATTTTAATTATAAATGTAACTGAACTTTATTGCAGATAATTTTTCTTTTACCACTTTCTAAATCAGTCCTACTACCCTAACAAAATCTCCTTCCAGCATTTTTGCCGATCGTATAACAATCTGTTATGGTTGTAATCTAAGGTTCGTGTAACTTTACATGCCTCTTAATATAATTATAACATTCTCTATATTGCCATATCTATACCCATCATTTTAATAGCAATATAATATTCTAAGGTGGATATAATATACAACATTATTATGTAATATATAATATATTGAATTGGTTATATATAATGATTAGATATGATTTATGTTAAAGTTTAGATTGCTCACTTATTTCAGTATTATAAATAATGCTAGGGTAAATATCTTTGTTTAGGTATTTGGATTGTTTGCTTAGGAGAGATTCCAGAAAATGTGAAAGGGGTTCAAACATATTTATGGCACTTGTTATGTATTGCAAAATTGCTTTCCAAAAGTAGTTTCTAGTCTAGGAGGGAAAGAAGGAAAGACAGAAATCTCATGGGAAGGTGTTCAAAGGCTGCAGAACTCATGCAGGTGTGTATATATTGTTAGTGATATTCATCTAGTTTGTGAAGTAGTTTAGCAGATAATTAACAAAATTTTCCTAATATTCTATGAGAGGAATTCTTTCTTCTTTTTGTTTGGTCATGAGACATTTTGTTGTTACTAAAAACTTGGATGAATACTTGTTAGTAAGGAAAGTGACGGTTAATAACTAGTTATATCAGCATAGATTGAGATACTTCATATATCAAAGAAAACTAGGAAAAGCATTTTTGTTTAAATATTTTTAAAAAATAAATTATTAGGACTTTAAGCATTAGGGAAGTATCCAAATAATTTTCCTATGAAGCTAGTGAGATTTCATTCTTGGCAAGCCCTCTGGCTAGGCTGATCTACAGACAATTGAGCAGAATTTGCTTTAATCTGAGAATTTGGAGTGGGTACTTCACTGTTTGCTACTGCTCAGACCCTTGGTAGAACCTCTTTTTCTGCTTTCTTCCTCTCAGTTATGATGATGTCTTGTGATTATGTATATTTTGCAAGGTGTATCTTCTTTTTTCAATAAAGTTTTCTTTCCTTCTAGAAATGTTACCACTTCGTGTTTCAGCGATACCGCCTGGAGCATTATACTGTGACATCGAATTGGCTGGCGTTGGGAACACTCTTCCTGTTTGGGCTCTTATCTTTTTCTCGCTCTGTGGCACTGTTCAGAGGTAGATGTACTGAGAATATCTTAACCCGTACTCGCAAGGCACTATACCTTGGGTTTTGCTTGACCCATGATTGTTTAATACAATTCAGCTTAAGCTGCGGGGGGAGGACTTTTCTACAGGGAGAACCTGTGGACTTCATATTAAGATTGGGATGTGACTTCTGTACCTTAGGATTGAAGAGAAGATTAAGAATTCCTTTTAGTGTGATTAACTATAAACGTCTTCTTTATTCTTACTAATTTTTTTTCCTTTTAAAGGATGAATTAAGGAAGCCTTAAACTTAGGATGCAAATTTGGGGCTCAAGTCCCATGATTATATTCTTTCTTATAACCATTATTTGGATCCAGAATATTGAAATGTGCTCAAAGAATGTGAAATTAAAAAGGTGGAAGGGTATAGAGAAGGGCAAGAAGGCAAATTATTTCCGGCAAAAATAGGGCCTCTGCTTTAATCATCTTCCTAACTGTAGAGGCGTTTTACACCGTAGAGTGGGCTTCCTGCTGGGGTTGCAGTGTACCTTTCACACGGATCACAGTGGGACATTAACATGCATTATAATTAAATGTCAGAATCTCATCTCCCTCATCTTTGGCTTTCACAAACCCTTCTCCCTTCCAGGGTATCATGGGCCCCTTGATTTGTATCCAGAATTTCACCGAATTGCCACAGACCCAACCATCCACACTGTCCCGGAAGGCCGACCTGTCAATGTCTGTGTAGGGAAAGAGTGGTATCGATTTCCCAGCAGCTTCCTTCTGCCCGATAAGTAAGTTGCCCTTTAATTCTCAGAGTTTTAAATCAAGGTGTGAAAATAGCAATTCTGTGGCAATGTCTTCTTAACTTTTCCTTCATTTTAGATTTTGCACAAGTTTTTGAATGATTTTCCATCTCAGAGAGCTGTGGGGCCTGTGCTGAGCACCCATGGCCTGTGTTTGGTAGAATGAGTGCTGTGTCCGGTAATGCCCCCTGCACCGCCCTTAACCACAGAGGTCTGGGGACGTCTGAAGACATTTTGGGCTCTGGGCTCCTGCTAGTGGCTCTTCCTGAGGATTCATATTTAAATTTTTATAATTAACTGATATTAATCCACTTTTAAAAGTGGTTTAGAGACTCTAGGTTTCTAGAGTGTTTTTAGAGAAGACATGTTTGTCGTCCGACAGCAGTGAACGTTCTCTACCAATGTATGGACACTGGGAAAGCTGTGGCTAAGACCTCTGTACCACTTTCCTTGATGCTGTCTGTTGTTGGATGTGATAGCATAGGCTCTGAGTTCCCTTGTATTTGCTTCATTTGGACAGAGAAGAGTCCTGTTTCGGGAAAAGGGAAGTCAGGTTAAGATGAGTCATGTTGCTCCGTTTGGGGACTGGCTTCAGCAGCTTAGCTGGTGGTAGTATCTTTTGATGGATAAAGATCCTGTATCAGTCATTAATGATTAATTAAAACTTGTTTTTTAAGTGTTAACTTTAGCCTTTGCCTTTTACATTTGAAATAGTTTCACAACTAAAGGTACTTTTGAGGATTACTCAGGAACAAAGTACTTTTCCCACAGTGAGTTCTTACATTTCACTCTTTTCTCTACACACCTGATGAATTTGCTTTAATTTTGGTAAGTCCCTCTGATCACAGGTAATTGGCAATAAACTTTGAGGTTTCTGTTTTGATGGTATGATCACTATTGCAGATTTCACTGCTAAGAGTTGGTGAAATGGGTTGAGAGACCTCTAGTTGAAAATTTCTCAATGATTTTGGACTGAATTGTGACCTCTGTCTCTATTCTCTCTGGTTGAGGTTTTAGCAGAAACATTTTGTCTCCAAGTGAAATGTTTTTCACATGAAAATTTTTTTTTTTTGCTTGTGTATTTCAAGTACATTTGGCAATGTGAGCCCCCTGTGTTTTTCTTATTCTCCTTATTTGTGTTTCTGACAGTTGGCAGCTTCAGTTCATTCCATCAGAGTTCAGAGGCCAGTTACCAAAACCATTCGCAGAGGGACCACTGGCCACCCGGATTGTTCCTACTGACATGAATGACCAGAACCTAGAGGAGCCATCCAGATATGTAAGGGCATTATTCTCCTTTTACTACTTTGAAAAGAGTTCTACCCTTACAAGCTGTTGGCATACATAATAGAGCATTGATGAAATGGGACTTTTTTAGAAAGTGATTTCTTTAGGGTGAGGTATATAACGACTTTTGTTGAGAAAGGATGAACGGTATCATTTTTAGTTTCAAATGACCTCCTTTATTTTCCATGTAAAATATATAATTGAACATATTTTCTAAACTGGGCTGGAAAATTTCTTATGTTGAATTCAGATCATCATTTTGAAACACATTCCGCAGCTCTTATCACTCTTTGGTCCATTAAAATGCTTCATGGGGAACTTTCAAATTATAGGTGGACCTTTGACCTAACTATTAGTATACTCTGGTTTTAGCAAGTGGACAGTCAGTGAAGGCTGTTCTCACACTGAGTCCATGAAGCAATATCTGTCAGGGCCGTGCTCTTCTACCCCCTCATCTTTACGCACTCGGAGATCCCATGCGGATTTTATTTCAGTTCCTTCGAAAGATGACCCTTTTGTCATTTGATACCTGTAAAATCTTTGATTGTGGAAAAGGTGAGAGCAATAAAGATAATGTTCCTGGTTCCCAGAGACAGTAAAGGACTATTTTGTAGAATTATTAGAAAACACATTTTTTGGCAGCCTATCTGTTAAAGAAACATTTAACAATTTAAATGTCAAATACATTTCATTTAGATTTTCTTATGTCATATACTTAAAGTGAAATGTCAGGACTTTCAGTTCTCTTCCAAAGCAAACCTGCAGCCACAGCTGGCTTTTTGTCTCCCGGATTGGGGCAGGTTAGACTTCACGGAGACCCTCAGGGTTTATGAGTGAGATTCTTACTGTGTGAGCTTTCGCTTATAAGCTATGAAAATGGACATAATAAAATACATACTTGGCTTGGCTCCCTGAGAAGGTGACACATATATTCCACTAAGTGACTTATCTTGGAGCTTCCTTCTAACTTAAGCCTCTGATTCCTGTAACAGTGACAATACCCCTGGGCAGTATGTTCTGTTGTTAGTCATTTTTATTTTAGCTGCAGATACTCTCCTGAGAGCAGGCTGTGATGTACAGGGGATCACCATGGGGACACTGGATAGTCAAAAGGGTAGGAGAATACACTGTGATAGGGGGAAGATATAATAAATTCAGAGTGCTGTAGTCACAGCTGTATTTTGGGAAGAGATAGTATAGGGTAGTAAAAAAAAAAGAGCATGGACTTTGGAGTCAAGTAGGCCTGAATTCTAGTCCCAACTCTGTTGCCTACCTTGATGACATTGGGCAAATTAGTTAACATCTGTGTTTAACTAATTTCAGTTTCTGTCTGTGAAGTGGGAATAACCATACCTACTTTTGGAAGAAATAATAGGAGATTGGATATCATATCTCTCTGTCATATATAGCATAGTGTCTGGTACATAGATTTTCCCACATATGTTCTTAATTTGATAATGGTGTATTTGATGGATTAATTTTATTGCTCCCCAACTTGATTTTTATTACAGTCTGTCCAGACTCAGTGTTTTTCTATCCCAGTGACTTTGCTTATCTTGGTGACAGTGCCTGGACTTCCCTTGTCTACCTTCTTATACTATCAAAACTCTTTCTCTCTGAAGCCTTTCCCAACTATTTAAGTCCACAGTGAGCAGTGTCCTTCTTTAAATGCCTTAAATATTTATCTGTATAGCTCATTTAGCCATTTAATTTTGTTGTCTTATGCTATTTAAATATTTCTGATGTGTATGTCATATTTTTCACTATCAGATTGTGAATGCTATGGAGAGAATGACTGCACCTTATTTCTTTTGTATTCACCATAGTGGCTAGGATAGTGCTGTATATCTAGTAGTTAGCCTATACATGCTTTCTGACTTGAGAGATGAATATTTATCATTGTTGAGATAGTGATGTTGAGAGAAAGCTGGCTATAAAATCTTCAGTGGCTTACAGGCACATGAAAAAAGCTCAGCATCACTAATTATTAGAGAAATGCAAATCAAAACCACAGTGAGGTATCACCTCACACCAGTCAGAATGGCCATCATCAAAACGTCTACAAATGGGACTTCCCTGGTGGCGCAGTAGTTACGAATCTGCCTGCCAGTGCAGGGGACACGGGTTCGAGTGCTGGCCCGGGAAGATCCCACATGCCGCGGAGCAGCTAAGCCCGTGCACCACAACTACTGAGCCTGTGCTCTAGAGCCCGCGAGCCACAACTACTGAAGCCTGCACGCCTAGCGCCCGTGCTCCGCAACAAGAGAAGCTACTGCAATGAGAAGCCTGCGCACCGCAAGGAAGAGTAGCCACCACTTGCCGCAACTAGAGAAAGCCCACGTGCAGCAACAAAGACCTAATGCGGTCTGAAAAAAAAAAGTCTACAAATAATAAATGCTGGAGAGAGTGTGGAGAAAAGGGAGTCCTCCTACACTGTTAGTGGGAATGTAAATTGGTGCAGCCACTATGGAAAACAGTATGAAGCTTCCTTAAAAAATTAAAAATTGACTTACCATATATGATCCAGTAATCCCATTCCTGGGTATATATCCGGAAAACACAGAAACGCTAATTTGAAAAGATACATGCACCCCAGTGCACTATTTACAAACAGCCAAGGTATGGAAACAACACAGGTGCTCATCAACAGACAGTTGGCTTAAGGAAATGTGGTACACACACACACACACACACACACACACACACACACACACACACATCCAAATATTGCCATTTGCAGCAACATGGATGGACCTAGAGAGTATTATGCTTAGTAAAGTAAATCAGACAGAGAAAGACAAATACTATATGATATCACTTATATGTAGAATCTTAAAAATAATACAAATGAATACAAAAACAGAAATAGACTCACAGACGTAGAAAACAAACTTATAGTTACCAAAGAGGAAAGTGGGGGTGGGGAGGGACAAATTAGGAGTATGGGATCAACAGATACAAACTACTATTTATAAATAAGCAACAAGGATTTACTGTATAGCACAGGGAATTATATCCAATACCTTGTAATAAACTATAATGGAATATAATCTACAAAGAAAAAACAGAATCACTATGCTATACACCTGAAACTAATAAGATATTGTAAATCATCTATACTTCAATTAAAAAAAATCTACAGTGGCCTGTTGTACATTTCTTAAGCTTTGGTCGCAGGTTGTCTCTGGTTAGATCATATTTCCATGTTCTCCACTACCAGATACTGTTAAATTTAAGTGACTATATTAGCTTTACCCAAAAGGAGAAGATTTTCTAGAATACCTATAGGAGTCACCAAAATGCTGGCTGGTAAAAGCAGGGACAAACAGGTCCTATATGTATTCTGAGTGTGTAGTGTCTGTCACTGTGCTCATACACCTTTCTCTCTTTGGATTTTCCTGCATGGTGGGGGAAGTGCCCTTCAAATCCAGTCCACTCACCTTTGACACTTTGGAAAGTAGAAGAGACACTTGATGGCTTACTGTGAATTCTACACAAACTATGATCAGGGATTAATTTCTTTCAGTTAACTGTTTAAAAAGGTATTTGTTTTTCTTTGATGATAAAAGTAATGAACACTTGTGTAAAATAATGAAAGCTATCAAAAAAAAATCAGCTATAATCAAATTACCCAAATATTAAACCACTGTTACCATTTTGGCATTTTTTTCTTTCACTTTTTTCTCTTGCATTCATATGTGCATATGTATGTAAATAAAAATCTCAATTATTTTGAAAAATAACGTAGTTCTTTAAGAAATGGTGCCAGGATGAAGACTGTAGTGACCAAATAATTTTGCCCGAAATGTGAGAGCACACGTTGTAGTACATTTATGTTTGTTACTTCTGGTATCAGTCCTGGTTTTAAGTATGGGTTCATTCAAAAAGGCAAAATAATTATGTTCTCTGTCTTTCCTGAGCATGCTAAATAGCAGCATTATTTTTATTTGCCCTTTGGTTCTGAGTGACAGGTTTTAGCCAACTCTTGGCTTCAATGCTAAATGATGTGATCTGTCTCCTATTTCTAGTCTGAGTGGAAACTAAGAAACATGCATGACCTCCTGTATTTCCCTATGCTCTTTTACCTCTGAGTTTATCAAGAATTAGGAGTGAGTGTTTGTAAAGGCTGTTGGTTTCTACTGTATTGTTATAACCATACTGCAGCAATAATATTTTTTTGCTGCATATTCTTTCATGATAGATACTGAGTAGCTGTTGAACAGGTGGTATTATTCAATGGTACCTGCCAAGACTTTCTGCCAGAATCAAGGTCTGAATTTAGAAGATACATTCAGTGTCTCCTCTTTACTTCTTGACAAATCCAAATTTTTGTTCACTGTTTCAAGGTGAATGATAACCTTCTGTTTCCAAATCTGGTGTCTGATGTGGGAGCTACTTAGTCAGTGGGTGGAGTTTGGGGTAAAAAACACGCATTCAGGAGGGATCTTACAGATAAAGACTTTTCCCTGACTTTGACTTAATGCTTAAGCAGATTTTCAGGAAGCTTGTCCATCTGTTACCTTTGGAAAAATAAAACTGGTCATTGATTAATTTTTTTCCCAAATAGTAATATAGTCAGTTCTGCTATAACGTGATATACAATTGCTAAAGATAACTGTGTGGGAAACCACAAGGCTTGTGGGAAAAATGGAGTTAGGGACACAATACTCACAAACTTTGTCCGTGACACATAAAAAAGATAGGAACCTAATAAAAACAGTGGCATAGTTTTATATATGTTAAGTGGCGAAAAGTACATAAATGCTACAATAATATGGCAGTTTACCTTGAAGAAGACCTCAGGTTGCTTCTTGAAGTGGCATTGGGAGGGCTGCAGCTTGTGAAATAAGGGTTATTTGAAACATGACAGAAAGCTGTAATACCAAATATTGATGATGTGAATGGGTGTGGCTCGTAACAGGCAGTGAACGGAAGAAGCTGGGAGATACTTGAGTGTGGGCTTGTATGCACTTCGTTTATTTCTGGGCTGATTGGTTCAACTGGGTGTAATTTTCTGGATTCATCTAGTTTTTCTTGTGGATTAAATGACACATAAGCAAACACAGAAATTGAATTATGCTCACATTGTTCCCTAATACATCAGTTGCGTTGGAACAAATTTGCATTTTCAAAACAAGTGTTACAATAGAACTGACTGTATATTCTTTTTCTTCTTTATGCCTGCCTTTACCATTTAACCAATGGGAAGAATTATGGTTTTGGAAGGGAACTTAAGGTATCATAAAGTTTATGATCTCTTCTTTTTATGGGTGAAAAAATTGAGGCCCAGAGAGGTGGTAACCTGACAAAGGTTAGTCCTAGGATAAGAAACTTGGTTTCAGGATTCTCCAATATTCTTTTCACGCCTCCTCTTACTTCCAAGTTTATACCATGTGGTGTATCACTTGAATATATGTTTTCATGCAATGGTTAATTGTTCTTTCATGTAACAGGGCTCAATAGACATCAAGTGGTTGAGCATTACTTTTTTTTTGGCTGCGTTGGGTCTTCGTTGCTGCACGTGGGCTTTCTCTAGTTGTGGTGAGCAGGGGCTACTCTTCGTTGCGGTGTGCAGGCTTCTCATTGCGGTGGCTTCTCTTGTTGCGGAGCACGGGCTGTAGGCACGTGGGCTTCAGTAGTTGTGGCTCGCGGGCTCTAGAGCGTAGGCTCAGTAGTTGTGGCACATGGGCGTAGTTGCTTTTCAGCATGTGGGATCTTCCTGGACCAGGGCTCGAACCTTGTGTTCCCTGCATTGGCATGTGGATTCTTAACCACTGCACCACCAGGGAAGTCTGAGCATTACTTTTTTAAGAAGTTACTTTCCATTTCTAGAGCTCTATTACATGTATGCCAGGTACTTTATGTAGTAATCAAAAGAAGTGATTGGGGTCTACTCCCTTTTCTTTTTTCTCTCTTTCTTCTTTTTCTCTCTTTTAATCATTTCTCCTACCCTTACTGGAAGTCCTTATTCGAGGAGAAAATTAATTGCCCTATAGAGAGCCTTACTAATTGTTATTAGCCTTGAGTAGCAGAGCAAGCAGATTAAAATTGCTGTAATATGTGCAGTAGAATAAGATTGGAATCTACTCTGAATTTAAGTTAAGGCTGTTCAAAATGCTTCTTTCAAATTAATTCACTAGTATCCATTGTGTTGGCATTTAGAAATGAAGTGATGTTTTCATGATCTTTAGTGATTGAATGACCCCAAATTTTTACCTGTGAGTTTAAATTTTTATAGTGCAGTAAACTTTTACTTGTGAATTTAAAGATTCATTCAATAAATATGTATTTAGCAAGGCTTTATGGGAGACAATAAAACTATATGACAGCCTATGCCTCTGGGTGACAACTACTTTTTAAAATTTAATTTTAGTATATATCAAAGAAATGAAAATCCCGAAAAATACTTGAAATCTTTCCCTATCAGATGTTTCCTCCTAGGCCCCAGTGTTCCTATTTCAAAAAGAAGGGACTATCATAGGATAATATTGATGCCTGGCACAATGATGTAGTGGCAAGAGCACTGCGCTGGGAGTTAGGAGAGCCTATGATTCTTTTCTGGAATTCAGTGAAGTATATTTTATTCTTATATGATTTTATGAGCTTCTGAGACCCTTGAAATAGGTTTGCATCTCTCTAATTTGCTGTAACTACATCTGAAATCCAGTTGGCAGTGTTTAGATTTCAGCTGGTTCTGTTTTGTAATCAAATATTTCACGGTGGCAAACCTTATCTTGAAACATGATTTCTGGGCCACATGACCTCATGACCAGAGATGGAAGTCTGTCTGCTGTTTCTGTCCCAGAGGAGATGAGTATCTGTGTCATGCTACCTGAGTGTGATGTTTGAGAGTTGAGAAGACATGGCTGCAGACTCTATCCCTGGCAGAATCTCTGCAACAGCTGAAGAGGAAAAGCTGTGAGAATATTTATTATTGCCCAATCCCCTTGGCCCACTCCTCCCCCAACAAAACACACACCTTTTATTATTGATGTCTTGATCTCTGTCTCAGGCCTTTAATTTTCTTTTTAGAGTCTATATTTTTGTTTACATCTGAGGTGGCATTAAATTGTCATCCTTAATATGTAACATCCTTACATCTTCCTGATAAGATGTAAACAATGTGATATCGATTATCAGTAAATTCGTTTGAATTCCCCTCCCACCACCTTTCTTTTTCTTTTGGTTTAGAGGTGCTGATTTTTTCTTCTTCAAAGCTTCTAGTGGATTGTTAGAAACTGAAAGAAGTCACATTTCTTTCAAAGTGAGTCTTAAATGCTTGTATTTTACAAAATTTTATACTAAGACATATTTTTAGCTTCGACAGCTGGTTGATATGTAGCCTGTGACTAATGAAATGAAACACATATTTGTTTCACGATCATGTGTTAATGTCACCCTACAATTTTGTTATTTTTGATGCAAGAAAGAATGATTAAATCTGAAGAAACAAAAAAATGAGCTATTTGGTTACAATTTAAATTTAAATCCAGCCTTTTGATTTTTGAATTGTATATGATGTGGTTATGGAGTGTGGTCTCAGATTTTGCACTGAGACATTGATAAAATTGAGAGAAGAAACTATTCTTTCTGATTCTCTTAGAACTAAGGGGCAGTAGTCACTTGGTTTTACCAGGGAGTCAAACTGAGAAATCTCAAACTATAAATAGTCACAGTAAAATAGAATATATAGCATGATCCAGAGTCTATGAAGAAAAATCTTTATCTCCAAAGAAAAAAACCTGGAACATAAACTAACAGGTTGATGTTGATTTTCTTTGGCTGGTAGGATTATAGGTGATTTTTAAAATGCATTTAAAAAATATTTTTATAGTAAATCATATTTTACTTTCATAATTTAAAAAAAATTACCATAGATATCTATAGATTACTATAGATATCAAATCTTTGAAACTACTAAGATCTCTGGTAGGCTTTACAAACAATACTCGGCATGCAGTCAACTGACCTCAGGTTTTTGTCTTTGAGCACAAGAACTGTCAACTCAAAATTGAGAGAGAGATTTTCTATTAAGTAATTTTTGCCTCTTAGCCTTCTGGCCTCTTAAGTCATTTCAGTCATTATATCTAAGACTACTTTTGCTGCTCTTTCTACAAACTAGATCTAGATTGCTTCAAAGAAATAAATTTGGTTTACCTCTTGCAAGCTATGAGGAAAAAATTTTTTTTTTAAATCTAAAACTAAAAGAAGATGTTGCTGTGACAAAGAAACTATATAAAGTAATATGTTCAATTCTTCCAGACAGGAGGGGAGTTAAAGAATTATATAAAAATTAAAATAAAATTAAATAGTTTGCCTCTTGTTGAGGTTTGGACAAAAGGCCTTGTCCATCCAGTGAGTGCCGGAGACCACCTGTTGGCAGGTGCATCCCCAGCAGTCCTAGAGCACTGGCTAAAAAGACAATGACCTGTAAAGCTTATCAGCACAATAACAGTAATCTACAATCTTTTGTCATCTTTTTATTCTTAATTATTTTTAAATGTTTCTTATTTTGTTCCTTCTTTGTTTATTCGTCCACTCATTATTTAACTTTTTATTGTTCTAGACTATGTGCTGAAGATGCAAAGTGACAAAAAACATAGTCTCCTGTCATTTAAGAAAAGTCCCTAACAAGTAAAAAAGGAAAGAAAAAATTTATGGGGATAGAAAGGAATTTGGAAAACAATGTAAGAACCAGAAAAAAAATTTTTAACTTCTATAATTAGTGTTCCCTGATAGGTTAAAAGAAAAGTTTGGGGACCATAAAACAAAAACGTATGTTTTGAGAAGGGAACAATCAGAAAATAAGAGTTCCTAGAAATGAAAAACAAGATAATAGAGATTTTAAAAATCAATAGCATGATTAAAGGACAAAGTTGAAGAAATCTTCCATACAGTAACAATACAAAAACAGAACAAAAAACCAAAGAGAAAGAAAATAGGAAAAGGAAAAAAGATCAGAGAATCCAGCATCTAGCTAATAGGAGGTCCAGAAAGAGAGAACAAGTGAAATAGAGGAAAGAAAATTCCCCAAGAAATAATGTGAGAAAATTCCCCAAGAACTGAAGGACATTGCTTTTCAGATTGAAAGACCCCACAAAGTGTACCTAAAATGATGAATGAGAAATGATTCATACCAAGATGTACTAAGTACCAAAAGGAGTCAGCATGTATTATTATTTGATAATTGAAACATCAAGAACTACCAGAAGAAAACATTGAAAGAGTTGTGAGTTGTTGCCTCTGGGAAGTGGGACCAGGGAATAAGAGTGTACTGCTGTTTTTCATAATAAGCTTCTTGTACTACTTAAATTTTGAACTATGCACATACATTATTTTGACAGACCTAAAGGTGAATTTAGAAAAAAACATAAATCTTCCCCTCAGAGTTTAGTAGGAGAGACGGTTCTAAAATATTATTCAATAGTATAATGAGTACCATAGTATGCTGTGGGAGCACAGAGAAAGTAGGAAGGACTCTTCCTACTTCTCTATTTGGGGGCAGCTTCACATAAGAGGTGGCAGGGGAGCTGGGTCTTAGAGGAAGATTGAAAGTTCTCTGGCAAAGGAAGGAAAGTGTACATTTCCGTCAAAGGGAACAGCACATGCAAAGCCTTGAAATATGAAAAAACATTGAGTGTTCAGGGGAAAAGAAATGGTTTGAAGTTTCTGGATTTTAAGTAATTGGGCAGAGCATTTTTTACTTCTTACTTCCCTGTTTCATTTATTCTCATTATCTATGTGTGTGACTGTGTTCTCTGATAAATTATACATTTAAGGACAAGAGTTCACGTACCTCCACAGTACCTCACTCACATAGGGCTTATACACAGCAGATCATTTAAAAAATTTATCTAAAATACTCAAATAGCCCTTCATTTAGTCTTCTTGAACTGAAGAGAGGCCTCCCCAGACCCTGATAATAGTAGAAATTTAGACTAACTAGGATTCAAGCACTGTCATTCTTCAAGGTCTGGATATAGTCCAGTTAGTGTACTAGGTTACAAGCCCCTGGAGGGCAGAGATCACGTCCTTTCCATCGTTGCATCACCCACATGGCCCAGCACTGACAGATACTAATTGAATGAACCTTTTCAGTATTCATTAACAGATGCCAGACTGAAAGAAATAAATGCTTCTGCTTCCTCTTGTTTTAATAGTGAGATCCTTAAATTACCAAAAACCCAGATTTCTATAGCTGTCTCTGCCTGCCTTTAGTAAGGAATAGAACTAAATAGGTTTATGTTACCTACCAAGATGCCAAACCACTGAAAAGATTCGTATTATTTATTGCCTTAATATCGTAGCATTTACTACAAGACTGGTTAGTTTATTTTTTAGAAAACAAGGTTGATATTTTCTTTTGATTAATATTGTTTCTATTATTTCTCTTTCAAGTCTCATCAACACGTTCAGTCCTCTGCATTTCTACTCTCATGTTGAAGGATTTTCATGAGTTTTGGCCATTCAGTTTATATTATTTGAGTTTGTTTTGAGAAAGATATACCCTTCTCATAGATAGAAGTTAAATAGTTCAGTCACATATACCATCCCCCCAGATCTTGAGGCTCCTTGCTGCTTTATTTTCATTTTAAAAGACTTTTTATTTTGAAATAATTACAGATTCACAGGAAGTTACAAAGACAGTACAGAGAAGGGTACATGTACCCTTCATGCAGTTTCCCCCAGTGTACCTCTAGTATAATTCCAAAACCAAGAAATTGGCATTAGTACAGTTCTGTGCTGTTTTATCACATGTATAGATTCATGGAACCACCACTGCAATCAAGGTACAGAACTCTTCCAGCACCACAAAGATCATCTTTGTACTACTCCTTCCTAGTTACAGCCCACCTTCACCATCCCTAACCCCTGGCAACTGCTAATTTGTTCTCCATCTCTGTAATTTTGTTATTTTGAGAATTTTATATAAATGGAATTATGTAGTGTGTTACCTTTGAAATTACCTTTTCCCCCTCAACATAATGCTCTTGAAATCCATCCATACTGTATCAGTAGTTTGTTCCTCTGTATTTCTGAGTGGTATTTGGTGGTATCAATATACTAGAGTTTGTTTAGCCATTTACCTATTGAAAGACATTTTGGTTGTTTCCAATTTTTGGCTCCTACAAATAAAGCTGTTATAAATTTCTGTGTACAGGTTTTTGTGTGGATATACATTTTAATTTCTCTGGGATAGATGCCCCAGAATGTGATTGCTGGCTCATATGGTAGGTATGTTTAGTTTTTTCAGGAACTGCCAAGCTGTTTTCCAGATTGGCTGTACCAGTTCAAGTGATGTGTAGAGATTTTACCTCCTTTTGCATTCCTTTACCCTCCCCTGTTTATAATTGTCTTAAATATTTCCTCTATGTATATTGAGAACCACTTTGGAACATGTTATAATATTTGCTTCAACCTCTAAACATAATTTAGAAAACTCAAGAGAAGGAAAATCTATTATTTTCATCCATATCCTTACTCTTTCTGTTCTTTCTTCCTTCCTTATGTGATTTCTTCTTTTATCATCTCCATTTTGTTTCACGAATTCCCATAGCCATTCTTTCAGGGTAGGTTTGCTAACAACATATTTTCTTGGTTTTCCTTCATTTGGGAAAGTCTTTTTTTTTTTTTTTTTTTTAATTGGAGTATAATTAATTTACAATGTTTTGTTAGTTTCAGGTGTACAGCAAAGTGATTCAGTTATACACATATATATTTCAGATTCTTTTCCATTATAGATCATTACAAGATGTTGAATATAGTTCCCTGTGCTACACAATAGGTCCTGATGGTTTATCTATTTTATATATAGTATGTGTATCTGTTAATCCCAAACTCCTAATTTATCCCTCCCCACCCTTTTCCCCTTTGGTAACCGTAAGTTTGTTTTCAATGTCTGTGAGTCTATTTGTTTTGTAAATAAGTTCATTTGTATCATTTTTTTAGATTCCACATGTAAGTGATATAATATGATATTTGTCTTTCTCTGTCTGACTTACTGCAGGTAGTATGATAATCTTTAGGTCCGTCCATGTTGCTACAAATGGCATTACTTCATTCTTTTTTATGGCTGAGTAATAGTCCATTGAATAAATATATATGCCACATCTTCTTTATCCATTCAGCTGTCAATGGGCATTTAGGTTGTTTCCATGTCTTGGCTATTGTAGGTGGTGCTGCTGTGAACGCTGGGGTGCATGTATCTTTCTGAATCAGAGTTTTCATCTTTTCCAGATACATGCCCAGGAGTGGAATTGCTGGATCCTATGGTATTCTACTTTTAGTTTTTTAAGGAACCTCCATACTGTTCTCTATAGTGGCTGCACCAATTTACATTTCCACCAACAGTGCAGGAGGGTTCCCTTTTCTTCACATCCTCTCCAGCATTTATTATTTGTAGACTTTTTGATGATGACCATTCTGACCAGTGTGCATCTGGAAATGTTTTGCTTTCCCCTTGATATGGAATTTTGGTTGACAATTTTTTTTCATTTAACACTTGAAAAATATTATGCCCCTTCCTCTGACTTCCATGGTTTCTGATGAGCAATCTGTTGTCACCCTACTTGTTTCTCCCCTGTAGGTGAGGTGTCATTTTTCTCTGGCTGCTTTCAAGAGGTTTTCTTTGTTTTTAGTTTTTAGAAGTTGAATTATGATATGTCTTAGAGTGTATTTCTTTGAGTTTAGTCTGTTTGGGGTTCACTCAGCTTCTTGATTCCATAAGTTTAAGTCTCTTGCCAAATTTGGGAAGCTTTTGGCCATTATTTTAGTACTTTTTCAGCCCTGCCCTCTTTCTTCTCTCCTTCTGGGACTCAATGACATTAGTGTTAGCTCTTTCGTTACAGTTCCACAGGCTCCTGAAGCTCTCTTCCCCTTGTTTTTTCTCTAGTCCTTTTTCTTTCTGTTATTCAGATTATATAAATTTATTATTCTGTTTTCTTTTTTTTTTTTTTAACATCTTTATTGGAGTATAATTGCTTTACAATGGTGTGTTAGTTTCTGCTTTATAACAAAGTGAATCAGTTATACATATACATATGTTCCCATATCTCTTCCCTCTTGCATCTCCCTCCCTCCCACCCTTCCTATCCCACCCCTCTAGGCCGTCACAAACCACCGAGCTGATCTCCCTGTGCTATGCGGCTACTTCCCACTAGCTATCTATTTTACGTTTGGTAGTGTATATATGTCCATGCCACTCTCTCACTTTGTCACAGCTTACCCTTCCCCCTCCCCATATCCTCAATTCCATTCTCTAGTAGGTCTGTGTCTTTATTCCCGTCTTACCCCTTTTCTACTTCACTGATCTTTCCTCTGATTCGTCTGTTCTGCTGTTTAGCACATGTACTGAGCTTTTAATTTCAGTTCTTGTCCTTTTTATTTCTAAAATTTCCATTTGGTTCTTCTTTACTTCCTCTGTTTCTTTGCTGAGACTTTCTATTTCTTTGCTGTGACTTTTTTTTTTTAACTTTTTATTATATATTGGAATATAGCCGACTAACAACATTGTGATAGTTTCAGGTGCACTGCTGTGACTTTCTATTCTTTTGTTTCAGCATGTTTGCGATTGCTCATTGAAGCATTTTTATCATGGTGGCTTTAAAATCTTTGTTAGATAAGTTTCACATCTCTGTCATTTCTGTGTTGGAGTTTGTTTGTTGTCATTTGTCATGTCTTGAGATCTTCCTTTCATTGAAACCTGGACATTTTGAGTATTATGAAACTCTGGATCTTATTTAAAGCCTCTGTTTTACCAACTTCCTCTGACCCTACAGTGATGGGAGAAAGGGTGTGTTGCCTTGTTACTGCCAGATGGGGATGGAAGTCCAGGTTCCCCACTTGGCCTCCATTGACACCTGGAGCTGGACAGGAGTGTTTCTTACTGCTGGATGGCAGCAAGAGTTCATGCTCTCTACTAGGCTTATACCGATATTGCCTTGCTGAGAGGGGCAGGGGTGCCTTGTCACTGCTCTCCACATAGCCTCGACTGATGTCATTGGAGGGGGGTGGCCTCATTACTGTTGGACAGTAGTGAAAGTCCTGACTCTCCACTAGGCCCTCTCTGACACCACCTCAGCATGTAAGAGGAGGGGTGCCTCATTACTGCCAGGTAGCTGGGAGTCCAGGCTGCCTGCATGGTTTCCACTGTTGCCACAGGGTGGTGAGGGAGAGGGGAAGCTTGTTACTGCCCAGCTCCCTACTTGGTCTTTTCTGACACCATCCACGCTGGGAGGAGCAGTCCCTCTTACAGCCTGATGAAGGTGGAAAGCTGGGCTCTCCACTGGACATTTACTGTCAGAGGTATGTGTGGAATGACATGTTTTTGATGGCGTGTTGGCCAGTATGTTAGGTTTCTGAAGAGAAACAGAGATCAATAGAATGTGTGTATATGCATGCATGCATGTACGTATGTGTGTGTGTGTGTTTGTGTGTATTAGAGAGAGATTGATTTAAGGAATTGACTCACAGTTGTGGGAGCTGGTAAGTCTGAAATCTGCAGGGTTGATTGGTGGACTGAAGAGCCAGGGAAGAATGGATGTTGCTTCTCCAGTTGGAAGGCAGTCTGGAGACAGAATTTTCTCTTCCTAGAGGGGTGAGAGAATACCTCTTTTTCTCTTAAGGTCTTCAGCTGATTGGATGAGGCCCACCCGCATTGTGAGGGGTAATTTGCTTTATTCAAAGTCTGCTGATTTAAATGTTAATCTAATCTTAAAAATACCTTCATAGCAACATCTAGAATGATGTTTGGCCAGATATCTAGGTATTGTGGCCTAGCTAAGTTGACACATAAAATTAATTATCACTGTTGGAGTAGAGTGGTTATTGTCTAAAAATATTGTTCCTGGGGTCCTGAGGTTCCTAGCCAGTCTGCCTTCTTTCATCTACTCTTTCTAGTTGTCTTATATTTGTTTCATGCATAATGTCCAGGGTTTTCAGCTGGACTCAGCTGAAGGAATATGGAAAAGGACCTACTCTGGTTTTTTATTTGTCACCTTCTTTTAACATATTAGATTAAATGCTTCATTGATGTTTGAGGCCATAGGTTTTTATTTCGAATTCGCTTCTCTGTTTTCTCCTGAAACTTAAGTTCTTCCTTCTGTGTGTGTGTGTGTGTGTGTGTGTGTGTGTGTGTGTGTGTTTTAATATCACATCTTTTGGACTAGAGTGTCTGATTTTATGATTTTCTCTGGGTGTTTATTTCCTCCTTCAGATTTTAGTTTAAAATTTTCTTTATTTAGTTGGAAGTTTTTCTAAGCACATTCACTCTGGTCTTGGTGAGATGTATCCTGACCCTTGCCAAGAACTCACTAGTCTATAAGCCATAATTCAGAAATACAGTCCTGTGATTTGACTCCATTGTTTATATCCTGCTGTTCACTTCCCTTATCTTTCTCTTTCAAAATCCCAACATTTAGCTTGGACAGGAATTGAAAATATCATCTCTTGGTTGCAAAGACCTTCAGTATACTATCTGTGACCTCAGAGTCACTTAAGATACAGTGTCGCTTTCTTCTGTTGTTTGTTTCTGATGTGAGTTGGCAGAGCTTAGTGTTTGCCAGATTTGTGTCTTAGCTGGTTCCCTATCAGGTTTGATGTATTGCAGGAAGATAGAATACTTTTCTACTTTTCTTTTAACTATGTTAGGTCTGTTTTCACATGGATGCTTCTGAACTCCCCAGTCAGGGTCATGTACAGAAACTCTAATTCAAAGCCTGGGAGCCACAGCTGCTTCACATAAGTTAGTCTCTTCCACCTGGCCTGTCTGGCTCACTTACACCTGTGAGTGAGCATTTGCTATTCCTGTAATGCACTCTTTTCTGCTGCCTTTCCTCCGGATAGTCTGCCAAACCACTTTTCAAACTACAGATCTTGTTTTCTACAGGAGTTCTTGCAGATTGAGCAAAGGAGAGCGTCTTATATTTCTTTTTATTTTGTTATTGTGACATGATTTTCCCATGGCTCTTTACCCTCTCCAATCCCCTATTAATTATGCACCATCCATTTCCCTTTAAAAAAAATCTAAAAATCTTAATCTTTAAAAAAATCCATTTATAGCCACCCTTCAATTATCTATGTTAGTAGAAACAACAGTACATAAATAACCCCTACTCCTGAATATATTTTGCTATTAATATTTTGAGAATTCACAGAATTTCAAATAAACTAACAAAGTTACCCATTGAAACCCAGCATAAGAATCACCAGAAAATTATCACCTTTCCCAGTCTGTTTCCCCTACCTCTGTTTTCCCAACATTCATGTACAGAACAAGTTATATAATTTCATAGGTTGATGCAAATATTAACCTAGGCAGAGCTTCATTTATTGAATTTATATCCTTTTGAATGGGTGATGAAAACAACTGTGAAAGCCTTGAATTTAAAAACCTTCTTTTCTTCTTGGAATGCAAAATATATACCAGGAACTGATAATAATGTCAATCAACTGATTAAGCAGAGAAAATTATAATAGAAAAATTTGTGAGCATGTTTTGCCAACTCTGGATGATTAAATAACTTTCTGTTACTTTTTATTTCTACTTTGGCATAATTGCTTTATTCTCTTGGCTGAATGCCATTTAAAGTTTATTCATCTGGTATTGTCCATCTTAGGTAGTGAGCTCCTAAAGGGTAGGTATCCATTTATATGTTTGTCTTCCTCTGGTCTTCTTTTAAATTACAGTGACAATATAAAAACCTTAAAGAAAAAATGGAAATTTTTGACAAAAATGGTGTATAGCTTTTTGTATATATGACTCAACTTAAGTAGAAGTTTTCTGAAAGTTGTGTGATTTATTTTTCTTTTTTTCCCCAATTTAGCACTTAATAGACTTTTCTTAAAGAGGGTAGTGATAGTGACTTCAGTCATAAAAACTGATGAACTTCATTCTATATTATAGATGTAGTCTTAAAATATTTCATATAAACAGATATTTTTAAAAATCAAATTTACGGAGAATTCCCTGGTGGTCCACTGGTTAGGACTCGGCACTTTCACTGCTGAGGGCCTGGGATCGATCGATCCCTGGTAGGTGAACTAAGATCCCACAAGCCGCATGGCGGGCAAAGGAAAAAAAAAATCAAATTTACAGAAGAAACCCTGAATTTGCTGTTGTAAAACAAAAGAAACAGTCTCCCATGATTTCTCAGTTTTCTGAAAATGCATTTTGTACAAAATAGTAGGTTTGTTTATATTGAGATATGTTCTTGAGAACTAAGAGATACGTAGATTGGGCTTCACTGAGTGGCACTACCACTATCCTGGGTGTTCACCCGCCTGTACGTTGATAAAGCCCTTGGAATTGAAGAAGCTCTGTAAAAATTTAACATTTTTTCAAGCACACAAGCCCACAAAATTTCCCTAACCCTTTACATATTTAACAATGTCAGAATAACAATGATAATATCTTGGCTTTAAATAGCTTCTTGACTATTTAAGGAGTTCAGAGAACTGAATGATCTCATTTTGCCTTTGCCATTCCTGACAAATACGTATCTTCAACTATGTTCAGTGCTAGTAGTAACATAGACCTTCTAATTGCCCATGTCTTGGCAATATGAAAAGCAGACCCCGTGTATTTGTTACCTCTAGTATAGGGATGTCTTTCAATATGAAAATACATCTAGGGGCTTCCCTGGTGGCGCAGTGGTTGAGAGTCTGCCTGCCAATGCAGGGGACACCGGTTCGAGCCCTGGTCTGGGAGGATCCCACATGCCGCGGAGCGGCTGGGCCCGTGGGCCACAACTGCTGAGCCTGCGCGTCTGGAGCCTGTGCTCCGCAACGGGGGAGGCCACGATAGTGAGAGGCCCGCGCACCGCGATGAAGAGTGGCCCCCACTTGCTGCAACTGGAGAAAGCCCTCGCACAGAAACGAAGACCCAACACAGCCATAAATAAATAAATAAATAAGTAAATAAACCCAAAGTTTAAAAAAAAAAAAAAAAAAAAGCTGAAATATTTGGGAAAAAAAAAAAAAAGAAAATACATCTAATGATGAACAGCAGTAGTTTGAGAAGAGTAGAATCAGCAATGTGGAGTATATTTACAATTAAAATGAAATTATTTTCTCTACAGTGATCCTTAGAGTTGAGAGGGATTTTAGTGGTTTGTAGTCTAAACCCTTTGAAGAGATGGTAAAACCTCTGAGGCTAGGTTAAGAACGTCCCTAAATCACAGAGCTAGAGCTAGAGGTAGAGTATTTAGAGGTCCCATTTCTTGACATGCATGGTAATATTAGACAGGTTTAAATAAGAAGAGCTCTTAGTTGGGGGTTCAGAGCATTATTCTGCTTTTCTATTGGTGTCATTTCAGAGAGTTAGCTGTTTCAAATACTTGTTTGTTTTATGATTCCTTGCTGGCATAATCCACATCTAATTATAGTAGGATTATATACAATAGGATTTCTTTATACATTTATATTTTTTATAATGAAACGTTGTGGCTAAAACGGAGTCAAAAGATATCTTCTCAGAGAAATTCTTTACATGCAGAAAGTTCTGCAAGCTTGTAGAACTGGACTTAGTTGTCTCTAACATCTTGTCTATGAATTGAGAATAAGCAAGGAGTATCCATGTGGAGTTTTGCTTTACTCTTTTTTTTTTTTTGGCTGCGTCGGGTCTTAGTTGCGGCATGCAAGATCTTTGTTGAGGCATGGGGATCTTTTATTGCGGTGCACGGGCTTCTCTCTAGTTGTGGCATGCGGGTTTTCTCTTCTCTAGTTGTGGCGCGCAGGCTCCAGGGCGTGCGAGCTCAGTAGTTGTGGCACACGGGCTTAGTTGCCCTGCGGCATGTGGGATCTTAGTTCCCTGACCAGGGATTGAACCCGTGTCCCCAGCATGGTAAGGTGGATTCTGTACCACTGGACTACCAGGTAAGTCCCTGGTTTACTCTTTTTTTTTTTTTTTTTAATGAATTTATTTATTTTATTTATTTATTGTTGGCTGCTTTGGTTCTTTGTTGCTGTGCATGGCTTTCTCTATTTGCGGCGAGCGGGAGCTACTCTTCGTTGCGGTGCGCGGGCTTCTCACTGCAGTGGCTTCTCTTGTTGCAGAGCACGGGCTCTAGGCACGTGGGCTTCAGTAGTTGTGGCACGTGGGCTCAGTAGTTGTGGCACACGGGCTTAGTTGCTCCACGGCATGTGGGATCTTCCCGGGCCAGGGCTCGAACCCATGTCCCCTGCATTGGCAGGTGGATTCTTAACCACTGTGCCACCAGGGAAGCCCCTTGGTTTACTCTTAAATGTGATTCTTCTGTTCATTTTCTGTGTTCTTTGTGTCCTCTAATCCCCTTCCCAAGAGCAGGAATGCATTCATATATCTGAAGGGAGTTACATATTCTGTTCACAGTAGTGGGATCCCAGAATAATTGTTTAAGTTGATTTTTCTAGGCAACTCCCATACTTTAATTTTTTTTATTCTATAAAATATCTAAGTAAATCAAATCTTGTTATGATGAATTATCTAGCCTTACTCAAAATTAGTAGCCAGTTTACTGGAACTTGAACTCATTTTGATAGCTAGAGACTTTTTAGTAGATTCATCACAATGTGATTTGATCTTTATTATATATTTTGGAGGAAATAGATTGTCCTCCTGGGGGTAGAAGCTAAGGGAAGAAATTCTTGGCACTTACAGATAGTTGGTCTCAGTTTTGGTGTTTGAAGTTATCCAGCATCCTGATGCAGCTGGTGACCATTCTTTCCTTCAGCAAATACTTTGTGACTGCCTGCTGTGTGCCAGGTACTGTATCAGGCACCAGGGAGACAGTGTTGATCATCAAGAGGGACTCAGTCCCTGCCTTCACAGAGCTTAGAATGCTCAGCTATAAGGAGTCCTGGGCCTCTACAGTTGCTCACAGAGGGACATGAAGACATGTACTGAATCAAAATGTATTACATGTTTTGGAAAGAAAGAGGACATCCTGAATACTGCTTAAAAGTTAAGTATTAAATTCATAGTGTATGTCAGCCGTTGTTGCTGTTTGGTAGCCTCAGTTAGAACCAAATTTTACTTATCTCTGGGCAAAGTGTCTAAACAGTTTTTTCAGCTTCAGTCCTCCCACTTGCCTTGGAGGTTACAGGACGATTGATTTCGATTGATCTTTCACATTATCACCTTACACTCTTAGAGGATTCTTTATTGCATTTGTTTACCAGAGAATTTTCAGTGACATTTGAGAAATAAGATGTTTTCTACATGGAGATGGTTTCTCTGTGATGTTCCCTGAACTTCACGTTGGCCCTTGCCAGAGATCTCTATTTTTACAGCTATGTGCGTCATTGTTGTTTCCAACTGATAGATGCATGAATGCAAGTTCACATCCTTCCTGCCTTAGGACTTGTGGGGGCTTGGCTCAGGCGGCTGGATAGACAGCAGGGAAGGTCACTGAGAAAAGGAGGTTAGACTATTAGTTCTTTCTTTGTCCCCACACGACATTCTAAGCTGTAATAAATTTATTGTTTGGTACAACTGTTAAACCCATTCCTGTTGTTATTTTTTCTCAGTCTTCAGCCTCCTCCACAGCCTTTCTGTGGCTTTTGAAGTCCACTCTCCCCAAGTTTCAAAACAGTGTACTTCTTTGATCCTTCTCCTACGACCTCTCTAAGGGGTCTTTTCATACCCTACTTCTTCCACTTTCTTCTGCCCAGTACTTTAGGTATCTCCCCAAACTTTATCTGGGGTCTTCTGCTCCTCTCTGTTCTTTCTTCTCTTTTCCTACCCTTTCACCTTTTCCTCCCTCATCTTTCACTTTTTTGTTCATGCACTCTTGTGTACATTTGTTAAATATATATTTACTTAGCACCTACTGTGTGCTTTGTACTATGCTAGGTACTAGGTTTTTGGAATGCATGCATGAATGAGATAGATAGAGCTCCAGCTTCCATAGCATTTACTATTTTCCCAATTGATTCATAAATTATAATTGTGCAGTGTTTTAATGGAGAAGTATTGGTTGATATGAGAGCATGTAATTTAGGGACCTGTCCTAGTTTAAGTGGACAGTGAAGTCTTCCCTAGGAAATCATTTTTAGCTAAAATCTGAAGGGTGAGTAGGAATTTCTGAGGTAGAAGCAGGGAGTGTTCCGGGCAGTTGCAACAGAAGACTCTAACTCAGCGGATTTTCCTGGTGGTCCAGTGGTTAAGACTCCGTGCTCCCAATGCAGGGGGTCCGGGTTCGATCCCTGGTCAGGGAACTAGATCTCTCATGCCGCAACTAAAAGATCCCTCTGCTGCAACTAAAGATCCCGCATGCTGCAACTAAAAGGTCCCTCGTGCCACAACTAAAGATCCCGCATGCTGCAACTAAAAGGTCCCTCGTGCCACAACTAAAGATCCCGCATGCTGCAACTAAAAGATCCCGTGTGCCGCGACTAAGACCTGGTGCAGCCAGATAGATAGATATCTAGATAGAGAGATAAATAAATAAATATTAAAAAAAAAAAAGAAGGGGGCTTCCCTGGTGGTGCAGTGGTTGAGAATCTGCCTGCCAATGCAGGGGACACGGGTTCGTGCCCTGGTCTGGGAAGATCCCACATGCCGCGGAGCAACTAAGCCCGTGAGCCACAACTACTGAGCCTGCGCATCTGGAGCCTGTGCTCCACAACGGGAGAGGCCGCGATGGTGAGAGGCCCGCGCACCGCGATGAAGAGTGGCCCCCACTCGCCGCAACTGGAGAAAGCCCTCACACAGAAACGAAGACCCAACACAGCCAAAAATAAATAAATAAATAAAAATTTTTAAAAAAAGAAAGAAAATTCTTAACTCAGTATTCTAGTCACATGGGCCTTCTTTCAGTTCCTTGAATACACCATGTTTCTTCCCACCTCAGGTGATGAAACACAAGTTATCTTTTCTCAATCTTACCTAAACTGATTCTTCACTGCAATTCCTTCTTTTCCCCAGTTCACTGCATTAGAAATCTTGGTGTCATTGATTTCCTTTGAAATAGACCTGAGATCTACCCTTTCTGCTTCCTTCATTTGCTCTGCCTGCCATAGGGCTTCAAGGTGTGGTCACTTCACAGCTGGATACTGTGATAGTGACTAGAGTCCTTCCAGCCTTCTCCTCCAGCACTTCCTTGCCCCACCCTCCCCAGCATAGCCAGTACGGACCTCATTCTGCGACCCATTTTTAATTATATTACTCCTTGGTTAAAAAACCTAGAGTAGATTCCTGATGCACAACATCCAGATTCCCCTAATTTGGGTCCTCGGTTATCAGTCCTCAGGCTGCCTCTCTCTAGTTTTGTTTCTCAACACACACCTCCTGGGACAAGCAGATACTCCACCTCTTTCCCCTGTAAACCATGCTCCTTTCTGCCTTTTGTTCTCTGTTCTAACATTTGCCACCATCTCCGAGAAAGCTTTTCACCTACTGTAGCCCCCAGTGATTTCTTCCTCTCTGAACTCTACTTATAATACTTTCTGTATTTCATATGTGCTAATATTATTTCCTGACCTAAATGATAAGCTTAAAAACAGAGACATGTCTTACAGGAATTTTATATACCCTGCTTTAGGATTCACCTAAGTATAGGTACTTAATAAAAGCTTTAATGATGCCCAGAAGATTGACTTTTACAGTTTTTTTAAATTGAAGTATAGTTGGTTTATAATATTGCATCAGTTTCAGGTGTACAGCATAGTGATTCAGGGTTTCTGCAGATTATATTCCATTATAGGTTATTACAAGATAATGGGTATAATTCCCTGTGCTATACAGTAAAGCCTTGTTGCTTATCTATTTTATGTGTAGTAGTTTCTATCTGTTAATCCCATACTCCTAATTTGTCCCTCCCCTCTCCCTCTTCCCTTTGGTAACCATAAATTTCTTTTCTATTTCTTTGAGCCCAGAAGATTCATTTCGATACTGTTTAGTGGAGGTGCTAATCAAGGATTATGAGTCGTTAATATTGTAACTGTTGTGTCCTACACATTGGGCATAACTTGAATTGACAGTAAACACCAATCTAGGTTGAAAACAGGAATAATTCATTTTAATGGGCTCTAATGCTCCAAGGTTCTTTTATATTAGTCAAGTTCCCACATTTCACAGAATTAATTAGGATTCCTTCTAATATTACAGCTATTTGCATAGTAGTCCTTTATAGTTTGCAAGTTTTATTTAAACGAATCATCTCACTTAATCCTCAGTACAACTCTTTGAGGTAAACGGTATTATCCTTGTTTCTTTTAAACGAATCATCTCATTTAATCCTCATTACAACTGTTTGAGGTAAATGCTATTATCCTTATTTTTTACTGAAGAAGTTGAGGTATAAAAAACTTAAATCAGTGTGAGTCACCCAGGTAGTTTATTATGGAGCCCAGACCAGAGTCTAGGCCTCTGACTTAGAGTTCCTCTTCTAATTTAAAAAATATTTATTTATTTATTTATTTATTTATTTTTATGTACTTTTTTTTATTGGAGTAAAATTTCTTTACAGTGTTGTGTTTCTGCTGTACAATGAAGTGAGTCAGCTATATGTATACATATATCCCCATATCCCCTCCCTCTTGGACCTCGCTCTCACCCCCCACCCCATCTGACGCATCTAGGTCATCACAGAGCACGGAGCTGAGCTCCCTGTGCTATACAGCAGGTTCCCACTAGCTATCTGTTTTACACATGGTAATATATATATGTCAGACCTAGTCTCCCAATTCATCCCACCCTCCCCTTTCCCCTCTGTGTCCACATGTCCGTTCTCTACATCTACGTCTCTATTCCTGCCCTACGAATAGGTTCATCTGTACCATTTTTCTAGATTCCACATATATGCGTTAATATACAGTATTTGTTTTTCTCTTTCTGGCTTACTTCACTCTGTATGACAGACTGTAGGTCCATCCACATCTCTACAAATGACCCAATTTCGTTCCTTTTTATGGCTGAGTAATATTCCATTGTATATATGTACCACATCTTTATCCATTCATCTGTCGTTGGACATTCAGGTTGTTTCCATGTCCTGGGTATTGTAAATAGTGTTGCAGTGAACATTTGGGTACATGTGTCCTTTTGAGTTACCGTTTTCTCAGCAAACCCAGTGGGATTTCTGGGTCATATGGTAGTTCTGTTTTTAGTTTTTTAAGGAATCTCTATACTGTTCTCCATAGTGGCTGTATCAATTTACATTCCCACCAGCAGTGCAAGAGGGTTCCCTTTTCTCCACACCCTCTCCAGCATTTATTGTCTGTAGATTTTTTGATGATGGCCATTCTGACTGGTATGAGGTGATACCTCGTTGTAGTTTTGATTTGTATTTCTCTAATAATTAGTGATCTTGAGCATCTTTTCATGTGCCTCTTGGCCATCTATATGTCTTCTTTGGTGAAATGTCTATTTAGGTCTTCCACCCATTTTTTAATTGGGTGGTTTGTTTTTTTGATATTGAGCTGCATGAGCTGTTTGTATATTTTGGAGATTAATCCTTTGTCCATTCTTCATTTGTAAATATTTTCTCCCATTCTGAAGGTTGTCTTTTGGTCTTGTTTATGGTTTCCTTTGCTGTGCAAAAGCTTTTAAATTTCATTAGGTCTTATTTGTTTATTTTTTTATTTTCATTACTCTAGGAGGCGGGTCAAAAGAGGTGTTGCTGTGGTTTATGTCAAAGAGCGTTTTTCCTATGTTTTCCTCTATGAGTTTTATAGGGTCTGGCCTTACATTTAGGTCTTTAATCCATTTTGAGTTTATTTTTGTGTATGGTGTTAGGTAGTATTCTAACTTCATTCTTTTACATGTAGCTGTCCAGTTTTCCCAGCACCACTTATTGAAGAGGCTATCTTTTCTCCATTGTATGTTCTTGTCTCTTTTGTCATAAATTAGGTGACCATATGTGCGTGACTCTATCTCTGGGCTTTCTGTCCTCTACCATTGATCTATATTTCTGTTTTTGTGCCAGTACCATACTGTCTTGATTACTGTAGCTTTGTAGTATAGTTTGAAGTCACGGAGCCTGATTCCTCCAGCTCTCTTTTTCTTTCTCAAGATTGCTTCGGCTGTTCGGGGTCTTTTGTTTTCCATACAAATTGTAAAAATTTTTGTTCTAATTTTGTGAAGAATGCCATTGGTAGTTTGATAGGGATTGCACTGAATCTGTAGATTGCTTTGGGTAGTATAGTCATTTTCACAATATTGAATCTTCCAATCCAAGAACATGGTGTATTTCTCCATCTGTTTATGTCATCTTTGATTTCTTTCATCAGTGTTTTATAGTTTTCTGAGTACAAGTCTTTTGCCTCTTTAGATAGGTTTATTCCTAGGTATTATATTCTTTTTGTTGCGATGGTAAATGGGATTGTTTCCTTAATTTCTCTCTCTGATTTTTTGTTGTTAGTGTATAGGAATGCCAGAGATTTCTTAATTTTGTATTCTGAAACCTTACCAAATTCCTTGATTAGTTCTAGTAGTTTTCTGGTGACATCTTTAGGATTTTCTATGTATAGTATCATGTCATCTGCAAACAATGACAGTTTTACTTCTTTTCCAGTTTGTATTCCTTTTGTTTCTTTTTCTTCTCTGATTGCTGTGGCTAGGACTTCCAAAACTATGTTGAATAAGAGTGGCGAGAGTGGACATCCTTGTCTTGTTCCTGATCTTAGTGGAAGTGCTTTCAGTTTTTCACCATTGAGTATGATGTTTGCTGTGGGTTTGTCATATATGGGCTTTATTATCTTGAGGTAGGTTCCCTCTATGCCCACTTTCTGGAGAGTTTCTATCATAAGTGGGTGTTGAATTTTGTCAAAAGCTTTTTCTGCATCTATTGAGATGATCATATGGTATTTATTCCTTAATTTGTTAATATGGTGTATCACATTGGTTGATTTGCGTATATTGAAGAATCCTTTCATTCCTCGGATAAATCCCACTTGGTCATGGTGTATGATCCTTTTAATGTGTTGTTGGATTCTCTTTGCGAGTATTTTGTTCGGGATTTTTGCCTCTATGTTCATCAGTGATATTGGCCTGTAATTTTCTTTTTTTGTGATTTCTTTGTCTGGTTTTGGTCTCAGGGTGATGGTGGCTTTGTAGAACAAATTTGGGAGTGTTCCTCCCTCTGCAATTTTTGGAAGAGTTTGAGAAGGATTGGTGTTAGCTCTTCTCTAAATGTTTGATAGAATTCGCCTGTGAAGCCATCTGGTCCTGAACTTTTGTTTGTTGGAAGAGTTTTAATTACAGTTTCAATTTCATTACTTGTGATAAGTCTGTTTATATTTTTTAATTCTTCCTGGTTCAGTCTTGGAAAGCGTACCTTTCCAAGGATTTGTCCATTTCTTCGTGGTTGTCCATTTTATGGGCATATAGTTGTTTGTAGTAGTCTCTTATAATCCTTTGTATTCTGTCGTGTCAGTTGTGATTTCTCCTTTTTCATTTCTAATTTTATTGATTTGCATCCTGTCCCTTTTTTTCTTGATGTGTCTGGCTAAAGGTTTATCAATTTTGTTTATCTTCTCAGAGAACCAACTTTTAGTTTTATTGATCTCTGCTCTTGTTTTCTTCATTTCTATTTCATTTATTTCTGCTCTGATCTTTATGATTTCTTTCCTTCTACTGACTTTGACTTTTCTTTGTTCTTTCTCTGGTTGCTTTAGTTGTAAGGTTAGATTGTTTATTTGAGATTTTTCTTGTTTCTTGAGGTGAGATTGAATTGCTATAAAATTCCCTCTTAGAACTGCTTTTGCTGAGTCCTATAGGTTTTGGGTCATCGTGTTTTCGTTGTCATTTGTTTCTATGTATTTTTTTATTTCTTCTTTGACTTCTTCAGTGATCTCTTGGTTATTTAGTAGCACACTGTTTAGCCTCCATGTATTTGTGTTTTTTACAGCTTTCTTTCCTGTAATTGATTTTGAATCTCATAGTGTTGTGGTCAGAAAAGATGCTTGATACGATTTCAGTTTTCTTAAATTTTCCGAGGCTTGATTTTTGACCCAAGATGTGATCGATCCTGGGGAATGTTCCATGTGCACTTGAGAAGAAAATGTATTCTGCCACTTTCGGTGGAATGTCCTATAAATATCAATTAAATCTATCTGGTTTACTGTGCCATTTAAAGCTTGTGTTTCCCTGTTTATTTTCTGTTTGGATGATCTGCCAATTGGTGTAAGTGGGGTGTTAAAGTCCCCTACTATTATTGTGTTACTGTCGATTTCCCCTTTTATGGTTAGCATTTGCCTTATGTATTGAAGTGTTCCTTTGTTGGGTGCATAAATATTTATAATTGTTATAGCTTCTTCTTGGATTGATCCCTTGATCATACATAGTGTCCTTCCTTATCTCTTGTAACAGTCTTTATTTTAAAGTCTATTTTATCTGATACGAGTATTGCTATTCCAGCTTTCTTTTGATTTCCATTTGCATGGAATATCTTTTTCTATCCCTTCACTTTCAGTCTGTATGTGTCTCTAGGTCTGATGTGGGTCTCTCATAGACAGCATATATATGGGTCTTGTTTTTGTATCCATTCAGCCAGCCTGTGTCTTATGGTTGGAACATTTAATCCATTTCCATTTAAGGTAATTATTGATTTGTATTTTCCTATTACCATTTTCTTAATTGTTTGGGGTTTGTTTTTTGGGTCTTTTTCTTCTCTTGTGTTTCCCACCTAGAGAAGTTCCTTTAGCATTTGTTGTAAAGCTGGCTTGGTGGTGCTGAATTCTCTTAACTTTTGATTGTCTGTAAAGCTTTTGATTTCTCAGTCGAATCTGAATGAGATCCTTGCTGGGTAGAGTAATCTTGCTTGTAGGTTTTTCTCTTTCATCACTTTAAGTATATCCTGCCACTCCCTTCTGGCCTGCAGAGTTTCTGCTGAGAAATCAGCTGATAACCTTATGGGGATTCCTTTGTATGTTATTTTCTGCTTTTCCCTTGCTGCTTTTAATATTTTTTCTTTGAATTTAATTTTTGTTAGTTTGATTAATATATGTCTTGGTGTGTTTCTCTCAGGGTTTATCCTGTATGGGACTCTCTGCACTTCCTGGGCTTGGGTGACTATTTCCTTTCCCATGTGAGGGAAGTTTTCCACTATAATCTCTGCAGATATTTTCTCAGACCCTTTCTTTTTCTCTTCTTCTTCTGGGACCCCTACAATTTGAATGTTGGTGCATTTAGTGTTATCCCAGAGGTCTCTCAGATTGTCTTCAATTCTTTTCATTCTTTTCTCTTTATTTTGCTCCTTGGCAGTTATTTCCACCATTCTGTCTTCCAGCTCACTTATTCGTTCTTCTACCTCAGTTATTCTGTTCTTGATTCCTTCTTGTGTATTTTTCATTTCAGTTATTGTGTTGTTCATCTCTGTTTTTTTGTTCTTTAGTTCTTCTAGATCTTTGTAAACATTTCTTGTATTTTCTCAATCCATGCCTCCATTCTATTTCTGAGATTCTGGATCATCTTTACTATCATTACTCTGAATTCTTTTTCAGGTAGGTTGCCTATTTCCTCTTCATTTATTTGGTCTTGTAGGTTTTTACCTTGCTCCTTCATATAGTTTTTTGTTGTCTCTCTTTTTTTTTTTTTTTTTTGATGGGTGAGATTGTGTTCCTGTCTTACTGGTTGTTTGGCCTGAGGCTTCCATCACTGGAGTTTGTAGGCTGTTGGGTAGAGGTGGGCCTGGTGCCAAGAATGAGGACCTCCAGGAGACCTCATTCCTATGACTATTCCCTGGTGTCTGAGGTTCTCTGTTAATCCAGTGGTTTGGACTCAGAGCTCCCACCGCAGGAGCTCAGACCCGACCTCTGTCTCGCCAAGATCCCACAAGCCATGCAGGGCGACAAAAAAAAAAAGAAAAATAGGAGCAGAACAATAGCAAAGAGTAAAAAATAAAATAAGATTAGAAAACTAACAGATATGTTACAAAGAATAAAAAAATAAAAATATAGATGAAACAAGAACTGGAAGGTAAAACAGAACCACAATAGTAAAAAAGAGGAGAAAAGGAAAAAAAGCCTTGGCTGTGGAGGGTGGGGCTTAGGCAGGGGCGGGGTTTAGGCAGTGGGCAGGGCCTTTGCTTAGGACCACAGGGCCGGAAAAGGCCTTGGGGGGGTGGGGGTGGGGCTTAGGCTCATCTCAGCAGGAGGGGCCGAGGAGTGCCTCTGGCCTTCGAGGGCGGAGGGCCAGGTCCAGGACCCCAGCAGGCTCACTGGGCCCAAGTGGGCAGGGGAAACGCCAGCCAGCCGCATTTCCCCCTGATCCTCCCATCCCAGAGGGCCCTTCCCTGTTGGCCTCTCTTCTTCTTCTCCCCAGCCCTCCCTCCTATGCCCCTAGGATCCACATGGCGGAGGGGGCCCCAGAAAGCAGGGGAGCAGACCTGGAATCCCAGTAGGCTTCCCGGGGCCACGTGGGTGGGGGAAACGCCCGTCGCGCCTCCCCTACTCCTCCTATCTTGGAGGACCCCTCCCCGTCAGCCTCTCCATTGCCGCAACCTCCCCCCCCCCCGCCTCCCTCCTATGCCCCTAGGATCAGCGCTCCCAGAGGGGGCCTTGGAGGGTGGGTTACCCGGCCTGGGAGCCCAGCAGGCTTTCTGGGGCCAAGTGGGCAGGGGAAACGCCCGCTGGGCCTCCCCTGATCCTCTGGTCCTGGAGGGTTCCCCCCATCATCTGCCCCCCCTCCTCCCTCCCTCCCATGCCCCTAGGAACCATGAGGCTGGAGGGGATCCTGGAGAATGGAGGGCCAGGCTTGGGAGCCCAGCAGTCTTCCCAGACCTGGATGAGCGGGGGAAATACCCTCTGCACCTCCCTGGATCCTCCAGTCCTCGAGGGCCCCTCCTGCCAGTTTCTCCTCTTCTCCCCCCACCTTCCGCCTACACCCCTAGGACCAACGTGGCCCGGAGGGGGCCTCGGAGGGTGGAGGACCCGGCCTGGGAGCCCCACAGGCTTCCCAGGCCCGATTGGGCAGGGAAATGTCTTGGGAGATCAGGGTCCCTCCAGGCGTGGGAACCCCTCCCCACTCCCAGCCACCCCTCAGGGGCGCCAGTCCTGTCCAGCCTTCACTGTTCCTCCCCTCTCACTCTCCCTACGTCCTACCTGGTCGCTCAGGGGTTCTTCCTGTCTCCTTAGGTGTTCTGGTCCCCCACTAGCGTCTGGCAGGCGCCCTAGTTTTGAGGAGACACGAACTCCACGTCCTCCCCCACTGCCATCTTGACCGGAAGCCTCTAATTTTTTAAATAAAAATTTTTTCAGCTTTATTGAGGTATAATTGACAAATAACATTGTGTAAGTTTAAGGTATACAATGTGATGATTTGATATATGTATATATTGTGAAATGATTACCACAATAAGTTAGTTAACACGTCCATCACCTCATGTAGTTACCATTTTTTTGTGGTGAGAACATTTAAGGTCTACTCTCTTAGGTGATTTCAAGTGTGCAACACTGTATTGTTAACTGTAGTCACCATGCTGTACATTAGATCCCTAAAACTTAGTCATCTATAACTGAAACTTGACCAACATCTCTCCATTTCCCCCAGTCCCTCGCAACCACCATTCTACTTTGTTTCTATGAGTTCAGCATCAGGGGTGCAGATATTGCTTCAAGGTAGTGATTTCATTTCTTTCAGATACATACCAGAAGTGAGATTGCTGGATGATATGGTAGTTCTATTTTTGATTTTTTTGAGGAACTGTTTTCCATAATGGTTATGCGAGTTCCCGTTCCTACCAACAATACAAGGGTTCTCTTTTCTCCACATATTCGCCATTGCTTGTTATCTCTTGTCTTTTTGATGATAGCCATTCTGTCAGGTATGAGGTGATAATCTTATTGTGTTTTTGTTTTGCATTTCCCTGATGATTGGTGATATTGAGCACCTTTTTGTATACCTGTTGGCCATTTGTATGTCTTCTTTGGAAAAGGGTCTATTCAGGTCCTTTGCCCATTTTAAATCATATTATTTGGCTTTTTGCTGTTGAGTTGTATGAGTGCCTTATAGATTTTGGGTATTAACCCCTTATCAGATATATGGTTTCCAAATACTTTTTCTCTTTCCATAGGTTGCCTTTTTATTTTGGGCTCCTTTTTTAACCACTGTATTTCTTCTCTGTTAGAGAATCTGCCCTTGATCATACTTAACCATTTTCTGCCGGAGACCTTTGTCCTTGTGTATTTTAGTTCAGTAACTGATTCCTAGAAAAAAAGAATGTTCAGCAGCTGCTTCTCAGGAAGCATGAAAAGAGGTTACATTTTTAAAATGGATTAGTATTTCAATTAATATGATTTTGCCTTAATATCTTTCTAAAAACTTTAAATGAAATTTGCATATGGATGGTGTGATGAGTGAAGCCTAAAGCTAACTGGTGTAGCTGGGTATTAATTAGTTACTACCCACATCTCTGGTAGACCATGTATCCAGCACCAAAACTAGATAATCAGACCTGTAGTATGCCTAGCCAGAAAAGGCCAGGCTGAGGTCAAGTATTGAAATGTCATACTCAAAGCTCCCTCACCAAAGGAGGTCTAGGCATGAGACCATGAATCTTTACCCCTTGCTGGTTCTATTTGATTACAGAGGCATGGCGCTGGCAAAGCTTTTAAAAACTTGTTTCATGTTTTTAAAATCCTTGGGAGCTACAGAGTGGGTGTTCAGACCAAAAAGGCTGCCTCCTGGAGTGTTTATGCAAAGGGTCATTTTTAGAGAGTTATGAGGAATGGAATTGGGTCTGACGTCAATTCTCAGTGTGCTTTCTCTCCCCGGAGGAATAGCCCATATGTAGAGACAGATGTGAGACTGAAGTCTCTTTTACATATAAATAATGCTGGGAGAGAATGAGAATATTACTGTGAGTTAGAGGTTGGGGAAGAACAGAGTTTACTGTAAGCCAGAGATGACCAAGTTTTTTTTTTTTTTTTTTTTGTAATTTTTATTTTTATTTTTATTTATTTATGGCTGTGTTGAGTCTTCGTTTCTGTGGGAGGGCTTTCTCTAGTTGTGGCAAGCGGGGGCCACTCTTCATCGCGGTGCGCGGGCCTCTCACTATCGCGGCCTCTCTTGTTGCAGAGCACAGGCTCCAGACGACCAGGCTCAGTAATTGTGGCTCACGGGTCTAGTTGCTCCACGGCATGTGGGATCTTCCCAGACCAGGACTCGAACCCGTGTCCCCTGCATTGGCAGGCAGATTCTCAACCACTGCGCCACCAGGGAAGCCCCGACCAAGTTGTTTTTATACACACTTTTTCAAACATTCAATTGTGTATAACCCATAAGCCTAAATGTGCACAAAACATAAATGTACAGTAAATTAATAATAATTAATAATAATAGAACAAATACCTGTGTAATCATCCCAGGTCAAATACTAGAACATTACCAGCACCCAGAAACTTCCCCCAATTCCTTTTGATCACTACCCAGTTCCCCCTTCAGGAGTCTCCTGACTTTTATGGTAATAATCTCCTTGCTTTTCTCTTTAGATTTACCACTTTTATATGCATTCCTAAACAACATAAATTAGTTTTGCCTATTTTTGAACTTCATATACATGGAATCATATTGCATTTTTATGTGTCTTGATTCTTTTACTTAATGTTTTGTTTGTAATTACACGTTGTTGAATATAGCTGTAGTTTGTTCTCTTTTATTACAGTAGAGTATTTCATTGTATGACTATATTATTTTACTTTTGATAGTTGTTTGGTTCTTTCCAGTCTGGGCCAGCTGTAAATAATGCCACTTTGAGCATTCTTTTTTTAAAAATAAATTTATTTATTTATTTATTTTGGGCTGCATTTGGTCTTCGTTGCTGCACATGGGCTTTTTCTAGTTGCGGTGAGCAGGGGCTACTCTTCATTGTGGTGTGCAGGTTTCTCATTGCGGTGGCTTCTCTTGTTGAGGAGCATGGGCTCTAGGTGAGCAGGCTTCAGTAGCTGTGGCACACGGGCTCAGCAGTTGTGGCTCGCGGGCTCTAGAGTGTAGGCTTAGTAGTTGTGGCTCACGGGCTTAGCTGCTCCGCGGCATGTGGGATCTTCCCAGACCAGGGATCAAACCCATGTCCCCTGCATTGGCAGGCGGATTGTTAACCACTGTGACACCAGGGAAGTCCCCACTTTGAACATTCTTGAACTTGTCTTTTGGTGCATGCATTCCCGTTGGATATACATTACCTTGAACCATGTGAAATTACCTTTTTTTTTTCCTGCGCCGTGCAACTTGCGAATTCTTAGTTCCCTGACCAGGGATCGAACCTGTGCCCCCTGCAGTGGAAGCGCAGAGTCCTAACCACTGGACTGCCAGGGAAGTCCCTGAAAGTACCATTTTTATGGATCAGTCACATATTAACGATTCCATATGGTTCAATGTAATACCTAGGGGTAGAATTGTTGGATCATAAGAATTACATATGTTCAGTTTTAATAGATTCTGCCAAATAGTTTTCTAAAAATCTTGTACCAACTTAATCTCCCGCCAGCAATGTATAAGAATTGTTCCACATTCTGGCCTACATTTGGTATTGTAATTTTTCATTGTAATTTTGATTTGCATTTCCTTGGTTACTCATGAGGTTGAGTACTGTTTCATTTGTTTTTGGCTGTTTAGATTTCTTCTTATGAAGTACCTATTCAAGTCATTTGCCTGTTTTTCTGTTGAATGGTCCATTTTTGTCTTACTGATCAGCAGGTGTTCTTTATATATTCTAGATATGAATACTTGATTGTTAATGTGTCACATGTATCTTCTTCCATTCTGTGGCTCACCTCTTTACTCTCTTATTGGTGTCTTTGATGAACGGATATTCCCAATTTTAATGTAGTCAAATTTATTCATCATTTCTTTTATAGTTAATACTTTTTGCGTTTGTCTAAAATGACTTTTGCCATACATAAGATTTTGACGATAGTCTGCCATATTATCTTCCAAGAGCTTTGTTTTTCACATTTAGTTCTGTAATCCATCTGAAGTTGATTTTTTTTATGTTATCAATTTTTTTATTGAAGGATAGTTGATTTACAACATTGTATTAATTTCTGCTATACAGCAAAGTGATTCAGTTATATAGATATAGATATAGATATATACACACATATTCTTTTTTATATTCTTTTCCACTATGGTTTACCATGGGATATTGAATATAGTTCTTTGTGCTATATAGTAGGACCTTGTTGTTGTGTACAGAGGTCCTATTTCATTTTTCCCCCAATGGATATCCAGTTGTCCCAGCACCAATTAGTGAAGAGATATACTCTCACCACTGCTCTGAGGTGTCACTTCTGTCATAGATCAGGGTCCATATGTGCCTGTATCTGTTCCAGGCTCTGTTCTGTTCAGTGGTCTGTTCTATTCCTGCACTAATAGCTCACTGTCTTAATTACTATAACTTTATAGTAAGTAAGTCCCCACCTTGTTCTTTTCTAAGAGTGCCTTGGCTATCCTTGTCCTTTTGCATTTCCATATACATTTTAGACTCAGCTTGTCAAGTTTCATCAAAAAAGTCTGTTGGCATTTTTATTGAGATTGCATTTAATCTATCAATTTATTTAGAATTTACATCTTTATAATAGTGAGTCTTAAATCTAGAAATAAGGTTTATCTCTCCATTTAATAAGGTCTACTTTATTGTTTATCAAAAAATTTTTTGAGGTAAAATTCATCATTTCAACAATATTTTATCATCAGATTTACCATTTTATTCATTTTTAGGTATACACTTCAGTTGCGTTAAGAACAGTCACACTGTTGTGCAACCATCACCACTCTCTATCTCCAGAACTTTTTCAGTGGCTTTCAGTACATTCATAATGTTATACAACCACCAGCACTATCTAATTTCAGAGCATTTCATCATCCCCCCCACCCCCCCCAAAGTAACCCGTATGCATTAAGTTGTCACTCCTCCAATCCTTAGCAACCACTAATCTGCTTTCTGTCTTCATGGATCTGCCTGTACTGGACATTTCATGTAACTGGAGTCACACAAAATATGGTCTTTTGTGTCTCATTTCTTTCACTCAGCATAATGTTTTCAAGGCTCATCTTTGTTGTAGTATGTACCCTTTTTAAGACTGAATAATATTCCATTGCATGTATATACCACATTTTGATTATATGAATATACCACATTATAAATTCATCAGTTGATAGACACTAGTCAATAAAATTCTATAATTCTTTATAGAGGACTTGCCCATATTTCGTTAGATTTATTCCAAGACACATGTTTTCAAATCCTTTTAAATGATATTTTTATAATGTAATTTGAAAATACATAATTTTTTAAAATGTAATTTAATATGTTGTTTACTGCTGTTATATAGGAACATATGATGTTAATTTTACATTCTATAAATAGTTTAAAGTTTGATAAACTCTCTTAATCCCCAAAATTTATGCTGATTCTTTTGGATTTTATATTTATCAATCATATCATTGTGATGAATGAAGGACTTTTGTTTCTTTTCATTTCTTCTGCCATTTGTTTCTTCCTCGTATCTTACCCTGCTGACTAGAACCTCTAGTACAGTGTTGAATAGAGTAATGATAATAAGCAGCCTTGACTTATTCCTGATTCCAAAGGAAAAGCTTTCAACCCTTCACTGTTAAATGTGAGATTTGCTATATTTCTATTCATATTTCAAATGATTTTTACTTAGCTGAAACCTGGCATTCTAGGACAAATCATTTTTGGTTTTAATTTTTAAGAAACATTTAAATGAGCTCCTGAGAGTACTTCCCCTCTGATTTGGTCATTTTTGGCAGTCTTGATGTATGACTTTGGAAGTCACACTGACCTGAGTCCAAATATAGCTCTACTATAAACTCATGTGATTTTGGTTAGGATTATAAATCCTTTTAGGGCAAGAACTGCATGCTATTTATTTAATTCTGTATCATTAGCTTTAACTTATTAATGCCTAGTACATTGTAGGGGCTTAATATAGATCTTGAAAAAAATGAAGTTATATAATTTGTCTCTGAGTCTTGGCTTCCTCATTAATAAAATAGGAATTAATAATCCCCTATAGGCCTTTATATAATGATTTAAAAAATAATATGTGTAACATAGTTGCATGTAAAAAAATGCAACTTTCCTTTGAGATTTACTTTTCTTTAGCTGACTACATTAGTAATTAAGAGGGTTCTGGGACCCAATTTCTAATACTGAGTGTTGGGGGTTTCTCCACAGTAACAGCAATTCTCAGACACCATCTGGGTGTCTTACAGCTCAACACAATTCTTACACTGTCTACTCAGAGATACCATCAGATTCCACAGGTTGAGGGCTCAGTCCTACAAGACTGCCCCCTCCCTTCTCCTGCCTACTTCAGACGCCAATCTCAAGCCCAGGTTGTTACCTGTTTCTGACTGCCTGGCTACAGATTGGAGCCATGACCCCCTCCTTGAACTTTAGGTGCTGGTTGTAAGTCCAGGTTGTTCCCTATACTTCTGACTGGATATAAAGCAGAGGTTCCCATGACCCTCTCCTTGTGTTTGATTAATTTGCTAGAGTGGCAAACACAGAGAAATATTTTACTTACTAGATTATTGGTTTATTATGGAAGGATATAATTCAGGAACAGCCAGTTGGAAGAGCTGAATAGGGCAAGGTATGGGGAAAGAGTGGGGATCTTCATGCCCTTTCCAGGTACAGAACTCTTCCCAAATCTCCACATGTTCACCAACCGGGAAGCTTTCTGAACTTGTCCTTTTAGGGTTTTATGGAGGCTTCATTACACAGGCATGATTGATTAAATCATTGGCCAATCTCCAGCCCCTCACCCCTCCCCCAGTGACTGAAAGGTCCAACCTTCTTTTCACATGCTTAGTTCAACTGGTGACCAGCACCCCCTCCCATCTTTACAGGATTTCCGAAAGTCACCTCATTAACATAAGCTCAGTTGCGGTTGAAAGGGGCTTTTTATGAATAACAAGACACCCCTTTCACCATTATGGCTTTGAAGGGATTTCAGGAACTGAGGACAAGAGACTGAATATTATAACAAAAGATGCTCCCATTGCTCTTATTGCTTAGGAAATTACAAGGGTATGGGGTGCTCTGAACCAGAAACCTTGGAAGAAGACCAAAAAAAAAAATTTATTATAAATCACAATATCACAGTAATGATTTCCATCTTTGGGTTTTTATTTAATCTCATAGAAACTTGTTTACTGTATTTTTTTGGGACTACCATTGATTTACAATATTGTGCTAGTTTCAGGTGCACAGCAAAGTGAACTTTGGCTGGGTGAGTGCATGTCTCACCCCTGCCCTCAGGAGCCTAAATAGCACCCCAACACCCAGCACTCTTAGCTGAGTGAAGAGAGCACTGGTAACATTTTCCGAGGGCTTAGATGTTTGTGCTTCTAAAACCATGTGGGAATTCTTAGGATTACAATTGATGTTTCTTACCCTGAAAGGACCTTTGCAATTACTCTTTGAAGAGTTGGCCTTTCTCTGTTGCAGATTGACATCAATAAATGCCATTATTTAGTGGATTTGGACACCGTGAGAGAAACACCCCGGGAGCCAAAATACTCATCCAATAGAGAAGAATGGATCAACTTGGCCTACAGACCATTCCTTGATGCATCTAGGTATGTGGGTTTAGTCCTAAGAAATGTACTAGGACTAGTAAGGGCAAAAATTGGAATCTGGGATTGAATAACTTCCAGTCCTGGGCTAACTCTAGTAGCCATTTAATTTTATTTTTATTTGGGCCCAAACATCTTCTATTCTTGTCCAGTTCCCTGAGAAATCTAAAAGAGTGCTCTTCTTTTCTAGGCATCAGAGTGCAAAGTATATTCTGGTATCATTCAAATAACAGAATCTAAACAGATAGATCCACTGAAGAAAACACAAATAAGTGTTCGACATTGATTATTTTTGGCAATCAACTTCAGCTTTCTTAACCAAGAGTTTTCTAATACTGTTAGGAAGATGGACTGTGTTCTTTAAGGAGCTAGAAGTTCATATCCATTAATTTTGGGCTCAAGGCTCAGTCAGAGGTGGGGCCAGGCCTTACTAGATCTTAAGTAGTGAGACCAAATAGACCAGGGCTTGGCTGGCTCTTCAGAAAGGCCTCAGAATTCATGATAAGAGGTTGAGTCAGGATGTCCAGGTGAAGGAGTGGGGGAGAGTTAGAAAGGTGTAGGTTGTCTGTGGGTAGAGGTCCAGGTAGACAGTTGAAGTTAAGGAGGTCCAGGGAGGCCTGGTGGGCAGAGCCCAGGATCCAGGAGATCAGGCAGAAACAAAAAGGTAGAGGACCAGGTCTTGAGAGGCAGGTTTGGGACTCAGAAACAGGGAAGAAAATATTTTCAGGAAGAGGGAGTGATTAGAACCTACTGTTAAATCAAGTCAGTTTGATTAATATAACAGCTGTTCATTGGATTTGGCAGCTGATAAAAGCAATTTTAGTGGAATGGTGGGGGCATAGGGACTTGAGAGATTAGAAGGGTCAAAGCAAAACTAACAGGGAGGAAGGAGGCAAGATGGCGGAGTAGAAGGACGTGAGCTTACGCCTTCTTATGGAAACACCAAAATCACAACTAACTGCTGAAAAACCACTGACAAAAAAAACACTGGAACCTACCAGAAAAGATAGCCTACATCCAAAGACACAGAAGAAGCCACAGCGAGATGGTAGGAGGGGCGCAATCGCAATAAAATCAAATCCCATACACGCTGGGTGGGCGACCCACAAACTGGAAAATAATTACACCACAGAAGTTCTCCCACAGGAGTGAAAGTTCTGAGCCCCCCATTGGGCTCCCCTGTCTCGGGGTCTGGCAACAGGAGGAGGAGCCCCCAGGTCTGACTTTGAAGGCCACTGGTGTTTGACCACAGGAATTCCACAGGACTGGTGGAAACAGAAACTTCACTCTTGGAGGGCACACACAGGGTGTCGTGTACACCAGGACCCAGGGAAAAAAGTGGTGACCTCATAAGAGACTGGGCCAGACTTACCTGCTGGGGTTGGAGGGTCCCCTGCAGAGGCAGGGGGCGGCTGTGGCTCACTGTGGGGACAGGGACAGTGGCGGCAGCAGCTCTGACAAGTGCTCATTGGCATGGGCCTTCTAGGAGGCTGCCATTTTCTCACCAAGACCTGACCCCACCCAACAGCCTGTAGGCTCCTGAGTGCTAGGATACCTCAGGCCAAACAACCAACAGGGTGGGAACACAGCTTCACCCATTAGCAGACAGGCTGCTTAAAGTCTTTTTTTTTTTTTAAAGATTTTTTTTTTTGATGTGGACCATTTTTAAAGTCTTTATTGAATTTGTTACAATATTGCTTCTGCTTTATGTTTTTTGGTTTTTTTGGCCCCGAGGTGGGATCTTAGCTCCCTGGCCAGGGATTGAACCTGCACCCCCTGCATTGGAAAGCGAAGTCTTAACCACTGGACCGCCAGGGAAGTCCCTTAAAGTCTTCCTGAATAAACAGCTGCCCGATAATAAACACACCTCCCAGACATGGCCCTGCCCACCAGAGGGACAAGACCCAGCACTACGCACCCAGTCCCTCCCACCAGGAAGACTGCACAAGCCTCTTAGACAGCCTCATCCACCAGGGGGCAGACAGCGGAAGCAAGAAGAAATACAGTGCTGCAGCCTGTGGAACAGAAACCACAATCACAGAAAGTTAGACAAAATGAGATGGCAGAGGAATGTGTCCCAGATGAAGGAACAAGATAAAACCCTAGAAGAACAACTAAGAAAAGTGGAGATAGGCAAGCTACCTGAAAAAGGATTCAGAGTAATGATAGTAAAGATGATCCAAGATCTTGGAAAAAGAATGGAGGCACAGATTGAGAAGATACAAGAAATGTTTAACAAAGACCTAGAAGAACTAAAGAACAAACAAACAGAGATGAACAATACAATAATTGAAATGAAAAATACACTAGAAGGAATCAGTGGCAGAGTAGCTGAGGCAGAAGAATAGATAAGTGACCTGGAAGAAAGAATGGTGGAAATCACTGCTGTGGAACAGAATAAAGAAAAAAGACAAAAGAAATGAAGACACTCTAAGAGACCTCTGGGACAACATTAAATGCACCAGCGTTTGCATTATAGGGGTCCCAGAAGGAGAAGAGAAAAAGAAAGGGTCTGAGAAAATATTTAAAGAGATAGTAGCTGAAAACTTTCCTAACATGGGAAAGGAAACAGTCATCCAAGTCCAGGAAGTGCAGAGAGTCCCAGGCAGGATAAACCCAAGGAGGAACACGCTGAGACATATATTAATCAAACTGACAAAAATTAAAGACAAAGAGAAAATATTAAAAGCAACAAGGGAAAAGCAACAAATAACGCACAAGGGAACTCCCATAAGGTTATCAGCTGATTTCTCAGCAGAAACTCTGCAGGCCAGAAGGGAGTGGCACGATATGTTTAAAGTGATGAAAGGGAAGAAGCTACAACCAAGAATACTCTTCCCAGCAAGGCTTTCATTCAGATTCAGTGGAGAAATCAAAAGCTTTATAGACAAGCAAAAGCTAAGAGAATTCAGCACCACCAGACCAGCTTTACAACAAATGCTAGAGGAACTTCTCTAGGCGGAAAACAAAGGCCACAACTAGAAACAAGAAAATTACAAATGGAAAAGCTTACCGGTAAAGGCAAACATGCAGTAAAGAAATCATCTGCACACAAATATATCAAACCCAGCAGTTGTGAGGAGAGCACAAATGCAAGATATTGGAAATGCATTTGATATTAAAAGACCAGCAACTTAAAACAATCTTGTTTATATATACACTGCTATATCAAAACCTCATGGTAACCACAAACCAAAAATGTACAATGGATACACACACAAAAAAGAAAAAGGAATCCAAACACAACAATAAAGTTAGTCATCAAATCAGAAGAGAAGAGAACAAAAGAGGAAGGGAAGAAAAAAAGACCTACAAAAACAAATCCAAAACACTTAACAAAATGGCAATAAGAACATACATATCAATAATTACCTTAAATGTGAATGGATTAAATGGTCCAACCAAAAGACATAGACTGGCTGAATGGATACAAAAACAAGACCTGTATGTATGCTGTCTACAGGAGACCCACTTCAAATCATGGGACACATACCGAAAGTGAGAGGGTGGAAAAATGTATTCCATGCAAATGGAAATCAAAGGAAAGCTGGAGTAACAATATTCATATCAAAGCTGGAGACCCACTTCAAATCAGGGGACACATACTGAACGTGAGAGGATGGAAAAATGTATTCCATGAAAATGGAAATCAAAGGAAAGCTGGAGTAACAATATTCATATCAGACAAAGAACACTACATAATGATCAAGGGATCAGTCCAAAAAGAAGATATAACAATTGTAACTATATATGCTCCCAACATAGGAGCACCTCAATATATAAGGCAAATGCTAACAACATTAAAGGGAGAAATCGACAGTAACACAATAATAGTGGGGGACTTTAACACCCTACTTTCATCAATGGACCAGATGGATTTAATTGATATTTATAGAGCATCCATCCAAAAGCAGCAGAATACACATTCTTTTCAAGTGCACATGGAACATTCTCCAGGATTGATCACATGCTGGGCCATAAAGTGAGCCTTGGTAAATTTAAGAAAATTAAAATCATATCAAGCATCTTTTCTGACCAAACGCTATGAGATTAGAAATCAATGACAAGAAAAAACTGTAAAAAAACATGAACACTTGGAAGCTTAACAGTATACAGCCAATCCAACAGCCAGTGGATCACTGAAGAAATCAAAGAGGAAATCAAAAAATACCTAGATACAAATGAAAACGAAAGCACGACGATCCAAAAACCTATGGCACGTAGCAAAAGCAGTTCTAAGAGGGAAGTTTATAGCAATACAGTTTTACCTCAGGAAACAAGAAAAATCTCAAACAACGAAACCTTACAACCTAAAGCAGCTAGAGAAAGAAGAACAAACAAAACCCAAAGTTAGTAGAAAGAAAGAAATCATAAAGGTAAGAGCAGAAATAAATGAAATAGAGACAGAGAAAACAATAGAAAAGGTCAGTGATTGATCATGGCCTTAAGTGGGTAAGGAGGGAAGGGGGAGGGCACTGAGGGAGTGGAAGACCATGACAGGTGGTAGGATCATGGCCGGATATTCAAAAAATTGTCAGAATCAGGGCAGTAGTAGGAGAGAGCTTGAAATTCTCTTTCAAGCAGCAGTGAAGGTATGAAGTTCTCTGCATCACACATATTCTTTGGTGCCTGACTTGTTGTTTGACATAGTATTTGGGGGGCAGGTCGCTATTGTGCCTTCATTTTTGAGTTAAGAAAACTATGATGACGTGAGATCTGGGCCTGAAAGTATCTCCAGCCTTGGAGGGTCAGTAGATCCCAAACAACCTTCCTCTTAACAAAGGGAAACTTAGTGGTTCACAAATACTGACCAGCAGTACCTTGGTCACAGAATAAACTCTGTTTATAGCAAATGGGGCAAGGGAGTATTTTTGAGCGACATTTTTTTTCCTTTTGGTTTTGAAGGATTGAAGTGAGAAAGGTTCCTCATCTTCCCATTTCCGCTTTTGGTAGCACACAGGCACAGCAGCTGGTAGACAGGAACTGAGAGCCCATTCAAGGCAAAGAAGCCTGATGCTTGTATGCTTCTCAGTGGAGAACTGGAAATCTTTTGAGGGAAGAGCAGAAGGTGTTGGTCACCTTCCCATCTGCCTTGTGGTGAGCAGCGAGTGACCAGAGGTGACCCCACCGTCACACAGTGATGTGCTTGAGCATCACTCCTCCAGGGCCCGCTGTGTTCAGCGCTCTCCTCAGCCAGAGGGAGCAGTGGACACAGTGGGAGACCATGAAATATGAGGGCCTTTCCCAGGGATGCTCCTCGCCGCTCCTCCCTGAACATCCTGCTTCCCTAACAAGCTAGATTTTAAGGGCAGAAATACAGCATGACTGGCTCAGTTTGATAAACGTTTGTTGAGCATCTTCTACATGTAAGACTATGTAGACTGTGTGCAGGCGAGATGGCTGCCCTGGGAGTTTATAGTTTACCTGGGGAGGTACACCGTAGTTCAGAGAGGTGCTGTTGGGGCATCAGAGGGAGGGGTTAGTTCCAGGAGGCTAGGGTGAGAGGGACTAAGGAAGACTCCAAGAGGAGATGACATCTGAAGGTCACACTGGTGCTAGTATGGGAGGTGGATGAAGGGAGGGAACGTTGGAGGCATACAGACAAGTTGGGAGGCTATTCTGCTTGACTAGATGAGAGGTGATGAGGGAGTGAACTCAGCTAGAAAGGATGGATGGACTCAGGAGGCACATTTTTGCAGAGAAAGGTCAGGCCAAAGTTTAGATCCCAGAAGCCCGCAGCTTTCCCCAGTGACCTGTATCAAGCTTTTAAATTTTTTCCTTTGCTGTGCTAGCAGTGCAGTACTAATCATTTTATTGTTTGCTTTCTCTGGCTGGGCTGGTCCCTAACCAGAAGCTTTCACAAGTTGAGCAGCACTTGCTAGAGAGACGAGACCCTAAGCTTATCTCGTTGTACGTCCTGTTCTCCTGTGGGTCCCTGGTGCAGCTTCATTTCCCATTTGCCCACTGAGCACACCTCTAGTGTAGGTGGAGGGAAGGAGAAGGCTATTGGGGAACGCCTTCGCAGGTTTTCAATTTCCCATAAATTGTACTAATTTCCCCTAAACTGGCATTCTTTTCATGACCAAATGCTGAGAAAAAAAAGAAATCAGTTGGTTTAAGAACTGAAGAGGTACAGTTACTTGAAGGTATGCAAAGCATAGTGAAAAGAGGATGGGGTCAGAAGACATGTGCATTTAATCCTGGTTACTTGCTGGTGGTTCTTCTCTATTCCCAAATTTCCGTATCAGTAAAACAGAGATGATAATATTTTACATACTTTATGGGAATGTTGTAAGGATTAAATGAGAGCTGAAATATGAAAGTGTTTTTAAGTTCTAAAGTATTATATAAATGTCAGGCCTTCCAATTAATTAGCAGGCTGCCTGAAGTTCCAAAGTTATGCTGATTTTCTTTACATTTCTCTTCCTCAGCATTTCCTAGTATATACTGACCTAACTGCAAAAACAGCAGGATCCTACAGCCCCATCTGCCAGAGCAATTTGTAACTGTCAGCATTGTGACATCTCCTGTTGCTGACTTCGGGCAAGTTGGACTGTACTGTTAGAGGCTGTGTGCCTCAGAGATACCACTCTGAGGCGGTGCATATGAAAGGCTCTTGGGAGCTTGACCCTGGAATGCCTTTGAGCCTATTGAATGGGGCTGTTAATGTTTCCTCTGTCTTCTTGAAACAATGGTTTTTGTACTTTAGCAATTTATATAACAAGGAGAAAGAATGGTACTATCCACACGTAATAGTCAGTCACTCATGTCTTAGACCCTAGATCAGGTGGGGCTGCAGGCCTACCTGTTTATTATCTAGCTCTTCCTGAGGAAAGGAGGTTTTCATAAGCCTGTGACATACCACCACATGATCTTTTTAGAAATGTAAGCAGGTTAGTTTCTCAAATGTTGAAGCCCCTAAAATTTTTTTCCAGGTTTTTTTTTCATTTTATTGTGTTAATTAAATTAAATTAATTTTTATTGGAGTATAGTTGATTTACAATGTTGTGTTACTTTCTGCTGTACAGCAAAGTGAATCAGTTATATCCACTCCACTCTTTTTTAGATTCTATTCCCATACAGGTCATTACAGAGAGTATTGAGTAGAGTTACCTGTGCTATACAGTAGGTTCTTTTTTTTTTTTCTTTTTTTTTTTTTATGGCTGTGTTGGGTCTTCATTTCTGTGCGAGGGCTTTCTCTAGTTGTGGCAAGCGGGGGCCACTCTTCATCGCAGTGCGCCGGCCTCTCACTGTCGTGGCCTCTCTTGTTGCGGAGCACAGGCTCCAGACGCACAGGCTCAGTAATCGTGGCTCACGGGCCCAGTTGCTCCGCGGCATGTGGGATCTTCCCAGACCAGGGCTCGAACCCGTGTCCCGTGCATTGGCAGGCAGATTCTCAACCACTGCGCCACCAGGGAAGCCCCTTTTTTTTTTTTTTTTAAGCATCTTTATTGGAGTATAATTGCTTTACAATGTACAATGTTGTGTTAGTTTCTACTGTATAACAAAGTGAATCAGCTATACGTATGCATATTTCCCCATATCTCCTCCCTCATGCGCCTCCCTCCCACCTTGCCTATCCCACCCCTCTAAGGTGGTCACAAAGCACCGAGCTGATCTCCCTGTGCTATGCAGCTGCTTCCCACTAGCACCCTGAGGAAACCATAATCCAAAAACAGATATATACCACAGTGTTCATTGCAGCACTATTTACAGTAGCCAGGACATGGGAGCAACCCTGAGTGTCCATCGACAGATCAATGGATAAAGAAGATGTGGCACATATATACAATGGAATACTACTCAGCCATAAAAAGAAACGAAATTGAGTTACTTGTAGTGAGGTGGATGGACCTCGAGTCTGTCATACAGAGTGAAGTAAGTCTGAAAGAGAAAGACAAATACCATATGCTAACACGTATATATGGAATCAAAAAAAATGGTTCTGATGAACCTAGGGCCCAGACAGGAATAAAGATGCAGACATAGAGAATGGACTTGAGGACATGGGGTGGAGTAAGGGTAAGCTGGGACGAAGTGAGAGTAGCATTGACATATATACAGTACCAAATGTAAAGTAGGTTCTTATTAGTTATCTATTTTATATATAGTAGTGTATATATGTCAATCCTGAATCTCCCAATCCATCTCTCCACTACCCCCTTTCTCCCTTGGTAACCATAAGTTTGTTTTCTATATCTGTGTAAGTCCCTAAAATTTAAATCTGCTTTCTTTAGAGTTCACTTGGAGATCATTTTTTCTTTCTTCCTTTATCCATCTATCTGTCTATCTAAATGACATCCATCTAATCAGCAGATATTTTTTGAACACTGCCAGGAACTGTGATGGAGCTTAAGTATATGGTGGTGAACAGAACACACAAATTCCCTGTCCTCTTGTACCCTACAGTATAATGGGGAGGCTGGCATTAAACAAATAACCATACAGATCAATCTGGAATTACAACCGATGTTAAGTACTTTAAGAGAAGAGTACAGGGTGCTGGGAGAGAAGGAGTCAGCGGCAGGATGTCCCTGGAGTCTTCTTTTATGTCCTGAAGCCAGCTGGTTAAGCAGGTTTGGAAATCAGAAAATAGTTATTGAATAGCTATTATGTCCTTGTCACAGAGCTAGATTATTTAAGGGGTACAAGAGAAGCAATTAGACACAGATTTTTACCCTTGAATAATTTACAGCTTTTGTAGTTACATATACAAAAACACCTTGAAAGACCATAGATGGTGCCAGGTTGTGTGCTAGAACTGTGGAGGTTAGAGTGTACTAACCTCCTGTAGCCTGTGAAGGCTTCCTGAAGGAGGTGGTGCTTGAGCTGAGGCTTAAAGGAAAAAGAGGATTTGTACCAGTGATAAGAGAGGGTAGAATCACGTCTGTAATTCAAGGAGAAGAAAGCATGAGCACAGGTGTAAAAATAAAAAGAAGCCTGTTGGATGAGGGGCCTGAGGGTCCATAAAGAAAAGTTTAGGGAATTCCCTGGTGGTCCAGTGGTTAGGACTCGGCGCTTTCGCTGCCATGGCCCAGGTTCGATCCCAGTTGGGGAACTAAGATCCCGCAAGCCACGAGGCATGGCCAAAAAAAAAAAAAGAAAAAAAGAAAAGTTTAATTTACCTCTTTGATTTAAATTTGCTTTTAGTTAAAGTGATCCATAATATATCATCCAAATCAGAACACTTTTAGAAGTGAAAGGGGCCCTGCCCTGGGCGAATTGAGATAGGTGGTCATCCTGTTGTAATGTGGCCAGGGTACAAGAGCTTATTCCAAAAAGCAGGATGGGAGAATGGAGCACATAGATGTAGTTCCTTTGCCCCACAGTCCATATTTACCATGTGGATTTGCCCATAGTTTACTTATTTGATAATCTGTGGACCTTTCTTGGTGCTGCAGCGTGGATTGGGTCTTAGCTCTCTGAAAGGGAAGTGATGAGTCTAGTTTGAAGACAGTACCAGCACATAAAAAAATTGTACTCTGAGTGTATGCCAGTGGAGACTCAACCCCCGGGGGAGGCAGCCTAAACCTATTAGGACAATATTGTGACTGGTGCAAATTTAGGAATTCTGTACACCTACGAATATGTGAAGAGGCGTGTTTTCTGTTGAACTTGTTGGAAGATAAGCAAGGCCCTTACTGTTGGACTATTGGAGAAGGACTCACAAATAGGGCTGAATGTTGTTAGCCCGTCTGGGAGAACAGCAGCCCAGATGCCCATCCACTCTTTTCCTGTTAGGCTTCTGCTCTGCTTTATCAAAGGACTGGAGACCCCAGATCCCATTAGTCTGAGAGAAGATCCAGGCATAAGATCTTGATAACCATCTTCTTGTCTCCCCTGGCGCGTAGCTGGTACCAGAGCTGCAGCTTCCTCTCCCTACGTTTGCTATGTCTGTGTCTGGCTAATATTATTAAGGTTTATCAAACTTCCCAGATATGGGGGCTAAACTAGTTGAAATATCACTTTTTAAACCAGACACATTTGTTACTCTGTGGACATCTCATACAACAAAGTTTCTAAAATGAGAGGATTTTTTTCTTTCTTTCTTTGAAGCATGGTATAATGGCTACTTGTGTAAAATAGCTGGACAAGTGGGTGGATGTAATGCTTACTTTGAGATTCCCCAGAGAGGAGTGAAGGGAGACTGTTGCAATAACTTGCCAGCTCAATGGTGGGTTCCTTTCTAAGTGTGGTGAGAATATTTGGCTGAGGGAGTCTGGTGGGAAATGCCTCTCCAGGATGTTGGAGTTGGCCTCCTGAGCAACAGAGCCTGTTTGTAGCTTTAGAAACAAATTGGGAGGCCCTGCCAGTGCTTTGCACAGCCACTTTCCACCCACTCTCTCCTCCTTCATTATAGGTCCCTTTTGTTTTGCTTGCTTTGCTTTCACCTTTGGTTTTTGGATTGTGATATTTTCTTCTTCCCCATTTTGGAGCATATTAGCCTCATCCAGCTGAATTTTAGGCTTTGCCTGACTAAGGCTGTGAGATAATTTGGGGAGACTTAAATAGGACAGGATTTCAAAGCCCTGCCAAATTCATGATTACAGGTAGATGCAAGCAAAGAGTTAGAACTTCACATCTTCAGCTAGTATGGTAGGAGAGGGGCCTTTTCTAGTCAGAGGATTTCTGTAGAGCAAGGTGGGGATTGTGGTGATAGCATCTGCAGCTTGTGTTCTTTCAGTGCCCAGCACAGGATTCTCATGGAGGTTTTTTTTACTGAGACTATTACTCTCCTTTTAACATCCGAGAAGAAGTGAATCCAGCAGCTGTGAGGCCTAAAGGGTACATGGCACCTGTATCCATTTTGGTTCTGTGTCGTAGTCTAGTTCATGGCAGCCATCGTGTCCCCAGCCCTAACCCCAGCGTAAGCAGAACAGTTTATTTCTGGAAGATAAGAAGACCACTGGAAAACCACTGTAAAGTGAAAATTAATTGGGAACTCTTGTTCCAGTTATTGCTGTGTAACAAATCATCCCAAACTTAATGGTATAAAAGGACAACAGTTATTTATTATTGTTTTCTCTCATGGGTCTGTGGACTGACTGGGCTCAGCTCGGCAGTTCTTCAGCTCCTCCGGATTCTTACACATTGGCCATCAGATGGTGGTGGGGACTGGAGGCATCGCAAAGGCTTTCCCACGTGTCTAGCCGTTGATGCTGGCTATTGGTTAGCTCTCAGCTGGGGCTGTTGGCCAAAACACCTACAAGTGGCTTCTCCATGTGGCCTGTGCTTCCTCTCGGAATGGTGGCTGGCTTTCAGGAGCTTGGGTCTCAAGAGCTATATAGTTTTTTATGACCTAGCCTTGGAATTCACACAGTATCACTCCCACATCATTCTGTTCACTGAAAGCAAGGCACTCCAATAGCCCATGTTCAAGGGGGAAAGGAATTAGACTTCCCGTATTGATGGGAGGGGTGTCAAAGGATTTATGGACATGTTTTAAAAACATCACAGCTCTTGATGCTGTTCTTCATCCAAATTAGATAATTTTTGGAAAAAAAAATTTTTTTTGAAGGAGATTTCTTGCAGAAGAGACCTATGGCGCCCAAAATAGTCCAGCAGGCTGTTTCCATCTGCGGCTTCTTGCTACCCAGGTAGAAAGGGAGACTACACCCCCTGGCAGAATTTGGCTTTAGGCCAACAGTTTGACATGCTTCAGATGGCATTCAGATCCTTTGGGTCCCTCCCAACCAGCGATTGAAGTGCTCTTGTCTTTTCCCTACACGTCAGTCACAGTGGTGCCCTCAGCTCCTTCATCTCTGCCAAGAGTACTGAGAAACTGTAAGGAAGAAGCGATCAGAGTTTCTGTACTTTTGTAATTCTTTATCACCTTGTTATTCTCTTATACTTTCTGTTTCTTTACCAGTTTGGGGGCTGTCCTTTTTTTCTTCTCCCCAGCTGCTCTCCTGAGACCCTTTGTCTGGCAGGACTACTACCTCAGGCTAGATTTGGCTTCAGAACACACTGGTGTTTTGCTCACTGTATTCTTCAACTGCTTAATCATTATCGTTTTGTTTTTCTGAAGCTCAGAGAGTCTGCTTTCCAACTTGTTGTCAAGTTAGTTCTCCAGAAAGAGACTGTCTGTTCTCCAGGTCCATGCTATAGAGCCTCTCAGGCTTGAAGAGTATATACATACAGTGTCTTAGAACTGCCACCACTTTTAGCTAGCTTAGACCAAGCAGCTGGCATCATCAGAGGTGCTTGTTCTAGGTTTCTCGTGAGTTAGAACAACATCTCTTGTTGAATCTCACAACTCCTAGCACATATTAGGGTCTCAGAAAATATTTATCAATTATTTGATGTATTTCATGCTCTTAAAACTGGATTTATGCCAAAGCAAGAAGGAAAAAAAAGGTGAAATAAGAATTTCTTCAGAAGTTTCTCATGCTCTTATTTGGTAAAATAAAGATTGTCGAGTAGCTGATTGGCTTCTATTTCCTGTCTCCTGGAATGCTCCTTCTTTGGACCCAGGTACCACCCCTTAAGGAAATCCAAAGGCTGTGTGGAGAGAGGAGCCCACATAAAGGAGGACTGAAGGCCTGTAGATCTAGCTGAACTTGCAGCCCATGGCTGGCCGTGAACATTCCAGCCAAAGCCCAGTGAAACAGAAAACCCATCAGTCAGCCACAGATTTGGGAGAAATAATAAATTGTTTTTTTTAAGCTAAAAAAGAAGAGAAAAGATTGTTGAGTTATTTTAAAGTATGCTCATTATTTCCTGTCTCTAAAACTTGCCAGAATCATCCACCTGTCGTGACCTCCAGTGCTACTTACTGCCTGTCCAGAGAAGTAGCTCAAATGAGGGTCCAAAGAGTAGGGACAGAAACCTTCTTGAACACTGTTTAGTGTCTTCTCCACAGGAATGGTGGATGGAGCACGTAATCCCTTCACTCCTAAGTAGCTATCAGATGGAAAAAGGCTGGTCAAGAGCATTTCTCCATCAACCTTGGTGGGACTGAACGTCAGAAAATGACCGCTTGCTTAATACCAATTCTTTCTCAATTCCCGCATTCTGAATATTGGTGAAAGGTGACTGGTCAAGAGGTTATGCTGTTTATGTCAGATGATTGGCCAAGGCCACAAAGCAGTGAAATGATTCACTCCGTACACCAGTCTTGTGGTGATGTGATTTGTTTGTTCCTCAGCAGACTTCCAAGTCATGACATAGTGTGGATCTTTGGAGGTTGCTACCAAAGAGTCAAAACTGTGAATGTATTCATTGAATGCTCAGGGTCTGTGGACATGCCCACTGAAAACAGTGTCATTCTGATCACACGGGTAATGATGATTTAGTAAATTTTGTGGAAACTGAAACCTGGAGAGGTTTCTTTCTTTCTTTCTTTTTTCTTTTTTTTGCTGTGTTGGGTCTTCGTTGCTGTGTGTGGGCTTCTCATCGCGGTGGCTCCTCTTTTTTTTTTTTTTTAATTTTTATTTATTTATTTATTTTTGGCTGTGTTGGGTCTTCATTTCTGCGCGAGGGCTCTCTCTAGTTGCGGCAAGCGGGGGCCACTCTTCACCGCGGTGCGCTGGCCTCTCACTGTCGCGGCCTCCCTTGTTGCGGAGCACAGGCTCCAGACGCGCAGGCTCAGTAGCTGTGGCTCACGGGCCTAGTTGCTCCGTGGTATGTGGGATCTTCCCAGACCAGGGCTCGAACTCGTGTCCTCTGCATTAGCAGGCAGATTCTCAACCACTGCGCCACCAGGGAAGCCCGCGCGGTGGCTCCTCTTGTTGCAGAGCACAGGCTCTAGGCACCTGGGCTTCAGTAGTTGCGGCACGTGGGCCCTAGAGTGCGCAGGCTTCAGTAGTTGCAGCGTGTGGGCTTAGTTGTGGCACATGGGCTCTAGGGCACATGGGCTTCAGTAGTTGTGGCGCACGGGCTCAGTAGTTGTGGCTCACGGGCTCTAGAGCGCAGGCTCGGTAGTTGTGGCTCACGGGCTTAGTTGCTCCGCGGCATGTGGGATCCTCCCAGACCAGGGCTCAAACCGATGTCCCCTGCATTGCCAGGCGGATTCTCAACCACTGTGCCACCAGGGAAGTCCCTGGAGAGGTTTCTTGACCTTTTGCATTAATATTCTCTTTGCTAGGTAAGAAATGGGAGGGTGCAAGTAGTTCTGTGTTGCTGGGGCATAAAGTGAGAGGCTGGAGGGGAGGAAAACGAGGCAATAAAGGAAGTAGGAACCAGAAGATGATACGAAACATAGAGTGTGAGAGTAATCTGATCAGCTCCATGAAGCCCTAGCAAGGACTGAGAAATGCAGGTCTGCAGAAATGCTTTGTACGGCCAGCACGATGCTTTAAAATGGATTTGAATGCTTTTTTCCACTTTGTCAGAGTCTTCAGCATTCTCTGTGGTTTTGTCTCTTGTCTCTCCTCTCCCTGTTCCTTCAGTCACTGTCGGTTCCCCTGGCTACTATTTTACTGACATTTAGGCCATTTGTGTTGTACAGGTGTGTCCTACAGGTGTTTCTCACCTACTTTTACCAGATTTTGTTTTTTAAACCCTTGATATGTGAAGCCTCCCTCCCCGCCAAAAAAAGATTAAAACTTTTTGGGGAAAAAAATATATTCTCTTTGCTGATATGGATGCCCTCCGCATCTCACTTGTGCTCTAAGATCCCAATGGCCACTGCAGCTTCCCCCTCCCCACGCACACACTGAAGACTCCTACTTTGCTCTGCCCCATCTGATGACTTTAGGACTGAATTGGTTGAGAAGAGACGAGACAGAAGAGCTTCATATTATTTTTGATATTTCCTTTTCCTTGCAGAAGATGAATATTGCCAGAAGCGAGGGAGATAAACTAGATGCTCTGATTTAAGAGTCAGGGTGTAGTCATTCATTCATTCACAGGATATTTATTGAGCACTTTCTATGGCCCTGTTCTAAAAGCTGGAGTACAGCAGTTAGACAGGTAAAGTTCTGTCTTCAAGGGACTGATATTCTAGGGGAGAGTGAACATACAGCATGTAACTCCTGTGTCCATTTCTTTATTTTGGAGAAGTGATAAATGTCACCTCTGTCTTACTTACCATGAGAGTAATGTCTCTCACCCCATTTCCTATTAGAGAATATTAAAGACCAGCCACATTTTTGCTGCATATCAGCTTTTTGAGCAGTTCTTAAACGGCTTGATATGAGACTGAAGACTGACTGTGACTAGGATTAAGTCTTGAGGGAATTCTGAGATCCTCTTCAGAACTGATGATTTCTCTGAAAGGCCAGTTCTGTTCTGAGGCTTGTGGAAGTCTGTCACTGAACTGTGAACTAAGTGCAAGAGAGAACAAGAGACAAAGACAAAAAGAGAGGGAACTAGCTTTAAAAAGAAAGAGAACTGGCAGTGAGCTCAGACTACAGGTTTACACAGATAGTAATGTTTGAATGGATGGATGGATGGGTGGATGGGTGGATGGATGGATGGATGGATGGATGGATGGATGGATGGATGGATGGATGGATGGAGAGATAGAGAGATAGATAAAAATAAAAGAGAAAACCTGAGTACTCGGACGTTTTCTTTTTAAAACGAAAAATTGACCCAGCGTTTCCATTGTGTCTGTTGAACTGGTGACATCAGGGACTGGCAGCCAGTCTTCCACTGACGTCAGCAAGAGCAGATTGCAATCTCCACAGCGGAGTGCTCCCCAGCCCTGATAAGTAGGGCTGGTAATTGAATGAGAAAACATTCTGAGCGATCAGCTAATTATGCTGTTCAGGCAATGGCTTTGTTCACGTCTGTTTCATCCTTGAATTGCCTGAGTGACTTTCTCACTGGGAGGGGAAGTACTTCAGTGTCCACGATAGAGGCACATATTTTGCGTCTCCCTCAATTATGCTGCCTGTGCTTCCCTAGGGCAATACTTTGGCATTTCACGTTATTACAGACATTGTATGAGTTTTGATCGGCATTAGTTTTGTTCTAATTTGTGATTCAGTCTGATCTTTGTTTCCACGTGTCTGAATGTGTGCACATGCATGTTATTCCAATGCTCTTTTCTTTCACAAAGGCAAATAACCAATTTGATTTCCCTTCTTCCAGCAATCATACAATATAACAATTTGAAAGGCCCTAGTCATGCTTAACATATTAAAGCTACTGATGGGAAAGAAATTAATCTAGAACAGCAGCTATAGTATTAGAAATGAAGGATTCACGTCAACTTGGTCTTCTGGTTTAAAAAAAAAAAATCACAGAATCTTCCCGTCCCAGCTCAGAAGTGTATGTGTTGATTGTTTACTCACTTCATCCACTGGAAGAAATTAGTGGCTTTAGGTGTTAAAGATAGATAATGCTATTAAAAATCATAAGCAAAATCTGCAGGAGAAAAGAAGGTTCATCCTCTAGTAAGGATTTTTCCAGTACCAACCACTGATGATAAATTTTACTTAACTTCTCCTTACATTTAGTTCCCACCTCTTATATAGTTTTGTGTTCAGGCTTAACTAGAAATGCCTCCTTGCTTCCTGAACACATTGTCTAGAATTTGATGCCGAATTTCTTACGCTTGTACACTGAGGAAGCATGGGAGAATCCCAGTGCTTCTTGGGTCTCTTGGGACAAACACCTGCTTGTCCTTAGCAAGATGGTTATTGCAAACCACACATTCAGTGGGACTTTGAAATCCTCATTGAGACTAGGAAAGAACTTGTAATTTTGAGGAACTTGAAAGGAGGCTGGTGTGGTGAGAGTGTGGTGGGCAAGGAAGAAAATGGCACAAGGTGAGGTGAGACAGGTAAGTGAGGGCTAGATCTCCTACGGCTTTGTAGATCGTTAGAGTTTGGAATTTATTCAAGCCATTCTCCAGTTGTTGCTGAGTGGACAGAGCATTTAACCTGAGTTGCCTATAGATTTGGTTATGGATGGGCAAGTTGCTTTTTTCTGCCTAGTGTACCTTGGAATGTTGGATGGACAAAATGGAATAATGTATAGTAAATGCTTCTTCCACACCTATGCAACCCTCAGTGTTTGTTCTCTCTTCTGAATATGTGTATTAGCACTTTGAACTTCTGTATCAGCTATTTAGTATTTAGTGTATGCTACATTATGGTTACGTCGTTCATATTCTGTTTCTTCCAACTATAGATTATTAGCTCTTTGAGAACAGAGGCTTCAGGGCTAGCACACAAAGCTCTACACATAGTAAGCACATAGGGGTTTTTTTGTTTGTTCATTTTAAGGATTTGAGGTTTCCTGTATTTAAAACTTTGTCTACTGGTTTTGTTTTTTTTTTTTAATTTTTATTTATTTATTTATTTAGTTTTGGCTGTGTTGGGTCTTCGTTTCTGTGCAAGGGCTTTCTCTAGTTGCGGCAAGTGGGGGCCACTCTTCATCGCGGTGCACGGGCCTCTATCGCGGCGTCTCTTGTTGCGGAGCACAGGCTCCAGACGCGCAGGCTCAGTAGTTGTGGCTCACAGGCCTAATTGCTCCACAGCACGTGGGATCTTTCCAGACCAGGGCTCGAACCCATGTCCCCTGCATTGGCAGGCAGATTCTCAACCACTGCGCCACCAGGGAAGCCCTGTTTTTTTTTTTTTTTTAGTAAATGTACCAGGGAAGCCCTGTTTTTTTTTTTTTTTTTAGTAAATGTATTTATTTATTTTTTTATTTTTGGCTGCGTTGGGTCTTCGTTGCTACACGCGGGCTTTCTCTAGTTGCAGTGAGCGGGGGCTACTCTTCTTTGCGGTGCGCGGGCTTCTCATTGTGGTGGCTTCTCTTGTTGCGGAGCACGGGGTCTAGGTGCATGGACTTCAGTAGTTGTGGCACACGGGCTTCAGTAGTTGTGACTCGCAGGCTGTAGAGCACAGGCTGAGTAGTTGTGGCGCACGGGCTTAGTTGCTCCGCGGCACGTGGGATCTTCCCGGACCAGGGCCCAAACCCGTGTCCCCTGCATTGGCCGGCATATTCTTAACCACTGTGCCACCAGGGAAGTTCCTGTCTACTGGTTTTTAAAAATTATTACAAGTAATATATTTCATGTACTTTTGTATATGTTTGAAATTTTCTATTGTAACAAATGGAAAACAAAGTAGGTTGTTAAAAAAAAGCAATATGGTGCAAAGTACAAAATAAAAGTCATCTGCTATATCATAGGGACTGCATAATTTTTGTTTTAATTGGTATTGTTAAAATTGCCTTTCCAAATGGCTCTTTCAGGTTTCCACTTTTACTGGCAATATCAGTTTCCTAATTTCTCGCCGGTGTTTGATACTGTCAGACTTTTCAACTTTTGCAAACCTGATTATTGAAAAATTGTATCTAGATTTACATTTCCCCAATTACTAGTAAAATTGGACATTATTTCATATGGTTATTGGCCATTTACATTTCTTTTCTCTGTTTATGTCCTTTGTCATTTTTTCCTTTTGAGTTGTTTGTCTTAGTGAATGCAGGAATACTTTATATATTCTAGGTACTCTTCCTCTGTTAATTGTATGGTAAATATTTTGTCCCAATCTCTTTTATTTTTTTACCTTTGTTTCAGCTTGCCTTTTGCATTCAACAGTAAAGCATAGTGGCCCTTCTTCCATTTTAGGGAGGTCAGTATTTTTGATGATGATTATGTCCCATGTATAGCCCAAGATAGTTTTCTGAAATGATCTTTTAGATTGAACTCCTTGGCATGACCTATCAGCCTAAAAATAGTCATCACCATTTGCTGTCTTGGCCCAATAGACCCCTTTTGTTTTCATATATTTTAGTTATTTTAAAAATAACTTATAAGAATAATGAAAGGATAGTTAAAAAAACTTCATTTGAAATTTTAATAATAACATAAATGTAGCAACCCCAATCTTTATTCCATATTCTCCTGGTTTTGAATATACACACCTGAAATGGGCACCTCTGAACTCAACTAACTACTCATCAACTGTCATGCATGAACCTGGAATATATACATCTTGAAAATACTGGTTCCAGACTTCAGATACATCTCTAATAGGTTCTAGCTTGTTACTTCTGGTTCTTCCTGCATTTGTATTATCAAAATGCAAAACTTGAAGAATTTTTGGAAACCTTAAATGGCTCATAATTTTGTTGAAGAGAAGACAAGTATCTTCTTTGCTCCATAATTTAAACACTTTCATCTTTAGATTTATAAACATCAATCAAAATGATCGATCAATTTTTTGAATTTTTTATTTCTTTATCTGTATCCTTCTAGTCACTTTTGTATATTAACCTGCCCTCAGCATTTGTCCCCTCATGAACTGTATCAAATAGAATTTGGCACACAGACCCCATAAAAGATAAAAGAATGTAGTCATATGCCCTTTTAGCATAACAGGATAGTCCAAGTTCTTGTTGCAAAATATTGCATGATGAAGTCGTAGGGGAGCAAAACTTTTCCTTCTACCCTTCTAGGTTCTTTTGGTTGGCCTAATAATCAAATTGATGTAAGATAGATTTACAAGAGAAAAACCAATTTAATTTCATATGTACAGGAGCCCCATAAAAATAAGAGACCCAAAGACAAGCCTCAGGCAGTTGAGGCTTATATGCCATCCTGAGCTAAGGAACAGGATAGAGGCCTGGGGCTTTGGAGGGGAGGAGGGTCATTCACAGGACAGTAAGAAGGGCAGATGTTTTCCCTGCCACACAGATATGTCATTCAGATAAAAAATTATCTCTGGTAATACCTCTCTCTCTGAGCCAGCTTCCCTATCTAGATTCTTTTAGGTAGTTAAGGGGGAGGGAGAAAGTTCTTCCTGTGTCTCTTGGGCCTTATCTTAACTCAAAATAATCTGCATGCTAAAGCTGTACGCTTTGGGGAGGCTCATTCTGAATCCCTCCAAAGTCCTTCCTGTTGAATGACTAACTGAATGAGAACACCTATTTCCTTTTTGTTCTTAGAAATATACTGTTCACTCATCATTTCTTGAGTTAGAAAATTTGTCTAGTATGTGGTCATCTAAAGACTCATAGTCTGAAATTTTGCCTTTTTGATAAATGTTACCATCATCATTAGAGTCTTAAGTGCTGCTCTTTGTCTCTTTGCATTCATCTTCTGATTTGTCTGATTGTGAAATGTCTTCCTCTGTCAATTTTCTTCTCATTGGCATTATGGACAGAAAATTTTAAAATTCTGAACTCTCAGCTGTGCTCAATTAAAGCTAAGTGCAGACTACAAAGACAGTGTCTCAAGTCTTTTGTACCTTATTGAAAGAGGACGCATACTTTGGACAGTGCAGTGAGAAAATTGAAGGATAATGTAATTGAATCACTTTTGCATCATCCTTTTTGGGGATTTCATCACTCTTCCTTTCTCTTATCATTTGTCTTTTTTTAAAAGCATAGTTGTAAATAATCCAAGATGTAGGAAAAAAAAAAAGACCACTAAGATTCAATAATACAGCTTAAATTTATAAAAGCTTGTGCTGGACCCATATGGTAGTTACAAGATAGAATGAGTTGTACTGTATTTTTGATAATAAGTATAATTTCCCTTTGTTGTTCGGAAGACTCTAAGAAGAATAAAATTATGAAATAACAATCCTCCCAAGTAGTAAGGAATAGTTCCAAAAAGAAAGTAAAATTGGGCCCAATGGACCTAACGTTATACCAAGGACTGAGTTGACCGGAAATATATACTGACTGTATTAGTGAAGCTTTTAGTGTGGAGTCAACTGGAATGTTTAATTCGGTTTAGCCTTTCTTTACTACACTGAAGCCTGCAGGAGTTTGCTCCAGCTTACAACTTTCTGTTCTGACCTTCCCCTTATCTGTGCAGCACGGACAGAAAGAATAAATTAACTTCTTTTTGACTGAGGTAGGTGCTTCCTCCTCCTGTTCATTCTGTTTGCAGGAGCCCTGCTTTATCTCGTGTGTCTCTCTTCTAAGCCTCTTTTCTCTATCAGAGCCCTTGAGCTGTTAGCTGTTGAAGTGAAGTGCATCTCTGTTGAGCACAGAGCACTGCCAGCATCCCAGTTGGGGAGAATCTCTAAGAGGTGTGTATGCCAAGCACGATATCATTGTGTGCAGGCATTGCAGGAGTCTGCCAAACCCAGGGGTAGGCTGCCAGTGCAAATGCCACGTTGACATGACATTTACAAGTTGAGAGTCTGGAAAAGGACTGGCAGTGGGACACCCTTCAGCTACCTCATTTAGGTTGGCAGTTGCAGGGCCAACTTTTGGTTTGTAGACTCAGAAACCATAGTCAAGAAGTAATACTTCGTATAGAATTTAAAACTATCACTGCCGCTTTTTCTAGTGAGTGATGAATCCTGTTAGCCTGTTCCTGGGATGCAGGATAAACCAGAGTGGTAAGAGTGCAGAACCTGGAATCAAATCTGGATTTGAATGAGGGCTTTATCACTTACTGTGTAATAACCCTGCTCAAGTTACTTAATCTATGTAAGTCTCATTTTCCCATCTATAAAATAGGGATAATATCACTTTCCTCATAGGGTTATCAGATGGATTAAATAATATCCTTAAAAGTGTAAGCACTTTTCCCAGTGCCTGTTCAATACTAGGTATTCAATAAATGTGAGGTATTTTTCACATTCTTTAGAAACTTGTGAGAAATTCAGGATTTTAGCTGTTCCTATCTATATTTTAGTAAAAAGTAAAAGGATTCTCTCTTTGACTTAAGAATTGCCAGAACAGTACGCACAGGAAGCCCAGAACACAGTTTTCTCCAGCTCTCTAGGAAAACTTAGAGCCAGAGTCAGGATCATTTGAGCATTTTGGCATCTCTACAGTTTCTTAGGTACAGAAACCTTTGAGGTGTTAAGAATTTATTTCTGTAATAGCAGTCCTTTGATTGAATTGGAATTTTTCTATGGCAAATTCTAATGCAAAGTGCAGACCTAGAGCTATTCTGAAGGATATCCTGTGGCTTAATAGAGAGGCTATCATTTGGGTGCAGGTAAGAAGGTACTTGGTCTTGATTAAGTCTTTTATCAAGATCTAGTAGCTAAATAACAGACTTTTCTGTGCTGCTTGTATAAAATATAATCCTCACCATAGCGCTTCGTTTATTTCCTTTAATCATTTTCAATACATTAGTAAATTCTCTCAAATGATAAAATTCTGTCTTTTCTTTTTTCTCTTGTTTTTCAGATCTTCAAAGTTGTTGCGGGCATTCTATGTTCCCTTCCTGTCAGATCAGTATACAGTGTATGCAAACTACACCATCCTCAAACCCCGGAAAGGAAAGCAAATCAGGAAGAAAAGTGGAGGTTAGCACCATGCCTGTGGCCCCAAAGGACAACCATCCTGTTAACTGGTAATTCCACTGACAGGACTCCCTCCAAGTCATCATTTGTAACATTTGTAATAAAAGCCGTCTGACAAGAATACTGGAATCTGGGCTCTTTGGGCTTTGTCAGAGTCAATCACATTCACTTCTTAATGTGTGTCTCTGTTCTGCATGTACACTTTGTGCAGCTAGGTGGAGAAAGGCCCTGAAGTCCGGGTAGATACATTGCTCCACATCTCATTGTTTTTCTTCTGTTCAATTATTTTACTAGACCGGAGAAGAGTAGAACCAGCTTTCAGGAAGAACTGAAAATCCCGGGACTGGATGTCTGTGTTGAACTGTTCTACACACTCTGGCTTGGCATCCAAGAACTAGCCTCCTTTGGGCCGTATGAGCTTCTCCACCAAAGCTCTTTGGCAGCTCCTAGCAGACCTTCTCGTTCCAATCCTAGTGCTGAAAACGAGCGCAGCCTAATTGCCAGCCTACATGTCCTTCTCACCTCCAGCAAGACTAAGCTTTTCTAAAGCACGTCACAGGACCAGGACCCTGCCCTGGAGGTATCTCAGGAAAAAGGCAACCAGTTGAGGAACTGTGGCTTAATTTCATTACATAGGATGCCTCTTGCTTTCATCTTATTTCCTTTACAACAAACTGTAACTATATGGGTTTGGGTTTTTGTTTGTTTGTTTTTTAAGTTTTAGCATGCTGTTTCTTGAATTCAAGACTTCCCTGTATAAAGGTATCAACAGACCAGACTATAACTGTACAGGACATACGTGGAGAAAATTAACTCTATCAGTTGGTAGATTTGGATGACATCACATTTTAAAGTAATTTATTCTTAGGCCATTTCTGAGGAAATTAAGAATCTCCCTTTTTTAAACAACCCTAGTGAAAAAGACCGGTGTATGTTCATGGCACCTGTTTTTGAGTATGTCTATTGCAAAGCTCATCCTGCATGGGGCACCTCTAGTCAAATAGGCAATGATAAGGACTTAATTAAAACATAAGTATATACTTTACTTTGCTTTTACACACAGTATTTCATAGTTTACAAAGCACTTGCACATTATCTCATTTGATCCTCACAGTCATGACGTGAGGTAGACAAGGCAAGTGGTTTTATCCCCATTTTACAGATGAAGAAACTGAGACTATGGGGCAGGGGGCAGGGGGAGGTAAGGTGACTTGCCCAAGGCCACACAGCCAATAAGTAGTAGTGCTAGGACCAGAACCTGGGTTGCCTAACTTCTCATCCAGTGCTCGTCCCTACTCCTCACTTGACTATGAAAACATTACTTGAAAGAATGATGAGGTTGGCCAGAGACCTAACTGATAACGTAACTTTCTATTTTAAGGAAGAATTTTATCTGTGTTTCTGTGAGTTCTTTGGAGCCTCCAGTCTGCCTGTTGGTTAGACCATCATCGCGGTACTCTGGGATGCAGCCTGGCCTGTGGCAGGAAAGTAGTGCTCATGTTTGGAAGTCAAGCTCCTTTGCAGCCACACAGGATCCAATACCAGTTCCATTCCTATAGTCAATCTGGGGTCACATTACAGTGCCTTATTTCCCTAAGGGTGATTGTGTCTAGTATCTGCAAATAGGATGCATTCATTTTTCAGAGTTTCCATCTTTCATTTTTCAAAGAGAAGGGATTTTCAGTAGGAACTGATTCCAAGAGAGGAGAAGTGACAAGGGAAGAAATGGCTAGTTACCATATAAAGAGTCTTCTCATTCAGATCCCCTCTAAAGGAATATCTGGGGAGGGGTTGAAGAATTGTGAGTCAGTAGGTCTAGGTAACATAGAACAATGATAACTGGAGAGTGAAGATAAACTGGGGTCCCACTCGCTGCTTTAAAGATTTTTGTATTTAATTTTCAATACTTGATTACTGTTTCCCAAGGCAAATATTGGCACATGTGGTCTGACTATAGGATAGAGAATTTTTAGTGAAATATCTTGCCATACCTGCAGTAATAGTGCACTGTCCTTCACAGTGGCTAGAGCTCTTTTTTTTTTTTGCCAAGGTAAATGAGAGAGTACAGTAATGGAGGTCCATGGTGAGTGGCTTTTTTCTAATCAAAGTGGTACAGTGATAATCCATTTTATCATGTTGCATGTTAAAAAAAAAAAAAGCCTTCTGAGCAAGAACTTACTGTAATATAGCACAAAAAAGGTCATGATCAATCTAGGTATTCCTTGGGAATATCGGTTGCTATCCCTTTTAAAACCTGATCTCGGTTTGCTCTGTTCTATGAATATCTTTAGTGAGAGCACAGTAAATAGCAGAACACTCTGCCAAATTCGATAGGTAAGGGATATAAAAATGAATGTTTTTTGTTGTGAAGGTGTTTTTCACATGATACATAAAAGCGTTAAAACATCTCCACCTCAGCAATACAGGGAGGTTAGCTTTGCCTGGGAAGAGAGTTTCAAAACACTTGGTGAGAGTAGCATTTCTCCTCCAGAGAATCAGTGTTCAGCATGAGCTGACCGCTCTGCTCACTGTAAAGTATCTCAGGTACGTTTTTCTCCACAGATTGTTGACTATCAAGGAATGAATGACGGTCTACAGCTTATTGGTAACAACCTTTGATTATGGAGCTGAGCGAGGGAGTTGGGTGTATTGGCAATTCCAGGGCTCTCTGATCTCTAGATCTTAAGCAGCCTTGTCTGAACCCCAGATCTCACAACACTGAGTCCTATTACTGAACCAGTCTGTGTAGTAGCATCTGTTATCAAAGTATACCTGTCAACTGGTAGGTGTCATCTGATAAGAAAGACCACTCATTTTAATCTCTTGAGATTATAACAGAAAAGTGAAGCCCACACTCTTTATTACTGAATTCAAGTGTAGAAACTGATTCTCTGTTTTAAATCAAGGTGGTTCTTGATCCCAACCATTTATTTGGGTCATTTTTTCTAGTTTGGAGTTCTGGGAAAGAACCTTCAAAACCCCATGTAATTCTGCAGCATTAGGTCCGGATTGACCATTTGGGCAGAGCACAAATGGAAATCCTTTATTGTGTTTTGCATTTTGTGGGATTTATTGAAATAAGAATTCACCGTGATTGTGCTGTCTTCTGGCCAGTGTTGGGCAGCTCTGCTTTAAATTTCGTTAATTTTATTTTCTCTGAAGAGCAAAAAGAGGCACAGTTTAATCTTTGCCTCCATAGCCATATTAAGCTCATGTATTAATTCATTCTTAGGCTCCTACATTAAATGCCTTGGGTAAACAGATAAATGGACATGTGCTCAGCTGTAATTTTTTTGCAACAGAAAGATCTGACTTCCATATGGCATTGTTGGGTTTCAGAGGCTCTCTGGTGTTTTGATAAATCTAAATGAATGTTGCCTTTAATTTTTCCAGTATATAATCTATTTAACCGTGAGATTCATGCTGCAAGTGAAATCAGGAAGCACTACAGTGTTGAAGCAAGAGTATTGTTCAATTCATTTGTCTTCCTGATCCTTGTACTTTATTTTACATGTCAGTGTTTACATTACATACTGTATTTTCTGTGAAAGAAAAAAATAAATCTTGGCAGTTTGATTTTCCTTTTATTAAGTTGATATTTTCTCTTTTGCTTTTAGCTTTTAAATCTTTGGTGGCAATTGGAACCTGAAGGAGCTCAACTCCTTCCATCACCCCCACTTTCATCCTTCAGTGTATAGACCTGCCCTCTGTAGACCAAATAGCCCAGAATGTTTATTCTGAAAACTCTGGCAAGAAGCCATTGGAAAACCCAGTGAGGGTTAGTTTAATTTTGTGGAAAAACCAAGCACAGTGGGAACTACTCAGTGTGTCAACATTGTGCCTAAAAGAGAGTTTCTGGGTCCATGTTACGCTTTTGGATTAAGAATCTCTGGGCTTTGAGAGTCTTAATATTCATAGAAATGTGATCTAGTAATAGCTAACATTTAGGTAATTTTCCACTTTGTCAGGGGTTGTCAGGAGCAATAAAACTTTTTTTGTGAATGAATTTCTAACATCATTCCTGTATCTTGCACCTTATAGCCAACAACTTCTAGTAACCATCTGGTTTAGTACCACTGGTTACCAGTTTTCTTTCCATAGGACCCAAAATGCCCGGGAAACTTGGTTTGATTATTTCTTCCAAGTTGTTTTAGAGAAGGATATTTTATTAATATAATTCCAGAAGGGAGAAGTCTACAGCCCTAATGAATTTCTTTTCCCCGCCTAGAAGGTCATCCTTCTCCCTGTTTATTTCTCTTACTTTTAGGGCCAGCTTGAGTCTCCCTCTCTTTTATGAAGTCTTTCTAGACTTCAGACCCCTGTGATTACTTCCTGAACCCTCTTGAGTACCTAGTGTCTTTACTAATGACGTAGAACCTTAACATGCAACCCTTGCAAACCTGTCTCTCAAGAATATTGTTGGCACGTCTGGGGGCAAAGACCATGTCACACTTCAAGACACCTGCAACAAAAATACAGCTGTTGCTTTCAACTTGGTCGATTTTAGGCCACAGAAAATAGAGCAAGTCATGAGCCCTATAGTAACTCAAAGGGCAATTTGGAAGATGTGAATGAGGCTAAATGCTATGTATATTTTAGGAATTCTGAAGGATACATGCTTTCACACAAAGGAGGATTCCTCAGAATACCTTCGAAAAAGAGAGATTGAATTTCCTTTATTGAATATTTTTATCATTACTTGGTTTTGGAGGGTCAGACAGCCCACAACACCTTCTGAATGAATTTGGAGCAGAAAACCTCTCGTCCAGGTGTGAGGAGATGCTCGGTTCCTACCAGATACATGCCCTCCTAGGAAAAGGAAGTCTAACTGCAAGATGACTTCGTAGTGATACGTTCAAATTCAATAATATCAAGTAGTAAGTGGTTTTTTGCAGCTGAAAGCTGTTTTGGCTCTCTTCAGCCCTGGAGTTCACCACAGACCTGGCATTGAAACAAATTATAACCAACAGATTTGATAAATGAAATGAGAGACATTCAGATAAGGGATGTGAGAATACAGAATTGTAGTGAGACGACAGGCAGACTGGGAACTCCTATTGTAGCTCCTTAGAATAAACAGCTCGTGATTAAAACAATTGGGTTAAATAGCATACCTAAGTATGAGCATTTCTTTAAAATATTTAAAGAAATCTTAAGGTATCTTTATAAAATACTTAAAGGTAGCAGGGGTTTTTGGTTTGTTTTTGCTTCTAGTTTCTGGGCTGCATGTTCTGCCTTGACATGCCTAGAGATAAGAGTGTTAAATCGGGTGACTCTTGATGGTCCTATCAGCCAAAAGATTGTGTGAGATAAAAGTAACTTCTTCTGACAAGGGTTTCTTGCAGACCACAACCATGGATTCCAGCCATTTACTGCCTTAGGAGGATTATCTTTGACTTTTATTTGCCTGCAGAATCAGTATTCGGCAATTGGTGCCATTGGCCTGTAATTTGCCGTTTTAACCCTCTAATTCCAAGTTGCCAAATGAGAAGGGTATGGTTTCTGGTCTGTTTGCTAGGCTGCTTCAGCAGCATTATACTCAATGCTGGAGAAGATGTGACCCACAGAGCAGTGATTCTCAACTGGAGCTCCACGAAAGAATCACCTGGGGACCCTTTAAAAATTGCCACTGTCTGCTTGGACCCACCCCCTTCCTCCCAGGGAATTCTGAGTTAGTGGCCCAAGATGGGCCTAGTCATCATTATTTTTTTTAAAAAAAAAACTCCTTAGGTGATTTTTCTAATTACCCACTGCTATTGATATTAGAGACTGGAAAGCAAACAATCACACGAAAGATCAAAGATAATTAAGTCCGCAAAATGTTTGGTGTTTCTTTCCAATTACAACCCCTGCTAACCCAGGCCTCTTCCCCTCCGCAGACCCTTTTCTCTGCTTTTTCTGCCCTATCAAACCTTACCTGTCCCATCTCTCATTCTCTCTGGGCCCGGCTTTCTGGGAAACAATTAACTAATGTGGTACTGAAGCACACTAATGGATGTTAATAATTTACTCTTGTTCCCTTCTCATTGATCCTCTCATCTCAGTACATTTGAATGATAACAATCTGGGAAAAAGGAATGACTAATTTTGGCAATTTCAGACCCATTCAAGTGCCATTTAATTTATTTATTATATGGGAGGAGAGAGTTTGAGCTGGCAGATCCAGCCTTCAGGAAGACTGCCTGGCATTTTTCAAACCCTCTTGGCCTCCTCAGGTAAGGACCTGTGGCTGTCTTGAATAAGAGAATGAAAAAAAAGATGTGTGTGGGTATTAAGCCCTCCTGCTCAGGGCACACTGAGGGAGGCTGCTTTGTCGATCTTATATACTTATCTGTTTGTTTGCGACAAGTACAGTGAAGACTTCCCCTTTGTTATTCTGCCACTGGTCTTCGGAGCTTCTCTGGAGCTGCTGCTACCCGCCCCTCCCCCCCGCAGACTTGAGAGCAAAGGTTAATCTCATTTTGAGAGAAATGACCTGATCCGTGTTCACTCAACCAGCAAGAAAACACCATGTATCATTCAGGAATTGGTCTTGCTCCTTGTCTCCCTATTAACAATATGTCTCTAAGCCTCCTTGGTATTTCCTATAATATGTTCCCATTTTTTCTTGCCCGTGAAATATTTGTGGAGTTCTGTAGAAAAGGAGGCTGGCTTTACAGTGCTACATTTATAAAAGAATCTTGTGAATTTAAAAAAAAAAACTCAGCCCCTTCCCCTTTCCTTGGGCTTTTTTCTATAATTGTGTTCCCAGAGTCTGTGATATTCTAAAAAATAGAACTCAGAGTTTAAATTTGTTGCCATGCGTTTTGGGTTTTGTTTTTGTTTTACTCCCAAGTATCACAGTTTCTGAAAACTCGAGGCAGCCTTGTCTGCAGTGCCCTAGTGTCCAGCAGAGGGCAGCCTGTTCTCACTAAAAATTTCAGCTCTCCTCTTCCTCCAGGAATCTAATTAGTTCCACTATTTGCTGTATCCTTGGTGTCAAAATTCCAGTGTAAACTGAAATATCTGAGTTGCATTTCTTTAGAATCTGTATACTTTAGAATTACGCTCCTATATTTCTATAATTACAAAATTTTCCTGGAGAAAACCGTGACCATAATTTGTGACAGCTGGATCATCACTGCTAACAGTGATTCCCTGGTTGGTAAATGATCCACAGGTCAATTCTTCCCAGTTAATTTTACCTCTGTTGACATGACCTTGATGGTATTCATAGGTAGTAAAGGATATGTGTTTGGTTGAGAGGGGGAAGCAGCTACTTTTAGGGGTAATTACCAGCCATTGACTCATTTTCAAGTTTCCAGACATGAGCAAAGCAGTCTTAACTTTTCCTCTGCTAACTTACTGATATCAAAGGCAACTCAAAGGCTATATGAATGTTCAGGGTTCTCCCCTCCATCAGATGCCAACACATTATCTACAGCACAGTAGCTCAACTTAAGGTAGAAGGGGCTGAGCCCCTATAAAGTAAACGGTCTGAGAATACCTTTGATTTCTCCTTATGTGTAGGTCGTGGGGTGAAAAGCAAACATTTGCAGAAGGAAGTAGAATTTGAATTTAAAAGTATAGGGTATCCACTTAGGCAGATTTAGGCCTTTAGGGACAGACAAGTTCACCTCTTTGATAAAGAAGGAAGATTTCCCTTCTTTATCCCATTTCTGAACTCAATCTTAGAACTATCTGGGGAATAGATTGAGGTTTGGGGGTTTTGTCATTTGGGGGGTTTCTTGTTTTCCTTTTATGTTTTTTTTACCCTCTAGATCATCAGATTTGCTCTGTGCAGAAATAATACGAGTAATAGCTAACACTTATTAAGCATTTACTATATGTCAAGAAGGTTTCAAGTTGCTTCTTTTTCTCACATAATCCTCACAACAACCTTGTGAGCTCGGTAACTATTATCCTCTTTTTAAAGATGGGGAAACTGATACCCAGAGATATTAAATGGTTTGCCCAAGATCACCTGGGTAGAAACTTGCAGACCTGGGATTCAAACCCAAACAGTCTGTCTGGCTCCAGACCCTCTCTCGTAACCATGATCGTACCCTCCTTATTTCATGACCTCTCGTTTGGGTATTGTGCTCAGGTGTCTGGAATGGCTAGATGGGCAGAGATAAGAACAGGGTCTAGTCTTATTCATGTCACTTTTTCAACCACCTTCTTATTCTGCCTTCCATAATCAGAGCCCAGAGCTTGTCCTAGTAAGACAGAGTGTTCAGTCTTTGTAGGGGCTTTGCTTTTCTTTCTTTTTTTTAAAATAATTTTTATTTTATATTGTCGTATAGTTGACTTACAATGCTGTGTTAGTTTCAGGTGTACAGCAAAGTGAATCAGTTATACATACACATACATCCATTCTTTTTCAGATTCTTTTCCAATAGAGGTTATTACAGAGTATTGAGTAGAGTTCCCTGTGCTATACAGTAGGTCCTTGTCGATTATCTCTTTTATATAGAGTAGTGTGTATCTTTTAATCCCAAATTCCTAATTTATCCCTCCCCCCACCTTTCCACTTTGGTAACCATATGTTTGTTTCTGAAGTCTGAGTCTGTTTCTGTGCTGTATGTCTATTGCCATACCACCCTGAATATGCCCACTCTCATCTGTAGGGGATTTTCTAGAACACTGTGAGCCCTCAGCTAATTTTAATTTCACACAGCTAGATTAGAAAGGGAGCTGATTTCCTGAAATCCTAGAAGTCAGTGGAAATTCTGGTTTCTGACTACAGTCCCAGCTGAATCTCTGCTGAGATGTGAATCGTGTGTCCAGGGGTCTTGGCACTGCTTCTTTCTTACTCCTGTGACCTTTTTCCTAACAGTTCTGTTGGGCAGATCAGAGAAAAAAAAAAAGGGGGGGGGCTTCCCTGGTGGTCCAGTGGTTAAGAATCTGCCTTCCAGTACAGGGGACGCAGGTTCGATCCCTGGTCAAGGAGCTAAGATCCCACATGCTGCAGGGCAACTAAGGCTGTGCGCCACTGCTACTGAGCCTGCACGCTATAGAGCCTGTGCGCCACAACTAGAGAGAAGCCCGTGTGCCGCAGCAAAGATCCCGCCTCCCGCAACTAAGACCCGACGCAGCCAAATAAATAAATAAATATATTTTTTTTAAATGGGAAAGAATACCATCTTCAGGGGACACCACAGGGAAAAGCTTTTAGGGGACCTGGAATATTTTAAGTAATCCCTGCTTTTGCTAAATCAAACCTCTGCCTAATTGGGGTCTGGGGACAGTATGCCCTGACGCTGGAAGCTACTTACGTTGGCTGGGTGTAGTACAATACATGGTGATGAGGGCTTACAAAAATAAGGGAGAAGGGAATCTGGACTCTACCCCGTGGACATAGCAGGGCTAGATAGGGAATAGCTGGCAGGAGGAGACTATTAATACACATGTATGGATGTCACTGGGGAAACCAACCAGTGGGAGGCAGAGTGCAGTCTACAGTGTGGTAACCAAGAGCCAGAAGGTGTGTTCGTTTGAATATGTAATAATTTTTATGGTTCAGTATTCAAGAAGCTTAAATGCAATGTGATATTCCAGATTGGGTCCTGAAACAGAAAAAAAGACATTAGTGGAAAAATGGATGAAATTTGAGTAAAATCTGGAGTTTAGTAAATAGTAAAAACCAAACAAACAAAAGGATAAATGGAAAAATTGAAAAATCTCCCATTTCTGTTTCCCAGATACCCATAATCAACCAATGTGGTTAGTCATGTGTGTTCTTCTAGAGATTTTTTTTTAATGCTTATACAAGCACATGTATGTGCATTCTATTCTATACAAATAGTAAGATACTATATACATTGCTCTGGCACTAGCTTTTTTTTTTTTAAATCTTAAGATATTTTGATATTAACTATTTAGGAGTAATCTATTAATTCTGAACATTTTCAGTTAAATTACACTGTGTACCACAATTTCAATAACACTGTGTACCTTGCTTATTCACTTAACACTGTAACAAAGGTTTTTTTTGGGCTGTGTATAGCATCTGGCAAGATAACCAGGGGTCTGTCCTAAGAATGTTAGGGCCCATAATAGGACTCAGGGGCCTAAGACTTTTGAGAAAGGTCACCATGTCTGCTTGATCCCCAGATTTGTTGTATCTTAAATCTACCCTTGTGGTCAGGGGAAGTACTAATTCTGACTGCTGTTCTTCGGGAATTGGGGGCCGACAGACCTTGAACTTAGGTCTCCAGGTGTTCTCTTTATATGTTTGGTGTGGGCACCAGATTCAGTGATTCAGTGAGCCCCTGGAAATCAAAAACATAACTGCTAACAGTTGTGTCGTTCCTACCATTTACAAGGTACTTTACAGTATGGATCTTATTCCTCACAACAACCCCAAGAGAGAAGTAAGGTAAGATTTGTCCCTATCTTACCAATGAGAAAGCCTTCTGGAAGGCCTTGAGTCAGGTCTTCTGACTCTAAATCATGTAGATTTCATCATCCTTCCACATTGGTCCTCTTTGTTGCTAAAGCTCAGTTGATTGGAATGTTTTCTTTCCTGCTTCTGTTTCCTCAGTAGATGATAACTATTAATGGCTAATATCTGAGGGCTTACTCTTGTCAGGTACTAATCTAAGCACTCTATGTGAATTATTTAATCTTAACCACATGCGGTAAGCTTTACAGCCCCACTCTACAGATGAAGAAACCAAGATTCAGAGAGGATAAGTTATTTGCCCAAAGTCACACATTAGTAATTGGTAGAGCTGGGATGTCAATCTAGGTCTTCCTGATTCCACTGTATACTCTCGTAACCACTGTATAGACTGCCCTGAATCAGAACTGTCTCATTTCTTTGATTTGTTCTTCCCAAGAATTCAAACAAAGTTTTGCTCTGGAAATCCAATTTTACCTACGGTGATAAGCTGTGGCACGGACGGAGGGGATAAAGCAAGGGACAGTGAGAATCCCTGATTATGAGTTCTATAGCTTCTTCTGAGGCACTGTGTGGGTCCAGGTAAAGTCTCTTTCTCTTTGTCAAGTATTCCCAGCCATAATATTGGGATTAAAATTTTGCCACAAAGTGGAAAAGAGAAAAAAGGAGAAAATATTGAGGTAAAGTTGAGGGGAAAATATTTGAGTCCCACAGAATGAAGACATTCTTCGTATAAATATAAATTGGAAATATCATTAATGCTACGGTGATAATGACTACTCTGCAGTGAATTAAGTACAGACCTGGGAATCAGTTTCCCAGGGTCATCTTGCTAAATGAAGAGAGTTGGAAAATGCCTGTATGTGCCTCAGGTTTTCTGTGCATGAACTGGGCCACCCACCACTTCCTTGATGGCCTTCTCAATAGGATGACACTTCTGGGTCTGCCCTGAGAGAACCACCTACACATAGTTCTCTCTCCTGCGCTCAGCCTTCTCCCAGTAGCATGACTCTGTGGATCAGATCAGCTCTTGAATGAGTGCTTATTTGCAAAGCTCTGTGAGGAAGAGGCAACCTTAATAAACGTGAGGCAAGAGGCAGGAGGATACGCCAATGTCATCCAAGCTTCCTCAGGACTGACCCTTTTCTGCTGTGACACTGAGAGCTGTTGATCCCATCTGCCTGTGCTTCTCTGTATTCTCCATGCTTCATCTGACAGGAACCTGGCAAGTCTAACCTTGTCTTCCTTTGATTCATTTGATGAGTGAACTGTATGTGGGTGTCAGAACTCAGTGCTTTTGTGCTGAGCATGTCACGTTGTTTCCCAAGGGTTGCCTTAAATCCTCAGCCTAATCTCAGCGGCTGCCTCTGGTGCTCCCTGGTCACTAGTTTCTTGTGGTGTGTGTGGGGCATGGAAAGGAGAACCAGAGGGAGCAACAGAGGGGAGAGGAGGATATAGAAACAGCTCAGTGCCACAGGACTGTATTCGCAGTGCTTTGCTAGCTTCCAGGAATCACGCGAAAGAGGGATCATTATAATCTGGCAAAAACCACAACCAAAAGGGACAGAATTGTTTAGTGATAAGCAGCTGTAGCTGTCATTTGCTTTTTTTGGACAGAGGAGGCCTCCAAAGGCTACCTGAGCAGACTTTTCAGACTCTCCATGAGCAGATGCTTCTTTGTTGACATGGAAATTATTTTTCCAGATGAATTTTTAAAATCAATGACTTTCACACATCAATGAACATTAAAATCACCAGGGGTGCACGGCAAAATGTGCCCCATTCTCAGGGATTCTGATTCAGTAGATCCGGGGTGGAGGCCAGGAATCTGCATTTTTAACAAGCATTTTAGGTGATTCAGATAGTCAGTGGACTACATTCCCCAAAAGACAGTCTTAGATTTAGTGCCAGTTTCCATTCAGCCCAGTGTTTGAAATAGCCTCTTTCTGCTGCAGTCTGTTTGTTTTAATCACTTTATTGAAGGATTTACTAGCATCTCCGCGTTTACTACCTGTTTCATCCCACATCATCGCAGTAACTAGAGAGGGAATCAGAGGTGGTTAGCTCCATTTTATTGGGGGTGAGGGGGTGGGAGGTGGGACTGAGGCATAGGGAGAGGTAAGTCACGATAAGTCAGAGACAGAGGTGGGAACTGAAGTCCAGAATTGATGACTCTCAAACCGGGCAATTTTCTGGGGCCTATTTTCTCAGCTTGTGTTATTTCATAGGTGTCCAATTCATTGTGCTTGGGTAAGCAAAGCATATTTGAGTTTTAAACAAAATAGTTTAGCATCCATCAGTGTGCTAGTTTTTGTTTAGCATACCGAAGCTCGTCTAAGCCTGAGCTAATATCTAGAGATGATATGTGTGGAACTGACTTAATGTGCTTCTTTCTGCGCTTGCTTCCTTTATCATTTCTGAAGCCTTTTCACATAAACTATAAGGGAACAGATTTCTCCTCCCTATGCCAATAGGAGCCCCCTCTGATCTCCTAACTGGTAAAGTACTAAATCAAAAAATCTATTAACTTTCTGCTTCTCAAACGAGTAGTATTTGGATCCATTTCTAAGGAAAAAAATCTTGAAAACCCTAAGTTTACTTAAATTATTTTTATTATCATGTTACTTAAATTTACAAATATAAAGTAGGAATAAAATGTTCTTTTATTTATAGTCCTTATACAACTAAAAAAACCAAAATAGATTTACAAGTTAAATACAAATGAAACCACAAAACTAATACTACTCATATTAATATTATAGTAATTTAACATGGCAAATTATGTATTTTGCTGAGACTAATTATCCCTTGTATTGTGACTATGTTATTGCCTGCGAAAGCTCAGCTTCTTTTGAGTTCAACATGCTTATGCCACCAAGTGACCTATATTATCTCAATTTTCTCACCACTTTTCTGTTAGAACTACTGTGACAGTGCAGTCCTATGATGTGATTTGGCTTTCATTTTGTGCTTGAAAACACCATTTTCATTTTAAATCCACCTCTGTTCTTTTCTCATGATCCCAGAACAATAAAAGCAGCAATGAACACACATGCAAATGTAGGTATTGAGATCACGTGGCAATACCAGGTTAAAAGTAGTCATCCAAATAATCCAGAGTATGCTCATGCAAATCTAAAAAATAATTATCAAAATGAAAACAAAATTAGGGACTTCCCTGGTGGTCCAGTGGTTAAGAATCCGCCTTCCAATGCAGGGGACGTGGGTTTGATCCCTGGTCAGGGAACTAAGATCCCACATGCTGTGCAACCAGTAAGCCCGCGTGCTGCAACTACTGAGCCCATGCACAACAACTAGAGAGAAGCCCAGGCGCCTCAAAGAAAGTTCCCGCATGCTGCAAGGAAGATCCCGCATGCCACAACTAAGACCAGATGCAGCCAAATAAATAAATATTTAAAAAAAAAAAAGAAGACAAAATTAAAACCCTAGAGAACACATGCACAAACCTAAATTGAGAATTACTGTTCAGATCCATTGGTTCCCAAACTTTCACTACGATCAAAAGCCATATCTACTGTGTTTACTTCCAAGAACTCCATGTTTTTTAAAAAAGTCTCCTAAATTGGATTTATTAATAATTTTACTTTTTTTTAATTAATCAAACACATAGAATTACCATTTCAGAGCTTGCGATCACCATAGGTAGCTATCAATCTAAGCTGCTTAAATTATAGTTCAAAACAAACAAACAAAGAGGGACATTCTAGTTATTCCGTGCTGCCCTAACAAGGGTAAATGGAAACTTCCCACTCAATTTTGTAAGAAAGCACTCCCATACCCTCACCTCCTGCCACTGCTGCCTTTGAGGACTCTTGGAGTTCTAGAGAGGTCAGTTTAGCCTTTCTTGTACAAGCAAAGTAGCCACGCCACCCAATTTGGAAGGATTAAAGCTTGCCCTAGTTTTGCTTGATTGTTGTACTTCTAGCATGCTAAAGACCTAAAAAATGGGAGGAAGAAAATACAACAGAAGGCACCATTCCAGTACCAAACTGAAAAGAAACACAAAAACAAGAGAGCAACATGTTTTTAACAGCTTGCATGGAGAAAGCGGAAAAAATATTGACTGGGGAGTTTGGATAGCACTGTTCATTTTCTCTCACCGCCCGCGTTATTTGTCTTACGGAGCAGGAGCCAGATACAATTCTGGCGCACAGGCCGGAGGAAGAGGTGGAGGGGTTTTGTGGAAGCTTGAGGATAGCGGGGAAATTAGGACTGGAAACCCTAATGGCTCAGGGCCAGGATGAAGTCAGGAGAGGCGCTAAATCTTTTTTCCTCCTGTCCTTGGGCATCCTCTTTGGTCCGCCTGAGTCCTAAGAGGGCACAGCATGGTTCACTCAGGTAAGTCCCCGACGCCTTCAGATCATCATGAGCAGGATGAATCCCTGCCCCTGTTTCTTTTGCCTGGGGAAAGGACACGCGGGCTCCTTTCGCTTTCTCAGCCCACCTGTCTTTTGGAGTTTAGACCTGCAGCTTCGGCAACGGGGTCCGGGATGGGGCCTCCACCGGCCGGCCAGGCACTTGCTTCCTCAACCTCAGCACCAGCTGAGCATGGGTCTTAGCCCCGCCTCTCCGGGCGCGGGGCGGGGCCTGGGCGCGGGGCGGGGCCTGGGCGCAAGCGGGCGGCGGCGACCAAGCGGAGGAGAAAAAACATGGCGGGCGTGGTGGGGCCTGGCACCGGCCAGGGGGCAGCGGGCGGAGATGGAGACGATTCGCTCTATCCGATCGCGGTCTTAATCGACGAGCTCCGCAATGAGGACGTGCAGGTACTGGAGTCGGGCCGGGGAGCGGAGGCGGGCTCGACCGGGCGCGTGGTAAGGAAGGGGGAAGGCCCGCCCCGGGGCAGGGGAGGCCCGGGGATTGAAAGCTGGGACTCGGAGCAGAAACTTGACAGGGAGGAGGGGAGAGATCCGTGAGGGATTCTGGTGGCTCGACCCGACGGGCCGGGAACCTCTCCAGCACCCTTTGTCCCGGCCCGCTGAGGCTTCGGCCCGGCGTCGCACCGGGTCCGGGGCGGTTGTTGGGGAACCGGCTTCCCTCCTGGGCCCTCCTTCCGGGCGGGGCGGTGGGAACGCCGCGTCCAGCCTTGGGCCGGCGGTCCCTGTAGCTGAGCGAGCGGGAGGAGGGCGGAGCGGGACCGCGAGGGGCTGGAGCGGGCTGCAAGGATGCCTAGGCGCCCAGTGAAGTGCAGGTGAATGACTGCCTTCCGCTGGGCTTGTGGGGTAGAAATTAGGTTGGATGGCTAACTAACCTAGAGGAGGCGGTGTATCAGCTCTGATGGAACTTTTCTTTGAAAAGGCAAGGGGTTGTACTCGACCGTTTCACCTGTTTCACCGCTGCCAAAGTTCTCTCTTTTTAAAATTGTCTTACTTTTCTGAATACTGTATTTTCTTTCATTTCTTTAATGGGCCCGTCAACGTGTTTCTCCTAAGAAATCTTCCTTTAGCTAATGAAGGCGTGTTCCACTGTTCTCGAGGTTCCTCATAGAATAAAATCTAAATTAAAGGTTTTCTTCATTCTTACCTGTATGTTATTATCTCACCTGTTTGCAACTGCTGTCTTTTTTTAATTAAATTTTTTTTTAATGATTCATATTTTTAAAAAATTTATTTTATTTATTTTTGGCTGCGTTGGGTCTTCATTGCTGCCCACGGGCTTCGTTGCGGGCTTCTCTTGTTGCGGAGCACGGGCTCTAGGCACGTGGGCTTCACTAGTTGTGGTTCAAGGGCTCTAGAGTGCAGGCTCAGTAGTTGTGGCGCATGGGCTTAGTTGTTCCGCGGCATGTGGGACCTTCCCCGACTAGGGCTCGAACCCGTGTCCCCTGCATTAGCAGGCAGATTCTTAACCACTGCGCCACCAGGGAAGCATGCAACTACTGTCTTCTGGTCTAAATCACAACTGTTTCTTGACTTCGTTCTTCTTTCTACTTTTTTAAAGCTCCGTCTCAATAGTATTAAGAAATTATCAACAATTGCTCTAGCACTTGGAGTAGAAAGGACACGAACTGAACTGCTGCCTTTCCTTACAGGTAAGTGACTCTTTGAGGAAAGGCATGGGCATTTCTGTTTTCCAGTGGCTTTCAAAACTTTGACTATTTTTTTCGAATTTGTTACCCACAGTATTAGTAAGTACTAAACTGAGCCTGCTGTTTCCCATGAAGAAACAGGACAGCATATACTGTAATTTTGTGGCCAGACATATTCAGACCTTAACTATTTAGCTAATAGGAAAGTAATTGATATGGGGTTATGGATTTCTAATTCATTCTGTAAAACAGATCCACAAAGACTCTTGATTGAGAAGGAGGAAAAGGCTGCTAGGACTGTGATAGACTATCTAGTTACATGTTGAGTCTATTCCTAGTTTTGTGTGAGTGTCCAGCTCTGGGCCAGCTATCCTTGTTGATGAGTACTGGGTTGTTGTCTTTTACAGATACAATTTATGATGAAGATGAGGTACTGTTAACTCTTGCTGAGCAGCTGGGAAATTTCACTGGCCTGGTGGGAGGTCCTGACTTTGCCCACTGTTTGTTGGTGAGTATATTCTACCTACTCTCCTTCTAGAACTTTTGCCGTATAAATGATACCTTGTTTGGTGATAGGCACACTGCAGCATTTTTTATGCAGATCTTTTTATGGATAGTCACAGTGTTAGCTATTGAGAGGATAAATAACTAGGCCCTTTGGACTCAATTAACCCTTTCTTATTTTTTCTGGCTATGAATTAAAGAACTTTGTCCTCTTTTTTGCCTCTGTAGATTTATTTGTTACTTTAGAGGTTGGGAGAAAAAGGATTTGATGGTTTTTGTTCATGGCTTTTTCCCCCTTACAGTGGAAATCTTAATGCTCATCTAACAATGTTATGGCTTTGGGAATGTTTATTAGTTTTGTCTTTAATTGTAACTTCTGCTTCTGACTTACTTTGCGAATTTGATGAATTCAGTTTAATTTAGTTGACATTTATTGAGAACCTATTATATCAGGCACTGAAGTTACAATGTTAATGTTAAAGAAGAGCATTATGAATGGAATGAGGCCTCTGTCCTTATGTGTCAACAAATAATTACTGTGTGTGTTAGATGGAAAAATCTGAAGCACATAAAAGGCATTCAGGTAATAGAGAAGGGAAAGGGATTAACCCAGGGTGATCAGGGAAGGTCTGTTGGGAGAGAATGTCTGAACTAGGTTTTGAAGGATGACTAGGAATTTGCCAGTTAGACAAGATAGGGCTGAATGCTTCAGGGCTTAAATATTGTCTGTATTATATTGCTGACTCTTGTGACTTCTGTCTTTACCTCTTACCTTTCCATGGAACTCCAGATATAGATATATGTAGAAAGATAGATATAAATATCTATGTTTGTCTTTCTCTATATATCTGCCTATGATTTTTCTACTTGGATGTCAAACAGGCATTTCAAATTTAACATCTAAAACAACTCAATTTTCTCCCCCAAATATGCCTCCTAATTAGTTGCCCCATTGCAGTAAATGGCATCACCGTCTACCCAGTTGCACAAACCAAAACCTAGAAGACATTCTTGAATTCGCTTTCCCTCATTTCCCACATCTAATCCATTAGTAACTCCTATAGATTCTATATATATTCCAAATCAGTTCACTCTCCTCCATCCCTACTACCACCTAGCTCTTCATTCCTCTAGGCTTTCTAGACGACACGATCTTTCCTCTAGATTACTGCAGTGACTTTCTAACTAGTTCCCTTCCACTCATGCCTCCCGCGTCACCACTACAGTTCACTCTTCACCCAGTGGGTGGATCACTCACTACCTGCCACGGCTCTTAGAAAATCCCAGATTTCTACCTTAGCTTGTACCTTAGTTTACAAAACTTGCCCCTATGAGCTTATCTCATGTGTTCCCTCATAATAACCTCATTCCATTCACAATGGTCTTCTTTCTGTTCTTTGAATAAACCAAGCTTATTGCCTTAAGACTTTTGCACTCAACCTGAAATTGCTTCCCCACTCACCCCTTATCACATCATCCTATTCTTTTTTTTTTTTTTTTTTTTTGACCACACCACTTGGCTTGTGGGATCTTAGTTCCCCGACCAGGGATTGAACCCGGGCCCTTGGCAGTGAAAGCGCGGAGTCCTAACCATTGGGCCGCCAGGGAATTCCCCTTAGTCTAGTTCTTTACAGAACATTCAACACCATCTAGTTGTTTTCTTGATTAGCTGTTATCTTCCTCCATTAGAATGTAAACTATATTCAATATCCTGTGATAAACCATAATGGAAAAGAATGTATGTATATGTATAACTGAATCACTTTGCCAATATTAACACAACATTGTACATCAACTATAATTGAATAAAATAAATTTAAAAAAATAAAATCAAAAGACCAAAAAAAGAAAAAAAAAAAGAATGTGAACTCCACTAGAGCAAGGAAATTGTGGCCTTGTTTCTTCTGTATCCTCAGTGCTAGAATATAACAATAATTATCATTTTAAAAGAAAGAGTTTAAGAGCCTTGGAAGCATGGAACCGGTTGGACTGCAGGAGTATACAGTGTTGGTGCTAGAGTTGGAAGAAGTGGTGGTCCGGGGGCATAGGAAAAGGGCATGGAGAGATAGGCAGAGTTCACATCAAGAGACAGGAGCTTGCCTTACCCTGTAGTAGTGATAGAGATTATCCAGTGCTACTGCATGAGAGGAGGTCAGAGATGGCAGTGGACAGATCATGAAAGGCCTTTACAAGTCAGAAAGCAGTATCTTTTCAAAGGGCTTCTGAAATGCCTCTTAGAAAAGCTGAGTACTTTCTACCTCTGAGTATCAAATAATTTTTGAAATGTATTATTGGATAGACACACGTCTCTCCTTTGACTCATAATTGTGTTTCACTCTCCTGGTCAGTTCTACATGTGGGTTTTGTCTTTAACATTTGCACCCCATGGTATATGCCGCATTTGCCTGGACTGAGTGTAAACCCAGAAAGGCAGAGGTTCAGAGAACCCGCCCTCTGTCACTTTCTACTGGGCTGTGTTATATTCACTCACTGATCCTAGCCCAGACCAACCCCTTTGGTCTCTTCTATTTCTAAAGCTGCAGGCAAGGTTTCCTACCATCTCTGCCCTCTTCACTTAATTGTTCTTTTGGAAACTCCCACTCTGTGTGTGGCTCATGGGAAGATTCTGGATGTATTCTGAAAAAAGGATTTTGTACTCAGCCTTTTATAGGTTGGTGTGGAGACAGTGGACACAGGTAGCGTCCACCTCCAGGAATGGTAGAATCATAATCCAAAGGCCGTGGACTCAGTGTCCTGATGAGATGTCCTCATGTAATTGTGGTGCCCAGCGTTGGTCATGTTTTTGCACTTACTCTTGAGGAAGTGTACATGATCCTGTCTGAATTTGGCTACAAAGCTTTTATTTATTTATTTATTTTGGCCGCACCGTGCGGCTTGTGGGATCTTAGTTCCCCGACCAGGGATCAAACCCATGCCCCTTGCAGTAGAAGCATGGAGTTTTAACCGCTGGACCCCCAGGGAAGTCCTGCTACATACCTTTTAAATCTAGTGATTCAGCTCACAATAATATTAATATTGTGTCAAGTCTCTTCCACTGTGTCATTTGTAGACACCATCTGGGAATTGCCATCTGGGACGTGAGATCTTGGCTGTCCTACAGAAGTCGTGTCTTCAGGTTGGACACACCATATGTTATCACCATGTGAACTGAAAGTAACCATTTGGTGTGATGTAGCTAACATTCTGGTTACATGTACCACCTCCCTTCAGTCACTTTAAAAGGTGATAATCTGTATCTAACCTGATTCAGTAAGTTTTCTCTCTGGTTTTCCGTTTTGGTCTATTCAGCCTCCTCTGGAAAGTCTGGCGACCGTGGAAGAGACTGTGGTTCGAGACAAGGCTGTGGAGTCCCTGAGGCAGATCTCCCAGGAGCACACTCCTGTGGCCCTGGAGGCTCACTTTGTCCCTCTGGTGAAACGCCTAGCGAGTGGGGATTGGTTCACCTCTCGCACATCTGCATGTGGTTTGTTCAGCGTTTGCTATCCCAGGGCTTCCAATGCTGTCAAAGCAGAAATTAGACAGTAAGATATGGTATTTTTTAGTTATTTGGGGTTATTGGGAGTTCACAGCTGACAAGTTACACAGTACCCTGTTACCAGTGAGTGACTGGTATCAGGGTAGTCGGATTGATGACACCACTTTTTATTGTCCAGTTGAATATACCCGTGGGTTTTCCTTTGTTACTTCTGTGAGTAGAAGTCTAATCCCTGATGTTTGTAAGAGAAAACCTCTGAAATTTCTGTGTGCGTTGGGGGATGCTTAATTAATGGCATTTGACAGGAAATACCTTCATTATTTCATTTGCTGCAGGCACTTCCGTTCCTTGTGCTCAGATGACACACCAATGGTACGACGTGCTGCTGCCTCCAAATTGGGTGAATTTGCAAAAGTTTTGGAATTAGACAGTGTGAAAAGTGAAATTGTTCCACTGTTCACTAGTCTAGCTTCCGATGAACAGGTAGGCTAACTCTTAGTAATTCAAGTACTCAGATATGCTCCTCTTAAAATTTTAAGAATTTCTTTGGGTGTTTTGGTTCTCATGGTAGGATCCTTTTTGCAGAATTAATATTTAATGCTGGCCTGGATAAAGTTTCATATGACCCATCTCAGTGTCCTTATAATTCTTTCTTAACCAGACCACAATTTTCTTTTACATTAGCAGCTGTTAAAAGGAAGGGGGTGTCAAAGAGGAAATGGGAGCCATAATTAGAAAGGAAGACCAAAGCCGCATTAAAGGGTAACATACCTTTGGGCACTGCAGGCTGGATTGTCATGGGAGAGTAATGTTTCCTGGAATTTTTGGCTTTCAGATAAACAAGCATAGCATGTATTGGGAAAGCTGTTTGACCCTCTGCATCCTCTATGTGAGTGTATAGGATGACTTCACTTGATAGCAGTTATAAATCCAAGGATCTGGATCTCATTGGTGTAGAAATAGCAATAATCATACACTAGCAAGCACCTAAATAAATCTTTCTCAGCCTGTTTTAAGTGGTTTACATATGGGAAGTAATTCAGTCCTCACAACGGCCCCATTAGGTAGATACCCCATTTCACATAATTGGAACCAGGCACAGGAAATTGAAGTGACTTGCTCAGGGTTGCATAGTTAGCAGTGTTGGAGTGGGGATTTGAGTCTAGGCGGTTTAGCTCCAGAGTTCATGGCCTTCGCTGCTAAGCTGCACTGCCTCTCTGTATGGTGCTTTGGAGGATCAGCCCCCAGAGTTCCTGGACTCCAGAAGAAGAGCCCTTCAGGTTTTGCCTAGTTCCTGCCCTAGAATCACTTTATGTGTACAGGATCAAGAGCAGCAGATACATACCCATGAGTCTTATTTTCAGCTTCTAGATCTAAAGATGGTAAATCTTTTGAAAGAATTTTTTAAATTTATTAAAATAATATATAGAAAACAGCACAAAGTGAATATGCATCTTAATGAATCATTACAAGTTAATGTCATCTTGTAACTTTCATCCATGAAAGGAGATAGAACTTCGACAGCCACTACCCCGGAAGCCCAGCATGGGCTCCCTCCCAAACACAGCCCCGCTCCCCAGTTCCCACTCCTCACTCTCCACCCCCTTAAGACTAACACTTTATCTTGACTTTAATGGTAACCACCTCCTTACCTCTCTTTGCATTTTTATTACTCATACAGTATAGTTTAAAACAGCACTATCCAACAGAAATACAATGTAAGCTGCTGTTACTTTTAAGTTTTGTAGTAGCCACGTTTTAAAAAGTGAAAAACAGGTGAAATTGATTTTAATGATATATTTTATTTAACCCAGTATATCCAAAATAACTATCATTTAAACATGTGGCACTAGTTACATTTCAGGCACTCAGAAGTAGGTAGTGAGTGGGTAGTGGTGGTCGCATTGGACAGTACAGGTTTAGAATCCTCATTTGAGATTTCGTTGATTACATTTCCAGTGGTATAATTTACCATTTTCTTTTGTCCTGCAAAATTGGTAGTTGAATCTAGAGTGGAGATTTGTGAAAGGGCCAGATAGTAAATATTTTAGGCTTTGTGGACCAGACAGTCTCTGTTGTAACTACAAAGCTCTGCTGTTGTATGTAGCACACTATAATATGTTAACTAATGGGCATGGTGCTGTTCCAGTAAAATTTTATTTACAGACACTTGCTGCTTTTCAGATTTGGCCAGCACTTGCCCCAGCTCTGATCTAAAGGCTTAAGGAGAGTTAGGTTTGATATTTTGGGGGCAATAAGATCACTTCGTAGGTGGAGGTTACTTGTCATCAAGAGATACGTCTAGTTGTGGTATTAGCAGCAGTGGATGCTCAAAAAAATATTGTGCTTAGTTGTAAAATACATGTGTGTATATTCACTCTGACTACTGATAGAATTGCTGCTCCTGCCTTAGTCATTCATTGAGAAAGTATTTATCAAGCACCTTCTACATATCAGGCACTGTTCTAGTGCTGGTTTACAGTGTTAAGCAGGGTGTACAGGGACCATGCTGTCATGGAGTTTACAATTTAATGAAGGAAAACAGATAATAAACAAACAAAACATTGGAGATAAATACTATGAAGAAAATAGAGTTGGGTGACACAGTGGTGGGGAGTGATTGTAGGGCATTCCTCTAGACTGGTTAGTCAGAGAAGGACTGTGAAGAGGTGGCATAAACTGAGACATGAAAGAAAAATGCCAGCTATGCCCTTTCCTAGGGTGTCAGAGCTCCAGGAAAAGAGAATTCCAGGAAGAGAGGACACTTAGTGTAAAGGCCCTGAGGTTAGAACATAGTGGGCGAAAGGGACTCTGATGAGAGACGAGTTTGGAGAAGATAAGCAGGGACCAGATTGTGGGGGACCTTTAAACCAGGGTGTAGGGTTTGGATTTTCTTTTCTAGGTGGAATGAGAATACACCGAGATTTTAAGCAGCGGTGTGATTTGATGTAATCTACATTTTTAAAAGATCATTCTGGCTTCTGGGTGGAAACTAAATTGTAAGGTGGGGTTGAGAGTAGAAACAGCAAGACAAGTTAGGAGACTTTTGTAATAATCCAGGCAGGAGACAGTGGTGAACTATGGTGGTATAGTGAAGATGGAGAGGAACTGGAGATAGTTTTGGAGGTAGTCAGTAGAACTATGATTGAATTGGATGAAGGGAAGAGGAATCAAGATCTCTTTGATTTTTGGCTTGAGCAACTGTGTGGATACTGGTGTCACTGCTGAGATGGAGAAGATTCTGGGAGGAGTAGCAGGTATAGGGAAGAAAATCAGGAGTTCTGGAAGAGAAACAGTTGATTAATTGAACAAATATTGATGGGTATATATTTCCATAGATGATGGTAATCCCTTGATTCATCATAATTTTTGGAATCTGAAAATAGATGTATAGCCACTACCAAGAACCTAGTTCTGCCTTTTTTAGCCTGTTCCTTTAGATAGAGTAGTGAGTATCTTTGGCGTAGGGTAAGTTATTGTTGATCTGTAAACGTGTAGTGTTTCGGAAAGTTGGAGTCGCTGTTATCCCTTGTGTGTTTGCACATGCCTAGATATACACATATAGGAATGTTGCATGTATAAAATATTTATATATGTATGTATACACACACATACTCTTAAAGTTTTTATCTTGTTTCTTCTGGGTGCTCAGATGTTTATGTATTTTCAGTTCCTACTAATATATTTATGATTACCAAATCTATAGTCTCAATTCCCTATTTTTCATTGATTTGTCTAATTCTATACTTCTACTTGTGCAAAGGACATATAGGTACTACGTTGATACTTGGTGGTTTACATTTGGGAAGCTGAGTTCATTAATCCCATACCTAATTTCTTCTGCTGGGTTTTCTATGCTTGGCTACCTCAAAGTTATTCTGTCCTTGATCATCAACACTTAAACTGAATGTTTTTTTTTTTTAATTACTTTTAAAATTTGTTTTCCTATGTATTTTTTTCTAAGTCATTATCTCTTGCCTAAACTCCTATTACTGCCATCCTACAATGAGTATTTTGAAAACTGAGCTTCCTAAGTCATTCCCTTACCCTTATCCCCTATTCTCTTTCTCCGTTCTGATCTGTTGTAAACAACTTGTACAAGCATTGTTTTCACTTTTATCCCTCAACTTCTTATAGTGAGGATTTAGAGACATCATTAAAATGTTTTCTTTTCTCAATCTTCACATTTTATTTTCATTTTCCTTAATAAAAATCCTGCACTCTAAATAACGTCATTACTTTGCTGTTCGCTCAGAGGACAGTCATTTCTGCCTTTATGACTTCGACATGCCTGCCATTCCAGGCAAAGGGAGCAGCTATTTCAAGACATAAAGACACGAGCTGCATATAGTGTGGTTGTTTTTTTTTTATTAAATGATACCCACGGCACTACCACACACCACACGCTGCCGCGTGGCTCTCAGTAAATATTATCTGACTAACGGAAAGGAATTTTGTTCATTAGGATTCAGTGCGCCTCCTAGCTGTGGAAGCTTGTGTCAGTATTGCTCAGTTACTTTCTGAGGATGACCTTGAGGCTTTGGTGATGCCTACACTTCGACAAGCAGCAGAAGATAAATCTTGGCGAGTTCGCTATATGGTAGCTGACAAATTTTCAGAGGTAAAATTGTTGCACTGACATTTTTTGAGTACTAAAGAAAAAAACCAGAAACCCTCAGATTTGCTGTTGTACCAAAAGTTTCTGAATTGGAAGTGCTCATGGCAAAAACATATATAGATCTTCCTGGACTCAGGATGGGGTTATGTCCCGATAAACCCATTGCAAGTTGAAAGTGCATTTAATACCTGCTGGACATCATAGCTTAGCCTCGCCTACTTTAAATGTGCTCAGAACACTTACATTAGCCTACAGTTAGGCAGAATCATCTAACACAAAACCTATTTTATAATAAAGTGTTGAATATCTCATGTAATTTATTCAATGCTGTACTAAAAGTGAAAAACAGAATGGTTTTACATGTATCGGTTGTTTCCCCTCGTGATTACATGGCTGACCGGGAGCTGGGACTTCCTCCCTCTGCCCAGCATCACGGGAGGATTGTACTGCATATCGCTAGCCTGGGAAAAGATCAAAATTCAAAATCTGAAGTTTAGTTTCTGCTGAACGTGTATTGCTTTCACACCATCCTAAAGTTGAAAAATCTTAAGTCAAACGATCATAAGTTGGGGACTGTCTGTACTTGAAGATTGCGCTGTTTTGTGTGTTCATGTTATTTATTTTGTTTAGAATACATTAAAACCTGTACAAATTCTTTCATAGCTCCAGAAAGCTGTGGGTCCCAAAATCACCCTAAATGACCTCATCCCCGCCTTTCAGAACCTACTCAAAGACTGTGAAGCTGAAGTCCGAGCAGCTGCTGCCCACAAAGTAAAAGGTTAAGGCATCAGTTTATGTTGTAGTTTATGTCATTCACTTTGGTGCATTTTTTATGTCAGTGAATTTTGTATTTTTTTTGTTCTAGATTATGTTTTCAAATAAATTTTAATGTGTTGAAATGTTACATTGTCACATAAAGCTACTCCCTTTATATTTAAAACCAAACAGCTGTGTTACCCTGTTTCTGTTTTTAGGAAAAAAAAAAAAAGACATTTCCAGGTTGGATTGGTGTGGTACACAGTGGCATATAGATTGACCAAAAAGTGCATTTAAAATAAGCCAGTTTTCCTCCTTGGAGCTTACTTGCTTAAACATATGATTTGATTTAACTTGAAACTGTTGATAAAACCGGTTAAATTTCTTCATTTGGCTCCTAGTAATGGCTCTATGTAAGCATTTTTTTTTTTTTTTCTATTTACCTCTTTTAGAACTTTGTGAGAACTTGCCCATGGAAGGTAGAGAGACCATAATTATGAATCAAATTCTGCCCTATATAAAGGTAAACCTAACTTTAGTTTATTTTTTGTTTCACTTTGCCCTATATGAAGGTAAACCTTACCTCAGTTTTTGTTTGTATCAATATTACCTTAAAGTTCTTTGAGTTTAAACGTGGACCAGGGATGAATGGGACAGATATGTTAACATGTGACATTGTTATTTATTACTTATTAGTGCTTTATAAGTATAAAGTGCTCTTTGGTGCATAGGTTTATATTATTTGACAGATGGTCTAGGAAACTTTATCAACTAATCAATACTGAAATAGTGCTGTCTTTTAAAATTCCTTGTGAAATGGTATGGAAGTTTCTGTTGTCTTGCAAAAAAAAGAAAGCCTTTTAATTTTGATTTTGTTTTAGGAATTAGTATCTGATACAAATCAACATGTCAAGTCGGCTCTAGCTTCTGTAATTATGGGATTGTCTACAATTTTGGGCAAAGGGAATACCATTGAACATCTTCTACCTCTTTTTTTAGCTCAGTTAAAGGATGAGGTAAGTCTGGCTATAAATTTTGTTGTCCTTTGATAGTCAGTGATTTGGTTTGGTTTTTGTTTGGGGTCTCACTGAGATAGAACCCAAAAAAGTAACTTATTCTAAACCATTGACAATGTTTGGGCATGGGGTTATAAGCTCCCCAGAAAATGGGCCATTTGATACAGACTTAAAAATGTCTTTCCATCTTCTCTGCCTAATTCCTGCTTATATTCGCTGCTTTTTTTTTTCTCTTTAAACTTAATGGATCTTTGATAAGTTTCTTTCATTTAAATCTAGATATAATAATATCAAAATTATAACGTTAGCTAATATTTATTAACACCATGTGCCAGGCATGATCATAAATGTTTTGCATGTATTATTATTACATGTAATTCTCACAACAGTCTTATGAGGGTGGGTCTTATTATTATTCCCATTTTACAGATGAAGAAGGTGAAGCACAGAGGTAAAATAACTTACCCAGGGTCTCAGCAGTGGTAGATCTGGGATTTGAATGCATGTAATTTGATTTCGTAGCCTATGCCCTTTACCTTTCTATAGATTTTTCATTGAAAGTTCTGGTTAAGATCAGTTAAATTATGTGCTTTGAATTATTTGTGTACTCAGTATTAAGTATTTCTTCCAAGACAATACTTTTTTCACCCGAGTCATACTTTCTTATTTTAAAATTTATTTACTCATTGTGGTGGTAGGAGAATGTTGGGCAGAGAACTTGATCTTTACATGTGGTCTTTTGGGGCTTGTGTACTTGCAGTGTCCTGAAGTGCGTTTGAACATCATCTCCAATTTGGACTGTGTAAATGAAGTGATTGGAATCCGGCAGCTCTCTCAATCACTCCTTCCTGCCATAGTGGAGCTGGCTGAAGATGCCAAATGGAGGGTCCGGCTGGCCATCATTGAGTATATGCCACTGCTGGCAGGCCAGCTGGTGAGTATGGGTGCTCTGTGAACTGAAGGATAGCATCAGATAGTGGAGCAGATTTACCATGGCAAGTAGGAGGCCCAAATAGCTCCTATGGTTATGTTCATTTAGACGCATGAACGTATGGTCTCTCTTAGTTGCCTGTAGAGTGGTTTGCATTTTCATCAGTGCATTAACTTCTTTTTTTTTTTTTTTAACTTTATGTATCCTTTCTTTTTTTTTAATTTAATTTTATTTATTTATTATTTTTGGCTGCATTGGGTCTTTGTTGCTGCGTGCGGGCTTTCTCTAGTTGCGGCGAGCGGGGGCTACTCTTCGTTGCGGTGTGCGGGCTTCTCATGGCAGTGGCTTCTCTTGTTGTGGAACACAGGCTCTAGGCGCGTGGGCTTCAGTAGTTGTGGCATGTGGGCTCAGTAGTTGTGGCTCGCAGACTCTAGAGTGCAGGCTCAGTAGTTGTGGTGCACGAGCTTAGCTGCTCTGTGGCATGTGGGATCTTCCCCGACCAGGGCTGGAACCCGTGTCCCCTGCATTGGCAGGTGGATTCCCAACCACTGCGCCACCAGGGAAGCCCTGCATTAACTTTTAATAAAAAGGTATCATAGAAACACATTTCACCTCCCCACTATCTGAAAGCAAAGCCATAGAAGAAGAGAATTAATTTCTTGGTATATGTCACATGGATTTTGTGCTACTAAATGTCTCTGTGATTTAAGGAATATTTACCTCAGAAGAAAGGGAAGTATGGTTTTGAGATAAATCAGTTTTGACTTTTGCTCAGGAAAGCTTCCCTGTTTGCCTATATTCTGAGCAAAATGTCTCTGGTTACCACTTTTCCTACATTCTGGTTAAAGGGAGTTGCGGACTCTCCATATACAACAGGGGTGTTGAAGTTTGTAATGCTAGTATTTTGGCCAAAGTCCACATTGTCACATTACTGTTTGAGATTCATGGATAGTTGTACTGATCTCAAAGTAATTAAAATGTCAGTGCTGGGTTTTATAGCCACATCCTTTCCTTTCTTTTTTAGTAGATAGCCTCGTCAGTTCTAAATTTGATGTGCCCTCACCATGTTGGTTCCACTTACTATAGTATATTATAACTGTCTGTTAAAATCTAGTTGAGGAGATAGACAGCCTTCTTTTAGGGCAGGGACTGTGTTCAGTGTTTCATTTCCAGTGCTTACCATAGTGCCTGGCATTAATCAGGCACTTAACATTTGTTGATTGTTGAGAAAATGAATACCTGAAAATTTTTTGAGAAAGCTCGTAATATGTCACTTTATAGCCAACATTACTACAGTTTGTTTCCCCTCTTTCAACCCCACTTCTGTTCCTTTCATATCATAGCATATGGGATTTATTTTTTCTTTTCTTGGGTCACTGAATTTGTATTGTTATTTTGGTATACTTAGTTTATGAAATGTGTCATGTGTCTTGTGTCTTGTGCATGTGTGTGACGTCATGTGTTTTATAAAATGTGAAGTGTCCCATTCTTCATGATGGATGCCAAAGATTATCATATACAGGTTTCCCCCACTGTTTGAAAGTGGAGCATTCCTAAGAAAGCTTTTGTAAGCTGAAATGGCGTAAAGCGAAGAAGCAGTTACCTTAGGACACATCTTGCTAGCAGATACAGGAAGCAAGTCAAGATGAAGCGCAGATGCTCACAGGCACAGTTCAAAGCAATGGCGGCCTGAGGCTGAGAAGCTGGGTGCAGTTCTAGGGGGAGGAGCTGGGCGGGGCTGCTCTTGCTGCTGTGGTGCACGCTCCTGTTGAAGGGCTCGTTGACTCGCTGCAAAACAAATGCTGAACGCTGTTTTCACCTTGTTTTGTTAAAAAAATCCCCTTCAGATTTCTTTTGGTTAGTGAAGACACGTATTGTTTTACAGCTCTTTTGTAAAAGTGAAGTGATATAAAGTGAACTTTCGAAAAGTGGAGGATACCTATATAGCTGATGGGGTCAGGCAGAGTCATCCTGTCAGTTTTTTTCCCTCGGCCATTCCCAAGTACTGAGAGTCATCTTCTCTTCTTCACTGGTGACTGTCATGAATCACCTCTCCAGAGTCGAAAGCAGCAGTGCTTAACTGGTTTGCTAAAGGTTGAAATAACTGTCCAGAAGGGAGGGTGAATTTTAGTACCATTTCTTTAACCTCTGTCCCTCCCAGACCTGGGAAGCCTGCAAAGGTTGGTAGCTCTCCGGAGGAGTACGGAAACAGGCACCTGGTGACTTTGGCTGCCTCATGCTTGTCTAGCAGAGGTGACATGCATCAGTCAGAAACATTTTGTTATACAACTTCAACTTCTTGTTATTATTATATATTTTATCCTTTAAAAAAAATCCATAAAGACTTTTATTTCAGGTAGTCAATTTATAAAATTCTTTCAGGACTTTATGTATGGCCTGGCTTATGGACCATGGGGAGTGAATGTAAGGCTAAACCACAATAATCAGGAAATAAACGTTAATTAAGGCTCAAGAAAAATCCATGATCTGAAACGAAAAATAAGTCTTTGAGAGCGGACATGGTAATAATCTAAGGGTGTGCTAAAATAAAGCCTGTTCATAATCTATTATTATGAAGCCATTTTATCATACATTCAAAGCACTTTTATTACATTTCTTTATTGAAAATACATAATCACTGGTCAGAAACTTCTTAGGATCCAAAGAAGCTAAAGACTGTGAACGCGTAGACCTCAAGAGGAAGGTGCTGGGAAAGCATAGTTCACAGCGATCGCCCACATGATGTGAAGTCCCACGGTGCTGGGTCTGTGTAAATCAGCTCGAGGAGCTTGTCTGCAGCCTGTGCTGGTGTGGCCACCGTTGAGGGGGAGAGCAGTGGTGGAGAGAAGTAGGATGGTTCCACTGTGACTGTGCTGGGACCACTTCACTGTACTCTTGTGCCTGCTTTATCCTCTCTCTGCTTTCTCCCATGGATCCCAGAGTACTCTCTTTAGCTGGAGATGAGTCTGTCTCTTGATGTCAGGTTCTTTATCCTTAAGGATTTATTATGATATTAACCAAAAGGGGGAAAATTTGAGAATTATTAATATTACTGACTGGTATTTTCCTGATAATTCGTTTTTACAAATATTCTAGAGATTGTTTGGCAGACTGTGCATGCTGCACTCTTCCTACTCGTCTGCAGTGTTGTATCTGGCTCCAGGCCACTCTATTCTCTCCCACTCAGCAGTGCCTGGGCCATCTCACTTCTGCTCTTCTTTATGACTTCTAGCCAATAAAAATAGGTTTACGGTTTGTAAATCAAATCTCATGGTATTCTTTTTCTGGCTGGTCCATGAATTCAGCTTATTTGGAAATAAGTCGGTTTTTTTTAGCTTTCAGGTCACATTGGTGTAATATAAATAGTACATCTTGATTTCTAAACTCTGGAGACGTTTATTAATGGAATCTTCTGTATCCATAGGGTGTGGAATTCTTTGATGAGAAGCTGAATTCTTTATGTATGGCCTGGCTTGTGGACCATGGTAAGTAAATAAGTTAATGGAAGGCCCATGTTTTTGCATATATCCCATTTTGTTCATATATTTCCTTTCTAGAAAGGAATCCTAATCTGACCATATTTTGTTTTACCAGTATGGGGATGAAGACAGGCTTTCATTAAAATCCAGTTAGCTTTTTCTGAGCACAAGTTTGACATTTCTATTTTCTACCAGTTTTTTTCTATCTTAAATTTTATTTTCTTCATTGAAAAATCTCTTTGCCCTATTTCTCACTCATTCTATTACATTATTTTCAGACTGTCTCTTTTATACGTATATTCATTCCTTTCTTATCTCAAGGTCTTCTACTCGGCCATGCCATCTTCGTGTCTTCAGCCACTGTAGACTGGGTCGGACAGGGATTGGAATCAGAAGAAAGGCCTGGGGGGAGAAATGGCTACTTGTCTTCTTTGAGGTGACATAGAGAAGGAGGCATACAGTGGTGCAATAAAGGTGTCTAGGAGTGGAAGATGTCAGCTGTGGCCTAGGATAGAGAGGTCCCAGATTTCTGTTTGCGTGAAAGGCATGCTTACTTCCTGTACCCTGGGTGCTGCTGCTGCCATGATACTAAGAGAGGGAGAGCTGAGAACTCAGGGCAGGGTCAGATAGGACAGCATTTAGAAAATAGATTTTTTTACTATTTTATCTTTTCTTTGCATTTATAGCATAATTCATTTCAACAGTCACAGAATCTTTTTCCTCTAGTGCCACATACTGTGTTACAAATAAAAGCTGGAACTGCTGCTTATCAAAATATACAAGGCAATTCATGTTTTATATAAAGCCACTTCACGTTAACTTGTTAGCGGTTGACTTTTTGACCAGGTCTCAGGTCTGGGTATCTCCTCTTGTCTGCTGGGCAGCAATGGGTAGGAGGGGTTCCCTCTGTACCAGTGAGGTCCAGTGCCAGCCCCATGTCTAGACCTGGCAGCTTCAGTGTGGTCTGAGATCTGTTCAGATGAGGGCCCTGAGGACTTACAATGTCCTGTGAGCTTTGGTTCCATATTTTGGTGGATAAGATGGGTATCCTGCTTCAGTTCCACAGCTTCTTATATATACTTTATGTGCTGAACGTACCTCTGTGGGTGCTTATGGGTGACTCTTCGGGAGGAGTGGGGATGTTGTGTCTGCTTGTACATGTAGGTGGTTTTGCTGAGGGCATAGTTGGATCATATGGGAGATCATATGGTTAAGGAAGTGAAGAGGAGGGGTGTGAAAAAAATGTGCAAATCTCATAAAGGCGTATATATGTAGATAATTTCATTGTTTTCAAACTAGATCGTGAAGATTTTATTTCTATTTTTCTTGTCGTCTAAAGTTGCCTTTTTATGACTTAATTCTTTTTCTTCTTAAATGAAACTGAGGTTTTGCAAATCATAGGAAAGGCAGTCTTCTCTTTTTAGAAATAAAATGTTTATATTATTTCTGATAAATATTTAATGTTAGTGAGTCCCAGAAGATCAGTCCATACTTTCTTTGAAAGTTAGTATTCTAGATTTATTTTGAGGAACTTTTAAAATCCTCCTGTTCCGCGAAGAATTGAATTCCTGACACCTTTTCCTTTTCCATGTAGGATTGTTCTGTCAATGCAGGTTAATTAATACTTCCTCTTTTCTCTGATTTTTGTTTTCCAATTTGGGAGCAACAGAGACCCTTGTATCTTTTTCTGCAGCAGCATACTTAAGTGGGCGTTGCAACTTTGAACCAATGAAATTCTTTGAACCAATGAAATGTCAGCTCTGAAACTGTTCTATACTTAATCACATGGGGTTTTGTTTTCACATTTTAGATAACTGCCATGTAGTGATCAATGATCAATTAAATTTTTGGAAACTTTTTTCTGCTTATTAAACTACTAAAAGGATATTGTGAAAGATCCAGAGAACTATAAGGAAGAAAGCATCACTTCTCTTCCCACGGTTGAGTGGATAGTATTGACGAGAGGGAGGAATTTAGAAGAGGAATTTATTTTTTATAGGAGGAAGGGAAAAGTACCAAAGTTAGTGAGCATATAGAGTGTGTTAGAAATTCAGAGGAACGTTGCAAGTCAGCCAGACCTTGAGGGGAGAGGGAAGAAGAGGGAGGGAGAGAGACAAAACAAGCAGAGAGGAGAGGCAGAACCGTGGAATGGTTTGCATTCTTTTCACAGCAAAATTGAGAGAAGCCAAGAGCATAGTAGGCCTCTGGCCAAGTAGAGTTGAGTGCAGTTAAGGTCTGGGTCAAGGCCGAGCGCTCTGTCTCTGGTTACTCTGGCAGTGAGATCCCTTCCCTGTGGTAATGGCATTAGGATGAGAAAAATCTCAAGCAAATAAAAAAAACAATGAGAGGAGAAGACACAGATGGGAAGAGGTTGGTGGCGGGGGGATGGTGTGCCCAAGACAAAGAGTGTGAGTGTGAAGGGAGGGAATTTGTGTTAGGGGCAGAACAGTTCACTTGAGCTGCTCCTTAGCGAGTGCTTCTATATATTCCTGGCAGGTTGCTGCTCCCACAGGCTTTGGTCAGGTTGCATGTTGGTAATAAATTATATAATTCCTTGGCTAAGCTGTCTTGCCTGTTCTCATCAGTGGCATTGCCTAAAAGGATCTATGGACTGGGAAGAGCTGGGTATTTCCTGTCCGAAAGCCTTGTAGAAATTGTCCAGGATCAGAGCTGTGGCTTGGATAGCTATCAAGCCACAGCGGTCAATCACCCAGGAGGGTTGGGCCCATCTGGAGAGAGAAGTAGAATAAGGAGTCAGTACCCACCACTCTAGATTTGTTATCCAAGCCCAAATTTTGAGTCGTATCGGACACGTAAAATGAAGCATTGCCACACCGGTCTTTGTTGAGTGCTGTGTGTAGCAACTAGTTGTTGAGAAGATCGTAGCTCAGGCCTTTATTATCTAGATTTATGACGTCTTTGCTAAATGACCTCGTAGGGAATTATGAGGTTAAAGCAGGCACATATATTCATAGAAGACATTTGACATGTTGTCTCAACGAACATTTTTAAGGGAAAAAGAGGCAAGTCAGTCTTCAGTGTTTATTTGCTGTTGTACAGATGACAACAGAGGCCTCTAAATAACCTCCTCTCTGTCATTCTCTCAGCTGTTCTTGCTGCTGCTGGAATAATCTTGCTAAAATACCACATTGGTCATAAGGTCACAACTTTGCTTTAAAAACCCATCATTGGTTTTCTTACAAAGTCTAAATTTAGCTTTCATGATGCTCTGTGTTCTGGCTCCACCCTAACTGTTCAACCTTACAGTCTCCAGATTCCAGTTCTTTCCTTTGTGCCCTGGGTAAATTTTTTTGGCCTTTCCAGGAATTCCTCCGCTCTTCTCTCCATTTACACAAATCCTCCCTAATCTTTAAGGCCCAGTGCAAGGCCTCTCTTTCCCGAAGCCTTCCCAGATCTCCCTGTTCTCTGTCCTCTCAACTCCTACAGCCCTCAGGGTCTTTAGTGTACAATTTCATGCTTCATTATAATCAGTCTTAGATCACATGACTTCTTGGAATGCATTAGCTTTCATTTTTCTGCTAAAGTGTGTGATCTTTGAGGGCAGTATCTTATGCATTCTTTCTGTAACACATAGCACATAGTTGGCACTCATATTTGCTAATTAATTAATGATGTGTATAATGAGCTCCTTACCTCCCTTTTCCTTGGACATTCTATACATTTTGAAACTGTAATAAGACCAAATCAGCACACTAGGAGTCATGGCTGAGCATGCTTGCCATTGCAGTCTGACTAAATTGGAGTGTTTACAGAGTTTTATTTTTGGTCCACCTTTGATGATGATGTAAGTAGAAGTAAACTAGATTATGCTCATGATGTGAGCAGCACGACAGTGTGTTCTTCACGTCTTCTGCAGTGTATGCCATCCGTGAAGCTGCCACCAACAACCTCATGAAACTAGTTCAGAAGTTTGGTAAAGAGTGGGCCCAAAATACCATCGTTCCCAAAGTGTTAGTAATGGCAAATGATCCTAATTACCTGCACAGAATGACCACTCTATTCTGCATTAATGTAAGTATTACATAGCTGTAATTGCTAAGCTCAGATGTTAAACCAGTTGTTCAGTACCGTATTATGAATTCTGAATATGTTGCCTTCTATTTGGACTATATTTCTTATACTGATTAATTTGGACAGTTAGGAGATGAGAGAAAAATGTCAACTTTTCAATTTGTGTTAAAATCTGTAGTCAAGTCAGTTGTGAATTCTGGTCTAATTCTGGGATTCTTTGCTACCTTGTATCCTTCATTCACACACTCACACTAGAAACATTTTCCTGTTGGCCAGTTACTTTCGTATTAAATATTGTCTCTTTAGATTTGGGGATATTTAGAAAAATAAAAGTGTTTTTAATGTGCTGTCTTATTTCTTTTTCTAGGCACTGTCTGAAGCCTGTGGTCAGGAAATAACCACTAAGCAGATGCTGCCTGTTGTATTGAAAATGGCAAGAGACCAAGTAGCAAACGTCCGATTCAATGTGGCCAAATCGCTACAGAAAATTGGACCAATTCTAGATACTGAGTAAGATTTTAGTATTATTCTTTTTTTAAATACTTTTAAAATTTCACCCCATATAGGCAGAAATAGCTAAAATTAAATTCGGTGATTTTCACTTCACCTAGGATGTGGGATTGGTTGAAGAAAATAAGAAAGTAATTTAACAACCAGTTTTGAGTGTGTCTACTCTGACTTTAATATTTAAGCTGTGTACATATGTAGATCATTGTTCGAAGCTAATTCTGCAGAGAACCTGAGAAATTACTTAATACTTGTCAAGTTTATATTATAGGTGTTTTAAGATTTTTTTTTTATTTTAAACTTTAAAAATTACCATAGAGCAAACATATATATACACACACACACCATAAAGCATTTCTCTGGCTCAGAAGACTGCCTCTCACAGATGATACCGTTGCATTTTAGTGCTTTGCAGGAGGAAGTTAAGCCGGTGCTACAGAAGCTAGGCCAAGATGAAGACGTGGACGTCAAGTACTTTGCGCAGGAAGCTATAAGTGGTATGTCTGTTTTCTGCCTTCCAGCTTTTGCTTCGGCTAACGGGATATGAGTGGTGTTAAGTGGGCCAGGCGATGAGCATCTGGACCTGGGAGGTGGTAAGCTCCTGGAATGCGCGTCTTCTCTTTGGGTAGAACCTTCTTGGCCCACCACTGAGCTGGCCATTTTCCCAATTCCATGTCTAGGGCTGGGTAGGGATATGCTTCTTACTGGTAAGAACAGTTTTTTGTTTGGATTTTAATTAGTTTTTAAAGTTTAACTTTTGATTAGCCTGACAGAGTAAAGAAACTGACCACAGTGAGAAGCTCACACATAGTCTTATGCTTTTGGATCATTTTTGTTGTGCTTAATGTTCGCATAGATAGTTCATGAACTTTCTGTACCACTAACTTGATTTTGTTTGGAATTTTCTAGTGCTTGCATTGGCATAACGAGGAACAGGAGGGGAAAGACTTTACTAAATTCTTATCACAGATTTCTGGTCCATGTGTTCTTGAACTGGGTGGAGAGAAAAAGTGGAAAACCTTCAAGACCTCATCTGAGCAAATGACAACAACTAACAAGAAATCAAATTTCAGTGACTCGATTCTTTCTAAAGATTGTTTTTTACTTGTCTTCCTTGTTGGGATAATTATATTTTAACTTTTCTTATTGTTTGTGACCAATTCCTGACACCTGCACAGTCATTTCTTGGCTGTCTCCTATTGATTTATTTAGCACCATCTGATCTCCTGCATCCTCATTGTTTAATCAGGCCCCGGCCACTTAATATTCCACCAAGCCGGGACAGGTTTGGACCCAGATGTGGAACAGAGTGATTCTTTTGATGTTTATATGTATCTGTGTGTCTCCATCATTCCAAAGTTAAATATACATGGTTTAGAATAACTTATTTGATAAGCACTCCACTTGGGAGACACATTGAGATTTAACTGTAGTGAGAGCCATATTTTCCTGGATAATGATGGTCTGCCTCAGTGTCTCTCCTGAAAGGGGAATGTGGAAGCTCAGGGTTCATGTATTGGTTGTTTTGGTTTTTCTTTGCTCGATTTTGACTGTAATCATGTCATTCAGAAACCTGAAGTGCAGATGCATCTTGCTGCTAATGTGTCATGTTGAAACCGAACTCATTTTCCACAGCTCCCCACTGTGACTGCATTCAAAAATACTCTTCTTTCTCCCCGCTGAGAAACTTAAAATTTAGTGCCTCCTAATAAGCAGTGGTTCTACGGTTTGACTGTAAGATTGCAGTTGTATTTCTAATGAGTAAAGGAACCACTGGTGTAATCCACTGTGAGGATTTCCTGCTCTTTACCTGGTTCTCCTTCCGGCTGTGTGAGCATTCGGTCCTTGCTACATTGTACAGTAGTAGCTTTCCAAACTGAAGTTTCATTACTAATTTTTTGGTGTAGGTGACGCTGGAATCTTATCATTTGAAATGTTTGTTTTTCTACTTTTACAGTAAAACCTCATTAGTTTCTCCTGGAATTGAAGATAATGAGTTAAGCTGAAGGGTTTGCTGAAGCAAATTAATAGTACGTGAGGAAGCCTGTTGGGTCTGAACTACTTAAACAATTTTAACGCTCCTTAAAAAGCACCCTTTTACCACTTGATATGCTAGTTACTAATTACTCTTTTCAATTATATTAAAATACCTTCCGTGAGGATCTTTATGAGGCCACACCTTTATTTAGATGCATGCAATTTACTCTTTATCTCTGATATATATACATACGTATTTAATGGATAATTTAAATATTTTTTCTTTAAAATTTATGAACATTTTTCACCTAGTCAAACTCAATGTGTCCCTAATGCATTTTTAATTAATGAGGTTTTATTGTAGCTTATTTTTCTCTCAGTGCATCTCACTATGTAGTTTGCTTGTTTCCATTTTGGTTTTCAGACTGTTTCTTTCATTCACAGTCTCTTAAACCCAGCGAGCCCTGTTCTGTTTTGTGAAGGTCCAAAGACTCCTAGAAAACTTTGTACGTTAAACCATTTCATAAAACCAAGTTTGACCAGATACTTGCAAGTTTGTCTTACCTTAGAAAAACAGAACATTTAAAATCAGAATTACCTGCCTGCATTTAAAACTGCCAAGCTAGTTTATAGTATGTTTCTATTTTATTACTTTTGGGCTAAGGGTTAAATACTTTGCTAGGCAATAATCTTTTCTACATTCTCATTTTAATATCTTAAACTACTATGCTGTAAACAATTTTAGTTTCATGGTTCTTTTTGGTTTTTTATTATCTGCAGGTTTTGTTTGTCTTCAGTGAATTTCATATTTGAGAGACTGTTGTCTTGATTGAAACAAATTTGCACAACCATTGCTTTCCTCTGGTTGGAAATGCCGTTGGTTTTGGGATAGACTTTTAAATGGCCTAGTGGACCCCCTGGGGAGCTCTGTGCATTGACCTCTACCCTAAAACTGTGGTAAAGGGTAGACAGCAAGCCCTTGCTTTCTCAGGCTGGGTCAGGGAGCTCAGCAGGACCCTGTCTTTTTGGGTGACCCCAAAGGGACTTCATTGTTTCTTTCTGACTTAAACAATAGGGAATCCCTTTTGTTACTCCTCAGAAGAATTGTTCTTTGGCTCATAACTTTGTCATTTTCTCCATGGATTAGTTTTCTTGTCTTGATTTCACTGGAATGTAAGCTCCAGGAGCTCTGTAAGGGCTGGGATTTTTGTCTGTTTTGTCCTCTGTTGTATCTGTAGCACCAGCACCTAGGTCAGTGTCTGGTGTACATAGTAGGTGCTCAATAAAAATATGTTCAGTTAATTTCTAAAACCTGTGCTCTGGTGTGTTTTGTGTGTGGAACAAGTCATGCAAGGTACCAGACTGCTTCTCATTACCCTGTTGACACAATGAAGGAATTTCACTGCTTTTAAGAAACAAGCTTTCTGTGGCCCTTCTCCAGTCCCCGTTCCACTTGGATTGTACAATGCCTGGACAAAGCACTGCCATACTTATCCATCCTAGGCAGTTTACAGCAGTTGTCTGATTCACTAGGAAAGTGAAGCAGAGACATATATACAACATATGTCAATGAAAGTCTCATCAGTAGTGGAATTCACCTTAGTGTTTCTTTCTACAATATTTATGGGGTTTAGCCCTCACAGGCTTAAGAGACCAGATCTTTTTTGTCTGTCTGTGCTGCCATGAAGATAGGAACCCGAAGTGCATTCTGTTTCATAAGAAGAAACAGGTTAATGTATGGTTTCTAACGAGACTTTGTTGAAATAATAGCCCTCAGCTCACAGAAATATCACAGCTTGGCCACTGTGATCCTAGGCCCTGGGGGTCTTTGCTGGACAGCTTGTCTTGCCTCAACAGAGACAGCAGCCTGACCTTTGAGCTGTCTTATCCAAGTATCCAAGATACTTGCATGGACCTCCAGGGGGAATCAGATGTGTCATTCCTGACCCAATGGTTAGGCTGTGGTAATGCTGGCTTGTTGCAATTTTATTAATCGCTGTGTTGTTATGGAGTTTAAAATCTTTCCTGTAGACATCACATTGGTCCCAACCCCCCGGGGATGGCAAGGCAGGGTGGCCAAACAAGTTGGGTGCTTGTTTCTTGCCTTTCACTTAAATTCCTCTGACACTTTTTTTTTTTTCCTCCTGGCATTCTTGTCTTAAAGCCTCCTTTCTGCACTGCCTGGATATAAACTGTGGAGGGAGAAGGAGCTGTCACCTTGTTCTCCTCGGTTTAACAATGAAGCGATTGTGGTCTGATGTTATGTAATTGTTTCTCTCTGATTCTCTCATATTCCTGTTCCCATCCAGTTCCTTGCTCCTCTTTCCTGTTCACTCACATGTCTCCAGTCTTTTTTTTTTGTACCTAGAATAGTCTCACTATTCCCCGTTTGCCTCCACGAGCCTGCTGTTTCCAGGAAATTATATAATGTTCAGTTGAGATGGAAATCTGGAGGATGAAGAGAGTTTAATTACTCATTGGGTAGAGAAGCCAAGTCATTTCTTTATTCAGAGTTGTTGTCTTAAACTGATGTCGTCAGTTCTGAAAGGAGTCAGGTCTTTTCTGTCTGGCTGGGGCTCTGTAGGCTGTCAGTGACCCAGACCTGGGGGAGCACCCAGCCGGTACCAGCGGCCCTGTGGGGTAGCACTTTGCATGGCTCTCGAGGAAAAGGCACCTTCAGTCAGATCCGGGGGTGAACCAGCTCTCTCTGCACAGAGACCCATGTGCTTCCCCATTGCAGGGCTGGAACCCCTGAGGCATTGCAGGTGGGCTTAGGGGGACGTGGCCTGGTTGGGACAGTGACAGTCTGCTGTCTGTATGTCTAGTGGTGGCCCAAAGGCTGAGGAAGCTAGATTTTCCTGTGAAGGACAGTGAAGAGCCCAGCGCCCCTGGGGCTGACAAGAACCACTTCCTGAGACCCAGAGGGCCTGGAGAGGACACTGGGAAGGTAAGTGCTGCAGACACTCCTGGCCTGAGTCCTTCCTTGGTTTTTTGGGCTGAGGTGTGGGCGGAGGGCAGCCAGCGAGGCAGGGCAGCCGGATCTTTACCTCGCTCCCTGAGGGGACGGTCACGTTTTTAGGGCCACGGGAGTGTATTTGTAAAGCCTGTTGCCCTGTTTCTTGTCCGTCCTTCTGGGAGTGCTTTCTGAGGGGTGGGGTGGGCTTGCCAGCGCTCTGTCACTCATGTGGCTCTGCCCCCATGCAGAGGACAGAGGAGGTTTGCTGAAGAGTTGCTAGTCCCACTCACCTCACAGAGTAGACAGTTCTCATTTGCTACAATTCCTCTCAGGTGGTCACTTCCATTCAAGGAAAAAACCACTTCTGTCAATTTTACTGGGTAAGAGTCCGAATGTTTTACAAGCCCCACTTGACACCCCTCTGGAGGAGGTATGCCAAAGTTCAAGTTCAGCAAAGTTGGTGCGGGCCACTGCCCTGGGGCTGTTTGTTAGGAGGGTGATTTATGACCTACAGATACGTTCAGAAGCGCAGCACGGAGGGTCTGGCTGCCGTGTGCTGATGTCAGGCTGCACTTAGTTTATTTGGAAGATGCTGGTATTTTCGGACCCACGCCAGTGGGTTTGCTTGGTGAAGCTTCTAACATCAAAAAGTTTGTCTTATAAATCTTTATGGCTTTTCCTTCATTTTCTGTGAACGGGGGCCATGCGAACCTTGTGCTATTGTCCAGGCCCTGAACTGCAGTCTTTCATCTTAGAACGCGCTCCCCTTCCGGCCGCGCCGTGCACGGTTCTCCCCGGGCCGGCAGCTCCCGGCTGTTCCTGCGGGGGCGGCCCCGCGGGAGGAAGTGCCGGCGTGGCTGTGCTGCTCGCAGCCTCGGCAGCCCTGGGCCCTTTCGTCCTTACTTGTTTCACTGAACGTGGCCTCACAGAAGATACCGTGGCCGAAAGAGTGGGCATAATAGTCACAAATTTTTAGACCTAAGCCACAGACTTCCTTGGGAAGAAAGGAGCTATGTTTTCCTACACACTCAGGGTCAACTGGCCATGCCATTAAATGCACGGTTTGCCTTTGATCTGCAAGTGGAATAGTTGAGGCGACCCCTCTGTGGCAGACTTGCCAGGTCTGTAGGCGGCCCCTGATGGCCACAAGCTGGGGAAACAGTATTAGCTGCTGTTCCTCGAGCCTCGAGCCTCGAACCTCGAGCCTCGGTAACTGTGCAGGCATCTTGTCAGGCACCTGGCAAAAATCTCACTGAATCCTCGCAGCAGTGTGGTAGGTGCTGGCAGCTCTGTTTCTCAGCTGGTCGAGAAACTTCCCCCCAACCCTGTCGTGTCTACTTGGGCGTCTTTTCTAGCAACGGAGGCAAGGCACTGCTAAGCCTCTGAGGCTGCAGATCACTTAACCCAGAAAAATCCCCTGCCCCGTGACTCAGGGAGCCTTCCCCGCGTTTGTTTCACTTAAGGAAAAGGACTCCAGGGTGAGATGGAAAGGGAGTTGGCTGTTGCCAGGCAGAGCCCTGCGTGTCAGGGGCCAGCAGCCAAGTGAGTGATCCAGGAAGTCATCCAACTGCAAACCAGAAATTGTTCTTAACCCCTCACTCACTCACTGTCCGTGGCCCATAGCAAATTCGCCCATCTGCCCCGACGGGGTCAGAGGGTCCCGAGAGCCCTGGGAACTGCCTCCAATGTCCACTGGCCTCTGGGCCCCGCGGGAGCCGTTCGACCTCCCAGGGCTCTGGCCTGCCCCTTGGTCCAAGAGGGAATGACCCCACGGGGTGAGAGCCAGTTCCTTTGGCGAAGGGTGTCTACTCGGGTCCTCCCAGACTGGCCCTTGGTGTCTGCGGAGCAGTCTGTGCTCTGGATGTCGCCTGCGGCCCCGCCTCGTGCAGGGGAGCAGCGCGGCTGCCTCGCGCTCCCTGCCCACCCCGGGTCAGCTCGGCAGCTCCTTCCTGGCGGCGGATGGTGGTCTTCCCTCCTAGCCGGGCAGGACTGCCCTTCTGGACGGTCCGAGGGCTGCTCTCTGACAATGGGGCTGCTGACGGGCCTCTGTCAGGCGAGGGTTAACAGAGGATTTGTTTATTGAATCACGAAGTAGCTGTCACATGATTTTAATCAAAACACCATTTCCCTGACAACAGTGATGTCAGTCTTGTTATTGCAGGAAGGAGCAGCTGTGAGGGACAGTCAGGCTGCAGGCCGAGCCCGGGTTCGGAGGCTCAAATCGAGGGACGCATCATAAATAATGCTTGCAGGCACCGACGTGCCACATCTGCCCTCCTCTTCCTCTTCTCTCTGTCCTGACGGCCTGTCCCGCACAGACACTGGCCGGAGCCCGGCCCCTGTGCCCCCCAGTCTCCACTGAGATTGCACCTTCTGCGCTCCTTCTACCCTTGGTTCTACTTCTGGTTTTTCCAGTTTTCCTTATTTTCCCCAAACTCAGTCATTTGGGCCCCTAGGATCCCTGGCCTCTGACTTCTGGCACCTGGCTCTCCTCTGTGCTCTAAACCAGCACCTACTGGTGAACCAGCAGACCTGCCAGCCCGAGGTGGGGGACTGTCCAGCAGCTCAGGAGTCTCGGCTCCCTTCGGAGCCAGCTTCCTGGGGGCGGAGGGGCTGCTGTCCTGTCCTTTCTCTCCTGAGGGCAGGTCAGGGGAGCATAGGGCTGCCTGAGGGTCTCCAGGGCAGTTCTAAGGAGCTTGGCTGTGGGTGCCTAAAGGCTAAGAGCTCCTTAAGGAAGGGCCAGCCTCAGGGTTGCAGGATTAGTCCTCTTAAGCGCAGAAAGACTACAGGAGGCCTGCGTCCAATCCAGCTGAGGACTGATCACAAGGATCAGTGCCGGGGAGGTCGGCGCGGAGCGCTCCCGGGGCCAGTGGAACAGTGTCCGCACGCCCTGCCTTCTCCTGGCGCCGTCTCCTCTCTGGGCGCTGGGGGCCAAGCAGCTGTCTCTGCAGAGAAAGACACCCAGGCCCTCCAGCCCTTCTCTCTCCAGGAGCTTGGCCTTGGAATTTGGGCGATGGATGAAAAAGGCCTCCTAGATGGGACATGGATTCTCATGGATGTTCCTTCATCTGTGGTACCCACGGCTGGTGCTGCCCAGAACTCATCACTGAAAACGAAGAGATCCTGGGCAAAGTTCTTGGTTCTTAACCTGGAGCAGGTGCTCAGAATAGGGCAGCCACCCTTAAGTCTGTGACGGGATGTGGTAGGCACCAAGCAACCATTTTCTGTGTCCAGCGTTGGGATGCTCAAGAGTTAAATGAGGAGACAGGGAGAGGTGCGATACTGTGACAGGCCATTAAAGGGAGCTGGGGGTCTTCTGAGTGCTTTCTTGTTGGAGGCCGTGCTGGGCCAGGCTGCGTCCGAACCTTGCAGTAAAGCTGTGGTTAACTCAGCTAGTCTACGTTCCCCAGTTACCGCTGGGATAACGGGCCTTTGCAATGATTTGCCCAGGTTAGCGGCAGGGCTGGGAGTGGTGCCAGGGGCCGAGGACTCAGCCAGAGGTTCCCTGCTGCCTCCCGGGCTGTCCCTGGCAGAGAATGGGTAGGCTCCACCCTACCTGGAGGGCCTTTCTGGCCAGAGTGGCTGCTCCAGGGGGTGGGCCGGGGAAGCTAAGCTCTGTTCTCCCAAACCTGCTCCTGGCCAGGCCCTCCTTGCCCAGCCCTTTCGTCCCCGGGGCCTGCTCCAACTGCCTACCTGCCCTTTGGCCCTCTCTCGGCTGGCACAGGGACCCTGCTAAACATCTGAGCTTCTCTAGTGACCAGAGGGCAGTTCTAGTGGGCCCCAGGCTGGAGTCGTTTCGGCCGGGAACTCGCTGGGAACTCGGGGTCCCGCAGCGTGGCGCGCTCCTAGGAAAGGCCTTGGCCTTTCCCGCAGTTCATTTGTGTTCCACCCCCCAGCTCTGTGGGTGGCCCTGGCGTGGTGGTGACGCACTCACTCCTGAGGGTCAGGGTCCCCAGTCAGGCCCCCTTTTGGTATCTCAGGCCCCATTCAGGGAGTGAAGAGAGAGATGGAGTCAGAAGCTCTCAAAGCCTGCCTGACAGGGAGAGCGACGGCTTCTCCCTCCGAGAGGCCAGATCCCCGATACCTCTGTCTTCTGGGCCCAGATTTTCTGAGCTCTCTGCCCAGCCAGCTCTTGGGGGCTCAGCTGCAGGGGAAGTCCACCTCCCACGGGCAGTGTCCTCTCCCCCCACATCCGGGTTCCTCACCTGGTGGCTCAGCCCTGCAGCTGCTTCACCTGGGCTTCACACCAGCTCTGAGTCAATGCGCTTGGGAAAGTCCCTTAGAAATTTATACAAAGGCAGCTATCAATGCTCCCTAGGGGTATTTGCAGCTATGGGTCCGGAGGAATTCAGCTGCACCAGCGGACTGGGACATCTATAGCAGGAAGGCTCCTTAGTCGAATGGCTGGAGGCACAGAGCAAGCTCCGCACTCCGCCTGACCTGGCTTCTGGGTTTGGCCTCAGTGATTTGCCAGTGATGGCTAGTGTCTGAGGTAGGTGAGTGTCCAACCCCTTCACTTCAGTCAAGACCCACGTCTGTCTCCCAAGGGGACACTGTAAAGTATGAGCCATGGGCAATATTCCATCCCTCCAGAGCTCCTCCACCTTGTCATTTCTTTTGTTTTTTAAAATTTAAAGAATTTTTATTGGCGTATAGTTGATTTACAATGTTGTGTTAGTTTCAGGTGTACTGCCTTATCATTTATTTGAAGTGACATCACTGGGGCCAAAATGAGAAGGGCAGAGCGGCTGTACCCTGTGCAGGTGACATTTATTTTGTAGCTATGTGGCACCCAGGATTTAGTGCACAAAGCCCAGAACTTCCTCCCATGGTGCCCTGGGGCTGCAGGCAGAGCAGGGGCCTCTCTCCCTACCCGGATCCACCCAGGGAGGGATGGGAGCGCTCAGCAGGGAGGCCCTACCAGAACGGTAACTCTGAAGCGCGAGGGGTTGCAGACCGAGTTGCTTGTGCTCTGAGCCAGGGGTTAGAAATCCCTCTAACCCCGTGAATGGGCCTTAGGGGGTCCAGGAACCAACTCCTCCCCTGAAATGATCTGTCTAAAGTTGTATGTCTGTGTACGTATGTTTCCTAGGAAGAGGATCCAAAGCTTTCATCAGCACGTGGAAGGGATCTGTGAAACCTCAACTTAAGAACTAGTGGGGTGGAAAGGAGCAGACGTCCAACAACAGAACCTTGGGTGGGGCCCTGACTGGTGGCGATGGAGGTGGGCTCTGGTGACTGCAGACACGGCATCCCCTTGGAGGTGTGGGCACAGCTGACAAGCTCTAGACCCCAGCCCAGCTGGGCAGAGGCCCTGGATCTGGAGCGCAGGTCGCCCTTGAGCCTTTGGCTCACGAAGGCCACAGACCGAAAGATGTTCTGCACAACGTGAAGGTCAAGGGCTTGACTGGCGGCTAAAGTTCTGGCCAGTCTCCGCAGGCAGGCCTGTTATTTTTGCCTGTCCCCTGGACATGGGGGGTTGCTTTTGGCAACACAAAAATCCAAATGATGGAGAAACTTGGTGGGACAGGGGAAAGTTTGTAAAACTTCGTTACTGAAATAATAGTGTTTTCCTTTAAAAAAAGGAAAAAGCAATTGAAACGCAGTGTTACTGAATTCTCGGTTGCAAACAGAGACGACAGCCGTTCGGGACAGGACTGAGCGCCTGAGGCAAGCGGTGCGAGGCAGCAGGGCAAGTCGGTGGGGAGGGCTCCGCGCTCTTCCCGCCCTTGGCCGTCTCCCCCAGGCCTTCCACTCCCACCAGGGCCCGTGGATGATCCCTCAGTTTGGACGCTGTCTCAGTTCTACAGCACGGGCTCAACTGGAATGGTCTGAGTGAAACCAAAGCCTAAACTTGCTGCCAGAAAGTAGGATTTTTTTTTTTTTTTTTTTTTTTTTTTTTTTTGGCCGCACCACTCGGCCTGCGGGTTCTTAGTTCCCCGACCAAGGATGGAAACTGTGCCCCCTGCAGTGGAGGCGTGGAGTCTTAAGCACTGGACCGCCAGGGAAGTCCCCAGAAAGTAGGACTTCATAGTGCCCTTTCACTCAGGGTCTGGCACTAAAACAAGTCTCGAATGTATGAGAGTGCCCCAAATGCCTCCGCAAACGGATTCTCCAGCACCCGAGGGCACTGAGCTGGTTCCTGCCTCTCGGAGGGGGACCACAGTGCGTGCACGTGTGCGCGTGTGTGTGCGCGCGCGCGCAGCGTTGAAACCTTTCGCACGGAAGATGTGCCATCGTAAGTGCCAGTGTCTGGCTGGGCCCCCATTCCCTTCCTTTGCCCTGCAGCTTGTCATAGGTGAGACCGAGGCGCCCGCCTCCCCTCCTGCTGCTTCAGAGGCCCTTGCCCGTCTCCGGCTCTGAAAGTCCAGGAGCCCCAGGCAGCCCGGGCCTTGTCCGTGTGCAGAGTGCGGTTAGCAGCGCTTCCGTCAGCGTTCTCAGCAGCTACCGGGTACTCCGGCGATTTCAGAGCAAGGTATTATTTACCCTGCTGACGTCAATGAGAACATATTATCCACTGTCCTTTTCTGCAGCCTGAAATGAGCACCAGAGCTCGGGGAACACAGCCACCTTCCATACTTTTCAAAATTCCACCCGAGGCCTGATGGGGGAAAGGCCCTATCTCATCCACCTGACAGTCATATCACCCAGGCTCTTAGAAAACAAGTTGTTTTTATTTTGATTAATTCAAGAGGGTTGGAAACGTAAAAACAGTACATTTTCCTTGCAGAAAAGTACCCCATTTAAATTACGTTTGATACAAAGATCATTTATTAAACTGCATTTTAAGCAATTTTCTAACATTGAGTGACAGGTTACATTTTGATTTTTTTCACATTGGAGCTATTATGATTTGCACTCAAAATACCAAAGCTATTGAACTCACCATTTTCTTAGTAATTAAAAAAAAAAACACACACACACACAAAAAAAACTACAATTAGATTAATTTAATCAAAAGTAACTCTTTCACAAACCAAACATCCAGCAAAGACCACCCTCCTCCCTTCAGAAATAAGCAAATAATCTTGCCCTTTCTACAAAGTGCAAATATCTCTGTATCAATTTTACTTCCTAAATTGCAATCCCCAGAGAGAAGCAAACCTCCTTTTCTCTCTGGTTCTTTTTCCTTCAGAGATTTTGGTGGAGGCAGATTTCTTTCGCCATCAGTAGTGGGACAGTATCACCACGTGTATTTCCTTGACTGAGCAAATCTTGAACAGATAGGCATCACACAGCCAGTGGCAAGTCCCTGTTATCTGTATTTGCTAATATAACATTATTCCAATCTGGGGTCATATTTTTCCAGGATGTTATTTTGTACTTCTATTTTTAAAGCTCCTCCCTAACCCACCCACTTTGCCTCTGAAGACAAAAGTATTCAAAGTATGTTATTTTTTTAACCCTAAAAGTGCTTGATCAGCACTTCTACTTGATGGGCCTTAACTGTAAAGATACTTTATCCCCCTCCTCAGGACTGGGCTGAGTTCCTGATTCTTCTCTGAGCAGCACCCTTTCTTGGGGTTGAGTCTGTTGGTCTGCGATGGTGGGCCGAAGCAGTGCAATTTGGCCCCTTGGCAATCAAGAAAGGGTGTGTCCCGTCATATACTTTTGCAGGGAGTTACTGTATCGTGTGAGGTGGAGAAATGAGACATCTGTGATGTGAACCTGAACTTCTGTAGTTAATTGGACACTGGAAAGATGGTGATCTGCGGGGTCTGTGTCTCCCTTGGCCTTGTTCATGCAGGGCCACCTGGACGACTACAGCTGTTAACCTGGAGGGCAACCCTTCCCCCAGAGCCAGGCGGCTGTCAAGTGGGAGTAAGGTTTCGGGGACAATGTCACATTCACCCAGTGCTTAACCGAGGTGGGGGCTTTGTTTATACAGCTGTTTGTTTGCTCATGAGAAGAGTCAGCTGCTACCCAGGAGGGAAGAGCGTGGAGTGAGAAGCCAGAACACCCAGAAGCCCGTCCCGCCTCCGCCACTCACGGGCTCTGTGGCTTGGACAAGTCACATAGCCTTCCCAGAGCTCTGGTTTCCTCAGCCGTAAAACATGAGGACTATCCGCTCAACTAACTAACTTCATAGTATTGTTGTGAGCGTTAGAAAAGATTACTCGTGAAAGTGCTTGGTAAATTAATGTACAGACAGAAGCTACTGCTCCTTTTGGACAGACAAGCTGAGTGCTTGGGCAGGAACCATCAAACCTATCATCACTGGCTGTGGGCTGCGCTGCTGCCTATGTCTCAATCTCTACAACAGTAGGTGCCCCATTCTGCCAAATGTGTTGAAATCTGCCCAGATGTGGACAAGATGGTGGTATAACTAGGGCGGCTGTGAGTCTTCTGGAATCAGCCAGGCTACCTTCACGGGGAAAAATGGTGAAACAAAGATGTGAGGGGCACTGTGAGACCAGGGACTCGGGGTGCAAGAGGGGCTGTGGAAGGCCAGCCTGAGGTCATCTCGTGCCTTCCAGGGGCTGCAGGCTGACAGACACAAAGAGCTCTATAATTAGTCTCTTCCCTGGGACCACACGCCAGGGAGGACCAAACCAGCGAACCTGTCAGAAGGGATACGTACATTTGTTATCATTTGTTTTGTCCAGTTTAGAAAGAGAGGCAGATGATACTGCGCTTGTCTTCCACACATCACTGTGAAGATAAGTTCTGGAAAAATTTCCAGAAGCAACAAAACGATCAAAGATCCCTGCCTATACAATGACTCCAACTTACTACCTGTTCTCCAGTTTTTACCTTTGATGTCTAGGCACAAGGAGACTGAGCGGCTCGGTGGCTTCCGAGAAGGCAGTTGAGGCAGTCCAGCTTAGGGGTACACATGCAGCCAAGGTGAGACCCGGCACAGGGGTTCTGCAACCGTTCACTGGGACCAGTGTCATCCAGTGACCCTACGAATTGTCTCAAAGGAGGACGAATGTGAAAACTTATCTAGAGTGAGATTTTCCTTAAGCCAACAGGGAGCTTAAGTGTTAACTGCTGATACAGGCTTTTAAATGTAATCCAGGGCTAGAAATTCTGACCCCAACGCAGAAGCCAGTATTTACTTGGGGCCTGACTGCAGCTGGGAGGACCCGGCAAAGGAAACCATTCATTTCCTCAGGTCCACGTGTGTGCACCGCCCGCACCTGAGCAGGGGCTGCTCTGACCACCGTGCACCTGGACCCCCGAGCAGCCAGAGTGGGGGCTGCAGCTTTTCACCTTTCTTTAGTTTCTCGTTGGCCAGCCAGTCACTCTTGGGCTGTGAACACACCCTTCTTCCTGACTCTAACAATTAGGCAGAACTCATTTCTCTGAGAACCCCCCTTTCAGGCAGAGAGGAAGAGGCCAGCGCCACCACGAGTCCCTTCTGCAGAGGCCTTTCGTCGGCTGGGGGCGACACTCACACGAGGCGGTCCCCTCCCTCCCCATAAGGGCACAGGCCCCCCATTACTCTGGGGTGAGGGCTGCCTTTAGTCCCGATCACGGGCTCCTGCCTGTCACGCCGGACTGACTCAGGACACAGCTTCAACACTCTGAGGAAGAAAGGGACTCTGACTTTCTCTTTCCTTGGAGGCAAAGTTTGATGCAGAAAGGCAGGAGTCCTTTAGTTCCACCTCCTAGTCCTCCTTGGTGGGTCCCAGGTGTTTCCCCTTACGTGGAGGTTGGAGGGTCCTCCTCTGTGTTCCCCGGGCAGCAGGAGAGCGGGGCAGGGCTGGGCGGGGCAGGCCTGGGCAGGGCAGCAGGAGGGCGGGGCAGGCCCGCAGGAGGGCGGGGCAGGCCCGGGCGGGGCAGCAGGAGGGCGGGGCAGGCCCGGGCGGGGCAGCAGGAGGGCGGGGCAGGTCTGGGCGGGGCAGCAGGAGGGCGGGGCAGGCCTGGGCGGGGGACAGTCTGCGCAGTTCACCAGTTTCAAGTGGAACATCCACCCTCTGCTGCGCTAACGTGCTGTTTGCATTACAGGGACCAGCATATCGGCTGCATGGACATACTAGAGACACACTCGCCCAGCTGGAAATTGCAGAGCTAGTGCATTTTCCCCAAAGCAGAGACTAATACCCCTGGATTAAAAACAAACAAACAAAAAAAAGCATAAACAAAAAATAGAGTACCACACATATTGCACTTTTTGCTGAATGAAATTTTTACCTCACGTTCATCTCACCAAAGTCTCTTCAGAGGAGCCTGGTTTACAAGATAATAAAGCTAATGGTTATTATACAGTAGTGTACACACTGCTAACGTGAAACAGACTGGAAAGAAAGTCATTATTTCAAAGTACCTCTAGTACTAAGCCTTCGTAGTGTTACTTTAGTATCTGTGAAGAGAAAACTGCTTGGAGGCTCACATAGGTCGCTCACTAGTCGGGGGACAGAGCAATGGCGATGGTCAGACGGGGCTGGGAAAACACCTGACTGACGGACGGCACCAGTCTCCTCTCGCCAGCTTACGTTTCAGCAAATACAGACTGTTATGGAATTTATTGATTTCTGCTTGAAATAAATGAGAAAAGCAAACAGGAGCTAACAACATAGTCCAGCAGGATGGGTCATGCTATTCACCCCGCTGTCGTCGGTCTGCACAGACCCGGCCACGGCTGGGTGCTCCCCAGTGTCTACCTCTGGGGCCTCGACCCTCCCGGGGCCTCTCCCGCCTCATCTGTCAGCCCAGTCGTCCTGCCGTAGCTCCCGGCTTTCCTGGGCTCAGTGGCTCATGGCCCTGTGGGGGACAGGCATCTATGCCGATCTGTGACTCTGCCATTCCGGGGACTCTGAAATGAGCGGCCCCCGTTTTCAATCTGGAAGGCATTTTAATTTCATAAATATTATAGCGCTTCTGTAGAACATTTTGGGAATACATCCTTCAGTCTAAACAAATCAAGCCCTGTTTTATAACTGCCTTATTTTGCAAAGACTTAAAACAGATTAGAGATCTTAATGAAAGGATCTCTTAAATGAAATGATGTTGTCTATTTCATGAAATCATCAAACTTAAGCATGAGGAGGAATAAACAATCCGCAGAAGGAACCTAATTCTTTCTTCCTGGGTTTTCACTGCGTGTTGTCAAATCACAAAAATGAGTCCTCCACACCACCCTTCCTTGCTCACACCCAGAGTCCAACCCCAAGCAGAGGGCCTCTGTGGAGCGTCCTGGCACCAAGAGGAGCCAGGACAGAACTCCTAGACCTTTCATGTTTCTCCCCACCTGCCTGGACACGTACTACAGAGAGGAAAGGCAACTTAAAGGTGTTTTCTAGATGCAGCATCAGTGTAGTATCTCTCTTCTTTGTGCTTTAAGGAAGATGCTTTGTGCTTAACGCATTCATCTGCTGATAGGACAAGCCATTCTAAAGGACAGAAACGATAGACTTTGTAAATAACACTGAATTTGTAATACTTGGATGTTCCTGTCCAAATGACAGGTTACTCCTTACTTCTAAGTATACAGTCAACTAGCCGTAGCATCTTTTTTACTTATTCTGATGATTGGATCGTAAGGGTTAATAATATACACTGTGTTTGGCAGACGATCTGCTTAAATGGTTAACACATCTGTGGTCTTTTGAATATTGCTGTAATACTTGAACATTTCATTGCAAGTCAAAACTCTAAGGAAATTAAGGATGTGATTCCCACATGGTGGAAAACAAACTCTGAAGTGACTTTGGATTTAGCATCGACATAAATGGAAAACTGTTGGTTTCTACAGAAAAGAAATCATTAAAGCATGATCTGGGGGGAAAAAGGCACAGCACTACCACTTCACATGGGAGATAAAAGTTCATTTTTCTCGTCCTTAAAATTTCTAAGCCCTATATGAAACTGTCCAAATATACAAAGCTCAATAAACGACTAGCAACATCTAGTGTAAAGTCAAAGTAGTTATTACATTTTAAAAGAGACGCTAGGTCCTCTAAAGATCAACTGCCCCAAACCAGAAGTCTCCACAGAAGACTGCAGGAAGAGCCCGTCTTCCCCGGCCCAGGGCAGCTGCTCTTGACGGTTTCTTGAGTTTCCTGCCCCTGGTCTCCACTGCGGTGCATCTCTTGGTTCCACAGGTGACACCTTTGGAGCTCCGAGGACACTGTGACACTCTGTGACCCAGGGCACCTTCTGAAGAGGTGTGTCACCTACTCTCAGATGGAGGTGACTGCCAGTCTCAGGGGTCCGTTCCCACTGTTACTCAGTGGACCCTGAAACAAAGCTCACACTCTTACCGCTTGGGGACAAATTACATCAGCAGCTTAGAACTTATGATTCACTGACAAAGTACAACTTTCTTTTATTTCCTGTGCATCAAATTTCATTATGTATTCTTGATTTGCCTTTAAGGAACATGCTGTTGCTTGGTTTCAGTGAAAAATGTATTGCCTTTTTTTTTTGCCTATATGTAATGGCACACATTTTTTCCTGCTTTCGCCAAGGTTTCCCTCGATAATGAACTGATGTAGTTCTGTGTAAAACCTAGGTCTGGATGTCTTCTTCTTATAAAACTTTTGTTGATGCCTCTGATGAGAGTTTGCTCCACTTGACCTAAGGGCACGAGCTGCAGCCTACAACTATGTTCCAGCACTTGCCACAGAAAACCGTGGTGGGACGGAGCCAGGAGGAAGCAACATCCACCCGGCCAGGCCCTCTGATTCCAGTTGGGTGACTTGACTTTTTCCCCATCAGGGGGAGGGGGGGGAAAATAAGTTTTAAATTGAAAAGGCTGGAATAAAAATAGAAATACACACGCTCTTCACCTGACCCGCCTCACTTCCTTTGCTGAGGTTAATTTACCAGGACGTAGCCACTGTGCTGTGGGTCCACGGCTTCCAGCATTTCACAATCAAAGAGTCCAGGGAACTCCGAGAGCGCTAGAGGGTCGTAGCTGGAGGGGGCCTCCTGCAGTCCTGAGCTCCTGGGACAGCCCGGCGCCGCCATGCCGCTCTGCTGGGCTCCGTCCAGGGAGTACTGACAGGGAGCGGGGCGGTCTGGCTCGGGGGAGGCCGCGCCTGGCAGCTCGCAAGTCTGATAGGAGAACGGTAAGGGTGCCCGGGCGGCCCCTGAGTGCGGCGGTGGCGGTGGCGGGGGAGCAGCCCGGGGACCTGGCGAGGCGGACAGCGGCTGCAGCCCCATCTCCCGGTACTGGCTGAGGAAAGGGCTGTACTGCATTTGCTCCGAGGCAGGCTCCAGGACGGGGCTCAGGGGCTGGGTCAGGCTGAAGGGCGGCGGCTGCTGGGATGGCGGCGGTGTCTCCTGGTGGGGAAGGGGCTGCGGGTACGAGCTCTCTGCTATCTGCATCTGATTAAAATATGCCTGCAGCTGAGACTGTTTCTGGAGGAAGAGCCGCTTCTGTTGGAGTCTAAGTTGGCAATACCAAAAGAAAGAATTTTAAATCTTCTTCAGTGACGGCAATTTTAATGTAAATCCAGTATCAGTCATTAGTGTCCGTCCTCCCACTTCTCTCTTTCCCACGGCAGGAAAAAAAAAAAAAAAAAAAAAAAAGTGGGGGTAGGAACCAGTCATGTTTGGTTTCTTAAACCCAATCTTATTTTTTGTCCCCCAATTCTGGCTGATCCCTCAGTGCTCAAGTGAACACGAATTCCTTTTCTCTAAGACTCTTTTTTCCTCCCTATGAAACAAGAGGCTGATTTCCCATCTGGAGTGTTTTGAAGCGGGGCTGACACCTTGGTCTCTGTGGGTGTCTGTAGCTTGATGGATTAGGGTAGCTCTACCTTGGCCAAGATGTTTCTACTAGTGAGGCCTGGGGGCATGGGATTACTACAAAGGAGGATGGAGGCCTTCTCTCCAGTATAACCCACTTAAGCTGCAGTAGCTCACGGATCCTGAAGGCTTAGGTCTATTCATAGCCCAAAGGGGAAACACTAGGAGAAAAAGAAAACAGAGCCGCTCAGGGCTGCTACTCCCTGACAGGCCTATAGTCCACGGACAGTGGAATACCCATGTTAGCGGATTGAAACCTCTTTTCCTGGTAGAGGCAAACACTAGGGGAAAGGACAACATACCCAGCTTAAGTCTGCCACAAAGAAAGTGATTTCTTTGGCCAACCACCATCTCTCACCTGTGTTCTTGCAGCTGCTGTTCAAGGCTCCGTGGTGGTTCTTTACAATAAAGCTGACAGGTGTTCTGGGCTTTTGACAGAAGGCTGGGCTTCTGGAAGAGCAGAAAAATACAAGCGTGACATGTTGTCATCTAGGACGCAGTCATTAGACTGTCCTTTTGCCTGGAGGACGAAGCCAAGTGAGTCCTCCAGAATCTGCGCAGGATGCAGGGACTGACACTTGCTCGTTGAGACCCTGGGAGAACCTGTGGCCCAGCAGCATTGGGTCAGCAGGCCTGGGCTGTCTCAGCTCTAACCTGCTTCACTTTTCTGTCTCTAAAAGTCCTCTAGGACCGGGAGGTTCATGGAGACTAAAAACAATGAGAAAAGTGGAGTTAGATCTATAGCAAAGGCCACAGCACCTGCTGAATGAACAAATGATTCATTCTTTATGGGATCTACGTTGCATCATTTATTTAAAGATTTGTGGGCACCAATAGAGAGCTGATAGTACATTTTTTGCTGACTTGAGATTTCCATTTTACTTATTATTCACTAAGAGGCATAACATAGAAGCAAAGAAGCCAGGGTTCCCTTTCCTGCTGCTCAGTGGCAGTACCCTTTCCTGGGGTCTGAGGACAGACCTTTTCTGCTGCCAAGACAGAGCATAAGGCTAAGTCTGAACATGTTTCTAGAAACTACAAGTGCAGAGTCAGACCCACCTGCCTATAAAGGAATTAAGCAGCTGCCCTAAAAAAATACCAAGCAAAACAGGTTCCTGCTTTGCAGACAGGCAGGTTCGGGATGGACAAAGTGAGCTGGACAACAAGGGGGAGGATCCCACCTGGAGTCTGTGCTGCAGGTACTGGGCCTCCAGGCTGTGCCGCTGGGAGAGCTGCGGGTGCGCGCTGCCCGGGAGCACAGACACGCTCTTCTGCTGAGGAGGAGCTTCTTCCTGAGGAGCAAGGGGTGGAGACACTTTCAATTTCCCACGTGGGAGAAAGTTCCAAATCTCAGTTTAAGCACCTTGGCAAATGTCCAAGGGGAACTCCAACTCTGCTAAGACATAATCCTCCATGCTTTTACAGCAACTAGTAGGCTGAGGGTTAATCACTTTGCAGAAAGTGTGTACATGCATTACCCGTAGTAAACGATAACCTAGTCAGTACTGGAGCAAAGGCCCCCTATGTCAACAGAAGGTTATTACCTTCATGTGGGCACCAAATGCTATAATATCCCTGATGTACTGAAAATGGGCTCAAATAAAATGTATGAAATAAACAGCAATATTTTTTGTATTTTTAGCATAAATAATTCACTTATAATATTTAGTGAAGTGATAGCACATCAAAAAATAGTGGCAACAAGCGTCTCATTTGTACTATTATTTGTAATTTCTGTGTGTGTGTGCATGAAGGGAGGGGAGTTCAAGGGAGACTCTGAGGTATAATTCATATAAAATCTGCCCTAGGAACCGAGCATCGCCTGACAGCGTCCAAGCCTCCATGTGGTACTGATCACCTGGGCCAGCGTGGAAGGGTCTAACCCAACCTGTCGGGCAGATGGCAGCAACAAGGAAGGCCTTCAGGCTGTGGTCTTTCCAAAAGAACCTGTTTGCTCCAGGACTGGAGTAAATCCTCTAAATGAAATGACACACCATCAGGACACACTGATGCCTTATTCTCACCCAGCCACTGTGGGCAGGGCCCAGAGCACGCACCTGAGGGCAACTGCTACCCAGGTCTTGGAGCTGAGGAGCAGGTGATGCCAGGTTAGGGTCTGCCTCTGATCCTATTTGCTCATAGAGCAACTGCACCTTGTTCAACTCTAGGATTCCTTTGGTTCTAGCCAGATTCTGAAGATGTTGTCTAAATGCTACAATTCCTGAAAGAAAGAACAACGACCAAACAGTTTAAATAAAACACAAGGCCTTTCAGTGACCAGAGGTATGAAACCAACATGGCAACAAACCCCACCCAGTCCTACAACACAAGAGCTGTAGGAGCCAGCAGAGAAGGTAGGCAGTCACCTTGGGTGAGGGAAGTGTCTGACGCCCGGCGGCCCTCTCTGAAGCTCACTGGAGACCTGTTGTGGGCCTCTCGTTTCTGGGAGCTCAGAGCCTGCATGGTGGGGTTGGCAGGCCTCAGGCTCACGAAGGGAGACGTCATGCGGGGTGAGGGCTGATGGGCTAACATGATGTCCTTAAGGGAAGGCTTGTCCTCAAGAAAGTGCAGGTCCCTCTGAACAGACCCCATATCATACTCCGAGTCCACACTGTCAAGGGAGGGGTTGTCACGCACGGAGAAAATTTTCCCTTCAAGAGAAAAGACAAAACAAAACACAACACCAATATGACCACCAATAAATCACAACTTCTTGGAACATGGGATACAAAGCACAACCAGCTTGAGTTTCCACAGCAACAATGCCCTTAATTTCCAACCAAAACATCTTTCCAGAACTTTTTTACATGTCAATTTAATCAGCTTCGAATTTTGTGGTGAAAACACTCCAGAACCTGTACCCGTAAGATCTTGGCCACTCCAAAAGGGCCAGAGTCCTTGATGAGTCACAGAGCACGCGGATGAATCCTGGGCGTCGGGGGAGCCCGCTCAGAGACGTTTCATTTTAATCTCTGAGAGCTGCTGAGCGGGCCTAATCTTAACTTGGCTGCATGTGGTCCACAAAGAAACAAGACATAGACAACATTCCAGGGGCTGGTTGGTATCATTCCTGTTTCTTGGAGAAGACTCAAGATGCTGGGAAGACCCAGGCCCGCACTTACTGGAAAGCGTACCTGAACCAGGCATCACGGCCAGCTGATTGGTCACTTCCGACAGAGTGTGCCGCCTCTGCCCGCCGCGTGTGGACTGCAAGGCGCCCAGGGCCCGCCCGGGGTCTTCCTCGGCCTCTCCTTCTGTCTCCAGCCCTTCATCAATGGAGGTCTCCATCACGTCGCTGGGCAGTGACTGGCACCCCTTCCTCGCCAGGACGGGAGGCACAGGGTCCAGGAGACAGCCATTTACCTAAACGTCAGTGTGAGAGGGATGCGAGAGGAGCTATCAGTCGCTGCTCTGCTGAGACACTTGAAGAATCCACAAAGGCAAAAATGTCAAGACCTCTGGCCAATTAGAAATTAAGTAAAAAATGTACATATTGGTTACTAATGACAACCATGTAGATTAGAAGTTAAGGCAAGTCAACGGCAGCACTGAAGAGACAGAAGCCCATTATGACCCAGATTGGCACTGCCTCCCAGGTGTCTCTGAGTCATCATGATTACAATGAACAATTTTTTTTAGTGGTTTCCAGATGAATAGGGTCTATGAGCTTGAGGCCTACCAGTTATTATTATTTTTTTTAATAAGGGAAATGAAGAGGGGGAAGATGAGATTTAGAAAAAAGAAAACAAAACCAACTGCACGGCTCATAGCTAAGAAAAGAGTAGTCACCAGCATTCTTCGAATGTTCAACCGCAAAACATACTGGAAGGCTCTACACATACTTCTATATTCATAATTTAAGTACCTGCACATTGGATTTAGTCTTTAACTGGTTCTATGTGCCTCAGGAATGGAAAAAAGAATTCTTTAAAGACGGACATACCACAAAAAGGAGTGAAAAAAAATTCAAATGGCAAACAGCCAAAGCCTTCCATTATAGAATAACAAATGACTCACAGGCCCCAAATTCCAGCAGAGGTTAACGAGCAGCAGCGCTCTGAATTCTCTCCGCTCCAGCAACACACACAGTATCTACGCTTCCTATCCCACGGGATGAGCTCAGCACAGCTCCGGAGCGAGAGCGTCGCCTTCCTCTGCAGTTGCCAAGCAAACCACCTTGGGGGGGCAGACACAGCACACAAAGGGGAGCTGTGGTTGTGAGTTCTTCTGGCTGGTAAAAGCCCCATTGAGGAGGCAATTATTTACCTCATTACCTTAACTATTCCCCCGTGGAAATCGATCCAGTTTTCTCCTATGAATAGCTGCTCAGGAGCAGCCAGGCATAAGACTGAGCTCCCAGCAGCACTTTCACCTGGAATACACCGGGTAGCGCTATTGTTTCCTTTGGAAGCAGGAGAGGCTCATGTATGTGAGAGGTGACGTGGGACATCGCTATGCCAGACACAGGAAACTTTCCTCTTATGGCGACCAATCTGAAGGCGCTGCGAGGCCCTTTATTTGGAGAGGGAGACTTGGGTGACTCAGATCGTTGTTTGCTTGGGGGAGGGGATGGTTATTCCATAAAATCTGTTCTGGGGCTGTAGCCATTACTTGGATAAGGCAGCTAATGCACTACAGGGTTTTAAAGTGACAAGTGGCCATTTAAAAGGAAGGGTAGAAAATGCTTTCTTCCTAGACTAAGACCAATCTTCTCCATGGCACTAGAAAACAAAAACTCTGAAATCTGGCCAGCAACAATTATGTTCCCCTTCAACCATCCCCAGATAAGTGTTCCCTTTTTGACTAAACTTAAAAGTTTTCTTGTAGGAAAGAATGGTGGTTTGGGGACTTAACGTTCATATCTCTACGCTACGTTCCTTAACTGTCTACTAGTATAATTTTCTAAGACTAGCCAAGGATGATTTGGAAATGAATAAAAAACAACAGAGAAAAGACTGTTATCAAGTAAATATCTACTGAGCATCTTTACATTTTATAGCATATGTCAAAATTTTATCAGATATTTCTTGCGAGGAATATTTTGCAAGTACCGTCTTACAACCATGCCTTTCTTCCCTTAGTAGAGAAAGGCCACTTTTTTCTGAGTACTCAAAAAACCTTGCAGTCCCCCCCAATTTACGATTTTTCTTAAATTGTCTGCTTATAAGTTTATTTCCTCATCTAGTCTACAATAAGAATTTTTATCGTTCATTTAACAATGTTTACTGAATTCAGTTTCACCCTGGGACAGGTAGATGACAATGACCTGGTTTTTCAGATGATGCTTGGTGATGACTGAATCAGAAAATGCTGTGGTGACCCTTTCATAGTTAAGAGGTAGGAACAGAAAGCTGCCCTAGAGCTCATTCAGTTTACAGGTGTGAACACTTTCATCTCTAAGATCAGGTCCTGAAACAGGTGATAATCATGCCACCTTTGCCTGCCAGTTTACCCAGGGACTTGATATAACAAACTCTAGGATTTTGTGACTGTAACATGGGCTGATCTATCTTAGTGACCTAAGCTGCTAGAAATGAGATCTTTTGCTCTAGGAAACGATCCAGGCTAACTGTAAACTCTAAGACTGCAAAATACAATACGGGTGGGTAAAAGGTACATTTTCCAACACAGTGTTTTTGCCTTTCCTTAAAGTTCAGTAGATCACTTCCCTTCTGATAAGAGATCTCAGATGCAGTAGATAGCATACAGGTAGGAGTCAGTCTCTCAGAAACTCCACCACTAATTGATAACACCCCTGAGCTTACCACATACACAAGATTCCAGCACAGGAGGTTGCTAGACTGTTATGGACTGAATGTTTGTATCTCTCCTTAGATTCATGTATTGAAGCCCTAACATCAGTGTGGCTATATTGGAGATGGAGCCTCTAAAGAGCTGACTGACACGGCAGACTAAGGTATAGTACTAGCCAGTGAGCCTGGAGGCTGGGAATGTGCCTTATTTAATTTGTATCCTAAGTGCCCGGCAAGTTTGGCATATATTGAAGAGGCTCAAACCTCAGCTCCATCACTTATTAGGCAAGTTGCTTAACTTCTATAAAGCTCATTTTTTTTTTTTTTCACTTGTAAAATGGAAGTAAAGTTGTTTGGGAGGATTAACTAAAACACTGTGTATATTAACATTATTTCTGGACCAAAGAGAATGCTATTTTATAACAGTAAACATTTTTTAAAGCATGAGAATAAAACAACAGCATCTTCTTTTAAAGCATTTTTACCATCTTGAGGCAAATTAAACAAATAACCAGGTGAGGAAGGAAAGAACTAGATAACCCCAGTTCCAGAAATTTATCCTAAGGAAATAATAAAAGGTATAGTCAAACATTTAGATACAGGGATATTCACCTGAAGCATATGTAAAGAAGCAAAAAAAATTAAAGTACCTGATGTCCAAAAATAGAAGAGTAGTTAAATAAGGGTGCATCTAATACAATATATTAGGCAGTTGTTAAATATAACTCATGCTTTCAAAGAAGATTGCATGGTATGGGGAAAATGCTCGTGATGTTATATTACGTAAAAGCAAGGTACAAAATTACATATAATAGAATAAAATTTTGTTTTAACAAGTCTACCTACGTACTGAGTCACCCTATACTCACCCACCCACCCATCCATCTATCCATCTATAACCTACTCTAAGGAAACGTGTCAAAATGGGCTTACCTTTGGGTAGGGGGACTATGGATAAATTAATTTTTTTCTTTATCCCTCTTTGAATTTTCCATGTGTGATTCTGACTGGTTTGATGTCTTTTTTTTTAATCAAACCATGTTCGTAATAGTTTGTTTTTTAAAATTAATTAATTAATTAATTATTTTTGGCTGTGTTGGGTCTTCGTTTCTGTTCGAGGGCTTTCTCTAATTGCGGTGCGCGGGCCTCTCACTGTTGCGGCCTCTCTTGCTGCGGAGCACAGGCTCCAGACACGCAGGCTCAGTAGTTGTGGCTCACGGGCCCAGTTGCTCCGCAGCATGTGGGATCCTCCCAGACCAGGGCTCGAACCCGTGTCCCCTGCATTGGCAGGTTCCCAATCACTGCGCCACCAGGGAAGCCCGGTTTGATGTCTTTTAATTATAAATTAAAAAATCCAAATTCAGAAGTAAAAGTGCAATTTCTCCCCTTTACAAAGTCTTAGAGGTTAACACTATTAAGAGTTTTTGATGAATATCCTTCTTAGATCTTCTGTTATGTGTACTACCTTTATAATTTAAAAAAGGTATTAAAAACGTCAATAGACATGAACAGCCCTACTACACTTGCACTTTCATAGTTTAGTTTCACAGTTTCCTTCCACTATCCGGACATGAAGACGGTAACTTGGAAAATCCTTTTCTCATAGAACTTTAATAAAACGTTAAAAGTGACTGAAGTGTCCGTATGTGTGTGTATGTATAAAGTCCATTATTCCCAAAGAAACTCTCAAAAGTGAGAGACTGACCCTACAGGGCTTGCATCTGCTCCTGTATGGGCTCTGTACCACCTGGGGGTCTCGGTTACTGCTCAGAGTTGGGTGACTGTCTCAGAAAGGTGCTATTTTGGGAGCAATCCCAAACCCATGTTTCAATGCAGACTTCCCGAGGGATTTTACTGATAGTTTTAAGTTTAAGTTGAAGACTTCTGGGAGGGAAGGAGAAACGAAACCTCCGAGGCGCACAATATCTGCCACCAATCGCGAGCAGAAATGACTGAGCAACACTTGCAGTTACGCGGCATCCTTTAGACGACGACAACAAATAGGCGTTAGAGGAAATGCATATGAAGCAAGACCAACAACAAAGGGCTAGTATCTCTGTCTGGCGGTTTTGTGTGTGTGCGTTTATTTATGGGCCCCAGAGAAAGAGGTGCTAGGGAGGGAAGAGGCACAAAGAGTACTGCTGACATAAATGAAATGGTCTGCAAATAAGACCAGCGGATGTCTACAGCCTGGCTGAGTGCCAGGGTGGCCCTGCCAGTGTGGGTGGCCAGTTCCAGCATGGCATTGCTCTTCCTACAAATGCAAATATGCCATCTAGCTTCTGTCTATATCTTTCACAAAATCATTCATTTCCTGTCTGTTTCCTGGTTACGGTAACAATCACAAGCTTTAAAAATAGCTTGCCCTATATAATACGGCAGACAGTGCCCAATCTGTGTTTCGGGCCTGAGGCCCTCATAGCCAAGCTTTAAGCAGACTGCATTTTAAATTTTTCAAGGGAATTAGATTTTAAAAATAAATGAGTGATGTTGCCTCAATTTATGTCTAAATTTCTGGGTGAGAATGTAATAGCGGTTTATGAGGATTTGAACATGCTAGGCAACCACAGGCAGAGGAACAGACTGTCCACAGGAAGTGGCCTCGTCCTCAGGGACAGGGACACTAACTCCTCATGGTCAGGAACCCGGCTTAACACCTGCTTATGGCAGCCCAGCATCAAGATGCCTTGACTGCACTCTAGTCATTACTCATTACTTAACTTCTGAATCAGCTCTACCTCCAGAGCTCCCTATTTCTGAAAATGCTATTCACCTTCCTGATCATCAAGGCTCAAAATACCGTTATCGGTCTGGACTTCTTTTCTCTGGACCCTAACCGTCTATCAGTTTTATCTGTGCAATCTCATTTATACCATCCTCTCCTCTCCAGTTCCATGGGCACCATCCTAGCTTAGGCCCTCGTCATCTCCCCTGACACACACTCTAACCTTCTACTGTGCTTGTCACCAGTCTCTCTCCCATCCAATGCAGGCTACGGACCCTTCCAGGTTCATTTCTGAAGCACAACATGGATCATGTTGTTTCCTTATCAAAAAATCTCTGATTGTTTCCTACTACCTTGGAGAAGGTCCATTTGGAAAAAACTCTTTTTTTTACAATTTAATTTTATTTATTTGGTCATGCCGGGTCTTAGTTGTGGCAGGTGGGCTCCTTAGTTGCGGCTCGTCGGCTCCTTAGTTGTGGCACGTGGATTCCTTAGTTGTGGCTCGAGGGCTCCTTAGTTGTGGCTCACTGGCTCCTTACTCGCGGCTCGCCGGCTCCTTAGTTGCGGCATGTGAACTCTTAGTTGCAGCATGCATGTGGGATCTAGTTTCCTGACCAGGGATCGAACCCAGGCCCCCTGCATTGGAGGCGGGGAGTCCCAACCATTGTGCCACCAGGGCAGTCCCCAAAACTCTCTTTTTTAAAAAAATATTTATTTATTTATTTGGCTGCACCGGGTCTTAGTTGTGGCATGTGGGATCTAGTTCCGTGACCAGGGATCGAACCTGGGCCCCCTCCATTGAGAGCACAGAGTCTTAACCGCTGGACCACCAGGGAAGTCCCAGAAAAAACTCTCTTGATAATACTGAAACACATTCCCGTGTTGAGAGCCCCAACCTAGAGAAAGAGTCTATCCCTTGGCTTGCCATTCAAAGCAAGGCTATTTGTCTTTATTTTGTACAACTTCCCTTCACATGCCCTCTCCCTCAGCCACACTGAGCTCCTGCTCTGACTCAGAGGGACCCAGGCTTTCCTGACGTTTGCTGTTGCTCAGGCCTTTCCCTCCACTGAGATATCACACCCTAGTTTCCACCCACCCTGATTCTGCCCTCCTCTCAATTCCCAACTCTGACAGTTAAACCAAAGACATTCCTGATCAAATGAACTAAAAGCAACTCCCCCGTCTCCTTCTAGTCTTGCAGCACTTTGATTTTTTTTATCTCTTTAAGGGACCAATTATGTTTTATCAATTTATTCAGTACCTGGCACATTACCTTTAGTTACGCCTCATGTCTCTTCTGCTAGACTACAAACTTTGAGGCAGAACTAATGTCTGAGTCATCTTTTTATTACCTAACGAGGCTAAAAAGACAGGAAACCAATATTTGCTGAGTATCTACAATTTGCCCAAAACCTCACACACATTCTTTCAATTAATCCTCACAACAGTCTCATAAAGTTGGTATCGTTGTTTTACACAAGAGAAATGGAGGTTCACAGAAGTTAGTCACTTTGTCCAAGTTCACACAGCTAGTGAAGAACAGAGTCTATTTTAAACATACTCTAACACCTGCCCATTAATATGATCCTTTGTATATCACTGGATGCTAAGTATATAAAACACAAACTAGAAGTTAAATAAATATTCATTAAATGAGGGAAGCTGTCATGTTCCATATACTAAAAGCCAACTTTATGCAGCACACCAGAATACTTATCTCCTTTAAGTATGTCCAAACTGGACAAAAAAAGATGTTTAACTGACCAAAAAAGATGGCTCATCATTTTGTAGCTGCAGCACAGGTAGCAGAAGAGAGGCCATAATAACATAGGCAAAGCCCAATTTAGCACCATAGTTATACTTTTGTTTTCAGAATTACAATTGGTTTAAAAAAAAATCCAAAATCTATGAGGGATCTAGAACTCGAGAGAAGGAATTGGTTAAGGAAAGAGAATGAAGAAGGATTCTGAAAAGTACACAGGAGATCTGACATGTTACGTAACCGTTGTAATGACAAGATGGAGAGAGAGCGAGGTTAGGCCTGGATACTTTTCTCAGGTCTTCTGCACAAAAAAAACTCCTCCCAAGTGACTTGAGGAAATGACAAAGTTCAGCTAAGCCGAAGTACAACATTTGTGTGGACAGAGTTGAAATCTCCAGCCAACCAACAAGCTTGGCGTCTCTCAAACACATCTGTACCTTTGGAGTGTCGACACACTCTTCCTCCATGAATGCTGCTTCCGCCTGACAGCCGGATGCTGGAAACGTGAAGGCGTCCACATTGGATGCCTGCGGGAGGAGGGCAGATCGCATCACTCGCACGTTTGGTGAATGCACCGTCACTGGGAGTCCCACAGTTTGTGTCTGTAAATATGGCAAGAATGGAAAGTTTGGGAACATTAATACTTTCTATATAAATATACAAAATTCTTGAAATAAAACAGTTCTTCCTGATGCAATTAAAGGATAAATAGTGATTTGTTGGAAACTCCAGAAAAGATGTGATGAAGTACATACATGGTACAGGTATCGATCTGAAGCAGTCTAGCAATCAATTTTTCTGAGATAGGTTGTACAGAATTTCGTTCCTGTTCCATGATGAAGTGCATAACTTTCACAGGTGACAGGAAAGCTAGCCTTTGTAAGGAATCTAAGATGCTCTTTTTCAATTCAATGAACATATATTGTCTATATCCTTAAATATATTACCTTGGAAAGATACAAGAAGAATAGAGAAGTCCCAGTCTCTAGGAGTAGGAGATCAAAACTGAACCAGAGATAAAGATACACACACAACTAACTGTAATACAAAGTACACTGCAATAAGGGCTATCTACCTGCATCCCTCTCTCTTTTTTTTTTTTTTTGGTGGGGTACGGGGTGAGATGGTATATATTTCTTGGCAAGGGTGTGAGTGAAGAGGAAGAAGAGAGAAGCAGCAGCTACTCGGAGGGGACAGGAATGTCCTTCTTTGAAAGAGACACACAGACTGAAACACACACAGCCTGCTTGCCCAGTGGAAACAGAGATGCTTATTGCTGAGCAAGTTATGTTCCTGAAGTCAACCTACTCTAGAAAGTCCATTCTCCATGTCTCCTCTGTTAAAAATTCTAAGTAAACAAGTATTACAAAATCTTCCTCATTTAAAAGAGACGTTTCCTTTATGACAATTGGCAAGAATTGATTTTGAAGATGAAACCGTTGGATAATCCTTTCCTCCCCATCTCTTCAAAACTAGCAGAATAATTTATTAGATGCCTTTTGAACATAACAGACATTGCAAAACATCCGAGGGAACAATCATCATACCAGTTTCTAAAAGGCAGAGGAATGGCCTGGATTTTTTCTGCCATTGTCACTTTAAGGGATATAGGATGGTGAGCTTTAAAATCAAACAAATGAAAAGGAAAAAAACGGTATGATTCTAGCTTTTCCCTTCCCAAGACCTGGTTTTGATTCCTGGTTCCATCACTTACTAATTGTGTGAACTTAATCAGTTACCTAAACTCTTTGCATCTTATTTTCTTCGCCTCTAAAAAACGTCATAATATCTACTTCACAGTGAAGTTAGGACTGTAAAAGGCAACATGTGAAGTCCTTCGCTCAGTAATGTTAATTCCTCCTTTCTCCTTCTTTCTAAAGTCTTAAAATGACGACAATAATTTAATACAGGAATTAGACTGTAAAATGAATACACAGTTTTGTTCTCAGATACTATCTAATGGTTCCCAGTTAAAATTTCAAGTTGATGGTTTTCAATAATGGGGGAATATGTTATAAACACACTTTATACTTGACTATGACTATATTTAGAATATACTTTATATTCCAACATTAACATCATTAGATATACTGCATGAGATAAAGAACAAAATAGCAATAGCAAAGTGTTGGTATTATATGGATGGTAAAAAGAGACAGAAAATACACTGTATATTATTCTGAGCATGACAAAGAAATAGCTTTTCTTATATCATCATTCCTCAGGCCTATATCCTCAGCCACTTTTAAGACGAAACATTTTTCTTTTTTCCTTTCAAGCATTAGTCATTTAAATTAATTTCTTTAGCCACAATGTAAAATTTAAACTTCCGCATAAAGCATATTTGATACATTCTTCTTACCCTTATCATTGGCTTTTCAATCAAAGGATAAAGCTGAACTTTGATTTCTGTTTCCCAGATTTATTAGACTGCTCCTTATTAGGGCAAAGCACTACCTGTAGACACTGCCCTGGAAATGAGATACCAACATGATAACTATGATATGTTGTTCTTCTCACTCCCTGCCTCTTGTTAGCTGTGACTTTTTAAATGGCAGGATTGTGCTGGGCCAGACCAAGCATAACACATTTTCCTTTCACATCCAACCTGGACTACAATAACTTACTGTGAACTTCGTAAGGACAGAGAAATAACACATTTTATTGTGGCAGCTGCTTCATAGGAAATGCAATGATAGATTCAGGGGTCTGCTTTTTAGGATTCTTGGAATCACTAACGGGATTAAAGAAGTCTTTTTGGCACAAGTTAGAGTAAAAATATTCAAATAGCATGCCCAGCACTAAAGATCTGATTAAAGAATATGTTATTATAATAAAGAGATGGTTGATTAATATCCCAAGCAAGCAGATATTACCAGTTTCTCCAAGAGTGGCCATAAACACAATTGGCACATGGAAAGATGCTCAACATCGCTAATTATTAGAGAAATGCAAATCAAAACTACACTGAGGGGCTTTCCTGGTGGCACAGTGGTTGAGAATCTGCCTGCCAATGCAGGGGACACGGGTTCGAGCCCTGGTCTGGGAAGATCCCACATGCTGTGGAGCAACTAGGTCCGTGAGCCACAATTTACTGAGCCTGCGCGTCTGGAGCCTGTGCTCCACAACAAGAGAGGCCGTGACAGTGAGAGGCCCGCGCACCGCGATGAAGAGTGGCCCCCGCTCGCCGCAGCTAGAGAAAGCCCTCGCACAGAAACGAAGACCCAACACAGCCAAAAATAAATAAATAAATAAATTAATTAATTTAAAGAAAAAAAAAAAAACTACACTGAGATATCACCACACACCGGTCAGAATGGCCATCATTAAAAAGTCTACAAATAACAAATTCTGGAGAGCGTGTGGAGAAAAGGGAACCCTCTTACACTGGTCGGTATGTAAGTTGGTGCAGCCACTATGGAAAACAGTATGGAGGTTCCTCAGAAAGCTAAAAATAGAATTACCATATGATCCAGCAATCCCACCTCTGGGTATATATCCAGACAAAACTATAATTCAAAAAGATACATGCACCCCTATGTTCATAGCAGCACTATCTACAATCGCCAAGACACGGAAACAACCTAAATGTAAATCGACAGAGGAATGGATAAAGAAGATGTGGTACATATATACAATGGAATACTACTCGGCCATAAAAAAGAACGAAATAATGCCATTTGCAGCAACATGGATGCAACCAGAGATTATCATACCAAATGAAGAAAGTCAGAAAGAGACAAATACCATATGATATCACTTATACGTAGAATCTAAAATATGGCACAAATGAACCTATCTACAAAACAGAAAGGGACTCACAGGCATAGAGCACAGACTTGTGGTTACCAAAGTGGAGGGGAGGTAGGGGAGGACGGACTGGGAGTCTGGGGATAGTAGATGTGAACTATTATGTACAGAATGGATAAACAGCAAGGGAACTATATTCAGTATCCTGGGATAAATCATAATGAAAAAGAATATAAAAAACAGTGTATATATGTGTATAACTGAGTCACTTTTCTGTACAGCAGAAATTAACACAACATTGTAAATCAACTATACTTCAATAAAAAAATAAATTAAAAAAAAAACAGTGGCCATAAACAATGACCACGTCCACTAACTGTAATGACTTTTTAGATCATATGTTTACTGTCTTGAATCTCTTCTTCTGATTTTATGCTTTCCGGCACCATTAAAATGAAAATAACATTTTCTCCTATGGGAAAAATCTTCACTGGTCCCATAGGAATATGCTTATTATGGACAGAATTGTGCCCGCTGCCCCCGCCCCCATCTATATGTTGAAGCCCTAACACCCAATGCGACTATATCTGTAGACAGGGCCTTTAAGGAGGTAATTAAGGTTAAATGAGGTCATAAGGGTGGGGACCTAATGCAAAAGGACTGGTGTCCCTCTAAGAAGAGGATGAGATACCAGAGATCTCTCTTCCTGCATGTGCAGAGAAGAGGATGTGCGAGCACATAGTGAGAAGGTGGCCATCTACAAGCCAGGAAGAGAGTCCTCACCAGAACCCTGATGGCCCCTTGATCTTGGACTTCCAGCCTCTAAAACCGTGAAAACATAAACTCTGTTGTTGAAGCTGCCCAGCCTGTGGTGCTTTGTTAACAGCAGCCCTAGCTGACTTTTTCTTACAGTTGTGGAGGGCAACCTCTAATCAGTAATTAAAGAAGAACTGGGATGAGTGTTTCATTCTAGTCTACTTACAGTTGATGGGAAGTTGGACTGGAAGGACTATTAAAAACTAGTAGTTAGAATTCACAAGAAAAAGGCATATTTTTAAAAAATAGTCACCTGCAGTCAATTAGAGGTAACATTTCCTGTATATTATGTGGCAAATATAAGTACTCTAAATCCATTTAAGATGGGAATCTCAATGTTTTCTAAGTAGTAATCATGGGTTGTTCATCACTATACCATAAATTCCTTAAGGGCAGGGACTGTTTCCTGGGTACCTGTGAAACCATGATGGCTGGGACTGTGCCTGGCACATAAGTGCTCTATCTGAACGGAACTGCTGGTATCAATTAATCAATTTTATCTTTGTAGCAAACTTATGAAGTAGGTATTGCTATTTCCATTTTATAGTTAAGGACCCTGGAGCTCAGAGATGCTGACTTGTTGAAGTCACTCAGCTCAGTATGGAACCCAAGGTCTGCTTGATTGCACAAGTCATGTGAACTCTGCAAAGGATCTTGTGATTTCCCCAGTTCCTTATCACTCTATCAAGTAACAAGCGATTTGCCACTTCTTTAAAAAGAGAGTAGAACATCAAAGAATTCAAGGGAGAAGGCTCTATTAAAACTTTAAGCATATTTATAGTCATAAAAACAGAGCAATCTATTTTTTAACAAGTTCAATACTAAACATTAGAATGTGAAGTCTCGTAGGGAAGGGAGATCTTCTTCAACCCCAGTGCCTGATTCTTAGCATCCAGATGGCACTCAAGACAAGTTTCTGAATGAGCACTGAAGATGGCTATTTGAATTAGATACATTTTAAGTCACAGTAAATAGCTTTCTATGATAACTTGGATCAATGCATAAAATGAGAAGAACTCACGGGGTGCTTGGTAATAAAAAAAATGATCAAACATAAGAAGCCCCAAGCCAAATGAAATATAACCCGAGATCTAAGGAATTTGCTTCAAGTTTAGATACGAAAGGAAATCATGTACAATAACATATGCGTGTGCTCAGGAGCAATCCTTTATGTAACCCTCACTTGTGTAATGTTTCAGAAGAATAAAGAGACTCGGGAGGGAAGCTGCTCATCATGGGGGCTTTCCTGCCTCCTATCCTTCCGCCTGGCAGCATTTTCCAGAGGGAAGGGGCACCCTCCATCTCACTATTACTACCCCAACTTAGGAATCCTCATTTTATCTCCCTCCTCTCTATCTTGAAAGCCATACCACTCGACTCTGAAGGATCCCAAGTGCTCAGAGATACTTCAACCCAAATATCTGGAACTTTATTGATATATTATTTTACTCACATTAGTATCAATATTCACATTATATTAGATATTAAAATATATATAACAAGGTACACCATTTACCTATTAAAATCAAGGCGATTTTAATTTCCTGGGGTTTCTTTTTCACATATTCTGTAGAAGCCAATGCAAAATTCTATTATAATTCTATAAATTTTGTAAAATTGCCAAACAAAAAATACAAAGTGAAAACTCTTTTGCTCTTACTTGCACTTTATTTTATTTTTATTTATCTAATTTTATTTATTTTTTAAACATTTTTATTGGAGTATAATTGCTCTACAATGGTGTGTTAGTTTCTGCTTTATAACAAAGTGAATCAGCTATACATATACATATATCCCCATATCTCCTCCCTCTTGCGTCTCCCTCATATCCTCCTTATCCCACCCCTCTAGGTGGACACAAAGCATCGAGCTGATCTCCCTGTGCTATATGGCTGCTTCCCACTAGCTATCGATTTTACATTTGGTAGTGTATATATGTCCATGTCACTCTCTCAATTCCTCCCAGCTTACCCTTCCCACTCTCCATGTGCTCAAGTCCATTCTCTATGTCTGTGTCTTTATTCCTGTACTGCCCCTAGGTTCTTCAGAACCATTTTTTTTTTCTTTTAGATTCTATATATATGTGTTAGCATACGGTATTCGTTTTTCTCTTTCTGACTTACTTCACTCTGTATGACAGACTCTAGGTCTATCCACCTCACTACAAATAACTCAATTTCATTTTTCTTATGGCTGAGTAATTCCATTGTATATATGTGCCACATCGTCTTTAACCATTCATCTGTCGATGGACACTTAGGTTGCTTCCATGTCCTGGCTATTGTAAATAGACCTGCAATGAACATTGTGGTACATGACTCTTTTTGAATTATGGTTTTCTCAGCGTATATGCCCAGTAGTGGGATTGCTGGGTCGTATGGTAGTCCTAGTTTTTGTTTTTTAAGGAGCCTCCATACTGTTCTCCATAGTGGCTGTATCAATTTACATTCCCACCAACAGTGCAAGAGGGTTCCCTTTTCTCCAAACCCTCTCCAGCATTTATTGTTTGTAGATTTTTTGATGATGGCCATTCTCACCGGTGTGAGGTGACACCTCATTGTAGTTTTGATTTGCATTTCTCTAATGATTAGTGATGTCGAGCATACTTTCACGTGTTTGTTGGTGACCTGTATATCTTCTTTGGAGAAATGTCTATTTAGGTCTTCTGCCCATTTTTGGATTGGGTTGTTTCTTTTTTTGATATTGAGCTGCATGAACTGCTTATAAATTTTGGAGATCAATCCTCTGTCAGTTGCTTCATTTGCAAATATTTTCTCCCATTCTGAGGGTTGTCTTTTCGTCTTGTTTGTGGTTTCCTTTGCTGTGCAAAAGCTTTGAAGTTTCATTAGGTCTCATTTGTTTATTTTTGGTTTTATTTCCATTTCTCTAGGAGGTGGGTCAAAAAGGATTTTGCTGTGATTTATGTCATAGAGTGTTCTGCCTGTTTTCCTCTACGAGTTTGATAGTGTCTGGCCTTATATTTAGGTCTCTAATCCATTTTGAGTTTATTTTTGTGTATGGTGTTAGGGAGTGTTCTAATTTCATTCTTTTACATGTAGCTGTCCAGTTTTCCCAGCACTTATTGAAGAGGTTGTCTTTTCTCCATTGTATATTCTTGCCTTCTTTATCAAAGACAAGGTGACCATAACGTGCATGGGTTTATCTCTGGGCTTTCTATCCTGTTCCATTGGTCAATATTTCTGTTTTTGTGTCAGTACCATATTGTCTTGATTACTGTAGCTCTGTAGTATAGTCTGAAGTCCAGGAGTCTGATTCCTCCAGCTCTGTTTTTCTTTCTCAAGATTGCTTTGGCTATTCGGGGTCTTTTGTGTTTCCATACAAATTGTGAAATTTTTTGTTCTTGTTCTGTGAAAAATGCCATTGGTAGTTTGATAGGGATTGCACTGAATCTGTAGATTGCTTTGGGTAGTATAGTCATTTTCACAATGTTGACTCTTCCAATCCAAGAACATGGTATATCTCTCCATTTGTTTGTATCATCTTTAATTTCTTTCATCAGTGTCTTATAGTTTTCTGCATACAGGTCTTTTGTCTCCTTAGGTAGGTTTATTCCTAGGTATTTTATTCTTTTTGTTGCAGTGGTAAATGGGAATGTTTCCTTAATTTCTCTTTCAGATTTTTCATCATTAGTGTATAGGAATGCAAGAGATTTCTGTGCATTAATTTTGTATCTTGCTACTTTACCAAATTCATTGATTAGCTCTAGTAGATTTCTGGTAGCATCTTTAGGATTCTCTCATGTCATCTGCAAACAGTGACAGTTTTACTTTTCTCTTCCGATTTGGATTCCTTTTATTTATTTTTCTTCACTGATTCCTGTGGCTAAAACTTCCAAAACTATGTTGAAGAATAGTGGTGAGAGTGGGCAACCTTGTCTTGTCCCTGATATTAGTGGAAATGGTTTCAATTTTTCACCATTGAGAACGATGTTGGCTGTGGGTCTGTCATATATGGCCTTTATTATGTTGAGGTAATTTCCCTCTATGCCTACTTTCTGGAGGGTTTTTATCATAAATGGGTGTTGAATTTTGTCAAAAGCTTTTTCTGCATCTATTGAGATGATCATATGGTTTTTACCCTTCAATTTGTTAATATGGTGTATCACATTGATTGATTTGCATATGTTGAAGAATCCTTGCATTCCTGGGATAAACCCCACCTGATCATGGTGTATGATCCTTTTAATGTGCTGTTGGATTCTGTTTGCTAGTATTTTGTTGAGGATTTCTGCATGTATGTTCATCAGTGATATTGGCCTGTAGTTTTCTTTCTTTGTGATATATTTGTCTGGTTTTGGTATCAGGATGATGGTGGCCTTGTAGAATGAGTTTGGGAGTGTTCCTCCCTCTGCTATATTTTGGGAGAGTTTGAGAAGGATAGGTGTTAGCTCTTCTCTAAATGTTTGATAGAATTTGCCTGTGAAGCCATCTGGTCCTGGGCTTTTGTTTGTTGGAAGATTTTTTTTTTATTTTAAATATTTATTTATTTATTTATGGCTGTGTTGGGTCTTCGTTTCTGTGCGAGGGCTTTCTCTAGTTGTGGCAAGTGGGGACCACTCTTCATCACAGTGCGCGGGCCTCTCACTATCGCGGCCTCTCTTGTTGCGGAGCACAGGCTCCAGACGCGCAAGCTCAGTAACTGTGGCTCACGGGCCCAGCTGCTCCGCGGCATGTGGGATCTTCCCAGACCAGGGCTCGAACCCGTGTCCCCTGCATTGGCAGGCAGATTCTCAACCACTGCGCCACCAGGGAAGCCCGTGTTGGAAGATTTTTAATCACAGTTTCAATTGCAGTGCTTGTGATTGGTCTGTTCATATTTTCTATTCCTTCCTGGTTCAGTCTCGGGCGGTTGTGCATTTCTAAGAATTTGTCCATTTCTTCCAGGTTGTCCATTTGATTGGCATAGAGTTGCTTGTAGTAATCTCTCATGATCCTTTGTATTTCTGCAGTGTGTGTTGTTACTTCTCCTTTTTCATTTCTAATTCTATTGATTTGAGTCTTCTCTCTTTTTTTCTTGATGAGTCTGGCTAATGGTTTATCAATTTTGTTTATCTTCTCAAAGAACCAGCTTTTAGTTTTATTGATCTTTGCTATCGTTTCCTTCATTTCTTTTTCATTTATTTCTGATCTAATCTTTATGATTTCTTTCCTTCTGCTAACTTTGGGGTTTTTTTTGTTCTTCTTTCTCTAATTGCTTTAGGTGTAAGGTTAGGTTTTTTATTTGAGATATTTCTTGTTTCTTGAGGTAGGATTGTATTGCTATAAACTTCCCTCTTAGAACTGCTTTTGCTGCATCCCATAGGTTTTGCGTCATCATGTTTTCATTGTCGTTTGTTTCTAGGTATTTTTTGATTTCCTCTTTGATTTATTCAGTGATCTCTTGGTTACCAAGTACTGTATTGTTTACCCTCCATGTATTTGTATTTTTTCCAGATTTTTTCCTGTAATTGATATCTAGTCTTATAGCACTGTGGTTGGAAATGATACTTGATACGATTTCAATTTTCTTAAATTTACCAAGGCTTGATTTGTGACCCAAGATATGATCTATCCTGGAGAATGTTCCATAAGCACTTGAGAAGAAAGTATATTCTGTTGTTTTTGGATGGAATGTCCTATGAATATCAATTAAGTCCTTCTTGTTTAATGTATCATTTAAAGCTTGTGTTTCTTTACTTATTTTCATTTTGGATGATCTGTCCATTGGTGATAGTGGGGTGTTAAAGTCCCCTACTATGATTCTTACTTGCACTTTAAATAAAGTGAGTACTCACGTAAGTAGATGGAAATCCTGAGATCATGTGAACGAACCACTCCTCTTCTCAACCTCTATGCAGGTGATCTCCCAGTTCTCCTAAGCCTTAGCCTCTCTCCAGGGACTCAGATCCATTGTTCCTCATAAGCAGCTGAGTCTCTGCCACCACGACTCCCTCAGCCTTGGGCTCAACAATGGAGTCATCTCTAATTTGTCGTCCCTTCCTCCCCAACATTTATTTATTACTTTATATAACAAACACTTATATAGCACTGTTCTAAGTGCTGAACAATTATTACCTAACTTAAACGTCTTAACATCCTATAATTATTCTCATTTTAAAGCTTGGGAAACTGAGGCAGAGAAAGACCTCAAGTAACTTTTTTAAGGTCCACAGCAGGAAATGGCAGAATGTGGGATGTGCCTGAGTCCCTGCTTTAAACCATCACACTGAGCTGCCTCTCCAGATCAGTGCTAAGTTCATCCAGAGTCTACCTCTGAAACGTTCCTTACACTTTCCCCTTCCTGTCTCCTTCCACCGGCACAGTATTAGCTCAAGTCTTCAGTATTTCTCATCTCAACTACTATAATCATCTCCTAACAGCTCTCTCCAAATTTCTTCTCTTCCCTAGCCAATCTATCCTTCCCAATGTTACCAAATTGCTAGCTTGAAGTATGGATATAGTTTTATCACTTTTTTGCTTAACAGTCTTCAGTAGTTCCTCGTTTCTTCCTGAATTATTAGTAAACTCTTTACCTTGGCATTCAAAGCCCTTCACAACATGGCTTCAATTTAGCACTCCAACTCTTTCATTTCCCTATTCTTTAATTCAAGTGAATTAATTTGAAAAAGTCCTACGCTTGCCCACTTGAGTACTTCTGCTCACACTGCTTCTGTCTACGTATAATGCCTTTAACCACTGCCTCTCCCTAACAAAGTCCTACACAGCTGCGAAGCTCTACCTTAAATGCCGCCTCTCCCACAAAGCCTTCCCAATCAGATGCATCTCTCTCCCCTTTCCCCTTTTTTTAAAAAAGGTTTTCTCTATCAAAATGATATTCACAGCATCTTCTAAATTTTGCCCTTTCTCTATTTTGAAGGATGGTTATTCGTGATGTTGTCTTATTTTGCTTCTATAATGTAATGACTCTGAGGGCAACGAGTCTTTTATACATCCTCTTCCCCGTAGTGCCTAATAAAAGAAGCTTACATAGTAAACCTGCAATAAAAATTTGTTAAATGAAATTGAATGTATAGGCTAGTTACAATAATTCCTAACATAAGTGAATGATAAAAAAAATGAGAAACCTCTTAAAGAAAAAAACTGTTTGAAATAAACTTAATCCTTAAAAATAGGAAGATGATAAAACATTTGAGGATCTAGTGAACGACGACAGAAAAAAACTTTACAGAAAAACAAGGTGTAGAGGATGAAATCCTAACCCTTTGTACTACACGATGAAAAATGTGTCAAACATGTGAACAGGCACATGCACAGATAAGACTATTGGCTAATGGGGTGTTACCTTGGCAACTGTTTGTTCGGCGATGGTGCTAGGCCGACGCTGGCGGGCATCAAGTCTCTGCTCCACAGGAAAACTGCTCCTATGTGATTTCAGACGCTCCACCAACAAGTAATAGATGGCAGCAAAGTGGTTATAGCTCTTGTTCTGCAAAGCCTGGAAGAGAATACAAGTGCCAAAGGCAGAGAACCATAAAAACCAATTCAATGATTTAAACCTTTCTAAAAAATGAGGGAAAAACACAACATTGTAAATCAACTATACTTCAATAAAATTTGAAAAATGAATTAAAAAAGGAGGGAAGATGCCATGTGTTCTTAAAAACAAGCAAAGTAACAAGCAAAGTATGCCTCAAAACGAAAGCTATTCCAGAATTTAGAATACAAGACAGATAACTTCATTAACTGTATAAAGGATGATACCTCTGAATGACTTGAATGGCTCTTTTACGTTAATAGGATCCATTTATTTTTCTGCATTCAGAGAAAATGCCATCATTGTCTCATGCAGACATTCCCCAATGCTGTCATATGGTCCCATCTCATAGCTGCAACTAGGCTGTAAGGTTGGTTAGTAACCTGAGCCCAGAGGCTCTAATTCCACAGCCTCGACACAAGTCCAAACCATTGTAAATCCTGAAGTCAATGATTAAAGTCTTTGGGGAAATTTTTGGTGATTATTTTGGGCTGGAGAATGACATCTGGATGCTACGTTGAGAGACGCTGGGTCTCCGTTCTTAGGTAATTTTTTCCTCTTGTTTTTGCAGTCCAACCCTCTTGAAACCTTGAAAATAAAGTCGCTTCCCAATTTTTCACATCCCTAGCTGGCCAGCTCTCCCAGGATACTAACGGAACAGAAGAACAACGGATCCTTTGGCGTCTAATTCCACATGACAGGCTGCATGAGTGCTGTGCAGTGCAGCTCAGATGCAGAGCACTGGTAGCAAACATCACAGGCCAGGGGAACTGCACTCACAGCTGCCTTCAAGGGCAAGTACAAAAAAGCCTCGCTAAGCACGTGATGAGCAAAGCAGGAAAGCAGTCTGGTTTCATTTATGGCTACAATGAAGGAAAAGGCAGCACAGTTTGGAGCACTTTATCTTCACAGGGGGGCGTTTTATAGTCTTTCTTGTCATGCTTCATCCTGAAAAGCACTGTTTGTTCTTTGCCTGTTGCGGGGGTATTAAAAAATATGTACACCCTATGCACATGCCAGCTGTTAAAGGACAGAAACAAAGCTGCCAAGGAATTTCCCAGGTTCATGACCTTCTCAGTTCTATGACCCATAAAACTTCCAAATCAGGAATCCACCTGTTTCTGCCTTCTGAGTTTATTCAGTTCACAACCTAAACCCGATGTCTACCCTTCTTGTTTCCTGCTCAGCCCTCAGCCTTGTTCCATATAAACTAGCTTATTACCTGTACAGAACTTCATGTTTCATCTTAGAAGAAACTTTCTACTTTGTATTTGCTAAGCTTCCATCTTTGTCTTTTCTCAATCCTATATAAACACTTCCTTTTGAATTTTTTTGGCAGTTGGGGCAAAGGGAGGAATTTTTATATTGATTAAAAGCAAACATAAATATAGTGTGATGAAATCTTCAGGGAACACTGAACAGCAGGCCTAGGTACTGGGATGGCTAAAAGACCAGGATGACAGGTATGAGCATGAAATTTCAAGTTACTAAGTACAACAGAGTCCTAAAATTTCTTTAGTCGAATCTCTGACCACTTTACCTCAATGGTTTTCTGTTGATCTATTCCAAGGCCGTGCATCAATCGCAGAACCTGTTCATTAAACTCCCCAATGGATGGCTCATTTTCTTGCCCTTGTGGATAGAGAACAGGTCTCTGTACAGGAACTTCTACGAGCATCCACTTATGCTCCTTGATTTGAGCTATGGTTAGCCGTTTGGACGGGTCTAGGACCAACATCCTTCGAATAAGGTGCTCACAATCTACAGAAAACACAATGTTACAAAAGTCACGTAAATCACCTTGCACTTTGGGGTATTTACTTGACTCATGTGACTTTGTACAGTGGTGTTAATCTTTGTATCCTCCACAGTGCCCACTGGAAAGCAGAAGGTCAAATGAATAAATGAATACCTGAAGGCTACTCGTATTTGTCAAGTTCACATGATGAATGCTGGCACACAAAATTAACCATCACTGTGAATGAATACTTAAGAAAAAACAGGAGGGTGTAGGTCTATCCAATTCTGTCTTAATGAATCTTTTTACTGAATTTCTCAACTTACAATATCTAGACACAGACTTAGGTTTCCACTAAAGAAAAAAACAAGCCTTCTTCCTAGAAAAAGCAAATAATAAACGGTTCCTTACAGTCACTTCTGAGGCTGATACACTAAGGCTATTAAGTGAGGCCAGAGTTCTCCAAGGGACTGTTGCTATTCTCCGTATCAGTGCAACTGAGAAAAATGTACATGAAACACTAGTCACTTCTGATGACACTAAGTAAACTGCACTGCTGCAACCCTGGGCACTAGCTTATTCTCTGAGCTGACATCATATTCTTTACTACCCCCACATAAACTAGCCGTTTTATCACTTGCTATGTTCTAGGCACCATGCTAAGAGCTTTACAGAGCTTAATTTAATTAATCCCCACAATACCCCTGTTAGAAACTATTGTTATTTCCATGTTGTAGACTGAGGAAACTGAAGCACAGAGATATAACTTGCCAAGGCCAGACTGCCAGTAAGTGGTGGACTCAGGATGAAAACCAGGTGGTCTGGTTCCAAAATCTATCCTCTTAACTACTAGAACATTACTTCTGTTACCAGGAACAAGCAAGTTAAGGATGAAAACCAAAATCTAAACCGAGTAAATTTAACTGCTGCCCATGCAGCAAGCCAATACAAGAGTGGAAGGGATTATGGCACTTCATCTTAATTCAATAGTTTCGCTAGTTGGTTTTAAATTTAATTAAAAAATTTAATTTTGTAACTTCCCACCAAAAGATGTGGGAAAATCCATTTCATACTTAGAGTGAAATGGTTGTGAATCTGTATCTACAAAATGCTTCTCTAAGTCTAAAATAAACCTGGTTGTTTAGTAGCGTATTGTTTAGCCTCCATGTGTTTGTATTTTTTAGTTTTTTTCCTGTACTTGATATCTAGTCTCCTAGCCTTGTGGTCGGAAAAGATGAGGTATCACCTCACACCGGTCGGAATGGCCATCATCAAAAAATCTACAAACAATAAATGCTAGAGAGGGTGTGGAGAAAAGGGAACCCTCCTGCACCGTTGGTGGGAATGTAAATTGATACAGCCACTATGGAGAACAGTATGGAGGTTCCTTAAAAAACTAAAAATAGAACTACCATATCACCCAGCAATCCCACAACTAGGCATATACCCTGAGAAAACCGTAACTCAAAAAGATACATGTACCACAATTTTCACTGCAGCACTATTTACCATAGCCAGGACATGGAAGTAACCTAACTGTCTGCTGACAGATGAATGGATAAAGAAGATGTGGTACATATATACAATGGAATATTACTCAGCCATAAAAAGGAACGAAATTGGGTCATTTGTAATGAGGTGTATAGACCTAGAGTCTGTCATACAGAGTGAAGTAAGTCAGAAAGAGAAAAACAAATACCGTATGCTAACACACATATATGGAATCTAAAAAAACAATACTGATGAACCTAGTGGCAGGGCAGGAATAAAGATGCAGCCCTACTGGAGAATGGAATTGAGGACACGGGCGGGGGGGGGGGCGAGGGTAAGCTGGGACGAAGTGAGAGAGTAGCACTGACATATACACTCTACCAAATGTCAAATGCATGGCTAGCGGGAAGCAGCCGCATAGCACAGGGAGATCAGCTCGGTGCTTTGTGACCCACCTAGAGGGGTGGGGTAGGGAGGGTGGGAGGGAGGCTCAAGAAGGAGGGGATATGGGGATATATGTATGCATATAGCTGATTCACTTTGTTGTACAGCAGAAACTAACACAACATTGTAAAGCATTTATACTCCAGTAAATATATATAAAAAATATAAATAAACCTGGGACATTTATAGACAAGGGTAAATGGGAAGACTTGCTGTTCTTAATCTGGGACACTTTCTGTTTCCAGTTATGAGTAGGAAGGCTAGAATCTCTCTCACCTTCATGGAAGGGGTTGCTTATTTCTACAGCTTTTAAAGTGACTCGGTCACTTTATTTGGCACCCAAACTTAGAAAAAGAGAAGGCTTTGTTTAGGCACTCATTTGCAGAACAAATTCTGTAAAGCATAATTTTAAGATAAACAGGTTGTTACCTTCTGACATGAAATACGGAATCCGGAATCTTCCTTCTAACACTCTCTGCCTCAAAATTGGAAGAGTCGGGCCATCAAAAGGTAGAGCTCCACAGACAAGGACGTAAAGAACAACTCCCATGCTCTAGGGAAGAAAACAATGCAGTCTCTTTTCTACTGAGAACTTCAAACACTCTTTGTTTTCCTAAATATCCTCAGGGCTCTTAAAATCATATGGACTGAAAAATTCCTGTTTGAATTTACTATTTTCTCAGAATTAAAAAAAAAAAATCTGAAATGCTGACCAGTGCAATAAAGCATCCTATAATAAATACCAAAAGAATTAAGTTAAATCATTTTGATTACTAAACTTTAAATCATTGCTGATATTAGGATGATAACATCTTTCCCTAGAAATTCTTTCCTAGAATCTAATTCAAGATGCTCTGACTAATTATAGTCCAGTGGACAGGGAAAAGTATGAACTACTGACTATGTGTTAGGTACCGAGAGATTCCGAGATGGGCCAGAGTACCAAGTATTATCATTATAGATGCATTTAACACAGCAAAGCAAAGAAATACCCAAATATCCAGCTGTGGTCCTTCATACTGCTGCCCTTCAAAGACTTCTGGGGCTGCATAAGGGGGGCTGCCACACCATGTTGCCAGCAGTTCACCACTTTTAAAGAAATTTCCAAAACCGAAATCTATTGGGATGGAAATAAATGTTACTTTCATCTATGCTCTCAAACTATACTGAATTTCTCATAATAATTTTATAATATGCTACATTAACAATATCACTACTATTCACTCTGTGGGAATGCGACAGCATGTATCTTATGATGTTTCCTTAGCACTTAGCACAATGAATAGCAAATATTAAGTATTCAGTAAATATTTGTTGAATGAATGTGTTAATGAATTAAGTTTTCTTCTCAAAGAGAATGAGCGAGAGGCTGGAAAAAGACTTTATCTCTTGTATTTTTAAGGCTGAAAGAAAAATCCACTGATACGGACAATCAACTTGAATTTGATAATCTTAGAATTTCAATTACTCCATGATTAAGAGCTCTTGAGCTTATATGGTTTATAAAAAAAGAAACAAATGAGTAAAACTCTAAGATATTTACCTAAACACAACCAAGGGACTGGCTGCTCTCACAGCCCCAGGCTAGCAAGATAAATAACCTTTTAAGGCAACTGAGGACAGAGTTTCCTAAGTAACAACTCTCTTAAGTGTTGGCCCGCACATCCTGAATTAGGCAGATACTCATCTGAATAGCTCATTAACATGCAATGGCCATGTGGCCCAGCCACAGGCCACCTATCACCAATGTCACTTGTTTACTCATTTATGGAATGCGGTGGCATTATACTTCAAAATAGTTAATGGCCTTCCCCTTATGATATTAGTCACACTGAATCTGCAGCTTTGATAAACAGCATGCCCTCTGGAAACACTGTACTCAGATGCCTTCAATATGCATGAAAGTTACGGCGTAAGACAAACGCAGTGAGATCTGGTATAAACGCAAGCTTGTGCTCTTTTGCTAAGCCTTCACACAGTCGCATGTCTTAGTGAAGGAACAAATTCCGGTTGTTTTGCAAGTTAGAGCCAAAATGTCTCATGCTGCAACAGACTCCTGGCTGAAGGCTACACCTCAGTGACGGGAACTGGCTCTACTCTGGCTGGTGTACGCCCTGCACGGAGAGTGAGCTTTCGGTGGTGCCCCAAGGGAACTGGGACAAGTCTCCAGCGCCAGACTGACTGGCTGTGTGACATGCGTTCAGTCTTTGCGAGCCTCAGTCTTCCCAGTTGTAACACTGAAACATAGTAGTCAGCAGGTTGTTATGGGGATCCAGTGAGTTAACAGAAACTCACACCCCACTCACACCCTGAGACTATGGTGCACTTCTGTACCTTAGGGGAGACATTCTCTTAGCTCCCTGACATAAGCAGTAGTAACAGAAACAGTCATGATCCCCAACACCACAGCCTCATGGCTGAGTACGATCTATGAAGCTAGGGAGACCTACAGCTGATTTCCAGTTTTGCCACCTTCTAGCCTCAAGGCCCCTACGTAAATTATTTAATTTTCCTGAACCTTATTTTCTGTATCTATAAGTGTGCGGATAATCCACCTACCCAGATAGGATGCCGTGAGGATTAAATGAGACTAAGAATGTAAAATTCCTGGAGCACAGTAGATGTGAAGTGTCAGCTCCCAAAGCCATCATTACCAATTACTGCCTTTCAGAGAAAAGGGTCCTGAGAAAATACACAGGAAGGGTAAAGAAAGTGTGGAGAAGCTTAAGGGTTCACAAGAGAAAAGATGGTGCATGTGGGGAAAGAGATGGTGCATCTAAATCTGGAGGAACACAGCTGTGGCCTGTCCTTGGCATCCAGGAGTACGAGGTGATGAGAACACCTCCCTCCACAACGTAACTGCAGTTCAGGCCTACGCTCGGCTTTCCAAAATGACTGTCAGAGAGGTCTTATCTTCTCAATTCCACCTCTAGGACTAACCACTCACATCACATCACAACCCATGTGTCCATATTGATAGGTGTTTCTAATTTTCTAGAAAAACTATACTCTCAAACGATCCAAGGACTAGATGTTCAAATAACATTTAAAGAGGAAAATGTTACTTTCACTCACACAGAAAAGCCCAAGAAGCTCTGGGAAGTGTGTTTGGAGATCATGAAATAGGTCCAATAATTGCTGTACTTTAAACCATAATCACAGGATGAGTTTTAGCACATATAAGTTGAGAATACTCTCTAAATAGCATTGGAATGTTTTAACGTTTCAGAGAGTCATTCCAGAACTCCTTCATTCTGAACCTCCCCCGACTCCTGTAGAACGAACTCAAAGAGTGACTGGGACAGAGGTCTGTCAGGAAGGCTGCCTGGACTCTTTACTCCCCTAGGCTCTCTCACTGGACACTCCATAGGCAGGAAGAGAGCAAAAACTAGGAAAGAACCATGGTGCCTGTAGTAGCCTAGTCTCAACCTTGGCTGTACACATCTGGGACAAAGAAAGCGTCCTGTTAACTTAGAAGAAAAAGGGTACTAAACAGATGTTACTTCTATTTCCTGTAGGTAACTGAAGAAAACAGGAACTTGAGTCTGTAGGAACATTAAAAGAAGCACCGAAAGAAAATCAGGTTCATTAAAATTATTATAATAGCATTTATGTAGATGTCTTCTATAACCCTGTCAAAGCACTTAAATATTTTATTTGTAATCATCTGATGTATGGGTTAAGGAAAGCTTTGGAGTCAGGCAAATCTTGGGTTTTCCACTTAGCTGTGTGATCTCGGGCAAATTACTTAATTTCTCAGCCTTGGTTTCCTCATTTGCAAAATGGGGACATTGTCTACACTTCACAAAGTTATTATGAGTAACATATACCCACAATAAGTGAGTATATGTAGATAAGTACACTTACATCATAAGTAGATAACATAATAATGCTTTAGGCTTGCTATTGAAACTAAGCAGGTGCTCAATAAACAGGTGGCCACTGAGTAAGCTACTCAACAGAAGAGAAGAATAGCAATTCTTCTTCTTGTTTTACTTATCTGTCTTCTCTATCAGACTAAACTCCTTGAGAGTAGAGAAGGGGGGAAATGATATATGTCTGTACCCCTAGAACTTAGTACGCTGTCAGCACACAGCAGCTGTTCAATAAAGGTTTGCTGAATGAGTATGTTGTCATTGTCTCTTTTAAAAGTGTCAGAAGCTGATCTAAGCTCTCCTAAGATAATTTCTTCTTAGTAACCCCATGAGGTATCCTTATTTTCGGAGAGAGTGAGGGTAGAAAGTTAAGTACCTTGCTAGAGCTTACACTAAATTGCAGACTTACCAAGTCTGACTACAGAGCTCTCACTGTTAACCACCTTTATGTCTTTCTCTGGTACAGTGATATGTAGCTATTTTTGAGCAGGTTAATAATTGTCAGGTTTAAGAAGTGGCAATGGGAAAACACTTAAAAATAAAAGCCTTTTTATCTCTTCACAGGAATCTGTACAATTTGCTTCATTCACAGTCTGCAGCTTTCTGCCTAAAAGCATATAGTGAAATGAGGGGCGAGCAAGAGGGATGAAATACGAAAACGGCAGAGCTATGCAGGATTTTTTTCTTTTCTTTAATGTTTTTCTAAAAATTTATTTATTATTTATTTGGCTGCTCCAGGTCTTAGTTGCCACGTGTGGGATCTTTAGTTGTGGCATGCGAACTCTTAGTTGCAGCATGTGGGATCTAGTTCCCTGACCAGGGATCAAACCCGGGCCCCCTGCATTGGGAGTGTGGAGTCTTAGCCACTGGACTACCAGGGAAGTCCCAGGATTTCTTTCTTATCACTATTTATTCATGTGGAATGGGTATTTATTGTTTCATCACACCAACCAAATTCATTGCTTCCTTCATTAAACATTTGAGTGCATACATGTGTCAACCACTGTGCAAACACAGAAGATAGTCTCATAACAACAGAGAATAATCAAAGACCCCACATTAACACCTGACTTTTGAAAAGTATTATGAAAACAGTCACATGGGCATTCCTCTCTATGCTAGACCCAGACCCAGCCTGGCTTTGCTGGAAAGGAAAGTTTAATGTCTAGTTTAATGTCTTCTCTAATGTTCTGATCTACAAGTTAATACCTCAAATGATGGCTGCTGTGTCCCTCAGACCCTTTTTTGCTTCCTGTTTCTCTGTCATAGAATGTATGCCATGCTATGTTGGATTCACTTTGATATTTTTAACTTTTAATTTCCAAATAGTTTTACAAAAGAGTTGCAACAATAAAGTGAGGAGAATTCCCTATGCCCTTCATCCAACTTCCTCCCCTAATGTTAACATTTTACATAACTATATTAGTAAAATTATCAAAACTAAGAAAGTAACACTGGGCTTCTTTGGTGGCGCAGTGGTTAAGAATCTGCCTGCCAATGCAGGGGACACGGGTTCAAGCTCTGGTCCGGGAAGATCCCACATGCCTCGGAGCAACTAAGCCCGTGCGCCACAACTACTGAGCCTGCGCTCTAGAGCCCATAAGCCAAGCTACTGAGCCTGCGCACCACAACTACTGAAGCCTGCACGCACCTAGAGCCTGTGCTCTGCAACAAGAGAAGCCACCGCAATGAGAAGCCCATGCACCGCAACGAAGAGTAACCCCCGCTCGCCGCAACTAGAGAAAGCCCACGCGCAGCAACGAAGACCCAACACAGTCAAAAAAAAAAAAAAATTAATTAATTAAAAAAAAAAGTAACACTGATTCAGTACTATTAATTAAACCATGGACTTCATTAACATTTCGCCAGTGTTCTCTCTAACGTCCTCTCTCGGTGCAGGGTTCCACAATGCACTTAGTTGTCCTGACTCCTTAGCCTTCTCTAATTTCTAACAGTTCCTCAGTCTTTCCTTGTCTTTCTTGACCATGACCAGTGCTGGTCAGGTATTTTGTAGACTGTCTCTCAGTTTGGGTTTGCTGGATGTTTTCTCATGATTAGATTAAAATGATTGCTTTTTGGGAAGAACATCACAGAGGTGAAGTGCTCTTCTCAGGGCATCATATGAGGGGGTGCAGGTATTATGGCTTAATTATTGGTGGAGTTAACCTTGATCTATGGATTAAGGTGGTGTCTTCTGGGTTACCCCATTATAAAGTTACCATTTTTCCCCTTGAGATTAATAAACATTTTAAAGATACATTGAGTCTACATATACCCTGTTTCTCCTTAAACTTTCACCCATTAATTTAGCATTCATTGGCAGATCTTGATTGCAGCAATGATTACTGTGGTGCTCTAACGGTGAGCTTTCATTTCCCTCATTCCTTCTACAGTTATTAATTACAACTCTTCAAGAGTTGTCCCTTCTTCCCGTCTTATTTATTTATTCATTAAACTATTTGTTTATTTTTTACAATACTGTCATATTATATTCATCATAAGTATTTATTTTATTCTTTGGGTTATAATTCAATACTATTGTTATTTATTTTGATGCTTAAATAGTTCCAGCTTTGGCCACTAGGAGCTAATTCAGGTTGGCTCTTGTATCCTTTCAACATGCCCCCATCCTTTTAAAATTTCATTTTATTTTAAGTATTTCCTTATCTCTTGGTACCAGAAGATGTTCCAGGCTCACCTTGTACTTTCCTGCCCCATCCCAGGAATCAACTGCTTTTCCAAGGAGCCCTGATTCCTTTTACAGAGGAATGGTATTTAGAAACCAAGACTAAGACCTAGATGTACTCACTGCAGCTGGGCTGTCACTGAGTCTAGGCCCTGTCATCAAACAGAGGAAATATACGTATGAATGCTTATCAGTGTACACACACACACACACACACACACACACACACACACACTGCTGTATTTGTTTTTGTGCCTGTCTATATGTACATGTATTAAGAAAAAACAATAACCCATGAATTCATACTGATACTTCTCACTCCAATTCAGGGTTCAGACTAGCATTATTTTGATACTATTTTTATTCATGCATGATTGACTAAACAACTCTGACAAAATTTTGAAGGTATAAAGAAGTTTTTTTCCTCTGCGGTAATCTGTCATTTGTATGGGAGTAATTGGTGGGAGTAATTGCTTGAACTCTCACTCATAATATACCTTGAGTTTGTCAGATCAATCAAGATTTTCAACATTTCTTGAGCACAGTAGGGAAAAGACAAATCTTTCTCAAAGAACCTCTTAGCTTCACAATTTTAAGGTATGAAATCATAAGAAGTTTTTGAAACAAAATGACAACTAGTCCTTCAACATGGTGTATGAGTTATAATCAAATCCAAAAACCATTTATGTCTTGCCTACTTTGGACTAGGCATTACACACTTGGTATTTTTGTATATATTATCTCATTTAATCATGATGACAGCCCTGTGAGGTATGAATGTCCTTACCTTACAAAGGGGGAAACTGAAGCTGAAAGTAGTTAACAGAATTGCCCAAATATCTACAGCTGCAAGTGGCTTAGCCAGTATTCAAATACAGGGCCTTTGAACTCCAAGCCAGGTGTTCTTTTTTTTTTACTATACCACAGATGTTCTAAGACCGTCACTAGTCAGAGAAGTTGTTTTTATTTTTTTTGTTGTAAGGCCTCATAGTCAGAGAAGTTTAATCCAACTTAAAATTGGAGATAAGGCTGTTATAAGCCCAGGAAAAATCCTTTACATTATATAGAGATGAGAGATTTTCTAATTTATCCCTCTGCTAGCAGAAGTTGACAAGTGAGGGCTTTCTCATCTCTACAATATTGAATGCTATGTTAAAAGCATCCTTAATAAGTGAATGGGAATAATTAAGATGTTTGCAAAGTAAATGTCAAATATACACCTACATTCATTTCAGAAATTATTGATTTTAAGAATGTGTTAAAATAGACACATCTTGTCCTTTTCATGTGGAGATGATTTATGTTCCTATCCCTACAACGCTAAGGCATGTACTCCAAGGTTTTACTTTAACGTTAGTTTTGAGATTTCCTGATATATCCCTATTTTCTCACCTGGTTTCTGTGTGGCCTAAAAGGTTGATAGAAGAGAGTGTTTGGGGTAGAGTCTCTAAACACAGAACAGGTTAATTAGTGTTGACTGACTCTCATGGAAATCAACTTGGCCTTAAAAGCTGAGTCTTCTAGTTACCTCTTATCTAACTAGTAACAGACCACGGATATATTTGAAAACAGTATTAGAACTGTTATTATTGTTTTCTGCTTTATATTTTGAGAGTGACTGACCTGAATCTTCCTGATAACAAAAATCAATTATTATTACTGTCGTCACTAAATTACATAAATTATCAGTGCCCAAACGTCATTAGCAAAGGGCTAACGTTTTAGGAATAACAGGGCCTTACACAGAGTAAATAAGCTGATTACTGGCTGATGGGAACAAAGCACATTAGTGAATACTGTCAGAGTGAAATAGATCAAACATTAGCATGCATACACATCACCTGGGGAACCCGCTAAAATGCAGATTCTGATTCAGTAGGCCTAGGGGTGGGCTTGAGAGTCTGCATTTCTAACAGACATCCAAAGTGATGCTCATGCTGGTCCCCAGACCACTGTTCCAGTAGCCGGGAAATAAAGAATGAAACAGAGGTTGTGAAAAAGATATAGATGTTAAACAGTTTGTCGCTGTTTACTGTTGCAAAATAATTATAATTACTAAATACTTTCAAGATTTAATATTTAAATAACAAAGACTAAATAGAAGTCGTTAGGTAAACAATTAAGTCATTATTTTAAAAAGGAAAAAAGCAAACAAAACATTGAAAACCCACCTTCAAGCTAAGAGAAAGTAAATGATTTCTAGGAATCAACACAACCAAGGCAATTTTTAATCTCCAGCAGTGTGCTATAATGTCTAATTTATAATTTTAAAAATCCTCCTACAGAGAAGCAGATGGTTTTAGGGTTAAATTTATCCTTGTTTCTAAAATTACCAGTAGAATTCAGATATCCAGTCTTGCTGAAGAGTTACACATCTTTTGTAGTTATTATAATAGGAACGAAGAAGACAATTATGAGGAAATGAAAGCGGACAAATGAAAGGTAGTAGAGTGTGGAGACGGAGCTGACCCACTGCACGAACTGAATACCGATCAGCCAACGCTGACGTCACTGCATACCTTGTTGCCCACCAGCAAGAGGCCAGCTGAACAGTTTACTTCCAAACATCAGTCATTCCCTCCCTACCTGACAAGAGGACACAAGAACAATCATCACAGTTGAGATGAAATGTGATCCTGCTGACCACTGTGAGACATCTATTTGTCCAATGAGAGAGTTCAGTGAGCTAAGAAGCAAATAAACGCTCTTCCTCAGCCCAAAATGGAGTGGGGGAGGAGGAGGGAGATGAGGAGAGGAAACACAAAACAGAAGGAAACAAAACCCTTTGAGCTGTCTTCCATATTCCAGGCTTAATGTGCGGCTAGTGCTAAGTAGGCTTGAAGGATAAAGACAAGGTCTCATTATGTCTGCTGATGCAAAAGCTCTTTGCACATTTTACATAATACTAGTGGCAGGAAGATAACAAATGGAAGACTTTTAATAAATATTTTACTAACAAAACCTGCTCCAGCCTCTCCCACCCTTTTTTGGTTCCAGGGCACAAAACTAGAATTATATATACAGAAACCCTGTCTCAAGGTCTTCTAATAAGCAGGAAGGTTGTTAGAAGCAATCATGAGAGATGATGGGCTACTCAGAGATCATAGTCAATTCAGAAGGGAAGCATTCCTCTTGGGCTAAAGACAAGTGACTTGTGATGCACAGGTCAGATTAATCAGGCTTATTTCACATTACTAATTACACTGAAGGTCCCGCTAAGAAAAAAAAATTAATTTATATCAAGCAGAGACAATTTAGAATATAAATGATAAACTTTCCTTGTACCTCTGAGATTTGTATTAATAAGGCTTTAAACCTTGGTAATTAAAAAAAAAATACACGATGGGGGGGTTATATGGCTATCAAACTTTTCAGAATTTGTTTTCACATGGAATCAATTATACACTGAATACAAATAATAGCCACCTTTTATGAGTGTTTACATGGTGCCAGGAAGCTTAATTAACAATTTATTTGGGACTTCCCTGGTGGTCCAGTGGGTAAGACTCTGTGTTCCCAATGCAGGGGGCCTGGGTTCGATCCCTGGTCGGGGAACTAGATCCCGCATGTATGCCACAACTAAGAGTTCACATGCCACAACTAAGGAGCCCTCATGTCGCAACTGAGTCTGCATGCCACAACTGAGAAGTCCACATGTTGCAACTGAGAAGTCTGCATGCTGAAACTAAGACCCAGCGCAGCCAAAATAGATAAGTAAATAAATAAATATATTAAAAAACAAAACAAAAAGCCCCCAATTTATTTAACGAAACCTTAACCAGCACTAACTATGTACCAGGCACTGTTCTAAGAACTTTGCAAATATTAACTAATAACCACTATGAGATATGAACTTCTGTCATTCCCTCTTAACTGATAAGGAAACTGAGGACAGAGAGGTTAGGTAATGTGTCCAAGGTCATGCAGCTAGTAAGTGCAGTGCCAGGGTTCAAATCCAGGTAGCTTGGCTCTAGAGCCCATAATCTTACCTATGACCTCTCTGTGTCTAACATTATCACTAATCCCTACAATGTTCCTGAGGAATGGATTAATCTCTGTTTAATAGATTTGGAAACCTAAGCTCAGTGAGGTTAATTAATCAGCCCAAGGTCACACAGCTACTAATGGCACAGCCAGAATTTGTACCAGAACTGTCTGATATCAAACTCCACATTCTTTATGAGAAGCCTTGTTTGAATTGTGATATTTTCTGAAAACCTCCTCCGAGTAATTCATACATATTAATTCTTATCTAAGTATTCATTATAAACATTTCAACTGAGGAAAGTTGAAGAATAAAACTAAATGTCCTTCATCTATTTACTCTCAAGTTAATGCCTAAATAGTCATAGCCAAAATAGCGTGGAGGAAACAGTACTGCAATTATCAAAACCAATGAAAGGGACTTCCCTGGTGGTGCAGTGGTTAAGAATCCGCCTGCCAATGCAGGGGACACGGGTTCGAGCCTTGGTCTGGGAAGATCCCCCGTGCCGCAGAGCAACTAAGCCTGTGTGCCACAACTACCAAAGCCCGCGCGCCTAGAGCCCATGCTCCACAACAAGAGGAGCCACCACAATGAGAAGCCCGCGCACCACAACGAACAGTAGCCCCCCCTTCACGGCACCTAGAGAAAGCCCGCACGCAGCAACGAAGACCCAACGCAGCCAAAAATAAATAAATACATTTATATAAAAAAAAACAACTAATGAAAGCCAAAATTTCTTTGCATTCTGCCTCTTACTCTGAATATCCTAACACTCGTATTTTGCGATGGTTGTAGGTCTCATAACTGAGGCGATGAGCACACACAGATGTGGGTGAATTCATGGCCCACCAGTGTCTGAAGTTTTTACCTGCTGGAGGAGCATAAACGAGAAGCTGATTTCAAAGCCAAGTTTCTGTGTTTATTAAAATGAACCACGTCTGATACTTCTATTCCATTTTCTGTCTTATAAACGGAGACAAATGTTTTAATTTAAATCTAGTTTTGGTTTGCACTTCTCTTCAACTTCAACATACAAGATGGTTAAAACAGTTCATTTATTCAGCCCATTTAGCAATTAAAGAGATCTTCATAAGCAGAATAAACAGAGATATAGTATAATTTGAGAGAGTAATTTTGTATTTTATTCTGAGGTTTTGTAATTTTTCCATGGAGCCCCATCTTTCCTACACGTATTAGATTTCTTTAAAATTCAAGAAGAATCCTCAGAGATCAGAAGACAATATTTTTAAAGGGAAGCAGGGCCATAAAAAAGTTATAAAAATCTATGGATAAAAATATATACCCTGGAGAAGTTCTTTCACAGCATTGGAACACATCTAAACTTCTGATGGCATGTGGAACCCTCTATGATCTGGCTCTGCCTACCTGATCTGGCTCTGCCTACCTGACCAGGCTCTGTTCCTATCATTCCTCGCTGGCACTTACGCTCCAGTAGCTCTGGTCTGTAGTTTCCCTACACACCTTGAGTTCTCTGGCCTGCCTGCCTTTGCCCGTGCTCATCCATTTGCCTGGAGCTGCCATCCCTACCTCACCCCCTCAATGAACTCTCCTCCTTTCTCCTTCTCTCCCCCAATCCCACCACAAATGCCTCCTTCTTAATCAAGTCTTAGCTAATCATTTCCCTGATTCTTTCAGGCGAGTTAGTCTTCCTCCCAGCCTCATAGCCTGTATGACAGTTATCTTTTTATGTTATATTTACCGAAAGGTCTGGTTCTGGATTAACTCCTTGAGGTAAGGGCAGAGTTGAGTGTTTCTGTATTGCTGTTGTTTTTGTCTTGAAATATTTGAATCTCCAGAATTTAGCCCAGGAGCATAGTAGATGTTTAATAAACATTTGCTAAAATTTGGGGTAAAGGGTGGTGAGGATGACAGAGAAAAAAATGTGGGCAACAAGAAACTTGAACGCTTAGCTATACTGCGTGTACATGTATGTGTGTGTGTGTGTATCCACTTGTGAGATATGGAATTAAGGACACTAAATGTATAAATATAGAATGATGGAACCCAAAATTCAGTTAGTGAGTACTCCTTGAGGAATAACTGACAAACAATGTTTGGAAAATACAACATGGTGTAGTGGAAGAAGCACAGATACTGTGGTCAGAGAGATCTAGGCTTGAATTCCAGGTCTGCTACTTATTATCTGAGTTGCCTTAGGAAGTTATTTAATCTCTTTGTGTTTCAGTTTTTTCATCTGAAAACAGAGTACCTGCAAATAATGAAGGCTCAATAAATGTTTCTGTGATACTAGCTTAACCAGAGAGAACAACTTTAGGTCTCTGAGATTTTACCTGTCTTCTAGATAAAAATTAGAAGGCCTTGAATTTCAGATATTCAAAAATAAAAATAGCAAAAACAAACAAATAACTAGATTTCACATAATGACAGAAATACTGGGTTTATCTACCTATACTATAGGCCAGAATTACAGAAGACACAATTACAGCCAGGCAAAACTTGGTTAAAACCTTAATGGAATATTCTGCATATTTTGTTTGCAAGGTTTTTTGATGTTCTATTTTGACACTGTAATTCCTATAGCATATGACTCCCACCTCTAACCTTTCTTTCTCTGCCTGAAATGACTCCCAGAACTCCTTTAAGGTACTGTTTTTGTGAAAGTTTTGTTTTGGCGATAAAGGAATGTAAAGGTGAAGCAGGGGTTTCCCCTTCTTTCTACAGAGTAAAGAACTTCAAAAAAACAAGAGTCGTCTCTGAGAAGGACAGTTTTAGGGCAGCTGATGCTCTCAAGGAGAAGTAAACAAAAAATTACAGTGAAGTGCGTTACAGAAAGTTTGCAAAAAGGAGTGAAATGAATGAGACCAATGGAAGGGCCAAAAGAAGAAGGAAAACTGGGAGAAATGAACATACATTATAAATTACAGAAACACTAATACTGTATTTTTAAAACAAAAAAGAAAAATCAGTACAAATCTTCAAATATAATGGGAATGTAGCAAATTAACTTAAAAAACACTCTCATTCAGGCAATTTCATTAGGAAAAAAAAAAAAAAATCACAGACTACAGAATGAAAAATCCATTACTTCCCTGAAACAAATGTGACATTGGCGTTTAAAATTAATTATTAAAATTAAAGTAAGTAAAAGTTAAAGTAAGTAAAAATTATTTGCCTTCCCTAAAATGCCCAAGTTGGAAATGAATGATAAATGGCATAGAAATAAACCAGTTAAATGTACAAATCAGAGGCTTTTCACTTATATTTCATACCACAGTGCAGCAAACTAAGGCAGTTGTTTTCTCCCTAAACTTAGTGAGTCCAGTGAGTATCCAGCCTAGCTAGTCAACCACTTCTTGGTCAGCTTCTCTCATGTGGATGCCTCTGTCCCTCTTTAATACCCTAAGACAAAACACCACCGCTTGCAACTTTGCTAAGCTTTTGCTTTGTGCCCCTTATTTTCTTCCAAACCCTAACCAAAATAAATCTCTCTCTCTCCTTCCCACACCTACAATCTCTACTGCTGTACTCTAGCACACACCCACATTCTCTTAATTGGACTACTGCATTAGGTTCCTGATCAGTTTTCCTGTCTTCAGTCTCACCCCCATCTCCCACCTACCTTCACTCTGTGGCCAGAGAGACATCTTTCTAACATGCAAATCTAATCACCTTGTCCCAGTCCCACTTCATCTCCATCCCCGCCCTAAAATTTCCGATAGGCTATGCTCCCTATTACCTACAGAATAAACTCTAAAATCTTTTTCGTGGCCTTCAAGACCTTTCATATTCTGATCTTCGCCTACCTGCTCTTCCTGTATCAATCCCCCACAACTACAGATTTTACATTTAACTAATATTGAGCAATGGTTCCCTACCATTACAATTTCAATCTCTTTCTCTCTCTTGTACCTGCGGTTATTTACACGGTTCGCCTGTCCTACTTCTGTTTATCTCCCTGGCAAGCTTCTAACTCATCTCTCAAGCCTAACTTCAAAGAGTTCCTTCTTTGTGCAGCTTCCTGACTTCTCAGGTAGACTGATGTTCCTACATCTATATTCCTATTGCACTCTGTACCTATATTTTTGGGCAACTGTTATATTGTATTTTCATTATTCTTATTTCCCCACCAGACTTTTAAGATCACAGGAAATGACTTTTTGATTTGTATCCTTAGTACCTAGCATAGCACAGTACCTGACACATAAATATTTATTGACTGAATGAGAGTTTTTGACCATGTGAAAAGGAAACTTGGAATATAAAATATTTATAAAAGATTTTGCCAACTGTGAAAAGGGTAGGAGGAAAACTAGCAAAATAATCCTTAGTCTCCATGTTATAAATCAAAACCCTATTGTATCAGAAGAAGGCAAGGTGCTTTTGTGTTGCCAGTACTTCTCATTCTACTGCTGTTACCTCCTTTGTCGTTCTTCTGTCTACAACCTCTTTGCAGCCACCGGTCGTAATTAAGAGAGCAGGGTAGAGCACCAGCAACCTATGCTACTCCTCCAGCCCTATCAGCCCCTCCAATCACTCACACACCCAGTGGAGTGCCACAAAGGGGCCTGAACACAAATCAGACTGAGGATACAAATCAGACCCCAGTCATAGTCTTGCCACGGTGTGCGTTGATAAGGAACTTATTTCCCTTACTTTTCATTATTACACATAGGACTAAGGAAATGAATAAAATACACTCTGAGAGCGCTTGATGTCATGGGTGGAGGCTCCTGCATCTCTGCCTGCAGGTCTGTTTCTGCACCCTGAGTGCCATGGCTCATATCTGATCACGTTAGAGCCAGCTGTGTCCCAGTTACCTGCTATTTTGATATTCATGTTGTTATCCAGCAGGAGATTTTCAGCCTTGAGGTCACGGTGCACAATCTTCCGACCGTGACAGTAATCAACAGCAGACAGGATTTGCCAGAATTTGCGCCTCGCCTCAGGCTCATTTAACCGGCCGTGATTAGCAAGGTAGTCTGTAAAAGAAGAAAGAATTGAGAATTATTCACACACACCAAAAAACCCCACTATTAGTATTCAGGATTTTTTTTTTTCCCTCAAAAAGTTCTTTTAGAATCTCAAAATTAGTTAATAACAATAACAATAAAAGAATGAATGAAGGGAAATACAGCACACAGAGACTCAAGTTCAAGGCCTTGGCTAAGTGCCTTTTCCTCTCTGTGCCTCAACTTCCTCAATCATAAAATGAGAGGGTTGGTCTTTTTTTTTTAATTGACGTATAGTAGATGTACACTATCATGTAAGTTACAGGTGTACAATATAGTAATTCACAATTTTTAAAGGTTATACTCCATTTATAGTTAGCCTATAAAATATAGGCTATATTCCCTGTGTTGTACAATATATCCTGGTAGATTGTTTTATACCTAATAGTCTGTATCTCTTAATCCCCTTACCCCTATATTGTCTCTCCCTCCTTCCCTCTCCCCAGTGGTAATCACTACTTTGTTCCCTATATCTGAGACTGCTTCTTTTTTGTTATATTCACTAGTTTCTTGTATTTTTTGATTCCACATGTAAGTGATATCATACAGTAAACAAACAACAAAAAAAGTTCCTTTAATAATGAGAGTTAGTGTTCAAGTAAAACGCTGTTTTCCAAGTTCCTTGCCCTGAGAAAAGTAATTCCAATCATATTTTCACTGGAGCCCAGATAAGTGGAGAGAGCCCAGGACCAGACAATAGCAACTGGCATAATATTCACAGTACAATTCAAAACGCTTTTTTAGGTTAAGAGATACAAACTACCATGTATAAAATAAACAAGCAACCAGGATATATTGTACAGCACAGGGAAATGTAGTCAATACTTTGTAATAACTTTAAATGGGGTAAAAATCTGTAAAAATACTGAATCAATATGTTGTAAACCTGAAACTAATCATATTATAAATCAACTATACTTCAATTAAAAAAATGTCTTTTAAAGCCCAAACACTCTCTCTGTTCTTTGTTGAAAAATTTATTGAATATTTTTCCTAACCACATTTTAAAAATAAAATTTATTTAAAACAAAGAACATGAATAAATTCTGACATCTCATCAGACGAGGGATATCTTTCCTTTAAACAACGATTCATGAAGTTATTGTACAAACCACCTGTAAAAGGAGATACGATGGTCCCTGAAAGTAACTTAAATAATTTGTACCCTGTTCTCCTAATCAGTGGAGCAATTCTGATATACCCCAAAACATGCAGACTTGTTCTCAAAACCATGTTCTTTAAACAAATATACTGTGCAAGATACATCAGCTATTTTTGTGCTATGTTATAATATCTATTAAAGCAGTTTATTTGAAAATTAATTCTGTATGAATTAATTCTGTATGAATTCAATAAAACTAAACATTACAGTTTATTCAAGTTTTACCTGAAGATCTAAAAGCCCTCTGAAATGGTCTTTTTTTTTTTTAAGAAATTCACGGTATGTATGTATGTATGTATGTATGTATGTATGTATGTATGTATGTATGTATTTATTTATTTATTTATTTATTTATTTATTTATTTATTTATGACTGTGTTGGGTCTTCGTTTCTGTGCGAGGGCTTTCTCTAGTTGTGGCAAGTGGGGACCACTCTTCATCGCGGTGCGCGGGCCTCTCACCATCGCGGCCTCTCTTGTTGCGGAGCACAGGCTCCAGACGCGCAGGCTCAGTAATTGTGGCTCACGGGCCCAGTTGCTCCGTGGCATGTGGGATCTTCCCAGACCAGGGCTCGAACCCGTGTTCCCTGCATTGGCAGGCAGATTCTCAACCACTGCGCCACCAGGGAAGCCCTGAAATGGTCTTTTGAGGGAAAAGGGGTCAACATAAACCCTGAAAGGCTTTCCTATTTAAGATTATTTTATGAAGTTAGGAACTGTATGAGTGAAACAATATTTATAGTCACCTTCACATATTTTCTGCTCTAGGCTTTGGTTTTACTAGTTTTTAAATTCCATGCCTTGGCTCATGCCATCCTCAATATTTATTATAAAATTTACTAACATTTGTACAGTACTTTACAGTTTATAAAGCATGTTCATGTCACAGTATCTCACTTAATCTTCCTAAAAGCCCTCTATGATAACTACTACTCTAATTCCTATTTTGTAGATGAGGAAACTGAAGATCAGAGTCATTAAGTAATCTGGCTGAATTCAGACAACTGGTAAGTGAATGGCTGATCTGGAACTAGAACCTTTGAAAAAACTTTTTAAAAACTGTAACAAGCTTCTTCACTAGACTCCTGCTGAAATCCTAACTATCCTTCCAAAACCCTGCTCAAATGCCACCTTGCCCTAAAACAGTCCCTCATCACTCAGGTAGTAATAATCTCTTTCCTCTGAACTCCTTATCACTTAAAACAACACACTGCCTCACACTTTAATTATCTGTATATATATCATAATATCTCAATGTGCATGCACATCTGGGTGCACATGCAGACACATACAGCCCTAATTCTAACACTCTGTATATAAGAAAATAAAAGATACCTTCATTGAAGCTTCCTGAGGATAGGGGCCATGTCATTCTCTTCTGCACTCCCCACACTGCTTAGCACTATGCACGAAACAGCACAGGTGAAGTACTTACTAAATACTTGTCTGACTAGTGTCTTAATATGGATGGTATCATGAAACGTTCCAAAAACAGTATTATAAAAGTGTGGAGTAGGAGTGCTATACTCTACATGTTACAGGCTTTAAAATGTAAGTGAACATTTTGTATATTTTTCTATATCTGCTAGTATCACAAACCAAGATGAACAGCTCGTCACAACTCCCCTTTGCCTTTACAGAGCACACACAGTAGCCATTCATACTTGTGAAGGGGAAAGAAGGATCACTAAAGAACAAATATGTAGACTTCAGCCAAAATGTGCAAACTGGTATCAGAGCAACTATGTGTAAGTAAACTGGCAAGTGAACAGTGTGCTTTCTATTCATAAGAGTAAACCAGAGCCTCGTTTCTATACTGGATGAGCTGGGAAATCTAATAAAGGATTGGATCCTTGGGCAAACAGAAATTCCCAAGGGGAATGCAATATGGTTTCTGTAAGGGATTATCTTTTGGCTAGTTAGTAATATCTTTCCTAAGATTCCACACAAATGCTACTTAAACTGTATCTATCACTAAATGAGACAATTTTTTCACAAATGATTGACTTCCCCAAATAGACAAAATTTCTTCCTGTTGAAAATTCTGCATCATTGGGTCAATGGGAAAGATTTTTGAGATTTCGACAACACAGAGAAACCTAACATCCAATGTGAACAAGTACAAGTTAATATATGTGGAAAAATAACCCGAACTATGGCCTACAAAATGAGTCTTGGGAAGCACAGTAGAATCTACAGTAATTGTTTTTTGAAGCGATCAGTCCAAACTGGAACTGCTACAGCCAAGGGGGTTAAAAAGCTTTGAAGCCTGGCAGGAAGGGGACTGTCTGAAAAACAAAGGTGTGGTATAGCTGAACCTAAAATTACCGTTTGAAGCTACAGTCATCACATGTCAATAAGACTGTAACACACCGTGAGAAAAATGACAACATCCATGTTCCAGAGATTAAGAGACCAACTATTTAAAGAGATGGTATTTTCACTTCTTAAGTGAAAATCTCAGCAAGTATTTCAGCATATCTATGACCTTCCCCACTTTTTATGATTTCTGCAGTGTAAACATCCTCCAAAACTATACTATCTGCTGAGAGATGAGAAAGTAACTGAGGCAAAAACCTGTGGCTGCAAATTACATCAGTTTAGGTTTAGTATATCATCCCCATGAGGGGCACTGTTATCAATCCAAGCTCAAATTAATGCACAAGGTCTAAAGAGAACATGCAAAAAGCACACAATTCACATTAAAAAACTACTTAATTATGGTAACAGAAAAAACTTATATACTATACATAGAGAATCCTAAAGATGCTACCAGAAAACTTCTAGAGCTAATCAATGAATTTGGTAAAGTTGCAGGATACAAAATTAATGCACAGAAACCTCTTGCATTCGTATACACTAATGGTGAAAAATCTGAAAGAGAAATTAAGGAAACACTTCCATTTACCATTACAACAAAAAGAATAAAATACCTAGGAATAAACCTACCTAAGGAGACAAAAGACCTGTATGTAGAAAACTATAAGACACTGATGAAAGAAATTAAAGATGATACAAACAGATGGAGAGATATACCATGTTCTTGGATTGGAAGAATCAACATTGTGAAAATGACTATACTACCCAAAGCAATCTACAGATTCAGTGCAATCCCTATCAAACTACCAATGGCATTTTTCACAGAACAAGAACAAAAAATTACACAATTTGTATGGAAACACAAAAGACCCCGACTAGCCAAAGCAATCTTGAGAAAGAAAAATGCAGCTGGAGGAATCAGGCTCCCTGACTTCAGACTATACTACAAAGCTACAGAAATCAAGACAGTATGGTACTGGCACAAAAACAGAATTATAGATCAATGGAACAGGATAGAAACCCAGAGATAAACCCACACACATATGGTCACCTTATCTTTGATAATGGAGGCAAGAATATACAGTGGAGAAAAGACAGCCTCTTCAATAAGTGGTGCTGGGAAAACTGGACAGCTACATGTAAAAGAATGAAATTAGAACACTCCCTAACACCATACACAAAAATAAACTCAAAATGGATTAAAGACCTAAATGTAAGGCCAGACAGTATCAAACTCTTAGAAGAAAACATAGGCAGAACACTCTATGACATAAATCACAGCAAGATCCTTTTTGACCCACCTCCTCCTAGAGAAATGGAAATAAAACCAAAAATAAACAAATGGGACCTAATGAAACTTCAAAGCTTTTGCACAGCAAAGGAAACCATAAACAAGACGAAAAGACAACCCTCAGAATGGGAGAAAATATTTGCAAACGAAGCAACTGACAAAGGATTAATCTCCAAAATTTACAAGCAGCTCATGCAGCTCAATATCAAAAAAACAAACAACCCAATCCAAAAATGGGCAGAAGACCTAAACAGACATTTCTCCAAAGAAGATATACAGATTGCCAACAAACACATGAAAGGATGTTCAACATCACTAGTCATTAGAGAAATGCAAATCAAAACTACAACGAGATATCACCTCACATCGGTCAGAATGGCCATCATCAAAAAATCTACAAACAATAAATGCTGGAGAGGGTGTGGAGAAAAGGGAACCCTCTTGCACTGTTGGTGGGAACGTAAATTGATACAGCCACTAGGGAGAACAATATGGAGGTTCCTTAAAAAACTAAAAATAGAACTACCATATGACCCAGCAATCCCACTACTGGGCATACACCCCGAGAAAACCATAATTCAAAAAGAGTCATGTACCACAGTGTTCATTGCAGCACTATTTACAATAGCCAGGACATGGAAGGAACCTAAGTGTCCATCGACAGATGAATGGATAAAGAAGATGTGGCACATATATACAATGGAATATTACTCAGCCATAAAAAGAAATGAGATTGAGTTATTTGCAGTGAGGTGGATGGACCTAGAGACTGTCATACAGAGTGAAGTAAGTCAGAAAGAGAAAAACAAATACCGTATGCTAACACATATATATGGAATCTTAAAAAAAAAAAAAAAAAGGTTCTGAAGAACCTAGGGGCAGGACAGGAATAAAGATACAGATGTAGAGAAAGGACTTGAGGACACGGGGATGGGGAAGGGTAAGCTGGGACGAAGTGAGAGAGTGGTATGGACATATACACACTACCAAATGTAAAACAGATAGCTAGTGGGAAGCAGCTGCATGGCACAGGGAGATCAGCTCGGTGCTTTGTGTCCACCTAGAGGGGTGGTATAGGGAGGGTGGGAGGGAGATGCAAGAGGGAGGAGAAATGGGGATAAATGTATATGTATAGCTGATTCACTTTGTTATACAGCAGAAACTAACACACCGTTGTAAAGCAATTATACTCCAATAAAGATGTGAAAAAAAAACAAACTTATGAGTGTAATAGCAATTCTCTATACTAATTGCTTATGTGTGTATTTTTGTTGACTGGATACAGTTTAAAAAATTCTTCTTTCCTACATTTACATGTGTTCTGATTAAGTAAAATGTAATTTTATGTTTGCTGGTTTTAATAACAAAACTTTTTAAGGCTATATTTTGTATGTCCTCCCCCACCCCCCAATTTTGCTCTTATGGTAACTGATTTTTATTGTAGTTTTACAAAAATCATGGTCTGTGACAGGCCAATCAAAAAAATTGGTGTTTCAATACTGATAATTTGAGAAATACTGATAATTTGAGAAATACTGGGATAGACAAGTAAACAGGCAATTACAATAAACTGTGATAAAGGCTAGCACAGGAATAAATATATCCTAATAAGTATTTTTGCATTTTAAATTTAAAATTTTTTATTATAGAAGTTTCAAACATACATGAAAGTAGAGAAAATACTGGGTTGGCCAAAAAGTGACTTCGGTTTTAAAGTTAAAAATAAACGACACATTTTTCATTTTCACCAAGAAGTTTATTGAACAATGTATTCACCCTTCTGTTCTACTACCTTCTGCCGTTTTTCAGGCAAGTTCATAATTCCATCTTCCCAAAACATTTTATCTTTTTGAGCAAAGAACTGTTCCAGGTGTCTTTTACAGTCTTCCAGGGAATTGAAATTTTTTCCATTAAGAGAATTTTGTAAAGACCTAAATAAATGGAAATCCAAGGTGCAACGTCTGGTGAATATGGCGGATGAATCAGAACTTCCCAGCCAAGCTGTAACAGTTTTTGCCTGGTCATCAAAGAAACACCTGGTCTTGCATTATCCTGATGGAAGACTATGCATTTTCTGTTGACTAATTCCGGACGCTTTTCATCAAGTGCTGCCTTCGGTTGGTCTAACTGGGAGCAGTACTTGTTGGAATTAATCATTTGGTTTTCTGGAAGGAGCTCATAATAGAGGACTCCCTTCCAATCCCACCATATACACATCACCTTCTTTGGATGAATACTGGCCTTTGGTATGGTTGGTGGTGGTTCATTTCGCTTGCCCCATGATCTCTTCCATTTCACATTATTGTAGTGTCCACTTTTCATAACCCGTCACAATTTGTTTTAAAAACGGAACATTTTCATTACGTTTAAGTAGAGAATTGCAGGCGGAAATACGGTCCAGAAGGTTTTTTTCGCTTAACTTATGTGGAACCCAAATATCAAAGTGATTAACATAACCAAGCTGGTGCAAATGATTTTTAGAGCTTGATTTGGATCTTTTGAGCATGTCAGCAATCTCCTGTGTGGTACAATGTTGATTGTTCCCAATTAATGTCTCGATTTGATCGCTATCAACTTCAACTGGTCTACCTGACTGTGGAGCATCGTCCAGTGAGAAATCTCTAGCACGAAACTTCGCAAACCACTTTTGACACGTTCGATCAGTCACAGCACCTCCTCTATACACTGCACAAATCTTTTTTTGCATTTCGGTTGCGTTTTTACCTTTCTTGAAATAATAAAGCATATGCTGAAAATGTTCCTTTTTTTCTTCCATCTTTAATATTAAAATGGCTACACAAAAATTCGCCAATTTTGATGTCTTTTTTTAAATGCATGCTGATGTGACAACTGTCACATACAATCTAGCAAAATTGTTCTGAATGAAGTTAAAGACAACTAAGTGCTTCCAGAGCCATCTTACGGAAAAAACCGAACGAACCTTTTGGCCAACCCAATAATATAATGAATCCTCCAGATTTAAAAGTTATCAACATTTTGCCATACTTGCTTCATTTATCCTTTTTTCCTTTCTTTCCTTCCTTCTTCTTTTTTGTTGTAGTAACCTAAGGCAAATCATTTTGTTTCACCCTAAATACTTTTTACGTATCTCTAAAATAAATGGCATTTTCTTACACAACCACAGTACCATTATCACACCTAACAAAATGAACAACTCTTTTAATACCATCTAATATGCAGTTTGAATTCAAATCTCCCCAGCTGGTTTATTTGAGTCAGGATCCAAATAAGATGTATATTTTGTATTTGCTTATTTTGTCTTTGCAATCCTTGTATTCTGGAACAGCCCCCCACCGCCACCCCCACCTTCCATTTTTTTTTTTTTTTTCCCCATGCTACTGACTTCTTAAAGAAACTGGGTCAGCTGTCCTATAGAATTTCTGGATTTGCCCTTTGCTTCCTCATGATATTATTTAACATATTCTTCTATCTTCCATATTTCCTATAATTTGGAATTCAAGTATAAAGTATAGAATAGATTCAAGTTTAATTTTTTTGGAGGGTGGCGAGAATATGTCATAGGTGCATCTACTTGGATAAATATAACGTGTTTCTCCTGCTTTTAGGAATGCTAAGATTGATCAGTGAGTTTGGGGGTGGGGGAGTGGTAATACCTTGATCCTTCAATTAAAGATTCTCGTCACTTTTCCTCCTAATATGGCTCTCAAGCTCCAGTGTACATCAGAACCCTCAGTGGGTTTGTTACAACAAATTACTGGGACCTACCTTCACAGTTCCTGATAAAGTAGGTGTTGGAAATGGCCCAAAAATTCATATATTTTTAAGAGGTGCCCAGGGGAAGCTTAAGATATGGGAACAGGGGCCACACTTTGAGACCACAGCACTAATGTTAATATTTATTGGTACCTTAATCAATTATTTCATTGGGGTTACAAAATTGTGATTTTCTAATTTTGTTTTATTCCTGCTACATTTATTAGATGAAATTCTTCTGCTGTCAGTAAGAGCTACTGAAATACAACTAAAACAGATAAAGAAGTATGAATGCTTAATTCTGCCTCATTAAGTAACAATTTTCAGAGTAAGGGGATGGCACATTAGCTACTTCCAATGATAACTAGTAAGATTTGTGTTTATTTTTTAGCTTGCTTTTTTTTCTCTCTCTCTTTTATGATTCTCTAAAGTATCATAATGACTGCATGGATTTTTATATGTTCTACTATTTCAATCAACTACAGTCATCGCTCATTTTGATGCTCAAATTTTCCCATCTTTGACCAGTGGGAACCCCTTTATACTGTTTTTTTTTTTTAAACATGACCACAGAAATAATGTCTTTGTTGCCTTCTGGCATAATAAAAATGTCTGATGCTTATCTTGAATACTTCCTGCCCCCAACCAGGAATCAGTAATTGTTTTCAAGAAGCCTTGGTTGTTTTTACTGGGGAATGGTATCTGGGTGCTCAAGGCACTTTCTACTACTGGGTTGGTACTGTTTCTAAGCCTTTTCAGGGACAGACTAGGAAATAAGTGAGGAAAAAAAAATAAATGAATACATTCCCTTTCAAATTTGGCATTACAGGAATTACTTTTCTTTGATTTTTATATTTGTATTTCTTTTTCTCTTACATAAAAGATCCTGGTTCTTAACATTAACATAACTTACTTGCTTTATCCTACAATACACATGAAATAGTTTCAAAATAGCTATACTAATACTACTACTAACAAGAAAATTACTGATGAAGTTGAAAAGCTAACATTTCTTTGCAGCTCTTTTTATCTTGAGATTATATTGTCCTAAGAATATACTATGTTTTATCTAAATACTACCTTTTAAAGTTACTTAAAAGCTAGTTCTGTGTGGTGTGTTGCTAACATGATATAAAGATAGTATTATTTATGTGTTTGTTTACAAATATTAGGGGTTATTTTTCTTTCTCCTGTTTGATTTAACCTTATTTTTTAATCATGTAAAGTACTTACCTGTTGTTTAATATGATGCTGAAGTTAAAACTATGTAATAAGGGCCTTCCCTGGTGGCACAGTGGTTAAGAATACACCTGCCAATGCAGGGGACACGGGTTCAAGTCCTGGTCTGGGAAGATCCCACATGCCGTGGAGCAACTAAGCCCGTGAGCCACAACTACTGAGCCTGTGCGCCACAACTACTGAGCCTGTGTGCCACAACTAGTGACGCCCATGCACCTAGAGCTCATGCTCCTCAACAAGAGAAGTCACTGCAATGAGAAGCCCGCGCACTGCAAGGAAGAGTAGCACCCCCACTCACGGCAACTAGAGAGAGCCCGTGCGCAGCAACGAAGACCCAACGCAGCCAAAAATAAATAAAAAACAAACAATGTAATAAGATATAGTCTGAGAAGACTTGCTTCCATCCCTGTTTCCTTCCTCTGCCTATAGGTAACTGTTTTTATTAGTGTTTGGCTTACCCTTTCTGTGTTTCACTTTATATGTAAAAATATGTATATATATCTCACACAAAAACGTTTATCCCTTCTTTTTTCCACTTCGTAGCATTATATAGAAATCTTCCACATTCCTTTTACAGCATTGCAGATACTTTTAGTATTTAATAGTACGGTGCTAAGAATGAAGGCTCGGGAGTCAGGCTGCCTGGGTTCAAATTCTGTCTTTACAAACTTGCTAACTAGGTGAACTTAAGCAAATTACTTAACCTCCCAAAACCTTCATTTGGTAATCCAAAAATGGCAATAATAATAGAATCCACCTCACGTAAAGATTAAATGAAAAAAAAGCAATTAAAAAAGAAAAAAAGTTCTTCATGGCGCCTTGACACACATAAGTGCTCAAAACATTAGCTGCTATTATTTCAACTATGATTATTACTATTGTTGTTGTTATTGTATTTTCAGGGGTTGACTCAGGCTACCTTCCTTTTCTAACTACTATCTACACATTAGCCCCTTATGATATGATCTGTTTCACACTCCACCAACATTGCTTTAAAGTTCCTGGCAAATTCCCTAGGCTCAAGCCAATTACCTTTTCTCAGTTCTCATCTTTTATGACCTTTCAATTATATTTTATACTTAACTGGTTTCCAAAATAAACATCTCTCCCTGTTGATTCCGTGTCTGTCTGGTTTTCCTCCATCTCTTTCACTAACTGGCTCTTCTTTCTCTTCTAACCACATAAAACTATCATAGTATAGTTCTGGCGTTTTGCTTTTCTTTCTCTATACTCCTTCCCTCTTAGAATTAACTCTCACCTTCCTGTGGGTAATGTTTGATCTGCTTTATTCTTAGCTGGATGATTTTAGTTTTCTTTCATACTCTTCTCATTTATTGCCTGTCTCAGGGATACCTCTTCAGTCACTACAGTCAAAATATGTCTTAACATCTGGACTGGAACTTTCTGGTCACAGACTCTATTGAGAATCTAATGAAAATTATACTTACATACAAACACACACATAAAATTTTATGTGCAATTTCAAGGGGGTCTATAAAATCTTAAGTTTAATCAAGGTTAGGAAATTCTTCCTTGGAGGATTTCATTCCCTGATTAGAATTCTTATAAAAATAACCTCCAGGGCTTCCTTGGTGGCGCAGTGGTTGGGAGTCTGCCTGCTAATGCGGGGGACGCGGGTTCGAGCCCTGGTCTGGGAGGATCCCACATGCCGCGGAGCAACTGGGCCCGTGAGCCACAACTACTGAGCCTGTGCGTCTGGAGCCTGTGCTCCGCAACGAGAGAGGCTGCGACAGTGAGAGGCCCGTGCATGGCGATGAAGAGTGGCCCCCGCTCTCTGCAACTGGAGAAAGCCCTCGCACAGAAACGAAGACCCAACAGAGCTAAAAAGATAAATAAAATAAATAAATTTATAAAAAAAAAATAAATAAATAACCTCCAGATCTGCCAAGCACGTTTGACCTTTCAGCAGCTACCCTATTGTGTATTTAAACAGATTTTTCTTTCTGCTACTGCAGTGTTATCAAGACTGAGCTCATCCTTCTTTTTATAAACTTCATTACCACCTTCTAAGTCACTATAACTATCATCTTACAGTCACTCAACCTCAAAAATTCAAGAGTCATCTTCTACCAACCCCTGAATTAAGTGTAGCTGAAGCCCCAATAAGTAGGTTTCAAGATTTAAGTTTTATATGGTATAATTAATCAATGTTTTCATCTTGCTTTTATAGACTGTAAGTCTAGATTTCAGAGCACAGTGCGTGACAAATAAATGCTCAGTAAATCTTAGTTGCTCTCAACATCATCATCGTCATTATCACCACCACCACCACCACCACCACGTGGCATCCCTTATCTTTCCCCAGGGATAAGGAGCAGTTTTCCCAGCCTCTTATCAAAGTGGAGAAACCCAGCCAGCTGACTCTTCTCAAATTTCAGGAATGTCAGAATCTTTGAATGACTACCTTTAAGCTTAATGCTGTTCGGCCAGAAATTATTAGCATCCCTTCAAGCTGGAGCTGAGTAACAGTCCAACAGATTAATACTTTATGCAATTAAATATTTAATGTTATGTTAAAAGGATTTAATTTGTAACTTCATCAATCTGTAATCTGGGAGTAAAGTAAAAAGGCTGATGCCAATTTAATATTTTATGCTTAAGTAGCCTTAAAAAAACACCCCACCTCAGATAATTAAATCCTGGTCAGAGGTTCCTAACCCGCAAATTTACAATGTGAATGTGAATTTACTTCACATTTCTAATTACTAAATTTGAAGAGAGATCGTGTTTTCAGGAATGTGACCATTATGAATCCTGAAGCTCCAGTAAGGGAATCAAAACTGGTTCATTTGTTCTCTTCAAAATACTTTGAAGATCCATAATTTTCCATTCCAAAATTCAAATCTCTATTCATCTTTTTCTCTAACATTTCTTTCCTCTAATCAGTACAAAATATTACTAAAAAATAAAACTCTATCTCACTGTAGATCAAGACTCTAGTCTTTGTTAATTTAGCCTGTGCTGGTTCTAACCAATTACTCTTGGAAAAAATATAATTAAGAAAGGAAGGTCCATTAAATAAAAACCTGAAAAACAGTTTTTAGCACATTAATATATGTACCACCTTACACTGTAAACACTAATAGAAAACGGATTAGGTGTATGATCCATATTGAATTAGGATAACATGGGTTATCCTAATTTTAAATATTAGATTATAATATTACTTATACTATTAAATTACATTAAACTTTTAACCTTGAGATACATTTATGAATATGAAACTATAGATTTTAAAACATCTTGCTTTTTTCTGTTTGTTTTTGTAAGTATATAATCATTTCAAATTGGGTGTTTGTCAAAAATTAAAGGAAATTGTTGCTTGTGGTATATACTCTGGCAATTTAATTGTGCTTCCAGCAATTTCCCTACATTAGACTGTTCGCATCTGTTAGACTCTGAATCAGTTCTTCAAGCTATGTGGAACTACTGAAACAAACCACAGTCTTCTGAGAAGTAAGATGAGTTTTTAGTTACAGAGTTTAAAGTTTTAAAGATTTTTTACAGTCAACTTCTGTGACTCTACTTTTATGTTTTCAGCAACAATTAAAAGCAAATATGGTCAAACTTTTCTAACATTACATATAAACCACACATAGAAGCCAATAGACTGCAATATCTGATGATAGTAATGGATGCAAACAAACTGATGACTTCAAAAAATTGTTGTATCTTTAAAAAACACATAAGTAAAATAAATCTCTGATTTCCTTGTACCTAGGAAGATATCAAAATATAGCAGAAAAAGTTATGGAGTCAGACAAGCCTGATTATGAATGCTGTTTCTACTTCTCATTGCTGAGTGACCTTGGAAAAGTTATTTAGACCCCTGACTACCCGGATTTTTCAGTAAAAACCCCGAAATTTTGTTCTTTGTGGAAGGGTCCTACCTTAACTGCTCCACACATGAATTCTAACTTTATGGCAGAGAATATTTTTAGAGTATTTTATTTTCATATCTATCCTATTGACTTCCATCTATACACAGCAATTTCTTTATCCTGTTGCATGAAAATAGCATGCTGTCTGCAGTGTCTAGTAAGAGTCTGGTAGTTACAACACAAAATATGCATTAGAAAAAATTATATTTCCAATTTCAAATACAGCAAGTCAAGCAAGACTTGTAAAAATAAACACGTACAAAGAACATGATTTTTGGCCCAGTTTCTATATATGTGTACAGATCTTTAAAAACACACGCAGACACATCTCAGTTATGAATCAGAATAAATTCAATTGCAAAAGAATAATGAGCACAGTAGCATATGAAGACTTGGGCCCTCAATTGTACTGATTCTTTTCAGGTCAATCTTGAAGCACAACGCTTTCTCTCTCATGGAATCAAATTAAGGAAAAAGTCAAACTTTATTGTGAGTTTATTTTTTATAAATTAATTAATTTATTTTTTGGCTGTGTTGGGTGTTTGTTGCTGTGTGAGGGCTTTCTCTAGTTGTGGCAAGTGGGGGCTACTCTTCGTTGCGGTGTGCGGGTTTCTCATTGCAGTGGCTTCTCTTGTTGTGGAGCGTGGGCTCTAGGCACACGGGCTTCAGTAGTTGCAGCACGTGGGCTCAGTAGTTGTGGTGCATGGGCTTAGTTGCTCCGTGGCATGTGGGATCTTCCCGGACCAGGGCTTGAACCCATGTCCCCTGCATTGGCAGGCAGATTCTTAACCACTGTGCCACCAGGGAAGTCCCTATTGTGAGTTTAAAGTACAAGAGTCATCTGTTTATTCATTCATTCAACAAATACCTAGAGGGGTGGGATAGGGAGGGTGGGAGGGAGATGCAAGAGGGAGGAGATATGGGGATATACGTATATGTATAGCTGATTCACTTTGCTATAAAGCAGAAACTAACATACCATTGTAAAGCAATTATACTCCAAAAAAGATGTAAATAAATAAATAAATAAAGCAGAAACTAACACACCATTGTAAAGCAATTATACTCCAATAGAAATGTTAAAAAAAAAAAAGTAATAGAGAAAAAAATCAAAAACAAATACTTTAGTGACCTCTTTGTGTCAGCCACTATGCTCAGCACTTTGGCCTCATGAAACTTGTATTTGGTTGGAGGAAACAACAATAAATAAGTAGACAAATAAAAAATTATAATTCTAAAGTGTAATAAATGCCAGAGAAATAGGGTGATCCTCTGGAAAGTATCTGGGGGAGGCTACTTTATATAGGGTGATCATGAGAGGCCTTTATGAGAAGGTACTATTTCAACTGGGGAGAAAAGCATTCAAGGAACAGATGTGGCACACTCATGAAACCCAGAAGAAACCAATGAGGCTAAAGCATAAAGATCAAGGAAAAGGGGAAGGCATATGATGAAATTGAAGAAGCAAGGTCAAACTCAGCAAGAATTTAGAAGCCTGAGGAGGGAGTCTGTATTTTAAAATATTGGGAAACTAGTTAATGGTTTTAAGTAGGTGAGAGACCTTATCTAACTTACATTTTTAAATTACTTAAAAATAATCTGTGAAACTGTGAACTCTATATTAATAAGCAATATAGTTCCATAAAGCAAAAACTTAAACAGAAGATTTAAGCACCCCTATGGGAACAGTCCTGATGGCTGATGTGAGAGCCAGAAGGAAATAAAATTCAGTCCCTAATAATGCAAACAAATTTATAATACATATGAGAAAAGAAGGCTAAATAGTAAAGACTTTAGCTCTTCAAGACAACAGAAGAGATGTCAGGCTTACAGACATAAGATGAGATACTGTCTGAAACATCATAAACTCTCTTAATATAATTCCAGAGCAAGAGCTGGGCTCTCTTACTGATTTCAATATATGTAGTAACATTTCATTAACTGTACCAGAACTGCTTTTAAGGCAATAATTTAAAAAAAAAAAAGTCAACTGAATAGCCTAGGAAAGTACCCAGTCATATTTAATACTACCAGATGATGATGTCATCTCAATGGCATTAAACATTCCAGACAATTCCTTCAATAGGTATTTTCATCTCACCTATTTTTATCATCTCTATAGGACCTCAAAGTCTGTTGTGAATTATTTCTGAGTAATGAATATGACTGGACTGATAAATGACTCACTCTAAACTGAACTACTGATGTTGTGTGCTATTTACTCAACTTATGGTAGTGTTATAATAATATTTATAAATGCAATCTGGTCACACTTCTAACACATTCTTTACACAGATAAATACATTCAGATAGCTATTTTGATATGCAATTATTTCTTAAGAATGAAAGAAACAGTCTAAAGAACAGGCTGTGGTTTACCAAACCATGCAATTTTTAGGAATTAGGATTCAAATGCCAAACTTAGAGAATAAGATGCTGATGAAGAAGGAAGAAAACTTGTTAATTTTAATATTTTGTCTTCTGTATATATATACTCTAAAGATACAGTGTTAGCGAATACTTGAGATCTAAGACATTGTTGTCATTCACTCATAACTCAAAGGACAAATATATTTCTTTCATTTTTTCATTGAGTTCTTCAGGTGAATTGAGAGTGGAAAACAATGAAGGCAGGCTGGATTGCTTCATTCAGAAATGTGCACAGAGAACTCAAGACTGTAGCTTAAGCTGGTCCAGGCAAGAACAATTTTTCAATGAAACTCTTGCAACAAAATTAGTTAAAGAGGGCTTCCCTGGTGGTGCAGTGGTTGAGAATCCGCCTGCCAATGCAGGGGACATGGGTTCGAGCCCTGGTCTGGGAGGATCCCACACGCCGCGGAGCGGCTGGGCCCGTGGGCCATAACTACTGAGCCTGCGCGTCTGGAGCCTGTCCGCGACAAGAGAGGACGCGGCGGTGAGAGGCCCGTGCACCGCGATGGGGAGTGGTCCCTGCCTGCCTCAACTAGAGAAAGCCCTCGCACAGAAATGAAGACCCAACACAGCCAAAAATAGATAAGTACATAAATTAATTAAAACAAAATTAGTTAAAGAGCAAATCATGTTGCTTGGGTAAACAAATTAAGGAAAAGTCAAGCCCCGTAGTTTATCATCCAGTGGCTTGACTATGATGTATGTTTCCTGGGGTCCTACACAGGTAAGTAATAATGACATTGTGAAGTCACTTGTCAGAGAGGAGAAAGGAGAACAGTGACAGGAAAGGACTAGCTGGAAAAAACAAGTCCCTAGCTACTCGCTCAATTATTTAGAAATCAAAGACGACAGTTACTTCAGTAACAAACTGACATTACAAGGTTGAAATGTTTCTGTGGTAGAATTTTGTTCCCATTTCTTTACTCCGTCCCTGTAAAAGGATTATACATATCTATACTCTCTGTTGTGTAACTCTGCAATGCTTCCCAGTAGAATAGATGGTATATATCCCTGCCCTATCGCCTTTGGTCTTGGTCATGGGGCATATGTGTGGTTTGACTTGATCCCTTGTGTTTCTACCAAGTGCTGTGAGAAGAGCATGCTTCAGAATGAGAAACATGTTGGAGCACATCTGAACCCAACCTATAGCCTGAAATAAAGCGACCCCAGCTGACCCACAGACAAAAAATCTGTTGATGTAAATCACTGAATTGTGGAGTTATGTAACATTATCACAGCAGAAATATGACTGATAAAATTTTCAATATTAGAAAAGAGAGGACTGCTCAGCTATATAATGAACTACAATTGTACCAAGAAATCTTTTGACCATTTTGGTCACACAATTTATGTAATATTTTGTGTTCCTTATTATACGTACGCTTGTATTATTTTTACACACCTGGATGACTTTTTTAGATATCAAAACCAACTTGATTGGCCTTGAAGAACAACTAGTTGCGAACTGCTCGTGTAGACTGCATTAATTATTGGCTCTGTTACATAAGATGATGCAAAAAGGATTAGTCTGGTTTCCTTGCAGAAGGAGGTCAACGGATCACTTCTTCCAAGCCAGTTTGCCCACTATTAGCACCTAGACTTACCCACTGCCTCCTATTTCCAGGTTCAGTGCTGATTAGACATGGTTCTGAAGAACCAACTATGATTCAATTCCAAAGGAAGATAAAATAGGCGGAGGGGTTAGTTATGGCTACTCCTAAGTCAAGGAAGTAATTAAAGAAGATAGCTCCAAAACAACATGGACTAATGTTGAAAACGCTCTATTCTCAGCTCTTACGCAAATCACTTAACCTTTAATTCTCAGTTTCTAAATATACTTAATACAGTTTCTAAGGCGGCTTTTTAAATCAATATTAATACTTCAATGGATATCAGCTTTGTGTAAAAATGTGACTTCAAATTTCCCTTGGTTTATTAAAATTTTTTTATTGTGGTAAAATACACATAACAAAATTTATCATCTTAACCATTTTTAAGTGTACAGTCCCCCCCCTGGTTTATTTTTATCGCACCTCTTCTCCCTGTAATTTATGGTACAAAAATCCCTAGGGCACTTAGTTTAGGGTTGGAGAGAAGTTAGATGTATTGGGGTGGCAGTTCTAAAGCTACTACTCAATCAGCAGTGACGCAGAAAGGACAGAATCCTAGGTGGAAATGACTACTAGAAAACAGATCAAATCCAAGAAGCTCACAGGAAAGATAAAAGGTAAATGGTTTTAGTTTGGGCAGTATTCAGGGGTCTAACACAGGCAGGAAAGCCTGGATCCCTATCTCTGATAGTTTTAGATAACAAGAGCTAACATTTCATAAAGCTACTATTAGTGTGCCAAAACAAGAGTTCTCAGAGTGACAGAAATACAATTAAGGCCTCTTAATTGTATCACATAGCTAATTAATAAATGTTTCTTTTTAACATGAAAAAAGCTGTAAATGCTTATGACCCCTACTGGTCCTAAGAATTTAGTGGTGATGATCCTGAATAACAGAGGAACAGGTATAGTCTTGAGCAAAGTTTTCTCCTGTGGTCCTTGAAACATTAATATTCGACAAAGGACATGATTTCATGGAGTCAGGTTTGCAGGTTCAACTCTTACATTTAATGATGTCTCCAGGTGGTTTAAGTGGCTAGCCTTGTGTTACAGGTGTGGTTAACCAGAAAAGAGATTAGCATGGGTTTCTAATCATTACTATCAGGAAAACCAAACGCTATTACCACATACTCCTGACACTCAAAAGTTCAAAATAAAGCACTCTAAGACACAGGTTGATACCTTTCTCACTAACCTGAAAATTTTATTAAAGCCAGAGTTTAAACTAATAGTGGCCATCACAACTAACTGCTGAACAATCATCGACAGGAAGACACTGGAACTCACCAAAAAAGATACCCCACATCCAAAGACAAAGGAGAAGCCACAGTGAGATGGTACAAGGGGCGCAATCACAATAAAATCAAATCCCATAACTGCTGGGTGGGTGACTCACAAATGGGAGAATACTTATACCACAGAAGTCCACCCACTGGAGTGAAGGTTCTGAGCCCCATGTCAGGCTTCCCAATCTGGGGGTCCGGCAATGGGAGGAGGAATTCCTAGAGAATCAGACTTTGAAGGCTAGCGGGATTTGACTGCAGAACTTCGACAGAACTGGGGGAAACAGAGACTCCACTCTTCGAGGGCACACATGAAGTAGTGTGCTCATCAGGACCCCGGGGAAGGAGCAGTGACCCCATAGGAGACTGAACAAGACCTAACTGGCTAGTGTTGGAGGGTCTCCTGCAGAGGCAGGGGGTGGCTGTGTGTCACTGTGAGGACAAGGACACTGGCAGCAGAAGTTCTGGGAAGTACTCCTTGGCGTGAGGCCTCACAGAGTCTGCCATTAGCCCCACCAAAGAGCCTGGATGGGATCCAGTGTTGGGTTGCCTCAGGCCACACAACCAACAGGGAGGGAACCCAGCCCCACCCATCAGCAGACAAGTGGATTAAAGTTTTACTGAGCCCTGCCCACCAAAGCAACAGCCAGCTCTACCCACCACCAGTCCCTCCCATCAGGAAACTTGCACAAGCCTCTTAGATAGCCTCATCCACCAGAGGGCAGACAGCAGAAGCAAGTAGAACTACAATCCTGCAGCCTGTGGAACAAAAACCACATTCACAGAAAGAGAAAGATGAAAAGGCAGAGGGCTATGTACCAGATGAAGGAACAAGATAAAACCCCAGAAAAACAACTAAATGAAGTGGAGATAGGCAACCTTCCAGAAAAAGAATTCAGACTAATGATAGTGAAGATGATCCAGGACCCTGGAAGAAGAATGGAAGCAAAGATCGAGAAGATGCAATAAATGTTTAACGAAGACCTGGAAGAATTAAAGAACAAACAAACAGGTGAACAACACAGTAACTGAAATGAAAACTACACTAGAAGGAATCAATAGCAGAATAACTGAGGCAGAAGAACGGATAAGTGACCTGGAAGACAGAATGGTGGAAATCACTGCTGTGGAACAGAATAAAGAAAAAAGAATGAAAAGAAATGAAGACAGCCTAAGAGACCTCTGGGACAACATTAAACACAACAACATTCACATTATAGGGGTCCCAGAAGGAGAAGAGAGAGAGAAAGGACCAGAGAAAATATTTGAAGAGATTATAGTCGAAAACTTCCCTAACGTGGGAAAGGAAATAGCCACCCAAGCCCAGGAAGTGTAGAGAGTCCCATACAGGATAAACCAGAGTCCCATACAGGATAAACCAAAGGAGAAACATGCCGAGACACATAGTAATCAAATTGGCAAAACTTAAAGACAAAGAAAAAATATTGAAAGCAGCAAGGGAAAAATGACAAATAACATATGAGGGAACTCCCATAGGGTTAACAGCTGATTTCTCAGCAGAAACTCTACAAGCCAGAAGGGAGTGGCATGATATACTTAAAGTGATGAAAGGGAAGAACATACAACTAAGATTACTCTACCCTGAAAAGATCTCATTCAGATTCGATGGAGAAATCAAAAGCTTTACAGACAAGCAAAAGCTAACAGAATTCAGTACCATCAAACCAGCTCTACAACAAATGCTAAAGGAACTTCTCTAAGTGGGAAACACAAGAGAAGAAAAGGACCTACAAAAACAAACCCAAAACAATTAAGAAAATGGTCATAGGAACATACATATTGATAATTACCTTAAACGTGAATGGATTAAATGCTCCAACCAAAAGACACAGCTTCCTGAATGGGTACAAAAACAAGACCCATATATATGCTGTCTATAAGAGACCCACTTCAGACCTAGGGACACACTCAGACTGAAAGTGAGGGGATGGAAAAAGATATTCCATGCAAATGGAAATCAAAAGAAAGCTGGAGTAGCAATACTCATATCAGATAAAATAGACTTTAAAATAAAGAATGTTACAAGAGACAAGGAAGGACACTACACAATGATCAAGGGATCAATCCAAGAAGAAGATATAACAATTATAAATATATATGCACCCAACATAGGAGCACCTCAGTACATAAGGCAACTGCTAACAGCTCTAGAAGAGGAAATCGACAGTAACACAATAATAGTGGGGGACTTTAACACCTCACTTACATCAATGGACAGATCATCCAAACAGAAAATTAATAAGGAAACACAAGCTTTAAATGACACAATAGACCAGATAGATTTAATTGATATTTATAGGACATTCCATCCAAAAACAGCAGATTACACTTTCTTCTCAAGTGCGCATGGAATATTCTCCAGGATAGATCACATCCTGGGTCACAAATCAAGCCTCAGCAAATTTAGGAAAACTGAAATCATATCAAGCATATTTTCTGACCACAACGCTATGAGATTAGAAATGAATTACAGGGAAAAAAATGTAAAAAGCACAAACACATGTAGGCTAACAATACGTTACTAAATAGCCAAGAGATCACTGAAGAAATCAAAGAGGAAATCAAAAAATACCTAGAGACAAATGGCAATGAAAACACGACGATCCAAAACCTATGGGATGCAGCAAAAGCAGTTCTAAGAGGGAAGTTTATAGCTATACAAGCCTACCTCAAGAAACAAGAAAAATCTCAAATAAACAATCTAACATTACACTTAAAGGAACTAGAGAAAGAAGAACAAACAAAACCCAAAGTTAGCAGAAGGAAAGAAATCATCAAGATCAGAGCAGAAGTAAATGAAATAGAAACAAAGAAAACAATAGCAAAGATCAATAAAACTAAAAGCTGGTTCTTTGAGAAGATAAACAAAATTGATAAACCATTAGCCAGACTCATCAAGAAAAAGAGGGAGAGGACTCAAATCAATAAAATTAGAAATGAAAAAGGAGAAATCACAACTGACATTGCAGAAATACAAAGGATTATAAGAGGATTACAAACAACTATATGCCAATAAAATGGATAACCTGGAAGAAATGGACAAATTCTTAGAAAGGTATAACCTTCCAAGACTGAACCTGAAGAACAGAAAATATGAACAGACCAATCACAAGTAGTGAAATTGAAACTGTGATTAAAAATCTTCCAACAAACCAAAGTCCAGGACCAGATGGCTTCACGGGTGAATTCTATCAAACATTTAGAGAAGAGCTAACACCAATCCTTCTCAAACTCTTCCAAAAAATTGCAGAGGAAGGAAAACTCCCAAATTCATTCTATGAGGCCACCATCACCCTGATACCAAAACCAAACAAAGATATTACAAAAAAAGAAAATTACAGACTAATATCACTGATGAATATAGATGCAAACATCCTCAACAAAATACTAGCAAACAGAATCCAACAACACATTAAAAGGATCATACACCATGATCAAGTGGGATTTATCCCAGGGATGCAAGGATTCTTCAATATATGCAAATCAATCAATGTGATACACCATATTAAGAAATTGAAGGGGAAAAACCATATGATCATCTCAGTAGATGCAGAAAAAGCTTTTGACAAAATTCAACACCCATTTATGATAAAAACTCTCCAGAAAGTGGGCATAGAGGGAACCTACTTCAAAATAATAAAGGCCATATACGACAAACCCACAGCAAACATCATTCTCAATGGTGAAAAACTGAAAGCATTTCCTCTAAGATCAGGAACGAGACAAGGATGTCCACTCTCACCACTATTATTCAACATAGTTTGGAAGTCCTAGCCACGGTAATCAGAGAAGAAAAAGAAATAAAAGGAATACAAATTGGAAAAGAAGAAGTAAAACTGTCACTGTTTGCAGATGACATGATATTATACATAGAAAATCCTAAAGATGCCACCAGAAAACTACTAGAGCTAATCAATGAATTTGGTAAAGTTACAGGATACAAAATTAATGCACAGAAATATCTTGCATTCCTATACACTAATGATGAGAAATCTGAAAGAGAAATTAAGGAAACACTCCTATTTACCATTGCAACAAAAAGAATAAAATATCTAGGAATAAACCTACCTAGGGAGACAAAAGACCTGTATGCAGAAAACTATAAGACACTGATGAAAGAAATTAAAGATGATACCAACAGATGGAGAGATATACCATGTTCTTGGATTGGAAGAATCAATATTGTGAAAATGACTATACTACCCAAAGCAATCTACAGATTCAATGCAATCCCTATCAAATTATCAATGGCAGTTTTTATAGAACTAGAATAAAAAAATCTTAAAATTTGTATGGAGACACAAAAGACCCCGAATAGCCAAAGCAGTCTTGAGGGAAAAAACGGTGCTGGAGGAATCAGACTCCCTGACTTCAGACTATACTACAAAGCTACAGTAATCGAGACAATATGGTACTGGCACAAAAACAGAAATACAGATCAATGGAACAGGATAGAAAGCCCAGAGATAAACCCACGCACCTATGGTCAACTAATCTATGACAAAGGAGGCAAGGATATACAATGGAGAAAAGACAGTCTCTTCAATAAGTGGTGCTGGGAAGACTGGACAGCTACATGTAAAAGAATGAAATTAGAACACTCCCTAACACCATACACAAAAATAAACTCAAAATGGATTAGAGACCTAAATGTAAGACAGGACAGCATAAAACTCTTAGAGGAAAACATAGGAAGAACACTCTTTGACATAAATCACAGCAAGATCTTTTTTGATCCACCTCCTAGAGTAATGGAAATAAAAACAAAAATAAACAAATGGGACCTAATGAAACTTCAAAGCTTTTGCAAAGCAAAGGAAACTACAAACAAGATGAAAAGACAACCCTCAGAATGGGAAAAAATATTTCCAAATGAATCAACGGACAAAGGATTAATCTCCAAAATATATAAACTGCTCATGCAGCTCAATATTAAAAAAACAAACAACCCAATCAAAAAATGGGCAGAAGACGTAAACAGACATTTCTCCAAAGAGGACACACAGATGGCCAAGAAGCACATGAAAAGCTGCTCAACATCATTAATTATTAGAGAAATGCAAATCAAAACTACAATGAGGTATCACCTCACACCAGTTAGAATGGGCTTCATCAGAAAATCTACAAACAACAAATGCTGGAGAGGGTGTGGAGAAAAGGGAACCCTCTTGCACTGTGGGTGGGAATGTAAATTGATACAGCCACTATGGAGAACAGTATGGAGGTTCCTTAAAAAACTAAAAATAGAATTACCATATGACCCAGCAATCCCACTACTGGGCATATACCCAGAGAAAACCATAATTCAAAAAGACACATGCACCACAATGTTCATTGCTGCGCTATTTACAATAGTCAGGTTATGGAAGCAACCTAAATGCCCAACGACAGACAAATGGATAAAGAAGATGTGGTACATATATACAATGGAATATTACTCAGCCATAAAAAGTAACGAAATTGGGTCATTTGTAGAGATGTGGTTGAATCTAGAGACTGTCATACAGAGTGAAGTAAGTCAGAAAGAGAAAAACAAATATCATATATTAACGCATATATGTGGAACCTAGAAAAATGGTACAGATGAACAGGTTTGCAGGGCAGAAATAGAGACACAGATGTAGAGAACAAACATATGGACACCAAGGGGGGAAAGCAGTGGCGGGTGGGGGTGGTGGTGGGATGAATTGGGAGATTGGATTGACATGTATACACTGATGTGTATAAAATGTATGACTAATAAGAACCTGCTGTATAAAAAATAAATAAAATAAAATTCAAAAAAGAAAAAAACAGGGTGATCTGATGAACTTCAGAATTGGGAAACACATCCACGTGCTGGGAGGTTGGCACACCCAAGTCTATGAGGACAGAAGCTCCTGTGGTTGGGACTCTTCCAGATCTCACCCTATGTACCTCTTCATCAGATGTTCATTTGTATCCTTTATAATAAACCAGTAAGCTTAGGTAGAGTGAAAAAAAACCCCAGAAAACTAATAGTGGCCATATCTACAGAGTTTAGAAAATGCACCCTTCTCAAAGCTCCATCTCCAAGTTAGAACATGGCTCCATGACTGGAAAAGCATTAAAAGTCCTCGTATCCTCTCACAGGTGGTGTTGTATATAGATTTCAGAGCAAGAGTTTTCTGACTACCTTGTTGCTGTTGTTTAGTTAGCAGTTTCTCAACAGTCTCTGACCTATCCTTCTAATCAATCTTTTCTATCCTCTTGTTCCTTCCTCTTTGAACAAAGGAAAAAAAGATTAATGGTAAGTCCATTTTACTTTCTGGGAATTTGTTAAGACATGCTAAATCTAATCACTATTCAACTAGCCAATTATTACGAGAATGTGAACAATAAAAAATAAACGGATTCCTTCATAATTCTGATTGTGCACTTAAAAAATTGCTGCTCTAAGGTTAACTAAACATTCTAGGCATAGTCAAAGAATATTCTGTTGCAGTTTAACATGTCTCATAATACTATGGACTTTTAGAGCTGTGTAACTCTAGGAGGAGCTGAAGCTAAAGCCTTGCGGAAATTCTGAGCTTGCCCTATTTTTAAAGTCCATCATGTGCTAGTATTACCAACAGTTCAAATAGAATACCTTATGTACTATTCAAATATTTGTGAACCATTAAGTTTTGTATAAATAAAGATGTCTATTAACCAAACAAATTGGAAAAAAACAGTGAGATCTGTCAGTGACCTTGGATTCGATCCTTTGAAATCTACAGGATTAAGCAATCAGTGCCAGCATGGATTTATCATTCAGATGCAGTGAGTTTACTAAAGAAAATTTCATCACGCGGATAAATGACAGACTTAACTGGCAGCCTTTTGAACTACTATAGTTAGGTTGCAGTTTGTGCCATGAAGAGAATGAGGCTTTATCAAATATGGGTATCCCCATAACATACAGACAAAAGGTAGAAAAGATACTTTGGGAACTGAGAATGTGGAGTAGGGTTTGGAAATGTAGTCTACGGCCAGTAAGAAAGGGATAGCCAAGATCAAAGAGGATGGTAGGAAGTTAAGGAAATGATGCATTCAAAAGGCAAACCAACGTTGAGTCATTATGGGTAAAGTCATTATGGGCTGGGTAAATTACCATAACCAGTATACCACAAAGTGATTAATATCTTAATTGCTAAGAGGTTTTCCAACTCAGCTTATTAGGGATTTTTGTGGGAAAACATTTATAATTTAATATGCAAGTCAAAATGAAAAGAGGTTTTCTTTATAATCATTTTGATGAAACACAGCAATTCCATAAAGATAGAATATCTCTATACAAAATTAATAACAGCAACTATTTTTCTGAGGACTGTCATATCTTAGATACACGTAGATTTTGAGAGAAATAAATATATACATACGAATGCATTCTCCCCTTCCCACCTCTCCAAACTCTTACCAGTTTAATTCTATTCCAGTCAAAATGAGACCTATCTGGAAACAGAGAGAAAAGGACCATGTACGTGAGTCATAATAAAGGAGTTACCTGTAATTCTTGTTCTCTTTCAAACTTTGCTTATACATTTCCTTCCTGATTTACCTATCAATGCTTCATTCATTTATTAACAAAGTATTGGCCATGCTGATCTCTAGCCTCACCTATTAACTGCCTGCTCACCAACTCCACGTGGATAACTAATATGCATTTCATACTTAGCATGCCCCAAATAGAACACTTGATCATTTCTCCTAAGCTTGTACCGCTCCCTATCTTCTCAACTCAGGAAAAGGCCTAGAACTTTCATCTCAGAGTTAATATTTCTCTTCACATACAATCCATTAGCAAATCGTGTCAACTCTAACTTCGACATATGTCTGGAATCCTACCATTTTTCTTTATCATTTCTCCTCTAGTCCAAGTCACCATTATCTCCCGCCTGAACTATTACAGTAGCTTCTTAACTGGTTTTCCTACTTCTGTCCTTGCCTCTCTGTCTTCTATTCTTGACACAATAGCCAGAGTGATCTTTAGAGACATTTTTATATATCACGTCAGTCCTCTGCCCAAAATCCACCCATGGCTTCCCATATAAAATGGCTTTTACTCAGAGTAAAAGTCAAAGTCCTTACCATGGCCGAAAAAGGCCCTAAATGACCTGAAATTGAAAACACCTTTGATTTAATCAAAACAACTGACTCAATAATTATACAATACAATGAAGTGTGATTGGTCATGACTCAAATCTGTCAATGCTATCAAAACCAAGGCCTAACCTTTGACAGAATTACATTCACAAGTTTGCAAGGACACGTGTACAAGTATGTTCAGTGCAATATTATTTGAAATAGCCAAAACCAAGCAACAATTTAAACATCCATTGATAGAGGAATGGTTAAATAATTTATGGCATATAATCATACTGTGAAATACTAAGAAGCTGTTAAAAACTGTGATGAATCTTTATGTATTTACATGGAAGGATTTTTCTCCCTCTCTCTGACACACACCCCTCCCTTTAGTAATTCCAAACTGAGTGCAGTTCCCCACATCTATTTGCCCTTGCACAGGCTGCTGCCTCTGAATATCTCCACCCTCCTCACTGTACTAATTCCTACGCATCCTTCAAGACTCATCTCAGAGTATCACCTCCCTAAGGAAGCATTTCCTGACTCCCCTGGCTGTGTAGGACAGGTGCTCAATGTTTGTTGACGAGATTAAAGGAAAAATATCTACATTTTCTCTACTCTAAATATTAGCTTGACACTTCATTCTAAAAACTAAGTGGTATCTACTCTCTCTTTCTCTCAAATACAATGTAATTTATTTGTATGTCACAAATTCTACCACTGATATGGAACTATGGTCTTTCCCTAGTGATCTTAAACCACATCTACTCAGAAAGGTGTGCAGTGAGGAATAACAGCTTTATTGAGATATAATTATCTCAACCATGTAATTTAATCATTCAGATCACACAATTCAATGTTTCCTAGTACATTCACAGGGAGATTTTTTTTAACAACACTAAAAACAGTCTGAATTTGGAAGCCATCAATTTGTGATTATCATAAGGTGTAACACAGAGGTGGTAAAAAAAAAAAAAGCAATGATTACATCTTATATAATTGGCTTAAAATATTTCCTTAAGACAATCTACCTAGGGACCGCATTATTGGGCTTATAGGAGTAGGAAAGAAACCTGTATTACTCTCAATCTCATCAAATGTTAAAAAAAAAAAAAAATGGATATTTCTAGGGCTCGATAAATATTTGTTAAATGAATAAAATTTCCAACTATCTAGTAAATATATCATCCCAATCCTTCATATTTAACATATTCCGAATGGAACTCATTGCCTACTGGTTTTCTTTGTAACTTCCTCATTCCTATTAATGGCGCCAGTACTTCCCTCATAGTCATCTTTGACATCTGGCTCTCCTTCATTCTTTCATAGTCTGTAGTTTTCACTTGTAATTTCACAGCTGCAAATTCATACTCAGGACACAATTCCCCTCCTCTACTCAGCCCATCTGAAAAGTTTCCTGCGGTTAGCCTCTAGATGTTTTCATGTGTATGATGTGAACCACACATTAAGTCTCAGTCCAAATTCAGTTCACAACCACAAACTGGGTCTTCGGCATCATATAACAAAATAATACTCTTTAATTAAAATAACCAGTAATAGCCATTAATAAGTATTTTTAAAGATGCCTCTTGAAAGAGACACAGATCTCTGGTATAATCTTGTATCTTTCTCCCTAATACGTATTAGTGTTATCCATAACTAAATCTAACCTTTTTTTAATCTCCAAAATCTGATCAGAATGCTCATGCAATCCTGGAGACTCTTTTAATCACACACCTTTTTGACACTGTACTTATTTCTGGCACTGCAAATTGGTTAGCTATTCAGGAATTTGCTCTAACTCTCCTGTTCTCTCAGGTAGTATAAAAAGGTAATGAATACATCTTAGAACTGTAACAGAGGATAAATATGTCATAGTTATTCTCTGCAGTAAGTTCTATTTTCATAAGACTTTCTGCCCTTTACTATTATTAGCACCAAGAGTTACTAGTTAGCTGTTTCCTAAAATGTACATTCAAGTCCCTATTTTTAGCTAAATATGGCATCATAAATGTAGACTGGTTAAAAAGAAGATTTTTAATCTTTTTAATCTTTTTTTTAATTTTTAAGCTTTAATTGAAGCATTAGAAATTTATCAATCTGATGTGAAAACCATGAACATGCCCTAAAACTGAGGAGAAAGAGAACAACAATGAAAATAGAAATGTTTGGATAATGTTAGTACCCTAAAAACAAACAAACAATAAACAAACCAGATTACTGGTATTAGAGGAGGCTAGTCAGCCTGCAATTTACATTGCAAAAGTCTGTTGTTGCTGCTAATAGTCTGAATTACTTCAGCTTTTATAAATCACCTCTAATACACAGAATATCATTTTTATCTTTCAGTTCCAAACATAAGTGTTTACCAGAAAGCAACTTTTAGGCAAATCTACCCTCCCAGCCCCAAAAAGGATTTTGATTAATTTCAAAATAGATCAGTAAATAACATAGAGAAGTAATATGATACCTTAGGACAGTCCTTAGGAGAAAGCACAGGTATCAGAAAGCCCCATGTCCCTCTTGTAACGTCAGCATTTAATGAAAATCCTATTTTAACTGTGATGGCTTTGTGCGTGTTCCACAAGATGGACTGAAATCTCTAGCTCCACCAAGATCTCCATGAGGCTGTAGGGAGGCAGAGGTACCAGCCTTTTATATCTTGGAGATACCAAGAGAAAGCAAACAAGAGTGTTCCTTCAGCATCAGTTGTAAGAGTCTTTATCCTGTCTACTACATGCCAGTGCAATAGAGCGTATTTCTCCTGCCCTGCTCAGTTTGGAACTCTCCAAGGTTCTGACCCTCAATGGTGGTCAGTAACCTAGTGAGCAGCACTTGGAAAACCAAAGTCCATGCAAAACAGAACTGTAGGCTCAGTGGTCCTCTGCATTTCTAAATTTTGATTCCAATATCTCACACCTACTTTGGCCTTACCCTGATCATTTCATCCCATCCCTGGTCTATACCTGCCTCACAGCACCCTTGATACATCACCAAATCCTAAGAAATTCCTACAGTATCTGGATCTACTCCCTTCTTCCTTGTTTCATACATTCTCCCAAGTCCAGTATTTTAGGAACAGGGTTCAATGGATTGTGGGAGAAGGGTCAGATTTAACTTAACCTTGATTTGTTTGGTTAGATTAGAGCCAATGTAACTGGAGAAAAGTATTTCTCTCAACACTTTAAATGTTTTACTCTACTCACTTCTTGCTTGCTTGGAGAAGTTGGATGTAGTACTCATCTTCTTTCCTTTATAGGTAAGTCCACCCCAGCCTCCTTTCAAGATTTTTTTCTTTATCTTTGATTTTCTGCAGTTTGAATTACAACATGCCTAGGTATAGTTTTTCTGGCATTTATGCTGCTTGGTGTCCTCTAAGCTTCCTGGATCTGTGGTTTGGTGTCTGACATTAATTTGGGGGAAATTCTCAGTTATTATTGCTTCAAATACTGCTTCTGTTTCTTTCTCTCTTCTCCTCCTCCTTTCCCATTACTCATGTTATACCTTTTGTAGTTTTCCCACAGATTTTGGATATTCTGTTCCATTTAAAAATAATTTTTCTCTCTTTGCTTTTTGGTTTTGGAAGTTTCTACTGATATATCCTTAAGCTCAGAGAGTCTTTCCTCAACTGTGTCCAGTCTACTAATAAGTCCATCAAAGGTATTCTTCATTTTTGTTACAGTGTTTTTGATCGCTACCATTTATTTTTGATTCCTTCTCAGAATTTCCATCTCTCTGCTTATATTATTCATCTGTTTTTGCATGTTGTCTACTTTTCCACTAGAGTCCTTAGCATATTAATTATAGTTGTTAAAAATTCCCAGTTTGATAATCCCAACATCCCTGTCTTATTTGAGTCTGGTCTGATGTTTGCTCTATTTCTTCAAACTGTGTTTTTTGCCTTTTAATATGTCTTGTAATTTTTTTGTTGAAAGCTGGACATGTTGACTGGGTAAAAGGAACTCCAGTAAGTAGGCTTTAGTGGTATGGTGGTGGGATGTGGGGGAAAGGGAAGCATTCTATAGTTCTGAAACTCACAAAAGCGTGGACCACACCCACCCACCCTGCGCCCTGGAGTTTTTAACTCTCAGACTTGTCCACACTGAGCTTCCAAGAATTCATCATTCAGATTTTCTTACCCAAGTACTGGTTCCTTCAGAGGTTTCTGCTTGTGGACTTCCACTCTGGTAAGATGTGGATCTCTGCATTTGCCTGTCTGCTTTAATTTGGGGCAGTGGGCAGTGGTTTGCCCTGTGTTGATTTTTTAGTTTGTTCAGATTTTTACTTGTTGTTAGGATGGAGTGATGACTTCCAAGCTCCTCAGATTCCAGATCAGAAACCAGAAAAAAATATTTCAAATGTGTAAATTCCTAAGATTGCTTCCTCCCTCCCAGAAGTTTCTCCGAAGCCCTCAAGCCAAGGAGAAAAAGGAAAAGATAAGAGTAAGGCAATGAGCAACAGTAAGCGTTCTCCTGTTTCAGCCATCAGAATCACTCAAAGTAGTTCGGCCACCAGGAGTTGGGAAACAAAAGGCAATTTATAACATCTTGACTGCTATCCCATCTCTCTCACAAAAGCTGTGTGTGGGGAGGAAATGTTTCAAAGAACTGTCAGAATTAACCCCAAAAGAACACCTGGAATCTTATCTCACTCTCTCCCACACTCCAGTCTGCCCAGCACCAGTTTATGCTGCCCCAACCTTTTCCTGTGGTAAAGTCAGAAAACATGATTTCCCCTGAGACACTTTCGAAGTCTTTCAAAAATAGAAAAACAAGGAAAAGGACAAGGTTATGTAGAACGTAGCTCAAACATTTTATAAGCAGATTAAAGAAGAAAAACTTTGATTTTATTTCTTATGAATTTTGCATATATCGGATGGATGGAAGAAGGCAGAAGGCATTATATAGTGTTTGCTTGGTACTGGCCCAAGGTTTTCCTCTAATTCCTCCCTAGAGAGGGTAGGGGCCAGGATGACAGAATGACATAATAGAGCACAGGTTCTGGAGTTGTGATGCCTGGGTGCAAAATCCAGTGCCACCACTTATTAGCTGTATGACCCTGGGCAAGCTACTTTTCTGTGCCTTGGTCCTCTCAATTGTAAAACAGAGATAACAACTGTACTTACCTCACAAGTTTTTTATGAAGATTAAATAATTAGTGTTAAACACTTAAAATAAAACCTGGCACATGGTATCACTGACAGAAATTCTTGTCAACTCTTAGCTTTAAAATTCATCTTTAAGCAGATTGCTTACTACCACCTGCACCATTACCCCTTGAGACCAAGCCACTATCATCTCTTGTCTAGACCTTGACAATAGTCCTAACCAGTCTCCTTGTCTCCACTGCAATTCCACTCCAGTCTGTTCTCCAAGCGGAAGTCAGAGTGATCACCTAAAAACTAAGTCACACTATGTCACTCCTCTGCTCAAAACTCTCCAATGGCTTCCGGCCTCACTCAGTATAAAATCCAAAGTCCTTACCATGGTCTATTACGTGTTTAAGGCCTGCCGTGATCTTACGCATTTCCTGTCCCCTCCCACGCTCCTTTTCCCCTTCTCCTACCATCCTCCACTTCAGTCTGCTCTAGCCACACTGGGCTCCTATCTCAAAGTTTTTGCATTGCTGTTCCCTCTGCCTAGATATCCACATTGCTCTCTTTCTAACCTAATTCAGGTCTTTGCTTATGTGTTCACTCATCAGAAAGGTCTCCCTCTAACCACTGCCCAGGGACTCTACCTTTACTCTGCTTTATTTCTCTTTTTAGCACTCTTCACCGCTTGACATTTTACATATTTGTTTGTTTATTGTTTTTTCTTCTCTTAGGACACAAATAAACTTCACGAGGACAAAGATTCTGAATTATTTTTTCTGTATCCCCTGGATCGAGAACAATATTTGGCATATGGTTTGGGCTTGATAAATATTTGAATTAAGGAATAGAAAACATTCACTATTATTATCCCATCTGTGACATCTTCTTCACACCAAATTATTCCAACAGCTTCCAAACAGGACTTTAGGCTTCCGATCTCTTCTGTCTCCAATTCATCTTACATATCATTAGGTCGTTCTTACTAAAACTCTGCTTTCATAATGTTATTCCTCTGCTCAAGAACACTCCTCTCTGACCTCAACAGTTTCTCAGTATGCTCTGCAAGATGTTAATAGATGTTATATGACAAGAGAGACTTGGTAATTAAGAAAGTGTGGAAAATACAGGATTAGAGAAATTTGTGTTACTTCTCAGAGTCTTTAATTTACTAATGTGCATTATAAGTCTCCTGGAGAAGAATCTGTTATTTCCCACTATTTGTGCCTGCAGAATGAATCCTTTTCAAGGAGCAGGTCAAGGATCAGCTTTTGCAAAACATGCTGTAAAATATACTGGCCTGTGGAAGTACCTAAGACCATTTTCAGAAGTGACCATCAGGGCTCTAGGTATAAAAAAGTAAAAAATACAGTTGTCTTTGGTGCCCTTCCTGCTTCCTTTTCCCCATCCCTATCCTACGTTCTATGGTTTCTCTTTCTTACTAACAAAGCTTATTAAGAAAAAAACCATCTCGGAACTTCCCTAGTGGTCCAGTGGGTAAGACTCCGCACTCCCAGTGCAGGGGGCGGGGGTTTCAACCCTGGTCGGGGAACTAGATCCCGCATGCACGCCGCAACTAAGAAGTCTGCACGCAGCAACTATGAGTCCTCATGCCGCAACTAAGAAGCCGCCAGTGTGAATTAACGCCTGGAATGCCCTGACTGCTCTGTTCACCTCCGGCGGCCGCACACCCACCCAGCCCAGCACCCAGGACACAGCCAAAACCCCCAGCAAGGTGACAGTCCAACCCCCTCAGCACCCACTACCCCGGCGCTCAAGCCGCCTCAAAACCTGATGGAGGGAACGCCCCATAGCCGCCCCGTCTGGGTCCAGATCTGCTACGCTTTTTAGGAGTCTTTTTAGGAGTTTTTTTTGTTGTTGGTGGTGGTGGTCGGAAGGTGCTTTATTGAAGGGCGGGCGCTCCAACATCCCGCGGCAGCTACCAACGGACCTCGCGGAACGCCCGCTTCTCCACCAGCTTCACTTTGTACTTGCGCTTCAACTTGGCTCGCTCCCGAGGCTCCATCATGTTTCTCCTCTGGAAGCTGAAAGATCCTGCACCTAAAAGATCTAGCAAGCTGCAACGGAGATCCCATGTGCCGCAACTAAGACCCAGAGCAGCCAAAACAAACAAACAAATAAATAAATACTAAAAAAAAAAAAAAGAAAAGAAAAACCCATCTCAAACCGCAGATATGTCTATTGGCATATATATTTGAAAAGAAGAGCCTTTCTGGGCTTCTGACCTACTTTAGTTTTCCTTTTGATCCATAAATAATCTTGTTCTTCAATGAACATATGTTATATTTTGAATCTTTTGCTTGTATACTGTATCAAGAAGAGATTCTCATAGTAGATACTCAGTATTTTTAGATTCATTAGTATGCACAAATTCAGCAAGATGCAGGCCATGCAAAGTGTGACACTCCTTACTAAAAATTAATCCTGAAAATCATATTAGATAACACAGCTTGGATAGTAAATCTATTAGGTTCAGGTTTTGGCAAGAATATCTCTACTGGTACTATACTATTATACGGAATGCTCATTGTGAATAAGTGACCTTCTTTAAATTATATTCCAAACTTTGCAAAAATTTTATGTGACTGAATACTCCATGTTTTTTCATGACAACAGTAAGAAGCACGGTTTCACTGAAATGAATGTATTCATTACTGAAAATCTCTGAGGAAGGATTGTGTCTGTAAGAATTCAGAAAATGGATCCCAGAGAGGTATAGACCATATATATTTCATGGTACCTGTCTGCCATGCCCTGTTGGAAGAGCCCTCACTTTTAGTATAAAGTGGTTTTGTTTTATATTATGCATATTCTATACACTATACCTCTCTCTCCAGGCCATGGCTAACTGGGAAAGGGGCACATACCTCACCCAAAGATAATTGTAGTAAACTATCTTTCATCCTGATAGAACTTCAATTTTCTTCAGGTAAAATTCCCACAATAATTTCCATTTTAAAAGAAGAGCTTATATACCAGTGTACATGGACATATACCTTTGAACAGAAGGACTTTTCTGGGTCCCCATCAATAGACCACCATTCCTTTTCACTCTCCAAATATAAGGTTTCATTTACCACAGGAGGAAATGACTTCCATTCCAACTCCAGAGATGGGCCTGATTTAATCTCTGGGTACTCACGTACCCCTTGCCAGTGATAGGACAGGAATTACATATTCTGGTGGCTTCTCTTTTTTACCTACAGAGTTTATTAACCCAAACAAATCTTTAACTGCAGATTTGGTCAATGAGACATGAGGGAAAATCTGTTCACTTCCAGGGCAGATTTTAGGAAAAATTTCCTCACTCCTAAGAAAAGACCACAGGAAGAAATGGCCACTTCTTTTTCTGAATGTCGTTGTATCTGGATGTGATGCCTGGAACGGCTTGTAGCTATTTTACTAAGGGTAAAGCCAATCCCAAGGATGGCAGAGTGAAGCGATGCAGAGAATTCAGGGTTCCTGATAACACGGTTGAGTCTCCAATCAACCAACTCTAAAGGCTGCCCTTCCTCTGAACTTCCTGTTATAGGAGATAATACATTTCCTCTTTGTCCAGCCAATCTGAGTCAGGTTTTTATTACCTGTAGCTGAATGACTGCTGGATCAGAAAGGATATTATGACTTGGATTGAGTGAGTTGGGTAAATCAGATTCCTTCTCTTGGGAAATACTAGGACTAAGAGACAAAGAGGGAAGGTGCCCGTTAGTTGTGAGAAACTGAACTGAAAGAGTATATAAAAACTCAAACTTGATTGAGCCATTATAAAAGGAATAAGGCAGAGGAAGTCAGCTAGGAGAGAGAGAGAAGAGGATACAGAGCTGTGTAGCAAGAAGCAGAGAAGCCATCAGGAAGAATGAGACTGCTCCTTCGAGAAAAAAACATTCTTTTAGATTTCTAGTTCCTATGATGCCCAGCTAATCTTTCCATAGTCGTGAATTACCATAAGACATCTCTGTAACCGGCCACTGAATTCTCCTTCATGACAGTTAGGTTGAGTGTGTTCTCTGCTACTTAACAAGCCCTGTCTTAGGACACAGGAGGGTTGATGGAGAGGGGAAAGTCAAATTAGACTAAAGCTGCTAAATAAAAGGGGCCAAAAATAATGGATGAAGGACAAAAAAATGGATGCAATGATAGTAAAAACCTAACAAATAAGATTATAAAAGAAAATAAAAAGTGAACAAAATGATCACACAATCAGTATCAAACAAATTGGCCACCAAAAGAGAACAGATCATGTGTCAAAGATGTTCTAAAAGGTATCCCAGGTCCGGCATTAGATTTTCAAATCCTTTCCTGACACATTTTTTTTTTTTTAACATCTTTATTGGAGTATAATTGCTTTACAATGGTGTGTTAGTTTCTGCTTTATAACAAAGTGAATCAGTTATACATATACTTATGTTTCCATATCTCTTCTCTCTTGCATCTCCCTCCCTCCCACTCTCCCTATCCCACCCCTCTAGGTGGTCACAAAGCACCGAGCTGATCTCCCTCTGCTATGCGGTTGCTTCCCACTAGCTATCTATTTTACGTTTAGTAGTGTATATATGTCCATGCCACCCTCTCACTTTGTCACAGCTTACCCTTCCCCCTCCCCATATCCTCAAGTCCATTCTCTAGTAGGTCTGTGTCTTTATTCCCGTCTTACCACTAGGTTCTTCATGACCTTTTTTGTTTTTTCCCTTAGATTCCATATATATGTGTTAGCATACGGTATTTGTTTTTCTCTTTCTGACTTACTTCACTCTGTATGACAGACTCTAACTCCACCCACCTCACTACAAATAACTCAATTTCATTTCTTTTTATGGCTGAGTAATACTCCATTGTATATATGTGCCACATCTTCTTTATCCATTCATCTGATGATGGACACTTAGGTTGTTTCCATGTCCTGGCTATTGTAAATAGAGCTGCAATGAACATTTTGGTACATGACTCTTTTTGAATTATGGTTTTCTCAGGGTATACACCCAGTAGTGGGATTGCTGGGTCGTATGGTAGTTCTATTTTTAGTTTTTTAAGGAACCTCCATACTGTTCTCCATAGTGGCTGTATCAATTTACATTCCCACCAACAGTGCAACAGTGTGCCCTTTTCTCTCCCCACCTTCTCCAGCATTTATTGTTTCTAGATTTTTTGATGATGGCCATTCTGACCAGTGTGAGATGATACCTCATCGTAGTTTTGATTTGCATTTCTCTAATGATTAATGATGTTGAGCATTCTTTCATGTGTTTGTTGGCAATCTGTATATCTTCTTTGGAGAAATGTCTATTTAGGTCTTCTGCCCATTTTTGGATTGGGTTGTTTGTTTTTTTGTTATTGAGCTGCATGAGCTGCTTGTAAATCTTGGAGATTAATCCTTTGTCAGTTGCTTCATTTGCAAATATTTTCTCCCATTCTGAGGGTTGTCTTTTGGTCTTGTTTATGGTTTCCTTTGCTGTGCAAAAGCTTTTAAGTTTTATTAGGTCCCATTTGTTTATTTTTGTTTTTATTTCCATTTCTCTAGGAGCTGGGTCAAAAAGGATCTTGCTGTGATGTATGTCATAGAGTGTTCTGCCTATGTTTTCCTCTAAGAGTTTGATAGTGTCTGGCTTTACATTTAGGTCTTTAATCCATTTTGAGTTTTTTTCTTTTTTTAAAAAAATTATTTATTTTATTTATTTATGGCTGTGTTGGGTCTTCGTTTCTGTGCGAGGGCTTTCTCTAGTTGTGGCAAGCGGGGGCCACCCTTCATCGCGATGCGCGGGCCTCTCACTATCATGGCTGCTCCTGTTGCAGAGCACAGGCTCCAGATGCGCAGGCTCAGTAATTGTGGCTCACGGGCCCAGCTGCTCCGCGGCATGTGGGATCTTCCCAGACCAGGGCTCGAACCCGTGTCCCCTGCATTGGCAGGCAGATTCTCAACCACTGCGCCACCAGGGAAGCCCTGAGTTTATTTTTGTGTATGGTGTTAGGGAGTGTTCTAATTTCATTCTTTTACATGTAGCTGTCCAGTTTTCCCAGCACCACTTATTGAAGAGGCTGTCTTTTCTCCACTGTATATGCTTGCCTCCTTTATCAAAGATAAGGTGACCATATGTGCATGGGTTTATCTTTGGGCTTTCTATCCTGTTCCATTGATCTATATTTCTGTTTTTGTGCCAGTACCATACTGTCTTGATTACTGTAGCTTTGTAGTATAGTCTGAAGTCAGGGAGCCTGATTCCTCCAGCTCCATTTTTCATTCTCTAGATTGCTTTGGCTATTCGGGGTCTTTTGTGTTTCCATACAAATTGTGAAATTTTTTGTTCTAGTTCTGTGAAAAATGCCAGTGGTAGTTTGATAGGGATTGCATGGAATCTGTAGATTGCTTTGGGTAGTAGAGTCATTTTCACAATGTTGATTCTTCCAATCCAAGAACATGGTATATCTCTCCATCTATTTGTATCATCTTTAATTTCTTTCATCAGTGTCTTATAAGTTTCTGCATACAGGTCTTTCGTCTCCTTAGGTAGGGTTATTGCTAGATATTTCATTCTTTTTGTTGCAATGGTAAATGGGAGTATTTTCTTAATTTCACTTTCAGATTTTTCATCATTAGTGTATAGGAATGCCAGAGATTTCTGTGCATTAATTTTGCATCCTGCTACTTTACCAAATTCATTGATTAGCTCTAGTAGTTTTCTGGTAGCATCTTTAGGATTCTCTATGTATAGTATCATGTCATCTGCAAACAGTGACAGCTTTACTTCTTCTTTTCTGATTTGGATTCCTTTTATTTCTTTTTCTTCTCTGATTGCTGTGGCTAACACTTCCAAAACTATGTTGAATAATAGTGGTGAGAGTGGGCAACCTTGTCTTGTTCCTGATATTAGTGGAAATGGTTTCAGTTTTTCACCATTGAGGACGATGTTGGCTGTGGGTTTGTCATATATGGCCTTTATTATGTTGAGGAAAGTTCCCTCTATGCCTACTTTCTGCAGGGCTTTTATCATAAATGGGTGTTGAATTTTGTCGAAAGCTTTCTCTGCATCTATTGAGATGATCATATGGTTTTTCTCCTTCAATTTGTTAATATGGTGTATCACGTTGATTGATTTGCGTATATTGAAGAATCCTTACATTCCTGGAATAAAACCCACTTGATCATGGTGTATGATCCTTTTAATGTGCTATTGGATTCTGTCTGCTAGTATTTTGTTGAGGATTTTTGCATCTATGTTCATCAGTGATATTGGCCTGTAGTTTTCTGTCTTTGTGACATCTTTGTCTGGTTTTGGTATCAGGGTGATGGTGGCCTCATAGAATGAGTTGGGGAGCATTCCTCCCTCTGCAATATTTTGGGAGAGTTTGAGAAGGATAGGTGTTAGCTCTTCTCTAAATGTTTGATAGAATTCGCCTGTGAAGCCATCTGGTCCTGGGCTTTTGTTTGTTGGAAGATTTTTAATCACAGTTTCAATTTCAGTGCTTGTGATTGGTCTGTTCATATTTTCTATTTCTTCCTGGTTCAGTCTCGGGAGGTTGGTCATTTCTAAGAATTTGTCCATTTCTTCCACACATTTTTACCTTTCATTTATTCTTAGGCTTTTGGAAAAGAATGCCAGGGCTTGACATTTTCTCTCTGCCACCTTTCTCCCATCTGGTGCTTCTTTCTTCCACTCCCCCACCAACTGAGTTCCGCTGACATTACCCCATATTAGTCCTGATTACATTTCACTTGGGTTACTGTAATACTTGTCAAGGTAATCACCATAGCTCTGGGATCTCCCAATTCCAATCCAAAGTAATCTTTCTAAAGCAGAATTATCATGTCATCCTTCTATTTAAAAATTCTCAACAGCTCTTCCATGTTTATAGCATTAATTAAGCCCATATTACTTCTTAGTCTACTAAATATACAGAACTCCATAATATATAGTTTTAACCCATCTTTTACACCCTTACTATCTCTTCCCATTACTATATTCTCCTATTATCCACCTTTCCTCCCCCATTTGCTCCAGTCAACCTGAACTGCTTTGTTCTCCATATAAACCTCAAAATTTTCAAACTCTGTACCTTAGTTCATGCTGTTACCTTCGTCTGAAACTTACCTCCCCCCACTCTAAATTCTCTTCCACCCTTGAAGGCAGCATAAAGGAGTAACAGATTTTTAGGAATAGCAGCATATTCTAATTAATAAAATCAGCGTAAGAATGGATCAGAGTAGATATATGCAAAATCAATTTAAGGATTACCAACTCAGTAATACTTTACTGAAATAGAAAGATAGACCGTAGCCAAAATGGGAGTTTATCAGCAAGGGCAGCAGCAATCTAAGAGTTATCCAAAGGTTTCAATCAGAGGAACTAGATCCTTTGAATAGTCATTCAAGTTCCAACTCAAATGCCATCTTATTTTAAAAAATCCTGCCCTGCTCTTTAAGCTTTGTCATTGTTATAGGACTATGTCTCATTTATTCCAATTGACTAGAAAGCAGAAAACCACATCTTACTCAATTTGTAGTCCACAACACTAAGAACAATGACTTATAATAGATGTCCAGTAAATATTTGCATAAATTTAGTCTTAGGCTGTTGGAGAACAAAAGGGACATTGAGGTTTCCTTTTCTATCTTCAGGTTAAAATAATAAAGGAAAGACTTTTTAAAGGGTTCCTACTTCTCTCTCAAGGAGAACTTGAGTTAGCTAAACATCTTGTTTAAAGTATAAGACAATGAACATGTGTGATGATATTATAATGAAGGAGGAGTAGAAGTTTTTAAGAAAAGTTAAGTAAGAAAACTGAATGGGAATTGAATTGGGCAACTAGCTTACTAAGCAACTCAGGTCAGAGTTTCATAGCATAATTATTTTACTTAGAATGCCAATGATTAACAGTAAAGATCATATATTATTTGTAAGAAACAACGCAAAACAAAATTTCAGATTGGACACTTAAAAAATGTTAACATGCATTTCAGAACCAAACTGAATTGGTTATTTTGCATTATGAATAACTTGTCCCTGTTTCTTTCCATTAATGAGTTTCTCTAAAAAGAGATAAAAGTGGTGATAACTAGTATGTCAGTTATCCTCATAGAGTGGTAAAATAGAAATTGGTGAGTTATACATATGGAGAATGGGTAATAAACTTGCTTGAAGTCATATAATAACCAGGACAAAGTATCCTTATGTTAAGGCTTATTAGCATTTGACTATACTGAACCAAATTATACAGAACAAAATTTGGCATACAAATTTGGTTCTGTATGAGAATACACTGAGGATGTTAAACTTTCTTGGTAAATTGAAAAATAACACATTCTCTATTAAGTAAACAACTTAACTATTAATAACAGAGAAATGGTTAAAAGCAATATAAGTATGTTTTTGGGCTGACTATCTTGGTCCACAGAAGTACAATCTTAGTTCAAAACAGCAATCCGTCAACGTTAGAGAGTCAATACTCTCAATTCCTCAATAAACATTTACATAATATTTACAATATGCTGTGGGCTAAGCACTCTGCCAGGTACTGAAAATACAAACATAAATAAGAAACATTTGTGCCCCCAAGGAGTTCGGTTTAGTAGGGGAGACAGATCTAGAAGCATATAATTATAAAATGGCAAGTACAGCACTGAGAGCTATACACAGGCCATTATGGGACCACAGAGAAGGGACCTCTGCCTAACCTACCTAGCATAAGGGAGTCAGGAGAGGCTTTTCATGCCATTGTTCTTTCAATAACATCTATCACCACTGTCATGATCATCATCAAAAGTCCCTGTAGGGACTTCCTTGGTGGTGCAGCAGTTAAGAGTCCTCCTGCCAATGCAGGGGACATGGGTTCGATCCCTGGTCCGGGAAGATCCCACATGCCGCGGAGCAACTAAGCCCATGTGCCACAACTACTGAGCCTGCACTCTAGAGCCTGCGAGCCACAACTACTGAGCCTGTGTGCTGCAACTACTGAAGCCCATGCACCTAGAGCCCAAGCTCCGCAACGAGAAGCTACAGCAATGAGAAGCCAGTGCACTGCAACGAATAGTAGCCCCTGCTCTCCGCAACTAGAGAAAGCCTGTGTGCAGCAACAAAGACCCAACGCAGCCAAAAAAAAAAAAAAAAAAAATCTCTGTATACACAGCCAAAAAAGTAAGCGGTAGATTCCCCACACAGATTTTAAGCAATAGTTAATATAAAAAATAGAAAAAAAAAATTACTGGTATCTATTGACCTATATATAGAAGTTTAGGATGTCAGATTTAACTGGTAGATAAGGTGACCAAAGGAACAAGAAAAAATTTTAATTTAAATATTTAAATTTAATTCAAAAAATCTTTAAAAATCCTCCATCCCTCATAGAGTATTTATTATATATGATAAATATATATGTTTATATATGAAGGATCTGCTGATAAATCTAATACATTGTTTGCTACACTGCAGAATAATGTTTTAAATATTCTGATTCTGATTAACTTTTCTCTCAAAGGAATTTGTATTCTTTTTTAAAAAAATATTTATTTATTTATTTGGCTGCACCAGGTCTTAGTTGTGGCATGCGGGATCTTTAGTTGCGGCATGCGGGATCTAGTTCCCTGACCAGGGAATGAACCTGGGCCCCCTGCATTGGGAGCGTGGAGTCTTAACCACTGGACCACCAGGAAAGTCCCAGGAATGTGTATTCTGAAATCAGATTTCATATTCATAATTATCTTCTAAAGCAGTGGTCCCCAACCTTTTTGGCACCAGGGACCGGTTTCATGGAAGACAATTTTTCCACGGACGGGGGTGGGGGAGGGGGGGATGGTTCAGGCGGTAATGTGAGTGATGGGGAGCGATGGGGAGCAGCAGATGAAGCCTTGCTTGCTCGCCGCTCACCTCCTGCTGTGTGGCCTGGTTCCTAACAGGCTGAGGACCACTACCGGCCCGCGGCCCAGGGGTTAGGGACCCCTTGTTCTAAAGAATCTGCATCTACAGTGAAAAATAAAACCAATCCTTACCTGGGAAGAGAAATTTCACCTCACATAAAACATAAAGCCATATTCTCCATGAAGCTTTTATACTATACTCTAAAAGAGTAAAGCCGATGGGTGTACAGATTCTTAATAAGACACAACAGATGGACATGGTTAGTGAAACATGGTTAAGACTGAGGAGAAGCAGTTGATGACAAGCAGGAAAATGTACAATTCTCACTTGCATTTAGGTGTGGGGAACTAATTTAAAAGCTATTTGAGATGCCTGTCTTATACTTGTAAAACAGCACATTAAAAAGTTATACTGATTAAACACAGCACAATATTAAAGAATTTACATTTCATTTCAATTAGGTTTTTATACAGACAGAATTATAAGCAGAGTACCAAATAACAAAATCATACAACTAAGTCAAGAAATAAGTAGAAAGAGGTAGGAAAATAGTACCTATTTTGGCTAAACAATCTGACAATGGCCAAATACTGTTTGAATAATAATGACTAAAATCTTGGAGCATTCTATATTGCAAAGAGTACAAACCTGCAGAGAGGAGATCATACAATAATCAGAGATTTCAACAAGCAAATGAAATGTTTAGCAGAGAAAAGTAAATCAGCTACTCTAACCCTGACATCTATGTTTCTTTTTCCCATGAGGATTCACTCCATTACTGGAGCTTCTCTAAGACTTTTTTTCTCTCCTTTAAATGTGTTTAATTTGCACTGCAAAACGCTGAAGTAACACAGCAGAAATTCCTTTAAGAGGAAATAAGATCATTGTTACAGAGCAAAAAATATTTACTAACATATACTTTGTCACAATCATGTTTTACCCTAAACAATTTCTATTTTTGCTTTCCTCACAGTTTTTTGTTTCAAATTCTTAACAGTGGATCACACCTTACAATTGACTGTAGAATTCTAATATACACGTGCAGGTGCCAAAGAATGACTAATCACTAAAATGGAATAAAGCAAACTGAAATCAGAAAGGCGTTCAATCTACATAGATAGATAACCTATAAATTGCAAATAACAAGGAAGGGGAAGAAAGACAGACATTAGAAGAGAAAAAGACAACTCGCATTACAGAAACCACCCAGCTTGCCCCACAGAGACCCTAAAATTACTGGTGGAACATTTTGGTACTGGCTCTGAAACTGGATCGAATCTACTTTCTGATACCAGTCTTTGGCATAAATCTGCATCCTGTTCCTACAACTGATGATTCCTCATTGTTTTAAGTTCTTAGAAAGCTTCTGTGCAAGGCAATATGTACATTCATTATCTGTATGTAATCTGAAATCCATCCCGCGAGGAGACAAGCCTTCATTAAACCAGTGTTAGAAGCCTCTCTCTGAACATGTCAAGTCCCTTTCCCACTGCCTTTCTATTTGGATTGTCTCTTCTCTCTCCTGCTGTTGGAAGAATTCTTCTAGTGCAGAGGAAGGATGGAACAAGGACTGAGGATCAAGTTACTGAGCATTTCTGAGCTAAGGAGGAAGAATGAGAGGCTGCTTTCCTCATTCTGTGGTTCCCAGGATGATTCCAGAAATGACAACGTTCAAATTCAAGTCTAAAGTTATTTTTATAATGTATGCTCTGATTGAAGGATCTCCAACTAAATTGTCTTTTCAGAATTGAAGTATCAATGTCTTTTCCTATTACCTCTACTGTTAGATGGTCTCCTGTCTGTCCTGCTCTTGGGGTGACCCTTCTGGTGGAGGGGAAAGGTAGCTGGTCCCACGGCTGAGGGTCAAGTTACTAAGCCCTCTATCAGTACTGCTGAGCAGGAAGACAGACTACTGTGTCTTCCTGGAAATTTTCTTCTTGGGGCATCTGGAAAGGCTCAGGATTCAAGGTTGGGTTAAACTTCAATAGTTGGTTCATGGAAGCCAAGTCACAGCTTGAAGCTCTTCCTTGGATCTGTGGGTTTAGATAGGGAGGTGACGCTCAAGGTTCTCAAATTTCTAAAAGTTTACCCAGAAAGGACTCCGGCCCAGTTTGGCCCTTCCAAAAGTTCTAAAAGAAAAAAAACTGAGACAATCTGACATTTATTAGGGATCTGTACGTACTAGAAACTAGGCTAAGAGATGGGGACACAACAGCGAATAAAACATAATATCTAGTCTCAAGAACAGTTTAATGAAGGAAAGAGCTGAAATAGAATGTTTCAGCATTACGATACAGGTGTGAGTGAGCAAGATGTTAATGGAGCAGAAGTTGGCATCCAACTCTGTTCAATCTACTGGGAGCTTCCTTCTTTTCTAAAGCACTGTCCTAATCTTTCAATTAGACTTCAACAACCTCCAAGTCCTCTATATCACAACCTGTGTTTTCCAATATTACAAATATTGCCAGTCCATTTGGAAGTTATTCACCCTTCCATTACTTCATATGTATCATTCCTAATGTCAGAAATATCCTTCATCCTCCTACCCATCAGTCCTTACTATTTGCGTACTCAAACTACGTAGCAATATAATATAGTACAGTTGTTCTCACACGTTAGTGTTCATAAGAATCACATTGGGAAGCTTGTTAAAAATGCAGAGCCCTGGATCCCATATCCAAGAAATCTGATTCAGCAGGTCTGGTATGGGACCTAGAAATCTTTTTATATAGTTAGCCAGTATAATTTTTATATATTGTATATAAATTATACGTATTATTAAAATTATATATAATTTTGATACCTGTTGTCTACAAAACATACTTTGAGAAAGTATGTTATAATGGTTAAACGTTATAATGGTTAACTGTTATAATGGTTAAAAACATGAGTTTTTTTAGTCAAGACACATCTAGGTTTGAATCCTACCTTTTTCGCTTATTCACTATATTACCATGGGCAAATTTTATTTTACCACTGAGTCTCCCTTTCTTCACCTATATGAGGATAATGATAACACATTCACCTTTGTGAAGTTTAAATGAGACAAGAGGTACAAAGAAGTTGGCAGAGTGCCTGGCACATGGTAATGACTCAATAAATGCCAATTATTGTTATCAGCATTATTAACAATAATTTAAAAATTAGCTTTTCTAATCAAGACCATCTGAATCTGGTTGGTTCTGTCTCTTCAAGCATTTACGTTAGTTAGATGCCCTCTTACGCTAATTCAAGTTACTCTCATTTCATATCTAAGTGGTCCATGTTTTTCATGACAATTTGTTTAAAACTGAAGTGGTAAGCCAAAGGCAGCCCACAGCCCCAAGATAATATTAATGACATACTGCCTATCACCGGATTCTTGGCAAAACTGCAAACTAGGTGATTTGATTTTGGTGTTCTATCAATTTCTGTCATTTTTCCCCTCCCTCCATCCTCATCCCCACCCCACATATGTGTGACCCATTTGACTATAGAGGTGTTTAAGGAACTTCTCTGGTGGTCCACTGGTTAAGGATCCACCTTCCAATACAGGGGACCCAGGTTTGATCCCTGGTCGGGGAAATAAGATCCCACATGCCACAGGACAACTAAGCCCGCACACCACAACTACTGAGCCCGTGCGCTCTGGAGCCTGTGCGCCACAACTAGAGAGAAGCCTGCGCACCGCAATGAAAGACCCGACACAGCCAAATAAATAAATAAATAGATAAATAAATAAATATTAAAAAAAAATAAAGGTGTTTAAAAGCCAGAAGTGATGAATTTTACTCATAGTTCCCTAGCCACCAATTTCCCATAGATTTACTGTAGCCAATGGCAAGATTTAAAAAGTTACATGTGTGTTCTGTGTGAACTTAGGATTTGATTGCATTGTTTTCACATATATAAAACAATGTCATATATTTATACACATATTGTTTATATATACACATACATATTTTTATATATATATACACTTACATACATTTATATATATAAATAATATTTATCTGTTTTATTACTGTGTGTTTTTCAGTGTATACTCAATAAATCTGACAGATTTTTAAAGAAATGGTATGTCTAGATGAGATCTTACAAACACCCATGCATCATCTTCAATCACAGTTATATGGGATACATATTTGTATAAAGAGCTGATATTGGCTCCTTGGTACAGCTAATAATTACTCTTATGTAGTATTTATGTAATGCTTTTGGAGTAGCAAATTACTTCCATTAAAATTATCAGCCCACCAGACACTACAGAGCCTGAAAAATTATGCTGGCCAGAGTAATATATTTGCCATTGACAAAGCCAAAATCACAACTTATTATGCTGAAGTAAATTAATCAAACTGAAGTGTCTGCCATATTGTAGGTGTTTGCTGTATACCTGTTGAATGAATGAATGAATGAATGTACAAACAATGGTTACCTTTATACACATCTACTGGACCAAAAAGAAGTAAGCAAATTATTTGATCTTAAAAAAAAACCAAAACACTAAAACTAAAAACAAGCAAGTTTTCCATTAGATCTCAGTTAAAGCTATATAATTCCTACAGATCACTACATTAACTCAAATTTAAATTATGTTTATTTAATTTTACTTTAGTGAATTAAAAACCAATCTTTCTTGCATATGATATGTGAAATATTAAGCATTTCAGCAAAGAATATGTAGCTTGAAGCAACTTAACAATATTATAAATCTAGAACTCAGAAGTGCTCTTAACAAAAGACTTAAAAGAGGTCCAATAAAAGCAGTAAAAATCTATTTCATTTTTATATATAACATTGAAGGTAGAAAACACAACTTTCCCTCTATACTGAAACTCATAATGAACGAGTACTATTTCTAGAAAATGCATGCCTACTGAGACCAGCCATATTATTAGGTAAACATAAAAGTAGAGCTCACTTTGGTTTTAGCTCTATTGAATACAACCTTTCTTTAAGCTTATTATTTTTACTTTCACTAACTTTATATGATTTTATGAAAAGTATTTTTCCAATTTTAAACATAAAATAACTTAGGGAAAAACAAGCAACATGGTCAATTCAAAGAATGTATATTTTGCCACTTGAATTACTAGAGGTCTGAATAGAAAAAATAGAAGAGGTTGAGAATGATTATTTAAGAAGATCAACAAAATGCTTATAATATTTTTAGATGTTGATGCCTAGCCTTTACTTTCCCCAAACTGATAATTATGCCAAAGATTTTATATCTCTACTAGAGCATTATATCATTACAATGTCTGTAACAGGTGCAAATAAGTATTTTAAAGATGATAAGCAAGAAGCATTTCTGCTTTTTAGGGGAATTCTATTTTCATAAGAGCTTTTTCTTATTGACTTTCAATACAGAAGTCAAAATTCTTGTTTCAAAGTCTTAAAGGACAGCAGGTAGAACATGTAACTACTGCTAATTAAAGTCATGTGTCTCTATAAAGGTCAGAGATTTTTCTTCTACTTGTTCAGAAAGTTCAGAACAGAGATAGTTGAACTAATTCATGAGTTGAAATTTAGTCGCTCAGAAAAGCCAAAGAAAAGGATAATTAATTGCTACGGCTAAGATTTAAAATATATGTAAATTAAGGATATTAAGCAATATTTTAGCTGGTTAGCGTATTGACATAAAGTGTATACATCTACTAATCCAATGTTTTATGAGGGAAGAATCTACAGAATCACAGTCAAGTAGTAAAGCTTTCAGGGCTAATGAACTATTTATAGTCAATGTTGAGAAGGTACTACTGCATTTGTATATGCCTTGAATATGTGTTTGTTAGTAAAAGACTATGATATTTTTCTGCCTCTCTTCATTCCCTAATCCACTTCTGGATGTGCAAAGACTTATGAGTGCTCCTAGAACAGTTAAAAATTGCTTTAAAAATCAAAGACCTGTTCTGGAGAAAAGATCTTGTCAGCCACAAAAAAGTGATGTTGAAAAAGTACTAGCAATATCTACCTTCTGCACTCCCAGGCCCACCACCCCCTGTGACGTTACAGGGACTCCCACACAACAGTGAAAGTAGATGTAAGTGTCAGAACTTCATCTGCATTGTTCTTATCATTTATAAAATACTCTCACTTATATTATATTGCTTAATCCTCATGAATGATTCTACCTTGTTAGGTCACCTCAACAAGCAAGTATTACTAGCTCCAAGTAGATGACGTAACTTCTTAAGTACACAATAGAGCTAGGATAATTACATGGGTCTCCTGGTATCTAGTTAAGTGACTTTGCCACTGTAGTATTATAAACTTTAAGTATTCAAATACCTTCACTTGGTTACCTGTGGTTATCTTGGTAGACAAGATGTTACCTGATCTGGGGGGAAAATTTACTACATACTTGCAATAAGAATATATTATTTTAGAACACAGTGGTCACCAGCTAAAGTGTATACTATATGATTAACAGATTCAAAGTCAGAGTATAGACAGATACATGGAATATGTGCAAGGATCAACAAAATACTGTACTCACAGATGGAGAGACAAATGCGCAGAAAAAAAATGAAACTATGTGACACTCCCTTAACCAGCTGCAGCATGCTGAATTATAATAGGCGCTCAAACACTGGAACTGACAAGCTACATAACATATCAATTATAAAATATGTGTAGCCTGACAGAATTCAGAGAAGAGTAAAAAGTATATATTTTGCTGAGTAACAATTCAAGAATACAAATACTGACTGGGAGACCATAATTGATAAACGACATATATTACAGCAATAGGATATACTTGTCACAGCTTTCCATCTAGTTGGACCTTCTCCAAAAGATCTATACTCTAAAATGTCTTCTGAGGTTAACTGCAGAGCTGTCTCATATTTTTCCAAACAAAAATATACTTTTTTTCCCCGACAGTAAAAGCTGTGCATACTCATTGTGAAAAGACTTCAAACACAGAAACACACGAAGTACAAATGAAAGCTCCCCATAATCCCACACTTTACAGCTTAATTAAAATTTTCTAAACTTTGCCCTATGTCTTGAAAATATGTATGTATAATGAATTATACGCATTACATATAAATATATTTGTTATATAAATATTTCATATCAATATGAAACATATATTATTAAACCGCTTTAGTGTTAAATAGTAATATATTTGAAAACCTAAATGCAAGCATACCATACATACTATTCTGCAATTTATGTTTTTAATCTCTTAACAATTTATCCCTTAACTTTACAGATTACCTAATTCCAAGGGTAATTCTTTCATAGCCACAGTTGATTCAGAAAGAGAAATTCACTAAATGATACAAACAGAATAAACCATTTTTAAGATTCTAGACTTATTTTCACCTATTAATCCTGAAGAAAGTAAAAGAAAAGTGTTTCATTACACAAAAGGAATATTTTGACTAACTGTATCTAATATATAGTTTTGACTAACTATATCTGATATAATTTAGTATTCAAATGAAAAAATCTGATGAAGATTTAATTTGTCATGTCTAGAAGGCAATCTGTAACAAAAGCTCGAATGTTTGGCTAAGCAATTTCATTTCTAGGCATTTATCTTAAAGAAATAATTAAGAATATATTCAAAGATTTAGTTTGAAGGACATTTATGGTAATTTTTTTTTATGATAGTAGAAAAAAGTCTAAATGTCCACCCACAAAGAATTGGTGAAATACACTATATCATGTTTAATTGATGGACTACTACAAAGTGACTTAAAATAATTTTATAGGAATATATTTATTGAACTGAAAATATTTTCACAAGATATTAGGGGGGTACATAGGTATACTTATATTTCTTAGAAAGTTAAATACACACCTATCATATCATCTAGCCATTCCATTCACTGGTATTTAACCAAGAGAAAAGTAAATATATATCTATACACAGATTTGTACATGGATACTTATAACAATTTTATTTGCAAGAGCTAGAAATTGGAAACAACCCAAATATCCATCAACAGGTGAATGGATAAACAAATTGTGGTATATCCAGAGAAGGGAATACAACTCAGCATTAAAAGGAATGAACTACTGATATGCAACAATATGGATGAATCTCAAAATAATTATGCTGAGTGAAAGAAGTCAGACAAAAATAAGAGTGTGTGTGTGTGTGTATACATGATTCCATTTATATCAAATTCTAGAAGGCTAATCTATAGTGACAGCAAATCAGTGGTTGCCTGGGGGTAGGGGGTTAGGAGGAGGAACAGGTGAGAGGGAAGGATTACAAACGGATATGAGGAAACGTTGTGGGGGGTGGGGGACCCATTCATTATCTTGATTGTGGTGATGGTTTCATGGGTTAATACATATGCCCAGATTTTTCCAGTTGAATAGTTTAAATGTACAATTTACTGTATGTCAATTATACCTTAACAAAGCTGTCACATCACACAAACACACACACAAACTATACTTATGCTATCATCCCATTGCTTTGCTTGAAATCTAAAACACAAATGGAAAAGCGCTTAAAACATAAACATGTAGTTTAATGAATTATTATAAATACCTATAATGAGCACCACTAAGGTCAAGCAACAGAACATTTCCAGCACGCCAGAAGCACCTCCCCCACACGTTCCCCTTCCTAGTCACAACTTCCTCCTTCTCCCCAGAGCTAACCCTGTTCTGACTTTTATGGCAATCACTTCTTTTTTAAAAAAATGTTCTTTTACTATCTCAGTATGTATCCTCAAACAATATAGCTTAGTTTTTACATATTTTGGGGTTTTATATAAATAGAATGTGTTCTTCTGTGTCTGTTTTTTTTCCACAATAACATGTTTTTAAGAATCATTCACAGAGTGTAGTACATTGGTTTTTATTGCTGTATAGTATTCTGTTGTATAAATATACTACAATGTATTTATCCATCCTGCTGTTGGTGGGCATTTTGGTCCTTCCAGTTGGGGACTATTAAACAATACTGTTATGAACATTCTTTTAGGTGCATTCTTGTCTATATATACATGAAATAGAATGAAATTTCTGCCCCAACGTTCATAGCAGCACTATTTACAACAGCCAAGACATGAAAGCAACCCAAGCACCCATCAACAGACGATTGGATGAAGAAGATGTGGCATTCGCGTGTGCACACACACACACACACACAGACACACATACACAAAATGGAATATTACTCAGCCATAAAAAGAGCAAAATACTGCCATCTGCAGCAATGTGGATGGGCCAAGAGAATATTACGTTTAGTGAAATAAGTCAGACAAATACTATATGGTATCACTTATATGTGGAATCTAAAAAAAATAATACAAATGAATGTATACGCAAATAGAAACAGACTCACAGATATAGAAAATGAACTTGTGGTTACCCAAGGGGAGAGGACAGGGGTGAGGGACAAGTCAGGGGTATGGGATTAACAGATACAAACTATTATATGTAAAATAGATAAGCAACAAGGATATATTGTACAGCACAGGGCATTATACCCATTATCTTATAATAATCTATAATGAAATATAATCTGCGAAAATACTGAATCACAGTGCTGTACACCTGAAACTAACACAATATTGTAAATCAGCTATACTTCAATTAAAAAAGAAAAGAACCCCCAAAATTTCTGGGTCACAAGGTATATTTATATTTTACTTTACTTAATAATTTACATACTACCAAGAGTATATGAGAGTTCCTGTAGCTTCAAATCTATGTGTTATCTTCATAGCACTTATTGCTACCTGAAAATTTCTTGTTTACTTTTACTTGTTTAATATTCATCTTCCCCCAGTGTAGAGTGTGACCTCCAGAAGAGCAGGGACTTGGCCTGTCTTGTCCACTGCTCTACTCCTAGTACCTAGAACACTGACTGGAACAGCACTCAACACGCAACAGAGGCTGAACAAGTATGTGTTGAATTACTAAATGAATAAGTGAAAATTCTAGCCTATGAGTAATTTCAGCCTGGGCTAAACAGAAGGACAACTGACCTTGCTCAGAGACTTATATGTTATGCAGTAAAAATAGTTATATGCTATGTAATAAAAAATGGATACATAATAACTTAAAAAACATGATTCTAGCTATTGAAAACGATGTGCATATACAGAGAATAAAAGTTGAAGGAAATAAACCAAAACTTAGAAATACTTGTCTTGGGTCTTTCTCTCTCTTCTCCCCACTTCTACGCCTAACTGTTACATATTTTCCAAAATTTCTTAAAAAAATGTATTATTCTTGGGAAAAAGGTAAACTTAAAAGCATGAACTACTGATACATATAATAGCATGGAAGAATCTCACAGACATAGGTTCAGTAAAAGAAGTAGACATAAAAGAGTATTATTCCATTTACCTGAAATTCAAAAACAGGTAAAACTAATCTATGGTGACAGAGATCAGGCTAATGGTTACTTTGCGAGGATGCTGACTGGGAGGGAACATGAGGGAGCTTCCTAGGGCAATGGAAATGTTCTCTATCCTGTCCTAGGAGATGTGTACCTAAGAGGAATCAGAAGTAGAAAATTCATCAAGCTATAAACTTAAGATATGTGCACTTTACTGTACATAAATTATAATTCAATTTTTATTTTTATTTTTTTTGGCTGCACCCCGTGGCTTGCAGGATCTTAGTTCCCTAACCAGTGATCAAACCCAGGCCCCGGCAGTGAAAGCACCGAGTCCTAACCACTGGACCGCCAGGGAATTCCCAGTATACTTCAATTTAAAGAAAAGGAAAACATGTAAATGAAGAATGACTGGATAGGAACAAAAAATGGAAATGGCTTTTATGATTTTCTGATTTTTTGTAACCACATATTCCAATTAAAATAAATAATAGAGGTCCAGAAAGATTTTAAGTATGTTAGTCAAGAATGCATTGACAGTATTAGATTTGTAAATCAAATTCCTCAAACTATGGAGAAGCAAAACCTTCCCACAACAGTTTTTGAGTCTTTTAATTTTCCTTTTCTTCAGATTCCTTTATTTTATGCAGCATGAGACATATTGTACATTTAGAATATAAGTTTGGAAATAAACTAACAGGTGAAACTAACAGGTAGCAGAGCTTTTCCTATTCCAAGCAAATCTGAATTTTCCAAAATCAATGATAATAATACTGCTCTCAACAGCAGAAGTCCTGAGAGCAGTCACCTAACGCGTGAGATATATGCCATGTGGCTAATATGTTAAGAAAAATGCTTCCCTTTTTCTCAGTTCCTTGTGGGAAAACAGGATTTTCTACATTTCTTTGACACTGGTAGGTGTTAAATACGTTGTCTTACTATAATGCCAATTGGTTATTTATTTATTTATTTTTGGCTCTCAAGGTACTGCCTACTTTTCATGAATCAGTAAAATCAATATTCAAAGATTTTTTGCTATTATCAAAAGGTTGTTATTGAAAAATAAAATCTATTCTTACATTTGTAATGATTGCCTGACTACTCTATACTTTAAAACGTAATACACCTTAAAACCGAAACAAGCCCTACCTCATTCATTCAACTACTGAGTGCCTATTATGTGTAAGGCACTTTACTAGGTGTTGAGGATACAGAAAATGAATAGATATTGATCCTGCCCTCAAGAAACTCAGAGGGCAGTAGAAGATACATAAACAGACAATGGTACTTTACAACAGACAAAACCATGAGAATGTGAATGAATTAGTTTTAGATTAAACTGGCAACTGTGCATAGGATAGATTGGTAAGGGAAATACTAGAGGCGAGAGAGCACTTAGAATGCTAATCATGAGCTGGAGGTGAATTAATGAGAGATGAAATGAGGGTTAAGGTAATAGAAATATAAAGAGCAGAAATGAAAAATATTTTAAAGAAAAAATTTGTAAGACTAGGCAACTAAGGAGATAATAACATAAAGAAGACTGAGTCAAAGACATTCAGTGGTGATAAGAATGGTCAAACTGGTGACAGACTTGTGGACACAGGCAGAGCTTATTTAGAAGAGAATATGCTCAGTTTTGTAATTTATTCTCCAGATATCAAGGTAGAAAGTAACGATCTGGAGGTCAGGCTAATGCAAAGGTTCAGGTCAAAAATTTGAGAATCATCTTCCTAGAGGCACTGAAGCCTTCAGAATAGAGGAGCTCACAGTGAGAGAATGTACAGAATTTATTCTCTTAGGGGACGGAAAAATGAGACAGGTAGACAAGTCTTAAGCAGGAAAAGAAACCTGTCACAGAAAAGAATTTCCAAGAAAAAGAGTGCTTACTGAGTGTCAAATTGCTGCAGTGAAGACAAAGAATGAGGACTAAAAAGAAGCAAGTAGACTTGGCCATGCGGTTGGTCACTGATAAACCTTTCCCAGACACTATATTGTCACTGAGTTTGTTAACTCTTCATCCTGCAAATTATCTCTGCTTGTTATGATTATCTGTTTTTTCCTGACTTTCTTCAGAACTTTTCTTGTACTTTCTATTAGCATTTATCACATACCATATTCTTGCATAGCTGTATCTTTAATTCTCTCTTTAGACAGGACCCTCCCCCTCAAATATCTAGGTAAGAAACCTGATAATTATTTCTTGAATCAAGAGCCAAATAAATGGCCCATAATGGGATAATGAAGCAAAGAGAAAATGTTATAATACTTATCGTTTACTTTGCCAGTAGTGAAGCTAGATATTTATTTTTTAAAAATCCTGATATTTAATGTAAAGCAAATCTATTAAAAATGACTGAACACAGGACCAAAAGAGGTTAGTTTGCATGCTTCAAGATAGACTGAGAACTAGCCAGTTTTCCCCTCCTACATCGAATCCTGGAAATGACCGAAAATTAATTAGTCATCACCTGAGAACAAAAGGAATTGAAGAGCTAGAAGCTGGGGGTATTCTGTGATTTACAACAGACTAAATCAAACTAAAGAGAAAAATCAAGGGTAAGATCAATATGGATCTTCAAAGGTAATACAGATACAAAATGGCCATAGAACTATCAGTGCTCCATGCCCAAAGGCGGAATATAGGAACGGAGGAGGACCAAGGGGTAGGGTAATCAACAGCATTATTAGTTGGAATACCACAGTGGGTGCAGCCAACTCAAATCAGCCTGTATTCATCCCATGCATAACACTCCTGGCAGTGACAGAGGGTATATGACCCCGGAGGGAGTACTGTGTATAAGATCTTAGAGAGACAGGGCAGTGTCCTAGGATACTGGTGATACCTAGAAAGAAAAGGAAACATTCATTCCCAATAGATCAGCCACCAGGATATCTAGCCCAGAAATATTTCTACTCGCTCCTTTACTCTCACTGAAAATTGAGTGAAAACTCCAATGGCAGGTTTTAGCCCTCTTCCCAAGCAAGCTGCATAAACAGAGGCAGAAAAGAGTCTAACAAGGAATTTCAATTATAAAAATACATATGCAATCAAAGGATGAGCAAATGCATGAGGAATATAAATCCCATTTAAGACAGAAAACAAGCTCAATCAACAAACACACCTAAAGAAAGAGTTAAAAATATAATCGGAATAGGATTTTATAAGTTGTTTTTTTTAAAAAAAATTTATTTATTTATTTATTTTTGGCTGTGTTGGGTCTTTGTTTCTGTGCGAGGGCTTTCTCTAGTTGCGGCAAGTGGGGGCCACTCTTCATCGCGGTGCGCGGGCCTCCCACTGTTGCGGCCTCTCTCATTGCGGAGCACAGGCTCTGGACGTGCAGGCTCAGTAATTGTGGCTCACGGGCCCAGTTGCTCCGCAGGCATGTGGGATCTTCCCAGACCAGAGCTCGAACCCGTGTCCCCTGCATTGGCAGGCGGATTCTCAACCACTGCGCCACCAGGGAAGTCCTCGGAATAGGATTTTAAAATAAGTACATTGACTTCCACTTCTAGCCATAATATAGTAACAGGAACCAGATGTACCCTTTATTTAAAACAATTAGAAAACTGGTGAAAATATATAAAACAACTGTGTTTAGACACTGGACAATAGGCAACACAGGCCTATGATTCCTAAGAGAGGGGAAACAAACAAGGTGAGGCCTACGATCTCCTGACTTTCTGTGTGGAGGCACACTCTGAACTTCACAGCAGGGACAGAGATCCCAAGCACAGCACGGGTGTCTTGCGGAGTAGAGGAGACAGAAATAAGAATTCAAGAAGTCTCAGGTTTCTGGAAGATGCGGGGCTAAGTTCTGGAGAGGAGGGAGTGATGCAGAAAAAATAAGAAGTTCACAAATCTGCATGGGGTGCCATTAAGTCTTTGCTAAATTCTAAGATATGTGTGTACAAGATCAAATTCTACAAGGTTGGGCAAGGAGTGACTGGGGTGCTGTCAGCTACACAGTTCCCAGAGCTCACATAGGGCTAAGATCATTCAAATTTCCACCAGCCAAAGTGGAGAGTTCTCACTGATCATTCAAGGCACTCGAGTAGAGACCTTAGTAGTGAGGCTAAATTGTTTCTAGCGTAAAGGTTATACTTTAACACCCATCCTAACACAACCTGAAAGGATCAAAAAGAACTATAAGTAACTTAACTGCCTATCAAATCTCAACACTCTTTAAGAAAAGATGGCAAAATCCAAAGACTTGACAATGTAAGGTTCACAATGTCTGGCATCCAATAAAAAAAAGCACTAGACATAACAAAAAGCAGGAAAATGTAACCTATAGCCAGGAGAAAAACAGACAATAGAAACAGACCCAGATATGATATAAATGATGGAATTATCAAACAATAACAACAAAAGGGTTATTTTAATTATGTTCAAGTATTTAAAGGAAAACACAGTGATGAGAAAAAAAGGAACATCTAGAGATAAGTATATATGTTTACTATCTTCCCAGACATAAGAGAATAAATCACATCTAAGAAAAAAAAATAGGAAATGGGAAAAAGAACCAATTGTAGAACTTGGAAACAAAAAGCCTAAGTGTTGAAATACAAACCTCAGTTGACTTGAGAAACCTGAAGCCTCAGCAATGGAAAATACCTTGAATCAGTATAACTGACCCAGAAGAATTCCCCCAAAACTCAGGAACTGATGGCACAAGGAACTCTGAAAGTTGGTGTGAGTGAAGCTAAACTAAGGGTGATCAGTTGAAGACGTTTTAAGAAGCAATTCAATCCCCAAATCTCATCCCTCATTCTACATAATTGGGTGTGTGCCCTGACTTCTACTCCAGTAGAAACCTGGAGGCTTAGTCTCTTGAGAGACTAAAACAGAGGGTTCCTAAACTAAGGATCCTAGGCACAGCTGAGGACAGGGATACCACTGAAAACAAGAGGATTACATAAACATATGCATACTGGATACTGACATGCCTCAGTCTTCCTTACCCATGAGGTAACCAAGCTTTTACCCTCTGGGTAGAAGACTGGAAGAATTTTCTTGTCAACTCAAGAGTGAATATACAAACACTGGGTATCTCTAATAAAAGAACACAGTCAGATCACTCTTACAGTTAAACTCATAGCTGACAAATCCCATCCACTGGCTTAGTTTCCAGTCAGCTTCTTAGTTCCTCGTTCTTGCCAGGAATTGACAACCAAATACGTCTAGTAATCATCTAAAAAAACCTCCTAACATAAAATACATAAACCAAAACATACACAACAACAGAAAAAACTCAAATTGGAGGAAAAAAGGAGAAGAAAATACAGCAAAATTGTTGCTGTTCTCAGAGAGCTAAGAAATTGTAAAATCATCAAATAAGAAACAGGTGTTCCTTTTAAAGGAACAATCAGGGAAAGAAATAAACTTACAGATATTAAAAATATGATAGCAGAAGAAAAGTTGGAAGAAAACTTTTATAAAATCCCCCAGAAAGCAGAGCTGAAAGACAAAAACATGGATAACAGGAGAATAAAAAAGAAAAGAAAATTCAAGGGCCAGTCCAGGAGGGTCAATATCTGAATAATAGGCATTCATGAGAGAGAAGAAAAAGAAAATTAGGGAAGGAAACCATCAACTAAGTAATTCAAGGCAATTTCCTAGAACCAAAGTATATGAGTTTCCAGATTAAAAGGGCCCACCAATAGCCCAACGCTGTGAAGCAAAACAGACCTACGCTAAGGTGTATCATTGTGGAATTTCAGAAGACTGGGGACAAAGAGAAGATCGTACAAACTCACAGACAAAAAACAGTAATTCTCAACAAAGCATCAGGAACTGGATCACTCAAAGCTTTTCAAAAGCAATCCTGGAAACTACAAGATAATGGGACAATGTCCTCATTACTCTGAAGGGAAAGTATTTCCAACTTAAAATTCTATTCCAAGACAAACTATTAAATATTATGGATGACATGCAAGATCTCAAGGCATGTAAGGTTTCAAAAAAATTTACTCCTATACACCCTTTCTTCAGGTTTCTGCTCAAATAATGTATCAGAGAGGCTTTCCTTGACCACCTTTTATAAAGGAACAAATCTTCATCCCCATCCTGGTTTTCCTATCCTTCTTACCGTCTCTGAAACAGTGACATAGTACATTTTCTTTTAATCTGCCCAACCTAAAACACTCTCACTAAAATATAAGGTCTAAGAGGGAAAGGGCTATATGTTCATTGATGTGTTCTGAGCACCTAGAACTGTGTCTGACAGACAACAGACCCTCTCTAAACAATGTATTGCTGTGACAGAAATAAAAAAATAAAATTTCAAAAGTAGACATGGAGCAATAGCATGATCAGACTATCTATTCATGTATGAGGATAAAATGCAGGCATTTTCAGAAATATAAGGTCTCAGTGGTCTCTTTCAGAGACCTTTTTCTGAAAGAAGAATATTCTCCAGAAGGGGAAGAAAAGATCATTCCCTATGCGGACTATGGTTTCCCCATTTACCCTACGTAGGAAATCTATCTCTCTTACCACCTTAAATCAGCAGATAAATTCTCCTGCTGGTTCTCCCCTTTCACAAACAAAGAAATAGCTTTCTCTGAATTAATTCAACCTTACTGAAATTCCTAAATACAATGATTCATGTAATAGAAATTCATGCTTAAAGACACAGAAAACACAGACTGCCAAAAGCCTCACATTAATAGAATTTGGCTGGGTATGGTTATGGCCAAGAGCAGAATAGCTGATGCTTCTTCCTCTCCCTTCACTGTAGCCTAGCTGCAGCTACAGCTGCCAGACATGGGAGAAGCTCACTGCTCACAGAACAGAATGTCAGCTTTGAACCATAACTAAAGGCAAGCTGCCAATAATCAGCAGGAGATAGCTGAAATTAATACAGAAGTTAACAGGAAAACTGGACTGCTTTTCAGAAACTTGTCTATTCAATTAAGGCCTGTTATGCTTATATTTCCAAACATGTGAAGCTTAAAAACGATTTATTTAATAATTTCTGACAAATCCATTTCATTCATCAAATGTTCAGAAAACTGTTTCCTAAGATTTGTAGACATCAGCTCTTTAGACCTAGAAAACTGACCATGAACTCTTCTAGTACAGTAGTCAAGTCACTTATTTCTTTTTTTTCTTTTCAATCCCCCACACTAGGCATAGTATCAAACACATAGTACTGAATAAACTGACACAATTCCCTCATTACTAGAAGACACTGAGGTTCAGAAATGTTATATGGCTCACCCCACGATGTTTATATTACAGGTCAGATCTAGGACTGGCACACAGACCTCACTTGGGATTTTTCTTTTAATGTCTGACCGAATTTTAAAAAGATGAGGGGAGACCAACAGCAACTTTTTGGATCATGAATCATGGTGGCTCTTTCATGCAGTTAGCAGTCCCTAAAAGTTAACTAGAAAAATTTACAAGTAATCCAATTAGATAAAGTAACTGTTACAAGTGTCTAATACAAATTCAAAAGGAAATATCCTAAATTTTACATCCAAGGACAGGCTAATTTTATCTGTGTGAACTCAACATTTGCATACCCCTTCTGAAGTATACACCAATTTAATATCTTTCTACATTGACATCTACCATCCTCAGGCACGTGAAAGCAACATTCGCCGATACATCTGCACAATAGATTATGTTCAGTTAATTAAGCTCATAAAACGTGTGAGGGGGATGTGATTGGGAAGGTAGATAGGGGCTACATTATTACATCAATTCTATATGAAATCCTGATTTTATACACTAAAGGCAATGAGGAACAATAGAAATATTTTAAGCAGAAAACTGACAAGGATCAGATCTGCACTGTAGAAAGATCATTTTGACAGCAACATGGAAGATGGATTAGAAGAGGGACAGATCTGGAGCCAAAGAGACCTTAGGCTGCTGAAGTAATTAAAGTGAGAAATGATGAAGGTCAAAAGTAAAGCACTGATGGAAGAAATTGGAGAAGTGAGGACAGATTTAAGCACTACCGCACCTGGAACCCTGGTTAATAATTTTAAAACCCAAAGAATTAAAACTTAAGTTAGAGTCATACTGGTGTTATAAAGTGAGTAAAACCCTCAAAGTTTATTTAAACTCATAATGAAAGGCAAATGAACAACTTTTCTAACATTACCTTTATGCTGTTAAGATAGTAACTAAAGGCCGCAAAAATTGTCACTTAGTCTCTCTGAGTAACCAAGTGTCTAAAGGTATTTTGGCTAAAACAAAGCCCTTTTTCAGTCACCAGAGCCAGCATCCTAATATGTTACCACTGAAAGGGAAAGACAGGAAATGAATCAATAAACCTCAGGCACATGCTTGGCCTGGAAAGACACAGAATATCAAGGAGCAGAAATCTGAAAACAAAGGCCTTGGGTAATTTAATTACCAGGCCGGAATCTGCTGACTGCCGGTTTAATTGTTTGAACAGTGCCGAAACGGTCTGACAAGGTGACCACCCTAAGATTTTGCACCATTTTCTGTGTGTGACCACATGGACAAACATGAGAAAGAGCTCTAAAGAATGTAGGAATCTTGAATAACTTTCATTAATCACACCTTTGATTCCAAAGGAAAATTTGAGTCAAAACCTTATATTTATGACTAACTCTAGGCTCTTTTTAGCAAATTCATTTGCCATTACAAACTCCATGCTGCTAGATTAAGAAAGTAATATCCTTCAGAGATGAGCACCAACTGCTATATAAGAAATGGAAAACAAAAATTACTCAGATTAAATGTATATGCTCTTATTTATCATTATACTCCAAAAAGGTTATTTTAGGGAGGCGTGGGAGTTGGAAGAAAGAATATAACTGTAGGGTGGTAACTACCAGTAAGTACTCAAAAACTGCTCAGTACACTAGAGGAAGCCAATTTTCTCCCTTGATTCAGTTAGTATTTCCTCATTCATGTTTATCTCCTGAAGAGTAGTCCGACAGAAAACTCCTTTCAAAATCTGAACAAAGAAGTACCTTCAGACTACTTCACCTGGCAGTGTTCTCCTGTTGTCTTCACCGAGTAAACAGGGTGTATAAGGCCAAAGTAGACTATTACACCATTCATTCAACAAGTGTTTATAAAATGCTGTGTATTGTGCTAAGTCCTCAGCAGAAGCTTACAATCTAGTAGAGATAAAAAGATACACAAGGGGCTTCCCTGGTGGCGCAGTAGTTGAGAATCTGCCTGCCAATGCAGGGGACACGGGTTCGAGCCCTGGTCTGGGAAGATCCCACATGCCGCGGAGCAACTAGGCCCGTGAGCCACAATTTACTGAGCCTGCGCGTCTGGAGCCTGTGCTCTGCAACAAGAGAGGCCACGACAGTGAGAGGCCCGCGCACCGCGATGAAGAGTGGCCCCCGCTTGCCGCAACTAGAGAAAGCCCTCGCACAAAAACGAAGACCCAACACAGCCATAAATAAAATAAAATAAAATAAAAATAAACCCAAAAAAAAGTTAAAAAAAAAAAGATACACAAGAAGACCTTAAATAACAATGAAAGGCAGTATGTAAACAAATTCTAAAGTGAGTTGTGCAGGAAAGAGAATTAAATGCTTTCAAAAGAGGAAATCAATGTGGATAGAATTCATTGAGAAAGACTTTACTGAAGAGATGGAACTTCAACTAGGCCTTTAAAAAAGGCAAGACTTGGGCTTCACTGGTGGCGCAGTGGTTGGGGGGTCTGCCTGCCGGTGCGAGGGACATGGGTTCGGGCCCTGGTCTGGGAGGATCCCACGTGCCATGGAGCGACTGGGCCTGTGAGCCACAATTACTGAGCCTGCGCGTCTGGAGCCTGTGCTCTGCAGCAGGAGAGGCCGCGATAGTGGGAGGCCCGCACACCGCGATGAGGAGTGGCCCCCGCTTGCCGCAACTAGAGAAGGCCCTCGCACAGAGACGAAGACCCAACACAGCCAAAAATAAATAAATACATAAAAATTTTTTAAAAAGGCCAAGACTTGAATATGTAGAACACAAAGAGCGTTCTAGGGCTCCAGATCAACAAGAGCACAGATTTGGAATCAGAAATTCATGCGTTCTATTTTGAGAATCAAAATGAAGATCTGAATAGTTATGGGTTTTGTGGTCATTAGATTAGGTTTGGTCATTAGATTTGGTAAGTCCACTAGCCAGTTTCCAAAGTACTGAAGACAGGGGCTTAATTGCTTCCTACTTCCATTAAAGATAAGGAAGGAATATGGGACCAAAGCAACTCAAGAAGCTCTATCAAGAAGAACAGTTAATGGAGGTTCCTTAAAAAACTAAAAATAGAATTACCATATGACCCAGCAATCCCACTACTGGGCATATACCCAGAGAAAACCGTAATTCAAAAAGACACATGCACCCGAATGTTCATTGCAGCACTATTTACAATAGCCAGGTCATGGAAGCAACCTAAATGCCCATCAGCTGACGAATGGATAAAGAAGTTGGGGTACATATATACAATGGAATATTACTCAGCCATAAAAAGGAACGAAATTGAGTCATTTGTTGAGACGTGGATGGATCTAGAGACTGTCATACAGAGTGAAGTAAGTCAGAAAGAGAAAAACAAATATCGTATATTAATGCATGTATGTGGAACCTAGAAAAATGGTACAGATGAGCCAGTTTGCAGGGCAGAAGTTGAGACACAGATGTAGAGAATGGACATATGGACACCAAGGGGGGAAAACTGCGGTGAGGTGGGGATGGTGGTGTGCTGAATTGGGTGATTGGGATTGACATGTATACACTGATGTGTATAAAATTGATGCCTAATAAGAACCTGCAGTATAAAAAAACAAACAAAACAACTAATACTAAACTTTCATTGGGTTATTTGTATGGAAATATGTTAATATAAATGTTTCAGACATTACATGAAATTTCTAAAAATCTTATATTTGTATTTGTATGGAAATATGTATGGAAATATGTTAATATAAATGTTTCAGACATTACATGAAATTTCTAAAAATCTTATATTTGTATTTGTATGGAAATATGTATGGAAATATGTTAATATAAATGTTTCAGACATTACATGAAATTTCTAAAAATCTTATATGTTCTGGTATAATGTTATAAGTAATAATCCTAGTTATTACTTTAAAATGTATATCTCAGAAATAACTAATTTTCTTGTCAACTGCATTATTATGAACTTTCATCAAATCTTTAACCGTGGTCATTTTTAAGTCTTTTGTCATTTACAGAGAGTTCTGGGTGTACTCTGATGATTTTGCAAATATGTTCCTATAAAAGGGTTTCATCTTCAAGAAATTCATGGAAAAGACTCTGACAAGTACAGGTTTCTGGTAACTGACTGTACTGCTGAACTGAATGAATAAGCATTTTCAGAACTCTAATGAAAAACTGATGAACTCATAAAAGTGCTAACAAAAGATCAAGATGAAAAAAAAAAAATTAATTACATGGGACTGAGTGAACTGATGAGGATGAGTATAATTTTTGTGACTTTCTGTCTGAATTAAAAAAAAAAAAAATCCCACAAGGACTCAGAGGCAAAGAATATACAAATCAATTTTCACTGCAAAGTAAAGGAGCTGTTACAGTGGAGGATTACTGGACTGAATGTCAATATTATGACATAGTATGAGTGTGTTTCATGTTTGGTAATTGCAATCATTGTTGCTTTTGTTGTGGTCATCCATGTACAATGCTTGGTGTCAGTCTATTTATCTCTTGTAAAAATAAAATACAGTGTGTGTGTGCGAAAAAAAAAAAAAAAAAAAGACTCTATAGCACAAGTTGTTTTAAAGTTTTTTTTAAAAAGTACCTAGATTTGGTTTTTTTAATTTTTAACTTTTGGGGAATTTAAAAGAGAATACTTGGAATAAAGAAAGAAGCTTCTTATTACTTTAAAAAAAAAAAAAAAAAAAGAAGAACAGTTAGTTGTATACACCATCGTGGACAAAACTGTTACATGCTTTGCCTGTCTTTAGTTTTAATGATAATTTAATTAATTATGATTAAATCAATTATATCCTTCAAGATTCAATTAATTGACATGCTTAAGGGGATAGGGGAGGGCAGAGAAACCTTCCGGCAGAAGAAAGAGTAATGTGTGATGTGAATGACAGAAGAAGCTTGTTAAGTTCAAAAAACTTTAAGAAGGCATATAACCAGTTAGTATAGTGGAGTCATTCACAGCTTAGGCTCTGAAGACAGACTACGGCTTCAAGCCTTGCTTAAGTCGCTTATTTGCTTGCGTGCTCTGCGACCTGAGCAAATGGTTTAACCTGTTCCTCAGTTTCCACTATTGTAATATGGAGATATTACTAGTCCCTATCTTATAAGATTTTTGAGAGGACGAAGCGGCACAGTAAATGTATAGGGCTTAGCACAATGCCTAGCACAAATGTTCAAGGAATGATGGTCTTTATTGTTATTGCTTTTAAGGCTCAGGTGTGTACAGTGCAATCATCCTTGTTGGCATTGTTACGATTCCTGGACTTTATTCCAAAAACAATGAAGCCTCTGAAAAGTTTTAACAGTTCTAATTGGATTTTTGTTTTAAAAATATGGCTTACTTAGTACCTCTCATAAGTAACCCCAAAGGAAAAATTTATTCTAGAATTTACTACCAAGAAAAGTTTTCCTTTCTTTGAAGAATCTGTACCTTTCTTTCTTTTAGATAAAATTCTGTAAATGACTGTATCTTCTTTTCATTTGACAGCCAGAAAGCTTAGAGCCAAACCTGAAGCGCTTAGGCCCTTACTGCTTGCATATTTGTGTTCACTTCCCCTACCTCCCATGGTTGTTTTCTACTCTTACATGTGTTTTCTGATTCAGTTCTTTATTCTTGTTTATATTTTACAATTATTGTTTTTGTATTATTTTCACTTAAAGCTACTTCAGCCATTTATGGAATGAGGTGCAATCTAATTAACCAAACAAAAATAAAGGGCATAATCACCATAGCCTCATAATGCATGAATCATGCATTGTAGATGCATTCTCAGCATGCCACCAAAATCACTTTTTTGGCCTAAACCTAGTCAGATGAAGCAAGAAAACCAGATGGCACAGGAAACCTCTCTCTATGCGAAGAAGGAACAGATGAGGAGAGTGCAAAGACCTACGGCCTTTCCTGAATTAGCAGGGCGCAGTTAGGGCAATCAGTGCCAGGAGCAGAAGAGAACTTGAAAGTGGCAAGCTGCTGGGAAGTTATGTACAGGCTCAAGGTTAGAGTTTTTATTTTTTGTATATGAATGTTTTTTCCAAAAGTACTTCACCCTCTTCTTAACCTTCAGTCGCTCCACTGTTCTGTTCTCAGCTCATGAGACCCCTTTGCTGTTTCACTTATCTCCCTCCTCAACTTGGATCTCATGGTCAGCCACTTCAACACTGCTCGAGTCCTACATGCATTTGTCCTGTACCATTCCATTCTCCGACCTGGGTCATTCATATTGTCTACTCTTTCCCCTCCTGGGTTGGAAAGCACTGCTGACTATGAGTCTACCATGAACTCCCTCCCACATAGCTAATCATTGATGCTTTTATTCATCCCTTGACTGTCATATGAACACTGCCAGCTGCTCTAAACCTTTCCCCATACTACAGTGTCTAATGTATTGCTCTTTCCCTGATGTCTCATGTGCTACATTACAGAATGAATTAAATCTATTCTATATTAACAAATTCATCTTCCTTCTATTTCCCCCGAAGTACCTCTGTAGCCATATCCTCAGCACAAGCTCTAACTCTCACTGTAACTGCACCCATGCACACTTTCTCAGAGAAGAAGGAATTCCTCTCCTCTAAGCTAACCATTCCCTCTGTGCTCTTGATCTCACTGTCTCTTGTTTACCCTTGTTTCACCAACTGTGTCTTCTTTCCTGCCTATATTCTTTTCTTTTCTAGTTTCTTCAAACACTAAGACCAACACCACAAAAAAAGCATGATACAATACTGAATTCTATATACCCCAATTATCCCTCAATTCTTTCCTTCTCTCCCTCTTTCTACCTTAAAAACCTCAAAATAATTTTATAATACCTTTCTCCCTTTTCTCACCATCCATATGTACATAACTTCTTGACATTTGGCTTTACCTCCCAATTTATTGAAAAGTACTCTCTTCAAAGCATTGATGATCTCTTAATGACAAAACACACCCCTTTTCGTTCTAAACCCTCGCTTGTCTAATCAGGACAGAAACTATCCTTACTTCCCAAGATATTCTTCTACTTTACCAATTCCACTTTACCCACCTGCCTCCTAAATGAAGGCATAATCAAAACTCACTTCTTAGCTGCCTTCTCTCTGAGGTCTCATTATTAATTATAGCTTCACTCATACTTCTACACAGATAATTGTCAAATCTATACCTCTATTACTAAACTCCCCTTTTTTGAGAGAAAAGGATTTACTGAGGTATAAATTACACACAATAAAATGCAAGTTCTTAGGTGGTTACTTAGATGAGTTCTGATAATGGCATACTCTGTATAACCACTACTCAAAACAAAAATAAACAGTTCCATCACTCAAGATAGTCCCCTCTTATCCCTTTGCAGTCAATTTTCCCTTCTCCTCGGAAAGAGTGAAAAGAGACAACCACTTTTCAGCTTCTTGTAACATTATTATTATTTTTTTACTTATTTATTTATTTTTATTTTTGGCTGCATTGGGTCTTCGTTGCTGCGTGCGGGCTTTCTCTAGTTGTGGCGAATGGGGGCTACTCTTCGCTGCGGTGCACGGGCTTCTCATTGCGGTAGCTTCTCTCGGTGCGGAGCACAGGCTCTAGGTGCACAGGCTTCAGCAGTGTGGCATGCGGGCTCAGTAGTTATGGCTCGTGGGCTCTAGAGTGCAGGCTCAGTAGTTGTGGCGCATGGGCTTAGTTGCTCCGTGGCATGTGGGATCTTCCCGGACCAGGGCTTGAACCCCTGTCCCCTGCGTTGGCAGGCGTATTCTCAACCATTGCACCACTGGGAAAGCCCCTTGTAACATTATTATCGTTGCCTGTTTTAGCAACTTGTTTATGTTGCTGCATGTATAAGTAGTTCATTCCTTTTTATTGCTGTGTCATCTTCCTGTATTGCTGTATTGCTATACCACAATTTGTGCTATACCACGATTTGTTTTGGATACATTTTCCTGCAGATGGACATTTGGGTTGTTCCTTCCTGTGAAAAAGGTTGCTATAAATATTCTTGTACAAGTCATTTTATGAATATTTGTTTTCATTTTTCTTGAGTAAATACCTGGGAACTGAATAGCTCAGTAACAGGATAGATATATGCTTAACTTTGTAAAAAACTGAAAAATAGCTCTCCCAAGTGGCTGCACCATGTTACACTCCCACCAGCAATGAAGGAGAATACTAGCTGCTTTATATCCTCCTAACATTTCATATAATCTTTTAAATTTTAACCATTCTAGTTGATATGTAATGTTACCTCATTGTAGTTTTTAATTTGCATTTCTCTGATGACTAATAACATTTAGTAATTTTTCATGTGCTTATTGGCCATTTATATATCTTCTTTTGTGAGTGTTTGGTTCCAGTCTTTTGCACATTGTTAAATTGGGTTGTTTGTCTTGTTAGTGTTGAATTTAAGTTCTCTTTTGAAGGTTATTTGTTTCTATCTTAAACTGCCAACAGCTCACATCAAACTAAATGTCCTGATGTTATTTCCGACAGCACATCTAAAATCTAATTTGTAATTTTTTAGTTGGGAACGAGGCCTCTCTATTGCTGTCAACCACATCACAAATATTCTTCAATCACATTTACTTTAAATCCTAACTCTCGATGTTTTCCTCTTGACAGTCAATAAGAACTCTTGAGAGATGGCAGATAGTAATTATTAATGTACAGGCTCTGGAATTGCATGGTTCAAATTCAAACTCTCCCACTTATTTGCTGTGTGACTTCGGACAAATTACTGAATCTTTCAGTGCCTATCTTACAAAGTTTTTGTGAGGTTTCAATAAATAAATTATGTAAAGTATTTTAAATAGTACCCAACAAAAAGGGAGTACTCAATAAATATGGCTTGTTGTTATTCTGGAAATGCCTTTTGCCTAAAATCTTTTCTCATGAATCTAACAACTAACATCGTAATCTAGGCATTCAGCCTCTTACCTCTAGACAATAAAAAGTCCCCTAAATAGCCTCCTTCCTCTCCTCTAATTCAGACTACACACCCCTGCTGGACTTATCTTCCTAAAAAAGTCCTTACACATATCATCGCCTTTTGGCTCTTCACCATCTTCTGGCTCACAGATGCCCACTCTGACAAATAATCCTAAGCCTTTATCCAAACACTCAAGGTCTTCCACAACTGCTCCTACACACCCCTCTAACATATGCTTCTTACTTACAGCAGTAGGGAAAGAATTCAAAAGCTATCAAAAGATTGTGCCTTAAACAGAAAAAGCCAGAAGCTGCAATATAAGCATATTACTTAGGAAAATGGAGGTAAATCTAAATTAATCAGCTGAAAGAAGTACAAGTGGTTGACTCTGAGAAAGGGAAATGGGGGTGGGGAAGAGGATGGGAAACAGGGATTTTTTGGTAACAAATCTTGCAGAATTATTTGACTTCTTACCTTAGTACATGTTTAACTTTTGTAAAAATAAAAACTTGTAAGATAGAAAGATACAGACCAAGAAAAACGGAAAGAAAGAAAGAAACAAACGGAGGGAGGGAAGAAGGGAGGGAAGAAGGGAGGGAAGAAGGGAGGGAAGGGAGGGAGGGAGGGAGGGAGGAAGGAAGAAAGGAAGGAAGGGAGAAAGGAAGGAAGGAAGGAAGGAAGGAAGGGAGGGAGACTGATTATTAACTGAGGCAATTTGGTTGTCCTTACCTAAGGATAATCTGTAGACCTATGTAAGGAATAGTTGGGCACATCCATTTACTTAGTGGAGTTATCCTATTTGCAGACTGAAGAGTCTGAATTTTATCCAATAAATAATAGGAAGGTAAGTAAAGGTTAATGAACATAGTAGTAATATAATAAAAATAATAGTTGGGGAAGATTAAACAGGAAATATATCAGAAATCTACTTGACTGGAAAAGAAATAGGGCGTGGTAAAACATGAGGTCTTCATAATTGAGACATGAGGGGATGAAAGCCTAGATAAGGGTGATGACTGTGGAAACAGAAGGGTTTAATTTCAAGTTATTTTTCAAGAACACAGGGTATGTATGACTTGCTGGCCACCTGAATACAAAACTAGGAAAAAAAAAAAGGAACACAATGCCCTCCCGCACAGAGGAGGCACTAAAGGTATATTTGTAAAGAGTAATTCCAACATTATAAACATGAACATTAAATCTTAATATATAGTTCTTAATACATAGTTGAATATTGTTTCTGTGGTTCTGTTTCATCTAAAACAGACTGAAAACATTTTGGCTCAGAATTCACTTAAAACGTTATACATATTTTTCATTACTTGATTAATGTTCCGTGGACTGCATCTTTCCACTTCTATTTTACTGTCTTCATGGGCTCCACGTGAGAAACTTGCTGGCTTTGCCTGCAACTACTTGAATCTACAGTTTACTCTGTCTTATCTTCCATATTTACTCTAGCTGTTTTACATAAAAAATCCCCAAATTATGCTTCAATTTATATAAAACAATGTGATCCAAACCTTTATCATCAATGGTCTTAGCAAGAAGTAGCAACTTAGAATATTCCATTTTCATAGAAATGACATCTAACACATAATAGCCATTTCTATCTAGTTTACTCATAAAACTACAGCCTGAAGCTTTAAAAAATATTCCAATGAATAAAGCCTTAAAAATCCTTCCCTTGACCTCAACTACCTTCCCATTTTTTTTTCTCCCTTTCTGAAGTGGGAATCCTTTTAAGAGTTTTCTATTTGGCTCTCTCCATTTTCCTCTCTCATCTGCTCGTCAATGTAGCTTTGGCTCACTCACGCCACCAAAACTGCTCTTACCAAGAGCCAGATACAATGGTCAATTGTCATTCTTTATGTTTCTTGACTATCAGCAGCATCTGACACAGATGTTCACTCTATCCTCCTGAGAACACTTTCTTCACTTGGTTTCCAAGACACTGCATTCTCTAGGTTTTCTTCTCTGTCTTCTTTGCTAGTTCTTTCTATTTTCCTGAGGTTTTAATGTTTGAGTGCCTCGGGGATCAGACATTGGTCTCTTTCCTAATCATATTCTCTACTTGGGTGGTCTCCATCTGTCAAGAAATCCTACTGATTCTACTCATTCAAATACCATGAGTGACCACTTGGCACCATGTACACTACTGCTACCCTGGCCTGAGCCATAATCATCTCTCACTTGGGACTACTGGTCTCCTACCTGGTCTCCTGTTTCCATTCTTGCTCACTACAATCTATTCTCAACACAGCAGCCAGCGATGCTTTTAAAATGTTAGCTTAGATACAATCACTTCTTTGCTCAAACACCTCTCTAATGGTTCCCTAATTCTATTCAAGGTAAGAGCCAAAGTCCTTACATGGTCTACAAAGCCCCCAAATCTGCCCCACTCCTGCCTCCCATTTACTTTTCTGACCTCGTCTGACCTTTCTACTATTCCTCCTTGCTAGTTCTTGCTCTTCCCTCTTGCTTGCTTCTCTCCACCTACACTGGACTCCCTGCTGTTGCTTGAACACACCAAGCACACTGCTGCCTCAGGGCCTTTGCATTTACTCTTCCCTCTTCTTGGGCCACCCTCTCTTCCCCATACCTATATGGCTGTGCTTTCTAGTCTCTGTTCAAATGTCAGCGAGGCCTTCCCTGACCACTCTATCTCATACTGCAATCAACTCTCCCACTCCACATGCCCCCTTCCTTGCTTTATTTCTATAGCATGTACCATCATCTAGTATACTATACAGTTTACTTATTTTGCCTATTGTATCTCTTCCCCACACTGAAAGGCAAGGTTCCTGAGAAAAGGAATTTTCGTCTGTTTTCTTCATTGTGGTACTCTTCCCACACAGAACAGTGTGGGACATAGAGTCAGTTTTCAATAAAGATTTCTTGAAAGACAATTAATATGGTGTAGCCAGCATTGCAAACCAGATCTTTTTGGCTTCAAAGCCCACACCATTCTATTAAAACTTCAGTTAAGAAGCCTTTTAGTTGAAACAAATAGTTAAAGAATTTAAATAGCTTGAAGACATAGAAATGGCAACTATCCAAAATGAAATACAGACAGAAAGAGGAATTTTCAAAATTGGAGTCAGTGAGCACTGGGAGGATTTCAAACAGCCTAATATATGTGCAATTGGAGTCTTTGACGAAGAGGCCAGAAAAATAATGGCTGGAAATTTTCTGAATTTGATGGAAACTTAACATTCACAGATTCAAGGAGCTCAGCGAACACCAACCATAAGAATCATGAAGAAAACCACACAAAGGCACATCATAATGAAATTGTTAAAACCAGTGGTAAACAGAAAATCCTGAAAGCAGCCAGAGGAAAAAAAGGCACATTATATACAGAAGAATAAAGGAAAAAGATGACGGCAGATTTCTTGTCAGAAATAATGCAAATGAGAAGACAGTGGAGCAATATCTTTAAAGCACTGAAAGGAAAAAAGTCAACCTAGAATTACATACCCAGTACGAATATCATTCAAAAATAGACAAAATAAGGATTATTTTAGACATACAAGAGCTGAAAGATTTCATCGCCAACAGACCTGCACTGCAAGAAATGCTAAATAAAGTCCTTCCGGCAGAAGAAAAATGATGCCAGATAAAAATATGTATCCACATAAAGGAATGAAGATGAAAACATGCATCTACATACAGAGATGTGGCAATGGTAACTCCACTAGTAAATGTATAAGATTTTTAAAAATATTGAAATCTCTTTAAAACATAATTGACTTTTTAAACAAAAATAATGAGACTGTATTTTGTGTTTTATAAAATAGGTATAAATAAAATGTATGACAAGGAAATAAAGGCGAGGAAGGGTTAAATAGAAGTATATTATTGCCAGGTTCTTACACTCTATGTGAAGTGGTGAATATTACTTGAAGGTAGACTGTAAGTTAAAGACTTGTACATGAATGTTCATAGCAATTCATGTGTAACAGCCAAAAACTGAAACCAACCCAAACGTGTATCCATACATGAATGGATAAGCAACTTGGGGTATATTTACAAAATTGGATACTACTTACAGTAAAATGAAACGACATGTTATTACGTGCAACAAAATGGATGAATCGTAAAATAATTATACTGAGAGAAAGAAGCCAGACAAAGAAAGGGTACAGACTATATAAACATCTTTATATAATAAAACTGTAGAAGACATAAACTAATCTATAGTGACAGAAAACAAATCAGTACTTGCCTGGTGGTGAGGTGGGGCAAGAAAGATTACAAGGGGTCACAAAGAAACTTCTGTGGTGGTGGTTTCTTTCACACATCTGCGTGTGAAAACTTACTAAATTGTACACATTAAATGTGTGTAATTTACTGTATGTGAATTCTTCAATAAGGCTGTTTAAAAAACAATTTCGGACTAAACTTAGGTTAAAAAACAAAATATTTAGACTACCTACAGTGTTCTTGCTCCATAAAGTAAAAATAAAATAGATGAAAGCTAGAACCAATAAAACAGTTATAATTTTTTTAAGGGTTAGAATGGATCACAGAAACCAATTAATCAAATATTTTTTTATTAGAGACAAAGGAACTGAGTCCCAGAGAGGTTTAGTGACTTCCCAGAGATCTTACAGCTAAAGTTAACAGCTTACTAAACTATAAGATCCACAATAGCAGGGACTCTGTTATTTAGGTCACCACTGTATCCCCTACACCTAGTACAATGTCTGAGACATAGTACAAGCTCAATAAATATCTGACTATCTTTACCCTGGAAAGAAAGGTAAAAAGGAAGATAAATGAAAGAAAATCTCCTTTGCAATATGACTGAAAGTTTCCCCCTTTGATTCTCCAATCTCTTTAACACAGATGAGAGAATTAAGCAATAGCTTTAATATCATAAATACAAGAGACTAAATTATAATCCATATTTTTAGCTTACTGGATATTTTATTATATTCCAATGCTTAAGAATTTCTAATTCACGTTAGCAACTTTAAACAAGCAGGAGAATTAATAGAAGATACTCTATTCATAAAGCTTACTGACATTTTCAAATTAAAAAAAAAAAAATGGAAAGAAATGTGCTTACCAAAAATTTCTCCATTTTTGGCATATTCTGTCACAAGGTACAACATGCTTTTGGTCTCCATTACCTATTGATAAATAATTCCACATTAGTCTCACAGGAAAAGATTGCAACATTCCATGGAGTTACCTAAATTAAAACTACTAATAAAAGTATCAAGTTATGAATAATTCAGAAGCTGGTGAAGTTGACAAGACTGACAATATCCTTATGCTAATACTTTTGTGAAAAATCTAGACCCTTCATCTTCCAAATGTGGTCCACAGACCAGCAGCACTGCCCAGGCATCTGTTAGAAATGCAAAATCTCAGAGCCCATGCCAGACCGACTGACAAAGAATGCTCATTTTAACAAAATCTTCAGGTGACTCTAATGCATATTCAAGTTTGAAAAATACTAATATAGGTAACAGGAATTTTGAAGGTCAACTTTTTACCTCCTCACTGACTTTTCTAGCTGTGTTATATGGTAGAGCTTCTAAAATAGAGCTCAGTTAATCTGGCCTGTAACCTAGCTAATCTGGCACAATGTGGTAGTCCTCCTACTATACTTTCATATTTTTACAAAGTACTGTTATTTTAAAACATTGTTCAAAAGCTTCTTCATAGCTCCACTGCTATACATTTTTATTTAAATCAGTTTTTCTAAATTCAGAAAGGAACACACATACTGGCACATGCTAACAATGTAATATTTAACTGCTATCTACTGAAAGGCTAAAAACTAATTTTGCTCTAACATTTAAGTTTAGGACTATTCCTAAAACAGGTCTGAAAACTAAGAGCTACCTACAATTTGGGTCTAAACAAGTCCAACAGTAAGTTAATTTAACTGATTATTGGAGTTCATATAAAGACAGAATTATCATGTGAATCATGGTAGTTTTTTTGGTTTGTTTGTTTTGTTTTTTAATTGAAGTATAGTTGAAGAATCATGGTAGTTTTAACCTCAGTTTGAGTTATGGGTCATCAGACTTCTAAGGATGTGACTAGTTTCTTATAAGTATCCTCTTTAGGGAAAAAAAAAAAAAAAAGCCTAAAGGGAGAAACACTCTGATACAACTTTGCTCTAAGAGGCCCTCTGCAGTTTTAGGAATTGTTTTGAGTGGCACACCATAGTCTCTCATTCTCAACTAACAGTAATGCTCTCCAATGGTCTCCACATGGTTTACATTGTAGATCTCTATTGATAAAGTTATTTAAGCAAATATATACATGTATGTATGTATACAGGTAAATGTATATATACACATATATGTATATATATTTATGAATATATACACACAGAGAGACAAATTACATACTTGTGCCATTTTATAAATATATACATTATAAGAGGCACAAAATAAGATAAATACAAAAGATAAACAGAATTAGAAGTTCTAATATTTTCTTATTATACCCCAAGGGACACTTGTGCTAACCAATTTGAGTGCACAGAGTAGTGTGCTAGCACTAGCTCTCTGAGGAAAAAAAAAAAAGAGCCTGACTTGTAAACCAATTTCTGTGGTGTAAAAATACTCCTATCATCGCTGATTTTGAGCTATTGACACTAACATGGTGTTAACTGGCTCACAAAACTTCTGAAAATTTAACAATCAGCTCTCACAAGCAAGTACAGGCTGAGCCCAGCACACCACTAGGTACACACATCATACTTTGGAGATCAAAGTCATAGACTAGCGTACTGTAACATTTTAGCTTAAAAACAGTTTTCCAATATAAAAATTCTAAATATTAATGAATAGAAATATAAAAAAGGGTTTTGTATTACATTATCATTCTTAAACATAAATTACTCTTCAAAAATCTGAGAAAAATTTTCCTTTCACAAAAACATGGCTTGGGTTTCCCTGGTGGCGCAGTGGTTAAGAATCCGCCCGCCAATGCGGGGGACAAGGGTTCGAGCCCTGGTCCGGGAAGATCCCACATGCCGTGGAGCAACTAAGACTGTGCACCACAACTACTGAGCCTGCGCTCTAGGGCCTGCAAGCCACAACTACTGAGCCCCGTGTGCTACAACTACTGAAGCCTGTGCACCTAGAGCCCGTGCTCCGCAACAAGAGAAGCCACCGCAATGAGAAGCCTGCCCACCGCAATGAAGAGTAGACCCCGCTCACCACAGCTAGAGAAAGCCCACGCGCAGCAATGAAGACCCAACGCAGCCAAAAATAAAATAAATAAAATAAATAAATTTAAAAAAACAACAAAAATACCCCATGGCTTTACACTTGAAAGAGGTGCAGCTTATTTTACAAAAACTGTATCTTAATAAAGTTAATTTTTAAAAAAATGACTTATTTACTTTCTCTGATAAAAGAACCATCCAAAAATAAACATTTGGCTCTAGGTATTATAAAGTATGCCACTAAGTAATATACTATTTTAGCCTTTGTATTTCATAAAACATAAACAATATATTTTTTAAGTAAGCAGAACTGCCATATCCTCATTAATGGTACCACCACCAAGACCCAGCAGGTTTAAGCATGTTATCATAAACGCACAGCTACAAACTTTGTAAGCAAATAACTTACAGTCTGAGAGACAACTTAAAATTAAGCCGCTAGTAGTTTTTTATTTCCTAATTTTTAATTTAAATATAGAAAAATGGATGTATTCAGATGAATAAAAGCATATAGTTATTTTACAGACTGAAAAAACTAACATAAAAGAGAAAAATGATGATGTAAAATAGAGTATTGAATGTGAAAAGCATGGAGAGGTGTAAAGCTAAGTCATACCTGATAAAGTTTGATTATGTGAGGGTGGTCTAACATTTTCATTATTTGTACTTCTCGGTAGATTTTCTCAAGGTTCACTGCATCCAGCTGAGATTTATCTATTATTTTTATCGCCACCTGCATCCCAGACACAAATAAATACAATTAGTATACAATGGTTAACATTTCCAGTTAAGAATCTTTTAAAAAAATGACATCTAAGACTTCGCCTGTAGGTCCCTGTGACGATAACTAGCTTAAATTCAATGCTCATTCATTCATCATTCAACAAGTATTTTTTAAACATCTACCATGTATAAGGCACTGTGGCAGATTGTTTGGGAGTGTCTTTAACGTGCTCTGAAGAATAACCCTGCAAAGTTACTTTAATAAAACATACTTCTCTTTCAGTACAACTATAACTCCTTATTCCATTTAAAAACCGAAGAAATAAAATCTCAGCAGTTTCAATTAGTTATCGTCCCACTGCAAAGTACCTATAAACAAATGATCAGCCAAGTATAGTTTCTTTTATACTGAAATACAGTTGTTCTAGAAAAGCAAGTGATAGGTTCCAAAGCACAGAGATATACCTTTCTGGAAAAAGCTAAGTGTAAATAATTAAAACTCATCTACATGAAAAGATACCAATTGGATTAAATTTTGTTTTAAAAATCAAGTGCAAAAACTCAAATGTTAGTAATCACACTAAATTTTTACTTCCTTAAAGGAATTTGATTTCAAAAAATGTGGCCTCTTCCTGTCATAACTAGATAGGAACCCAAACCACTCAAAAGTTAACAATCTGAAGGAAATGCATCTGAAGGTGAATAACTAACTAGGTAGTCAGAAATCAACAATCGCGTACTTTCTTCATGGAACCAAAAAGAACTAATTTTTTAAAATTAGTATTTGGCATTTGGTTAGGAAATAAGCCATTCGGACTCAGATAAAACTTTCAGATAACTGGGAACCACCCAAATTTTAGTAAGTTCTGAAGAAACTCTGAAATGTACTTCACATTCTACCCAAACGCATTCTGAACATAATTTGGTCTTATGTTTTTGTTTCAGGGTAATTTTTTATATCAATTATTGTATGTAGTATAATAGTTCAATACTCCTAAAAGGTAACCAAGAAAGTAGGACTCAACCTGTCAATCAACTCACTTAATTCCCTCAGGCTCCTGTTAATATGTTTTTTCTTCTTTCCTTACAGTTGCTCTGTCCTTTCCTGTTATCTCTTAAAGTTCTACTGTAAGGTTTACTTCTTACCTTTCTCTATTTCTATTTTGCTGTCCATAGCTTGTTTCCTAATTTGAATTAATTGTAACTCATAGAAGAACTCAAGCTTCCCAAAGGAAATAAGATTACTAAACATGACAGGTAAAATTAAGTTTATTGCCTAAGAAGAAAGGGGGTAGCTCCTTCTCTAGGCAGTAAAGTTTGCAGGTTTTGTGATAGCTATTTTCATTATGTTTGGTGGTATTTTATTTATTCCTATATCAAAATATTCTAGAAAATAAAAAGTGCTAAACTTTGACTGCTAGAGGAGTGACCGATTAATATTGTACTTGCTAGTAGGCACATTATTGAACCACCTCAAACCAATACATGTAAGGTGACCGCCCTGCCCAACTACAGCATGATAGAATAGAGGATTATCAGTTATTTTGGGTAACTTTGGGTAAAAGCTGCCAGATAAAAAGATAAGTATATATTTTAATTTCCTCAACATTCCTTAGGAAGGTAACATGGAGTTTCATAAACATGCATATTTTGAAGAAAATTTCTTGCCCTACAATTTCTGAAGTGCATCTACATACCAGTAGTCCCTCCCAACAAAAAGCTTTTATAATGAAATGGGTCACAATTATCTAATAAATAGAAAAAATAAATAAATAGAAAGGAATCATGGTTTAAAAAAATCTCAGCATGCTTATTGTCATTAAGAAAATTTTTTATTATATATATCTTGAGCATCATATTTAATGTTAAAGAAAAAGTTTAAATACTAAATACCAATTAAAGCGAGGTATTACCAAGAGATTTCTCCTCTTTGATACTCTTTTGGAATCTGGGCCTCAAATAATGAAAAAGTGAAAAATATATGTTATCTAATTAAATTTTATTGAGTTATAAACTTCATTATTTAACTGTTCTCAGCCAAAAAATTCTCTAATGACAAAATATAATTCTCTCCTCAATTTTATCTTGGGTCACAGACTGTATGTATGTGGACCACAAGGCTATATATTTATATCTTCACACTGTTACCCCTTGTTTGTAAGGCTGCTTTCAGAGGATTATGAAAAAGTAGATTGTGTGTTAGCATGCTCCTTGTAATAGTTAGGGCTAGTCTAACTGCTATAACAGGTAGACCCCAAAACGTATACTGATTTGAACACAACGGAAGTTTATTGTTCATGCAGCAAAACTGGACGGGTAAAGAAGTTAGCAGGTAGCCCTCTTCCATGCAGGCATACGAGGTATACAAGGAGTCTTTATTACCTTCAAAGGGTTAAATAAAGGTGGTAAAGGGTAAAGGATAGACAGTCCTGGGAATTCCCAGGCAGTCCTGTGGCTAGGACTCTGTGCTTTCACTTTAGGGGGCCCGGGTTCAATCCCTGGTCGGAGAACTAAGATTCCACAAGCCACGCAGCGCATGGCCAAAGAAAAAAAAGGATAGACAACCCTGAAGGTTGTCCCCATTCCAGTCAGACAGAAGGAGAAAAAAGCTTGGAGGAGCCCTCCTGAGAGGTTTTTATGGGCCAGTCCTGGAAGTGGCACACAATAGTTAAAACTTAGTCATATGACCATACCTAAATGTAAGGGAGGCCAAGAAATATTTGAGCTGTAGGTCCAGGAAGAAGAGGAAAGAGTGGATTTTTGGTGATCAGCTAATCGTCTCTGCTATACTCTTCCAGGTAATTTCTTAACAATGGGACTCTTTACCAAGTACTTCCCAGAAATATGATGATGACTTTCACAACTGTACAGCACTTTTTAATTTAACAAGATACTTTCACATATTTTATCTCATTTATATCTCAATTTTTTGAAGTAAATGGAACAAGCAGTACACTCGTGAGTTGATGAAACTGAGGTTCAAAAGATGTTACAGAATCTACAAAGGTTCTAAAGCTCAAGTGAATTAATGGGAAAAAACCCACAGGCCTTCTAACTTCAAGTTCCATCTTTTCACTCTTCAATGAGCCTATTATTCACATTTACTGAGCACCTGTTGTATGCCCAGAATTATGCCCAGGATACAAAAATGAACAATATCTGATTCCTACCTTCAAGGAACTTAATAGGTCTGTGAGAACAAAGAGAACACATTTTGGAAAATAAATTTAATGAACAACAACAACAAAAATCTGCATTGGGGGATTTCCCCAATGGTGTACGAAATTCTGAATTTACAAAAGAGTTGTGTTCCACTAGTTCATTTTAAAGATAACTATGAACTTAGATTTCTGGGAACTTCCTCTCTGCATCCCTTCTCTACTTAGTTCCGAACATAGTACCAAGGACAAAATCTCATGGTTACAACAAAGTCAAGCAAGAGACTCCAAATCAAAGGATCCTTTTTTGGTGTTGCTCATCTAAATTATTCAACTCTCTAATTCCCAATTATGCATACAATATCTTAAAAAAACCTTCAATGAATTTATGCGGTGATAAAAAATTAATATTTCTTCTGCTAGGACACAAAAGGAAGGTTTCCTATACAACTTTGGAGAGCGTATTGGATAAACTAGGATAATTACTATCAAACTAAATCCCATGTAAAGTAGCAACACTGGATATTCAACCTCATAAATAGGAAAATGTATATATATCTAATGTAATGTTATATGTCAATTATATCTCAAAAATACTTTTTCAAATTATACTCATAAAGATGAAAAAGTAAACACCCTTGTGAGCTAAAATTCAACAAGATGGCCACTTTTATATATTGTTAGTAGGAATATAAAATAGGTTATAATTTTTCTGGAAGGTGATTTGGCAATCTTTAGCAAGAACCTTAAAAATCATCCATCCCATTTAGCCTAAGGCTTCTATTTCTGAGCATTTATTTGTAGAAAATAATCTGAAATGATGATGAAGATTTGTGTGTAAATATACTCGAGTATTGTTTATAATATAAAAAATAGAAACAATAATTGGGAAATAAGTACATGATTTATGGTAGGTTTATATTATGACTGTTATACAGCTATTAAAAAAGTTCCTTTTAATAATATGGAGAAATGATGAGACTAAAATATTAAATTAAAAAATCAGGATATCATTGCAGTCTCAACACAAGGTATATATAGAAAAAGACCAATAAAAACTAGGTATAAATATGACAAAAATGTTATTGGTGGGTGAAAAAAAATCATGAATTATTTTATTTTCCTGATTTACTTTTCAGTGCAATTTTTCTTCAATGAGCATGAACTACTTTTCTAATAAGAAAAGAAAAAGGAAAGCGAAATGGAGTTATATTTATTATATATGCTAACTTCTCCATCTGTGAAACATTAGTCATTTTCATTTTATTATTTTTCTAAGTTCTCTATAAAATGATTATATTATTCAATAAGATTTAAATATTAATTATGAAGACTGTATACATAGAAATGTTTCCAACAATGTTAAGTAAAAAAAAAAAATGCAAAAGTAACAACTATGTAAAATACAAATTTGCAAGGAAGACAAAGAATTAAACGTAAGAGCAGAAATGAAATAGTGTTAAGCTGATGGATAAAAGGGATTTTTTCAATTTTCAAAATGTAATTTAATGGTAATGGTACACTTTTTGATACTTTTAGAAAAAATTGTTTCACTTCTCATAAAAGAAATATTAATCTCATGCATTTAAAGAAACCACACACAAAACTGGCTTTGGGGGACTTTATAAGGAAGTTACACAATAAGAGCTATCCTTCTAGTGAAAAATCAGAAGGGATTAACATATGTTTGCTGTCTCAGGTAATATGTGTTTCAGTGCTATTTACTACTAATACACTAATTCTACACTGTCCTTCTGAAGTACCAAGTAGCAAAATCCTTACCATATAATTAGACCTCTGAAATTAAAAAAATGAACGCACTTTTCAAGCTTATACATGAAATCATAGGTAGAATCAGAACATACCAGCCTGTTGTTTGATTGAATAGTGACTGTGATTGAGTAGTCTACAAATGAAAGAAAGGGTTTCTGAAAGCAGTAAAGTCAGTAATAAAACTGACATGGAGTTCTCCAGTTATCCTTTAAGAATAAATAAATTCAACATTTTTTCCAGTTTAAAATTTGACTTTTAAAATGTAAGAATTTATACAATAAAATAAATCCTCATTAAAATTTAATCTGACTTTTATAATGGTGGGTAAGGAAAAGAGATTGCAGGGAAGGTAAATGTCACTAAACTTTTAGATCCATAAAAATTGAACAGAGAATTTTTAAGACTATAAAAGAAGTGATTAAAAATAATCTATCTTAAAAAGTACTTAAATAAATCAACAAAAGATAACTCAATTAAAAAAACTGGCCAAAAGACAAAAAGCAATTCACAAAAGAAATGTAAACAGTCATCTTATAAAGCTGTGTAATCAAAGTAAATCAAAGAAATGCAAATTCAAATAAAAATATTGTTTTTCCCCTATCAAACTGGGAAAGATTTAAATAATATGCATTCTTCCTGACAAAAATTATTAGGTACTCCTTTTTTGGAGGTAATTTGGCATCTTATGCCATCAGATATGGATGTAAGGACATACTCCCTGACCCAAGAATTCCACTGCTATGGGATTATCCTGAGGAAATAATCAGATAGATGCACAAAGATGTATATACAGGAATGCGCTCTGAAATATTATTTTAGAAAGAGAAACAGCAAGAGAGAAAAATAATCTAAATGTTCAATAACAGGAAACTGATTAAATGAAATACAGAGAGTCATATGCAAGAATACTATTTAACCATGCTTTAGACATTATTTTTTTAAACTTGGGGAAATGTTAATAACAGATTTAGTAAAAAACACAGATTATATGTATAGATGACATCAACTTTATTATATACATATATATGTGAATAGCTAAGAGGATATGAACCAAATGTTAACAGTGGTTGTCTCTTGGTCTGGATGGTGGAATTAAAATAACAATGTTTATTTTCTTCTTCAAGTTTTTCAACAATGTCTACAAAGAACATGCATATCTTTTGTAATTGGGGGAAAAACACATAAATACTATGTTTACTTTAAAGAAGAAAAAACAAATTTTCAGTTTAATTCATCCAAGGTTCACATGTTAACCTGTTTAAAGTATTTTTAAAATGTTTTTTAAAATGAAACGTTCCTGATGAAATTCCCAAATGTAACTGTCTTTCATGCTTCCAATAAACTCAAACTGGATATATGGGCTGCTTCTCTTTGAAGGGTGGGAAAGCATTCTCCACAAATGTCCTGTATAAAGGAACTTTTACATAAATGACATATTTTAAAAATATGGAGGTGGAAGGTAGAAGAGGTATTAGGTACACTAAAGAGGAAAGAAAGATATCTTAATGAATTTCTGGAATCCATTTGGCTCCAAGGAAATGAATCTCCCCTCAGTAGTGGGCCATAAATCAAATATCATCATGTGAATCCAGGAATCGAGGCCAGTTTCAGTTATTTCCAAATAAATGGTTTCTTAATTGCCTGAAGACTGGGACAGAATTTCCCAGTGGAATTAAAAGCAGAATGCATGAAACTCTGTTAAGCATTTCTACAGAATATAAAAATTTATACAACTCTTATTTTTGCATGTTTGTCTCCCCCTCTTCCCAAAGAACAGATCATTCTGAACAATCTGTAGCAGAATAAACTTGTCAAATTTTACTTGTCTGGAGTGCCAAGAAACTAAAGAAAAATTTCTAGCAAAGCATATATGTTCCATGAAAAATCTAATTTTTATTTCAACACGCAGTTAAAGATCATTCATAGGCCTAGATACAAACATTACTGGTTAACTTATCTGGTAACAATTCCTCCTGTAGCACATAGTACAGCTGCTTCTTGACATCTGGAATATTTTACAGAACAAGATTAACACCAAGACTACAGAGAGGAGTCTTAAAATTTTAAAGCAAAATATAAAATTCAAATGTATTAAAAAACTGAGTTCTCTTCTTCAAGAAATACCATAATCAGGGTGTAATATGCCCTTCTCTTGTTTCTACCTTTGCTCTAAAAATGCAACTTTGTACTTAACTATTCGGAAAGCTTTAAAAATGCTTACATTTTAAGGTAGTAGTTAGTTTACGAATTATGCCTGAATATAAAAGCACCCAAATGCACACAGAATGATTTTCAGTGAAAAAAGCAGTTTTTGAAAGTCCCTTGCTATGCTTTATATTCCAGATTTTCTTAATTATAAGTAATACCTACATGCCATTTTAATAAAATAATTTTCAGAACCTGTGTGAAATATCTTTAAGATTCCATGGACCACACATTTATATGCTCTTTAGCTAAGCAACACAAGAGGTATGGTATTGAGGAAAACTCAATTATCTATCACAGAAAAGGTCTGAAAATAACTAATGATGGTTATCTCTGGGTGGTGATATTATAGTTAATTCTTTTCATTTATCTTCACTTTAAAAAATGTTCAATAATAAACATGATAGATTTGATAATAAAAATACACTATTTCTTTAATGTAAAAACAATACCTTCTTACTTGGTAATTTCCCTTCTAGGAATTTACCTCCAATCCCTCCCCGCTAAAATAATTGAAAATGCAGATACAGAGTTATATACATAAAATTTATTCGCTGCAAATTATTTATTGTAAGTGAAAACTTGAAACTGCATAATGTTAAATAAGAAAATTGTTAAGTAAAGTAGGATTCATCTACAAGGTAGAACACTATGCAGCTATTAAAAATGTTTAATAAAGTTATATATAATAAGCAAAATGTTTAGGCTATGATGATAAGTGGAAAAAGAAGATACAATTTATATAAGTGTATCTACAATGTGATCTCATCTATGGGGAAAAAAAAGCATTAAAAAAAAAAGAAAGACTGGAGGGAAATATGCCATAATGTTAAGAATGATTTATTTCCACTGAGGGAGGAATTACACACGTACTTTTTTGTGCACTATACTCTTCTTGATATTTTCTACAGCAAGACTATGTTTCTTTTATAGAGACAAAAAAGTTTAAGGGCACAAATGACTTTTCTGAAATTTTACTTAACGGACAAAAAAACAACAACAAAAAACTAGTCATATGCTTAGTTAGAGGGAAAAAGTTCTTTACTAGTGCAGTATTAATAAAATGCACTTCTCAAGGACACTCACAGCATAGCAAACTAGCAACCACTACTGCCTAAAATAGTTTAACAGTCTAAATGCTATAATTCTTTTTCCATTATGTTAATTTTATAAAATTAGCTACTCTAATTCATAAATCACAAACCAATACTACAAAGCTTTTATGAAGTATTATATTAAGAAGCTGGATTCTACCACCACCTGCCTTCCCCTTTGTGTGTAAAATTTACATAGAGATCTAACATGAGAACACTGCTTCAGATGATGATGTAATTATATTTCTTAAACAATGTTAAGCTATTTGATAGATTAGACCAAAATGAAGATCTCTTTTGTCTACTGATTTTTTTTTTCCACCTAAAAGGCAGTATTGCATCTCCCAAGCTCTGTGAAAATACGTCATTTTTGAGTGATACAGAACAAGAGACGGAGAACCAATTAAAAATAAAAGGGTCCAACTGTTCATCACTTAGCTGTTTAAACTAAACCCTAAAATTTGCCTGGAGTTCAAACTTGGGAAAAAAGACCCTTACATTTTAAAACACACAAACTAATATTGATGTTAGTGCATACTATATTGAAGAAATTTTTCTAAGCAGTAAGTATAATCATGATATTTTATTGATATTGTTCTTTATGCCATATTAATCGTTCTCACTATAATTACTGTATGTACTGTAATGAGGACCTCAAATAATGTTAAATAACACTTTAAAGTTTCCAGTATCTATCTTACTTACAGTATTTGAGGTAGTTGTTGTATTTATTAAAGGTACAAATATTTACCCAGTGAATAAAGATAACAAATACTGCTTTAAAAATCCTCATTAACAAATAGCAAACTACAGTAAGAAACAATTGCATCTGTGCTAAACAATTCTTAACGAAAATTACTACAGAAGTTCACAGAGCAACTTTATAAAATTTGACATGTACAGGAACTTTTCTCTTCATTAATGCCTTGCTATCTCCCTCACCCCTCTCATCTGTAATATCTCCAGTTACACTAAATTACCACAACACTCATACCCACCCATCTTAAATTCACACTATTTCTTTTTAAATGTTAAGAACACTTTCTTAGAAAAGCAACGATAGATGGGTTCTACGGACTAGAAACTTAGCTTTTACCTTAAATCATTTTACACAAATATACTATGCACACAATTCAGGATCTGAGCGCTCTTTCACGATCTGACCTGTGCCTTCAATTACAAATGCGTTGATCTCACTTATAGCCAAACCATGATCTACTCCACACTGCCCCCTAGCCCTACAAGATATATCAGTTTAAAAGTTACGGTTTGAAAGGACAACCTCAAGAAAAAGTGTCAGTCACTTATCAGCTCCCCTTAAGCAGTTCTTAAATAGACACTATATTACCTAAATTTGACCTAATAAGTAACAGCTGACAATTAAATCGTTCAATTAATACTGATAAGAGCTGATGAGAAAAAAATGTTATGTGCTGATGGGTTTGGAATTCAACCACCTAACAATCTAGTTCAAAAGTTCTGTAGAAGTCCTTTGTGAAATTTGTTTGAGTTTTAGAGTCATTAAGCAAGGACCCATATGAAAATACACATTACAAATGCTTTCTTTTCATGTAATTAAAGGGCAAATAGCATGGCATTGGGCCATGGTTCTTTGGAGGAATGGAATTAACTTCTTTCTTCGTTTTTAAAAATGCTGGGATCAGATTAAGTAATCTCACTATAGTCACATTATTTATCATTACAAACTTAACCTAAATTTCTAGCTCTGGTAAATTTGTGAGAGGAAAATTTGTGATCTTGGTCCTGATGCTAAAAAAATAAGTCGGATTTCGACTGCCTCAGGATAAGCAGGGGAGGATGACACAATGACATCTGCCCCTTCTTCTTGGAAATGGAATTCTTCACATTAAGCAAAACTTCTAAGAACAACAGCTACAAAAATCCCTCTAGTTTTCAAATGTCCTATACCTTACACAGCCATTCTGAAAAAGAATCCTATGTTATTTCATATCCAAACTCTGGTACATTTCGCACTAATAAGGGGAAACACTGCATAGGATGAAAACTGGAAGAAAAAAACTGAAAAAGGGTGAAACTCCAGAACAACTACAATGAGGCACAGCAGAGTACGTCAAAAACACAAGGTTTTATTCTAAAGAACGGTTTTGTTTCTACCGTTTTTCTAAAGTATTTAATTTGCACGTCTTAAAATAGAGACCCTGAGGAGAGCAGCTCGAAGCGGTGAAAGGAAGGGGGGGCGGGTTAGGTAAGAACAGAGACTTGCGAGAAAATATGTGCGGTGCATTAGAATGTGCAATGGAGGGGGGGGATGCTAGCTTCACCGTCAGGAAGCAGTCGAGGGCTTTATGAGTAGAGAGGCAGACTATGCTGCGGCTTAAGGAACGCGTATTCACAACCAGAATACACACCTGGTAAAGGGATAACCTAGGATAAGAAAGACCAACCCACCAACTGTGCAAATGCAGAGATGACCATTTTAACCAGCTCTATTGTCTGGAGTTAATAGGTGGAAATGCCTCAGGCACGAGATCAAACTAGCCTGACACTAAGTCAGAGATACTGTCTGGCAAAAAGAGAGAGAGAAGATGGACAGTGGCGGCCCGGGCATTCCCGGCCAGTGGCCCCTTCCTCGCGCGGGGGAGGGGCGCCGGGGTCCCGGGAGCCGCGCGAAGCCCAGTCCGGGGAGTCCGAGCACAGGCGGTCCCCTCCTCGGGGCTGGCGACGTCTCTCACCGCGCAGCCCAGGAGCACGGAGACTTCCCCTCCCACCCCACCCCCAGCTGAAAGCAGGGAAGACGCGGAACTTGGGCTCCAGAGCGGAGGCCACAGACCAGGTCACGGCTCGGGTGGGAGGCTCTGGGTGAAATTCCGTGTGGCCACCGTGGTGGCCTAGGAAAGGCAAAGCCCCTGCTGGTCGGGCTTCCAATCGTAAGACACTGGGGTCCGGGTGACGCGGCCCCGGTCGCTGCGGCGCTCACCGACCCGTGGACCTCCTGGGTCCTCATACTCCCAGGCCCTCTCGCCTCAGCTAGTGACCCGGCCTCTCGGATCTCCCCAGGCCCCCGCTGCGGCCGCCCCTCTCGGTCAAGCTCCTCTCCAGAACCCTCGCCTCGGACGCTCCCGCCGAGCCCCGGGCCGCACCTCCGTCCTGGTGATCCGGTGTCGCCCCAGCTTCACCACGGCGAAGTTGCCTTTGCCCAGCGTGCCCTCGATTTCGTAGAACCCCACCCGGACCGGCCCGCGCTGCAAGTGCCTCGGGCCATCCGCCATGACCATGCTGGGCCCCGCTGCTAGACACTGCGGACTGGAGCGCGGGCTGGAGGGCGGCGGGCAGGCGGGCTGGCTGCTCAGCTCCGCTCGGGCGACGGCCGCTCCGCTCACTCCTTCGCTCAGTCCCTCCCGCTCCGCAGGGCCCAGCCAGGCGCGCGCCGCCGCTGACGTGCGCCGACGTCAGGGGGCCGGGGCAGAGGGGCGGGGGCGGGACCGGGCCTCGATTGGTCACCATGGCGACCGGAGCACCGCGGACGTCCGCGGGCGGGCGGGTGTGAGGGAGGGCAGATGGGCGGGGCGTGGACGGCGCGTTTCTTCCGGGCTCCGGCGCCCTCCATGCTCCGCGCCGCCTCGCCGCTGCCAGGGGCGGGATAGCAGCCCGGCCCGCCCAGATCCTCGGCTACCTAGCCGAAGGGCAAGAGCGAGCCCTGGTGGGCGGAGCGGAGGTCTGCAGAGACCTGGGTCCGGCTCGGGTCTCCTTCCCCCGCCCCGGTGTTCTCCGCCCACCCGGGGACCTTCCCGCCAAAACCTCTCACCTATGACTACTGTGAATCCTAAATTTGGAAAGGGCAAAGAACTGTGGCTGAGCAATGCATTGCTCACAGGCTCCTTTCTTTGTATCCTTTTTCATCTGTTTCTATATAAATCCCTCCAAATTTGATGTCTTTTAGAAATCATTCTGAGAGCATCGCGGGCGCTTGTAGACTCACAGAATGTCAGCGTTGAAGAGACCTTGGAGATCACCTAATCCAGGGATTTGAAGCCTCAAATGGGCTTTGGAAACCGAACCCCCTAAAATGTGTGCAATTTTTTGCCTCTTTGGGCTTGCCTCTGGGGAGATGGGACTATAGCTTTTATCAGATTCTCAAACGTGTTGGTGACCGCGAAAAGGTTAAGAAATACTTATTTAATCCAATTTCTTTTCAGATGAGGGATCAACCCCCAGGGAATGCAGGGAATTGCCAAGGTCACACAGGTAACGCTAGAATCAGGATTGCATATCACCACACCAATCTTCCATATGGTGACCCAAGGAAACAGATACAGCGTTATTTTAATATTTTGAAACATATTATGTGTCCTTAGACCTTGGTTTCTAAATGCCAGTCTCCAATAAAAGGAACCAGACTCTGGAGAAATGGCTGATTCCCAGACAGAGGGAGGGAAAGTATAAAATGTCCTTGAAAATCTTGTCCCATAAAGCAAGATTTTCAAAGAATGATGAGGACGTGTCAAAAGGAAACAGGAGCCAGTTTGAAGGTACCTCCACTTACCCATCTGGGACAATTTGAGCATCACGAATGAATAATGATGGAAATGGATTATAACAATGAATTTAAAAAAAAGAATCCACGGGTGCTTACTTACTCTTACAATGTTAAATAAGTATGGGGGGGGGGAGAAATGACAATTCTTGATAGTGGAATGTCAACTAATATACATAGAAGAAATGATGAAATTAGGAAATCACCATTTTGCAACCATTATAGTAGTAATTGACTCAGATAGAATTATCAATAGATGTTAAAAATCATTGGGTGAAATTTTGCTGGGGAAAAGGATGTTTACACAATCTCAAAGTATCCTCAAATTTCTTATTCATTACAAAGGGATAAAAACAGTACTTTCACGGTGGAGAAATCTGACAGACACCACCATAACTAAATGGTCAAAGTTAATGTCACCAATTATGGGACAAAATGACATGATGTACCTCCTGATGTAAGGTACTGAGAAGTATACAGTATCTCTTTTGTAGTATTCCTGTCAAAAATACATCTTCTGAATCTAATCACAAAGACACAATCAGAAAAAAATGCAACTTGAGAAACATTCTATCCAACCACTGGTCTGGGTCAGTGTCCTGAAAGACTGTGGAACTGTTATAGATTTAAGAGATTAAAGAGACATGTCACCAAAGGCAATATGTGACCCTGGATTGGGAGAAAAGTTCTAGAAAGGAATATTTTCTATTAAATTTGCCTATGGATTGCATATTGGATAATTTGCCTATGGATTGCATACTGGATAATATTATTTATTTATTTATATAAATTTATTTATTTATTTTTGGCTGCGTTGAGTCTTCATTACCGCTTGTGGGCTTTCTTTAGTTGCAGTGAGCTGGGTGGGGGGGGGGCTACTCTTCCTTGCTGTGTGCAGGCTTCTCATTGTGGTGGCTTCTCTTGTTGCGGAGCACGGGCTCTAGGCGCATGGGCTTCAGTAGTTGTGGTGCACAGGCTTAGTTGCTCCACCACATGTGGGATCTTCCTGGACCAGGGCTCGAACTCGTGTCCCCTGCATTGGCAGGCGGATTCGTTTTTTTTTTTTTTTTTTAATGATTCAGCACCTCTTTTTTTTTTTTAAGATTTTTTTTTCCAATTTATTTATTTAATTTATTTATTTTTGGCTGTGTAGGATCTTTGTTTCTGTGCAAGGGCTTTCTCCAGTTGCGGCAAGCAGGGGCCACTCTTCATCGCGGCGCGCGGGCCTCTCACTATCGTGGCCTCTCTTGTTGTGGAGCACAGGCTCCAGACGCGCAGGCTCGGTAGTTGTGGCTCATGGGCCCAGTTGCTCCGCGGCATGTTGGGATCCTCCCAGACCAGGGCTCGAACCCGTGTCCCCTGCATTGGCAGGCGGATTCTCAACCACTGCACCACCAGGGAAGCCCTCTTTTTTTTTTTTAATTGATTTTATTTTATTTATTTTTGGCTGCGTTGGGTCTTCGTTGCTGCGCGTGGGCTTTCTCTAGTTGCAGTGAGCGGGGTCTACTCTTGTGGAGTCTACTCTTTGTTGCGGTGCTCGGGCTTCTCATTGTGGTGGCTTCTCTTGTTGCCGAGCACGGGCTCTAGGTGCGCGGGCTTCAGTAGTTGTGGCTCGCGGGCTCCAGAGCGCAGGCTCAGCAGCTGTGGCACACGGGCCTAGATGCTCCGCGACATGTGGGATCTTCCCGGACCGGGGCTCGAACCCGTGCCCCCTGCATTGGCAGGCGGATTCTTAACCACTGCGCCACCAGAGAAGTCCCAATAGTATTATTTAAATGTTAAGCTTTTTGAATTTTATGCTTGTGCTGTTGTTATGAAAAAGAGTACACTTATTAAGAGATACACACTGAAGTATTTAGGGATAAAAGTTTTGATATATGGGGCCTGCTCTCAAATGGTTTAGGAAAGATAGATAAGGTAAATGTGGCAAAATGTTAAATTGATAAATCTAGGTAAAGGGTATATGGTAGTTCATTGTATTGTTCTTGCAACTCTTCTGTAGTTTAAAATTTTTAAATTAAAATTAATATATATTTGTATATGTATACCTTTTATTTCATTAATTTTATGTTTTTATTTTAATTTATTTTATATTCTTTGTGTAAGATCGTCTGGCTCTTGGGACCTCCACCTGCTCACTGTTCTTCTGCCCTTCACTCTTCCTAAGCAACACCTTATTCTACTGTGAGTTATGTTGTTTGTAAATGTGAGAAGGGAATTGGGGCCGGGGTTGGGGTGAGGTGGTTATAAGACTGATGATTGCTGGGAGTAGTATATGAGGGTTCATCTAAGTAGACCAGGAGCCCACATATGTACCCCAGTCAAAAATAGTTCCTATATACCCTTTTTCCAATTAGATTAATGTGTTTTAATTGCTCTGTGAATGGGTTCCTTTAGGAATCTGATGAAAAGCTACTTAAGAACCAAAAAATACACATAGAGGCCCACTAGAGCTAACAATCTCCTTCTTTTGGACAGAAATTAAGTACGTCTTTTAGACAGAAATTAAGATTCATTTCTATCTGATTATTTTAATCAGATAATCAGGCCAACTGCCTCCTTGTGCAATCTGGGAATAAGACTTGATTTGGGGCCGGAAAGAAGAGAAAGGATTGGCAGGGAATACCAAAAGGTTTCTGGCAAACCAGAGTTCAGTGTGAGGGTGCTGAGTGTCTAGAAGTTAGAGAAAGAGAGGCCAGAGGTGGGGGAGAGGTCAGAGGGGCTGGGCCAAAAAATAAATCTTGACCACCTGGAAATGCAGCGGGGGGGCCACTGAAAATTACTGTTAGGTTGTCAATGTAACCCTGAAAAAGTACATGTGGACTGTTAGAATATTGCAACCTTGGAATACATGATTCAGCTCTGTTTCCTAGGTCCCAAAGATCTTCTCCCTCTCCAGTTTCAACCCTGTATGTCTCTTATGTGCTTTTGCTTCCATTAATTGATAATTGTATACAGTTTAGCAATTATTAATATTATCCAAGTTTTGCTTTCCTCTTGCCTTTTTCTCTCTTTCTTTTTTCTCTTCTTTCCTCTTTCTCTCTCCCTACTCCACCCTCCCCCCCCCGCCCCCCCCACCCCCCACCCCACCCCCACCCCCCCCCCGCACACACACCACCACCACCCTGCCCCTTGGGAAAAAGAATAAGGAAAAAGGGAGAAAAGGGAAGATAAGAGAGGCTTCATACAATTCCCACCTTTTTCATCTCCAGTTTTTGTATCGGTGAGGTAAAGTGCTCTAGTCATCAAATTTCCTATCTGCTTGGCCTTTAAAATGCAACATTCCCAGCTAAGGCTGTGAGTCTACTATATTTGCCATTGAGTTGCTAAAAAAAAATGTTAAGATTATCCTTTAAAAAGCGAAAGTATGTACTCATAGAAAGAATTAAGAAAATGATGAAAGTCTGAGATAAGAATTAATTCTATAACATACTTAGAATAAAATGGACTTAGAATAAAAATGTGGAATGGGAGAGGAGTTAGCAAAGAGGTAATGAAAGAATAATTTGAAATATGAGGAAAGAAAACTTCATGGCTCATAGTGTTGTACATATTTTGCTGAAGCAGATCCCATGAACTTGAAAAACAAAATAGGTATCATATGTTTCCTTGATCATGAACAACATCTGCATTTTTACTGTTTTATCATTTCAGGACTGAAGAAAAGTCAATACACTGGTAGGCTCAGGCCTGAATTTAGAGTTAGTTCAAATTGAAAATTGGTGAAGGCTTTATTAAATGACTTTGCTTAGAAAAAAATAGATTACAAAGCTAGAATGAATACTTTGCTTTTTATATTACAGAAGGCAGAGAGTACATCAGAAAAATCCAAATCACTGACCTGTGCCAATCACAAGTACTTGTTATTATTATAAGATACAGGTATTCCTGAAATATGCATAAATCTGTCAGGTTAATGAACATGTGGGTGCCACTATGTTTAAGGTACCATTATGGAAATAAACTAGAGGACTGACATTATTTAAGAAAAGCTTTCTTTGGCTCTTTTAAGGGATGGGTAACCATGTCCTGGTTTTAATTTTTTAAGTGTGGTTTTAGCTGTGATGGGTCTTCTCTAAATGAAAAAAATGTATGGTTCTCTCTAAACTTTTGAAATAATTTCAAAAATTTTGTGTCTTCTCCCAGATGACAGATTTCCTTAGGATCTTAAATTTCAAAGGTATCTTAGAATCATATGAGTTCATCTTCCCATCTGATACAGAAATCCCTAGACACTTGACAGCTGGCGTCAAGCCTTGGTTTACTGTTTCATACTTCATGCTTCACTACATGTCTCACATGTAATCTATGTGGGACAGTTCATATCAGTAGAAAATATTCTTTCTTCAGTTCTCCAAGCAAAACATTCCTAAATTCACTAGCTAGTTGACTATGTTTCTAGCCCACTACTCTTTCTTCTTGTGCTTCTCTGGACTCTGGTTTGTCAAAGTCTCTCGTAAAATATCATTCCCAAAACTGAATGCGGTAACCCACGTGCAGTCTAAGCAGTACAGAATACTGGGCATTGACTAGTCCCTCCTTTGATCCAGACACTCTGCTGGTACGAGTTCAGCCAAAGATTGTGCTAGTTTTCTTTTTTAGCAGCCACAGCCTACAGTTAAGATTAAAGCCAACTTAAACCTCTGGGTCTTTTAAATTAACATTATTGCTACCATTTTCTTGGGCAATTACTTTTTAAAAAATGTAAATGGAAATTCTGATAGTTAAAATGTCATCTTGTTGATTTTGCTTACTGTTCCAGGTAATAAAATTGTTTTGATTCTTCACTCTGCCATCTATCATGTTACCTAATCTTAGTTCTCTGAGTCATTTGCAAATTCTACCATCATTTTCTATGTCATTATTGCAGTCATTATTCTTTGTATCACCACTCCTAGTACAAGTGTGTGACTCAGAGTAGGTTCATAACTGGATTGGTAAACTAGTGAATAGGGCAAAGCCTGGGCCAGACTCTTAGAGCTTGTCACTAGACATCTTCTAATTTGACTTCCATCAATTCACTTGATTTGAATTTTCATATAACCATGAGCTCCAGGAAGATCCTATGCCTAATGCTGTTGGGGTAAGATTTTAAAGAGGGTCCTCAACATTCTAATACCAGTGTTTCAATATATAAACTACCCCACTCTCAGTTACTTTCCCTTTAGTTCATTCTTTTCTATTAGTGCAGTATTTTACTAATCTTCCTTAGCCCCACTAGGTTGTGCACTTCTTTGAGGGTAAGGATCATATCTTAGTCATTTTTTAAATTCCTTAACTTTTCAGCAGAATTCAACAAATGCCGTTTAGTTTGACATTTATTGCATTTATGTGCTATGCACCATAGTAGACACTGGGGATGCAAACATGGATAAGGTGCCGTCTCTCTCCTTGAGAATTTATGGTTTAGAATGGGAGCTCTGAAATCTGATAGCTGAGGTATGACTTGTAGGTCTACTACTTACTAGCTGGTGACCTTGGGAAAGTTGCTTAACCTTTTTCTGCCTCAAGTTCTCATCTGTTAAACAGTCCACCTGCCTCAAAGGATTACTATGAAGAGGGTGGATACATAAACAAATACTTAAAGAGGTGAGAGTTAAGATAAGAAGTTTGCACAGGGGGCTCAGAGGAGAGTTGATTAATTAAGTTTAAGGGTCCGCAGGAGAGGCTTCTAAAAGATGAAACTTGAGTAGAGTTGTAAATCCTACTAAGAGTTAGCCAGCTGAAAAAAGATCGGACGAGCATTTGAAGACAAAACAGCATGAGCAATGGTCCCGAAGGTATGAAGAGACAAGATGTGCTCAGGTACCTACCATCAGTTGTGAATGTCGAGACTCAATGATGAGAGTGTCCACAGATAGAACGGGAAGATACGTGGGACCAGGTCATGGAGGGCTCTTTCTTCCCCTTCTAGCCAGACTGCTGCGAAGTTGCAGCTGGGCAGGAAACTGCTGGAGCGATGGATTCCAACTGTGGCAGCTATGAGATGTAAGGATTGGGAGAGGGATGCTGAAGATTGCTACCAGGTTTTTTTTTTTTAATTTATTTATTTATTTATTTATTTTTGGCTGTGTTGGGTCTTCGTTTCTGTGCGAGGGCTTTCTCCAGTTGCGGCGAGCGGGGGCCACTCTTCATCGCGGTGCGCGGGCCTCTCACTATCGCGGCCTCTCTTGTTGCGGAGCACAGGCTCCAGACGCGCAGGCTCAGTAGTTGTGGCTCACGGGCTTAGTTGCTCCATGGCACGTGGGATCTTCCCAGACCAGGGCTCGAACCCGTGTCCCTTGCATGGGCAGGCAGATTCTCAACCACTGCGCCACCAGGGAAGCCCACTACCAGGTTTTTAACAGGAGTGAACAGATGCAATCAGTTACTGAGAGCTTACCATGTGCCATTCACTTTGCTGGGCACTAAGGTGGGTGAAATAAGGACCCAGCCCTCAAAGAGCATATAATCAATTTCATTCAGACATTCAGTCCTTATTTCTCTAATACATATAAAGATACTCTGAAAGCCTGTTAAATCATTGTAGAAATCAATATATATTATGTCTGCCTACTGGAGCAAAATGAGTTGTGCTAGGAGTCAGATATTCTGCCCTGCCATTTACAAGTTCTGGATACATAATTCTGGAGCTTGGTGAGGAGATCTAGGCTGAAAATTTAGAGACTGAGAGTACTGATAGTTGAAGTCAAGGATGTGGATGGTATCATGCAATGGGAATATCAAGATTGAAGGAAAAGATGTTGCAGCTACTTATTGCCTTCTGCTAGTCTAGTCTAGGAGCCTATTACTTACAGCTCAGGGAGATAAGCCCACAGATTCATGGGGGCCAGGTTTTGAGTTTTTGCCATTGTGACTCATCTCTTAAGGGAATAAACCTTACAAGTAAGTAAAGAGTCATTCTTTTCTAATCTTCAGTCTTGGAAAGTGTGTTATATTATGAAAACTGGCACTATATAGCCTCTAATTTACTAGTTCTTTTTGGACCTGTTCTTTTTGGTTTCACAGGTATATTTTGGGAGCTGTGAATATGTAAGTTTCAGTTTTTTAATATAATCATATCCAATTTTGGTGACTATTAATTTTAACCTAACCTTAGCAGATACTTTTAGATTAAGTGTTTGTTGAATTTAAATTTCTTATATTTGTAACTACAAAAATTATTTTAAAATTTGCATTTATTTTTGGTCTTCAAGACTGAGGAATATATTCATTTGCTTAGTTCCTGGTCTAAAGATAATAAAATACAAAAACAAGCCAATTAAAAACTCCCCCCCTACCTCCCCTTCCAAAAGATTGAAGGAGAAGACAGAATCCTACAGCATTTGTTTAGCACTCACAGGAGTTGGCAAATAAGGAGAAGTATGCCTCCCTGCCAAGGAGGAGAGGCCAGAGAAATAAAAGGAGAATGGATCAAGAGGGGAAAATATTTTTTAAAAGTCTAGGGAAAAGAGAGTTTAAAGGAGGAGAATTTCAAGAAGAAGGGAGTACTTTCAATCTCTGAAAAGATGTCAAGCAAGATAAAGATGAATTCATTGGATTTAGTCATGAAGAGATAATTGATGATCTTTGCAGAGGATTTCAGAGTACTGAGGGCGGAAGCCAAACTGGTGTGAGTGGGAAGAGGTGAAGAAGAGTGAATGTAGACTGTTCTTTCAAGAAATTTATCTGTGGAGGAATGAAGATAGAAGAGGATGCAGAGTCAAGAGAAGTTTGGTGTTTTGTTTTACTTTTAATTGGTAGAAGTTGAGCATTTTTGGAAAGAGTAAGAAGAGAGAAAGATGGAAATAAAGGTTATTAGAGATCATCTGTGGAAGGCAATGAAATCTTGAATGCAAGAGTCAGGAGGTGAGATGCCTCCTTTATTCTGATGTGGGTGGGCGATGGAAGCAAGGGCAATTTTGACTGCAGGTAAGTAGGTAGTTTGCGGTCCAGGAAGTTTACTCTTGGCATCGGTTTCCTCTGTGAAGTGAGAAGCAGATTATCCGCAGCGTTAGAGTGGGGCATTGGAGCATATAGATGAATTGTGAAAGTTTGAAAAAGCTGCTATGAGAATGGGAGAGGAAATTGATTAGAACACATAGAAAACTTCCTGAGCAATAAGAATCTCCAGCTGAAGTGAGAAAAACATGAATTGGTAGAAATACCAATCCACATGGTCATGGGACGTTTTGTAACCACGTTTGGTCGCCTGGGTGTCAGATTGATACAGGGCTTAAGCTTGCTGAGTGGATCCTACAGAATGTCAAGGGAGTTGAGGATTTGGCAAGAAAAAACACTGAAAACAAGTATCATGTAGTCTGGATAGAGAAAAAAGTGAAGATAAGAAAAGGCAGGGAGACTGATGGGCAAATGGAGGGCTCAAGAGTCTAGAGTATAAATGAGATGAGAGTAAGGACATGAAATTTCTTGAGAAGGAGTTATGTCTATGCTAGTATATTTGAATGAGACATTATTTTAGGTGATCCTAATATCCAGGAGATAATCCTCAAGAATGGATGATTAAAGTGAAGAGGAATGGTCTACCTCTTTCCCCACTGTATTCCCAGTTACTTAACACAATGCCTGGAACACAGTAAGTTTTCAGTATATATGTGTTCAAAAAATGAATAAAAATTCTTTATTTTCTACTTCACAGTATATTATACCAATTCTCTTCTTCACATATTTCATTAGTTAACTATAATTATGATAAATTCTCTAAAAGAAAACTACTGCTTGCTATGAGTTTGTGTAAGATGGGGTCCTGATTCAGTCTGGGGCATTGGGGTCAAGAAGTTTTCCTAAGGAAGTGACATTTAAGGTGAGAGCTGAAGAATCAGTAGGAGTAAGCCAGGGGATGACAGGTGGGGAGGGACTTACCAGCGTAAGTAAAAGATTTCTGAATATCTTGAGGTGGGAAGAAGCTGAAAACATTCCAACTGAATAGAAGAATAGAGATAGAGGCATGGGGCTGAAAGGGAAGGTTAGGACCATATTACATAAGGTCCTATAAATCATGAAGTGCATTTTGATCCATTAAACTTAAAATGGGAAAAGTTGACATGCTATTGTTGTTGTTAGCTTATAAGCATTAATAAGAATTATAATGTTATATGGATGTGTGATTATACGCAGTGAAATTTGAAAGCTGAAAGATTGTATTTGTCTAAAAAGTCTCCTCCAGCAGCCTACTCCTTCCTTCTACACAACCTTATTTCTTTGGATTAGACAAAGTAAATGAATAGCCTTCCAAAAATCACTATCGAAATGCACTTTGGTTACTTGGAGAGAAAGTCTCTAGGCCTCCTTCTACTCTGCTATTCTCATTTTTTTCCATTAGCTTCATGATTGGGTTAATTTGGTATTTGCATAGGGAAAAGATAAGCATCATTAATGGAATACGAAGACCATTAGGAATAGCAGAGACCTTTGGCTGATGATGGGAAAGGGAGGCTCAGGTAGGCAAGCATTGTAATGGAGATTTTGAATATTGGGCTGTCCTGTTGCACCTAAAGTTCCAGGGTATACTTGTTTCACAATTTTGTCTAATATAAACCTATGTAACACCTCCAATTTTGCCAAGATAGAGAATTACCACAGGCTGGCTGCTGACCCCAAGATCAATCTCAGAGGAACTGTAGGAAATAATGGGGAAAAACTCCAGAGAAATCCCCAGGGACAAGGAAGCCTGTTTTGAACTGGTGTGTGTGTGTGTGTGTGTGTGTGTTTGTGTGTACATCTGAAGCCTAGGGCAGGAGAGTTGTGTGGAAATTAGCGATAGAGGCTCAGACTGCTGGTGTAAGTGTCCTCAAGAATAACAATCAGGGCAGAACAGAAGCCAGAGTGTGGAAAACTGGTGGGGATTGATGGACCTTGAACGTTTACTCGCACCTCCCTCTACCCTCAACTCCCTCTAGCACCTAGGAGTACTTCCTTTTAAGGCTGCTTCTCCTTGAGGGGTGGAGGGTGGGATGGGTTCTAAAAGTAGGGCCTTGATCTTAAGAGTTATTTGGTGGCATGATACACAGCCTGAGCAATTAATTATGTAGTCTGGTGCTTGGAGTTCTCCACCTTAATGTTATCCCTTCCCCTCTCCTTGATCTCACTGGATGTTGACACAGACTGAGATCTGCCCTTTGGTCTTTTCCCGTACCAAATGCTAAAACAGAACAGCTGATAGCATCAGAGAAATATATGCTCAAAGGCCAAGGTAATGAGATATCTCAGGAGAAAAACTACTTGAAAAGAAAGTAACAACCTGGATTACAGATGCCACCAGAAGCAAATATGTTAAATCCAATGGTTAACAAATATAAAATAAGCATAATAAATAACTGATAAGGGAATCATAAAAGTCAAGAGGAAATACTAGGCATGAAAAATACGTTCGTAATAGTAGAAAGAACAGAGATGGACGCTAGAATAGACGTAGCTGAAAAACAAATTAGTGAGCTGGAAGATCAGATTAAGGAGCTCTTCTGGAAGGAAGAAAGGAAGAATAAAGAAAAAAAAATGAAATAAAAGCTAAGAGATAAAGAAGATTGAATTGGAATGTGAACTTCAACTCACAGAAAATAGGAGTGTCAGGAGAAGAGGAAAATAAAAAGGGAGAAGAGGAAATACTTGAAGAAATGGAAATAAATATCCTAGAATTAAAGAAAGATAAATGATGATGTATTTATGCAGTTCCAAACAAGAACAGTAAGAAGAAACTAACCATGGTAATATTATAATGAAATGGAAGTTTTACAGGCAAAAATAAAATTCTAAAATTTTCTAGAGAGATAGAGCAGATCAATCACCAAGGAATAAGAATCACCAGGATCTCAGACTTTTCATGAGCAAAAAGAAGATAATGGTAATATTTTTAAAATATTGAAAAGACAAAAGAACATTGAGCCTAAATTTATATCCAGCCAAATCATCATTTAAATGTGAGGGTATAATAAAAATATTTTCAGGCACGTAAGGCCTCAAAATATTTGTCACACAAAGACCCATATTGAAAAGAGTATTGGAAAAGGTCCTCAAATAAGAAAAGAAGCAAATCCAGGAGATGCTACTAGAGGTGTATGACATAAAGATAATTAAATACTTGGATAAAGTTTGGTGTTGTCTTTCAAAAACTACCAAAGACCAAAGAAAAGAAAATGAGAAATTATGTCTACCATAACCTAGACTTGAGTTCTACACAATATCAAAAGGTGATGTCTTTAAGTTAGACATTTTTTTAAGATAGAAAAAAAAAACCCAATAAATTTAAAGAAAGTAGAAGGAAGGAGATGAGAAAAATAATAGCAAAATTAATGAAATGGAAACAGAAATAACAATACAGAAGATCAACAGAACCAAAAGTTGATTCTTTGAAAAAACTAATAAAATAGGCAAGCCTGTGGCAAGAGTGATCAAGGAAAAAAAAGAAAAGTAATTTAAAAACTAGTATTTTCTTATCATCTTTTCATCTCAACTTTAAAACCTCAGGAGTCTGGAGCATGAATGAGATGACAGCAAAGTATGTCAATGTTATTGTTCATAATATCATCTCCACACTATAGAAATGCATTTGAAGAAAATGAAATGGACAACTTCCTAGAAAAATATAATCTACCAAATGAATTAAGAAGAAATAGAAGGCCTTAATAGTGCCATAAATTTAAGAAATTAAAGCATTTTAAAAAATCATCTCACAAATAAAACTTTAGGCCAAGTGGTTTCACAGGCAATTCTACTAAACTTTCAAGAAACATATCATATTAAACTTAGTACAAACTGTAATAAAGACTAGAAAAGGAGGGAATACTCCCAACTCATTTATGAGGCCATATAATCTTTTTTTTTAACCAACTAAAAAATAAAATCCCTTTTTAAAGAATCCTAATGACTTTGAGGTAGATGAAGCTGTTATCAGATAATGAAGTAATTAGGTGTAAGATATAAAAATAACAAAACTGAGCGAAAGAAAGCACTGATTTGAAATTATCTTCTTTTAAGTTTGGATGGAAAATTAAGAGCATGTCCAATTCAAAGTTCTAGGCACAAAATCCAGGTATGTCATGTGGTTGACTTGCTTCTTCAACTTGGCAGCCAATGGAAAGGATCCACACTCTATGGACCAGCAAACTAAAAAATAACTGTCCCCATGAAGAAGCCAGTGACTTTGCATTTGAGTTTTCCAGCTTGGCTCATTCCCAAAAGTTCAGGCTTTGGAGTCCTAAAGTCTTCTTCAACATTTAACTAGTTCTTCATTGGTGGAAGGGGTTGGGACTGTCTCTCCACATGTAAACTGATTTTTGTCATAAATCACTTTTATAATGAGAGAGTAGCTAGGGCATGTTGCCACGTCTTCCCCATTCTCCAAATCTTCCTTGGTGATGCAGAAGTTATCCCCACATGGGCAGGGGTAGAAGTACTTCTCCGAGTCCTCGTCATGTTGGAATTCCTCAATCTCCACCTTGTTGTGAAACACCACCATCATTCCTGGGACCAGCAGAGGTCTGTCACCTCTGCTGTCCGACCCAGGCCAGGGCAGGTCCAACTTGGCCATATAATCCTGATGTTCAAACAAGACAAGGATAATATGAGAAAAGAAAATTACAGATAATTTCCTGAGGGTTTTAAGTGTAGAAACCCTAAATAAAATATTTGCAAACTAAGTCCAACAGAGTATAAAAGTAAAATATACTGTGTAGGGTTTTCCCAAGAATGCAAATAGATTTATAGAAAATCTATAGATGTAGTTCACAACATTAACAGCTTCAAGGACAAAAATAACATGATTATCTTAAAAGGTTTTGAGAAATATTTCATAGAAATCGAGCATAAATTCATGATAAAAATTCTTAGCAAATCAAGAATTTGCTTAACCTAATGAAGGACAATTATGTTATGGCAAACATTATACTTAATGGGGGAACAATAGTAGCATTCCATTTAACATCGGGAATGATTAAGGGTGCCCAGTATCATTTCTATTCAACCTTGTATTGACAGTTTTAGCTAGTGCAATAAGGCAAGAAAAAGAAAGTAGAGGCATAAGGATTGGAAAAGAAGAAATAGAATTGCCAATTATTTGCTGATGACATGATAGCCTCATAGAAAATCAAAGACACTTGGGGCAAAGTATTATATTATTAGAAATAATAGGAGAATTTAGCAAAGTCAGTTCATTTCTATACACCAGTAACAAATAACCATAAAATGTAATTTAAAAGAAGATATCACTTATGATATATTAAAAAAATCAGATATATAGGAATAAACATTTTTAAAAAGATGTGCAGGACCTCCTTGGAGAAAATTTAAAACTATTGAGATTCATTAAAGAAGTCCTAAATAAATAAAGAGAAATACTATGATACATATTTCTTATTTCTTAAATGGAAAAAAACTTTAATATTATAAATATTTCAATTCTCCTCATATTGGCTCAGAGACTTAATGCAATTCCAACAAAAATTTCAGTAGGATTTTAATGGAATGTGATAGTTTATTCTAAAATTTATGTGAGGACTTCCCTGGTGGCGCAGAGGTTAAGAATCCGCCTGCCATTACAGGGGACACGGGTTCAAGCCCTGGTCTGGGAAGATCCCACATGCCGTGGAGCAACTAAACCTCTGTGCCACAACTACTGAGCCCACGTGCAACAACTACTGAAGCCTGAGTGCCTAGAGCCTGTGCTCGGCAACAAGAGAAGCCAGCACAATGAAAAGCCCGTGCAGCACAACAAAGAGTAGCCCCTGCTGGCCACAACTAGAGAAAGCCCATGCACAGCAACGGTGTCCCAAATGCAGCCAAAAATAAATAAATAATTAATTAATTTTAAAAAAACTATGTGAAAGAATAAAGGACCAAGAAGTCAAACATTTCTATAGAGGAGTAGGGAGGGGAGATTTGCTTTATTAGCCAACAGGGTTTATTTTGAAGCTGTAGTATATACAGTATGATATTTGTTCAGAAATAGAAAAATAAACTTTTGGGCAGGTAGAAAACTCAGAAGCAGACCCATATCTCAGAAGCAGACCTATATTCCATGTATATATGTAATTTTGTTATATGACAGATGTGACCTGGCAGATCAATGGAGAATGGAGGGACTATTCAGTAAATGTATTTCTAAAAACTGGTGATCTATAATGGAAAAAATGATATTGATTCCTTCCTTAAGTCATTTGTAAAAATGAACTCCAGATAAATTAAGGACTTAAATGTTAAAAGTAAAATTTTGTAAATTTTATTAGAAAATATAGGTAAATACATTTCTGACTTTGAGGTAGGGAAGAATTTATTAAAGACACATAAAAAAACCTCTAACCATAAAAGAGAAATCTGACGACATTAAAATTAAGATCTGAACACCAAAAGATATCTCATGAAAAGAAAAGAGAGAAGGTACCAACTGGAAGAGGATATTTGCAACCCAACTAACCAACAAAGGATTAATAGCAAGAATATATAGAGGTTTCCTCAAATTAATAAGGAAATAGCAAACAATCCAATAGACAGTGGGCAAGAAATACAAACAGGAATTTCACAGAGGAGAAAACACAGATGATCAATAAAATCATTATGAGAAGGTCAACTTCATTATTTATTGGGGAAGGCATATTAAAACCACAACGAGATACCAACTTATACCCATTCAATGGGCAAAAATTAAGAAGTGGACAATGCCACATATTGGAGAGAATGTGAATTAACAGAATGTTTTATACAAACTGTTGGGAGTGTAAATGGGTACGACCACTTCGCAAAGTTTGTTGTTATCTGATGTTGAACATTTCCATATTAACTCAGCAATTCTACTTTTAGGTATATACCCAAGAAAAATTCTATGTACAATAGGAGACATAAACAAGAATGTTCCCAGCAGCACTTATTGCACTCTTAGCAAGATAAATACCTGAAACGACCCAAATACTTATCAATAGAAAACAGATAAATAAATTGTGGTAACTTCACACATGACATATTATATAGCAAAATAAATAGCTAGAAGCAAAAATATGAATAACCTGAGCAATAAAATTTTTTTAAAAAGGAAATTCCCTCAGATTTTATAGATCCTGAAGCTCTTTTATAATTTTGAAAACAAAGAAAATTGAACAATAGAATTATTAGGAATACAAATATGTGATAAAGCTATAATTTCAAAAACAAGTTATAATAATAACTGCAAGATTCAAGGAAGGAGAAGTAGAGGAATAGACTGGGGAGAAGCCCATAGGTGGGTGTAAATGATTGTTAATGTTCTAATTCTTGTATTGGGTGGTTGGTTCACATGTATTTAAATTATTAATAATAATAAGCAAATTCATATATAAGTACATAATTTAGATAAAAAAAAAACAAAAGAGGACCATGCTTAGACCAGTGATGAGGGTGTGTTACAAATCAAAGATAATCCAATTCTGTGCACTTGAGTGGAAAACCAAGAACAATATCAACTCCCTTGCATGTTTTGCTTTTATTATTAGTTATCATTAATCCACCCAACAATCCTATTTTTGGTTACTACTATGATTTTTTTTTTTTTTGAGGCTAAACCACAAAAAGAATTTATTTAAGTGGCCTGAGAGGCCAGGAAGGTGGGAGCTGGGAGAGCTGAGACCAGGATGTCTGATACTTGCTTCCCATATCCTGTAGAAAAATTTTTCTATTCCAAGACCTAGTCCTTCACATTTTTTTGTTTTCCATTAGTGTTCTGTTTGCTCATCTGTATGTATAGCATTTCAATGTACATTTACATACAACTTAATGTAAAAATGCCTTTTACTACAATAACCATTGTGCCAAACCACAAACTAAGAAGTTAATGTGCTGGAATATTAGCATGGCAGTGCCTAGTTCACCTTTAACTGCCGGCTCAATCAGTAAATATTGGATGGCCATTTCTTTAATCATTTGAATTTTCCTAAAATACATATCCAGTTATTCTTCCCCTCCTTCACCTGACTCACTGTTAAACTGCCTTTCTTCCTTTTACTCCATCTCATATTCTGCAGTCAAGACTTTTCAGTACCTACTCTTCTGAGAGATTGCCTCAAAGAGACACAGATGTAGAGAACAAACGTATGGACACCAAGTGGGGGAAAGGGGGTGGTGGGATGAATTGGGAGATTGGGACTAACATATATACACTAATACGTATAAAATAGATAAATAATGAGAACATGCTGTGTAATGCACAGGGAACTCTGTTTAACTTAGCTGTACAGTAGAAACTAACACAACATTGTACAACAACTATACCCCAATTAAAAAAAAAAAAGAAAATTTTATGTATTATGATTTCCTTTTTACAGATGAATCAAATCTTAGTGAGTTAACATAACTTGCTTGAGTCCACAGAGCTGGCATGTGGTAGATTCCAGAATTTGAAGTTTCATCTGTTTGACTCTAGGGCCGAGCCCTTACAACTGGGTTAGGCTCCTGGTCGTTAAGATTGTTTTAATCACTAGTATGCCAACCTAGAGTAATTGTTCTGCTGAGGATAACAATCTCTAGATACGTGAAGGTAAGAGTTCACCAAAGAGTTCATTTAAGTGTTTTGCCAAAGTCTGCCATGGCAAGTTGAGGAATTTGCACATGTGTGTCATAATGGAAAAACTGTGTAAAAATGAAGAATCATTGAGTAATAAGAATTTGAATGCAAGAGAGCTCAAGTAAGAAATGTCATGCACTGTTGGATCAGGAGTGATTCATTCCTCTAGTCTGCATAATGTTCCTTTTCCATATGCCCAGGCAGGAATGTATAGATATAGAGAGAATGTTCACAAAACCTTTTGAGTGGTTGTAAACGTGCTCTACACCTGATTTATTCTGCTTTGTGACCTCACCCAGACACCCTTCTTTCTGGTTTCTTGTGTCTTTAAAGCACACCAAATGTGAAGCCCAGGCCCCCTCTACTGGTTAGCCACATTTTGTCATAAGTGTCTTCCTAAATAGGCATCCATCCATCCCTGTGAGTAAAGATAAGTTGATGCTTATTTCTAGTGCCCTGATTTTTTTTGGAATGCAGAACTGACAGTGAGAAAGAGAGGGGAGTATGTATTTTTTGTGAAGAAGACAGAATGTCACCAAGAACCTGGTTCGTGGGCAGATGCCGTACAATGACTTGTATGGAAACTTTGGGGGAAGAAGATTGGAGGTGTGCAGATCAGCTTTAGAGGCAGCATTTGTAGCCTTTGGTTTATAGCTTAAAAGTCTATTAACTTCTTTAACTCATCATCCAAGTTAAATTTATTAGGTAATCCCACAGACAGATGTCTTTTTGGGTGTATCTCTACCCCATTTCCCATGAAGTTGGGATTCTCTTCTCCTTCCTGTGTTTACATGCCAAATCTATTCATCAGAGTAAAATGAGGACCTCTGAGGCAGAAATCACGTTTAATTTTCTGTCAGGTTCAGCCCCCAACTCCCAAATAGTGCATACCACATGGCAAATAACAACGATGTTACTTAGCTACCCTTCTCAAATTGCCACGTAAGGACGGAAAACATCCCTATCCGGTAGCCCAAGGAAATTCAAATCAAAAGGATGAAAGAAGATGCTGACCACTCCCCAGAAGACTAAACACAGTAATTTTATTGTTGTGCACATAATCACTATTTGATGGGAAACATTTCAGTATATGTTAGTTCCAAGATGTTGAAGTTCAATAAGTTCAGAAAACATCTATTAAAATGACTTCCCTTTTGCTCCACCCCTGAACCTCCAAATCCTTAAACACTAAAGAGGGCAAAACAACATGGTTCTTTTATTCTTTTCAACTAACAAAACCCTGACAGAAATATAGACGCAACTCTGAGCATCAAGAAGCAGACAGGAAAAGCAGGTTCCGTGGGCAGGGAGCCAGGAGCCCTGGGTTCTGGTCTCAGCTCCACCAAGTGGTGGCTAGGTTCCCATTGGAGAATCACGTCAATTTAGTTTGTGCCTCAGTTTCCTTATTTGTAAAGTAGTAATAATCATATCTGCTCTATATACTAACCTCCCTGGGTAGGTAGATAATGCATGAGAAAGTGTAACAGGGAAGAGCCAAATCTGACTACATGTTGGATCTGTTTCTTTTACTTTAACCTTTGCTTCCTGTTGCTTTTGTTCACTAAAAGGATACTGTCTATACATAATGGCCTGCCTCGGGGAACCCTGCCCCTCTGCCTGAATGTCAAACCAAAGTGCCTTTGTTCAGGGAAACATCCAGACCCTGTCCACCTGTGGATGGCTGCAAGACAGCGGAAATTAACACATCCCCTCCCCGAAGCTGGCCATTCCAGGGGATATTTGCAAAACGTATGGCCTTTTTACTTTACTTCCCCACCTCCTCCCCCTCTCTGTGCTATAAAAGAAACTGGCATCCTAACCCCTATAAAGTGGTTAATTTGAGATATCAGTCTGCCATCTTCTCCGTCTGCCAGAATAAAGTCGTATTCCCTACCTCAGCACCTCGTCTCTGATTTATTGGCCTGTTGTGCAGCACACAGAGAGAGCTTGGACTGAGTAACAAAAGCACTTTGTAAACTCTTTGTTTCTAGGTCCTCTTCTCACTCTGTATTCTCTCTGGAGCAGAGTAGAGGGCGGTCACGTCACACCTACTCTTTCTACTCCATTATGTTTATGTACTGGAGGCTTCTGACGGCTCTCAGACTGGGGCGAGCGAGGCCTGCCCTGGCTTTAGAGGGCCTTGCATGTCAGAACTCCCACGGCCCACCACAGAGTATTAAACAGCACCCGGGCCCCCCCTCACCTGGGCATTCAGCATTTACATAGCACAGCCATAAGCCTAAATATCCACTTTTATAACCAACACTGTTTAACCCCCAGGAGAACGTTTTCCCACATCTCTTGCTGGCTGCCTCAGAATGCTGGGAAGGTTTGTGGGTCGTGCTGTTAGCAAAGACAGGGTCCCACAGTGCTGGGAAGTCTGGGGAGCATTGGGTGATGGAGGTGCTTGGATAAGAGGAAAGATAAATTAATCAATTCTTCAAACTTCTCTTTCAATAAGAATGACTACATTTTCCCATATCCCAATTATTGGTCTCCAATACCGCTGAGTGTACACTTGTCTTACTTCTTTTGTGTTCACAAATTTAGGGTGATTTCACAACTATCGCATATGGTGGCTGAAGAATATTTTGCAACATTAAGTAATTCATATCCTTCTTAAATTGTATATATGAAGTTCTAATTAAAATGTTTATGAAGCATGATACTAATTCTTTGCATTGGCAACTAGAAGGACAGTAAATTCTGAAAGAAGAATCATTTTATTTTTATAAACCTTTTAGTAACATTTAATTAAATTTTCAAAAATTAAATTTAAAATATTTAATTTAAAATGTTGACATTTGTTAATTTTAATTTATGCTTTCCCTTTTAATTTTAATAGATGCTTTTGAATATTTTAGAAGAGACATAACTTTGACATTATATGAAAAATAATTTTACACTTTTTTTACATTTAGTTTACCCTTATGATGAAAATATAGTAACATTTTGTACAGTTTGAGTACACTTACATTTTACTTTTATATCATTATTGTCAGGAAAGCACAAATCATGTGAGTGTCTTCATTATAACACCTTAATTAGTGATTTTACTAAAATAAGAGCAAGAAAAATAGTAGATACGCTATAAATATTGGTTGAGTGAGCAGAAAAATGCAAATTAAAAAAATATTAAATTACCTTTAAGAGTATGAATTCTACCTCAGAGCAATAAAAATTTATTATATAATTTTCTCAAGTAGGGGTTTTTCAAATGGGGATGTAAGAGACGTGCCATGATTGAGGAGGGGGAGAGATTTCTTAAAGTCTTTCTTAAATATACTGCATCTTCTGGAATATAAATTTTCCCTTTTAAGTTTTTATTTATTTTTTAAAGTTTTAATTTATATATGAAAAACAGAGTAGGTGTAAGATTTAAACAAATAAGATAGACATAGTACTTTGGAGAATGTTTATTTCCCAAAGATTGTGTTGGCCCACTTTCCCAGGGCTGTGCATTTACACATACGAGTGCCCCTGTGTGCGTGCGTGCGTGTGTGTATGTGTGTGTGTGTGTGTGTGTGTGTTGTGCTGTGTGCAGCTGGCACTCTTCTCTCTCAGTTCTTCAGTGGAAAGGTTTAAGAAGCACTGAAAGAGATAACAAGCAGTTGACAGTTGGACAAGATTAGTATGCCTGGGGAGGGACTGACAAAATCCTTTTCTTTTTTTTTTTTTCTTTTTTTGTTTTTGTTATTTTATTTTATTTAATTTATTTTTATTTAAGAATACAGCAGGTTCTTATTAGTTCTCCATTTTATACATATTAGTGTATACATGTCAATCCCAATCTCCCAGTTCATCCCACCACCACCCCCACCACTTTCCCCCATTGGTGTCCATACGTTTGTTTGTTCTCTACATCTGTGTCTCTATTTCTGCCTTGCAAACTGGTAAATCCTTTTAAAATCCTTCATTTGAAGAAGAGTGAGGCATTACACCAAGTTGCCAGCTTGATGGATTCTTTTTGTGTGTGGCACTAATGAGACCATGTCATTAATTCCGTTCCTGAGTGGGCTGGCTAAAACTCTTCTACTCTGCTGAGATGGCCCTACCTTGGCCAACCTAGTATGAGGCTGCTTGGCTATTGGCAAAAGGGAAGGAGAGGACACAGCGCAACCTAATAGTGCTTTGGAAGAACAACCAAACGAACATTTTCTACCGAAGGTGGGTAAGTAGTGCTTCCTTCATGCAGGTCTGTGCTCTGAGTTCTCGGTTCCTCCAAGGCACTATGAAATCATAACTGAGCTCCATATTCCTTTCTGTTCCTCTCTGCTCTATTTTTTAGTTCTGCAACATGAGAGTGGTAACCCTAGGGATAACAGTCAGAAAAAAAGGAACAATAATATTAGGAGTCAGGTGGCCTGGTCCTAGTTCTGCCCTGGGCACTAAGTAGCTCTGAAACTTGGCTCAAGTTCATTGAACTTTGCTAGGCCCCCATTTCCTCATTTATAAATGAGAGTTTTTTGGTCGCTAGATGATCCCTAAGTTTCCTTCTCATTCGAATGTCTTGGGTATTTTTGAACACTTTCCTGAAAAGTTTTCCCTTTATTTTTTGTAACCCCCCACGAAGTGTAAACTTAATGAAATTTTAAAAAGTCTTAATCAGATAGCTTTCAGGAACTCTGATAGGGTCCATGAGTTTCCAAACTTCTACAAAAATAGAAGGATTATACGTGTAGTTCTAATTTTGAATTGGAAGTATCAGTATGAATGAATAATATGTATGAAAAAATTTTTCCTAGCTCTGTCCACTGAAAAGGCCTAGAAACAGGCCCAGTGGTCAGGGCAATGAGCACTCCTAGCACCCAGACTGGTTAAAGATGGTCAGATTATGAGTATCAATAATGATAATCACTCAATGAATTGATGCTTACATTCATGACATAAAGACATGAAAAACCCAAGTCATTGACACTTTGGATGGAAGATGCAAGGAATTACCTCATTGATTTGAAAACTGATGAAGAAAATAATTAAGTATTTTTCCTGTTATTCCTGTATAATATATATCAGATATCTATATAGATATCTATAGGTAGCTATAGATAGCTATATCTATCTTTATATGATTTAGATATATGATGAGGGGAAAACGAATACAGAGATGATAAAAATAAAACATCACCATTTGGCAGTCCCTGAAGATTTAATGGCATTAAGCCATGGTCATCAATGGCTGACCACTCTGTAGTGGTCTTGTGGGAAGTTTAGGGGGCAGTCCTTAAGACAGTTCACACCTCTAACATCAATCGCAAGTTGGGAATTTCCAAAAGCACCCTTAGTTTTGATAATTCTCTACAAGGACTCACAAAACTCACTGAAAGCTGTTATACTAACCATTATGGTTTATTATACCAAAAGGATACAGATTAAAAGTAATCAAGGAAAAAAGTGCATAGGACAGAGGCCAGGAAAGTTCCAAATATGAATGTTCCAGTTGTCTTCTCCTCATAGAGCTGTGGACAGTGTAATTTTCCCAGAATCGATGTGTGACAATATGCCCAGATTATTGCTAATCGGGGAAGCTCACCTGAACCTTCCTCTGCAGAGTTTTGACCGGCCATGTGACTTCTCAGTCTCCAGGCCCTCCAAAGTTGAGCCAATTATGTGTGACCCAAGGCCCCCAGGCAAACAAAAACATTTTTTATCAGGGATGATATTGTAAGAGCTTAGAGATTACCTTTCAGAAACCAAAAGCTGGATTCCTTTGGGACAAGATTAAGTTCTTTACTACACATCTTGTAAAACCAAAACCCAAAATCACCTACATTGAACTGGAATCTGATTAAACCTTTAGATGCAACTAACAATTTACAGAAAACATAAGGGATAGAGAACAAGTTAAATGACACCATAGGGATGCAGTCAGCAAACTCAGTTTATGGGAAATTCTACAGACAATCAACCTGCTACCTTTAACAAAATATTGCAAGGGAAAAAAAAAGCATGGCAGAGAAACCTATAGATTAAAAGTTGATTTAAAAGACATATCGCTCAGTTGCAATGTGTCTTATTTGGATCCCAAGTCAAATAAAGAAGCTGAAAATATTTACAAGGTAATTGGGGAAATGTGGATGCTGATTGGATATTTGATGGATATTTGGATGTTGGATATTTGATGATATTAAGGAATTATTAGTAATTTTTGCATCTGATAATTGTGTTATGGTCATGTTTACAGCCTAAAGAGAGTCTTTATTTTTTAAAGATCCATACTGAAATATTTACAGGTGAAATGATATGCCTGGGATTTGCTTCAAAATAACCTGGTGTGAGGTGGAAATGGGTGGAGTTTTGGATGGAACAAGACTGACTAAGAAAGCAAAAATCTGGGCTGTGCTAGTTCATGTATTCATTTTTGCCACTTTAAAAAATGCAAAATGGATGTGTAATACGGCTTGTGGGGCACAAGTCACCTTCCCTGGGCCTTGCTTTTCTGCTAAGGTGCTTGTGTATAATAGATCCTTCTTAGTTACCCATCACCTAGTTTCCTCTGGGCCTTTGAGAGAGCAGAAGTTGGTAACTTTGGTTGAAGTTGGAGCTAATATGCATAGCAGTTGTGGCTGTACAGTCATTGAAAGAGATATAGATGTGGGTACAAGATAATGGATATATTTCATCTATTCTTCAAGGAGAATGTTAGTTTTATTAAGACGATAAATTTAATGTGGATAAACATTGTCATATTATTCCGTTAAGATCAATAGGTTTTAAAGTTAAAATTAAAAGCTTCGTATTTGCCATTTAACTGTATATTTATTTATTTATTTTTAAAAGATTTTTTAAAAATTTATTTTTGGCTGCGTTGGGTCTTCGTTGCTGCACGTGGGCTTTCTTTAGTTGCTGTGAGGGGGCTACTCTTCGATGCGGTGTGCGGGCTTCTCATTGCGGTGGCTTCTCTTGTTGCGGAGCTGGGGCTCTAGGTGTGCAGGCTTCAGTAGTTGTGGCGCATGGGCTCAGTAGTTGTGGTGCACGGGCTTAGTTGCTCTGTGGCATGTGGGATCTTCCCAGACCAGGGATTGAACCCGTGTCCCCTGCATTGGCAGGCGGATTCTTAACCATTGTGCCACCAGAGAAGTCCCTGTATATTTATTTTTATATGTCTAAATGTATGCCCATGATGGAATATTAAAATTATTAAGTGAAGGGAGTTTACAGATGATGAAGAGAAATTTAGGTATTTCACAAGAACATTGAGCTTCTTGTATTCAGTCTGCTTTGAACAAGAAACAGCAAAAAGTTATTCTATGCCCAGTTAGCAGAGATTCCAGGGGTCACTAAAATATACTTACAGGAGAGCCTGTTAACATTTTGTGAATTTTTTTGGTCATGCAACTTAATAACTTTTTAACAAAAATCTACTTCTGAAAAGGCTACAGTTCCTAATACTTACTGTTATTTGCTGGCGTGTATTTTCACTATAACCAAGACTATAACAGTTTCTTCGTTAGGCACATGTGATTTATGCACCCATCTTGTCTATTCGACAACTTTTTATACTGACTTCTACAAATTCAGGCCCCAAATTTCAAATAAGAAAACTGCTCAGACGTCTTTGAGAATCAAACTATCTTTGAGGTTTCTCAGAGAGCTGCTGGACAGCAGCAAAGATTTACTTTCTCATTTAGTAAAAGGAGGGGTGCTAGAAATCATCAGGAGCCCTTGGTATTCTCTGTATTGTTATTACCGACCAGTGTTCCTGGCCTTCCCCAATCAATAGAAATTGATCAGATGCCTGACAAGAAATTCAGGCAAGGCTTTACTGCGGCCCCTACTGCAGGGGGGCGGGAAGAGAGAACAAACAACAGTTCTTTTGTTTGCTCGCTCCCCAAGGTGGGGCAAGCTTGTTCCTTATATGGGGTGAGGGTAGGGGTGTGTCCAGGTGTCCGGCCAGAGAGGTGACTTAGGTGGCCTGCCCGCCCCTCTGGTGGTGTTGTGTGCAGGGGGCAGCTCAGTACCGTGCTTTTGTTCCCAACACCCTGTTTTGGCTCCAGGCTCTTCAAAAGTGGCAGATGGGCTTTTTGGTCTCTTTGTATCTTTTGGGTCCAGAATTTGCCCCAAATGCTCGCAGTTATTTTTAGTCAGTTTCTTTGTATTTTGTTGCTTGATGAGAGGTGTGTCCAGGTGCAAGCATTGCAGCACTGCAGCAAAGGGTCCCAGGTCCCAGCAAAGGGTTCCAGGTCCCAGCCTGTCTCATTGTGAGAGCTGTTTGTCAAGTCCATAGTGTGGAAAGAGCTGGCAAATCAACCTCCATAGGTCAATTGTATACAAAGCATACAAGTAAGATGGTATTAAATTTGTTATGTTATATTAAATATGTTATATGTTATACTACATGTTATATGTTATATTACATATGTTATAATGTTATGTTATATTAAAATGAACATGTTTCAGCAATTGTGTGTCTTCAGGATGAATAGATCATACTCATGCTCATGTGCAAAGACCAACATGATAACTGTCAACAAAATTTATTCACAGCTTTGTATTTTAAAATTCCTGTGTCTCATGCACACCAATGGTCATTGCAGCACTATTTACAATAGCCAGGACATGGAAGCAACATAAATTGTCCATCAACAGAAGGATGGATAAAGATGTGGTACATGTATACAATGGAATATTACTCAGCCATAAAAAGGAAAGAAATTAGGTCCTTTGTAGAGAGGTGGATGGACCTAGAGAGTGTCATACAGAGTGAAGTAAGTCAGAAAGAGAAAAACAAATATCGTATATTAACACATATATGTGGAATCTAGAAAAATGGTATAGATGATCTTATTTGCAAAGCAGAAATAGAGACACAGATGTAGAGAACAAATGTATGGATCCCAAGGGGGAAGGAGGGGTGGGAGGAATTGGGAGATTGGGATTGACACATATACACTATTGATACTATGTATAAAATAGATAACTAATGAGAACGTACTGTATAGCAGGGGTCCCCAAACCGCAGTCCGCGGACCAGCAATAGTCCATGGCCTGGGAGGAACCGGGCTGCACAGCAGGAGGCGAGCAGCGGGCGAGCGAGTTAAGCTTCATCTGCCGCTCCCCATTGCTCCCCATCGCTCGCATTACCGCCTGAACAAACTCGACCCCACCCCGCGACCAGGTCCGTGGAAAAATTGTCTTCCACGAAACCGGTACCTGGTGCCAAAAAGGTTGGGGACTGCTGGTGTATAGCACAGGGAACTCTGTTTCACGCACTGTGGTGACTTAATGGGAAGGAAATCTGAAAAAGAGGGGATATATGTATATGTATAGCTGATTCATTTTGCTGTATAGTAGAAATGAACACAACATTGTAAAGCAACTATACTCCAATAAAAATTAATTTAAAAAAAATACCTGTGTCAATTAGTTACAATAAAATACACACTTAATGGAATAAATTAAAAGACCCTGGAGATCTGTCAATGCCCTAATTGTCCATATTATTACTACTCTCAGGGTAATTATTGATTAAACCCTTACAAAATATTTATGCATTATGTCTCACCTGTCTTCTTGTAGATACTGTTAGTTATTATAGTACATTAACCCAAGCCATTCAGTCCTGTCATCGAGAGGTGGTTTCTTCTTTCCTTAACACTTGCCTAAACACACCTGTTATTACACTATAGACCAGTAATGGGGTCTTCTGGAAGAAACGTTAAAAGAATCATAACCTCAGGAAAGGCCTGAAGCCTGTACTCTTTACTATTGATACCAAGTGGAATAGATTCACAGGTACAGGCTTTCCACTCTAAGCTGATGTCACCAAGTGCATGGTTGAATGATGACTGAGGAGGATTTCCAGGACCTTTTTTTTTTTTTTTTAGTTCAAAAGCAGATGATTTTGTGATAGTAGATGGCCAATTATATACCAAGATTACAAGATAAGAAATTAATTATCTAGGATGGAAGGAAATTAAGATGAAATATTTGCTTGTGACTAATATTTCTATTGATATATTCTGTTGGGAAAATAAGAACACCCCTTTCTTCCTGATTTAGCACTAATTTTTGATTTAACAAGCTAACTATGTACAAAGTGGAACAAAACACTTTTAAATGGTGTCTTATTGCAGTTGGTCTCCCAGAGTTCAGGAAAAAAATCTATAAAATATCTTAGAAAATGATCATAAGGTAATAAATCAAGAGGAAAACCTAAGAAAAATGATTTTTTTAAACTTACAATATTTTATTAAAAAAATTGAAATATAATTGACATATAACATGTTAGTTTTGGATGTACAACAATAATTTCATACTTGTATAAATTGCAAGATGATCACTAAGAAAAATGATTCTGAGGAAAATAGTGACACATACTGATTGGCTTTGTCTGTAAAACTACACAGAACAATTATTGTTACACAAAGTGCCATTTATTGCTTCCCTTTACTTTTTCATGACCATGTCATTATTTACATAGGTTCAGAACAAATCTATCTTTTTTCTATTGGGATTGGATAAAAATTTGTAACAGAAATGTCACATTCAAAAACAAATCTCATTTAATTAGGTATGATAAGCTCACTTTTAAGAAACAAGGACTGCAGTTGAATATTTGGAAATGATGCCTAAAAAATCCTTCCAGAAAACATACCTGTACATGTTCTATGGCTAGTGGAATCTTGGCCTTACAGTTAATAAAGAATGCTACTTCCGACAGACAAGGAACATTGGCTGACTTGGGGATCTCAGAGAAGGAACAGCACCCCAGTTATACAGTTACTGCAGGTAAAGCTTGGTAGAGGCAAACTGGATGCCTTTTGTTCCCAGACATAGAAAGGACAAGTGGATAACATCGATTCAAACACAGTACTTCTGTAATGCTGATGGGATCAAAGTATGACTAGGAGCTTTATGAAGCCTCTAGACAGATGTTAATTCATCACAAGGCTTTAGCTCTTTTAAACCATACAATAAGGAAATCTTTGCATATGAATCAATACCTCTTGTGACTCTTATGTGAATTAAACTAGCCAAATAGGAAAAACCCACCAAGTTAATGGCATGAATCAGAAAATTGCTGAACAAACCTATACGTCTATGCTTCAGGGACAGAAACTCACCAAGCCAGCAGGAGTGATACTTGTTCTGCTGCCCTTTTGACTTAGCTCATTAGGTACCACAGTCAAAACCCACCCCCTGCAACAAACAAACAAAGAAAGAAACTTCGAACATTTGGCATTTTTAAATAAACTAAAAAGCAGCAGAAACATCCTAACACTAGCCTCTGAATGAAGACCTGAACCCTTCTTGTAAGCTGCTAACAACCTAATACAAACAACTTTATTCCTGATTTTTGCAATATTGATATCTGACTGTAATCCTGGCAACTTCTCATTTTTCTCTAAATACCTGCTATGTTCTTTGTTTGGAGAACACAGTTGTTCTGAAGTATCGTCTCCCTTGCAAAATAGTGAAAGTAAAAAGTCTTTTCTTAATGGTTCTGTGTCTTGAGTTCTCCTTTCACAATTGGTAATTGTTGAAGCTGGGTGAACAGCTTCTCTCTAATTTTGTATATGTTCTTAAATTTCCATAATAAAAAATTAAAATAATATAGAAGGACTACACACAGTATTAAAGAAATATTGTTACTGCTTTCATGCAGAGACACAGGGCTTAGTCTAATTTTAGCTAGTTTCCAAACCTGAAGGCTACTTGGAAGCTGTGTACAATTTTACAGCACATGCTGCTGGTAGAAATGACAAATCATCACAACGATGGTACTGGGGTTGGCAGCCTGGACCCAAGGAAAGTTATCTTTGTAGTTGTGAAGCTGGTGTTTTCTGGCCTCACTAGTGAGGTTGGGTTCCTTAATGTCAAGCAAAGATGAAAGGGGCCAGAGTTTCCATATCATTTGCTGTGTTCAGTGTGCATGTCAAAAACATATCCCAAAGCTATGGCAACTGAAAAATATTTGTTTTAATCAGTGTTTGGGAAACAAATGCTGGTATTTGGCTTTAGGGATGTCTTCTTCAGCATTGGTATTGGAACATTCAATCCACAATAAAGTCCAACAGCGCTTGTGTTGTTTTTTAAAATCCCATATGGACTTACTCTGTAAAACCTCTTGGCACACTTGCACATTTCTGTTTCCTGGAGGTTCTTTTGGATTTTTTTGGCTCTGGTATCATGATTATTTATTATATTTTCCCTTGAAATATAGAAAGAAAGAACTCGCTTGTTACATTCTGTCCTTTGTATATTTAACAAGTATTTATTGATCTCCTACTGTGTATGAAGCTTTATTCTTGGCACTCTGGAAAGATATAAAAATCAATCAGATAAATATTTTGATCTCAAGGTACTTTCAGCCCAATCAGGAAGACAAGTTATGGGCCAGGCATTGAACTAGATGCTGGGGATGCAGAGGTGAACATACCAAGCTCCTGACTCTGTGCTGCTCCATTAAGACAGATAAGTACAGAAATCAGAGAAGGCCTTATGGAAAAAAATAAGTTCGAAGATGGAGTCATAAAGGACAAATTAGACTTAGCTAGACAAAACAGAGTGGAATGGAAGGTGTCTTTTTCAGTTGTCTCAAGGTGTCTTTTCTGGTTGGTTGGTTCATTTCAGCAACCAAAGTCCCCACATCCGTAATTCCTTTTAGTTAAAATTCCAATCCAACCCATTACCTCGTAGGTAATGTTTCCTATGTTCTCTTTATCGTACACACACAAGAGACAACTCCAAATTCCCGTAACTGCTGACAGCCTTCCAGCCCACCCAGTGGGCCCAAGTCCCTTCTTTGAGCCTGAGGAAGGGTTGATTTGGGGTGAGTTATCTGCCAAGTATGGCAACTTGCAGTGCTGCCTATTCCAGATCAATTTATTCAAGACTCTTATATTCATTGTCCGTGGGGTAAGGCTCAGGGTGAAATGTTGAGGACACGTGTGACATAGGATTGGGAGTGGGGCTTAGGGGCAGAGTTCCTCAGCTTTAATACTACCTAACTGATCTCAGTCTTAAATTTACCATTTAAAAAAAAAATTATTAGCACCTTTAATTATTATTTATTTATTTATTTGGCTGTGTTGGGTCTTCGTTTCTGTGCGAGGGCTTTCTCTACTTGTGGCAAGTGGGGGCCACTTTTCATCGCGGTGCTCGGGCCTCTCACTATCGTGGCCTCTCTTGTTGCGGAGCACAGGCTCCAGACGCGCAGGCTCAGTAATTGTGGCTCACGGGCCTAGTTGCTCTGCGGCATGTGGGATCTTCCCAGACCAGGGCTCGAACCTGTGTCCCCTGCATTAGCAGGCAGATTCTCAACCACTGCGCCACCAGGGAAGCCCTGATCTCAGTCTTTAATAAAATTGGCTGTTAGAGATTCTAGATCTTGGTAGAGAAAAAAAAAAAAAAACTACCACCAAGCTTCTTTGCCCCCTTTCCTTTCCCAGCTTTTCTAGGGTCAAATGAAAATGACTGAAATTCATGCCCTGAGATAAAGAGTGATGCTACAGTTATTAAGTTCAACTCTCCAACCAGCAGGAGGTCCCCTCTGGTAAGAAGAACTAACACTTTTATAGGGTGTGGCTGGGAGGCTCAAAACCACAGGACTCCAAATCCTACCCCCTCTCGGGGAGTCACGTGGCCTCTGTGTGAGCTTCCTCAGAGAATGAAGACCTTATAATTCTCATTGTTAGCAGGTGTCCTCCTGTGTTTCAGTGAAATCTCCCTCCCTGTGTTGGGAGTTTTGCTCTCTCTTGCTCCAAAGAATGTCATGATTTGGGGGTGTGTGTGTGTGTGTGTGTGTGTGTGTGTGTGTGTGTGATATAAATCCATGACAGCTGGAAAATGCACTTTAATTTACAGTAGAAATGGTTTTGTTGCCTTGGTACAGTTATATTAAAAGTGCTCAGGGCTAATAACAGCTAATATGAATTAGTACTTTTCACGTGCTGTTTGTTTCCCAGGGCTGTTGTAACAAAGTACCACAGACTGGGAGGCTTAAACAACAGAAAAGTATTGTCTCACAGTTCTGGAGGCTGGAAGTCTGAGATCAAGGTGTTGGTAGCGTTGGTTTCTTCCAAGGGTTCTGAGGCAGAATCTGTTCCATGCCTCTCCCCTAGCTTCTGGTGGCTGCTGGCCATCTCTGGTGGTCCTTGGCTTGTAGAATCATCACCCCAAGTCTGCCTTCATCTTCACATGATGTTCTCCCTCTGTGAGTGTCTGTGTCCAAGTTTTCCCTTTTTAAGAAGACACTGACCGTATTGGATTAGAGTCCACCTGAATAACTTCATGCATGTGAACTAATTATGTCTGCAATGACCCTGTCTCCAGAGAGGGTCACAGTTTGATGTACTGGAGATAAGGACTTCAACATATGAATTTTGGCGGACGCAATTCAACACATTAACATGTGTCAATGCTTTGAATATATTCGTGATTTTATTCTCACAACACTTTTAGGTAGGTAATGTTACCCTCATTTTAAAGATGAGGAAAATGAGGCTTAAGTAATTTAGTAGTTTGTTCAAGATTGCACAGCCAGTAAGTGGCAGAAGCAGGATTTAGAACCTAAATTTAGAACACTCTGCTTCTAGAACCCAGGATTCTAACTACTTCATTGTACTGTCTTATTTCTCCTTATATCATTTTTACTTCCCTTTCCCTTATAGTTGCAGAAAGTTACTTGTCAGAAACCAATAAACATCAGTACAGTAGTAAGTAAAATTTCTATGGTACCCTAACACTGCCACCTGGTGGTGGAAACAATTAAAGCAGCTTCTAACTTCCTAGCAAACGTTGCCTTCCAAGAAATGTTCACTTGCATTTTCCTCTAATTACAACAGTTCAGCCAAACAAGTATGGATTCTGCTTGATATTGCTTTGCACCAAACACAAACCATAAGAGAAAAAATGAGAAAGGAATAGCACAAATTTGGAGCCCTTGATGGGCTCTAAATTTTGCTAGTTAAAATATGTAACTCATTATATTGATAGAAAACTCTTCAGTGTCTATTCCGTGATAATACATATTTAACAGCTTCGTATTTTTGAAACCTATACCTGGTCTTTTTTTTTGGCCGTGCCGCCCGTGGGATCTTAGTTCCCCGACCGGGGATCGAACTCACACACCCTGCAGTGCAAGCATGGAGTCTTAACCACTGGACCGCCAGGAAAGCCCTACCTGGTCTTATTCTATTTTGAAAAACTGGTTTTTCCTGATGCCCTTGCTCTGGTGACTCAGTATAGACATTATTCCATTCTGCTGTTCAAACTCAGGATTCAAAAATAACTTGAGATTAGTTAGCAATTACTATTCTTTAAAGGAAAAAAAAAGAGGGGGTGTACAGAATTGGCTTTGTTGCTTTTCCATCTCTGGGCATGTTATTTCCTAGGCCTTCATCTGGTAACTCTTTCTACAGTTTGCAATCCACTATTAGGTTATTAATTTATTATTTTATATCAGTAAGGTTTCCTGTTTATCCAATGGTTTATAATCTATCACTATAATTATTTATTTTGATGCTGAAATTATCTATCCCACATTTGGCCAATGCTGCCCACTGTAAGCTGGCTCCTGTGATCTACTGACACATACCCATCATTCTTGGATACTTCCTTGCTTTCCTGCACAAAAAAATTTTCCAAGCTAATCTAGTATTTTCCCTACTCTGGCCATGGAATCAGCAATTTTTTCAAGGAACCCTTTTGTAAATCAGCTATACTTCAATTAAAAAAGGAGCCCTTGAATAAAAACAAAGAAAACAAAAAACAAACAAAATGAAAAAACAAAACCATGAAGGAACTGGAGTATTGAATAAAAAAAAAAAAAAAAAAAAAGGAGCCCTGGTTTATTTTACTGGGGAATGTTATTTAGAAGACAAGATCTGAGTGTCAGCTAGAGGATATATGTATATATATACACGGTATATTGAAAACCATGAGATCACACTGATATTTCTAATTTCAATCTAATACCGCATAGCCCACTCCAGTTTTCTCTTTTTTCATATCTGCAACTCCCTTCTCTGACGGCGAGAAGCCTGGCACTTCTTATCCTTAGCATGCTTACTTATTTCATCAACGCCCCTGTGCAGTCAGTCCATCTCCCATCGTAGCTGCTGCCCCACGGCCGGTGTGGATGGCCTCCTTACTCACGTGGGCCACACCCGAACCAGACTTCTGCTCTGCATGGACATCTTCCTCATCCTGCTCCGTCATGACACTCTGATCTAAGCCACCAAGTCCCCCCATGTCCCCGGACATGGACGCTACCTTCCTCTGACTTACCTCATGGCTTCAGGACTGAAGGGTTAAAGAACAGGAAAGAAGGGAAGGGAAGGGAAAGGGAAGGGAAGGGAGACTAGAAAGAGCTGCACACAATTTAAAAAAAACCAAAAACTGATTACAGCAAATTCTCTTTCACTCACTTGTGTTCTGATGTGGCTTCATTCCCTACTAGAATGTAAGCTCCATGGATGGAGCCTGTGTCTGTCTTATTTACCATTATATGCCTAGCGTATTTCCTGACACAAAGTATGAATGTGAACACTTTTTGAACGAATGAATGAATGTATAACAGGAGGAAAAAAAAGAGTTTTATAACTACCATGTTGGGAAATGTACATAACCTACAACCCCACTTGTCTAAGCCTTAGCCTGACATCCGGCTGGGTGCCACATCTGGCACAGTGTGTGGCAGGCACATAGTAGGTATTCAAGAAATTATTTTTAAATGGATAGATCCAAGGAATTATCTGATACATTCATTTCATCTATTGTGTGTCACAGTGAAAAAAAAAAGCTGGAAACTATGGTTTTAAATGATGAATGAGGTTAACTAAATTTTCAAACAATACCAGGACGGGTAAGCTCAATGTTCAGTTTGAACATAATACTTCACATTTAACAACTGCTTGTTAAACTGGTGAAGTGTAATTATCAGAGATAGAAATGGAGTTGGCTAAATGCAAGCTAAGAAATCTGAGGAGGAAAAAAGAAACTGAATAATTTAAACACAGGGTAAGACTGGCTGTGTGCAAACACAGAATAAGAGATCTGTGGGTCCCAGCGGAGACAAGACACTAATGACAAAAGGAAGATGCAGAGAGTTAGCTCTGATTATAGCCTTAAGAATGGGTCCTCATTTTAAGTTTTAGTGACATAATTAACTCGTTAACTAGCTTCTGTTTCCCTGTTACTAATGCTTCCTTCTTCCCAGGCAGTAGGAGTGCTTTTCAAACTAAAATAACTCAATATCCTCCCCCCATCCAGGTGGAGTGTGAAAATCGGGTCCTACAAACTTTTAAGCTGAACTATGTAGGTGATTTTACATCACTCTGAAAGAGGAACTGTTCATCCATCCAACGAGTATTGATGGTTTATTCTACGCAAGGCACTGTCTTGGGTGCAGGAGGTACACGGCTGGCAGGGCAGATTGGATCCCTACCTTCATGGAGCTTCAGCCTAGTAGGGGCCAGAGCGAAGGGAAACAGGGGCGGATAAAGGCACAGATCACAGGGCCAGGAAGTCTGATGCAAAACGGGAACCTCAGTGCTTTGGACAGTGAATCAGTCCTTCAGACTATATGGTCACTCCTTTTGCTTGAAATATTGTTAACGGCACAGAACACACGTCCCTGAAGCAGGCATAAATAATGTTTTTGTTATCCACTCTGCGCCCTGCCTCGGTAAGGCAGGTAATTGGCACTGACTAGAATCCACTACATTTGATACTGCTCTGACCCAGACGAGCTTACTCCGTCTAGATTGGGGCTCCATGTGTCAGGCAAAGTTACAGACTATTCAAAAACAAGACATATGAGGAATGGTTAAAATAATAAGATTATTAAGCTGATAGAGGGATGTTGTTGGTGATTTAAACAATGACCTTCAGAACTTCATCTGGTAAATGACTGACGTTAGGTGGCTTTTCTCAGCATTTGAGTCCAAAAGTTTTTGAAATAGTCAGATCCTGAGAACAAAAAGGTAAAATCATTAGCATTATTACTAATGCTATGTTGACGCTGCAGTAAAACAAACACACAAACAGAACAACGTGCAGTAACAGGGCTGGGAACACAAATAAGCTGAGAAGCCTAGATTCAACCTTCATTTTCAGTTTCTAAAGTGTCTCCAAGTTAGATATTTCCACGTTTGGATGTCAGGAAAAAGAAAAAAAGGTCCCCAGAGGCCACATGCAGAGGAAGGGCTGTAGACACAGACTGACTAACATTCTGTTTCCTGCTTTTTATTTGATTTGATTCTTCGAAAAAAATAGATAAAAGAATTGCTGATGCGCAGCCCAGCTCGAGGCTGGCATAGGCGGGCTTTGAAAAGATTCTGTACTTTCTGTCTCTTTGTGGTGATGCTTGCAGCTGTACAGAACAGGAGAAACAGAACCTAGAGGCTGGTCTCCCAAGCTCCACGGCAGCTACCCCCCCGCCACCCACCCAGTGAAAGCACTGTCCCTTGAAAGTCAGTTGTAACAATCAGTTGTTTATTTTCTATTATGTGCCAGACGCTGGACAAGGTGCTTTCTCAGAAGTTCCAGCCAGGTGAGGGACTGGGATAAGGGATATGGCCCGAAGTGCGGGTCCAACAGGGGATCTCATGCTCGCCCCCAGGACCTGATCTGAGCACTTTCACAGACCTTCTGAGTGATTTCCTTATAGAAAATAGACTTTTGCTTCTCTCTTCTTTCCCATTCTTGTCAGTTCAGGTTTCGATCGTGCATCCTAATAACCATATATTTCATTTTCCACCCACTCGGCCTCCTTGCTCCTTCCCACTCGGTCTGGGGAGAATTCATAAACGTCGTTGTTCACGAAGCCACTCTCCATGCTCACCAGCGTCAAGAACCCGCTTTCGGATGGGTTCATGGCCACGTTGTCATAGTCACAAGACATGGTGTCGGGAGTGGCCTCTCCCGAGCGCGCTCGGAATGAGATGTTCTTCAGGTCCGGCCGGGTCTCGGCTAGATCAGCTTCGCTCTGCTTTCGTATGACATTGTAAACCTCCAGGTCCGGGCTGTTCCCCGGCTGAGGAGCGGGCCAGGCGGGGCGCTGCTCCTTCGTGCTGGGGCCTGGCTGCCCCCGTTTCCTAGGAGTAAAGAGAACCAGGGCTCAGCGGACAAGGGGACTGAGAACATCCCTGTGCCCCTGTGCAGGCAGGAGGGGGTCATTCTGGGCAGTCACTACGCTGCGCTTCTCACCTGCCTCAACCTACAGGTCAAGGTTTTGGGTGGGGTGGGAATAAAAGAGGAAAGTGTTATATATCTATCACTCACTGCTGACAGAGCACAGAACGGAGGTGTTGATTCTGGGATCCCCAGAGCCTCCAGAGGGTCCATGGATAGAATTGCATGGGGGAAAATACCGCATTTAAAAAAATCCATCTCTAAGTGAAATTGAGCTTGTCCTTCGGTTTTGAATGTGGGCAGTTAACCTGAGTAGTAATAGCTTTCTTTGTTTTTGTTTTTGTTTCTGTGTTTTTCTTTTTGGCTGCACCACTCGGCTTGTGGGATCTTAGTTCCCCCACCAGGGATCGAACCCGGCCCTCGGCAGTGAAAGCACGGAGTCCTAACCACTGGACCGCCAGGGAATTCCCACTAGTAATATCTTGACTTGCTCACCAACAGAAATCATAGATATTTTCATATCACGTCACAGTTATTACTTAAGATACCTTAAAATATTTTATGCTCATCTCTACTTCAGTATTATGATACTTATACTCACCACTAAATAAAGAAGCATTAATAAAGGAGCAGGTGTATTACTGTTTCACATTCATTTCTGGAAATATTTCGCTAAACTATATAACAGCATTATTCCTTCCCTTGTAATCCAGTGTAATTTATTTTATGCATTTAAAAATATTGTTCTGGGAAGGGATCCATAGGCTTCACCAGACTGCAGGGGTCTGTGGCACAAAAATGGTTAAAACCCTGAGATAGACTCCAGCTTCAAAGCCACAATCCCACATTGTGGTGAGGTGATAAATAGATAGATAAGGGAGGGAAACCAAGACCCAACCACAGACTAAGCAGTTAGAAAATATATTTGCAAGTTTTTGAACTGAATTCTATTTTTAGGTTAAAAGGAATTAACCAATGAAAATGATCATAGGAAGAGATAACATTTGTGAGTGCTTACTATATACTCATTCTGCATATATTAACTGCTTTAATTCTTCTAATAATCCTATAAGGAAGTTATTATTAAATGAAGTAGGGTCTACATTGGAATCTTACTAGTTTATCTTAAATTGGTCATCAAAGGGAGTCAAGTCTTAAACTGTACCTTTGCTTTCCTTCTTCTATGTAGACCATGATGATGGGGGATAAAAAGGTAGCTGAGAAGACCTCTGGTTACCTCAAAAATGGTGGCACATGATCCAGTAACAGAGGTGCTTTAGGCTACTTAGCGCAGCTATTTTGTAGCAATCTACACTTGTGAATTCAATTAAAAGTCAATTAAAAGGATTTGGCTATTTCATTTTGAATTAAGTGGTTTAGCGTCAGTGGTTTGCCAGGCTTTGGAACAGTCGTTTTCAGAGGGCTCACTATCCATTCCTTCACTCACCCAACAAGCATTCCTGGAGTGAGCGCATACATGCATGAGAGCACTTTGCTGAGTGATGTGTGGATGCACAGATGAATAACACGGTCTCACCCCTCAAGTCGTTTAAAATCTTCCACACACACAAAAATTAAAGAATGTAAGATCACTCTCTTAATCACAGCTAAGCACAATGCTTAGTACTTCTGAGTGCCCTGAGCCCATCAGAAAATTTACTCTCAAATCTGTAGGAGTGATTCTCTTGGAGCTGCCACGGCTTTTAATGAAGTCCAAATCTTGAAGAGTTCAGAAAACACAAAGGTTTACATGATGAAGGTTTTACTTGCCTCCTTCTACAGATCCAAACCCAACATACACCTGTGGTGACCACAAGGAAGAGGAGAAGGGGGATGCTGGGGGTTAGGATGTAGGCAAGATTCAAGGCAGCTTCTGCAAAGAAAAGCACACATTATCAGCATTAGTGGTGTTTCTGTGTGCTTCAAAACAGGCTTAAAAAAGCGTAATCAACACAGAGCATTCCAAGGAGCGCATTCTGGAAGGAAATAGTTACCCAGAGAGCAAAGTCTTCCAGTTTCAATAAATGAGGCTTTTCTACCTGTCCTATTATCTGAAGTAATAGAGAGAAAAGAAGTTTACATTTTTGGGTCTCTTGCAAAATACAAGATGGGCAGTTTTGTTAATTAAACATTTTTTTCAGATGAAAGAGATTATCTCTTTTCTCGTTCTTCCTCTTTGTTAACAAAGCTGAGGCTGCTTGGGGGTGCTGATGTCTTTGACTCTAAGGACAGAAACAGTCGTTTCCAAGGTGGGATCGGGGAGAGGGAGGTAAAAAGAAACAAGCCAGAAGTCTCCGTGTTATTGCCAGGAATGAGAAGGTCACGTGTAACACATGAATCAGACTGTAGAGCCTTACCCACGTTTCTGACTGCAAACTGGGTCCGGTTGGGCCCATGAGCAGTGACTGTGGAGGGCACTTAGAGATCTACCATTCTTACCTTTCCTAAGACTTAAGTCTTAGAACCAGAGAATTTTCCCCCAAGGGGCTTTGGGAGGAATCAATGATTGGGGACTGAGCCCTTTCCTACTCCTACTGGTTAAGATTCCCAACCATCCAGAGGCTGTGGCTTTGTTTTTCTGTGAGGCTACAAACCCGACAACCACCAAAAAGAAACCTCAAAACAAAACCTACTTTAAATACCACCGTAGTAACAATGAGCAATAAAAATGCCACCCACCGCTGCACAGAACTTTGGATTTTTTAAAAAGCATTTTCACACATTACATCTGTTGTATGATAAAGAATTTGACTGGGCTTTGTCCCTGGTACCTGGGCGGGAGGCTCTAAATCTTTGGAATTTCTCAGAAGTAGGAGTAACTTCCTTATCCATGAGCCCTTCAGACCAGATCAGAGTTTATACTGACAGAGATGTCTCAGGATGGGGGCTGGTGGGGCCTAGGGGGTGAGTTCAGTTACACAGCCAATGATCAAATCAACTGTGCTGCGTAATGAGACCTTAAGAAAATCTCTGCACACCAAAGCGCAGTGGAGCCTTCTGGCTGGTGAACACGTTGATTTGCCAGGAAGGTGATTAGGCATCCTGATTCCACAGGGAGAGGACACAGAGAGTCCCCATTCGAGACCCTCCCAGACCTTACTGTATGTGTTTCATTTGGCTGCTCCTAGATCTGTATCCTTTATAATAAAACATAGTCATAGGTACAGTGTTTTCCTGAGTTCTGTAAGTTGTTCTAGTGAATGATTGAACGTGATGGGGTCATGGGCACTCCCTGGAATTGTAGCCAGTCGATTAGAAGTGTGGGTGGCCTGGGGACCCCTAACTTGTGGCTGATATCTGAAGTGAGGGCAGTCTTGCTGGGGACTGAGCCCTTAACCTGTAGGGTCTGTGCTAACATGGGGTGACTAGTGTCACAACTGAATTGCAGTACTGTAATATCCTGTTTCATTTTATGGACACAGAAATGCTCTCAGGTAGGTGAGAAAAATGTTATTACTTCTATTATGCAAATAACTAAACTGAAAAATTAAGTGTTTTTTAAAAAATTGCCCAGTGACAAAAACTCAGATCTTTCTCTTTTTTGTCTTAATTGAAATATAGTTGACATATAATATTATGTTAGTTTTGGATGTATTCTATATTGATTTGACATTTGCATACATTATGAAATGATCACCATGATAAGTCTAGTAACCAGCCCTGATCTCCCTCTTGAAACTCAAGGTGAGAGTTGAGGTTGAAAGTCCATTAGCACTCCAATTTATCACTCCATTTTCTTTTATCTTTTATGTCCATTGCCTCTATTTGTCTCGTAAAGAAATATTAATCATGGCCTGGGTCTTTCTGCTCTTATTTCTCTACATCCATTCTCTAGTTCCCCTCCCCCCAAACAACTTCTGGGAGGTTCTCAAGCCTCGTCTGTCTTCATGCAGATTTTTTTTTTACCTCCTGTCTTGTCTAATCGCCCCAATTGTCTTAGGATAGCTCCATTTGTGTATTTCACTGACAAAATCTAACATATAATGCAGTTTTTACAAAGTCACAAGTGCTCTGTCTGGTTCCATTTTTAAGTTGCTGTGGGAAAGAACAAAGTAGGGTATATAATCATGGGGAATTTGTGATCAAGAGAGTCCTATTATCTATTTTTCTCTGGGAGAGTTCTGTACATACCTTTGCTTTCTTTCAGTGTTTCTGTGGCATCTTCTTTCTCTGTGTCTTCTGGAAGTATGGGCATTGCTGGCTCTGTTCTTTCACCTGGAGAGAGACACATGCACTTGAGAACCTGGAGAAAGGCATCAAAATCCAGATATTCTCTGAGGTCCTACCAGCTTCAGGGTGGGATGCCAAAAAGCACCAGCATTGTGACCAGTGCCGTTTATAAACACAGGGAAGTAAAGAATTGAATTTGCTGACCTAGAGGTTTACTTGTCTTTATCTTTCTGGTGAGACTTGCTGCCAAGAATCATGTACGGACACAACCAGCAGGCAGCTGACATCAAGGACCATAAAGTACTGAAGTGCCAAGGGGAAGGGCCAATGACTCACTTCTAGGACCATAAATTATCAGTTTGACTTGCTTCTTGGATCATTAGATTGGATTATTCCTTTCATATTGTCAGTAATGACAAGTAACATCCCAAACTGAACTTGCAACTATTACTTTTCAGATATTTGAGAGAAAGACAACGCTAGTGAGATTAATGAACTACTGGTCATGTCCGGTGTGGCATATACCTGTCCAAAGGGTCAGGGTTAACACCAGTGGTCTTTCTGCTGAATAATTTGGTTTAAAGAACATGTGGTTCTAAACCTATGAAAAGCTTCTAAACCTGTGAAACAGCCCAAATTAACTCAAATCTCAATTGACAGTCTTACCTCCAGGCCTTGTAGAAGGAGCTGTTGGTTTCTCTATAGCAGAAAGAAACAAGAATGAGAGTAATAAGTAAATTTCCATGCCATCTGAATGAAGTTGGCCAGAGCATGGCATCCATTTATCTGTTCATTCAGTTGTCCAACAAATTTCATTTAGTATTATCAGACACTAGAAACCGGGTTAGTAAGTCCAAAGAATCTCTTCTGCACAAAGACTAGCCTTTCCTCAGCTTTACTTGGGCACTTTTTTCTTTTTTAAAAAGTAAACTTTTTAGTTTTAAAACTGAAAGTTTTAAATATGAGAATTTTCAAATATACGCAAAAGTGGAAAGATCGGTATAATGAACCCCTATGTACCATCATGCAGCTTTAACTCTTAGGAACGTATGGCTAATCTGCTTTCAACAATAATCCCCACTCCTCCCTGGCTACACCCAGGCCTGAACTGTTGTAAAGCAATCCAAGACATCTGATCAATTCCTATTGGGGATATTTTAGAGCAACAAACACTGATCTCCAAGCAGTGGAAGTGGCCCGGGACTAAGTAGACCACGGCCAGCCCCAAGGCAGAGCCTGGTGATCTAGAACACGAGTCATTTAAAATATTTCTAAGAACCTCAGGAGAGTCAGGCTGCACAGACAACCTACATCAATGTTTTTATTTTTGGCTGAAAGTGTGTCAGCCTTTTGTACTGGCGGTGACTCTACGCTGATCAGATGCTCTGGGATCATAGCGTCAGGGTCCAGAAGGTCAAAATTTTAGAATTCACAGTCCTAAGGCCAGGATGTCAAAGCTATTCTGAAGTTTTATTCAGAAAGGAAACTTTTAATCGTGTGTGTGTGTGTGCGTGTGTGTAGAGATGATGCAAATCCATTTATTTATTAAAAATGTCTGCTATATGATAGAAACAGCATCATGCTCTAAATGTTTTATTAAAAACAAACACAATTTATCCTGATAATAGCCTTATGAGGTAAGTGCTGTTCTGAATTTGCACACAAGGAGACTCAGGTACAGGGAGATTAAACACCTTGCTCAAATCTCACAGCTAATAAGTAGCTGAACTGGGATTTTAATTTAAAAAATTCAAATGAAAAATTAAAATCACAAGGAGACAAACTCTGTGCTAGGTATTAGAGATACAATAGCAAGTGAAAAGTAGTCCCAGCCCTCTAAGGAACTTATATTCTACAGGATGGCAATAAAATATGGAAGTACAGGAGAATATTAACACATTAATTTTGTGATATATTGCAATACATCATATATTCAAAGACATTACACGATGTAGTCATTTTCTTGTCCCTCCATAGTTCAATCCACTGGGCAAAACTGCAGTGAACAGGGCAAATTAACGCAGCACTTCCATCAGTTGCTGCAATGGTCTGTGACACATGGCCTCAGATGATTTGTCTCTGATTTCCACTGAATGCGTCTATGCCTTTAGCACACCCCAGGAGGAATCAAGTGATCAGATCTGGCTAGCATGCCACCTACTCTATGTGGTCATGTTGTCAAATCTAGTTTTAGATGCTATCTTTCAACCTGTCCCTTGCCCTCTGGTATAATGGGATGTTGTGCCATCCTGTTGCAACCATACTGGGTGAGCTTCCCCTAGCCCGTCAAGTGCAGGGATTAACTGGTCAAACATGTATACTTCCAGACCTCATGCCAACCATATAGTGAAGGGGACAAACCTGTAAACAGGCAGTTAAAGTACTGTGTGTGTGAGGTGTTATGATCCTCATAGAAGGAACACTTAACCTAGTTTTGAGGGGCCCTGGATGCTTCCCAGAGGAAGTGATTTTTTAAAACTTCTTATTTGGAAATAATTTCAGATTTATGGAAATTTGCAAGATTAGTACAAAGAATTCCCATGTATCCTTCACCAAAATGTTATCATTTTATCACGTTTCATTTATATAATTATTCTCTGTCTCGCTCTTTATGTATATCCTATATATTTATATCTACAAGTCTATATCTAAATCTATACACACACACACACACATACATATATATATATATTCACATACAGACACATCCATAACTTTTTTCCTGAGAATAAGTTGCAGCCATAGTTACCCTTTACTCCCTAAATACTTCAGTGTGTATTTAAGATGGGAGGGGGGGGTAATACTCTAACATAACCATAGTACAATTATCAAAACCAAGAAATCAACATTGATATATATAGTATTAAACAATCTACAGATCTTATTCAAATTCTGCAGATTGTCCTAAAAACGCCCCTTATAGAAAATCACCATTGTCATCATCATCATTATCATCAAGGATCACCTACTGCACTGGGTTGTGATGAGAGGTGATGTTTAACCTGAACCTGAAGGCTGAGAATGAGCTGACCGGGAAAGAGGGAAGGGTGTTCCAAGCACTGGAAACAGCAGTTAAGAGCTCTTGGGGAACTTCACAGAGGGCAGAGGGGAATGGGATGGGGGGGGGGTGGAATAAGAGTGGTAAGAACTGGGGCTGGAGACAGGCAAGGGTCTGATCAAGCCAATTTTTTATGGCGTGCTGAGGTGTGTGAACTTATCCTGAGGAGGGGGGCCACGTAAAGGCAATGTGTTAGTCTTTCTCCGTGTGCCCACTTCTCTCTGCTGGATCTATTCTTGGTCCTTCTCTGTGTCCTGGGAGGCTGACGTCTATGGACTGTGTCTTGCGGCTCCCTTGTCCTTTGGCTCTTTTTTTTTTGGCTGTGTTGGGTCTTCGCTGCTGCGCACGGGCTTTCTCTAGTTGCAGAGAGTGGGAGAGCGGGGGCTATTCTTCATTGCGGTGCGTGGGCTTCTCACTGCGGTGGCTTCTCTTGTTGCGGAGTATGGGCTCTAGGTATGCAGGCTTCAGTAGTTGCAGCACGCGGGCTCAGTAGTTGTGGCGTGCGGGCTTAGTTGCTCCGCAGCATGTGGGATCTTCCCGGACCAGGAAAGACCTTCCTGGACCTTCTCAAACCCATGTATCCATGCATTGGCAGGTGGATTCTTAACCACTGCGCCACCAGGGAAGTCTGTCCTTTGGCTCTTGATTGGACTTAACCAGTAGGAGGCAGAAGCAGGAGATTAGAGGGTAGGAGAAGAGAGGAGTCCTGGTAGTTATTCCCCAGGCCCCCTTCCCACGTCACTGTGGTTTGACAGTAGCTGTGTTCTCTGGTTACAGCTCCTGTTGGGTGGCTCCTCTTCCATGACTCCAAGCTTTCTCTGGAGTCCCTCCCCTTGCTCCTTGAAACCTAGGGGTAGTAACAACTTCCCATTGTAGCTAATTCCTGGGCACTTCACCATCTCATGCTCTGTGCCCACACCTTGGCAAATATCATTTTACTTTACTCTTCTCATTAAACCCTTTGAGTGGGCCATCTTTTTCCTGCCAGGACTCAGTCTAAATCAGGCAGTAGCAAAATTAATAAAGATTATGATTAAAAAAAAAAACCTAACTAGGTTCAAAGTCCAAAAATGAAAGGCTATGAAAACAAATGTCAAAATCTCACATTTCAAAAAATATTTAAGAAGTACAACATTTTAAATCATGGAGATAATAGGATATAAGGAACAAAAGTGATGGGGCAGCCAGTTTGTAACAAGTGCCTTGCTTTAATTGCTCTAAAAATGTGCCCTGCTAAGCCAGCCTCAGTCCTTGCAACCTCCCTGCCTGAGACAACTCTGTATGGTGGGGAAGGCCAGGTCTTTGGAGAGAATTCATCCGAAGGGGTGAAGAGGGAGGAAAAACAACTTTAGCAGCAAAAGCACAGTCAAATTCCGACAATTTAAAAATGACAGGATTGTTTAGTCCCTCAATAGATGTAACTAACAAGTCATTCTACTTGTGTCAGGAAAGGATGCAGAATTGGGGTCAAGCAGTTGGCTTCAGGGAGGTGAGAAACTTCAGTAACAGATCAAAAATCACTTCACGTTTAGATCGAAGTCCAACATAATGGAGGAGTTTGGGAAACCTCAGCACAGTGAGACTACAGGCTTGTAGCCAATTCAAAACCCTTCACAGATTTAGAAGCAAACGCCAATTAAATTTGCAAGGCGTGCATTTAGAGGGTGCCCTAAGGAGTTTAAGCCTGCTAATCAAATTGACTTCTATCTGCCCAGTGTCAGTAAAATTGATATATTTTATCATCTACCTCCTCTGGTCATTATTCTGTTTCCTTCAAGCCCCAGAAAATAATGTCACGTGGCTGGTAGAAGACTTGCAGGAACAATGGCCAGCTTCCTTTCATATTTCTTCTTTACAGTAAGTCCACTACATACGAACGAGTTCTGTTCGGAAAGCACGTTTGTAAGTCCAACGACGTTAGCCTAGGTACCCAACTAACACAATCGGCTATATAGTACTGTACTGTAATAGGCTTATAATACTTTTCAGACAAATAATACATAAAAAACAAACAGAAAATGTAACGAAAACATTTTAAATCTTACAGTACAGTACATTTTAAATCTTACAGTACAGTACAGTACCAGCTACATCACCATTGCTTTTACACTTGCCTCAGGACATCCTGGGCTTGAAATAAAGATACTGTACCACTATACTCTATACAGTACTGTACAGTAAAGTACACGAAAGCACAAGCACTTGTAGAGGATGCGCACATGTGACAATGTACGCCAGACACGTGAACTAACTTACGGGACTGGACATGCAAACGTAGGTTGGCATCTTTGAAAGTTTGCAGCTTGAAGGTTCGTTATGTAGGGACTTACTGTATTCCAAGCTCCTACAGCATACAACCTCATATCCGGAAAGAATAAGAATTATAACTGTCCACTTGGAGGGCTTTTTGTTTCTTGAATTCTCATAATTCTTGCCTTATCATACATAAATTAGACCCTTTCATTTCTTCATCCCTTCTCTTAGCATCTAACACCCCTCTCCTGTGCTAGAATTACTCCTCAGTGAGGAAGTGTCACTACATCTCCCTTCACAAGAACTCCCAATGTTTAACACTGCTGGCATTTGTTAACAAGCTTTCTCAGAGACCACGTGACAAATTCTTGGAACCAGCAGCTGCTTATGAAATGAGAGAGGAGGTTGAGAATTCAGCCATATAACTTGGGAGAGGATTCATTACCAGCGGAATATTTGCAGATGAAATTGTTCTTCATGGTGCATCGGTCGTCATTCCACTGGAACATGTAGGGGCCCCCGATTCCGGCGGGTGCTGATGGCTGATGGTACATGACCACGCAGACCTCGCTGCCGCACGAAGGCTCATCCACATACCAGTTCCTGTAGGAAAGGGGTCAACAGTGGAGGCAACTGGAGAAGGATACCACAAGACTTCAAAGCCTTTGTTTTCCTATCATGTTCCACTGAGCCAGGAGCTTAAGAGGCAGGGAGGAACTGAAGTGTTTCCAGTAAGTAGAACCATGCTTTCTAATACGGACATCACAATCAATCATCTGACGTTTGCCTTTGCAGGGAGGAATATATTACCATATAAGGTCTGCAAAGGAATTATGAGAAAAAGCAGCCAGCAGGGCCAGTCTGGATGATCTTATTTCTTTTTTGCTTTTGGCTAACTGGGTTTTGTTTCTCTTTTTTTAGAAATCAGATGCACTGAGAGAGGCATGGCTTATCTCATCCAGAGCTTGCCCTGTTTCCATCTCCCCATGCTTTTCAACAGCCATAGCTGCCTTCCTAGCTCTGAGGAGCGGATAGAAAATTCAAGCATCTGAGCAAGACTTTCCAGCATGGAGAGGCTTCAAAGCAAGAGATGGGGTGGGGGCAAAAGCAGGAGGCCCAAGTAGTCTTCTTCAGGTTTTAAGTTGTTTCTACTTCATCAGGCTGATGAGCCCTTCTGTCAGCCTCTGCCGCCTGATTTCTTGTCTTTGTCTCCCTAGCTCCTGGGCGGGGTGCACTAGCAGCCCCAATGGTACTTGAAATTAAATGATGCTGCCACCCAGTTGGATATGTGGGTGCCAGGTTAAAGCCTGAGATTCCATAGATAGTTTAAATGCTGCAAGCACCCACCCCATGTGCTGACTCAGGGCTGGGCTTTGTAGTTCGCCTGGTTACTCACCTAAGCAGTTTCCTTCGGGGGCCCAGATCTGCCCTGATGCTCAGGCTATTTAGATGAGCCCTGCTGCTCTGCCTAGCTCGTGTCAGAGCCCCTCCTTAGGAGACAGCTCTCTGTGTAGCACCCTCATATGGCTCTGCTTGAGTCTTGTGCTGCGGTTCACCGAAAGGAAAATCCTCTGCTGAATCCACTGGGTTGAATTTGCCTGGATGATAGCTGAGCTTGCGAGGCTGCTTGGACACTGCCTGGAGAGCTGGAGATCCTGACTGGGGCTGGGCTCTGCACCTCATTAGTCACCTCCAGGCAATTTTCCAACCCTGTTGGTAGACCTCCTGCTTGTCTGTTCTCCTCCCCACTGGCCCTATGGCTTTAGGCTATTTTATTTCACAGATGATGGAATGGTTGGAATATTATGCCTGGCATCTAGTTTCTGGACTTGAGCCAGCTTTCAGGCTTGGAACTCACTGCTAGAAGGAGGAAGGACCCTGCAACACCACAGTAGGTGCACATGGTAATTTCTTCTATTCTCCCAAAGGGACCTATGGCCATTTACTCAAGTAACAATACACTGGGGAAAGAGGAATACCCAAATATTACAAAGACTGCTGGACACAGGGTGCAAGTTAACACTGATACCCAAAGACCTGAAGCGTCATTAAGACTACCCTTTTGAGTGGGAGCATATTGAGGCCAAGTATTAAATGGAGTTCTGGCCCAGGACTGAAGTAGGAGATAGATAGGCCCCTGGGCTGGACAGCTGGTGTTTGTCAAGTGGAATAAAATTGAAGCTTTGTTCTCACCCAGACACTCCAAGGACAAAGCTAGTGGCAGAAGCTGAGCTCTGCAGGAATAAAGAGATAAGATGACCACTCCTGAGGTCAAGGAAAACTTCTTTGTCTGCACATGCACAGAAAGGCTCCTTGAGGGTCAAAACGGGAGGGGGCGCCACCCCATAATAAGTGTGGACATATCCCCACAGGCCTCTGTGGTGGAATCCATCTTAGCAAAAAGTTGCGCATGCATATTAGGGAGGGTCTTAGGACTGGTCAGCTGTGAAAGAAGAAGATAATTGGCCAAAGGTAAACAAAGACCCAGAAGGACTGTCCTACATTAGTGATTTAAATCACCTCTTTACCGCACTCCTCCTCTTTACAGAGGATGCCCGAACCCTTTCTCTCTGGGTGTGTATTTCTGCCTTGCTTCTGTCTTAAATAAACGAACTGCTTCTCTGTGTGCTCTGCCACATGTTATGCTGTGTCTCTAATAATAAACTTTGTACCTGCTTTTATAGTTTTTGCCTCCTTGAGAAATGCATTTTCCAGTGTGGGTAAGAGCTAGGGGAACTTTGCTTCTAGCCTCTAGCCCCTGGTGGACTAGTGGCTAGGATTCCTGGTTTTCATCCAGGCTACCCAGGTTCAATTCCTGGGCAGATGACTAAGATCTCTCTTCAGGACCACTCACTGCTTTCTCTCTGACATCAGGACCAGCTCACAGTGGACCCATCCAGTGGTCATTCCCCAGTCCTAAAATATATGAATTGAAAACTTATGGGGTAAGAGCTATAATAGTGGAGAAGGTCAAGTGGAAGCCTCTGAAACTGCATTCTTCCCTATCCTCTCCAAGATAGTAAATAGAAAACAATATCTTATCCAGGCGAAGATGACAGAAAGTAGTGCCACTCCTAAAGACCTAGAGAATGCAAGGATGGTATTCCCTGTCATATCTCTATATAATTCACTAGTCTGGCTCCTGCAAAAACCAGGCAGATCCTGAAGGATGCCACTGGAGTAGCACAAATTTAACCAAGTAGAAGTCTCAATTGCACCTACTATGCCATTTGTGGTATCTTTGCTAGAGCTGCTTAACATGTCCTTGGGTACCTAATATGCAGATTTGGTGACTACATTCTTTTTCACCTGTATCAGAAAGAGAATCAGAAAACAGTCTGCATTTATTTGGAATGGACATCAGTATACATTTATGGTCTTTCCTCAGGACTATACTAATTTTCCTACCCTCTGTCATAATATGATGTGAAAAGAGACTGCCTGGATATCTTGCAAAAAATCACACTGGTCCACCATATTGCTGACATCATGCTAATTGAACCAGATGAGCAAGGACTGGAGGCCTTAGTAAGACTCAAGTCCTCCAAGGGTTGGAGGTAAACGCTATGAAGATTCAGGGGCCTGCTACTTCATGAAACTGTGTAGGTGTCTAGTGATCTAGAGAATGCCAGAACACCCCTTTCAAATTAAAGGTCAAATTATTTCATCTCTCAATAATTTGAAGCGTCTTGCAATAATTTTAAGAAGGAAGCATAGCGTGTGGTAGGTCTCTTTGGGTTCTAGAGGTGGCATATTTCACACCTGGGAATACTGCTCTGGCCTATATACCAGTTGACATGAAAGATAGGTGTCTCTGAGTGGGGTCCAGAGTAGAAAAGGACTGAAGCAGTTCTAGGCTGTGATGTAAGCAGACTTCCCACTTGGGCCATATGATCCATCAGACCCTATTATTAGAGGTATCAGTGGTGAGAAAAATAATGCCATATAGAATCTGTACAAGCTCCAATGAGAGAATCACAGTGCAAACCCTTAAGATTCTACAGCAAGGACATATCATCTATAGATGAGAAAAAAATCACCTTTTGCAAAGCAACTCCTGGCTTGCTACTAGGCAAGGAGCACCAAGAGAACATGCAATCCAACTTGCTTAATGTAAGAGAGACACTGTCAGACATACCTAGTCAAAAGATTAGGCAGGCCTGGAATCAACTCATTACAAGATGGAAGAGGTATATTTAGGACCAGATGGCACTGTATGAACAGGTAGAGCAGACTGCCATGACATCTACCACTGTTGTACCAGAGCCTGTCCCTCAGCTTACACCTATAGCTGCATAAAGGAATCCGTTACGACTAGCTGATAAAGGCAGCCTAAGCTTGGTTCATGGATAGGTCAGCCAAACACGGGGGTACAACTCCAAATGGGCAGCAGCTGTACTACAGTCCCACTCAGAGGTGGTTCTGAAAGATCAAGTGATAAGGAAACATCCTCCCAATGGCCAGAGCTTAGTTGATATACCTAGTTAACCACTTAGTATAGAAAGAGAAGTCATTAGAGATTAGACTATACAAAAACTCAGGGGTAAAGGCAAAGAGCTTGGCCAGTTGATTAGGAGTCTAAAAGGATAAAGGGTGGAAGACTGGGGACAAGGAGCTCTTGGATAGAGTGATGTGAACAGACATATGGGAGTAGGTGTAAAGTATGAAAATCTATCATATGTTAAAGCCCACCGAAAAGCCTCTAGCATGGAAGAGGCACTAAACAACCAGGGAGACAAAATGACTTAGCCAGTTGATGTCATCCAGCCTGTTATCAGCTGCCCCAGTGCTGGTATAAGAGATACATACTAGGGTAGCCATGGTGGCAGGGATGGAGGCCATGCGTGGGCTCAACAGTAGCCGTTCCCACTCACCAAGGCTGATCTAGCTACTGCCCAACATCCAATCTGCTGGGAACAGAGACCAGCCTAGAATTTGGTAGCAAGTTGACTACATTGGACTCCTTCCATCCTGAAAGGGGCAATGATTCATGTTGATAGGAATAGACATACAATCTGGGTATGGGTTTGCCTTTCTTGCCTCAAGGCCTTAGCGCCACTATCCAAATGCTTACACAGTCTTTGATCTACCAGCAAGAATTCCAAATAAGATCTCATCAGACCAAAAAACCTAGTTTATAGCAAAGGAGATGTGGGAGTAGGCAGGGGATTTACTAGTCACATCACATATTCACCCATCCTGAAGCTGCCAGTTTGACAGAGTGATGGATGAACTTGTTGAAAACACAGCTGAAGCACTAGCTTAGAGGCAATACTCTGTGAGGATAAGGCATCACCCTCCAAGATGCAGTGCACATTTTGAATCATTGACCTTTGTATCATCCTTTGTCATCCAAGAGTATTCTGGGGTCTGGGAGCCAAGGGATGTAGAAGAAAAGTTTGAAGCTAACAGAGGTTGGTTCATGAGGTTAAGGAAAAAAGGCCTCTCTGTAACAGAAAAATGCAAGGTGAAGCAGTAAATGCTGATGTAGAAGCTGAAGCAAGTTATCCAGAAGATCTAGCTAAGATAATTCATGAAGGTGGCTAAACTAAACAACAGATTTTCAGTGTAGACGAAACAGCCTTATAATGGAAGATACCATCTAGGACTTTCGTAGCTAGAGAGGAGAAGTCAATGCTTGGCTTCAAAGCTTCAAAGAGCGGGATGACTCGTGTTAGAAACTAATGCAGCTGGTGACTTTAAGTTTAAGCCAGTTCTCATTGATCATTCCAAAAATCCTAGGACCCTTAAGAATTATGCTAAATCTACTCTGCCTTTGTTCTATAAATGGAAAACCAAAGCCTGGATGACTGCACAACTGTTTACAATATGATTTACTGAACATTTTAAGCCACTGTTGAGACTTACTGTCAGAGAAAAGCTTCCTTTCCAAATATTACTGCTCCTTGACAATGCATCTGGTCACCCAAGAGCTCTGATGGAGATGTACAAGGAGATTAGTGTCGTTTTCATGCCTGGTACCACAACATCCATTCTGCAGCCCATGGATAAAGAAGTAATTTTGACTTTCAGGTCTTATTCTTTAGGAAATACATTTCGTAAAGCCATAGCTTATGAAAGGAGGAGTAGCCCTGCTTACCTTCGCTGGTAGTACTTACTTGGGGAATTTGTGTTTCTTGTCTCTGCAATGGTGAGCTCTGTGGGTTTAGAGGTCCTGGTATCTTCTGGGGGAATCCTTCCACCAGAAGATACAGCAAGAGTGTTATTGAACTATGAACAATGGCTGCCACTTGGACATCTGGGGATTCTTGTGTCCAGGGACCAGCAGGCAAGAAGAGGAGTCATTCTCTTTGCAGGACCCTAATCATGAGGCGAAGGTATCTCGGCTGTTACAGGCAGGGAGAGATATGTTTGACACCCAGGTTATCTACTTGGGTACCTGTTGGTACTCATGTGCCCAATTTTGATGGTAAATAGAAAAGTGAAATCACTCCAGCCTAAGCAGTGCAAGTTGACTAGGCCTCACACTCTTCAGGGATGAGGGTCTGGGTCCTGCCACAAGGTAAGAGAGCCATTGAGGCTCCCTGAACAGAGGGTGAGGGGAATCTAGACTGGACAGAGGAGGAGGGGGGGTCAATAAATATCAGTCGTGGCGCTGGGACCAGCTGCAGTGGTGGGGAGTGTAGTTCCTCCTAAGCTTCCTTTCTAAAGTTTCTCCCAGGAGAGAGGCCCACGAGAATCTTGGAGGAACGACTCCCAGAACTTAGATGAAGGTGTGGATCTGAACAGCATAATGGGTGAACTTCACGCTGTCTTGAATGGAATAGGTAATAAAGATATATTCTAATCTTCATTCTTTTGATTGAAAATGAGTTTAAATGTTTTCCCCATATTACTGTTTACCAGTTAGATTTTCTATTTTGTGAACTGTTTGCTCAGGTCTTTTGTCCCTTTATCTTTTGGGGTTTTACTGACTTATATAAACTTTTAGTGCTTTTTTTCTTATACAAACTCTTTATTGTAAAAAGATCATAAATGTTAAATTTCTTACAACATTTTTCCAGTCTTATGTCTGCCTTTTAATTTTGATATTTTTTGACATTCTTCCACGTCACTGCTTTTCTTAAGGAGGGACGATGGCAATGCCATGGTGCTGGGGGGCAGGTGTGTGAAGTGAGTCCAGTGCTGTGGGTTTAGAAGGGCCCTACAAACTGCAGGCTTCCTTAAGTCCCCTCTTGGTCAATCCAGAGAATTAGATCTTGGCTCTAATTTCTTGCCTGTCATCATAATTTCCTGCAGTCTGGAGCCCTTCAGCCCCACAGGCCTTCAATCTCTCACTGGGTCAGCAATCCCACTCCCGGGCATATACCCAGAGAAAACCATAATTCAAAAAGACACATGCACCCCAATGTTCACTGCAGTACTATTTACAATAGCCAAGACATGGCAGAAACCTAAATGTCCGTCAACAGAGGAAGGGATAAAAGATGTGGTGCATATATACACTGGAATATTACTCAGCCATTAAAAAGAACAAAATAATGCCATTTGCAGCAACATGGATGGACCTAGAGATTGTCATACTGAGTGAAGTAAGTCAGACAGAGAAAGACAAATATCATATGATATTGCTTATATGTGGAATCTAAAAAAAGGGTACAAATGAACTTATTTACAAAACAGAAATAGAGTCACAGATGTAGAAAACAAACTTATGGTTACCAGGGTGTAAGGGGGCGGGGGGAGGGATAAACTGGGAGATTGGGATTGACATATACACACTAGTATATATAAAATAAATAACTGATAAAGACCTACTGTATAGCACAGGGAACTCTACTCAATACTCTGTAATGGCCTATATGGGAAAAGAATCTAAAAAAGAGTGGATATATGTGTATGTATAACTGATTCACTTTGCTGTACACCTGAAACTAACACAACATCGTAAATCAACTACACTCCAATAAAAATTTACAAAAAATCTCTCACTGGGGTTCTAGTCCAAAAGGCCAGGTAGCCAGAACCACTGACTTCAAGCATTGTGTGCCACTGAAGCAATGCTTCTGGGCCACCCTCCTGGACAGAGCTCTCTGGGCCTAGGTTAAGGCTGATTTACCACCTTCGCCCCACTGCTTTGGTCAGTGGCTCTGCCAGTACTGCTATCCCCTCAGGGCTCTGCCTGGCTGGGCCTTCTCTTCCCCACTGACTGGCACCGTGGATCCAGCCTGCCTCTTTGTGGAGCTACATCAAGTGAGTTTGCTGCTGTGAGTTCCACACACTTACCTAAATGTTGCTGGGCTGCCATCGATCCAGGCATAAAGGTCCTGGCAGGCTGTGCCATTGCTTTGTTTCCCTTCACGCCTCCTAAGCCCAATCCAGAAATCACCATCAGAAGCCAGGAGGTTTTCAATGAACTTTTGTATCAGTCTCTGTTCATCTTCAGACTCGATGCTGACTAGCTGGCCCCCAGCTCTCCTGCAGGCTGCTCTGGCTTCCTCAAAGTTCAGTCTTCGAGAAGCATCATGGAAGTAAATGACTTCATAGCAAGGCTTCTGTGTTCCTCCCCGGCAGACTGGCTGACCTAGAGAAAAAAAAGGAGCCTCCCTATGTTAGTGCCCCCGACATATACCAGAGCAGGGATGCCTGGAGGCATCTGAATGAAGCTGTCCCTCAGCAGGAGTTCTGATTACTCATCAGTGGTTTGTTGTAGTGTCATTAAGCTCTCAGAGCAAATTAATACCCCTTCCAGCATGGAGATACAGTGACTTAGACTCCATGTTTTGTTTGTTCCATTACAGATTATTATTATTTTATTTATTTATTTATTTTTTTTCAGATTATTGAAAAGCAGACATTTAAAATTAATCTTTAAAAGAGAGGTAGATGAAGATTTATTGTTTCACTCTAAGGCAAACAAATAACACTTTCATGCCATTAGGGAGTCTCAGGAGATGGTGTGGCTTAAAGTGAGTTATCTCTGTTTGGGGGTTCCTTCAGGTAAGAGAGGCGTTCTGAAGTCAGGCGTGGGCTCCTCTGCCCTGGAACCCTCTGTGTATGTGTCAGTAGCAGGACTGAATATTCACCCAGTCTATGGTATAAGCAGAAGATAAAAGCATCAGATCCATGCGGTTTTCTGCTACTGGTCTTGCCTAAAGTCAACAGCTAAGGTTCAGTGAACTCTTACCATGTGTCATGTACTATGCTAAGGGCTTTTGCATTTACATACACACCTTATCTCATTGAACACTCATAGTAATCCACTGTTGTAGATATTGTTTATGCCCCATTTTACAGATGAGAAAACTGAGGCTCAGAGAAATTAGTCTGGCTAAGGCCACATAAGCTATCAGTAGCATGACTTGAGTCAGAACCCATATCTAATTACAAAGTCACAGCCATAACCACTGAACTCTGCTCCCCACGCCACCCCAGGCTCAGGTTGCACTGGGAGCCCATGTAATATGTCTCATCTGACTGACACCTGAAGGGCTGAAGACGATCAAGGACAAATGGATGGGATTCTACTGAGGACGGACAAAAAATCGTTCACCAGTACACACCACCCTGGCTTGTGTCTGGGTGCCTAAAGCCGTGCTGCACCCAAAACATTAGCCTCATTGCTCCTTCGTTAAGTCAGTATGTATCGCATGTACGCTCGTGCCTGGCGCTGTGCTAGGTGCCGGGAATACAGAAACACTTGCCGCTTCCTAACCCACAGGAACACACAGCATGTTTCTGGATCCAGATGTACAGTGAAAACCAGATTTCAACAAGGGGAATCCCTTGCAATGGAGAGCCAGTCTGTGGGCTGTGGGTATGAATTACTGCCACAGAGCGAGGAATAAAGGATTTTGGTTTGGGAACCTCTTCCCAGCTCTCACAGTTCTCATTTTCCTAATTTGTTTTGCAACTGTGCACGGAGCCAGATAGCGTTAGTTATTCCCCAAATTGTCCAGAATACAGAGCAAAAGGCCACAGGCAGTTAACTGCATTTTCAGTGCTTAAATGGGAACAGAGCACATACAGATAATCTGGAAAGCTCCTGTGAATTCTTATTTTCAGTTTCTTCTTTCATCGCTTTTGTACAGAAATTTTCAATAAACAAATTGTAAAAGTTTTGCATCTTCTCCCTTTCTCTGTCACTTTTCTCCTATTGCTGAATAGGGAAACTCTAACAGGACTGCTCCATCAGCAAATTAGGAGGCCTCAAAAGTGGGACATTCTCACTAAGGAGGTGTTCCAGAGAGACTAGGGACCACTGGCCAGAGAGGCCGTGGCTGGGATGCTCCCTGGGGAGAAGGCTGGGCCAGCTCAGCTTTATGAGTCCTTAAAGGTGGCTCCAAATGAGGCAGCAGAGGAAAAACAAATGAGCCCCAGGCACCCCCAAGGTGGAGTTGAATTTACTGGCAGTCCCCACTTTTCCATCGTTGGATTATCAAGGGAAAACATAACACCTTAAATGAGTTTCCTGTATGGCCCAGCCTGGCCACACATCCCAAGTCAGCCAGTGAGTGCCAGAGGGAGCCAGAGCTGGAAGAAGGCCCAGGGTGCAGCTGGTCCCCCTGACTTCAGGAAGTGTTTCTCTCCTCTCATTTGCAGGAAGGGGAAGGGCGGCCACCGAGGACAGAGCCCGTGCAGCCGTCACCCAAACAGCTGAATTCGGTTACCCTCCCATTTTGCCACCCTGCACCCCACCCCATCCTGAAACCAACTTTAGATTCCTTCAATCAGCTTCGGAAGCACCGATAACGGAGCGGAGGTTTTCATTCTCCTCCATCCCTCTTGGCCAATCTGTTGCCTGCCAAGGAAACCTGAGAAAGGGGAACGGACATCCCCTCCGCCGCCGCCCACCCCCGCACCGCCCCCGCCTCGACATGCAGAACAAATGGAAGAGGCAAGGAGCCAGAGCACTGTACCTCCTCTGAGGTCCAAGTCCGAGGCTGCAGTGACACGACAGGAGGAAGGAAGCAGAGAGAGTCATTCCCCTGAGTCAGGCGGGGCTTGCCCCGCGCTAACTAGGCTTCTTTCCCGATCTCTAAGCGCTCTTATTCCAGGCGCTGGATCCTGCCATCCTCTCCCCCCAGAAGAGTCCAGGAGTAACGGGCTGCGGTTCCCACGGCACAGCCGATCCAGAATCCCTACTGTACGCACCGTCTCCCGGGACAGGAGGACAAGCCCTGCGTGGGGGTCCCGGGGACCACGGCGCCGCTCTCAGTGGAGAGGGCCGAGGGGGCGCCTACTGGGGCAGTTTGCTCACTGCCCCATCTAGCCTTCGTCTCTCGGTATTCTGGCAGCCCTGGGCGGGGAACGGACTTCGAGCGGTCCAGAACACGCAGGGAACCGGCGCTAGGCTCAGCAGCCGGGCGATTGCTCCTCTACAAGTAGGGGGCGCCGCAGGGCTAAGTCCACTGGTGGGGCAGGGGCGCCACCCCTCCACCCACTCCGCGGAGGGCCAGAGAAGAGGCACCGTGGCCGTGAGGACGGTCAGCCTTAGGTGGGGTGCAGTGGGTGCTGCAGCCCAGCGCCCGGGAACCAGCCCCCGCCCCAGCGCGCGCGCACTCACCGCTTAGCAGGCGACCCGTCGCGCCCCGGAGCCCCGCCAGCAGCACGGCCACCAGCACGGCCTGCGGCGCCGCTCCCGGCTGCATGGCCCGGCTCGGGTGCGCCTTCGGACGCCGGGGCGCTACGGCGGTGGAGCGGGAAGAACGGCAGCGGCGTGCTCCGCAACTTCAACGGCGGGCGGCAGCAGCATCTCCAGAGGACCGACGGACCCGGCGCCCGGAGGAGGCGGGGAGGGCGCGGAGCCAGTCCGTCGCCCCTCCGCCCTCTGGGACGTCACTGCGGGGAGGGCAGCCCCGCCGGCTGGCCCGCCCCCGCCAGGGCCTCCTCCAGCGCGCTCGGCGCCAGACGCCCCGCCCGCCCGAGGGGAGCGAGCACGGGGGGGAGCCAGCTCCCCACCCCAATTGGAACTTCCCATGGAAATCCTGCGTTTGCCCAGGGCGCGGGGACGGGGAAATCCAAGACTGGCTTCTCCGAAATCCGATGAAGACCGCACTGTGGCTAAGAACAGGACCACATCTTGCCCCCACTCCTCAGGAGCACAGCCAGTTTCCCAGCGTCCTAGGCTCCGCAGTTGGGAGACGCAAACTCTGAGACCTTCCAGGGCTCGGTAGGCCGCCGTCCAGGCACTCAGGGCTACACCTGAGAAAGGAATGGCGGATGAAGAGAACAGATGCTCAAGTAGGCAGGGTGACCACTGGCCAGGCAAATTTTGGGACAGCGTGGATAGCGTCCAGAGGAGGCTAAGTTGGAGTTCTGGGCGAGAGGAGAGTGGACTTCCCAGAAGCCAAAGGGTGTCCTTGAGCCCAGCAAGGAAATAATAGTACTTTTTGCAGGGCACATGGGTGTAGGTGATTGTTCAGCCTTGTAGTAGAAAGGAGATGACCCCCTCACTTTTCCCCCAGGAAAGAGTGACCTCATTTCCTTTGGAAAAGCTTTCCTCACCAACCCAGCCCTCAATGTGTGCTCCTTTTTCTAAACTCCCACAATAGTCGTGTTTTACATTTACTTCTTGTTGTAAACAAAATGTTTTCAAATATATTCAAATAATAAAGTGAGCCTCCTGTCCAAAAACTAAAGTACTAAGTGCTGGAAGGTGGGTCTGATTTGCCTTTTCCCCTGTACCATGCTCCTGTGAAGCATGGCAGAAGCCCCATCTGGGCCACTGACTTCTGAGTTTTGGTCTCAGATTGAGCCACTGCAATTTTAGACAAACAGGCCTGATTGATCACAGGCTGGGGATCTGTTTCAGTATCAGCTGGTAATACTGGGAAGCTCTGCTACTGCAGAAAGCAGCAGCATTGGCAGGAAGAGGGCTGACGTTTATGGCAGGTTCATTTACAGCCCGTCTTTATGTCTGAATTAGAACATTTCACATCCAAAATACATTCTTTTTAGAAATTCCTGATTATCAAAACAACCAAAGAGAGAGCTGATATGGTGAATAGAAGCACCTGAGTTGGCATCAGATGCAAGTTTCTTTGCCTAAATCAATTAACTCTTGGCAACAATAAAAGTTACCTTAACTTGTGCAGGTTTGATAAGGCAACTAGATATGTAAGTGTGCAGATAGCTGAGCACTTAATGTCAATTGCAAAGGATTTATTTCCAAAATTATAACATCTGCTATAACTTAGAGAAGCTGTTACCTTGGCCCAAATAATTAAATTGTGCCCTGAGTTCTCCCTCTGACACCCTGGCCCTTGGTCCAGATAGACTTGGTTAAGGTATGCAGTTAACCTAAAGCAGATTACAACAGTGACCCCAATTCTTCACCCCACCCTGTAACCACACTCTTTACTGTGTGACTTTGAAGTTCTTCTTACTAAAGGGGCAGAGTATATTTCCCCATCCTTTGTCCTTGTGTTTGACCATGTGACTTGTTTGGCCAACAGAATGAGCCAGAAGTTTCTGAGCCTAGACTGGTAATGGCCTCACGTGTTTTTGTTGTTCTCTTGCTTCTCTGCCACTCGCTGAGAGGAACATAGCTCAGATATCCCACTGGTCCAGGTACATCCCGAAGAAGATACGTGGGGAAGAGCTGCCTCTGTCAATCAACAGACACGTAGCGAGAAGCAGACCTGCCCTGCAGCCTGAAGCGGAGCTATCTGGCCATACTTAGATCAGTCAAATCCTCCATTGACCTAAGATATGTGAGCAATAATAAATGTTTTAGATCACTTTGTTATTCAGTACTGTTGCAGCAATACCTGACCATTACACTTGGTAATGCAGAGAGGTGTCATTGGGGGAACACTGGTTGCTGAGAAGGCTCATAACGTAGAATTTTTCTTGGTAAAATTGTCTTGGTCCAGGGTCCAATCCTTAGTTTGACAAGCTCAAACCCAGTCTAAGAGACTAATATATTTACCTGTTGAGAAATAGAATCATCAGGTAAACCGATGTTTGCCTTGGCCTGTTGAGCACGTACTCTCCCTCTGGGCGAAAGACGATTTCTCGGTGAGCATGCAATCAGAACAAAGGGAATTAACTATATGGTTTGAAAGTTTAGGCTTTGATAGCCTGCTATGTCTGTCTTCACAAGAGAGAGCTATCTGTCTGGCAGTGAAAAACATCACCCTGACAGGGTAACTTTTATTCCTGATGATGCTGAGATGAGATTACTAATTTTGTAACTTTCTAAATTTCCCTTCTCTAAGCCTGATTACCTTCCTTCTATTCAAAACATTTTTTCTCCAAATAGTATTGTGGCAGAAACATTTCTTTTAGTGATAGAGTCCTTGAATTCTAACTAGGCAGATGTCCCCGCATCCACCCCCATTAAAGACTATTTCCCAGCCTCCCTTGCAGTTTGGTGTGTCCCTAATGATTAAGTTCTGACCAGTGGGTCACTGGCTCCGCTGCTGGCACTGTGAATGGGAGCTGCATTGTACGGAGGTTACGTCCAGGACTTGCAGGTGGAGGCCAGGAGTGAAGTGCACGGTGGTCCTAAATAGAGCTGGAGCCCTGGAGTGCGTGTACAACCCTGAGTAGGTCTGCCAGTTGGACAATGCAGAAGGGACAAAGTCTTAACCTTCTCTTTTCCAATATATACCAAAGGGAATGATCTTTGAAAGTGAGCGAGATTGGCACTGGATTACATCCATGTGTATAAGACAAAGGAATGTTGAACCGCAAGATTTTTTTTGATCTTCCTCCTAGAGCAATGGAAATAAAAACAAAAATAAACAAATGGGACCTAATGAAACTTCAAAGCTTTTGCACAGCAAAGGAAACCATAAACAAGACGAAAAGACAGCCCTCAGAATGGGAGAAAATATTTGCAAACGAATCAACGGACAAAGGATTAATCTCCAAAATATATAAACAGCTCATGCAGCTCAATATTAAAAAAACAAACAACGCAATCCAAAAATGGGCAGAAGACCTAAATAGACATTTCTCCAAAGAAAACATACAGATGGCCAAGAAGCACATGAAAAGCTGCTCAACATCACTAATTATTAGAGAAATGCAAATCAAAACTACAATGAGGGGCTTCCCTGGTGGCACAGTGGTTGAGAATCTGCCTGCCAATGCAGGGGACACGGGTTCGAGCCCTGGTCTGGGAGGATCCCACATGCCGCGGAGCAACTAGGCCCGTGAGCCACAACTACTGAGCCTGCGCGTCTGGAGCTTGTGCTCCGCAACAAGAGAGGCCGCGACAGTGAGAGGCCCGTGCTCTGCGATGAAGAGTGGCCCCCACTCGCCACGACTAGAGAAAGCCCTTGCACAGAAACGAAGACCCAACACAGCCAAAAATAAATAAATAAATATTAAAAACAAACAAACAAACAAAGAAACCTACAATGAGGTATCACCTCACACCAGTTAGAATGGGCATCATCAGAAAATCTACAAACAACAAATGCTGGAGAGGGTGTGGAGAAAAGGGAACCCTCTTGCACTGTGGGTGGGAATGTAAATTGATACAGCCACTATGGAGAACAGTATGGAGGTTCCTTAAAAAACTAAAAATAGAACTACCATATGACCCAGCAATCCCACTACTGGGCATATACCCAGAGAAAACCATAATTCAAAAAGACACATGCACCCCAATGTTCACTGCAGCACTATTTACAATAGCCAGGTCATGGAAGCAACCTAAATGCCCATCAACAGATGAATGGATAATGTGGTACATATATACAATGGAATATTACTGAGCCATAAAATGGAACGAAATTGGGTCATTTGTAGAGACGTGGATGGATCTAGAGACTGTCATACAGAGTGAAGTAAGTCAGAAAGAGAAAAACAAATATCGTATATTAACGCATATATGTGGAACCTAGAAAAATGGTACAGATGAAACGGTTTGCAGGGCAGAAACTGAGACACAGATGTAGAGAACAAATGTATGGACACCAACAGGGGAAAGCGGTGGGGGGTGGTGGTGGTGGTGTGATGAATTGGGCGATTGGGATTGACATGTATACACTGATGTGCATAAAACTGATGACTAATAAGAACCTGCTGTTTAAAAAAAAAAAAAAAAAAAAAGACAAAGGAATGTTGAGTCAGCTATTCATAGAACTAGAAGCAATTCACTTCTGACTTCAGACATGTTCCAGAAACTGAATAAACCAAATTTTGGGAAATGGATTTTTTTTTTTTTTTACTGCCAGAAGACTTTAAAGTTTTCAGGACTGACCTTTCATCTCTATTTCCTTATTAATTTTTACTGGTGGTCTACAAGTTGAAGCACATAAAGCCCGTTTCTTGTTTATCTGATATTCATAACATAGATAAAATATAGCAATTTTGGAAATACCCTTCAAATGAAAACAAGATAAATAGGAGTTTGTGAATGTATAAGATGAGAGAGACGATTACTGTGCGGTACCAAATACAGTGATATTCACTAAGTAAAATAGACACAAGTATTCAATAACTGGTAAAATTCGTAGAAGTGTTGCATATTTAACTTTTATTTCTTTGTCTAATTTAACTGATTCCAATGATCCTGATAAGAGCAGGTTGTTTCAAAAGTGAAGATCTAAGTGAGCCATCCTCTCCCATGTGTCAATCAAATTAGTCCAAGGCTTTGACTTCTTCTTGGTCTTCTTTATCTGACTCTGAAATCACTTTCCTGTTGGCAGTAACATGAATCAGTTCCAATACACAGAACTCTGTAGTTGTGAACACAACATGGCATGAAAAAAACTTTTGAAAGTTTCTCCAGTAAAGATTTACTGTCTTGCATTCTGACTATGCCTTAGATTTTGCAATCAAGTGTAAACTTCTGTGTGGGAGGAGTGGTCATTCCACTGTGAAGTGTGACTTGAAGGACACGGGAGCAGACTTCCTAAACTTAAATATATTGTGCTCACCTGAGTCAAACTTCTGAATTTCATCATTGGTGATTGATTTCTTTGGATGACCCATTGTTCCTTCTTGTCAGCCCTCTTTTACAATGCAAATATTGGATAAAAAACATAGTGCCACTGAAACTTTACTATGTACACACTCTGTAGTTCTTTCTTTCTGACAGAAGGGGACCTGGAGTATCCTAAGATCTGATGAAGGGGTGATGGTAAGGGCGTATCTGTATATGTGGGGAAGGTTTGGGTAGACAGGAAAGGATGGAGGGAGGAAAAAGAGGGCAAAATTAAAATAAAATCATGTTTAAGATATTTCACAAATTTAAAAATGTTTACAAATTAATGTACAGTATAGAAACACCACTTTCTAAATTAGCTACTGCTGAACTACATGACATTTTTTAGCTAAAATTTTTTGTTACAGGGAACTCCCTGGTTCTCCAGTGGTTAGGACTTGGCGCTTTTGCCGTCGGGCCCAGGTTCAATCCCTGTTGGGGAACTAAGATCCTGGAAGCCACTTGGCATGGCCAAAAAAAAAAGTTTGGGGGGGGGGTTACAAATATTTTCTGAATTCCTACGTGGAGCAGTGTGCTAGGCACTTCGGGTGACCCAGTTTCTCATGGAACTTACAACATAGTCATAGACGAGTAAAAAATATGTGAAAAGTTAAATAACTTAAGAGATAATAAGAGTTGAATAATTATACAATATGGGCACAAAGTCGTGCATGACTAACTGCCAAAAGAATGGTGCAGACAGTAACTGTGTAAGAAGCTCAGGGGAAGAAGATGTCACAGTGAAATGGAATGGAATTCAAGGCTTCAGGACAGAGGAGGGAGGCCAACCTGGTATACAAAAAGAATTAGGTAAGCACTTAAATCATTAAGGGAATTATCTGTTCAAGTTGTGAAATAATATTTTACTCTTAGGTGAATCTACATGGGTAGTAAGAGGACTGTTCTGATCATTCCTATAAAAATATGCACAGAAATCTAAGGTACCCAGACAGATCTGTTGATACAATTCAAGTAGCAATCTTCATTATTTGAATCAGATAAGTGAACTTTTGACTGAACTAGTTTTGCTTCACCCTTAGAAGCTAAGTCAAATCATCTAGCTGAAAAGCAAGAAATTAAGTTGTGGAACATTGTGTAGACAATATAGCCAGGTGATTAAGTGATCTTTCCATTTTTTCAGAAGTTTTAAAAATCAGCATAGACATATTAATTTTTCATTAATAACATCTGATAACATTCAAGGAAGTCGGCCTCAATACCAATGAGATAAGAATAAAAATTCTATTACTTTTTGTTTTTCCCTGAATGTAGTATGCAAATAAATATCTGTCAAATTAATGTCGAGTTAGCCACATTGGGTTTCAATCAGAATACAAAAATGAAGACATTTACATTTTTTATTAGGGATTCTTTCGTGATTAACCAGTGATAGCCGGTTTCCTTTAAACTCTTCGGGACCATGTGCCTGGTGCTGCTCTAACATTATTCTGCGGATAAGGCTATTAACCCGTCACTGTGAAGCTAGAGCCCTTGCTACATGAACTTAGATTTAGCAAGCTTAGGTATGCCTTTGGTGGTATCAGAGTCGATAATCTAGAAGACCTGCTGATCTGCCAAAGATGGCAGGGCTAGGTGTGGGTAGGGGATAAGGGTGCTGAAAGGGGAGTGATGGCAGGTGAATACAATCACCCAGGATGAGAAAGGAGGGGAAGAGAATGTGTACAGACTCGAGGTTGATCTACTCTCCTGTTTGCACCAGTTTATAATTGCATGTTGCACAGACATGTAAGTGGGCACAGGCTTTAATGTAGATGAGCAGAAGAAAGTTTTCTCAAGGCAAGAAATCTCTAAAACAGTGGGTGGGTTTTTAGAAGATTTGAAGGTAGGGAGCAAACTGAGTTAAAAAAAAAAAAAAAGAAGCACTTCTATGACAGAAGTTAACTTACTTTGCTTTGTGTACTTTGGCTTTTGGTTTATAAGGAAGGGAAACCAGTTCTTTCTAAAACAGAACAAAATAAAAATAAAAAAGGAAAATTTTTAGTTCTTGCACTGACTGAAATTTACTTACTTGAAAAAAAATCTGAGGTAAAATTGTAATCTGAGTTTATAATGACTAGCTTCTTAAATCTGGAGACTGTGGGGTTAGAAATGGTCCAGATTAGGGCATTTGGGGTTCATTCAGGAGAGTGTGTTTGTACATCCAGAAGTGTATGGGGTGCTATTGCTTTTATTGTTTTTTCCTCTTCATTTAGCGTTTGTTTTTGTAGGATCTAAGCAAGATCAATCATTGTAAAACAAATACTAGCAATGAAGTAGCCCATGTTAATATCCTACGGCTTTACAACATGTGACAATAAGCCCAGAGACAAGAGCACCATTTCTGTGCCAGCAGAGTTGCACACTGTGGAGATATCTTTGGTTTATCAAGGATTGTCAGATTATCTGATGTCTATGCCTTGCCCCCTCCAGCATATAAAAGGCTCTGGACCATGGGCACCTAGATTTAAGGAGTAAAGCTATAAAACCTCTCAGAATTTGCCATAGTTCACATCACCCCCCCCCACCCTGCCCCACCCCGAGGTTTATCTGAATGCCTCACTATCAGTCTCACCGAGATCCTTTCTTCTCTTTGTTTTCTTAAGAGTTGGATAATCTCATCTCTTTTTTTAGCCTGTTTAAAGGAAAAAAAAAAAAAAAAAAAAAAGAGCGGATGAGTCTTTTGACTCAATAATAAAGCTATGTGTTTATTGGGGGGGGGTAGGATTTTTTCCATTTTCCTTCTTGTATTTTGGGGCAGAATTAAAAATTTTTTCCATGATAGATTTATACTTTTCATTTATAACACAATTCAGTTTTTATTCCAGAGGATGCTGCTTTACAAAATAATTTGATTTTGATTCTAAATGGAGAGAATTTTTCTTGCCCATATAATAATAACTTTTATTGACTCTACTACATGAACCATACTAAGAACTTGATACGTTATATCATTATTTTCTTATAATAACTCAGAATTTTGACATCACTATCATCCCGTTTTACATATGAGGAATGTGAAGAATACTAAGGTTAAATATCTTACTCAAGGTTTTAAGTGGCAGAACTGGATTTGATACCAGCTCTACTTGAAAACAAAGCCCAAGCTATTGGCCACCGCACTAAATTGCCACTAAATGGTAGCAAGACACAAAATCAGCCAGCTCAAACAGCATGCCACCACGTACATCCATGGCAAGAGGGCTCTTCTAAGTAGCTTACATACAGAACAGAATCTCACACTCCATTGCTCCTCTGTCTTAGATATTGAGACATGCACATCCTCAGGTTAGTTTTCTTAAGAGTAGAAAAACCAAAACAAAACAAAAACTCCCCACTAATTTAGTGCAGGTACAAAGATTTATCAAGATATAGACTGTAGGGCTTCCCTGGTGGCGCAGTGGTTGAGAATCTGCCTGCCAATGCTGGGGACACGAGTTCGAGCCCTGGTCTGGGAGGATCCCACGTGCCGCAGAGCAACTGGGCCCGTGAGCCACAACTACTGAGCCTGCACGTCTGGAGCCTGTGCTCCGCAACAAGAGAGGCCACGATAGTGAGAGGCCCGCGCACCGCGATGAAGAGTGGCTCCCGCTTACCGCAACTAGAGAAAGCCCTCGCACAGAAACGAAGACCCCACACAGCCAAAAATAAATAAATATAATAAAGAATTATAAAAAATGGTTAAGGTGGAAAAAAATTATTAAAAAAAAAGATATAGACTGTATACAAAGAGGCAAATATGGGTACAAATTTTTTTTCATAGAATACAGTTATGTTCAGTATTGGAGATAGCCAGGCAGAAAATTGCATCTGGACTGTTTGAGAACAGGAGGAGAAAGAAATCTGAGAATCTGACAAATCAAACTTGTAGGTTCAAATGGCCAAATAAAATGAAAGAAGCTCTGCTTAGATCAAGGCTAGAAGGAAGATATAACTGAGAATGGACATAGATTTGTCATATCTAGGTAAAAATTCTGTCGTCGATCCATCCATTCAAATTTATTGAGCACTGCACTATTTTCCTAGGGCTGCAGTAAGAAAGTATCAAAATCTAGACGTCTTAAAACAACAGATATTTATTGTCACACGGTTCTGGAGGCTAGAAGTCCAAAACAAGGTGTCGGCAGGGCCATGCTCCCTCTGAAACCTGTAGGGGCATCCTTCCTTGCCTCTTCCTAGCTTCTGGTCATTTGCTGGCAATCTGGGGCTTTCTTTGGCTTGCAGCTGTGTAGCTCTAATCTCTGCTTTCGGTGGCATGTTGCTTTCTCCCTGTCTTCACATGGCTGTCCTATGAGGACACCAGTCATATTGAATTAGGGGCCCATCCTACTCTAGTATTAACTTCTTAACTAATTTTATCCAAAATGATTCTATTTCCAAATGAGGTCACTTTTCATGGTACTGGGGGTTAGGACTTCAACATATCTCTTTTTTTGGTGGGACACATTTCAATCTGTAATGAGCGCCTATGATGTAACATTACTGTGCTAGGGGCTGAACAAAATACCATTCCTGCCTGCCAGGTGATGGCAGACTTGTGGAGAAAAAGACAAGAGTCTCACCTCACATATACTACAATGGGGTTAGAATAGGATGAAATTAGAGAACTGAGGAGGGACCCTGAATTCAGATGAAGGTGTGTATGTATCTGTGGGGGAAATTCAGGGAAGATATCCCAGTGGAGGTGATGTCTAAGATTAGGCCTGAAAGCGTAGTCACCAGATAACAGTACAGATGGGATGGGGAAGAAAGCTTTCGAGGCAGAGGAAACAGGGTGTGCAAAGCCCTGGAGGCTGCATATTACTAAGTAATTCCTCAGGATGAGTCTTTTTTTTTTTTTTTAGAGATCACTAAATGTTTATTTCTTTTGTCTGTTTCATACCATCTCTTCTTAATTCTAATAGAAAGTTTCTCCATTAGGCTTCTTTTTTTTTTTTAAAATTGCTTTACAATGGTGTGTTAGTTTCTGCTTTATAACAAAGTGAATCAGTTATACATATACATATGTTCCCATATCTCTTCCCTCTTGCATCTCCCTCCCTCTACACTACCAATCGTAAAATAGATAGCTAGTGGGAAGCAATCGCATAGCACAGGGAGATCAGCTCGGTGCTTTGTGACCACCTAGGATAGGATAGGGAGGGTTGGAGGGAGGATGAGTCTTTAGTCCTGATGGCTGCAAGAGAAGCTGCAAAGCTCAGGCACGCTCCACCAAGACGTGCGGGGAGGAGCCGTGCTGGTGCACGAGCAATCAGCAGAGTACACTGCTGCTTTGGCTTTGCTTCTTTCTGTTCAAGTTAATTAATCATATTAATGATTAATTAATTAATCATATTAATCTTGCCTTTTAAGAGCCTACAGAGTTTTAATTTTATTTATTTTGGGACAAGATTTCTTCTTTTTACTTGAATTTAAGGCATCATGTATCACAGATATTGAAAGAAAAAAAAATTCAGGGTCTTTTAAAAACTAAGCTTATTTTTTTTCTGGTTATACATATACATGTATCTATTCTTTTTCAAATTTTTTTCCCATTTAGGTTATTACAGAATATTGAGCAGAGTTCCCTGTGCTATAAAATAGGTCCTTGTTGGTTATCTATTTTTAAAGTATAGTAGTGTGTATATGTCATTCCCAAACTCCCAACTTATCCCTCCCCCGCACCTTTCCCCTTTGGTAACCTTAAGTTTGTTTTCTGTGAGTCTGTTTCTGAAAAACCAAGCTAATTTAAAAATACCTGTCAATTTGCTATGGATTGAATAAAATAATGTCTATAGAAAAAGACCTGGGATATTTTCAGTGTAGATAATCAATGTTAGTTTCTTTTCCAACTTTCCCATTACACATGTACTCAGTGGGAATTAAATGCTCCCATACTGTGATTACACAGCACTTTATACCCTTATTACAGTATTGATCTTACTTTCCCTGCTTTATCTCATAGTTGCTACCATGTCTCTTTCAGAGTGTTACTCATCCTTTTATCCTTCCTTAGAGCTTAACAGTGCCTTGTAAATGATACTCAATGAATTTTTGTTGAATTGATTTGTCATGATATATGAATGAACCCATTACACTGTCTAATGCACAATCATTAGTCTAAGCAAAAAAAAAAAAGTTTTAGAAAGTGAAATTAAACAGTAAGTAAGTTTAGTTCTTAAAATCTCCTATGAACAAAACTATATGATTATTTTCTGTGTAACTATTGGGTAGCCACAGGCAAGTTATATTGTCATAATGCTTCTAATATAAATGAACAAATATTTAGTTATAAGGCTCTAAATAATAGTAGGGTAAAACAATCATTCATTTAAATTTTGATTTCAGGTGATTTTTATTATAATGGATTATATTATATTACAAAACTTAATCAGTTTTGTAATATAATATAATGCACCAGAAACAAAGTTTTCAAATATGATTTGCTTTCTGCTTCCTGGACATGTTTCCTGGGAATGCATAACAAAACTACTGTAGGCAACTGTGTCATCAGAACAAAAACAATGCCAACTATTCTAAGAAATCTCTGCCAGGATAAGTAAATACATTCAGTGGTAAGAGAAAATTCTTACAATTTACCTTATTAGTAGGGATAAATAATTTACTTGTTAATTTCATAATGACAAAAGAATTCTCATTTCTAACCATGGTGTTTCGGTTGTGTTCATTAATGGAATTTATAAGACATTTTAATCATTTATTAGTTCTTAAAATAATAGCATAAGGGGGTCAGAATTTATACTTATAATTTTTTTTTCAGTTTTTGTTGTGATATAACTGACATACAACACTGTGTAAGTTCAAGGGGTACAGCGTAATGACTTGACATACATATATATTGTGAAATGATTAGTACTTGAGTTTAGTTACCATCCATCATCTTATATAATTACAAATTCTTTTTTTGCTTTTGATGAAAACTGTTAGGATCTACTCTCTTAGCAACTTTCAAATATACCAGTACAGTATTTTTTATTATAGTCATAATGTTGTATATTATATACCCAAGACTTATGTATAATAATATATTTATAATATTTTAATGCTGGATATTTTCTTATATTATACATTTTAGTTACATTACTTATAGTTATATCCTACTCCCCAAAAAATAAATTACAGAATAAAAAGTGATTTTAGTAAGTTAGGATATGATCATTTATACATTTAATATCTCATAGAAGGTTAATGGAATTTTAGTGCCACTTCAAGGATTAAGCTGCTGAGTTCTCTGTTTTTGGCTTTTCAGAGCCAAACAATTTGGGTGGCAACATAGATAAGTGGAGTCAAATACATTTGGGTCTGAACCCCAATTCTGCTGTGTGATTAATGGCAAGTAATATCTTAACTATTCCTCCTGGTTCCTCCTTTCCTCCTTCCAATGTAATCACTATCCCATTGGTTAGAGGTTTGTGACATTGGGTAAATCAAAGAACCACTTCTCTGAGTATTGATTTCTCATCTATAAGGAAGGTTGTGAAAATTGGAGATAATACAAACATTGCTTAACAATGCATGGCATATGGTGGATATTCAATAAATGGTAGCTATTATTATTACAGAAAAAAATTTTTTCAAAGCTTTCAAAATGTGAAAGAGTGGGAAAAAGAAGGAAAGGATGGATTACCCACCTTCTGTGTACAGGCATGGAGGATTTTTGATGATTCAACCTCTTACCTACAGGTGAGTTAGTGAATAGAGTTGGAAGGAAGAAAGGAGAAACAAGGAGGGATATCTAAGATATTACTTGCCCTTTATGCAGTAGAAATCCCTCTACAAATTCTCCAGTATATTATAAACTTTTCCCTCAGTTAAATTTCAGTTATAAAAAAGCTCTTAATAAGCACTAGACTCTAAAAGAAAGGTCCTTTCTTCTCAAGACCTGGTTCTCGTATGAAAAATGCATTTCTTCCTTGTATTATGATTAAAAATTTTTGACTGAAACATTCATTAAAGATAGCATATGGTAGTGTTTATTTCTCTGATTACCTATCTACATTACCAAAAGAAATTTTCTCTTGACCACCACAGTATAGGAGACTAATTACTGAATTTAATCTTAAGAATATCTTAGAAGAGTATTGAACTGGTTCCAATTCAATAAGCTCTTTGCTTAGTTACCTGGCAACCATCCCGATACCTAGAGAATCTAGAAACTCTTGAAACCAGTGTGGTATAGTAGTTAAGCACATTGGCTCCATTGTCAGATGGACCCAGGTTCAAACTGTCTTTACTATATTTTAGCTGTGTGACCTTGAAAAAGTCACTTACATGTTTCTGCTTCAGCTTCCTCATCGGTAATAGGGGTAATTATAAACCTCCTCAGACAAAGCTGTTCTGATGATTAAATAAGAATATGAGCAAAGGACTTAGAGGATATATGCTGTGTAGTTAGTTCTCAAAAATATTACTGTTCTCTAGTGAGAGGAGCAGATGGTTGGAAAAGGAAAAAAAACTTGAAGAAAATAGACTAGGAAGCACTGGGGGAAATATATTAACTCAAATAGAAATTTAAAAAAATATTTATTCTTTCCTTTGACTATCAATGCAATACATGCTCATGACACAAACATTAAAACATGTGAAAAAAAGCACATAAAGGAAAATAGTATTTACACAAATTCATTGCTGAATCTAAAATCTTAATATAAGTTTAAGATTTTAAAACATGTAAAAATTTTAGAAGAACCCTAAAGGACCTCCAAAATAAATAATCTAAGGATTTAAAGATAATACATCAAAGGGAGAAAGGCAGCTAGGGGAGCAGCTTAATGATCATGACACAAAAAGCATGCTCAGTGATGAAAAGAAGATAGCAGTTCATCCAATTAAAAATAAATGGAGATGTAGAGGCAGGAACAAACTTAAAGTTGCTGAAAGATGGTGATAAGCCTGGCTTGACTGGGACAAGATGTTTGTTTTGGGGAATAGAGGTATATAGGGTAGGATAGTTGAATGGCATCATGCTGAGGACCTTGACATAAAGATAGATCTATTTATACTTGATTTAGTAAAGATAGGAACTATATTTCTGACCTCAATATTAATAAGTTAGAAATAAAAAAGAGATAAGAAGACTTCATAGATTTGGTAATTAAAAAGCATACTTCTAAATAGTTCATGGGACAAATTATAAATCAAAATAGAAATTTAAAAATACTTAAAGTGGAATAATAATGAAAACATTATATAGCTTGTGAGTTGCAGCTAAAATAGTACTTTGAGGGCTAGTTATAACTATAAATACTAATATTAGAAAAGAGATAAAGTGGAAAATTAAGAAACAAAGTGAGACGGGAAGGAAGTTAGAATGAAAATAAGAACTAACCCAGAATTGAAGGGAGAAGTAATAAAAATCAAGAACTGATAACATAGGAAACAAAAATAATGACAGAGGATAATAAAAACAAATGTTGGTTTTCTGAAAAGACTGTTAAAATAGATAATCCTTTGATATAATTACTTAAGAAAAAAGGATGCAAATGATTAGAAATGAAAAGGGGTAATAACTAGAGCTCAGCAGAGAGTACAAAGATGATTAAAAACACTATGAATCCTTTACATGAATAAATTTGAAAATGTAGATGAAATGGACGATTTCCTAGTAACTTACCAAACTATTGCAAGGGAAAAAAAAAAACCTATTTACTCAAACACAAAAACAAACAAACAAACCAAACCTATAGTACTTATGCAGATTAGTGCCATATTTTTCATTTCACCTAATTTTAGTCAATATTTAGCTCATGGGTTGGGCTTGCCTTGGATTGAGTTGGGTCTACTTGCTGTACTATCCACCACTCTAATAACCTTGGCTTCTAAGTTAGTTTCTATACCAGCGTCTTTTTCTACGTTTCCAAGAACTGTTGCAAAGGGTGTGTATATAGTGGAATATAGTAATATTCTTTTCTCCCTTGATTTTTGACAGGGTTCTAATTGAGAACCACTGATCCAGACCTGCAGAATTATCATGACATTTACCTCTTAATCTATATTTGTAGAGAGAGGCATTATGATAAAATTTAATTATATTTTATTTACCTGCAATGGTTAAATTAACTTTGCCTACACATTTTGCTCCATAGTTGAAATTTCAAAATATATCTTCAGTGGTAATTTTTCTTTTTGCAGATGATGAAGATTGGGTTAAGAAAAATATGTGAGAGTCTCTTTACAGTATGAGCAAGCCAATCTTGATTGTGTCTTTTAATCAGGATGTCGATACCTGGGTGACCATGTCTTTCATAATCTACTCATCATCCTTTGAGATTTACCACTTTGGTCAAACCATTTCATTTAATACTAAAGCTTATTTTGTACTTCCTAAAATTTTATTTTTCAATTATGGGTTAAAAAAAGAGGGAAAGCAGAGAAGATAAAAACAAACTTTCATTGGGTACCTGCTGGATGTCAGGCTTTGTGTAATTCCTTTAATCCTGAGGTAGATGATATTATTGTTTCTTTACAAATAGAAGGAACTCAACCAACATAAAAATTAGCAACTTTTCTCAGGGTCACTTAACATTAATTAGGTAACTAGTAACTGGCAGAGCCAAGGATTCAAACTCATTCTCAGTTCTGTTTGACTCCATGCTTCTTCTGCTACACTACTTAAAACACATACTAGAGATTGTGGCACACTTACACACACATTACACACAGTAACAGAATGGTTTCTTTATTCAATCTTGATTCTGGAAATGAAGAATTAATTAGGATTAACCATGGTGAAGAAGACAGTCTCTGCTCTCACAGAAAAATTTATATTCTAGTGGAAAATGTGTGCTATGGGAATACACAGCAGGGGGAGCTAATCCAGAGTGAAGTCTGCTTGATCAAAGTTAATTTACTTATTTTATGGGATCATGTAGTGCTTTGCAAAAAGTGGTTAAAGGGTAAAGAATAGTTAAACTATTGTGGTACCTATAAACTGATGAACTTTCTAAGATCTTATTTAATGTATGCTAAATATTTATGATGACTTTTGATTACAAGTTAAGTATAAAATGAGAATTACAGTACATTCCAATTTTAGAATATTACCTAAGCAGAACCAAGGTTCTGTGGTTTTACAGAAATTAGAGAACATTACCTGATGGTTTTCTTGAGGCTCCAGAATCTAATTTTTATCTCTATGCCAATAATTGCAAGTTAAATGCCCGATGGAATCACAAGGGAGTCTTAGTTCTTATTCTACACAGTCTTAATCTTCAGTAGCTTCTATTCCTGTTCTGTTACAAAATGCAGTTGAGGAAGGTTAGCATTACTATTGGCTTAAGGTAAAACTATGTCTCACATTTGGGCTTGATTCCAAAAGGCAGTATGTGCCTGTTGGCCTGTTGATTTTGATAGCAGAATGCTTCAACTGTGAATTTACTCTATGAATTTACTACCATTCCGTATCTATTAATTGAAATCTGCTATGTAGATTCTACAACTTCCATATAGTAAATTTATATTTACTCTAATAATAAGATACAGAACTGTTGGCCCGCAAATGATCTACCATGTACTTTAAAAGATAGCCTGACTGGGCTTCCCTGGTGGTGCAGTGGTTGAGAATCTGTCTGCCAATGCAGGGGACACGGGTTCAAGCCCTGGTTTGGGAAGATCCCACATGCCCAGAGCAACTAGGCCCGTGAGCCACAACTACTGAGTGTGCGCGTCTGGAGCCTGTGCTCTGCAACAAGAGAGGCCGCGACAGTGAGAGGCCCGCGCACCGCGATGAAGAGTGGCCCCCGCTCGCTGCAACTAGAGAAAGCCCTTGCACAGAAACGAAGACCCAACACACCCATAAATAAATAAATAAATAAATAGATAGATAGATAGATAGCCAAAAAAAGAAAAAAAAAGCCTGACTAATCAGCGAAAAGGCTTTCTCCAGCTCTAATCTGATATTTAGAAGGTAGATCTAAAGGCAGTCATCTATGGGAGTGGATGGAAGATGTTAGAGGATTATTAATCGGAGGGAGGAAGAATGCTGACTTGCAGAAAAAAATGCATGTCTAAGCACATTTTCATACCTCCTGAAAATTGCCTGATCCTGGCTCAATTCCCAGCTTGGGCATATATAATTTTCATTTGAAAAATAGTGGCTTACTAAAATGAGAGAAACATATCAGTCATTACATAAAAGGGAGTCAACAATTTTTCTTAAATGTAGGTTTTGATAAAATATGAATTTATCTGTTTTGAAGAAGAAAAAAATGTGTATTTTCTTGGTTCTGTTACATATTTTTTCCTGTTACATATATTTTAATGGAAAACCAATAGTAATTACCTGAAGAGCATAGCTCTTATTTTATTTTTTTTAATAGTCTTCTTTTTTAAAATATTTATTTATTTACGTATGTTTGGTTGCGTCGGGTCTTCATTACGGCATGCTGGCTTGTCTCCAGTCGTGGCGCACGGGCTCCAGAGCGTGCAGGCTCCGTAGTTGCCGTGCATGAGCTCTGTAGTTGTGGCGTGTGGACTCCACAGCGCGTGGGCTCTGTAGTTGTGGCACACAGGCTTAGTTGCCCCGTGGCATGTGGGATCTTAGTTCCCTGACCAGGGATGGAACCTGCGTTCCCTGCATTGGAAGGTGGATTCTTAACCACTGGACCACCAGGGAAGTCCCACATAGCTCTTATTTTAAAAGTCACACAAAACAAATGCATGAAAGTATAAGCATAAATGATTTTTTAAAACTGCTTTATTTATTTTTTAAATTTCCCAGCTTGTTTTTAATTTTTTAAAATTTTTATTGGAGTATAGTTGATTTACAATGTTGTGTTAGTTTCAGGTGTACAGCAAAGTGAAAAACTACTTTAATGTTGCTTTAAAAGGCACTTATTTTTTAAAAAAGCAATAAGTGAGATTTGAATTTTAATGTTGAGAACAATATGAGCATAAAATGAATTATTACACCTTTAAATTCAATAAAGTATAGATATATTAAAGATACTTCTATATATGATTGAATTATATACTATTGATGATTTGCTCTACGATAATTACCAAGACTTGTCCTTAGCAAACAAGTAACTGCTGAGTCTTTAATGTTTTCATCATGTTGATGGTTACACAGATATGATGAATGGGTGAATGGGACTGACCTCATCTTTCAGGTATGTCTCTCCTGTCCTGCCCATTAGGTTGTAAGAAGGAGAGGGTGGGGGATTCTGCATCCAGATGACTCTATCTCATCTCTGGCCCATACTTCTCTAGCCCATATATTTAGCCCACAGGCCTATTTGACAGCTCGAATAGGCTTATCATTGCTTATCTCAAAGGCACCTCACACTCCATGAGTCTAAAACTGAACTTCTAACCCCTTCCCACTTCCCCCAAAACCCCCAACACCTGACCTTTATTTAACGTTCCTTGTTTCAGAGAATGGCACCATCCATCCTGTTGTGCAAGCCAGAAAACTATGAGTTATCTTTGATACCTTGCTATGCCTCACCATCCATATCCAATACACAACTGAAGTCCTACTTATTTTACTTCCTAAATATCTCTTAAATCTATCTACTTTTTCCTAATCCAAACTACCATCACCTCCCAACTGGATGATTGCAATGGCCTTCACTCTGGTTTCCCTACTTCTGCTCCAGCCACTTTTAATTCATTCTCTTGAATTTTTTCAAACAAATCTGATATTATCATCCCCCAGCTTAAAACCCTTCAGTGGTTTCTTATTGTTTATGTACTATGGCCTAACCTTCCCATCACCACACTGGCCATTCAGCTTCGGACACGCGCTATGCTGTTTCTACTGTCCGGAATGCTCTCGTAATGCTCCCTCCACCCCTCCTTCTGGCCTAATTAATGCCCACTCTTCCTTCGAATCTCAGCTTAATCTTTGCAGAAATTCTCCCTGACTCTTTTGATTGGATCAATACTGCCCTATTAAATGTGCCTCTAATATCACGTAAAATTCTTCATAAATCTCTCTCTCCTTAATTAAATTGCAAGTTTCAGATAAGGACAGAGTTTGTATCTTGTTTTTTGTTGTTGTTCATCATTGTTCTCCAGTGCCCAGCACAATGCCAGGTGTACAGCAAAGTGAAAAACTGCTTTAATGTTGCTTTAAAAGGCACTTATTCTTTAAAAAAGCAATAAGTGAGATTTGAATTTTAATGTTCACTCAATAAATATTTGTTGAGTGAATCTTGCACAATTTTCCCAAATCAGATTCTCCTAACTTTTGGCTTGGGGTCTTATCCTACTGTTGATGTCTTTGCTTGGCTCTTCTTGCCTGAGCTTGACCTTGCCTCTTCAGCTTTGGCCCTTTCCTTGCCTACATCTCTTCTTTTTCTAAGGCTACAAACTTTTCAACTGCTTTGGGCACACATTCTGTAAAGTTCAGTTTGGCCTTGTGACCCTACACTTCAGTGCAGGGCCCTCACCTGTATGCATTGAGACCCATACAATGTCCAATTCAACTTCACACATAGAGACTAATGTCTATACCTACTCCAACATCTACATTATATCTATTGGGAACATTTACGGCCATAAACCCCAGAGAATGCAAAGGTAATATATAAAACTTTATAACCACAATTAAGAACTATCTTTTTTCTTCCTGTTTTTACTTATTCAGTGCTCTAAAAATTTATCCTTTAAAATAAAAGTTTCAAAGTTCAGATAAAATATCTTAAATAACTTCTAAGTTTTTTCAAATAAATTACCGAATTAGTGTTACAATGAAAATATGCCTTTTTCTTCCTTAAATAGTCATTTAACAGAGTTTATCTCAACAATAGAATCAATTATTGGTAAATTGATTTTTGAACAGTATCTTTTGGCTTGGCCAAGAAAAAATTACTATGGTTAGGTGAATTGTCTCATATATTGATGGCTCTAAAGTAGTTTTCTGGGTATGGCAGTAGAGAATGACATAAATGTTTAGGAATGTGATTGGAGTTTGGGGGAAAGGTACATGCTTCTAGGAATTTGTTTTTTTTTTTTTTTTTTTTTTTTTTTAATTTTAAAACCAAGCCTATCTCTGTACCAAAGTTCTACTGTATAGAATATTGTCTTGTCCCATGTGTTCAAGTCCATGTCTTGTTTCTTTGTCTAGCATCCCCGACAATCTGGGACAGTGGCCTTGACTTATTTTCTACTCCTGATGCTGAATTCTAATTCCCACGTCAAGATTTCTTTTATATGCTGTTGAACCTTGGCACCATGATCTTAAATTTCCATTTATTGCCTTTTCCTGGTATCGCTTCCTTCAGAGAACTGATAATGCTCATTGGCTGTGGCTTTCTTCTGTGGCCTACAGACTGTATTTCCACTCTTGTCTGTTGCTTGCACATCCTTTTCACAAGTGACTACATGTCTGTTCATTCCCTCTGAGTCTGTGAGGCCTCTGAGTCTTGGTGAATCCTATTTTGGACCGTCCTCCTATTAATGAGTACCTCATATGCCATCCAGCTCAAGGAACTGGACTATCATGCAGGATTCTGGTCCAGACAAGTTACATCATCTATTTATTTACTCATAAGCATTTATTTGGTAGTTTAGGAGATCATCTGATATTTGTCAGGTCCTGTGATTATAAAGTCGAAGAAGTCATGATCCTTTTCCTTAAGAAACTTAGAGCCTGCAGGAGAAATACCTCAACTACACCACAGAACATACCTCAACTACACCACAGTACGATATGTCAGTGATTACGACTGGGGAATGCACAGGGTACTAGGGAAGCACAAAAGAAGGGGCATTTGTTATCAGCCTGGGGAATATATAAGGGTGAGGAAAGACTTGAATGTGACTATTTTTGAATTGTTTTTAAATACAAGTAGGCATTAGCTAAAGGGAGAAACGGGAGAAAAGCATTTCCAAGTGGAAGAAACTGTAGACTCAATGTCACCGAGGTGATCATGTCTCCTAGGTTCCTGCCTGTCTTTGATCACAACATTTCACCAGTGGATCAATATATAGCCTTGTTTTATGTATATTTCTCTTTATAGACACCTTATTTAAAATACCTTGTTGATTCATCATCAACATTGAACTCATAGCCAACAGCACTTATAACTCATGTCTGAATAAAGCTTATCTAATGCATGTATTTTCTCCATAAGGCATATCACAACCTTCTTGCACTTAAGAACACTAGACAGTACTTCAGCGCTTGGAGGCTATTTAAAACAGCGAAATCATCCAAAAAAAAAAGCAAAAAACGTGGCACTTAATAAACTGCAAAAAGGAAACCTGTTCACAGTATGAGCTGAAACAAGAAGGCAGAACATTGCCTTGTTCAGCCTCAGCTAGGAACATGTGTGTTGGGCAAATCAAATTTTTCTCTGCTCTGTGAATGTCCTCCAATGACCATGAAAGTGCTACAGGTATTGATTTTGGGGTTACAAACAAACTGTTGCTAGTAAGTTAATTTGCATATACAGAATTGTGAATAATGAGGATTGACTATATTTCCAACACAGTGGCTTGGGGAACTGCAAAATCTCAGGAGCCAAATAGACAAACGGCTGTATCACCTCAGGCTCTGAGGGTATGCTTGACTACACCTATTGTGACTAAAATACCTTAGCATAGAAAGTGATTAAATGGTGAAGTAGCAGGGGACACGGGTTTGAGCCCTGGTCTGGAAGGATCCCACATGCCGTGGAGCAACTGGGCCCGTGAACCACAACTGCTGAGCCTGCGCGTCTGGAGCCTGTGCTCCGCAACAAGAGAGGCCGCGATAGTGAGAGGCCCGCGCACCGCGATGAAGAGTGGCCCCCACTTGCCGCAGCTAGAGAAAACCCTCGCACAGAAACGAAGACCCAACATAGCAATCAATCAATCAATCAATCAATAAATCTTTAAAAAAAAAAAATGGTGAAGTAAATATAGATACAGAAAATTTTAAATTATCTTATCTGGCTCCAATATAACTTACCTGCATATCTTTTCATCTTGCTGTTGATAGAGGCAAAGGGAAAAGGCAGATTATGGATTTGATTTCAGGTATGTTGTATTTTCTGAGTTACCTGATCCACAGAATTACCCAGTTCTTCAATAAATTCTATTTGATTCACCCTACTGCTTATAAGGTGTTTAAAAATTTGAACAATAAGGCTTCATGTAGCTGGAATCAAATTGATAGTTCTGCCTTTATTTTAAAAAATACACCATCCTTTTTCGCTTCATTCTGTGTTCAGTAGTTTCATTTAATCACGTTTTACCAGGAGATAGATAGTATGGGTCCTTGCCTAATTGTACCGCAGGGCTTAAAATGCTTTTATTTTGTTCTTAGGGTGAATGTATACAGAAGAGAAAGTATACAGATCTTTGGAAAAAAGAGGATGCGATGCATTTGGGGCATGACCCTATCCAACTCTGGGGCTGGGTCTGCCTGGGGCAATGAATTCAGCTATTTGATCTCAAATCTCATTTCTTACCCCGAGTATCTTTTCGCAGATGTTGCTAAAGAAGATTAAGAGGGGAACCTCATCTGTCAACTGAAAATGTTTCCCCAGATTGAATAACGTTTGAAAACAAAGTGGTACAATAGAGGATTTAAAAGAGTGATTCATATTTATGCAATCTTTTAATTATCATTTACTACCAAAATATTTGCTTGTTACTGTGAACGCACAGTCTGTTTTTATGATTCTGCCTCTTGAATTCTTTGACAAATTAGGAACAACAAGAATTTAAATAAGTATCTTTTGTTGGTGAAGGCGAAATCCACCACTTCCTAATGGTATTTATTTTATGGAGGAAAAGGAACTTTGTTATTATTACATGAGGGCAGGAAAGCAAAATTAAAACAAAGCCAGATAACACTGTGACTGAGAAAAATTTGGTTTGTCTGGGAAGCCATTCCTGGGCAATTTGACAACAAAGAGGATTTTCTTTTATCTGAGCATCCTGAGCAATGACACTGAGGAAGTTCATTGTGTCTTTGGTTTGGCTCTACAAAATTGACTTATAATGATTCTGAGTATCCCTTTGAAAGTGTAAGATAATGGAGGATAATGTTAAAGTTTTCCATTTTCATGATTCGGTGTCTAAAAATACACCTTTGTGAAACTTCTTAGACTCTTTTTCTAAGAATGTTCTCATCATAGCATGATTTGCTTCTGGTTCACTGAAGCACCATATAGTAAATTGACTTTTGAGGAAGGCTTACACTATGGTCAGTATTGGTTGTAAAGGTTGTGTGACTGAACAGATTAAAACCCCATTCCCAATAAAGAGTATATATTTATTGTTGTTCTACAGATTGCATATTTTCCTTGTGAAAACCTTTAGTTTATATTCACTCACGTTACAACTCTGATTCCAGATGGACATTTCTAAATACGTCACCTATATACATGCCTTAAAGTACTGCTCTGATCTTTTCTTCCTCCTCCCAGCAAATGAATTATTTATAATTCTTTTCATAAAGAGATAATCAGCTAAAGAGCTTTCTTAAAGGTGGCAAAACTAAAAAGCAAATTAATTTTATGATTTCAAAGAATTAGCTGACTATTCATTTCTTATAATGTTTTCAAACTACTTTAGAACTCTCAAAGGAAGAATAATGGTCCAGTTGAGTGCTATACGGTTTCCTTTATGGACAGAGTAAGCCATTTAATCTTGACAGACTCAAATTGTTCTTGATTTTCTGCCATGGATATCCATTGCAGAAATAGTACTTGTGATTAATAGCATTTTGTCCACTAACCAAAAGCATTTATAAGGTATACCTGGAAAATATTCCAAAATGGAGGATAACATTAAAGTTTTAAAAGTTTAGCAACTGAAAAATCAATATCAGTTGGGGAGAAAAAGCTATAAAAGTAGTTTTAGGAGAGACAGAGATAAATTTTTAGATTTTCATTAATTTTAAGGAGAAAGTGGAAGAAAAAACCTTTAAGAGACTTGATGGGAAATATTTTTTTCCTTTTTATAATGAAAATTATACCAGGAATTTACTTATACAAATGTATATGTTCAAAATATGTAGAAGATTCTCAAATTGAATAGATCATTGTAAATGTTTTATTAGTTACCTAGAACCTCCCACCTCCCCATTTATGTTGTGCCATTAAGGTAAGAATTCTAGAATGGTGGTGGCAGCAATGCAGAGAGAGTACTACAGACTTAGAAAAACAGCAGTATCCAAAAATAGATTCTATGTTTTAGTGATTACAGGGAGTCACATTTCCTCCCATCATATATAGACCCACGAGGTAAAAGCAAAACCGAGATGCGAGGGGATATGCTAAATTGCTCCTAAAGCAGACTTGCAAACAGACTAGCTTTGGGGCATATTCTTGCAAAAATTGTCAGCCTAAAAAAATTTGCCAGATGTGTATATGTACAAAAGGCTAACCAAAATGGTGTTATCACTGTATACAGCATATGTTCACTGATTAATTCAGTTATGAATTTATTTATTCAGTCAACAAATATCGATATTTACTGAGTTTCAATAGCCGGAAAAGCACGAGAGTTAAGTAAATAAGAAATGACCTCTGCCCTCATGGAGGAAAAGAGAGTTAACATTTGTTGAGAGAAAACAATGGCCCGGCGCTTTACATATCTTATACCAACTCGATGAGGGGAATATTTTTATCATTCCTCCTTCTCTACCTAAGGAAGCTGAGCCTCACAGGGGTTAAATAGGCTGCTCAAGGTCACTCATATAGTAAGTGGCCGAGTCAGACTTCCAAACCCTATGGTGCCTGGAATTTAGCAGGAAGGACAGAAACATACCTATAACACAATTACCTATAACACAGATCGTGACTTGCTCTGAGAGCACAGAGAAGGAAGCTATTCATTCTGTTGTCTCTAAGTCACCTCTGGGAAAGCTTCACAGAGAAGTTGCATTTGAGCTGGGCCTTGAAGGTAAATGGGGGAGAGCATTTCAGGTAGAGACACGAAAGTGCATTGTAGGTTGAAGAAACAGCGTATAGTCACTGTTTCTCACACTTGTATTCATACCACAGTTTTGAATTTTAGAATATTTGGCAGCATAGCTGAACAATGCCCTGGCCAGCAATCATTACAACACAAATGAGTCTCACAGGCTTTGGAGTTAGGAGACAGGCTTTGAATCTAGGCTCGGCCACTTACCAGTTGTGGGAACTTTGGAAAGTCATTTAAGCCTTGTTTGATTAAATGGGAATAATCCTCATGAGGCTATTTTAAGGAGAATATGAGTTGATGCATGTACAGTGCTTAGTTTAATATATATAGCACATGGTAGACACTCACTAAATTGGGTGTTATGAGTACCACATCACAACAGTATCTGAGGATATCTGTAAGAGCCTTCAGTTATTACACAATTCTCTTGCTTTTTTCACCATGGCATTGTTTGACTAGAACTGTATCGTACCAAACTGATTCAGCTCTCCTATATACTCGCAAGGCACAGTTTCAGTAATATTCTCTTTCTATCCTGCTGGCTTGCTGCTTGGTTGGGCCTCTTGTCTTGTACTCTTAACATCATAGAATCTTCTTTATACTGCATTGCAGGACCCACTTGACTTAATGTACAATTTGGCAGATATCACAGTATAATGTGCATGTTTAGGTTTAGAAAAAATATATTTTACCCATTTACCACTTCGGTAGCACATATGGGGAGGGGTACACAGTGTGCCCAAGCCTAGTGGTGAGAACCAACTGTACAGAGTAGGCTGCGTTGGGGGTAGGGTGGGGTATAGGGGAAGGAGGAAGGAGAGTGGTAGAAGCCAGTCAGGTTATAGTCAGACTGGAAAAGAACTTGAATACCATGCTGCAGAGTCTGGTCTCCATCCTGCAGAAATGGAGAGCCAGGGGAAAAAAAACAAAAGTAGGTGTATGGACTGAATTGTGTCATTTCCACCCCCACTCCTGCAATTCCTATGTTGAAGCCCTAACCCTCAGTGTAACTCTATTTGGAAACAGATCCTTCAGGGAGGTAAAGTTAAATGAGGTCATTAGGGGCCCTAATACAATAAGACTGGTGTCCTTACAAGATGGGGAAGAGACACTAGAGCTTTCTCCCTCTGCCATGTGAGGACACAGTGAGAAGGTGGCCATCTAGAAGCCCGGAAAGGAGGCTTCATCAGAAACCAACTCTGGAGGCACCTTGATCTCAGACTTCCAGCCTCCAGAAATGTGAGCGAATAAAATTCTGTTATTTAAGCCACGTGGTCTGTGGTATTTTGTTATGGCAGCCCTAGCAGACTAATACAGTAAGAAAGCAGCATAATAGGATTTGGGTTTTAGGAAGATAACTAGTGCAGCATGGAGGATATTCTTTGTTTGGTCAACTCTATACATTCTTTGAAGCTCAGTTCCTTTGGGAAGATTCCTTGATTCCTTAAGCTTGACTTTGATGTCCTTCAATGTGTTCCTATAGTATTAAGTGCATACATCTATCATGAAAATGTATCATAATTCCTGCCTTTAACTGGCATTCTCCCCCCACCAGATTATAAACTCCTTGAGATCAGGGAACACATCTTGTCTTTGTATTCCCAGCATCTAGTACAGTACTTGGCACATGGCAGGATCTCAATAGATATCTGGGAATTAATTAAGTAATTAATAATAGAAGAACCTGAGGCAAGGAAATCAGTTCTAAGACTACCATTAGCAGAACATCTACTCGTAACTCATCATATTGTCTTAATTGTTTGACAAAAGATGAAAGAAGTTGATAATAGTTTGTCTTTAATCTTTTATTTCTAATCCCTTCCAAAAATGAAATTAAAACGTGCTGAAGAAGTCAACTTTTAATGATCTTTGCTTCACTGAAAATTAGGTTCCCTTCCCACTATTAAGTCCTGGTATAAATATACATTATCTAATATCCTCAAGAGAGAATAAAATGCTGACTATTTCTAATCACTTAATTTGTTTGGAGGAATCACCAAGAGTCCACAAAGGAAACTAATGTGATCAGCAAACTCACATGCATTGTTCTGTAATTTATGTAGAATTCCCGATAAGTCTTTTGGACTTTGCCAATACATCTGTTGATTAAAGACATTAGGCCAGACGAATCCTCTATCTGCTTTTAAAGTACAGGAACAGTTAGAGGAATGGAATTTATCCATTAACCACATAAAATGTTTCTATAAATCACTGTACTAATTGTTGAGTTAGAGGCTGTGTCTGCAAAAGAAAAGCAAACAAGGGATGTTGCCAAGCAGAGACATGTTCAGTTGATTTGACAACACCAATGTGTTTAATTGCAGCCTTTAGGCAAAATGGTTCTAGATGACGGACTCATTCCTCTGATCACTTAATTTTGACCTATTAAGATAGGCAATTCTATTCAGTTTTTCCTGTTCTTACAATATTTCTGTTCTTACAACACTGTATATGGTTTGGGGCCTTATTGGGTGGAAAGTGTGTGAATCCGTCTTTCCCCACTTCCCTCTGATTTCACTGTTCTTACACATCCTTGGGCTTCTGCAGAGACTGAGAATAGCCAAAGTTTAATAGAATTTCTTAATCTTAAATTAAAATTCTAATAAAGGTCTTCCTATTGCTCAAGCTGATATACTAGAAGCAGAAAATTTTTATATACATATGTTAAAAAAAGAATAATTGGGATGATTTAGAAAATAATAATGAAATTTTAATGCAAATCAGATGACTTTCTGAAATATTGGCCTACCTTTTGGAGATACTTTTTTTTCTCCTCAGATTCCTGAATCTTTAGGGTTTCAGCAGTGACATCTCTTCTCTCTAAAGAAAATAGAATCAAATACAATCTGAAATAATTTTATCATGATTTTACAATAATGTTGATAAAAAATTAAAGTTTAAAAGGTAATACATAAAGTAGGAAGGTAAACACAAATACGTACTGTCTTGAAACTTTATGTACCAGATTCATAAATAACTGGAGACTGAATTAATTAGCTCTGGCTGCAGGGAACCTCTAATCTCTTTAGAAGAGGAGTAGCCCAAGTCCAGAGACAAGAAAAGGTCTCTAAACAGAACTTACTTGCAGTATCATAGATTACAATTTCTACATTCCTATTCAATGTGTTATAGGAATTTAGGCATTTTCCTCTGGATAAATGGGGTGGTCCCTGAGGCAGGGTCTTGGTATGCAATTCAGAAAGTTATGCCAAAGGAAGAAGTTGTATCTTTACACTTATTACCTATTTTTTTTTTTTTAAGAGTCTAGGAATCAGGATATTGAAAGGCGTAAAACTTGGTACTTACTGCTTTTCTCAAGGAAAAAAGGCTGGAAGTAACTTTTCTCTAAAAAATACAAAAGGGAAGTAGTCATTGGAAAAACCATAGCATTAAAGGTATTTAATTTTTCTATACCTGTAAAAATTGCATAATAGTTTCCCATCTTAGGCCTTACAGGTCAGGGAACTTGGTTCCTAATGTTGACTCTGCCTTCACCCTTCTCTAGGGCTTTCACTTTTGAACTCTATTATGTGAAAAACCATCCTTCATATCCTTTCAGCCAACATATAACATTTGCCGAGATTATTCTACACCGTTTAGGCAAATAGATGTCATAACCAAGGGATATTTTCAGATGGACTTTTAGATGTAACAAAGATTACCACTGATCATTTTGGGGTGGAAGGATTGCTGGGAAGATTTTAGAACTGTTTTTTCAGGGTTTTAGACATCTGAATGAAAGATTCTTATTTTAGAATTAGGTTCGGCAGTTTCTCCTGGGAGGGGCTCTGGTGTCTGCCCCGTGGTTACGGAGGAGGCAGAAATCGCTGACAGGAGGCAGCTACTCACCAAGCGCACTGCTCCTCGAGGGCCGCGCCACCGGCAGACGCTGACTGCTACCTCTGGACAGCACCAACTGAGATTCGTTAGGGGGATACATTGACGCCCCGATCCAGAACTGCTTGGCCAAGTTGGCATCGTGATCCGAAGAGCCGGTGAACACCAGTAATCCCTGCGGGTGAGTTTCACACGACTCCCTTCGGCTGCTAAGACCGTTGCTGGGCCTCGTTTCCATGGCAACTCAGGACGCTTCTCCAAGCTCCCTTGCCCTTCTCCCAGCCACCACCCCCCGCCCGCCCCCCCTCCACCGGAAACCCGCTAAGTTGGCCACAACCACGGCCGGAAGCCCTTAGTTTCCTCGATAGAAGCTGGGGTCTAGCGCGCGCGCTTGTGCGCCACCTGAATCCCACTTCTGCAGTGATCGCAGACTTCGGGACCAGTCCAAGCCTTCGTGTCGAGATAGGAGAGTCAAAACATCAACTTTGGGGCGTCTTGTCCTGTTGGAGTCAGTGGGGGAGCACTTCAGCTCTCTTTTATTCTGAGCCTCCAACCCACCACCTCCACCCCCCGCCCCCCACCCCCCCCCCCCCCCCCCCCCGCGACCAGCTTCCTTTCCCCCCAACTATATCTAAATAAAGCTTCCCTTAGCTCCACCGTCCCAATCCCCTTTCCACACCAGATTGCTGTAGCTCAGCACCCTCTATGGGGAAGTTCTGGGCCTGCAGTGGTTGGTGAATTCAGTAAGGCAGCTAACAACCTAGCCTATGGAAGCTAGAGGTGTGAACTGGGCTGATAGGCACCTCTGTATATAACGTTTTATACACTTTCTCCCCTGCATCCTTTAAGACCAATCTTACGGAAAGAAGGTCGATTTAGATTGTAACATCAGTCCCACTAAAAGCTGCTTAGACTGCAACAGTTGTAAATATATCGGATGAGTGGACCCAGTCCCTTCATGAAAAACACTATAAAAATTTTGGTTAATGAATTCTTATAAAAATATTAATAAGTGTATGTGCATAGCTTTCCCGGGAGATCTGGTTAATCTAGGAACAATTTAACCATTTCAGCGATAGGAAAGTTGTAATTACTGTGGCAGGAATTGAAATGGACATCATAAAACCAATTTAGGAAAGGAAATGGACACATTGGTAATAACCACAATTTAGTTTCCTTATGGCCTTATGGTTTCCATAGTGACCTTATGGCACTTTATGCTTTCAAGATATTAATACAGTCCCACAGAAAGATAGCTCAAAAATTGATAATTACAAATCTATACAATGACAGTCAGCTAAGGAGAAAAATCCTATTCCCCAACATATCCGAAAATTTTTTGGTTCAGAGCCTGAAGCAATATTGAAAAATTGTATATAAAGATATACATATATTACATATGTTGTATATTTAGCAGCCAAAATGTTGATATCTCTCTTGGCTGACCTATTGAAAAATAGGCAGTGGGTAATGTTAGCAAATTCCAATCCCCCAAATCCCCCCCACCCCCAGAACACTGATATGCACAGGCAGCTCATTTAGGTGAATTCCCAAATCTTTTTACCTGGCCGTGTGGTTAGTGATTGGTACTGTTAGCAATCAGCTAACTACACTGCCTAGTAACTAGACTCACAGAAAAAAAAAAAGGCTTTCATCATAAACTTCGTCTCAGGTTGGTGCCCCATACGTTGTGACAGGCAAATCATTGTTTCAGTTGTAGCTCACTTTACCTGGTGGGTTGGTGAATACCCTACTAAATAATGAAAACTAGGCACAATGAATCACAACAAACAGCATTAAGCGTTACATAGGGGGCCCCACCCAGCAGTTTAAATGTCTTAAAGCCATTCAACACCACGGATTTCGCTTTGCTTACATGGTATTGTACAATCTTACTTTTACTCCTAGAGGTTGCTAACAGTTTAACCATATCTAGAAGCAGCAGCTCGCAGGAGTCTGCAGGGGTTACTAGCATGTTGACAACGTGCTCCGTCAGCAGCGCTAAACGCTGACGCATCAAATCTCGAAGCTCAGCGGGCTCTTCTCAAACGCTTGGGGTCGGCGGTTTGCCGCCGAGGGTGGCGTCTTCCTCCTGGCGGGGCGGCGGGTGATGCTGTGTCTTGTTTTGATGGCAGTGGAATTAGTGATTGTAAGCATCAGAGTACAATCAGCTAATTACACTGCCTACAAACCGAGCACCGGGCGCCCGCGGGCTGCAGCTCCCGGACGGTTCGCAGCGCCGACGCGGTATCCCCGAGCGGGCGGGCCGCGGGATCGGGCCCGCCGCGACCCCGCATTTCACCGGGGGCGACGCCCGACAGTGCCTAGGCGCGAGGCCCAGGACGCGGGTCCTCGGAGGACGCCTCCGAAGCCTCCCGGGCACTCTCGCCCGGCCCGCTGGCTGCGCTGGCCCCCGCCGGACTCGCTGCGCACCCTTGGCACTGCCAGCGGGCGGCGCTCCAGCGGGGACCTGCACCCCCAGGTTCGGGCCCCCCAGGCCCAGGTGACTCCCGGGAGCGCCCAGCCAGCTGGCTTCACCGGGGCCACCGAATCCCTGCGCCCCGCCTTCCCTGCCGCCGTCTCCCGCACCTCCCAGGGCCCTCCCGCTCAGGTTCCCTTCCCTTCCCCTCCCCTTCGTTTTCTCGGGTCGGCTCCCACCTCCCTCACCCGGGTCCGGCCAGCCCCAGAAAACTTCTCTTCAGTTCTGGGCCCAACTCTAGAGCCGGCTCTCTCAACCCCGTGCGCCCCGCCGCTCCGAGTGGCCGAGTAACCGTGGCCGTGGCGGGCTAACCGCCCTTGGAACCCCGCGGGTGGAAGGGGCGGGGCGGGCGCGAGACGGGGTGGGATGGGGGAGGGGCTGCATGGGGGAGGGGAGGAAGCCGCGAGAAGGGGCGGAGGGCGGGCCCCTGTGGGGAAGAGGCCCCGGAGACAGACACTGGTCTTGAGAAGTTCCCTGAGCTCCTCCCCTCCCCCCCTCTCCAAGAAGTCCCACAGGCCCTCCCAGTTTTCAAACCCATCCGCGTCAGGGAAAACACCTTGCCGAGTACCAAATTGTAGCCTAGAATTTTCTAATGGGCGGTTGGCCTGGGTAGCCTGTAATGTGCAGGAGGACAGCCTTTGAGGTCCCATCTGTACCCTTGTGTTCCCCGTGGGTTCTCTCTTACACTCTCGGAGGGCCATGCAATAGGGTGGGTTCTGGATCTTCTAGTAAAAGAGTGAGACAGCCAGCTCATTAGTTAGATCAGAGTTTGGTCCACTTGAGATCAAGGCCACAGTTTTGTACTCTGTAGGTCAGCTTTAGGCAAAAATGAGCCCTACTTCCAGCACATAATTATTTAAATACCTGCTATATGTTCAGGACCTAAGGTCATTCATTCCACCCTCCCTATTTACAATCTGGATGGTAACACAAGGTGAACGTACATTATTTGCCATTCAGGACAGTATATAGTAAATTACTAAGGTGGGTAGAAATAAAGGGGGCAGGGTGGGGCATGTAGGAGAACTGTAATTGGTCAGGGAAGTTTCATGGAGGAGGTGGCACTAGAGTAGGTCCTTTAAGCAAGACTAAATTTGGACATTCAGGGTGAGGGCTGTGGAGGAGAGAGAAACAATGTCTTGTGACCGGTTACATTTTCTTATTCTCACAATTCCACATTGGATGATGTAGATGTGTTTATGTGTGCATTTGGAGTAGATTGGGCAAAGAGGATAATTAGGATTTCTGGGAGACGTCTACTAATAATTCTTTCCTTTAGTTACTCTTTCCCCTTGTTTCCTTCAGTGCATGAATCAGGAGAGAATAAAGAATATTCTCTGATTACCCAATTTGTAGAACTCAATTGGAAGTAGCCCCCTGACTGCCCTTTGGTCTTCATGCACCCAGGATGGATTACTTGTTGTTGACCCCAAAACCTTAGTTCTAAATTATTGCCCACAAAGTAAAACTCCCCAGTTATAGATTGGTTCCCTAAACCCAGCAAGTGGTCTCATAGATGCCACTCAATGTGGATAGGCCCAGGTGATCTAGATCATTCAACACACATTCTAAGCTCACACTGTTAAAACACCAGAAGAACTTCTCAAGGATGAATTTGAGTGAGTTTTAGCATTATCTTTGAATATGAAAGACAGCCCATTGTTTGTTAAATGAATCATTTCTTCTGTGTACACCAAAGAGAAGAGTAAGAAACCAAAGTGAAGTATAAAATGTACAGTACAGAAAACGTTAATTGTAAAAATTAACTTGTAAAGTTTAATTGCAAAAGGCAGGTCATTTACAGCTAACTGTAATTTGTATTCATTGTATCTTTGGGAGAGGCACAATGTTGTTGAATACATTATGTAAACCCCTCACATGCCTTTAACATGTATAATATATGAAGCCATATCAGGCAACATGCTGTAATCAGAGCTAATTAACCTCTGAGCTCTCTAGAGATAACTGAGAGCCAATTTTGTATTTTCTAGTTAAATATACATATATAAATAAAATCGGGAGCAAAATAGCCTCCATTCCATTAACAATATGCAGACTTACAAGCCTTGGTTAGGACATAGTTACAAAAGCAATTCTGTTCTTTCAAATTGTTAGTCATTTTTACCCAATACAGTATTTAATACCTCTTTTTTGATTGATGTTTTATGATTATTAGTTGCGTCTTACATGTCTTACCTGAGCTGAATTGCTGCCATCCAAGGCAATGGTTGCAGTAGATGCCTTGAAATTTAGATTTTTAAAACTTATCTTCAAAGGTGATAAAAAATAAAGAAAACTTATATAAAAGTCATCAATATGCGATGCCTACTGAAATAAGATTTTTAAAATGCAGTTTATTTTGTAGGTAGCACAACTAAAAAATTAAAATAACGAGATGAAATGTGTGTGGCCTAATTCTGTTTAAAAAAAAAAAGAATGCTTGTTCTTAGGGTTGCTGTTGATTTGGCCTGCAGTTACTAGAGAAACTCCAAGGATCTCATTCCCTTTATGGTTCATGTCTAGACATGCCTGGAGACCAGGGAGACCCATGATTTAATCTAAGTAAGAATGCTTGTGGTGTTTTAAATGCCCAAACAGAAGAGTGCATTTGTTTTAGACAGCACCAGGAAGGTACCTTTCAGGGGACTTGTTTACTGTTGTATTTAATTTCTGGGCATTTGGTGATTAGGAAGATGGGGAAGCTGCACTAAGGGAAGGAGGTGAGATTGGTTGTTAGGAGGAAACCAAGAAGAATGTAGAAAACAAATACGTTCTGCTTTAGCTTTGGCAAATTTATATTGGCTAAATTTATCACTCCTAAAAAGAACTAGAGTGATGTGAGTTGGGAATTACAAAAGATGGAGACAACTTATTCTCTGCTTACAACACACACAAACATACCCCCTGAACATTTTCTAACTTCGACAGCTTTTGTCAGGGAGGAAGAAGTGAAGAATCAGACTGAGGAGAAATTATTGGAGTTTAGAAGCTTCTTTTTAAACCTATTTTTTAAGTGTATATTTTTTCTTAGGAAATATAAAACCATGTTTTGATTTTTATGTAGATCAATAAATGTCAGATTACCTTATTAACATTCATGATACTATAAATAAGAACTAATTTATGTGTTGAAGCAAGACTAGATTGAGGTCAACTTGGTGCCTTTGAAGAACTAAAAATCAACGAATCTGTTTAATTATGAGAGGAGATTTTCTCTCAAGCTAAAATGAACTGCCAGCAATTTTTCTAATTTTACTTCTGATTCCATTTCATTGTACTCTCATTAGTAAGAGTGCACCAGATTCTTAATCAGCTTCGTTTCTACTTATTGATTAATCAATACTGTTGCTTTCCATATGAAAATGTTAAATTAATTTATCTTTTTGTAAATCAGAAACAATCTGAAAAATAAGCTTTATAATTAGAGTTGCTTGAGCACTTAGTTATGACCTAGCAGCAGGAGCAAAGTTATTGCATATTTGTCATCTTTAGAGAACATAGTCTAGGGATCTATGGTCTAGTTAAAGAGGAAGACAATTTCTATACATAGATAATTAAGATAGTTATAGTATGTTAATTTTATTACTATATACAATATAAGTTGTATATTATTTATATACTTATATAATTATTTTAAGTACCAAGATGGTTAGATTAATAGGTGCTTCAAGACTCCTGAATACTAATGTGAGCTTCATTATTGCCAACATTTAGGAAAAAGAAAAAAGGAAAACACCAAGGATTGGGACACAGAGAAGGTTATGTGGAAACTACGGGCTCGAGCCAGGTCTGGAAGGAAAAGTAGGACACAGATAAAGGGAAAAGATAGAGAGGGTGCTCTTGGTAGCAGGAGCAACTTATGAAGAAAAAACACAAGCAAATTCATGGAGATTGTAATACACATGGCTAATAGGAGAGCAATGAATGTGTCCCCACTGGGGAAATAAGATTAGAGAGTCAGGTAAGTAGGAGATAGATCCTGAAGCACTTTAGGTGTTAGGCCAGGGAATTTTAATCTCATTCTTCTGTCTGAGGGGCTGTGACTAATATGACATGTTGTTTTATGGAGATTAATAGAGTAGCATAGGTTAGAAGAGGGAGAGACAGAGGAGGCTTAGAGTCCATTTAGGAGATTATTTTAATAGCCCAGGTATGGAGTCACGCAGAAAGTATGGTCTGAATGAAAGAGACTTTGTGAAGGGAACTTCACAGGACCTGGTGACTGGTTAGAGTGAAGAAGAGAACAAGATTAACCTCCAGGTTTCAGTGACAAGTAGAGATGTTGGCAGGCAAATATAGTGAGAGGAGAATTATGATGTATTTAGGTTTAGGTGTGTTTAGGTAATGGAAGGACATTGTGGTGAAGTTAGATATTTGGAGCTGGAACTCTGGAAAGAGACCAGAACTGAAAGGAGAGTTTTAATAGTTTTCTGAAGCTGTAATCATTGTAATAGTTGAAGTTACAAAGATAAATTAGATCTCCAAGAGAGGTACATTTTCTTATTTTTCATTGAGCCTCTAGCACATGCTGTGATTCACTCAGGACAAAGTAGGTGATTATCAGCAGTGTATTTTTCTTGAATAGAGAATAGAACAAGGAAAGCGGAATGCTCAGGACCAACTTTGAGAGCATCCATTTCCTATTTAGGGGCTGGCAGACGGAAGTAAACCTTGAGAAGGGTTAATCCACAAGGAGAAGCAGAAGAGAGGACTCACAGAATCCAAGTTGTTTTAAACAGGGTCATAGACACGTATGAATTCAAGGGAAACTGCTGCCTCCGCACCACCACATCGTAAAGTTTGGTCAGTGGAATTAGCCAGAGGGCAGAGGATGACCACACTGGCTCCTCCGAAGGTTTGCTTTAGGGCTTGATTCAGTGAGACAGTCGAGGGGCAATGAACTTCTCTAGGCTATTACTAAACAGGTTAACTTTCCTGGCTGCTTCTCAGCACTGATTAACCTCTGTCGCCTCTCTGAAAAACCTCAGGTAGATTTTCAAGGTTTATAGAGATAATTCGACAACTCTAGGGATTCAGTATGGCCAACAAGTAGACTGAGTACACAGTTGAAGAAAGTCTACTCTCCTTAAGAACTCTATGAAACCAAAAGGAGGAAATTGACTATCTTGTTAATTCATTTACAGGAACGAAAATACTTTAAAGTGTGATTCTCTTAAGCATCACTCTATGACTACTTATTCTTGTTTTTGTTTCTAATCTCCCCGTTTGGTACTTAAGTCTTTTTTCTAGGCAGAATTTATATTCTTTAGTTTTTAATAATTACATAACTCTCATTTGTTACCTTTATTTCCTCTACAAACATAGAATATATCTCAAGGATTTCATCATGCTTACATTTAGTAAGGTTCATATTGTCCTTCCCCTCTTAGCTCATCTACTGCTTGTTTAAAATCCTACTTCCTGGGTAAAATCTTCCTTGGTGACCTTAGTTCATTTTGATATTTCCCTTTTCTCTTTGCACTTAATATATTCACTCTACAATTTATGTCTTCCATTAGTAAGATAATATTATTATTTAATACCCAAATTGCATTTTGAAATCAGCATTTTATTATACTATTAGAATACTATATTATTCTAATACTATACTGCAACAGGTCCAGGCAGGCCTTGGAAATTGTGACTAGAACAGTAGAATAACTGTTATAGTATACTATAGTATACTATAGTATACTATTATATATATAATAGTATATTAGTATACTATATATATTAGTATATATTAGTATAATATAGTATATAATTAGTATATAATTATATATTAATCAGTATATATTAGTATATTAGTATGCTAATAGTATTAGTATACTAATATATTAAATTAGTATATAATATATTAGTATATTAGTATACTATATATATAATAGTGTATTATATATATATTATATATAGTATACTATAGTGTACTATTATACTATATATACTATTAGGTATATATAACACACATTTATTATATTAGCACAGAATGTTGTATATACATTTTCTTACACCCTGAATTATTTTTAGTGGGCTAACTTGGTTTCCAACTTGATGCATGATACATACATTTTTGTGCCCTCTAGGACAATGCCACTTAACCATTGTGTGTGCTCAATAATGCACATGGAAAATACAAATAAAGTAGGAAAAAGGCTTGTGGTAAATAAAACACTTGTAGGTAACCTTATCAAAAAGAAGCATTATATAGTTTGATTCATTTAGTTTATCAGTAAATGAGTTTCACTTACTAGATTAGGCAATTCTAAACTTAATTTCTTTTGGGTTCAAATTAATATTACATGACTACAGAATTTTATTAGGTAACATTTTGGCATATGCAATTTTGTTTCAACAATTAATGTGACTTCCTTTGTATGTGTTTTGAATATAATGGGAGTGAGTTCATGTGTGGGTTTTAGACTAGTTCATTGCTTTATAAAATGGTGCTGCTTAGTTGCTGTTATCAAAAAATATATACTTTCTGTCAGAAGTGGGATTTTTGCTAAAACAGCTATCTTTTCCCCCTCACTAGCAATGATGTGCATTTGCAAACGGGTGGATGTAATTTGCAATTTAAGGAAGGGAAGCTAATGAAATCAAATAGGTCTGATTTTAAGGCTGGCTATGACATCAAAAGTCCAGTCAATTTAATGTTCAATTTAGATGATATTTTAAAATTATCTTGCCTATTTGAAAACTTATATCATAAATAGTTTCATTTTATAGCTGAAGGTTAGCTAAAATTAAGAAGACAAATGTAGTGTCAAATTTTCAAGGTAAATCTTTATTGGAGAACCTTGAGGCTTTAAGATACCTTAGTGATCAAGTTGAATTCCCTCATGTTAAAATGAAGAAATGTGATTCTGGAAACTGCTACTTCTACAAGGTCATTTTGGTTATTTCCATGTTTTAAACCATTTGAATCTCTGTTTCAGGCTTAATGAGAAGGTAAAGTATGTCTGTGATGCTCTGTTTCCTTCTGTTCTTCATCCTCATTCTGAGTGACCAGAAGTCTCATGTATCCCCCATTTTGTGTGGTGCCTCCCCCAGGCTTTCTCTACTCTTCCAAACCTCTCCAGCCAGAACACAATTCTTTTGTTCTACTATGGATAACCCATCTGACATTTTCCAAAAGGAAATCCTAGAGAGACAATGTCTTAATCAGGGAATAAATGTCTGATAGTGGGAATTCTGGACATTACTTAAAAACAGTGGGAGAGCTGATTTTTTTGTCTTCAAAACTCAACACCCATTTTCTGTTCTACTTAAATATGAAGTTGGATTAGGCTCGCCCAGGCTGAACTGTCTGCTAAATTCTAGTTTCCTTTCAGTGGACATTACTATATGGGTATTAAATTGCCATAAAAAACCCAGTAGACCTCAATCTGAACCAACCATTGTTCTTTTTATACGGGTTCTTCTGCTGAGCTCATTTATTTCAATGATAACATTATTGTCTTGGTTACTAATGCTTGAAACTTGAAGTAATTTTGGAGTATCCCATTTCTCAAGCTCTGTATCCAAATGGTCTTGTGTACGTATCTGAGCTCTTTCTCTAGATCATAAACCTCTTGAAAGGAAAGTTGAAAATTTTTTTAAGCCCACAGCACGTAGCAGTGTCTAATATGTAGTAGATAGTCACCGAATACACTGAGTAAATGTTAATTATAACAGAAGGTATAATTGTCATTAATGTTTAGGAGATGATTTTAATAAGGTGTTTAAGATCATCATAAACAAGTAACTGAAGGAAGTCTTGCATGACGTATAGTTTCTGTTTGATTGTTCTTTCCTGAAGTCTAAGTACACTGTTATTCTACTGTTCTATTCACAATTTCCAAGGCCTGTCTGGACCTGCTGCAGAAAATAATGCTAGGAAAGGGTTCAAAGCCTCATCAACTAATGTGTTTCACCAACTCAGAGTGCAATAGAATGGCATGTCGTAGGGAAGGTGAAATAGTGAAAGAATTATTAAACACCATTTTAATGTTGTAAATGCAAACACAAACCATTTGAAAAGGAAATATTTGAGTATGTGCTAATAACATATGTTGCCTTTGGTTCTGAAGCAGATTTTATTTCAGCAATATACGAGTAGTTGTCCTGATTTTCAATTTCGTCACCGCTAACATAAGTTAAAAAAAAAATCTTTGGAAAAGTTATCTCAGCAAAGTCTAGAAAAGATGAGAATAAATGATGCAAATTTGTCATAACAATTTTTTTTAAGCTTAAGGCATTACTAAGCAATCAAAAGTGTAAAAGAAAATTAAAATCTCCTTGATAACTAGGAGATATCGATCTTAACGATATTCCACCTTTGCTGCTCATTAGAATCACTTGGAGATCTTTAAAAAATCCTGATGCCCACGTTGCACTCCATCCCAATTAAATCAGAATGTCCAGGGGGTAGGAGCCAGGCATTTAAAAAAGATATTAAGGTGATTCCAAGTACAGCAGTTTGGGAACTCCTGCCACTGAGTGAGGAGAATGAGAAATATATCATGGGAAGCTGAAATAAGTAAGATACTGTTGAAGTAAAAGGGCATTAAGGTCCTAGTCTCACCATTATCTTATGTGTTCTGCACTTATAGTAGACACTTAAATACTTACTGAATTGAATTGAACTAGCCTTATTAAATCGTGCCATTACTAGACATGAAGGTGCTCACCCATCTGTTTCTACGGTCCTTATATTACCATTTCTCATACATCTTAATCATCAAAGATATTACACTAGCCAGTGCACCTCCTAATATGTGTTCCATCTCAGTTCATCACTGGTGAAGTTTGTAACAATCACAGCACTCCGGCATGCCAGGAGTCATCTATATCCATATTCTATCCATATTCTAGTACCACCAGCCATGAGGTTTTTATTTCAGCCAGCAGGTGCGTAATCCACTTCCCAAATCCCATTTTAGACTCTGCTTCCTTACACATTCCTGTTACAAACTGTCTTAGACTAGGCTCCTTAGGAACAGCCTCTGAGATGGGGAGTTGCATGCAGAAAGTTTATTGGGGAGTTTTCTTGAGAAATACACGCATAAGGGAGTAAGAAAGATAGGATCGGGCAGAGGGAGAGGTGGACCAGTGATTTGGTTGTAGTAGAGGCCTCTGCCTATCTTATGGGGAGCTCTGGAGATGGGATGACCCTTCAGAGTTGTTGCAAATTGAACTTGGGGGCCAGGCTTTTGTACCCCTACACTAGACAGTCAATGGTTGTGGGCCACCCCTTGGGCAAGGGATAACTATACCATGAGGTAGTTTCTGAGAGTAATTCCCAATGAGAGATAGAGCTTTGAGCCATCATCATCTGATAGTTCCAGTAGTTGGGGGATGATTGTATTGACGCTGAAGAGGGGAATGACTTATCGTTGGCCAATGGGAGCTCTTCATGTAGGCTTTTGTATCTTTTGACATGACCCATTGGTTTTTTATAGCTTTCTTGCTTTCTGGTGTAATACATTGTAGGCTCACCTAATATATTACCTGAATGAGAACTGGAGTCGACCATTTCTCCAAGAATTTTTTTTTAAAGTGGGAAATTGTAATTATAGACCACAAAATGAGTGTTAGCATTATTTATTGATTCTAGGCCTTTTTAGTGGACAGAACTAAAATACATATTTTAGTATGTTAAAAAAATCACAAGTTCATATTAATATTGCCATTTCAAATTTAACATTATAGGATTTTTACTTAATTTCTTTGAGTTTGTACTTTTATTCTTTTTTCCTTACATTGAAAATCTTAGTACATGACAACATGGAAGTAAATATGTATATTACCCTATTCTATTCTCTCTTTATATATGTATATATCTATATATATATAGCTTCAAATTGTAATACTAATATTACTGTAAACATGGTACAGAATGACATTTTAAAAACATATCTTCATAGTTTTCTCTAGAATATATTCCAATGTGTTCTAGAATCACTTGAAATATTTCTTTTCTTTGTGTAGTTGTCACTAGATATAATTTTTGTCTTGCTGGTAAAGTATAAGCATAGTAGATCCTAAAATTAATTTTACTTTCCATTCATTTTGAAGTTTTGAGTGAAATTCATTTTATGATAGAATTAATTGGTTGAAGTGAAAATGACTAGTGAAGGAACACCATTTTGAAGCGGGATCTCCTAGGATTCTGTCAAATCACTCTTCTTGATCTTAATACTATTCAGCTTGTTTATTTATTACTTGTAGGAGGACATATTCTTGTCAAATTTACAGATAACATGTAGCCAAAAAGATAGAGAATTTAGTGGATGACAAAATCAGAGTGACAAATAATCTCGATTCCCTAATGGTCTAAATTTAACACAATGACATATGACAGGTACAGCTGAATATGTAGTTATCTTTTACTCCATTTAATCCACAAAAGCATTAGAAAAGACATAATAAAATGATAAATATAAACTAACATATATTAATAAGAAAGGTACTTTTGAGTACTTAGTATATCCAGTAAATTCAGTTAGGATCCAAATCTGGCAGTCTGATTCCAAGACCTTAAGTACACGTCTTATCCACCTTTTTACAGATGATATTTTGAAGATTAGAGCAGTTGAGAAGCCTCTCCAAGTTTCTAGTAAGCTAGAGGACTGGGAGTCAATCCCATGACGCTTGATCTTATAGCTGATTTGTTTACTACTCTGCTGTACTGCCTTCCTGTAACAACTGCTACATACCCTCCACTAGGTGCTTTAATACAAAACATTATTGATTGTAGCTCGCTAACAACCCTATGAGGTCATCCCTCCCAATTTCACAGACAGGCAAATGAAAGTTCAAGAAGTTAAGCAAGTTGCCCAAGGTTACATGGATAGTGAGTTGTAAAGTTGCCATTTATACGTAGTCCTGTCTGACTCCAAAGCCCATATATTTAAAAAATGTTTAATTTATTTTTAAAAAATTTAAAAAATTTTTATACATTTTTAAAGGTTACTTTCCATTTACAGTTGTTACAAAGTATTGTCTGTATTTTACACCCAATAGTTTGTGCCCCCCACTCCCCAACCCCTATATTGCCCCTTCCCCCCACCTCACTGATAATCACTAGTTTGTTCTCTGTATCTGTGAGTCTGCTTCTTTTTTTGTTATATTCACTAGTTTTTGTATTTTTTTAGATTCCACATATAAGTGATATCAGACAGTATTTGACTTTCTCTGATTTGTTTCACTTAGCATAATGCCCTCCAAGTCTATCCATGTTGCTGCAAATGGCAAAATTTTGTTCTTTTTTATGGCTGAGTAGTATTCCATTGTGTGTGTGTGTGTGTGTGTGTGTGTGTGTGTGTGTGTGTGTATGCCACATCTTCTTTATCCATTCATCTGCTGATGGACACGTAGGTTGCTTCCATATCTTGGCAATTGTAAATAATGCTGCTATGAACACTGGGGTGCATGTTTTCTTTTCAAATTAATGTTTTTGGTATTTTTTGGTGTATACCCAGAAGGAGTGGAATTGCTGGGTCATATGGTAGTTCTATTTTTAGTTTTTTGAGGAACGTCCATACAATTTTCCACAGTGGCTGCACCAATTTACATTCCCACCAACAGTGTACAAGGATTGCCTTTTCTCTATATCCTCACCAACATTTGTTACCTGTGTTCTTTTTGATGATAGCCATTCTGACAGGTGTGAGGTGATATCTCATTGTGGTTTTGGTTTGCATTTCCCTGATGATTAGTGATGCTGAGTATCTTCTCATGTGCCTGTTGGCCATCTGCGTTCCCTCTTTGGAAAAATGTCTATTCAGGTCTTCTCAAAGCTCATATTCTTAAGCATTATGTTGTGCAGGAAGGAAAGATGTGACAAAACAATAGCATTAGCGAAAAAGACTAAGTGCTAGTTCAGCGTGAAGCAGAGGTATGATGCCACTACCACCAAGGCGAATGCCACCTGAGGCTGTGTTCTAGAAATACAGTATTCAGAGCAAGGGAGGTTAACAGTCCCATTCTATTCTGTCATGGCAGAGCACACCTGGAACATTGGGCTTCTGGGCTTTACACTTTGAAAGAAGATTACTGATGCACCTGAAACTCATCCAGATGTGAGCGCTGAGCATGGCGAAATGTCTGAGTAATATGTTTATGGGAAGAACTATCGAAAAGCTAAGAATAGTTAGCTACCGCCCCCAAAGAGGAGTCTCAATAGCTAGTATTTGAAGCGTCTTCATGTGGTGGAGGATAAGATACAATCTGTATGGTTCCAGAGGGAAAAAATTAGGCTGCAAATATAGAGAATCAAAGAGTTGGATGTAGTTTCTCAAGGGGAGGAAGGACCTCCTGGCATTTGGAACTTTTTAGAAAAGAAATGGGCTTCCTTGTAAGAGAATGAATTCTTTTTCAGTGACAGAGAACCTGAATGACCACTTATGATGGGTGTTAAAGACATATGCCAGGTGTAGTGGTTCTTAAATTTAGTAAGCATAAGAATCACCAGAGGGAACTTGTTAAATACTGATTTCCAGGTTTGCCTTCAGAAGTATTGATTCAGTGGATCTGGGATAAGGTCCTGGAATCTGCATTTTTAACAAGCAGCTCAGTGGGTCCAAATCAGGTGATCAGCGACCTACGCTGTGAGAGCTAGTGAGACTAGATAAACTTTGAGGTCTTGTTCATTTATTTTACAAATAAGCATTTTAGTGAAAAATGTGTGTAGTCGATATAATGACTATTCAAAGAGAGTTGTCTTTAGTTTCAGAATGGATCCAAGACAAACTTCTTTAATATGTTGATGGTTATGAGAGACAAAAATATTGGAATGTAGGCTCTTAGGATATGGAAGGAGAAGGCTTGATTCTTAATCAATGTCATAAAAGATAAGACTTTAAGAGCAAAATAGAAGATAGAAATCCAGTTTGAAGATCTTTAAACACTTTAAGTAAGGAACGCACTCTGCATATGCCAAGGAGCAATCGGATGGGGACCTGGAAAAAGCTGTCAATTATCCTAAAGGACAGCACCTGTGTAAGGCTAACACCTATCAGGTTTTGGGGCCCAGGTTTATATAAACTGCAGCCTAAAACTGACAAAACAAGTGTGGTGAGAGTGTCTTCTAACTCTGGCCCACTTTCTGTTGGGCTAAAGAGCTTTTGCTGGCAAGTTTAATATATATTTGATTAATCTTAACTTTTACTTAAAGTGTGCAACCTGAGAGCCGCATTTTAGGAACTACTGTATCCTGAAATGTTTTTGCTCTCTGTAAATAGGTTTTCAACACTGGTACGTGGTGTAATTTACTGTCCCATGTCCAGACTTTTAAAAGCATTTAATTTGCAGAGTGATTCATTTGTTTAAGTGTATCACAGTATTTAAAAGATTTTTTTTCTTTGAAAATCATTCAAATGATTTGAAAATCATTAAAGGTTAGTTGAGGAATTGGTGTTCTTGGCTGTTTTGTTGATTGATAGTATTGATGTGCTTTTTTTTAGATCATTAAGGACTAACAAGTGACTTCTGTTTTAAATTTAAGGTATATAAAGTTTCCAAATGGCAATTACATGTTGATAATAAGTTAGACCCTTGTTTCTGTTTTATTTCTTCTTGCCTCCTTTTAATGGCTGCAGACCTACTCGTCGACTCTTCTTGAATCATGAGAGATGAAATAGCAACAACAGTCTTCTTTGTCACAAGATTAGCAAAAAAACATGATAAATTGAGTAAACAACAGATAGAAGACTTTGCAGAAAAGTTGATGATGATCTTGTTTGAAACATACAAAAGTCACTGGCACGCTGATCACCCTTCTAAAGGGCAAGCCTTCAGGTGAGAGTTGATATGCATGGCAAAGGGAAGTAATAAGTCAGCAGTGACCACCTGCAATGATTTTGTTGGCAACCTTTAAGTAATTAAAATTTTATGGGCTCAAATTTATTTGTTTGAACTTGGACTTGAAAAAAGGAGATGTGGTAGATGACAGTACATGTCAAAAACTATAGGGCAAACCTCTTTATGTGAGGTGGATTAAACAATTTCTAACTAGTGTTTACCCTGAAGGCTATACAGTGAACCTTTGGTGTGACTTAGTAATGGAATCCATGTTCTGAGTTGCTGTGTAAAAAGTCGGTATTTTACTCTTGCTGTAAAACTGGAGGGTTGCCGAGGAGTTGAGGAAAGATGGGAGTGAGGTGGGAGCTGTGTGTATTGGAGTTTCTTGCCTACAACATGATTCTCCAGCTAAAGTACCTGTCACCACGTCTTTGTTTCCCTTTGCTTGTTTTTAAAGGTGTATCAGGATGAACAATAATCAGAATAAAGATCCTATTCTAGAAAGGGCTTGTGCTGAAAGTAATGTGGATTTTTCTCACCTGGGACTTCCAAAGGAGATGACCATATGGGTAGATCCCTTTGAAGTGTGCTGTAGGTGAGTAATCTCATTGGAGTTAGTTTGTGTGCTCTGTGACCCTTGGAAACCATAGGATATTTAGTCAGCTCTATGCACCTTTGTGAAAGGTGATACTCCAAAGCCCTGGATTAGCAGGGAGGGCACAGGGTGACTAAGACTAGATGCAAACTATATCAGACAAAACAGACTTCCCAATTAGGGTGGATGGAGTGGGAAGCACAAAGATTTTTGCATAGTATTTGAAATTTGACTTTAATCACTGCATCATATTGCCAACTGTAGATTATAATGTCCAAGTATTATAGGCAGTATCAAGGGGGAAGAGGAGTTATTTACCATCAGCAATTCAGTCCATCAGTTGAATCGAAAGAAAGTAGTCTGACTTTATCTTAGTTAATTCCTAGAAAGCTTTTATAGACTCCTTGACCCCTGCCAATTATGACAGTATTAGTAGCTGAAGGTCATAATGTCTCTCAATGTGCTTTGCTGTCAAACCATTTCAATTTGTTTTTTTTTTAATTGAAGTATAGTTGATTTACAAAATTATATTAGTTTCAGATATACAACATAGTAATTCAAAGTTTTTACAGATTATACCCCATTTAAATTTATTATAAAACATTGGCTATATTCCCTGTGCAGTACTGTATCCTTGTAGCTTATTTATTTTATACATAGTAGTTTGTACCTACCCCTATCTTTCCCCTCCCCACTTCCCTTTGCCCTGCTGGTAACCACTAGTTTGTTCTCTATGTCTGCTGAGTCTGTTTCTGTTTTGCTATATACATATGTTTTATTTTTTAGATCCCACATATAAATGATATCATACAGTATTTGACTTTCTCTGTCTGACTTAGTTCACTAAGCATAATATTCTCTAGGTCCATCCATGTTGCTGCAAATGGCAGAATTTCATTCTTTTTTATGGCTGAGTAGTACTCAGTTGTATATATATATGCCACATCTTCTTTATCCATTCATCTGTTGATGGACACTTGGGTTGCTACCATGTCTTGGCTATTGTAAATAGTGCTGCTCTGAATATTGGGGTGCATGCAATGTTTTGAATTTTCTGGATATGTACCCAGGAGTGTTTTTTTTCTGGATATATACCCAGGATGTATATTGCTGGATCATATGGTAATCCTACTTTTAGTTTGAGGAACCTCCATACTGTTTTCCATAGTGGCTGCACCAATTTACATTCCCACCGATAGTGTACAAGGGTTCCATTTTCTCCATGTTCTTGCCAACATTTGTTATTTGTAGACATTTTGATGATAGCCATTCTGACAGGTGTGAGGTGATGTCTCATTGTTTTGATTTGCATTTCTCTAATAATGTAAGATGTTGAGCATCTCTTTATGTGCCTGTTAGCCATTTGTATGTCCATTTCTTTGGAAAAATGTCTATTCAGGTTTTCTGCACATTTTTTTTTGAATTTTATTTTATTTATTTTTTTGTACAGCAGGTTCTTATTAGTTACCCATTTTATACTTATTAGTGTATATATGTCAATCCCAATCTCCCAATTCATCACACCACCACCACCCCCCACCACTTTCCCCCCTTGGTGTCCATATGTTTGTTCTCTACATCTGTGTCGCACTTTCTGCCCTGCAAACCGGTTCATCTGTACCATTTTTCTAGGTTCCACATATATGCGTTAATATACGATATTTGTTTTTCTCTTTCTGACTTACTTCACTCTGTATGACAGTCTCTAGATCCATCCACGTCTCTGCAAATGACTCAATTTCGTTCCTTTTTATGGCTGAGTAATATTTCACTGTATATATGTACCACAACTTCTTTATCCATTCATGTGTCGATGGACATATAGGTTGCTTCCATGTCCTGGTTATTGTAAATAGTGGTGCAATGAATATTGGGGTGCATGTGTCATTTTGAATTATGGTTTTCTCTGGGTATATGCCCAGTAGTGGGATTGCTGGGTCATTTGGTAATTCTATTTTTAGTGTTTTAAGGAACCTCTATACTGTTCTCCATAGTGACTGTATCAATTTACATTCCCACCCTCAGTGCAAGAGGGTTCCCTTTTCTCCACACCCTTTCCAGCATTTGTAGTTTGTAGATTTTCTGATGATGGCCATTCTGACCAGTGTGAGGTGACACCTCATTGTAGTTTTGATTTGCATTTCTCTAATGATTAGTGATGTTGAGCAGCTTTTCATGTGCTTCTTGGCCATCTGTATGTCTTCTTTGGAGAAATGTCTATTTAGGTCTTCTGCCCATTTTTGGATTGGGTTGTTTGTTTCTTTAATATTGAGCTGCATGAGCTGTTTATATATTTTGGAGATTAATCCTTTGTCCATTGATTCGTTTGCAAATATTTTCTCCCATTCTGAGGGTTGTCTTTTCGCCTTGTTTGTGGTTTCCTTTGCTGTGCAAAAGCTTTGAAGTTTCATTAGGTCCCATTTGTTTATTTTTGTTTTTATTTCCATTACTCTAGGAGGTGGATCAAAAAAGATCTTGCTGTGATTTATGTCAAAGAGTGTTCTTCCTATGTTTTCCTCTAAGAGTTTTATAGTATCCCATCTTACATTTAGGTCTCTAATCCATCTTGAGTTTATTTTTGTGTTTGGTGTTAGGGACTGTTCTAATTTCATTCTTTTACATGTAGCTGTCCAGTTTTCCCAGCACCACTTATTGAAGAGTCTGTCTTTTCTGCATTGTATATCCTTGCCTCCTTTGTCATAGATTAGTTGACCATAAGTGCGTGGGTTTATCTCTGGGCTTTCTATCCTGTTCCATTGATCTATGTTTCTGTTTTTGTGCCAGTACCATATTGTCTTGATTACTGTAGCTTCTAGTATAGTCTGAAGTCAGGGAGTCTGATTCCTCCAGCTCCGTTTTTTTCCCTCAAGACTGCTTTGGCTATTCGGGGTCTTTTGTGTCTCCATACAAATTTTAAGATTTTTTTGTTCTAGTTCTATAAAAAATGTCTTTGGTAATTTGATAAGGATTGCATTGAATCTGTAGATTGCTTTGGGTAGTATAGTCATTTCCACAATATTGATTCTTCCAATCCAGGAACATGGTATATCTCTCCATCTGTTGGTATCATCTTTAATTTCTTTCATCAGTGTCATAGTTTTCTGCATACAGGTCTTTTGTCTCCCTAGGTAGGTTTATTCCTAGGTATTTTATTCTTTTTGTTGCAATGGTAAATAGGAGTGTTTCCTTAATTTCTCTTTCAGATTTTTCATCATTAGTGTATAGGAATGCAAGAGATTTCTGTGCATTAATTTTGTATCCTTCAACTTCACCAAATCCATTGATTAGCTCTAGTAGTTTTCTGGTGACATCTTTAGGATTCTCATGTCATCTGCAAACAGTGACAGTTTTACTTCTTTTCCAATTTGTATTCCTTTTATTTCTTTTTCTTCTCTGATTGCCGTGGCTAGGACTTTATGTTGAATAATAGTGGTGAGAGTGGACCTCCTTGTCTTGTTCCTGATTTTAGAAGAAATGCTTTCAGTTTTTCACCATTGAGAATGATGCTTGCTGTGGGTTTGTCGTATATGGCTTTTATTATGTTGAGGTAGGTTCCCTCTATGCCCACTTTCTGGATAGATTTTATCATAAATGGGTGTTGAATTTTGTCAAAAGCTTTTTCTGCATCTATAGAGATGATCATATGGTTTTTCTTCTTCAGTTTGTTAATATGGTGTATCACATTGATTGATTTGCATATATTGAAGAATCCTTGCATCCCTGGGATAAATCCCACTTGATCATGGTGTATGATCCTTTTAATGTGTTGTTGGATTCTGTTTGCTAGTATTTTGTTGAGGATTTTTGCAGCTATATTCATCAGTGATATTGATCTGTAACTTTCTTTTTTTGTAGTATCCCTGTCTGGTCTTAGTATCAGGGTGATGGTGGCCTCACAGAATGAGTTTGGGAGTGTTCCTTCCTCTGCAATTTTTGGAAGAGTTTGAGAAGGATGGGTGTTAACTCTTCTCTAAATGTTTGATAGAATTCACCTGTAAAGCCATCTGGTCATGTACTTTTGTTTGTTGGGAGATTTTTAATCACAGTTTCAATTTCATTACTTGTGATTGGTCTGTTCATATTTTCTATTTCTTCCTGGTTCAGTCTTGGAAGGTTATACCTTTCTAAGAATTTGTCCATTTCTTCGAGGTTGTCCATTTTATTGGCATAGAGTTGCTTGTAGTAGTCTCTTAGGATGCTTTGTATTTCTGCGGTGTCTGTTGTAACTTCTCCTTTTTCATTTCTAATTTTATTGATTTGAGTCCTCTCCCTCTTTTTCTTGATGAGTCTGGCTAATGGTTTATCAATCTTTTATGTCTTCTCAAAGAAACAGCTTTTAGTTTTATTGATCTTTGCTATTGTTTTCTTTGTCTCTTTTTCGTTTTTTTCTGCTCTGATATTTATGATTTCTTTCCTTCTACTAACTTTAGGTTTTTTGTTCTTCTTTCCTTAGTTTCTCCTTTTCTTAGTTCCTTTAGGTGTATCGTTAGATTGTGTATTTGAGATGTTTGTTGTTTCTTGAGGTAGAATTGTATTGCTATAAACTTCCCTCTTAGAATTGCTTTTACTGCATCCCATAGGTTTTTGATCATCGTGTTTTCACTGTCATTTGTCTCTAGGTATTTTTTGATTTCATCTTTGATTTCTTCAGTGATCTCTTGGCTATTTAGTAACGTAGTGTTTAGCCTCCGTGTGTGTGTGTTTTATGTTTTTTCCCTGTAGTTGATTTCTAATCTCATAGCGTTGTGATCAGAAAAGATGCTTGATATGATTTCAATTTTCTTAAATATACTGAGGCTTGATTTGTGACCCAAGATGTGATCTATCCTGGAGAATGTTCCATGTACACTTGAGAAAAAAGTGTAATCTGCTGTGTTTGGATGGAATGTCCTATAAATATCAATTAAATCTATCTGGTCTATTGTGTCTTTTAAAGCTTGTGTTTCCTTATTAATTTTCTGTTTGGATGATCTGTCCGTTGGTGTAAGTGAGGTGTTAAAGTCCCCCACTGTTATTGTGTTACTGTCGATTTCCTCTTTTAGAGCTGTTAGCAGTTGCCTTATGTATTGAGGTGCTCCTATGTTGGGTGAACATATATTTATAATTATTATATCCTCTTTTTGGATTGATCCCTTGATCATTTGTAGTGTCCTTCCTTGTCTCTTGTAACATTCTTTATTTTAAAGTCTATTTTATCTGATATGAGTATTGCTACTCCAGCTTTCTTTTGATTTCCATTTGCATGGAATATCTTTTTCCATCCCCTCACTTTCAGTCTCTATGTGTCCCTAGGTCTGAAGTGGGTCTCTTGTAGACAGCATATATATGGGTCTTGTTTTTGTATCCATTCAGTGGTCCTGTTTCTTTTGGTTGGAGCATTTAATCCATTCACATTTAAGGTAATTATCGATATGTATGTTCCTATGACCATTTTCTTAATTGTTTTGTGTTTGTTTTTGTAGTTCCTTTTCTTCTCTTGTGTTTCCCACTTAGAGAAGTTCCTTTAGCTTTTGTTGTAGAGCTGGTTTGGTTGTGCTGAATTCTCTTAGCTTTTGCTTGTCTGTAAAGCTTTTGATTTCTCCATCAAATCTGAATGAGATCTTTGCTGGGTAGAGTAATCTTGGTTGTAGGTTCTTCCCTTTCATCACTTTAAATATGTCTTGCCACTCCCTTCTGGCTTGTAGAGTTTCTGCTGAGAAATCAGCTGTTAACTTTATGGGAGTTCCCTTGTATGTTATTTGCCCTTTTTCCCTTGCTGCTTTCAATAATTTTTCTTTGTCTTTATTTTTTGCCAATTTGGTTATGTTGTATCTCAGTGTGTTTCTCCTTGGGTTTATCCTGTATGGGAGTCTCTGCGCTTCCTGGACTTGGGTGGCTATTTCCTTTCCCATGTTAGGGAAGTTTTCGACTATAATCTCTTCAAATATTTTCTAGGATCCTTTCTCTCTCTCTCTTCTCCTTCTGGGATCCCTATAATGCAAATGTTTTGTGTTTAATGTTGTCCCAGAGGTCTTTTAGGCTGTCTTCATTTCTTTTCATTCTTTTTTCTTTATTTTGTTCTGCAGCAGTGAATTTCACCATTCTGTCTTCCAGGTCACTTATCTGTTCTTCTGCCTCAGTTATTCTCCTATTGATTCCTTCTAGTGTATTTTTCTTTTCACTTATTGTATTGGTCCTCTGTGTGTGTGTGTTCTTTAATTCTTCTAGGTCTTTGTTAAACATTTCTTGCATCTTCTCAATCTTTGCCTCCACTCTTTTTCCAAGGTCCTGGATCATCTTCACTATCATTATTCTGAATTCTTTTTCTGGAATGTTGCCTATCTCCACTTCATTGAGTTGTTTTTCTGGGGTTTTATCTTGTTCCTTCATCTGGTACATAGCCCTCTGGCTTTTCATCTTGTCTATCTTTCTGTGAATGTGGTTTTTTTTCCACAGGCTGCAGGATTGTAGTTCTTCTTGCTTCTGCTGTCTGCCCTCTGGTGGATGAGGTTATCTAAGAGGCTTGTGCAAGTTTCCTGATGGGAGGGACTGGTGGTGGGTAGAGCTGGCTGTTGCTCTGGTGGGCAGAGCTCAGTAAAACTTTAATCTGCTTGTCTGCTGATGGGTGGGGCTGGGTTTCCTCCCTGTTGGGTGTTTGGCCTGAGGTGACCCAGCACTGGAGCCTACCTGGGCTCTTTGGTGAGGCTAATGGAAGACTCTGGGAGGGCTCACAACAAGGAGTAATTCCTAGAACTTCTGCTGCCAATGTCCTTGTCCTCACAGTGAGACACAGCCACCCCCTGCCTCTGCAGGAGACCCTCCAACACTAGCAGGTAGGTCTTGTTCAGTCTCCTATGGGGTCACTGCTCCTTCTCCTGGGTCCCGATGCGCACACTACTTTCTGTGTGCCCTCCAAGAGTGAAGTCTCTGTTTCCCCCAGTCCTGTCGAAGTCCTGCAATGAAATCCCGCTAGCCTTCAAAATCTGATTCTCTAGGAATTCCTCCTCCCGTTGCTGGACGCCCAGGTTGGGAAGCCTGACGTTGGGCTCACAGCCTTCACTCTAGTAGGTGGAATTCTGTAGTATAAGTGTTCTTCAGTTTGTGAGTCACCCACCCAGTAGTTATGGGATTTAATTTTATTGTGATTGCACCCCTCCTACCATATCATTGTGGCTCCTCCTTTGTCTTTGGATGTGGGGTATCTTTTTTGGTGAGTTCCAGTGTCTTCCTTTTGATGATTGTTCAGCAGTTAGTTGTGATTCCGGTGCTCTCGCAAGAGGGAGTGAGAGCACGTCCTTCTACTCTGCCATCTTGAACCAATCCGATCTGTCCATTTTTTGACTGGGTTGTTTGTTTGTTGTTTTTTTTTTCATATTGAGTTGTATGAGCCGTCTATATATTGTGGATATTAATCCCTTGTCAGTTATGTTACTTGTAAATATTTTCTTCCATTCAGTAGGTTATCTTTTTGCTTTCTTGATGGTTTCCTTTGTTGTGCAAAAGCTTTGAAGTTTCATTAGGTCCCATTTGTTTATTTTCGTTTTTGTTTTCTTTGCCTTAGGAGACAGATCCAAAAAAAAAATATTACTACAATTTATATCAGGGTTCTGCCTATGTTTTCCTCTAGGAGTTTATATCATTTGCAGTCTAACATATAGGTCTTTAATCCATTTTGAGTTTATTCTTTATATGGTGTAAGAAACTGTTCTAATTTCATTCTCTACTTGTAGCTGCCCTGTTGTCCCAGCACCACTTATTGAAGAGAATGTCTTTTCCCCATTGTATATTCTTGCCTCTCTGTTATAGATTAATTAACCATAGGTGCATGGGTTTATTTCTGGGCTCTCTATTCTCTTCCACTGATATATGTGTCTATTTTTGTGCCAGTATCATACTGTTTTGATTACCAGAGTTTTGTAGTATAGGCTGAAGTGCGGGAGCTTGATACCTCCAGCTCTGTTCTTTCTCAAGATTGCTTTGGCTATTTGGGGTCTTTTGTGTTTTCATACAAATCTTAGAATTATTTGCTATAGTTCTGTGAAAAATGCCATTAGTATTTTGATAGGGATAGCACTGAATCTGTAGATCGCCTTGGGTAGTATGGTTATTTTAACAATATTAATTCTTCCAATCCATGAACATGGTATGTCTTTCCATCTCTTTTTGTCTTCAGTTTCTTTCATCAGTGTTTTATAAATTTCTGAGTACAGGTCTTTTTACCTCCTTAGTTAGATTTATTCTTAGGTATTTTATTCTTTTTGATGTGATGGTAAATGAGATTGTTTTCTTAATTTCTTTCTGATAGTTCATTGTTAGTGTGTAGAAACGTAACAGATTTCTGCAACAAATTTCTGTATACTAATTTTGTATTCTGCAATTTTACCAAATTGTTTTCTGGTGGTGTCTTTAGGATTTTCTATGTATACTACCATGTCATCTCCAAACAGTGACAGTTTTACTTCTTCCTTTCCAATTTGGATTCCTTTTCTTTTTCTTTTTCTTTTCTTGTCGGATTGCTGTGTCTAGAGTTTTGAATACTATGTTGAATAAAAGGGGTGAGAGTCGGTATCTTTGTCTTGTTCTGATCTTAGAGGAAATGCTGTCAGCTTTTTATCATGAGTATGATGTTAGCTGTGGACTTATCATATATGGCCTTTGTTATGTTGAGAGATGTTCTCTCTATACCCACTTTGTGGAGAGTTTTTATTATAAATGAATGCTGAATAGTGTCAAAAGATTTTTGTGCATCTATTGAGATGATAATAGGATCTTTTATTCAACTTGTTAATGTGATGTATTGCATTGATTTGCAGTTATTGAACCATCCTTGCATTCCTGGGATAAATCCCACTTGACATGGTGTATGATCCTTTTAATGTATTGTTGGATTTGATTCGCTAATATTTTGTTGAGGATTTTTGCATCTATGTTCATCAATGATACTGACCTGTAATTTTTTTTCTGTGATATCTTTGTCTGGTTTTGGTATCAGGGTGTTGTGGCCTCATAGAATGAGTTTGGAAGTGTTCCTTCCTCTGCAATTTTTTGGAAGAGTTTGAGGAGGATAGGTGTTCACTCTTCTCTGAATGTTTGCTCGAACTCACCTGTAAAGCTGTCTGGTCCTGGAATTTTGTTTGTTGGGAGTTTTTTTTTTTTTTTTTCTATTATTAATTCAATTTCTTTACTGATAATTGGTCTGTTCATGTTTTCTATTTCAGCCTGGTTCAGTCTTGGGAGATTGTACAGTTCTAGGAATTTGTCCATTTCTTCTAGGTTGTCCATTTTATTTGCATATGGTTATTCATAGTAATATCTTGTGATTTTTTTTTTGTTTGTAACTTCTTTTTTATTTCTGATTTTATTGATTTGGGCCCTCTCTTTTTCTCTTGATGAGTCTGGCTAAAGGTTTATCAATTTTGTTTATCTTTTCAAGAACCACCTCTTAGTTTCATTGATCTTTTTTTGTTTGTTTGTTTTTTGTCTCTATTTCATTTCTGCTCTGATATTTATAATTTCTTTCCTTCTACCAACTTTGGACTTTATTTGTCTTCTTCTAGTTTCTTTAGGTGTAAGGTTAGTCTGTTCGAGACTTTTGTTTCCCAAGGTAGGCTTGTATCACTATAAACTTCCCTCTTAGAACTACTTTTGCTGCATCCCATAGATTTTTGGATCATTGTGTTTTTGTTTTCATTTGTCTCCTGGTATTTTTTGATTTCCTCTTTGATTTCTTCAATGATCCATTGGTTGTTTAGTTTATATTGTTTAGCCTTTACATGTTTGTGGGGTTTTTTTTGCAGTTTTCTTATAGTGATTTCTAGTTTTGCAGCATTGTGGTCAGAAAAGATGCTCAATATGATTTTAGTCTACTTAAATGTACTGAGAATTGATTTGTGGCCTAGCATGTGATTTGTCCTGGAGAATGTTCCATGTACACTTGAAAAGAATGTGTATTCTGCTGCTTTTGGATGGAATGCCCTGTAGATATCTGTTAGGTCCATTTGGTCTACTGTGTCATTTAAGGCTAGTGTTTCCTTCCTGATTTTCTGTCTGGATGATCTGTCCATTGATATAAGTGGGGAGTTAAAGTCCCCTACTATTATTGTGTTACTGTTAAGTTGTCCCTTTATCTCTGTTAATATTAACTTTACATATTTAGGTGCTCCTATGTTGGGTACATATATATTTACAACTGTTATACCTTCTTCTTGGATTGATCCCTTGATCGTTATGTAATGTCCTTCTTTGTCTCTTGTTACAGTTTTTGTTTTAAAGTCTACTTTGTCTTAGAGTCTACTTTGTCTGGTGTAAGTATTGCTACCCTGGCTTTCTTTTCATTTCTTTTTTCCAAGGTATACCTTTTTCTGTCCTCTCACTTTCAGTGTATGTGTGTCTTTAGATATGAAGTGAGTTTCTTGTAGACAGCAAATATATGAGTATTGTTTTTGTATCTTCACTCACTCTATGTCTTTTGATTAGAACGTTTATTCCAGTTACATTTAACGTAATTATTGATATGTACTTATAGCCAGTTTATTAATTGTTTTGGTGTTGTTTTTGTAGTTATTTTGTTCCTTTCTTCTTTTCTCTCTTCCCTTGTTATTTGATGACTATCTTTAGTGTTATGTTCAAATTTTTTCTGTTTTTTGTGTATCTATTATGGATTTTAATTTTTGGTTACCATGAGGTTTATATATAGCAATCTACATATGTGATTATTTAACTTGCTGATCTCTTAATTTCAAATGCATTTTAACAACCCTGCATTTTTACTCCTCCCCCCTCATGATTACTGTTTTTTGACATCATAGTTTCCATCTAATTGTTTTGTGTATCCCTTAACTACTTATTGCAGATCTAGGCAATTTTACTACTTTTGTCTTTTAACCTTCCTATTAGCTTTGTATGTGGTTGATCTTACTGCCTTTATTGTATATTTTGCCTTTACCAATGAGCTTACCTTTCATAATTTTCATGTTTCTAGTTGTGGTTTTTCTTTTTTGCTTAGCAAAGCCCCTTTTAACATTTCTTGTAAAGCTGCTTTGGTGATGCTGGACTCTTTTAGCTTTTGCTTATCTGTAAAACTTTTGATCTCTCTTTCAAATCTGAGGGTAAGCCTTGCCAAGTAGAATATTCTTGGCTATAGGTTTTTCATTTCATCACTTTAAATATACTGCAACACACCCTTCTGACCTGCAGAGTTTCTGCTGAAAAGTCAGCTGATAGCTTTATGGGGAGTCCCCTTATATGCAACTTGTTGCTTTTCCCTTGCTTTTAATATCTTTTCTTTATCTTTAATTCTTGCTGTGGTCCTCCTTGGGTTGATCCTGTTTGAGGCTCTCTGTGTTTCCTGGACCTGGATATCTGTTTCCTCTGCCAGGTAGGGAAGTTTTCAGCTATTATGTCTTCAAATATATTCTCTGACCCTTTTTCTCTTCTCCTTCTAGGATCCCTATAATGCGAATGTTAGCATGCTTGGTGGTGTTCCAGAGATCTCTTAAAATATTCTAATTTCTTTTTATTCTTTTTTTCTGTTTCAGCTTCAGTGACTTCTATTACTCTGTCTTCCAGCTCACTGATCTGTTCCTCTGTATCATCTAATCTACTGTTGATTCCTTCTCGTGTATTTTCACTTCATTTACTGTAATCTCCAGTTCTGCTTTGTTCTTCTCTATCTTCTAACTCTTTGTTTAACTTCTCACTATTTCCCTCCATTCTTCTCCCAAGTTCTTTGTTCATCTTTATGATCATTACCTTCAACTCTTTATTGGGTAGATTGCCTTTCTCCACTTAATTCTTCTTCTGGGGTTTTATCCTGTTCCTTCATTTGGAACATGTTCCTCTGTTTCCTCATTTTGCCTAATTTGTTTTTATTTCTGTGTATCTGGTTGGTTGATAACATTTCCTGGCTTTGGAGAAGTAGCCTTTTGTAGGAGACATCCTGTGCATCCCAGCAGTGCACTCCCCTCCGGTCACCAGAGCTATATGCTCTAGGGGTGCCCCCTATGTGGGCTGTGTGGGTCCTTATGTTGTGGTGGACTGACTACTGTTGGTGGTCTAGTAGGTGGGGCTGGTCCCTGATCTGATTGGTTGCCAGGCCCTGCCTTGTATGGAGGCTGCCAGCTGCTGGTTGTGGGGTTGGGTCATGAGGCAGCTGACTGCGGAACCATGGGGAAGGGGGTCCCGGGGCTAGTGCTGGCTCACTGATGGGCAGAGCTGGGTTCTGGCCTTGGTGGTTGTGGGGCTGAGGTTTCCAGTTCTAGTGTCAGCCTGCTGGTGGGCAGGGTTGGTTCCTGATACAACTGGTTGTGCATTCTGGAGTGTCTCAGAGTCGGTGCTGGCCCATTGGTGAATGGGGCTGGATCCCAATGTGGCTGGCTGAGGGGGTTCATGGTTTCCTGGAGCTGGTGTTGGCCTGCCAGGGGGTCAGGCTGTGGTTGAGAGGGTGCTGGGGCTAGTGTTGGCTCACTGGCTCACTAGGGCTGAGTCCTGAGATTTCTGGCTTCAGGGCCTTTGGGTCCTAGAGTTAGCTGGTGTAGGCCTGCTGGGGGGTGGGGCAGCTCCCTGACATAGCTGGCTACAGGGTCTGGGGTGTCCCAAAGGTTGTTTTGGCTTGCTGGTAGGTGGGGCTGGACCCCTGAATGGCTGGCTGAGGGACCCAAGGTGTCTCAGAGCTAGTGTTGGCCTGTTGGTAGATGGGGCCTGGGCCTAGGTTATCTTGGAGCTGATGTTAGCCTGCTGGTGGGTGGGCTGGGTCTTGCCATGGCAGGCTGTGGGGTTATGGTGGTCCTGGGGCTGGTGCCTGCCCACTTGTGGGTGAAGCCAGGGCCCAGGGGTCTTGAGGATGTCCACTGGTGGGTGAGGTTCCTCCCTAGGCTAGTGCTGGCTCATTGGTGGTGGGGGCAGGGTCCAGGGCATCCTAGGGCCGATTACTTCCCACTGGTAGGCAGAGCTGGGTCCTGGGGTCTCTGCCTGCAGGGCCCTGTGGGTCCTGGGGCTAGTGCTGGTGCACTAGTGTGTGGGGTCAGGCCCTGGGCCCTCTGTTGGACAGTGCTGCTTCCTGGGGCAGCTGTGGGTTCAGGGGGTCTTAAGGCCACGTGCCTGCTAGTAGGTGGGGCTGTTTTCCCACCTGGCTAGTTGCTTGGCCTGAGGCATCTCAGCACTGGTGCTGATGGGCTGATGGGTGGGTCTGGGTCCTGGTGCTAATAAGCTAGAGGGAGGATTTCAAAATGGCGCTTGCCAGCACGAATGTCCACGTGGTAGAACAAGCTCCCCAAAATGGTTGCTGCCAGTGTCTGTGTCCCCAGGATGAGCTCAAGTTGCCCCCTGCCTCTCCAGGAGGCTCTCCAAGATCAGCTGGTGGGTCTGACCCAGGCTCCTTTCAAATTACTGCTTCTGCCCTGGGTCCTGGAGATTTTGTGTGGGCCCTTTACGAGTGGCATCTCTATTTCCCACAGCCCTCTGACTTTCCTAAAGTCAGCCCCACTGGCCTTCAAAGCCAAGCATTCTGGGGGCTCATCTTCCTGGTACAGGATCCCTGGTCTGGAAAGCTCCATGTGGGGCTCAGACCCATTGCTTTTTCGGGAGAACCTCTACAACTGTAATTAGCCCCCCACTTGTGTGTTGCCCACCCAGGGGTATGGGTCTGACCTATACCATGACTCTGCCCCTCTTACTGGTCTCATTGTGGTTCCTTCTCTATAACTTTAGTTGTAGAAGATCTTTTCTGCTAGATTCCGGTCTCTCATCAATACTTGCTCTCTAAATAGTTGTAATCTTGGTGTGCCCATGAGAGGAGGTAGGCTCAGTGTCTTCCTACTCCACTATCTTGGCCAAGCTCTCAGAATTTGTTTTCTTTTTTTTAAAGTAACTCTTCTTGTAAATTACTGAGTTGTTTCCAGAAAAGATTAGAGATAAAACCTGTGAGAATTTGAATCCCTAATGAATGCTTTATTTTCCTTTCCTACTTAGGTATGGCGAGAAAAATCATCCATTTACAATTGCTTCTTTCAAAGACAGATGGGAGGGATGGGAATTATCCCAACAAATCAGTGATGCTGTTAATAGAGCCACGTTAGACTACTCCTCTGGCACTTCCTCTGATGAAGAAAGTTGTAACAAAGAACCTCAGATAATTCCTAAAGTCAGCAATCCAAAGAGTATTTATCAGGTAAAGTGTTCTCCATTTCTTCTCTGTACATTTTTTTTTCTACTCTAATTCTAAAAAGAGTATGCTCACTGTAAAAGCAAAGAAACAAATAATTGGAAAATATGGAAAGATTATAAAGATTAAAATCACAATAATAATATTCTGGTAAAACCTTTTCTGTCTTTTTTTCTTCCTTCTCTCTCTTTATACCCTCTACTTGGCTGAGTGCTCACTGATTTAGGGAGAATCTCTGACCATTTGTATGTATGTAAATTTGTTTTCTTAATCACTTATGTATTGACACGTTAAAGCAATTTAAATATTTTACATTTTAAATCATTTGCTTCCCTTATAATTTATTTAGCTAATGTATTATTGGAAGACATCTAGGTTGTTTTCACATTGTTGTGATATTAAAAAAACTAATTTTTACAGAGATGTCAGAATTCTAAGTTATTTCTAGAGATCTGATTCTCAGACATGTAATTACTGGGTCATTGGGTATGGATATTTTATGAGTTCCTACCACAGGACAAAGTACCTTCTAGAAAGATGTCTTTGTTTGTAGTCTTACCAGCTCTATGTGAAAGTGTTTATCATTTTCCCTAAAATTGGGTATTCTCATTGAAAAATATCATTTTTATTAATTAAATTAAACATTAAAACAAAAACTCCATGTACCTAAATGTTGTAGGTACTTACTGTCTTATGAATTTTTTCTCCTTCACCCATTTATCATTTGAGGTCCTACTGTGTTATTAAAGGCTTTTCAAAGGTTAGAAATATTTTAACCCCTTGTCATATTACTGGCAAACTTTTTTCCCCTAGCTTGTTTAGTTTTCTAAACTATATATGTAGTTCATATTTAGTTCTATATGTAAAGTTTAAAATTATGTAGTAAAATGTTTGCCCTTAATTCTATTTTTATGCTTAGAGAGATCTTCTTAATCTAAGGATCAGATCTGTAGTCAGCTATATTCTTTTAGAACAATGTCCGTTGAAAGTGTGGTCTGCAAAACATTTATATTGGTCATCTGAGATGTTTAAGATGGGTGTTTCTAGACCTCAACCCCAGAGATTGTGATTAGATAGTTTTGGGTTGAGCGAGGTGGGGATCAGGTAGGAGAGAACACAGGAATATATACTAATTTGAATAAATTTTTAAATTTTTTGTTTTTAAAATTCTTGGTTGGACTAAAGAATTTTGTTAAAAGATATGAAGTGACTTACTTCATACTCTCCAATGCAACTCAACTTTCCAAAGATAATGATCTACTTTGATTTCTATTCATTTGTATTTCCTATGCTTTTGAAAGGTTGAACCTGTGAGTTATGGGTTTATATTTAATCCTTAGAAGTGGCTTATTAGTTTACAGAAAATCATCATGCTCCCTTTTTCTTCTTTTTTTCTCCCCAGGTTGAAAACTTGAAACAGCCCTTTCAATCTTGGTTCCATATCCCCCGCAAAAAGAATATGGGTGATGGCCGAATGGGCCTCCTAGGAAATGTTTATCATGCATTGCATAAGATCCCTAAGGGTCACAGGCCTGCTGCTGGGCACCGAGTGGACAGGTACCACTGGGTCAACACACACCGATAGTGCAGCGGCGGCTGGGCCCTCGCGGGGTAGAGCTCAGCAGAGCCACTTTATTTTCTCTGAAATGAAAACAAGTCTAAGCTCAAGAGGCCCAGGAAACAGAAAAAATAACCACATTAGGGACTAGGGTGCATGGTGAATCCTCTCATGCAGATCATGACTGTGTTCTTAGCTGTACTTTTAATTCTTTAATTTTATATGAAGGTTTATATAACACTAATGAATGTACCCAGTAAGGTAATAGAATGAAGATATTGACCTGTGATAAGATTCAATGCATTATGAAGAGTAACAGTTTAAATAAACGTGCTGTGTTTTTAATACCTTCTTAGTTGAGTTTGTTGCAAGAAAGTTTTAAAAGTTCTTGTTTTTCATTAGCCATTAAAAAAAAAAAAAAAGTAGACCTTCATTTAGGGAAGAGTGATCCTCATAGTATTCAGGTTCTATTTTATTACCTGCCATTACTGTTCTATTTTATAAGGTCAGTAAGAGCTTGTTTGAAAACCACTTTTTAAGACATCATTCCCTTAAAAAATTTGGCTTATTTCTAAACCTCATAATAGCCTCAATTATGACATTTTGTGGATGATATATCTCATTATGAAGAATTCAAGTGAAGCAGAAAAAAGCATAGTACCAAGGAAATAAAAATCCCTCCCATCCAACCAGAAATTACCATTATTAACATTAAATGGTGACCATCTTTCCAGTGATCCTTTATATACATACAAATCTAAGAATTGACATATAGACAATTTAATAAGAAAACCATACTACGGGAGCTACTTGATAGATATTTAGATTTAATTTTACTTGACCTTAGAAAAAAAAACCTAAAGTGAAACTGAAAGTTATTGAAATAGTCATAAGATTTTCTACCACAGAGTATTTTATTTTTTGAAATATTTCTTTTATGGTTTAAAAAAAGGAACACTAGGAGGCCAGAACAGTCTTTAAAACTTAAAAAAAAATACAGTATTGCTTATTTGTTACTATGAAAGCTGCAGAAATTAACATTCTTCATTTTTCTCTTTGCCCTTATTTTCCATGTCACTTTACAAAATGAGGTATAATTGACATATAACATTAGTTTCAGGTGCACAGCATGATCTGATATTTGTATACATTGTGAAATGATTACAACAATAAGTCTAGTTAACGTCTGTCAGCATAAATAGTTACTTTTTTGGGGGAGGGATGAGAACTGTTTTTACTCTCTTGGTAACTTTCAAATATGCAACGTTTTTAATGTCAAGGTTTAACATTTAAGTTCTCTCCTGAAATAATTATTCTTAATACTTGTTTTTGCTTAGTTCTATATTTCAACTGATTCAATGAATGCTCATCAATATTTTCTATATGTGAAATCTATTTTGATTCACGTTTCTTTTTTTTTTTTAATTTTATTTTTTCATTTTTTTATACAGGAGGTTCTTATTAGTCATAAATTTTATACACATCAGTGTATATATGTCAATCCCAATCTCCCAATTCATCACCCCCCCACCGCCCCCCACCACCCACAACCACTGTCCCCCCTTGGTGTCCATATGTTTGCTCTCTACATCTGTGTCTCAATTTCTGCCCTGCAAACTGGTTCATCTGTACCATTTTTCTAGGTTCCACATATATGCATTAATATACGATATTTGTTTTTCTCTTTCTGACTTACTTCACTCTGTGTGACAGTCTCTAGATCCATCCACGTCTCAACAAATGACTCAATTTCGTTCCTTTTTATGGCTGAGTAATATTCTATTGTATGTATGTACCACAACTTCTTTATCCATTCATCTGTTGATGGGCATTTAGGTTGCTTCCATGACCTGGCTATTGTAAATAGTGCTGCAATGAACAGTGGGGTGCATGTGTCTTTTTGAATTATGGTTTTCTCTGGGTATATGCCCAGTAGTGGGATTGCTGGGCCATATGGTAATTCTATTTTTAGTTTTTTACGGAATCTCCATACTGTTCTCCATAGTGGTTGTATCATTTACATTCCCACCAACAGTGCAAGAGGGTTCCCTTTTCTCCACACCCTCGCCAACATTTGTTGTTTGTAGATTTTTTGATGATGCCCATTCTAACTGGTGTGAGGTGATACCTCATTGTAGTTTTGATTTGCATTTCCCTAATAATTAGTGATGTTGAGCAGCTTTTCATGTGCTTCTTGGCCATCTGTATGTCTTCTTTGGAGAAATGTCTATTTAGGTCTTCTGCCCATTTTTGGATTGGGTGTTTGTTTCTTTAATATTGAGCTGAATGAACTGTTTATATATTTTGGAGATTAATCCTTTGTCCGTTGATTCATTTGCAAATATTTTCTCCCATTCTGAGGGTTGTCTTTTTGTCTTGTTTGTAGTTTCCTTTGCTGTGCAAAAGCTTTGAAGTTTCATTAGGTCCCATTTGTGTATTTTTGTTTTTATTTCCATTACTCTAGGAGGTGGATCAAAAAAGATCTTGCTGTGATTTATGTCAAAGAGTGTTCTTCCTATGTTTTCCTCTAAGAGTTTTATAGTGTCCAGTCTTACACTTATGTCTCAAATCCATTTTGAGTTTATTTTTGTATATGGTGTTAAGGGGTGTTCTAATTTCATTTTTTACATGTAGCTGTCCAGTTTTCCCAGCACCACTTATTGAAGAGACTGTCTTTTCTCCATTGCATATCCTTGCCTCCTTTGTCATAGATTAGTTGACCAGAGGTGCGTGGGTTTATCTCTGGGCTTTCTATCTTGTTCCATTGATCTATGTTTCTGTTTTTGTGCCAGTACCATATTGTCTTGATTACTGTAGCTTTCTAGTATGGTCTGAAGTCAGGGAGTGTGGTTCCTCCAGCTCCGTTTTTTTCCCTCAAGACTGCTTTGGCTATTCGGGGTCTTTTATGTCTCCATACAAATTTTAAGATGATTTGTTCTAGTTCTGTAAAATATGCCATTGGTAATTTGACAGAGATTGCATTGAATCTGTAGATTGCTTTGGGTAGTATAGTCATTTTCACAATATTGATTCTTCCAATCCAAGAACATGGTATATCTCTCTATCTGTTGGTATCATCTTTAATTTCTTTCATCAGTGTCTTATAGTTTTCTGCATACAGGTCTTTTGTCTCCCTAGGTAGGTTTATTCCTAGGTATTTTATTCTTTTTGTTGCAATGGTAAATAGGAGTGTTTCCTTAATTTCTCTTTCAGATTTTTCATCATTAGTGTATAGGAATGCAAGAGATTTCTGTGCATTAATTTTGTATCCTTCAGCTTCACCAAATTCATTGATTAGCTCTAGTAGTTTTCTGGTGGCATCTTTAGGATTCTCTACGTATAGTATCATGTCATCTGCAAACAGTGACTGTTTTACTTCTTTTCCAATTTGTATTCCTTTTATTTCTTTTTCTTCTCTGATTGCCGTGGCTAGGACTTCCAAAACTAAGTTGAATAATAGTGGTGAGAGTGGACATCCTTGTCTTCTTCCTGATCTTAGAAGAAATGCTTTCAGTTTTTCACCATTGAGAATGATATTTGCTGTGGGTTTGTCCTATATGGCTTTTATTATGTTGAGGTAGGTTCCCTCTATGCCCACTTTATGGAGAGTATTTATCATTAATGGGTGTTGAATTTTGTCAAAAGCTTTTTCTGCCTCTATTGAGATGATCATATGGTTTTTATTCTTCAATTTGTTAATATGGTGTATCACATTGATTGATTTGCATATATTGAAGAATCCTTGCATCCCTGGGATACATCCCACTTGATCATCGTGTATGATCCTTTTAATGTGTTGTCGGATTCTGTTTGCTAGAATTTTGTTGAGGATGTTTGCATCTATATTCATCAGTGATATTGGTATGTAGTTTTCTTTTTTTGTAGTATCTTTGTCTGGTTTTGGTATCAGGGTGATGGTGGCCTCATAGAATGAGTTTGGGAGTGTTCCTTCCTCTGCAATTTTTTGGAAGAGTGTCAGAAGGATGGGTGTTAGCTCTTCTGTAAATGTTTGATAGAATTCACCTGTAAAGCCATCTGGTCCTGGACTTACGTTTGTTGGAAGATTTTAATCACAGTTTCAATTTCGTTACTTGTGATTGGTCTGTTCATATTTTCTATTTCTTCCTGGTTCAGTCTTGGAAGGTTATACCTTTGTAAGAATTTGTCCATTTCTTCCAGGTTGTCCATTTTATTGGCATAGAGTTGCTTGTAGTAGTCTCTTAGGATGCTTTGTATTTCTGCGGTGTCTGTTGTAACTTCTCCTATTTCATTTCTAATTTTATTGATTTGAGTCCTCTCCCTCTTTTTCTTGATGAGTCTGGTTAATGGTTTATCAATCTTGTTTATCTTCTCAAAGAACCAGCTTTTAGTTTTATTGATCTTTGCTATTGTTTTCTTTGTCTCTTTTTCGTTTTTTTCTGCTCTGATATTTATGATTTCTTTCCTTCTACTAACTTTAGGTTTTTTGTTCTTCTTTCCTTAGTTTCTCCTTTTCTTAGTTCCTTTAGGTGTATCGTTAGATTGTGTATTTGAGATGTTTGTTGTTTCTTGAGGTAGAATTGTATTGCTATAAACTTCCCTCTTAGAATTGCTTTTACTGCATCCCATAGGTTTTTGATCATCGTGTTTTCACTGTCATTTGTCTCTAGGTATTTTTTGATTTCATCTTTGATTTCTTCAGTGATCTCTTGGCTATTTAGTAACGTAGTATTTACCCTCCGTGTGTGTGTGTTTTATGTTTTTTTCCCTGTAATTGATTTCTAATCTCATAGCGTTGAGATCAGAAAAGATGCTTGATATGATTTCAATTTTCTTAAGTATACTGAGGCTTGATTTGTGACCCAAGATGTGATCTATCCTGGAGAATGTTCTGTGCGCACTTGAGAAGAAAGTGTAATCTGCTGTTTTTGGATGGAATGTCCTATAAATATCAATTAAATCTATCTGGTCTATTGTGTCATTTAAAGCTTGTATTTCCTTATTAATTTTCTGTTTGGATGATCTGTCCATTGGTGTAAGTGAGGTGTTAAAGTCCCCCACTGTTATTGTGTCACTGTCGATTTCCTCTTTTAGAGCTGTTAGCAGTTGCCTTATGTATTGAGGTGCTCCTATGTTGGGTGCATATATATTTATAATTGTTATATCTTCTTCTTGGATTGATCCCTTGATCATTATGTAGTGTCCTTCCTTGTCTGTTGTAACATTCTTTATTTTAACGTCTATTTTATCTGATATGAGTATTGCTACTCCAGCTTTCTTTTGATTTCCATTTGCATGGAATATCTTTTTCCATCCCCTCACTTTCAGTCTGTATGTGTCCCTAGGTCTGAGGTGGGTCTCTTATAGACAGCATATATATGGGTCTTGTTTTTGTACCCATTCAGCAAGCCTGTTTGTTTTGGTTGGAGCATTTAATCCATTCACGTTTAAGGTAATTATCGATATGTATGTTCCTATGACCATTTTCTTAATTGTTTTGTGTTTGTTTTTGTAGTTCCTTTTCTTCTCTTGTGTTTCCCACTTAGAGAAGTTCCTTTAGCATTTGTTGTAGAGTTGGTTTGGTGGTGCTGAATTCTCTTAGCTTTTGCTTGTCTGTAAAGCTTTTGATTTCTCCATTGAATCTGAATGAGATCCTTGCTGGATAGAGTAATCTTGGTTGTAGGTTCCTCCCTTTCATCACTTTAAGTGTATCATGCCACTCCCTTCTGGCTTGTAGAGTTTCTGCTGAGAAATCAGCTGTTAACCTTATGGGAGTTCCCTTGTTTGTTATTTGTCCTTTTTCCCTTGCTGCTTTCGATAATTTTTCTTTGTCTTTAATTTTTGCCAATTTGATTACTATGTGTCTTGGCATGTTTCTCCTTGGGTTTATCTTGTGTGGGACTCTCTGTGCTTCCTGGACTTGGGTGGCTCTTTACTTTCCCATGTTAGGGATGTTTTCAACTATAATCTCTTCAAATATTTTCTGTGGTTTTTCTCTCTCTCTTCTCCTTCTGGGACCCCTATACTGTGAATGTTGTTGTGTTTAATTTTGTCCCAGAAGTCTTTTAGGCTGTCTTCATTTCTTTTCATTCTTTTTTCTTTATTCTGTTCCGCAGCAGTGAATTCCACCATTCTGTCTTCCAGGTCACTTATCCGTTCTTCTGCCTCAGTTATTCTGTTATTGATTCCTTCTAGTGTAGTTGTCATTTCAGTTATTGTATTGTTCATCTCTGTTTGTTTGTTCTTTAATTCTTCTAGGTCTTTGTTAAACATTTCTTGCATCTTCTTGATCTTTGCCTCCATTGTTTTTCCGAGGTCCTGGATCATCTTCACTATCATTGTTCTGAATTCTTTTTCTGGAAGGTTGCCTATCTCCACTTAATTTAGTTGTTTTTCTGGGGTTTTATCTTGTTCCTTCATCTGGTACATAGCCCTCTGCCTTTTCATTTTGTCTCTCTTTCTGTGCATGTGGTTTTTGTTCCACAGGCTGCAGCATTGTAGTTCTTCTTGCTTCTGCTGTCTGCTCTGTCTCACCAAGCCATGGCTGTAAGAAGGTCTGGATACAGATCAGGGGTGGAGGGTGCTCAGGAGAAGCACCCAGTCCACCCCTTGGAGGTGGTGGGTGTTGAAGTCCAGCAGGCTCTCCCGCAGGGAAGCATGCACGGTAGGCAGAGGAACCGAGTACTGCAGCCTGCACTGGTCCTCACAGCACGAGAAGAAGTTGGCCGCGCTGTCGCGGTGCAGCTTCACCGAGTGATCGTGGCCTGAGCATGGCCTTGCAGACACTCGCTGCGGACACGATGCCCACACCTGCCTGGGGGCCACGGCTCATCTCCTGGCCCCTCGGGCGCCCACAGCCTAGCAGCTACAGCCCCGCAGCCTGTGCAGGACCAGCGTCGCAGCCAGAAGACGCAAGGCCACGGGCCCCAGCTAGGCTGGCCCCTCGATGCCGAGCTCCCGCACCTTGATTCACCTTTGATTAGGTGGATTTTATTGTTAAGCAGCCTTTTCACAAATAGCTCATAGGTGTTCTATCCTGTGAGTTCATTTGTGCTTGAGGCTCTTTATTCTTTTATACTTGAAGAACAACTTGTTTGAGTATTAAAATCTTAGGTCATGTTTTCTTTCGCTTATAGCTTCATAGCCATCACTCTAATCTAATGTTTCTGGCATTGTACATTGCTGTAGAGAAACCTGAGACCAGTTTCATTTTCCCAGCTTTCTGACACTCACACAAACATGTATGTTTACATTTCTAGGTGACTCCCTTTGCCTGACAGTCTGAAAAATTCTTTCTTTATACTTTAAGTCTATGTCTCAGTCATTCTGTATCATTCTTTTCCTGAAACATTGTGCCTCCTTCTGATCTGAAGATTTAATTTTTCTAAAGCTATCTTATGTAATATTATATTTGAATGCGTTCCTTGTCAATTTAGGGGATACCAAGTCTCTTTATGTTGGAAAATTTTCTTTGTCATAACTATTATTTGATTGCTTTCATATCTTTCTTCTTTTTTAAACCATGAGTATTTTAAGCTTTCCTACTGCCAGTTTGATTCTCAGTCCTGTTTAGTCTTTCTTGTTTTTACCTTATATATTCCATAATGATGTCACTTTCGATTTCAATTAATGATTTTCTCTGTACGTTTTATTCACATCTCAAATTTGTTGGACTGAAAAATGAAAGAGAAGTGTATAAAAGTTACTATATCTAAAATATAATGTAATGCTTGACTGTGACAGAAGAATGGGTTTCTAAGAACTTTTGCACAGAGGGTTTTATTAACAAAGTGCTTCTTGAAATTTGTGAGGTTGGCTTGAAAGAACTTCTTCCAGAAAACAGATGGTAAATCTGTGGCACATGTATTACTACTCCTGTACCCCATGATGGATGTGCTAATAAATCACAATGTTCTTATTTGGGTGCAGAGATTGTCTCACAATTCTATGCAACATAGTACTAGAGAGAGCCATTAAAATGAATTGTTCCAAATTGTACTCAAGAAGAAATCAATTCCATCACTGTTCTAGAACTTGGCACAGATGGAGCCATCCATGAGCTTTACAGCCCTGCAAAATTCTTTAGAGCTTCTCATGTTGCCCTGAAGCAACATGAAAAATATAAGGAACTATATAAGGGGAAAATATAAGGAACTATGTATTTTTTGCTGTGATTAAAAGTAGTCAATATACAAGTCCAGGATGTGAAGAGAGTCCCAGACAGGATAAACCCAAGGAGGAAAACACTGAGACACATAGTAATCAAATTGACAAAAATTAAAGACAAAGAAAAAATATTAAAAGCAACGAGGGAAAAATGACAAATAACATACAAGGGAACTCCCATAAGATTATCAGCTGATCTCTCAGCAGAAACCCTGCAAGACAGAAGGGAGTGGCACAATATATTTAAAGTGATGAAAGGGAAGAAACTACAACCAAGAATACTCTACCCAGCAATGCTCTCATTCAGATTTGACAGAGAAACCAAAAGCTTTACAGACAAGCAAAAGCTAAGAGAATTCAGCACCACCAGACCAGCTTTGCAACAAATGTTAAAGGAACCCCTCTAGGTGGGAAAGAGACTAACAACTTAAAAAAAAAAACATACACAAAAACCCCTTGCACATATATAGACTGCTATATCAAAACCACATTGGAACAGCAAACCCCCAAAGTACAGTAGATACACATACGAAAAAGAAAAAGCAACCCAAACACAACACTAAAGATGGTCATCAAACCACAAGAGAAGAGAACAAAAGAGGAAGGGAAGAAAAAAAGCCCTACCAAAACAAACCCAAAACAATTTAAAAATGGCAATAGGCATACACTTATCAATAATTACCTTAAATGTAAATGGATTAAATGTGCCAGACAAAAGACATAGACTGACTGAGTGGATTCAAAAACAAGACCCGTATATATGCTGTCTATAAGAGACCCACCTCAGACCTAGGGACACATACAGACTGAAAGTGAAGGGATGGAAAAAGATATTCCATGCAAATGGAAATCAAAAGAAAGCTGGAGTAGAAATACTCATATCAGATAAAATAGACTTTAAAATAAAGACTGTTACAAGAAATGAGGAAAGACACTACAGAATGATCAAGGGATCAATCCAAGAAGAAGATATAACAATTATAAATATATGTGCATCCAACAGAGGAGCAACTCAATACATAATGCAAATGCTAACAGCTATAAAAGAGGAAATCGACAGTAACACAATGAGAGTAGGGGACTTTAAAACCTCACTTACACCAATGGACAGATCATCCAGACAGAAAATTAATAAGGAAACACAGCTTTAAATGACACAATAGACCAGATAGATTTAATTGATATTTATAGGACATTCCACCTGAAAGTGGCAGAATATGCTTTCTTCCTAAGTACACATAAACATTCTCCAGGATAGATCACATCTTGGGTCACAAGTCAAGCCTTGCCAAATGGAAGAAAATTGAAATCGTATCAAACTTCTTTTCTGACCACTACGTATGAGATTAAAAATCAATTACAGGAAAAAAAAACTGTAAAAAACACAAATACATGGAGGGTAAACAGTGAACTACTAAGTAAACAAGAGAACTCTGAAGAAACCAAAGAGGAAATCAAAAAATACCTAGAGAGAAATGACAACAAAAACACGATGACCCAAAACCCATGGGACGCAGCAAAAGCAGTTCTAAGAGGGAAGTTTATACCAATACAATCCTACCTCAAGAAACAAGAAAAATCTCAAATAAACAATCTAACCTTACCCCTAAAGGAACTAGAGAAAGAAGAACAAACAAAACCCAACTTTAGTAGAAGGAAAGAAATCATAAAGATCAGAGTAGAAATAAATGAAATAGAAACAAAGAAAACAATAGCAAAGATCAATGAAACTAAAAGCTCGTTCTTTGAAAAGCTAAACAAAATTGATAAACCTTTAGTCAGACTCATGAAGAGAAAAAGGAAGAGGATGGAAATCAATAAAATTAGAAATGAAAAGGAGAAATCACAAGTGACATCACAGAAATACAAAGGATCATAAGAGACTACTATAAGCAACTGTATGCCAATAAAATGGACAACCTGGAAGAAATGGACAAATTCTTAGAAAAGTACAGTCTCCCGAGACTGAACCAGGAAGAAATAGAAAATATAAACAGACTTATCACAAGCACTGAAATTGAAACTGTGATTAAAAAATTCCTAACAAACAAAAAGTCCAGGACCTGATGGCTTCACAGGCGAATTCTGTCAAACATTTAGAGAAGAGCTAACACCTATCCTTCTGAAACCATTCCAAAAAACTGCAGAGGAAGGAACACTCCCAAACTCATTCTATGAAGCCACCATCACCCTGATACCAAAACCAGACAAAGATACCACACACACACACAAAAATACAGGCCAATATCACTGATGAACATAGATACAAAAATCCTCAAAAAATAGTAGCAATCTGAATCCAACCATACATTAAAAGGATCATACACCATGATCAAGTGGGATATATCCCAGGGGTGCAAAGATTCTTTAATATCTGCAAATCAGTCAGTGTGATATACCACATCAACAAATGAAGACTAAAAACCATACGATCATCTCAGTAGATGCAGAAAAAGCTTTTGACAAAATTCAGCACCCATTTAGGATAAAAATTCTCCAGAAATTGGTCATAGAGGGAACCTACCTCAACACAATAAAGGCCTTATTGATAAACCTATAGCTAAAATACTCAATGGTGAAAAGCTGAAAGCATTTCCTCTAAGATCAGGAACAAGACAAGGATGTCCACTCTCGCCACTTTTATTCAACATAGTTTTGGAAGTCCTAGCTACAGCAATCAGAGAAGAAAAAGAGATAAAAGGAATCCAAGTTGGAAAAGAAGTTGAACTGTCACTGTTTGCAGATGACATGATACTATATATAGAAAATCCTAAAGATGCCACCAGAAAACTACTAGAGCTCATCAATGAATTTGGTAAAGTTGAAGGATACAAAATTAATGCACAGAAATCTCTTGCATTCCTATACAAAAACAATGAAAGATCAGAAAGAGAAATTCAAGAAACAATCCCATTTACCATCGCATCAAAAAAAAAATTACCTAGGAATAAACCTACCTAAGGAGACAAAAACCTGTACTCTAGAAACTATAAGATGCTGATGAAAGAAATCGAAGAAGACACAAACAGATGGAAAGATATACCATGTTCGTGGATTGAAAGAATCAATATTGTGAAAATGACTATACTACCCAAAGCAATCTACAGATTCAATGCAATCCCTATCAAATTACCAATGGCATTTTTCAAAGAACTAGAACAAAAAAATCTTAAAATTTGTATGGAGACACAAAAGTCTCTGAGTAGCCAAAGCAATCTTGAGAAAGAATAATGGAGCTGGAAGAATCAGGCTTCCTGACTTCAGACTATACTACAAAGCTATAGTCATCAAAACATTATGGTACTGGCACAAAAATAGAAATATAGATCAATGGAACAAGATATGAAACTCAGAAATAAACCCATATATCTATGGTCAATTAATCTATGACAAAGGAGGCAAGACTACACAATGGTGGGAAGCCAGTGTCTTCAACAAATTGTGCTGGGAAAACTGGACAGCTACATGTAAAAAATGAAATTAGATCATTCTTTAACACCATATACAAAAATAATCTCAAAATGGATTAAGGACCTAAATGTGAGACCAGACACTATAAAACTCTTAGAGGAAAACATAGGCAGAACACTCTGTGACATAAATTGCAGCAGTATCTTTTTTAATCCATCTCCCAGAATAATGGAAATAAAAACAAAAATAAACAAATGAGACCTAATTAAACTCAAAACCTTTTGCACAGCAAAGGAAACCATAAACAAAACAAAAAAATAACCCACAGATTGGGAGAAAATATTTGCAAATGATGTCACTGACAAGGGATTAGTCTCTAAAATTTACAAACAGCTCATGAGGCTTAATATCATCAAAACAAACAACCCAATCAAAAAATGGGCAGAAGACATGAATAGACATTTCTCCAAAGAAGACACACAGATGGCCAAGAGGTACATGAAAAGATGTTCACCATCACTAACTATTAGAGAAATGCAAGTCAAAACTACAATGAGCTATCACCTCACATCAGTCAAAAAAATCATCAAAAAATCCACAAACAATAAATGTTGGAAAGAGTGTGGAGAGAAGGGACCCCTCTTACACTGTTGGTGGGAATGTAAATTGGTACAGCCCCTATGGAGAACAGTATGGAGGTTCCTTAAAAAACTAAAAATAGAGCTACCATATGACCCTGCAATCCCAGTCCTGGGTATATATCTGGAGGAAAACATGGTCTGAAAGGATACACGCACCCCAATGTTCATTGTAGCACTGTTTATGATAGCAAAGACATGGAAACAATCTAAATGTCCATCAACAGAGGAATGGATAAAGAAGATGTGGTACATATATACAATGGAATATTACTCAGCGATAAAAGGAACAAAATTGGGTCATTTGTAGACATGTGGATGGACCTAGAGATTGTCATACTGAGTAAAGTAAGTCAGACAGAGAAAGAGGAATATTGTATGATATCCCTTATATGCAGAATCGAAAAAGAAATGATACAAATGAACTTATTTACAAAACAGAAACAGACTCATGGACTTAGAGAACGAACTTATGGTTACTGGGGGGAAGGGTGGGGGAAGGGATAGTTAGGCAGTTTGGGATCGACATGTACACACTGCCATATTTAAAACCTTTACGGACAGGCAAAAGCTAAGATAATTCAGAAGGAGAAATTAAGGATACAATCCCATTTACCATAGCAACAAAAAGAATAAAATACCTAGGAATAAACCTATCTAAGGATGCAAAAGACCCGTACTCAGAAAACTATAAAACACTGATGAAAGAAATCAAAGATGACATAAACAACAAATGGAGAAATATACCACGTTCTTGAATTGGAAGAATCAACATTGTGAAAATGACTATACTACCCAAAGCGGTCTACAGATTCAATGCAATCCCTACCAAATTACTAATGGCGTTCTTCACAGAATTAGAACAAAAAATTTTACAATTTTTCTTTTGTATGGACACACAAAAGACCCCGAATAGCCAAAGCAATCTTGACAAAGAAAAACGGAGCTGGAGGAATCAGGCTCCCTTGTCTTCAGACTATACTACAAGGCTACAGTAATCAAGACAGTATGGGGGCTTCCCTGGTGGCACAGTGGTTAAGAATCTGCCTGCCAATGCAGGCGACATGGGTTCGAGCCCTGGTCCGGGAAGATCCCACGTGCTACAGAGCAACTAAGCCTGTGAGCCACAACTACTGAGCCTGCGTGCCAGAACTACTGAAGCCCGTGTGCTTAGAGCCCATGCTCCGGAACAAGAGAAGCCACCAAAATGAGAAGCCTGCGCGCCGCAGTGAAGAGTAGCCTCCACTTGCCACAACTAGAGAAAGCCTGTGCACAGCAACAAAGACCCAATGCAGCAAAATAAATAAATTAAAAAAAGAAAAAAGACAGTATGGTTCTGGCACAAAAACAGAAACATAGATCAGTGGAACAGGATACAAAGCCCAGAGATAAACCCACACACATATGGCCACCTAATTTATGACCAAGCAGGCAAGAACATATAATGGAGAAAAGACAGCCTCTTCAATAAGTGGTGTTGTTAAAACTGGACAGCTACATGTTAAAGAATGATGTGAGAACACTCCCTAATGCCATACACAAAAATAAACTCAAAATGGATTAAAGACCTAAATGTAAGACTGGACACTATAAAACTCTTAGAGGAAAACATAGGAAAAACACTCTTGCCATCAACCACGGCAAGATCTTTTTTGACCCACCTCCAAGAGTAATGAAAATAAAAACAAAAATAAACAAATGGAATCTAATGAAGCAAAGGCTTTTGCACAGCAAAGAAAACTATAAACAAGATGAAAAGACAACCCTCAGAATGGGAGAAAATTTGCAAATGAAGCAACAGACAAAGGATTAATCTCTAAAATATACAAACAGCTCATGGAGCTCAATATCAAAAAAACAAACAACCCAATTAAAAAATGGTTGGAAGACCTAAATAGACATTTCACCAAAGGAGACATACAGGTGGCCAAGTGGCACATGGAAAGATGCTCAACATCACTAATTATCAGAGAAATGCAAATCAAAACTACAATGAGGTATCACCTCACACCAGTCAGAATGGCCATCATCAAAAAATCTACAAACAATAAATGCTGCAGAGGGTGTGGAGAAAATGGAACCCTCGTGCACTGCTGGTGGGAATGTAAATTGATACAGCCACTATGGAGAACAGTATGGAGGTTCCTTAAAAAACAAAAAATAGAACTACCATACGACCCAGCAATCCCACTACTGGGCATATACCCTGAGAAAACCATAATTCAGAAGGACACATGTACCCCAATATTCATTGCAGCACTATTTACAATAGCCAGGAAATGGAAATAATGTAAATGTCCGACGATAGATGAATGGATAAAGAAGATGTGGTACATATATACAATGGAATATTACTCAGCCATAAAAAGGAATGAAATTGGGTCATTTGTAGACATGTGGATGGACGTGGAGTCTGTTATACAGAGTGAAATAAGCCAGAAAGAGAAAAACAAATATTGTATACTAACGCATATATGTGGAATCTAGAAAAACGGTATAGATGAACCTTTTTGCAGGGCAGGAATAGAGACATAGGTGTAGAGAATGGACATGTGGACACATGGGGGGAAGGGGAGGGTGGGACCAATTGGGAGATTAGGATTGACATATTTACAGTACCATGCGTAAAATAGATAGCTTGAGGGAACATGCTATAAAGCACAGGAAGCTGAGCTTGGTGCTCTGTGATGACGTAGATGAGTGGGATGGGTGGGGTGGGAGGGAGGTCCAAGAGGGAGGGGATATAGGTATACATATAGTTGATTCAGTTTATTGTACAGTAGAAACTAACACAACATTATAAAGCAATCATACTCCAATAAAAAAAATAAGTAAAAAAAAGAATAAAAGCATAAAAAAGAAATGAAAAAGTAAATAAAAAATAAAATTAAAAGAATAATAAAAAAAGAACAACAACAAAACAAAACGAAAAAAGCAACAGTAATAATAATAATATTTTCCTGTGGCCTCAGCTCTCAGTGTCCCTGCCCCCACAGTGAGCCACAGCCAATCCCTGCCTTCCTAGGAAGTCCTCCAATACTTCTATGTAGGCCTCTGGACCTGCTGTGGGCACTCTGTGGCCAGCTCAGACTCTGTCTGATCTGGCCTTACTCCTGCGTGTACTTGCTCCCAAAGTCCACAGTTGCCGCCAAAGTCCATAGCCTCAATTGTGGGAACACTCGTTAATTCAGATATTCCACAGATGCAGGGTTCACCAACCATTCGCAGGGACGCAATCTGCTGCTCCCGTGGCTGCAGGGAGAGATCCCTTCCTCTTCTCTGGTCCCACTGCCCCTGGAGTTCAGCTTTGGTTTTGGCCCCGCCTCTGCGTGTGGGCCACCCTCAGCCGTCTGCTCCCCGCCCAGGCAAGAGGGGCGAATGCAGTGGCTGATTAGTGCTCACTTGCTCACTCAGGCCAGGGAGAGGGAGGGATAAGGCGGTCACAGCTGGGATGTGCGGGGTGTGCCTGCAGCGGCAGAAGGCGGCAGGAAGTTGCAACAGCCTGCGGTGCACTGTGCGCTCTCCTGGAGAAGCTGGCCCCAGAAGAGCACATGGCATGCTTCAGGCTGCCGTGGGACCCTCGGCAGCGGTGGGCTGCACAGGCTCCCGGGAAGGTGTGGGCAGGGACCTGCACTTGCTCACAGGACCCGCAGCAGCAGCGGTAGCCATCTTGCCCGCCTCTGGTGTCCGAGATAACAGCTGTGGCTTGTGCCCGCCCCTGGAGCTTGTAGGCGGTGCCCCACCATTTGTGAGCGCACGGAGCAAGAAATGCCTATGTTGGGCCCACCCCTCTCCTCGCGCACCCCGCAGCAATGGCCTCTTGCCTCTCTGGCAGGCCCAGGCTTCTTCCTGGACCCCCTCCTGGATAGCTGTGGTGCACTGGCCTCCTCAGGCTGTCTTCACACAGCCAACCCCAGTCCTCTCCCTGGGGTCTGAGCTCCAAGGCCTGAGCCTCAGCTCCCAGCCCCCACCCGCCCCAGAAGGTGAGCAGACAAGCCTCTCAGGCTGGTGAGTGCTGGTCGGCGCCGCTCCTCTGTGCGGGATTCTCTCCGCTTTGCCCTCCGCACCCCTGTTGCTGTGCTCTTCTCTGAGTCTCCGAAGCTCCCCCCTCCACCCCCGCCAGTGAGGGGGCTTCCTAGTGTGCATAAACTTTTCCTCCTTCACAGCTCCCTCGCAGAGGTGCAGGTCCCGTCCCTATTCCTTTGTCTCATTTTTCTTTTTTCTTTTGCCCTACCCAGTTATGTGGAGATTTTCTTGCCTTTCTGGAAGTCTGAGGCCTTCTGCCAGCGTTCAGTAGGTGTTCTGTAGAAGCTGGTCCACATGTAGATGTATTTTTGATGTATTTGTGGGGAGGAAGGTGATCTCCACATCTTACTCCTCCTCCATCTTGAAGGATTTCCCCAACCTTAGATTTTTGATTCGAGACTTTTCCTCTTTTCTAATATAGGTACTCAGGGCTATAAATTTCCCTCTCAACACTGCTCAGCTGTTCCCACAAGCTTTTATATGTTGACTTTTCATTGTCATCCAGTTCAATGTATTTTAAAATTTTTCCTTGAGACAACTTCTTTGATCCTTGGATTATTTAGAAGTATGTTGTTTAGTTTCTAAGTATTTGGAGATTTACCTGTTATTTTTCTGTTACTGGTTTCTAATTTGATTATATTCTGGTTAGAGAATATGCTTCCTATGTTTTTAATTCTTTTAAATTAGTTGAGATTTGTTCTATACTCCAGGATGTGGTTTATCTTGATAAATCTTCACTGGGCCCTTGAAAATAATTTATTCTACTGTTGTTTGGGGGAATGTTCCACTAATGTTAAGTAGTACTATTGATTAAGTGTTGAGTTCTTCTATATCCTTGCTGATTTTCTGTCTAGATGTCTTATAAATTGTTCAGAGGGGATGTTGAAGTCTCCAATTATAATTGCAATTTGTCTATTTCTCCTTTCAGTTCTATCAGTTTCTGTTTTACATATGGTACAACTCTGTTGTTGTTTTATATGGTACAGCTCTGTTGTTTTATACATTTAGAACTGCTGTGTCTTCTTGATAGACTGACATTTTTATCATTATATAATGTTCCTTTCTGTCTCTAGTAATTTATTTTGCCCTGATATTGCTTTATCTGATATTAATGTAGCCACTCCTGCTTTCTTTTGATTAATGTATGCATGGTATATCTTTCCCCATCTTTTTACTTTCAACCTGCTGTGAACCTGCTTATAGTTGATGATGTTTGTATAGTTGAGTCATATTTTCTGCCAATTTCTGTCTTTTAATTGGTGTATTTAGACTATTTACATTATTATAATTATAGATATGTTAGTTCTTAAGTCTGCTATTTAATTTTTGTTTTCCATTTGTTCTCTCTGCTTTTCATTTGTCTTCTTGCCTTTCTGTGTGTGTGTGTTTAGTGGTTGCTTTAGGTATTGCATTATAAGTACATAACTTGTCATGATCTACCATTGTTATTTTATCAGTTCAAATGAAGTGTAGAAACCTGAACCCCCTTCATTTCTCATTATCCTCCTCCATTTATAATTGTATTAAATATTTTTTCTACATAGATTTTAGAGTCACATCTGACAGCATTGTAATTTTTACTTTAACTTTCAAACATAATTTAGAAAACTCAAAGGAGAAGGAAAGAAAGATATTGTTTTTATCCTTATTTTTGCTTACTGTGTTCTTCCTTCCTGGTGTTCCAAGGTGTTTTCTTTTGTTTCTTTTCTTTTTAGAGAATTTCCTTTAGCCTTTTTTTAGGGTAGTCTGGGTTAGTTTTTCTTCATCTGTGAATGTATTGATTTTTCTCTTCATTTCTAAAGAATATGTTCACCAGATATAGAATTCTGGATTGATGATTCTTTTATTTCAGCACTAGAAAAGTGTGCTACTTCTTCCTGGCTTCTATGGTTTCTAATGAGAAATCTGCTGTCATAAAAATGTTTTTCTTCTATAGGTGAGGTGTCATTTTTCTCTGGTTGCTTTCAAAATTTTTCTCTGCTTTTAGTTTTCAGAAGTCTAATTATGGTGCATCTTGGTGCAGATTTATTTGGATTTATCTTGTCTCATATTCACTCAGCTCCTTGAATCTGTAGGTTTATGTCTCTTTCCAAATTTGAGGAGTTTCAGCCATTATTTCTTTGAGTACTTTTATAGCCTGCCATCTTTCTCTTCTCCTTCTGAGACTTTGATGACCTGAATGCCAGATCATTTGTTATAGTACCATAGTTCCCTGAGGCACTGATACATTCATTTGTTCAGTCTTTTTTTCTCTCTGTTGTTCATATTGGGTAATTTCTATTGTTCTATCTAAAAATTCACTTTTTTCCTCCCTCTGTTCTTTCCATTTTACTGTTGAGCCCATCCACTGAGTTTTTTATTTTGGTTTTTATATTTTTCAGTTCTAAATTTTTCATTTGATTCTTCTTTTTCTTCGATTTCTTTTTTGTGACTTTATAGTTCCTTGCTGAGACTTCCATTTTTTCATTTGTTTCAAGCATGTTCATAATTGCTTGTTGAAGTATTTTTATGATGGTTCTTTTAAACTCTTTGAAATATAATTCTAATATCTTTGTCATTTTGGTGTTGGCATCTATTGTCTTTTTTTCCACTCAGTTTTATATCTTTCTGGTTCTCTGACTGAAACCTGTATATTTTTGATATTATAAGGCTTGGGAGCTTATTTAAACTTTGTTTTAGCTGATTTCCTTTGACACTATTCCACCCACTTTGGGCGGGAGGGGAGAGGATGCTGCCTTGTTACTGCCTGATGGGAGATAAAAGTCCAGGTTCCCCACTTGGCCTCCACTGACATGCAGGAAGGGGTTTCTCATAACTGTTGGGCAGGTATGGGAATTCCACCTCCCCATGTGGTACCCATGAATGCTTTAATGAGGGTGGTACAATTACCAGTGGGCAATGGTAAAAGTTCTGACTCACCACTTGGCCTCCACTGATGCTACTACAGCGGGGGGGGGGGTGGTAAGGTAGCGCATTACTGCCATATGTTGGTAGATTCTCCATGTGGTCTCCACTGATACCATGGGGTGTAGAGGGGTTTGTTACTGCCCTGAGAGGATGGAAAGGTAAAAACTCCTAGTTCTCTGCTTGGTTCTCTTCTCTGACACCACCCCCGAAGGAGGTTGTGGTGTCTTGTTGCAGCCCGGCAAGGGTGAAAGTCTAGATTCCCCACTCAACCTTTGCTGGCATGGGTGGAGGCAGCTTTTTTCTGATATTTGACTAGAGTAAAGCAGTTATTGTCTCAAAGTTTTCTGTCTTGCTAGGCTGCCCCTTTCTTAGTCCTTTGGCTAGAGAGAGCAGGCTTTTGGGGGGTTTTTTGGTCTGTGCTCGTTGGTATTTATGGATTACTGGCTTCTTTATATCCAAGTCTGGAATATTAAGGGAAAAAGGGACTCTGTGGAGTTCACCACCATATCCTACTTTGGGTTCTGAGGTCCCTAGCTGGTCTAGTTTCTTCTCTATGCATTTCAAAATCTTCTTGTTTGTTTTTGTATGTAATGTCCAGAGGCTTAGTTGTTCTCAGTGGGAGGAATAGGGAAAAGTATGTCTGATTCATCCTTCTGGAAGCAGAAGTCTATGTACCACTTTTGAAATAAAAATTGTTTTAAGAAGAATTATTTTAAGCATTGTAGTTTTGGGAAAGCGTTCTTACTGCTGGTAGTTGGTAAAATACGGCTTCTGTATCTATTGAGGTTTTCTGATTCTTCTTTTTGATCAACGAGTTGTGCATGTATGTATATGTGTGTGCACACAAGCTAATTCCTTAAAGATACTAGAGTCTCAAAACTTTAAAAACTTACTATTGATTTGATTCAGCAATAAACACGCATAATGCAGCAGGAAGAAGAACATGATCTTTGCCTTATAATCTATGGTATTTCCATTAAAAATCATGCACTTAGTAAAAGCCTGTAGTTGTTAGTGTATTAATAGAATCAAATGGAGGGCCCAAGAATTCAGCCAAGAGGTTAATAGAATCATGTTTAGGTGCCTTGTTCAGCAAAGAATGAGGAATATAAAAAAAATAACTTTAGTTTTTGCACGACTTTTTCTTTGCCACCTCTCTGAGGATCTGGATTTTTAGTCTAACTATTCTAAATAGTCTTGTGTGTCTGGCTTAGTTAATGTTCACTATGCTTTCTAGGAAATACGTTTCATAATTTATGTGAATAGTTAAATAATGTTCTTGATACACACTCAATATTTATCATATCAAAATAAGATTTACCTTCTCAGAGTATTGGAGAAGGCTTTAATCTTATGAAGTTATTATGCAATGATTTCGGAGGTATGCTTTATTTAAGAATTCCCAGTTCATGGAACAGACAGAACAGCTGCCACATAGCCCATTATTAAGGGCAATTATCATTTTATTGGTATCTATTCTATGAAGGCAGCAGGTAATTTTAACTGAGATAGTAACTAATGAAACAGTTTTTTAAAAATTAAAAAAAATTTTTTTTGGCTGCTCTGCATGGCTTGTGGATCTTAGTTCCTCAACCAGGGGTTGAACCCAGGCCCCTGGCAGTGGAAGTACAGAGCCTAACCACTGGACTGCCAGGGAATTCCCACTAATGAAACAGCTTTAAGGCTGACAGATTTTGTACTTGCTTTGCCTGATGGCTAATCTAATGATTTAAACTGAATGAATGTTTAAGATGACTAAGTGACCAATCTCTAGCAACAAAAAAATGAAAACCCAATGTCAGTGTAAAATTGGAGAAATGGAGGGGTTAGATGTAGTGAGTTGATTCTGAGCAGATCTTCCTTAGGGCTTGATTTAAAACTCTTTGTTAAACCTTAATTGTAAATCTTCTTGTCATGTTGTCTCGGTGTTTTAATTTTTCTCTAAAGTAATTTACTGTTAGTATTTTGATTGGTTGGATTTAAAGCTAAATCCTCAGCCATTATCTGAACATGTTTTAATTAGGACAAAGACCTGCAGGACTAAAAATGTTGACTATGAGATGGTCACTGAATTAAATGATTAGCTATTATTCATTATCCATCCATATAATGTTTGTTTAAATTAGAGTTTTAATTCTTAACTCGTCTGCTTTCCTTGCATTGCTTGGGAGACTCAATAACAGTTTATATATTAAAAAAAGAACCCTTCTGCTATCTTGAAACACAGTAAGAAATTTATCCATGTGAGAAACAGCTTGAATTGCAGACTTTGGATTGTAATCTGAGGTTTGGAGTTTGTATTAAAAATTTTATTTTGGCTTACACTGAATTCACGTGATGGTTGTATCTCTCCTAATTAATATTCAAATCCACCCTGAAGCTTCAGTTTTAGGTAACTGCTTATCTCTTTGAAATTTTCCAATCAATCAGGGCCTCCAACGTGAATTTTGCATATGCCACATGGCCTATATTTTATGTATTCTCATTCCAGATCACCAAATATTTCGTAAATATATCCATCTCCTATTGTGTGACTTGGTAACATACAATTTTAGATAAGTTAGCCTGATAAATGATGATATATACAAATTTTACATTTTTATAAAGAGGTTCAGTCAATATCTTTAAATGAATATTACAATAATATATGTGGTCTAATCTTTTAGCCACAGTGAAAATGTCAGCATGTTTTTCTTTTGTGTCAAGAATTAGCCCTTTATGTTATGTATCTACCCCAAATTATAATATACATTTATGTGATTTATATATGAATGTTCTCTTATCAGCTTCATTGGATGTTATACTGATATATTTAACACCTTTCAATAATGCAGACTTGAAATGAGGCCATCATTTTCTTTCTAGATCTAAAAATAAAACAGAAAAAGAAACATGCAGTTATTTCTATAAAAAGACAATCCACAGAATGAGGAAAAATAGTTGCAGAATAAAGAATTCCTGCAAATCAATTAAAAATAGGCAATCCAATGACAAATTGGCAAAAGGCTTGAATAGGCATCTCTCTCGAGAGGACATTCAAATGTTGTATAAATACATGAAAGATGTTCAGTTCCATTGGCCATTAGGAAAATGCAAATTAAAACCACACACCCAGAAGAATGGATAAAATAAAAAAGATGGAAAATGCTAGTTCTGATAAAGATGGAGAACAAACAAAACTCTGATCCACGGCTGGTGGGACTCTGGTTGATAGCAGATACTAACATTGAGCATATCCATACCCTCAGACCCAGAAGTTCTAGTCCTAAGTAAATACCTGACTAGGTATAGTCATCAAAAGGTACACAACTATTTGTATTAACCCTAAGCTGGAAAATACCCACCTGTGCATCAGTATAGAGTGAATAAATTGTGATATATCTGTACAACGGAATACTTTACAACAAAGAGGATCAACAAGCTATAACTACCTGCAACAATATGGATAAATCTCACAAATTTGAGCAATAAAGTAACTCATAGTTTATGATTCTATTGATATAAAATTCATGAATAAGCAAAAACAATTTATGATGTTTGGTGTCAGGATAGTGGGCACTCTCAGGTGACTGGGAGGGGAGACATGGGGTGCTTCTGGGGAGCTGGTAACATTCTATGTCTTGGTCTGGATGCTTCCATGGGAACGTTCATTTGGCTAGTTCAAGAGGTGTACATTTATGATATGTGCACTTTAAAAAGTTGTATTATATTTTAATAAAGTTTTAAAAGTAGTTTTCACCCCAGACTCTGGTGATAACTTTAAAGTGGACGGGGGCCCAGGGCTGGAGTCAGTTTTCAGTTACGTCTCTAGGGTGCTTGTTTCTGATCTTGATCTCAACATGTTCAGATCACTGCTCTGCATGAGAAAAATGAGGATGCTTGGGGTTTTCTCTTTGCTAATTATACATTACAAAATATTAATTCTGATCACTTGGAACCAAAATATTTGTTGGTTTTTGAGAGTATAACAACATTTTAAGTGCTTAAGATTGAAAACAACCTTTTATAGAACAGCAGTAGGTATCATTACTGTACAGTGGGAGAAACCCTGAATGAGAAGGCAGTGGACCTAGTTGCTGTTTGTCCTTTTCTAGCTGGGTGAACCGGGGCAAGTCTGAGTCTCAGTTCCTGCAATACCTGACCTGCCTGAAGGCAGAGGGATTAACTCTGAGATCTAAGATCCACCATCTGTTGGTAAAGTTTTTAATAAGTGACTGATGATGTTACCTGTTCATACCGCCATGAATTTCCAATCCTTTGTTCTGCTGACATGCTCAATGATAAATATGGCCCTAAACATGCAATAAAAAGTTCCAAAGTATATAGCAAAGTAAAGTACAGTCTCAATGCTGTAGATCATATGGGCATCTTACCTTATCTTCATCCCCAGGCTGATCTCTTGGTTTTCTTGGGATTTGTTGCTCTGCAGCAAGGATGCTTTTCAGGAAGTGTTCCATGTTGGTAAAAAGGAGAAGATCTTTGTTTTTCCTAATATACTGTAGCAGGTGTGGAAGATAAATGATAATATACTTAATATCTTGGCTCTCATTTCTTTTAAGTACTCTTGAATCTTCTTAACCAGTACCTGAGTGTAATATATACAGTTCTGCTATTAAAATAAAATGAGACCTCTTCATAGATGGTGGTTGGCAGAGTACTAACAACCCAGCTCCACAACTATCTCTGTCTTGGAAAAGTTGTTTTTAATACTTCTAAGCCTCAGAAGATTTCTCATCTGTAAGTTAGGAATAAAAGTAACATCTACCCTATAAGGGTGTGGGGAAGATTAAATGAGATAATGCATGTAAAACTCCCAGCAGAACATCTGACGCGTGGCAAGTGTGTAATGTTTGCTATTATCTGCCTCCTAGTTAGCGCCGGTAGATTGAAATGTTTTACTGCATAGCATCAGGGTCCATATAAATCTATTCATTAGCACAGTAAATATACTGAAAGCCTGTTCTTAGAGTGGCACATGGGCTATAGCAGAAAAAGCAAAGCAAACAACTCTGCCCTCATGGAGCTGACATCCTAGCACGGGAAGAAAAGCAAAAACCAAATGTAAGTAAATTATGTAGTACATTAGGACATGATATAGGATAAAGAAAAGTAGAGCAGAGTAAGGAAAAGCTGATGAACAGGGTAAAGAGGGTTGCAGATTAAGACAGGGTTGTCACGGTAGTCATTAAGAAGGTGGCACTTGAACAAAGACATGAAGGAGGCAAGGGAGTCAGGCCTAGACCAGGGTTTCTCAACCTGAGCACTAGTGACGCTTGGGGATAGATGATTTTTTTGTTGTGGGGCTGTCCAATGCACTGTAGGATGTTTAGAAGCATCCCTGGCCTCTACCCACTAGTTAACAGTAGCACACACCTCCTCTGAGTCAGACAATCCAAAGTGTCTCCAGACATTGCCAAATGTCCAGCCAGGGATAAAATTGCTCCTGGTTAGGAGCTACTGCCTTAGAGGAAGGAACATTGCAGGCAGAGGGAACCCTTAAGAGGGGAGTGTCCCTGGTGTGTCTGAAGAACTGCAAGGAGGGAAATGTGGTTGGAGTTGAATGAATGAGGGGAAGAGTAGTAGGTGAGGGCGTGAGACACAAGGGGGACTTGGCTTCTTTGGCTTTTACCCTAGTGAAATGGGGACCACAGCAGGACTTTGAGCAGCCCCAACTTTCACTTTCAAAGGATGACTATCAGGACTATGTCGAGAATAGACTGTAGAGAGGCAAGCTTGGACTCAGGGAGGTCGGTTAGTAAGTCTGATGGCAGTCCAGGCAGGAGATGCCTTGCACCAGGCTGGTAGCAGCACAGGTGATGAGAAGTGGTCAGATTATGGATATACTTGAAGGTGGAGTTTGTGAAGGAAGTGTTTCTGAAAAATATCCTGTAGAGGGTGTGGAAGATAAATGATAATATACTTAATATCTTGGATTTGTTGGGGGTGTATGTAACAGAGAGACAGGTTTGGCCTGAAGAGAAGACTCTGGCCTGAAAAATCAAAAGAACACAGTTGCCACCAACAGAGATGGGGAAGGTTTCGAGTGGAGCAGGTTTGGAAAGAAGATTGGTTTGGGGCATGTTGAGTTTGAGATACTTACTAGGCATCCCAGTGGAGATGGTTAGTAAGCAGTTGGATATATGAGTTGAGTTAGAGAGTTGGGTCAGGGCTGGAGATAAAAATTTGAGAGTTGTTGACATATAGGTGGGATTTAAAGCTAGAACACTAGAGGAGATCCCCGAGGGGAGTGAATATAGAAGGGACGAGGACAGGACTGAATCCTGTCCCTCCAACATTAAGAGGCCAGGGAGAAGAGGAGCGACCAGCAAAGGAGACTGACAAGGAACAGTCATCGAGGCAGGAGGAAAACCAGAGGAGGCCGGTGTCCTGGGAGCCAAGTAAAGAAGGTAGATGGAGGAGGAGAAAGGAATCATATTGTCAAATGCTGCTGTTAGGTGAGGATAGAGAATTGACCAACATCACCATCACCTCCAACAACCACAAATAAATCTGACTTAGTAACTAATGGAGGTTTGATTACAGGGAGATGTATATGGAATATTTCCTTAGGCGTCAGGTGATATAGAATCTAGTCTCAGATCCACCACTACAAATAGCTGTATGGTTTAGGGCAAATTGCTTAATTTCCCCTTAAATACAAAATGTGAGTAAAAATATGTATGGTACCTATTTTGCAGGATTGCTGCGTGGCTCAAATGAGACATACATATATATATATACCTTGAAATTTATGGTCTTATATACATAATGAAAAAAGAATATATTCTTGTTTATAACTCAAGAATGAATTGACCTTTAGTGGAAGACGGTCTTTTAGTGGAAGTTCATAGATTTAAATTTTATGTTTTAATAGTTAAAAAGCTGAGATAATATCCTTAGAAAAGTGCTTAATAAGTATTAAGAATACCATTGTCAAGCTTGCACAGAAAACAGCACACAGTAAGCCTGGGTAAATAGGCTACCACTTGGGCATCTGAATTTAATCTCTAAGTCACAGTGAGTTTTATAGACGGAATTCTGCTTACTTATTGATAATACGTTAGTAGGACATGAATTAACTGTGGAGCCGTGTTTGCAATCCCCACGAGCCAGGTCCCCACTGTCTGCCCTGCAGAATATAGGATTTAAAAAATATTGTCATACGTGGTTTGAGAAGCAGCCTGAGTGTCAAGGCAGTGTACCACCTAGGGAGGCCAGAAATATCTGAATAGGTCATACACTGAGGCATTTACTCTGTGAAGGAGTCAATTTTAAAACCATGTGCTACACAAGTTAAAGCCAGTTACCTCCTCTGATGACTCTGGCTGCAAGTGAGACTCATGTTTCCTTTCAATGAGTTTAGAGAGAAGATCTCTTCCTCTTTCAGAGACGGGTTGCTCTCCCAGCAGAATAGCACTTAAGCTTTGGCCAAGCTTACCGTCCTGGGAAACTGCTGACAATTGCAGAGTGATAGAGAATGCTTCCCTGAAATAGGCCATCAACCCCTGGTCAAGGAAAAGGTGAGGTGGGCAGATCAGTTCGGCTTCCAGGCAACTGCTATTAAAGCTTTAAAGTAATAGTTGAAAGAAAAATGGGGCTTGAGATTTATCATCTTTACTTGCCCCCACCACGGGTTACTTTTATCATTTGTAATTCTGCTGAGGCTCAAGTGTTGACAATGAAACATCCACAGAAAGCTGCGATGCTGTTCTCATAGGAAGACCACTTCTCTCCAGAATTCTTAGAGTGGTGCATGCATTCTGTCATATGCTGCCACAGGAAATTTGATCGGGAAAATCTTCTTGGCCAGGCAGTAGGAACCAAAGGCCACCAGTGGGACTTAAGTAGATTTGAAATGTTGCGAAGCTCATAGCACTTACTGTCCTGGGGAATGGGGCGTGAGTCACAGAGAAAGAGAAGCAAAACGCCTGTGCATGTTATAAATACCTTGTAAAATGACCTCAGGAAGGCGGGGTTGGAGTCCGGGTGGAGGTCATCGACAGCGATGTGGGCCAGGCAGTGGGTCAACAGCAGAACGAAACTTCCCACTGATGCCAAACACTCTCTCCTAACAAACAGTGTGTTTTCAGCACTCTGAGTGGAGAAAATGCCCAAACACAGTAGAGGTCAGCCTCGGGGAACATTTCCACTGCCTCCTTCTTTTTTTAGTTTTATATGATCTAAAACAACTTTGGGAATCATAAAGTCATGGACTCCCTGGGCTTAATGGAAATTTACTGAAGGGAAGATTCAAAGGTCAAGGGAAAAATTATCGTTTTAGCTCAACTCTCTGAATAAATCATTTTCCCAATAAATCTGTCTCCCAATTTTTTTGCTACCCCTAGCTTATAGAAAACAAACTTGGAAATTCAGAGAAAAATTATTCATATATCTCTGTTTTTTTATCAATGTCCTCCAATTACTGTTTCTTTACTCAGTGGTTCTCAAACTTTAGTGTGAATAAGAATCACTTAGGAGTGATTGTATTTTGGGGGCCCATCCCAGAATTTCTGGTTCTGTGGGCTCACCATTTCCATTTTTACCAAACTCCCCAGGTGGTTGATGCAGGAGATCCAAGGACCAGAGTTTGAGAAGCATTGCCTCCTCAGGGCTCTCAGGCTTTCTTTGTCTTTTTTGCCATTATTGTAATCAAGTTCTCAAATCTCCTGTCTTGCCTAATTGATTTGAAATAACTCCTTGTTCATTCTCTTACGAGGCAATAGGCTGGCATGGAAAAGCCTTAGATGATTTGGAATCAGACTGTCTGAGGTCAGTTTCTGGAATTAGCTGTGGATGGCAGCATAGACTAGTGATTTAAAAAGTTTGATGTCAGATACACCCAGACTTGAGTTTCAACTCTTGCCACACTGTGATCTCCGGCAAGTTACTTGGCCTCCCTGGGTCTCAATTTCCTAATTCATAAAATGGAAACGACGCCCCCTACCTTGGGGTTAGGGTGCTGTAAGTTATAAATGAGATAATGCATGTAAGGCATATGGCCAAGTGCCTGGCACGTAGCACTCAATGAATCCTGAGTTTGTTTCCCCATCAGTAAGAAAGGATTAAATTCTTGCTTACTTCATAGATTGCCCTGAGGATCAAGTGAATTAATGCCTGGAGAATATCATATATGAGAAATTTTTGGTTTTATTAAATCCCCTAACAACCTACTAGTCAAGTATAAGCCATTTACTAGTCCTCTAACATTGGTTAGCAGTTCCCCTCTCACAATCATTGTTTGCTGTCATAGTGTTTAAGGTCGATATACACCAGCTGAGAGTTCCACCAAGGCACTGCCAGTCTACATATTTGAGGAACTACCAGGACAGGAACAATTTAGATCCCTCTCTGTAGAAAGATGCTGAATGTGCAGGATTTCCTGAGCTGGGACCATGACTCTTACGGGAAACACCAGTCTGGAACCACCTGCTTCGATAAGGACAGAGATTCATTAATGGGCACAAAGCCATTATGATTCTCTGGGCACAAGCCAGGACATAGTCATTTCACTAATTAGAGAAAGCTCTTACATGGGGACTTTTATTATGCCTTAGCTAAATGACTTATTACCTAGAGGGAATAAAATATGTGAGGACTTGAGAGAGAAAAATGTTCTATTACATCTGTTCTTTTTGCTTCTGTCTCTCTTTACTAGACCCTAGAATTCTACAAACCCCACATCTGAGACTGGGAATTTGAAGCACCTGATAGAAGAAGGAACCTTGGAAGGCATTGTCTGAGGCTTCCATGGCAGGAAGACCAGAAGCAATCTGCAGGGTGATTTCTGGAGCCTGAAAAGAATAAAAAACAAACAAAAACAAAAACAAAACCCACCCTTTTGCTAAAAAATTCTCATGTAGCTCAGTTATGTAGCACCAACCAAGAAAGGGGAGTAAATGCATTGAGACATCAATTTAAATTGTAACAGGATAAGTGGATTCAGTATAGACTACAGGAAAGTGGAAGGAGTATTTAACTCAGTGTTTGAAATTTATGCTAACTACAAGCATTGATTTACTACTTTTCTAAACAGAGGTAAAGTGGCAGTCAGGCATGAGGGCTCTCAGGCCATGGTGCCTGGATTCTGACCTGGCTCTCCCCTTTTGGTTGTGTGTTCTTGGATAAGTTTACTCAACCATTCTGTATCTCCCCCGCCCCCCCACCCCCAATTTTAAAATGAGAAAAAAAATAGCATCAGTGCCATAGGGTTTTTGTGAAGATTACATGAGTTAATTCACGCAAACTAATAGAACATTTTCTGTCATGTACAAAGTACCTAATTCATTCTACTTATTATTCTATCATTTGAGAGATTAGACTTTTGATTGGTAAAATGACTCCTATCTGTCCCCTTAAAGGGGAGACTTGGAAAGTTCCCTGTTCTGAGTGCTTCATTCTAAGGAATATCCACCACCTCAAAGCCTCCTTCCTGGTGACCCTGACCTTCTTGGCTCCAGGGATGACCGCTCCACAGAGCGACCAGAGCCAGACTCACATGAAGCTGTGGGATGAGGAGGTGCAGGATGGAGAGGCCATGCTGGTAAACCACAAACTCCCTGGCAGAGAGGTCTGTGGATTGCACAGTTGTCAGCCCTTCCTTCTGCGTTATCTGAGGTTTTGGGAGATCCTGCAAAGAGGTTTTGGGGGCTGCAGAGATCAAGAGAAAACAGTAAGATTTCACTGACTTTTGCATACAGTAATGATATATTAATAAAAATAATAACAACAACACCACAATTCAGCTTAGGAAAAGGTGTATTTGTATCCATCCATCCATCCTCCAGTTCTGTATATACACTGTGGCTCAGGCTCTCCTGCCAGTCATTAGGAAAAGAGGTTCCAGAACAACAGAATGAGGGTCCAGAAAAGATGGCGACAGACTTTCTTCTATTTCATAGGGTTGTTTGGAGCATTAAACGTAATGTACTCAGAACAGTGACTGGCACACAGTGAACACTCAGGAAATTCTCAGGAAAGAGTGCTGAGCTAGCAGTCAGAGGACCTGAGTTCTGGTCCAGGTTCTGTAAGACCCTGGGAAAGTCACTTAACGACTTTGAATATCAGTTCTCTCATCTATAAAAAAAAATTCCACTGTCTTACAGAATCAGAATTTGGGTTACCAGGTGTAAACAAGATTGCTTTCAACATTATAAAGTCAAATATAAGACAATGAAAATTGAAGTAGTGGTGGGAACTCTCAAAGAGGGGCCCACCTCTCTGCCCATATTCTTCTTAGTTTACCCCAAGGGGAGACAGAATTAATATTAAGAATGGTCAAACTTTTTCTGTAAAGGGTCAAAAAGTAAATATTTTAGGTTTTCCAGCCAAGAGACAAAACTGGGGTTCAGATTGAGTGTTCCCTATCATCAGGGTAGAAGTGTGGCTTTACTCCCTTACAAAGCCTTCCCTTGCTTCTCTGATACAGTGATCTGCCCTCCTGGGAACTCAGCAGAATATGTTGCCTGCATCTCCCTTTCGGCACTGCCTTTACAGTATTGGATAATTTTTCATATGGGGAAGCAGGTTAAGAGCACAGGCTCTAGAGTGAGACTCTCTGGGACTGAATTCCAGCTGAACTTCTCAATAGCAATATAATTTTTCACTGCTTACTTGACCTATTCAGAAGCTTCAGTTTCCTTATCTATAAAATGACTAATACTACTTACTTCGCTGCGTTGTCATAAAGATTTAATGAGCTAACATAACCAAAGATTTAGAATAGCACATGATATATTGTAAAGCACTCCATAGAAATGTTATTGTTCTTTTGACATTTTTTCCTAATCATTTAAAAATGTAAAACCATTCGAAGCTTGTGGGCCATAAAAAGATAGATAGCAAGCTGGAGTTGGCCTGTGGGCAATAGTTGGCTGACCACTGGTCAAATTCAAAGATGTTTCTGGAACTGTGCTTACTAGTGGCCTGCATCATGGTCACCTGAAAGGCCTACATTCATTTCCTGTTAATCCTCTCCCACTTGGGAGGTAGGTGAGTTGAAACAGAACCGAGTCTTCAGTTCAAGCCAGCCACTTTTTCCAATTGCAAGGAGGTGGTTTTGGTAAAGTGATTTGGAGTCTCTTTCTGGGGCAAGGTCATCTTTCTCTGTCTCCTCTGTCTATCTCCCTATGTATCCCACTTTTCCATTAACTCCTTGTAACATGTGGATGGGGTAAAATCCCAAGATTTAGATTCAATGTTCAGTGGGGGGATAGAGGGCCTTTAGGAATTCCCTTTGGGGGAACTGGCCAAGTTATTATTACAGTGGGACTTTGATTTCTATTTGTTATTCCTCATATGGAAAAATCCCTTGGGAATCTTAGGATATGTGTAGGGAGAAAGGGATGATTGGCAAGGCAGGGTTCTGATACTCCTAGACCTAGGGGTTACACCATTGAATACTTTCAGTGCGCCGTGATAATTCTAAACAGGAGCTCCCAGGGGAAGGAAATTACCTGGTTTGTGATGCACCTGTCCTTGCAGTTCAGCTCCGTCCTTGTGAGCTTGGGACCTGATATCTACTTTTCTCAGGGTGGAGAAGAGTGGTGAGGTCCACGTGACATCAACTTTATCTGCATCTGAACAGAGGAGAAGAAAGCAGTTGTTGGGAGTAAGGACACAGGACTGTGGCCAAAGACAAAAAGAGCTAGACGTAGCAACAGGTGTGATATGTGGCTTCTACAATGGCCCCCGTGATCCCCCATGTGTATCCATGCCCTTGTGTAATCCCCTCCCCTTGAGTGTGGGTTGGATCTACTGATTTGCTTCTAATGAATGGAATATGGCAAAAGTAGTGAGATGAGGATACAAAAAAACCTGTAGTTTCCTTTTTTTTGGCCCTCTCTCACTTGCTCTGAAGGAAGCCAGTTGCTGTGTTGTGAGTTGCCCTGTGAAGTCCATGTGGCAAGGAATTGATGCCTCTGGACAAAAGCCAGTGAGGACTTGAGGTCTGCCAATAGTCACAAGAGTGAACTTGGACTCTGCAGTCAAACCTTGAGATGACGGCAGCCCTGGCCTGATGATACCTTGTTGTTGCCTGTATGACACCCTGAGCCAGAGGCTCCCAGCTAAGCTGCACCCAGATTCTTGACCCACAGAAACTGTGAGGTAATAAATGTTTGTTGCTTTAAGCCACAAAATTTTAGGGTAGTTTGTTACACGGCAGTGTGTAACTGATACGTTGGGTTTCTTTATGTTCTTCCTAAAGAAGCTACCATGGCCACACTCTTATGGAGCTTGAAGCTCTGATTATCATATTATAACTTATCAGAACATATCAGCATTAGCAGCAGAAGGGAACATTGGACCCGTGACCAGCCTTACCTGTGCCTGGCCGCCCATCCTCCAATCCTAAGCCATGGCCTTGAGCTCCCACTAGCGCTGCAGTGAGGCTCTTCAGGAAGGGGATCAACAGCGGGCAGGCAGCAGCCTGGTCCCTGGGAGAAGTGATGACTGTTCCATAAAATCTGTCTCCAGGGTAATTCTCCAAACACACAGGGGTTCCTGAGGCAACAATCTAGGATGAAATAGTCAGAACCTAGTCCTGTGCTTGGTTCCTACATGTCCCACGTGGCTGCTTTGGGAGCTTCCCTCTGAAGGCCCCAACAAAAGTTGGACATACAGATCCCCTTGGCCAAGCCCGGAGGTCAGTACCTGGGTGTGCAGGAGTTGGAGGCGGCTCAGCTGCCGTTGGTACTGCAACTGACCGAGGGCCCTATCCAGGAAGATCTGTCTCGCTCTCACCACCTCCTGAAACTCATGGGAGAGATGCCGAACCACCTAGAACACAGAAAATGAAATGCCCCAAGCAGAATGGAGATTCTTTCTCTTTCTTCCTGCTCCCCTCCCAGACTACCAGCTGCTCCTTGAGTCCACCCATCCTTGAACTGTCCTGAAGAGCCACATCTGATGACATGGGCAAATGTGCTATCTCACATGGGTCCCCTTGGCAGCCTCTGAGCCTCACCTTCCTGGGATGGTTCCAGACCTGTGGGCTCTGATTCCTACTCTGCTGTAGCCACATCTCCTCCTCCTGGCCCCTCAGCCGGCCAACTGCTTGCTGGAGCTTTCCTGCTGCCTGTCCTAAACTCTGCAGGACTTTCTGCATGCCCAGAGTCACCTGCGCCTCCTGTACCCACTCCTCCCTGTCTGCTGCAAGGGGCAGAGAAAAGGACCACACGGCAGTGCCACCTCTGGGGTTAGGGAGGAGAAGGAAAGACACAATGGTTTATTGGAGCCAGGGGAACGTGCCAGGTCAGAGCCAGGGCCCGGCTGGAAACCCGGGAGGTAGAGGAGCACGTGGAGAGGGCAGGAGGACCGCCGCTGGGCACCTGGGATTGGTGCCACCACTCCCAGGAGGTTTCTGCTCTGGGAATCTGGGCCCCGGGGATGCTGCTTCCCCACCTTGAGAGAGTAGGCCCCGCTCCGGGCCGCTCTGGCTGCCTCTCCTCTCGGCCTCCCGCAGGCAGCAGGACTCCAGGGCCACGCAGGCCTCCTCAGCAGCCCTCAGCTATGGGGCGGGACGGGGAGCACGGAGGGGTGCGTCGTGGAGGGGAAGGCGGGAGCTCGGGGACGGGCCAGCTCCTCCTCCCCCTCCATCCTGCTGAGACACTTCGTTTGGGCTCGGAGCTGGGAAATCCTGGGATTTTTCTGCCCTGAGATGGACTCCATTCCTGTGGTTGGGGAGAGAAAAGGGCTCCCCACTTCCAAGAGGCGCCTCTGCAGTCTGGGCAGATGGGTGGGTGAGGCCATGAGGCGGGGCCTCTGGGCCTCACCTGCTGCCCCACATCTTCGCCGGGAGTGGAGAGCAGCTGCTGGCTCAGAGCGCCCAGGTGTTCCACCAGCCGGGCCTCTTCGCGTTCCTGGTGGCGCCAGTACTGCTCCCGGGCTCTCAGCTCCTTCTCCAGGGCGTCCAGCTGCAATGTCCAGCTTGCTCAGGGCCCAGACACTTTTCCTCCTCACAGTCTGGGGTCTGGCTGAAGACCCCCAAAGCCTTTCAAGATATGGGCCTCCCCGACCCCGGGCATCCGTGACTAAGCTTGGTGAGCCAGCCGACTTGATGGTAGATGGAAAACTAATCACCACGCACCTTCTGCAAGCTCCCAGACCCTCCCTCCCTCTTCCTAACACCTGAACTCTCCAGGGTCACCTGCCCCCTGCCCACCTTCTTCCTGGGAGGCCAGGGGAGATGGGCATATGGCAGCAGGAAATAGTTCTCAGATCCTCTTATTGCTCCTGCAAACTCATCTGTGAAACTGTGAGCGGGGGTGGGGGGGGGGAGCTAGAATTTATATTTCTTAGCTTTTAACAAGAATCCTTTATAACATATCTATCTTTGTTTCTGAAATTGCAACTAGGCTGAGAATGCATGGGAGGACCCTAAATCATTTTCATTTCAGTGGAGAACCTGCCAAAGGCTGAATTACTGCCATGACCTCTTGACAGGTCTTCATGCTCTAGTCTGGCCCTGCTCCCATCCATCCTCTGCACTGCTACCAGAGGGAACTTTCTAGAATGCTGATTATATATACACATACTCAAGCATAAAAATGTCTGGGAGGAGGTGTGCCAACCTGTTAATAGTGGCTGCATTTGGAGGGAGAGACTGGAGGAGAGGTGAGTAGTGTCTGGATAGAGGAGCAAAATGGGGTAGTTGTTGATGGCAGATGGAGTGAGAGGAATGGGGAGGAGGGAGCTCTTACATCTTTATTTAGATACTTTAAAAAATGTAGTAGGATTTGGAGTAATTATTTTCTTTTTGTATTGTTCTAAATTTTCCAAATTTAACAGTCTCCAAAATATTCGTATCTGATCATATCACATGTCTACTTAGAATCCTTCAGTGGCTCCCCATGGCTTTCATGATAAGTTACATTTCTTGGCCTCAGCCAAGCACATGAGGCTGTTCATGATTCGTTTCCTGCCTTCTTCATTGGCTTCACCTGCTGCCTTTGCCCCTCTGCCTTCCTCATTCTCCTGGAACCTTCGTGGTCTCACACCTGCCACCTTTGCACTTGCAGGTCCCTGAGGCCTTTCTCTGACTCCTTCCTCAGGTTTCATCCCAAGTGTCTCCTCTTTAGGGAAGCCTTCCTTGAACTCTCACCCTGTGATTTAGATGCCCCCCCCCCCCGTGCTCCCTTAACACCCTTGTAATCCATGATCACGGCTGGCACCTACAGCTGCCCAGTGCCCTGAGGAGAGGGGCCCTGTCTAGCTTTCTGCATTCAGCACCAAACACAGTGCCTGAGACACAGAAGGTTTTTGATATGTAGTTGCTGAGTGAATGAAGAAATAGAGTCATCGCCTCCTACATACCAGACCAGGGTCTCTCACTCCCCGAGGTAAGGCCTCCAGCAACTGGACAACGGGCACCACCACCCTGGCAGAAGGGTCCATCTGAGCACCAATGACGGGACCAGGTTCTCCAGTCAAGGGGTCTATGGCTTGAGCCCCAATTGCAATTGGGACCAGACCTGTGGGATGCCAAGCCCATCACTGGCTTCAGGAACCAGTGATGGGGAAAGAAGGCAGGGGCAGTCATGGGAAGAAGGAAACACGGCTGGGAGGGAGCTAAAGGAGCCTGAGAAATCCACTCACCCTTCGAGGGGCTCTGAGCGGGATTAGAGGGTTTCCTGGAAGCCGCAGACCCTGAGGGTGAGGGTGCGTGGGGAGTTTCTGAAGAGCTCATCTTTGAAAGGACCCAGTTTTCTCAGTAGGGGATAAGTGATCTGTGGTACCAGTGTTCTGGAATCACTGAGCACCTCTATTTTGGGTCTCAGCAGCCCTAGTGGTAGTGTCAGAATGACCCCAGTCTTTGGCTCATGAGTGAGTGGACGGGGGGCACCCCTCTGGAGCTTTACAGGGTTTTCAGTTACATTCCTGATCCCCCAGGGCTTTAGGAAGCTCCAAGTTCTCTCCTACCTTTGCCGTTGGCATCTTCCATTGAACCTGCCAGGGGCGTGGCATCACTGGAATTCCCATCAATCTCCATGCCCAGGATGGGTACCATGAGCCCCGAGCCCTCAGGGTCTGGAATCTCCATCCCGTATAGGACCGGGACCCACAGCGCTGTCCCAGGATAGCACATCATCCCTAACACAAGGGGGAGGGGGCACAGGGAGGAGGAGGTGAGGGCTGAGTGCCACACTGAGGGGCTTTCCAGGCTCAAAGGGCTACATCTCCGATCAGAGAGGCTTCCCTGCAAAGACTGCATTTGTTTCCTTTGGGGCCCAGCTTAGCATTTTGAATTCATAAAGGAAGGATTGAGTGGCAGCAGGGGTTTTGGGAAGCTGAGAACAATTTCTAGGCTAGGCTGAAAAGGTGGAAAAGAAGGGGACAAACATTCTTGAGCACCTACATGTGCCAGAGTCTGAGCTCAGAACTCCATATAAATTATATTTTATTTGGTCCTACAACTAAATCTCTGAAGTATATACTATTTTAATCCTCATTTTAAGGATGCTATAACAGAGGCAGAGCGAGGTTTAGTAAGTTGCCCAAGGTCAAAGAGGTAATAAACAGTGGGGCAGGTCTTCAAACTCAAGTCAGTTCTGATCCCAAACCCTGGTTCTTTTTTGTACACACCCTGGATAGAAAGTTCTAGAAAGAGTGAGTGAGATAAGCTCCAGGAAGATGCCACTCCTACTTCCTTTCCCTGCCATTCCTTGTGTTAGTTAGTGCTGTGGGGTGGTAGAGGAGTTGGGTGGGCTCCTTTCCTGAGTTTACTAATGGAAAGCCGAAGGCTGCTGCAGGAATGAAAGTGACAAGAGGACTGAGGACCCAGGAGACTCAGGCTTTATGCCTGGCTGTGCAGCTAACTAGCTATGGGACCCTGGTGGTCAAGTCTCTTAGCTCCCTTGACTTCAGATCCTGCAATGTAAAATGGGTGTCATAACATGTTATGGTGCTTGGGGATCCTATGAAGTTACATGAGAATATACACTTTACAACCATCAAGTGTAAGACCCAGTGGAATTGGCAAGAGATTAAAAGACAGAGATTAAAAGCCAAGCCATTCATGAGCTTGGGGCATGAAGTCATCGAAATCCTTCTCTCTTCCTTTGGTCACATGTGTGCCTGGCCAGTGGGACTGTAGTCTTGTCCCTGGGTTTACTGGCTGAGGGGCACTGAAGCACCAGGTCATTCTGGGCCTGGGATTTCAGGGCCCGGGAGCCTTTGGCCCAGGTCAACACGTACCTATCCTGCCGCCGCCGGCCTCCATGCTCTCTGCTGCCTCCCGCTGTCTCTGCAGTCTCCGGGCCTGCTGCAGGAGGTGGTGCAGACTCAAAGCCAGCGCCTGTCTCATGTCCTTGATGGCAGTCTCCAGAAGCCCCTGTACGTGCCGCCCTGGCCTCTCCTGGGACCTCCGGAGCACTGCAATCACTCGCCTCTGGGCCACCAGTACATTGGCATCCAGCAGGGCCTGTGACCCTCCGGTATGGGGCACAGTCTGGCCCTCCTGTCGGGAAGCTCCCTGGAGCCAGACTGGCTTCCTGCTCAGTGGCTCCACAAAGCTGTCACCAGGCAGCATGAGGGTCCCCGAGGTGTCCCGCAGTCCTCTCAGTGCAAGCACCTGCCCTGGAAGCAGAGGGGAAGGGATGTAGGCGGAGGAGGCACGTGAGAGCCAGGGCCCAGGACAGAGTGAGTGACAGGGCGCGCATGGAGGTTGCAGGGGCAGGGCAGGGGACGGGGTGAGGGAGAGGGCGGGGGCGCGTGTAGTACACGCTGGTGGCAGGAGGAGGGAATGGCCTTCTTGGTGGAAAAACATCCCTATGTTTTTGCTGCAGAAGCAACTCTGTTCTCTCCGCCCCTGGGGGACACCAAAGATGGCAAAGGGTGAGGGGAACTGGGAAGGAGAGGAAAGGTGGGGGTCAGAGGGAGAGGGAGGATGGAGGGTGGAAATACGCGCTTGGGGTGGAGTTTGCAGACCGGACCAGAACGTGGAGGGTCTGGGGGGCTGAGAGGAGAGGATTGGGAAGCCAGGCCAGGTAGGGAGGAGAGGCAGAAGGATAGCACCGAGGGCTGCCAGGAGACCTGTGTTTTCATCCAATCCGACTCCCAGGATTGGCGAGATGCCTCCTGTGACTGGATCTTCCATGGGGCCCCCCAACTCCAGAGGGGCCAAGGTCTTGGTGAGGGGATTGCAGTACGTCCCTCCAAGAGTGAGCCACTGCCTCGTTTGTGGGTGCAGAGTCACAGCCAGCACGGGCACTTCGATGCCAGTGGTGGGGTCCGTCATGAGAGCCCCCAGCTGTGATGTCCTTCTTGACTGCAGGACAGGCAGGCAGGAGGCTGGAGGGGAGTGTGTGGCGGGACATGTCGGGTAGGGCACATAGGGGAGGATGGCAGCTTCTGAGGTTCGGACGCCACCTGGACAGGGAGAGAGGGAGGTGTTGACACCTGCTGCCGTGCCCTGCAGGGCAGGGGCAGAGAGCACCGCTTTCCTTCACCTGGCAGCTCTCTCCAGCATGGCGCCTTCTCAGCAAGAATGTTAAAGTGAGGAAGTGGGGGGAGAAGGCATTCACCGCTCTGCTGCTCACCCAGCCCCACTGTCCAAGGAGACAGCCCTGCCTCCTATGCTGTGCCCCTGGGGAGTTCATTCCAGGGGGCCCCAGTGGGCTCTGTGCTGGGTTGGGGCCAGGTAGCGGGCAGAGTCTCACCAGAACTGGAGTCAGTGGTGGGCACCAGGGTAGCTGCCTGCAGATCATAACCCAGATTTCCAGCCTCGGGCAGCACCCGTCCAGTGTCCGGGTGGATGAAGTAGCCAGGGGGTATGGGCCCTGTGCGGCCACTGGCTGGCAGCATCACACAGTTGGGGCCAGGGACCCTTAACTTGGTGACAGGATCCACACTGATGTCTTCGGCGTCCCCTGAAGGGCTTGCTGAGGCTGCAGAAAAGCAAACTCCTGCTCAGCCCTGGGTCTGAGGCCATCTGGCAGGTTAGGGGCTCCCTTGGCTGGTGACTGGAAAGAGTTGGTGAGAACCCTACCCAACCCACACCCTTGTACGGGGGTGCAGCAGGTGCTCCCCGCGGGAAGGAGATCTTGTGTTCATGCCGAGTCCAGGGCAGGACTCCACATTCGGGATGTGACCCTGACATCATCATATTGCAGGATCCTTCACCCTCTCTTCCTTTCCAGCTAAGTCCTGCATTTTCCGCACCTGGCCTTTTGCATTCATCAATCAGGCTTTTGCTCTCAGGAAGTGCTACCTTATATGTAAAGCTATACTTTGTGGTGGTATTTTTGTTTCCTCCTCTGCTGTTCCCATTTTGGAGGCTCCCTCTTCTGTAACACAGACCTTCGCCCAGGACGCTGCACAGGAAGCCCCTCCCAACCTTGGGGGTTTCCACTTGGTTTAGCCTTCCTCCTCCCTTCCTTCCGCCTGAAAACAGGGCCAGGTTTCCGGCGGGGGGCAGGGGGGACCCTGTCTGAAGGCAGCGAACAGGGCTCACCTGGCCGCAGCAGCTCCGCCCCAGTGCCGGTGCCCAGGACGCCCCAGGCCTTCAGGCGGTGGCCCTCCTGCAGCACGGCCTGTGACAGGCGGCCCAGCACAGAGTCCAGCTGGGGGACTTCCCTGCAGGAGGATGAGGGAGGACCCATCAGAGGGAGGGGCAACTAGGGATAGAAGAAGGACACTTTGGTGTGGCCCGTCCCGGGACCCCAAGAAGCCACACGGCTCCTCCCTAGTCCAGATCTCACTCAGCCTGACTCAGATTCACCAGGTACACACCTTTCTGGGTTCCGCCCAGCCTGGGAGGACTTCGTGGGCCTGGAGCCTGAATACGCCTTCAGCAGCCTCTGAGCTGCCATCAGCGCCGAGCAGAAGAAGCCCCAGTGCTCCCGCCTTGCACGGAGGTCTTGGCGAAGGAGCGTCAGTTGGTGACGGAGGCTTGCTGCGTACTCGCCTGCCAGGTGCCCCCTCTGCCTGGCCTCCTCCTCCGCCGCCCTGGCAGCTGCCTCCGCAGCCTGGGGTCAGAGACCACCCTGCCTGCTTACCTGCAGGGCCATAGCCGCCAGAGACAGCAGCCTCGGGGACTGGACACCCCGCTCCCCCTGGGCACTGTAGAGCCCTGAGGGTGGGCGTGGCGGCAGTGGCAAAGGGGCGGAGGGTGTGGGGCTAAGACACCTGGGGCTTGGGAGATGGAACAGGGGCTGAGGAGGTGCCTGGCCTCGGTGAAGGGGCATAGTTGCATGTGGGCACAGGGACCAGATGGGAAGCGTGAAAACAGCCCAACCTGTTGCTGCTCCCTCTGGGGGCTCTCTGGAAACTGGCCACTGGAAGCTGGGGTGCGGTGCTGAGCACCCCACAGCTGCTGGAGAGACCGGGCTTCACTCCCAAGCTTGAGGCAGAGGAGTTTGAGCTGTGAGAGAGGGCAGAGTTTGCTCCAAGAGGCCCCAGCAGCTTTCACGGCTGTGGTCGCAGTGCCCTCTGCTGCCAGTTTGTGGAGGGACTCCAGAGGACAAAGTGACCTTACCCTGGAAGAAACCGGCAAAGACCAACCCAGCCGTAGGGCAAGACACCTTCCCCCTAGGGCACCCCTGGCCCAGCTTAGAAACTTGGACTTCTAGTATGCTCCTTTTGCTCCCAATATCTGTCACCTACTGGCCTGCCTTTTCTCACCTAGATGGGCTACCCAGATCAGGAGTGGGGATCTTACGAGACTCCAGAGGTGGTCTGGATAGATTCCCTACCAGAGATCGGAAGCCTGAGGGCTCATAAAATCAGCCCTAAGTTTAATCTGAAATCTTCTATTTCCCTTCTCCCGAATGATTTTTTTTTTTTTTTTTCTGGTTCATTATGGATACACTGAGGATTTCTTTAGGCCCTCTGTCCCATCACTAACGCTCCCAGAGACAAATTCACTTGCTGGCCCAGCTTCTCCACTCACCTCCTCCTTGGTCTGGCTGAGTTTGGTCGTCACTGACAGAGACTGCCTGAGCAGGATCCTGAAGAAGTGTTCTGTGTCAAAGCCCTCCAGGTCTACCTGCTCCCCGGCTCCCCAGCTCCCACCTACGGGGGGATGGGAAGCAGGGTTACCCCCCTGAAACGTAAATACGAGCTTCCCTACAGATTTTCAGTGTACCTTCCTCCTCAGATCCTCACAGTCTTGCTACTAAAAGTGTGGTCTTTGGATGAGCAGCATTAGCTTTGCTGAAGAACTTGTTAGAAATGCAGAATTCCAGGCCCCATTCCAGACCTATTGCAGCAGGAGATCCCCAGGTAATTCCCAATCACCTTGAAGTTTGAGAAGAACAAAACTGCTGCTCTCTGAGGCCCATACTTGGAGTAGCAAGAGTAGAAGGGGAAACGCCTCAGCATGACACGTAATGCCTCCTTTAGAAGTACTGGTCATTTCCTAACTTGGCCACTTTGTACGTGGTTATTGTACATTTCTTTACAAAAGTTTGTATTTAGATGTCTCTGTCCCCTCCTACACTCTGTACTCCTAGAAGCTGGCAGTGTCTGGCATACAGTGGCTACTCAATAAATATTTACTGAGCAATGAATGAATGAGTGGAGAGGAATGAAACAATGAACAAAGGAAGCAGGAGCTGGCCAGTTGGATTTGGGGGCACCTCTGGGATTCCAGTCCAAGCTTGTCACTCACCATGACCTCTCTCAACCCTGGGGACATCAGAGTCTTGGTGTGGTCGGCCTTTCCTCACTGACGTTATCCTGGCTCTTGGTGAAGTGTAGGCATCCAAGTTGTAGCCCTGCTGATGTTTCCTGAAGGTGGGCTGGGGAGCAGCCTTCCGGGCCCAGCTCAGTCTGTGACACTGAATCTACAGGGTACATCAGGGGCGATGTGAAGGAAAGGGAAACTGAGGGAGAAGCATCCCTTCTGAGGACACTCGGAGGAGGAGGATCCCCACTCAGCGTGGTCAGGGAGGACCTCATCTTTGCTTCTTTGGACCATTCTAACAGCTTCTCTCTCTGTAACTTTCTCCTTTCTAATCCATCTCTGTCTTTCACCTTATTGCTAGAGTAAACATAAAAGTCTTACCAGGTTTTCTCCCTTGCTCAAAATTCTTAATTGATCCCCACTGCCTAGAGGATAAAGTCCAAACTTCTTAGCAGGGTCCATGAGACCATCCACACTTTGTTCTCTCCACTGGTTCCAGCCTCATCCCTGCCCTTGCACCTGAAGCTGCAGTCACAGGGACCAGGTTTGGCTCCCTGAGCAGGTGAACATTGTTTCATGCTTCTGTGCCTTGGCTCATAACGCTCCCCACCTCTCCTCCTAAGCGCATTTTCCTCCCACCCTCAACTCACTAACCCCTTTGTCAGTACAGGGACTGAATTTTTGTTCGTGTCATATTTCAAGCCTCTTTCAGGGATCACCTCCTCAGGAAGGTCTGTCTTTACCACCCAGGAAGAACAGTCATCCCCCTTCTTTGCGCAACCGGGGCCCCCGGCACACTCTCACCAGAGCTCCACAACACTCGCTGGCATTTATTTGTCTCCTTGTCTATATTCTCCCTGCTAAACTTTGACTGCTGGAGGCCTGAGGCTGCACCTTTGTCACTTTGACATCTTAGCAACTAGGATAATGCCTAGTGCAGACGGGCCCTGGAAGACCCATTTCCATGGCATTGGGGAGGTGGTCTGGCACAGTGGTTAAGATGTCACGTGTCCAGCTTTACTCACCAACAGAAGCAGGCAGAGCCCCAGGAGCAGGACAATCTCCCCCAGGACTCCTGGCCAGTCGGACCTCTTCAGGGGCCTGGGGATCTTGGCGATGCCAGTTTGGATGAGATACCTGGGAGTTGTGGGGACAAAGGGCCCTTCCCCAAAGCACTGGCCCCCTGGCGGGAGGGTGCGGACGTACTGGGTAGAAAGAAACCTGTTCAGCCTTGGTCCCACTGTCTGCCAGAGCCTGGCCAGGGGACAGAGTGGGAAACCAGGCCTGTTGACACTAACCAAATAGTCCAGATCTTTGCGCATACCTGGATCCCTGGGAAATGAATCTGTATCAGATAGCTATCCGGAGAGCTGCCTGCACGTTATGGGACTTGGTCAGCACAATCTCTTGGAAGCTGGACTGACAGATTGAGACACTAAATCCTGTGTGTGACCAAGACAGTGTACCCGGAGCAGTGGTGGCATCATGCACAGGTCATGTAGATAAAAGCCTGCATAGATTGGCTCGGGATATGTCCCTTCAGGATGAAAGAGGGGTGGGCAGGGGGAGATGAAGTGGAGGGCTGTGAGCGATGGCTAGACATTCTATATCCTTCGAGACACATTGTATTTTCATACTCACAAGCATCCCTTCCTTACACATCACAGGTTGGGCTGCTTTGGAGTGAACCTTGGCATCCCCAGAATTATCTGTTAGGACTGTGGGACCCTGAGACTCTGATAGGGTCATTCGGGGCACCTCCTCCCCTGGAGAGCTGTCTGGGGTGGTTATGAGGCAGTATTTTTTAAAGAGAGGGGAAATGGTGGGATAATGTCTTAAAAAAGGCAAGCCATCACAGACAAACCATCTTCCGATGCCAGTTGCTGTTCAGGCGAAAGACATAGACCCCAGGCTGCTGAAACTGCTGCAGAAAGAGGTGAGGGCTTTGGTCTTGGAGCTGGGACTCCTCAGCCAGGGCCCGGAAGCGCCCCCAGTCAAACTCCCCCTGTGTGTTGTAGAAGTGGCCCCTGGGGTGGAGGAAGGAAGGGGCGTGTTGTCTCTTGGCTGTAGGCACGAGGAGCATTTCCGGTGGTGGCAGGGCCGTGCCCTCTGACACTCACAGGTCATACTTGGGGTAATGCTCGTGGGTCACCAGGAAGGCCAGTGTATCGTTGGTTTGGAGGCAGACTGTGGGGTTTCGGATGCTCGGCTCTGGGAGTGACAGATTCCCAAGGTGCGTGGAGTTGAGGCTCAGCGTTGAAGGAGAGCTCAGATATGCTTCCCTGGACCTTCCTGGGCAAGATTCAGAACATGAGGAAAGGCAGCCACTCTTCAGGTGGATTCGTGCCAGGATCTGGGGAGGTTGGAGGAGGGGGAAGAGAGGCAACAGGTGTCAGCCGCAATGCTCACCTGCATCCTGGCCTGGGCGCCTGGGATCCCTGAGGGGCAGGCCGAGGGAGCGCAGTAGATCACGGCCTGGTCTGCTCAGGCCCAGGAAGCCAATCCCTAGAACAAGACGGGCATCTCCCTGAGCCTGCAGGGCTGGGGAGAGAGTTGGTCCTAGTGTGTGGATACAGCAGAAGCTGTCCGTTCCCGACTTGCACTTGGCAGGATTCAACTTTCTAAAAAACTGTGGGAGGGATGTCGGGATTCACATGCATTTCTTGGGGACCCCTTTCCGGAGAGGAGTTGCCCATCGCCCCCCAGCTTCCGTGTACAGGGGCCACGTGTGTGCCGTGGTAAGGACAAGATTTGCCCACGTGTGGACCTGGGCCACAGGCCTCCCTGGGGCCTCCTTCTGTCCCGCTCTCTTACCATCCACGCTGACCACATACAGAGGGACAGAATTCTGCCTTTGGTCCAAGTGGCAGGGATGGCCCACAGCACGGGGTGAGGAAGGCCTGTCCAGAAGGTAGAATTCCTGGGAACAGGGAGGTCCAGTGTCAGCTCTTCTCTTAAGACACAGTAACACCCTCCCCTGGCAGGGAGGTGGGGAGAGCACAGGTGCTTTCTCAAGCCCTGTCTGAGTGTCCTGATGAGGTTGGAGGGGAAGCCATCATGGGAATAGGTCTGAGAGCCCTGGGAGTGGCAGGGGCAACCTGGAGTCATGACTTTGAATATTGTCCCTTGCTCATGTGGGAAGATTTCCATGACACTTTCCCCTCTTTAACGTACACCAGGACTTTTTCAAGAAGTTTTATAGGATGAGATTAAATCAACAATAGTATCTTTTCTCTGGCACCAGAGGTTGGGCCAGGGATGTGGGTCAGTGTGCAGGGCTGCAGACCCCGTGCATGAACGTGTCACACACCTTACCTCTTAGAAAGGAGGCAGGGGCTGCAGGGCCTGGGTCTATGGCTCTGCCGTGGGCCCGGCTCGGCACGGGTTGGACCTGGGGCATCGTACCTGGTTTCCGGTGTCTTCGGTGATGGAAATCTGCGTGATGCCCTCGAGACAGCTTAGCTGCAGGACGTGTCTCTGTCTCTTCGGGCACAGGGGACCACACATCTCACTTGAGTGCTGTCCCCAGCACAGACAGAGCCCCAGGCCTGGGTCATAGCCACGTGCATCCTCTGGTGTGGCACACACCTGCATGGAGACCCACACTGCTTGGGGACACCTCCCTGGTGGAGGTTGCCCCCAATTCTCCCCAGCTTCAGAGTGTAGAGCGCAGGTCTCCATGTTTCCAAAGGGGAGCTAGTGGAATGAGCTTCCAGTGGCTAGGAGGCTGGGCAGATGAACAGGTGAGCAGAGGGCCAGGAGTGCAGGAGGTACACTATATGGGCGCCTCCTACCTCGTGGGCACAGTGGTCATTCCATTGATCCTTGGTCAAACAGACCCCCTCTTGGTTCCAGGTGGCCCCGTCCTTGCAGCTCTTGTATTCCCGTTGGACACAGCCCCTTGGCTCTCCAAGATCTCGGTAGCCCTGTAGGCAGGGGCACTGCCCGTCACTGGGCTGTGGGTTAGGTGGGGAGGGAAAGCAATTTCAGGTTGGCTGGTAGTCCTTGATTGCTGTGAACCACACAGGACCCTATGGCTGTGACCCTGCGTGAGATGGACCAGAGGATAAGAGCAGGGGAGGGGAAGTAAGGGGTCACCAGGGCAGAGGAGAGTCAGCTCAGAGGGGACGTTACTGGCACGTGCTGCTTAGGGTCCAGATGGTGCTATCTTTTCTGTCAAAAAGACGTGGGAAGTTCAGGAAAGGAAGAATTCAGATGCATATTTGCTGGCTTATAGGACAAGTTTGAGTTGGAAGGGCTTGGACTTGGGTGCATTTTGGGAGTGGTCATGGTGGAGAACAATATTAAGTCTGCCCTCTCCTCCAAGTAGAGTTGTCAGATTTAGCAAATAAAAATATGGAGCTCTCAGTTAAACTTGAATTTCAGATAAACAGTGAATACTTTTTGAGTGTAAGTATGTCCCATTCAATATTTGAGACAGGGACTGCCCTGGTGGTATAGTGGTTAAGAATCTGCCTGCCAATGCAGGGGACACGGGTTCAATCCCTTGTCCGGGAAGATCCCACATGCCGCGGAGCAACTAAGCCTGTGCGTCACAACTACAGAGCCTGTGTTCTACAGCCCGCGAGCCACAGCTACTGAGCCCACGTGCCACAACTACTGAAGCCCGTGCACCTAGAGCCCGTGCTCCGCAACAAGAGAAGCCACCGCAATGAGAAGCCCACGCACCACAACGAAGAGCAGCCCCCGCTCGCCACAACTAGAGAAAGCCCGCGCTCAGCAACGAAGTCCCGACGCAGCCAAAAATAAATAAATAAATAAATAAAATATTTGAGACCTATTAAAAACATATCCATAATTTATGCGAAATTCAAGTTTAACTGGGCACCCTGTCTTTTACCTGGCAACCCTGTCCCCAAGTCACTCGGAAACCTGAACTAACCCTGGCAGGTTACACCTGAGCTGAACTTGACTCAAGAACAAAACAGTCCTGGAAATGCAGCCTGTCCCTGGGTCCCTCCCGCCAGAGGACATACCTGGAACACTCGGCCAGGTCCCGGGCATACGCATGTGTCCTTGCCCTCCTCCGGCTGGGTGGCCTCCGAGCCACAGGGGAAACAGGCATCCTGGCCAGGCCAGGAGTTGAAGAATCCCTGAGGGCAGAGGTGGCAGGAGGAGGCATTGTGGGGTCTCACTCCGGAGAAGAAAGTTCCAGGGGGACAGGGTGCAGGCGGTGAGTCAGGACAGAGCCCACCTGTGGAGTGATAGGCAAACAAGAATTAAGGCCGAGACTAAGCTTCCAGGGCTGTGGGTCCCCTGGTAATTCCCCCGGGAGCCCCAGGTGGAACCCCAACTGCTCTCTTCCCCCACTAAGGGTCTTCTGACCCCCGACCCAACCCAGGTGTCTCCCAAAGCCAGCATCCCTCAGAGCTGTTTTTCTTTCCCCACTCAACTTTACCCCCAACTCCTCTGGCCCAAATGCAGCCCCAGCCCCTACCCTCTGGGCACCCTGGTCCGTCTGGCTCTTCTGCACAAGGCGTCCGGTCCCCACAGTCCTGAGTATTCTCCCTGCTCAGGCACATGGCGCTCTGGAGGGCAAAGCAAAAGAGAGGTACACAGGCCCATGTCCCTGGGGTGCTCCTAAAGGGGAGAATCTTCACCTTCTGGGCAGGGGCGACAGTGTCAGGGAGAGAGGAAGACATGAGGTGGGGGAGGACAGACACTGAGAAAGAACTCTGGGGACACAGGTGGAGAGAGAGGGGAGCAAAAGGCAAAGACACAGTAACAGAGCAACACCAGGATGGGGGATGCACAGAGAGACCCGGGCCCAGGATCGGTACGTAGAAGGAAATGTCCCGGAAGGCCAGCCTCTGCCACTCACAGGAGCTGTGGGAAGCACTCACTGAATATTTCATGAAATGAAATCTGAGATACAGGTCCTCTGGGAGGTTTTGGCCCAGACAACTTAAATATTGCCACCCTCTCTTTCCTCTCTCCATACACTTTTCCTTCCTAGAGCAGCATGTGTGTGTGTGTGTGTGTGTGTAGAACTGGGCTCTGTGATGGAGGAACATTCCAGCTCCCTCCTTTTGCAAGGCAAAGCTAGTCAACCTCGTTTAAGCACTCCCCATGTGCAAAATCCTGCAGGAGACGTGACAAGGGAATGAAACATAAGGCTTCTGCCTTTGGGGCACGTTCAGCCAAATTTCAGAGACCCACACGATTTTAGCATTACAAAAGACCTTACAGATCATTTAGTTCTATCCTCCCAATTTACAGATGAGGCCAGAAAGGTGGAAAGTTTGAACAAATTCATACAACCAGTCAAATGCTCTTAAAGAATATGCATACATGAAATACCTGAAAACTATAAAACAGCAGGTGAGCCCCGTGGAATAACCAAGAGATGCAATGGATAAAGCATAGCATGTGGTGGAGAGACAGGGCCTGTCCTGGCCTTGTTAATTACCTTTGGAAATCAGATAGTCAGTTGACTTATCACTTGTAAAAAAAGTGGTAATAAATAATACTACTTGGCTTTCTTCATTGCAGTTGTGAAAATCAGTCAAGCTAACAGGTGAGGAAGTGCTTGGAAAGCCATAAAGTGCTAACGGAAGTCAGTGCTAAGATGAGATGTGGCTTCCAGGGATAAGGAACTGAAGCTCAGGGACCTTGAGGCCACTCAGCTTGTCCTCATAACTTAAATTTGTAAATAAGACCTCTGATCTGAAGTTTGAATAGTGCTGGGTTGGGAGAGTCTTAAGAGAACTTATTGCATGGCTTTGTAATCAGGCCTTGGTTTTGAAAATAGTAAATCATGTATCTGATATAATTCATCAGATTTTCCACTGAATGACTTATGACTTGGCTGCTTCTAAAAAAAGATTTACTCTCCAGGACAAGGTGTCCCTGTGCTGTAGAGCACCTTACTTGCTTTCTTATTTATTATTCATTCCACAGATATTTACTGTGCTCTTACTGTGTACCAGGCTCTCTTCTGGGGCTGCTGGTACCTAACAGAATGTGCTGCAAACTCCAAGGGATTGTTGGATGCTGCTTGTGGAGCTGGGGCTGGAAGGAGAGTTACTGGGGTGCAGAAGCAAAGGCTCCTTTACAGACACATTTAAGGGGGAAGAAATTAAGATTCCTAGGAACATGTATTCTGAAACAATATAGCTTACATCAGTGCTGTCCCATAGAAATACAATGAGAGTCACATATGTAATCTATAGTTTTCCGGTAGCCACATTATAAGAGTAAAAAATAACAAGTGAAATGAATCTTAATAATATATTTGATTTAACCTAATGTGTCAAAACTATTACTTCAACATGTAATCAATATAAAAACTAATAATATGTTATATATATATTTTTTGTACTAAGTCTTTGAGATCCATTTTACGCTTACAGCACACCTCAATTTGGACTGGCCATAGTTCAAGTGCTCAGTAGATCCACGTGACGACTAGTGGTTACCATACTGAACAGAGCAGGTTGACATCTTCCAGCAAAGCCACTTCTCTCCAGGGTCCCCTAGGCCTGTGAGTGCCCCCCTTCCCCGGCACATCCCTCTGTCATCTGCTTTGTTCTCACTGAATGGCACAGTCCTCCTGCCCTTGTCTTTCCAGAAGGTGGCACTGTGAGCTCACAGGAAATGGTATGTGTGTGTGTGTATGTGTGTGTGTTGGGAGGTGGGGATGGTGAAAGTGGAAGAAATGCAGTTGCAAGGGAGGGTGTGTGTGTGTGTGTGTGTGTGTGCCCGCACATGTGTGTGTGTGTAAATTAGCATCAATACCTTAATTATCTTGGTGGAAATTAAGATTAACATCTGTGTAATGTTTTATGTTGCTCCTAAAACTTTACTGTTCCTACCAATCATCTGGGGATCTTTTTTTACTTAAAATTTTAATTTTATTTTTCTCTTTTATTTATATATTTTAAAAATAAAAATTATATATAATTAAGGTGTACAACATGATTCGATACACATATATATAGTGCAATGATTACTACAGTTAAGCTAATTAACATGTCCTTTCCTGACCTAGTTACCCTTTTTTTTGTTTTTTGCCTGTGTGGTAAGGGCACTTGAAATCTACTCTCTTAGCTTGTCTCCAGTATTCAGTACAGTGTCGTTAACTATAGTCATCATGCTGTGAATTAGCTCTGTAGACAGGGGTCCCCAACCCCCGGGCCACAGACAGGTACCAGCCTGTGGCCTGTTAGGAACTCGGCTGCACAGCAGGAGGTGAGCGGCAAGCGAAGCTTCATCTGTATTTACAGCTGCTCCCCGTCCCTCGCATTACCACCTGAGCTCCGCCTCCTGTTAGATCAGCGGTGGCATTAGATTCTCATAGAAGCTCCAATCCTACTGTGAACTGCGCATGCGAGGGATCTAGGTTGCACGCTCCTTATGAGAATCTAATGTCTGATGAGCTGAGGTGGAGCTGAGGTGGTGATGCGAGCGAGGGGGAGAGGTTGCAAATACAGATTATCATTAGCAGAGAGATTTGACTGCCCAGAGACCATAATAAATCAATGTGCTTGAATCATCCCGAAACCATCCCCCCCACCCCAGTCCGTGGAAAAATTGTCTTCCACGAAACCGGTCCCTGGTGCCAAAAAGGTTGGGGACCGCTCTAGACTCATTCATCCTACATAACTGAAACTTTGTACCCTTTGACCAATATCTCCCCATTTCCCCCACCTCCCTGCCCCTTGTAATCACCACAATACTCTCTGCTTCTGTGAGTTTGACTGTTTTTAGATTCCACATGCAAATGAGATCATGCAGTATTTGTCTTTCTCTATCTTGCTTATTTCACTTAGTTTAGTGTCCTCTAGGTTGATTCATGTCACAAATGGCAGGATTTCCTTTTTTTCTCATGATCAAATAATATTCCATTATTATTTCAATATTTCTATAATATACATATCACATTTTTTTGAGTTGAAGTATAGTTGATTTACAATATTGTGTTTGTTTTAGGTATACAGCAATGTGATTCAGTTATATATATATATATATATACATATATATATTTGTATATGTACATATTTTTTTTCAGAGTATTTTCCATTATAGTTTATTACAAGATACTGAATATAGTTCCTTGTGCTGTGCAGTAAATCCTTGTTGCTTATCTATTCCATGTATAGTAGCTTGTATCTGTTAATTCCATACTCCTAATTTGCCTCTCCCCTCTCCCTTTCCCTTTGGTAACCATAATTTTGTTTTCTGTGTCTACAAGTCTATTTCTGTTTGTATATATATTCATTTGTATTATTTTTTAGATTCCACATATAAGTAATATCATATAATATTTGTCTTTCTCTATCTGACTTACTTCACTTACTATGATATTCTCTAGGTCCATTCATGTTGCTGCAGATGGCATTATTTCATTCTTTTTTATGGCTAATATTCCACTGTATTTGTATACCACATCTTCTTAAGCCAATTGTCTGTTGATTGGCACTCAGGTTGTTTCCATGTCTTGGCTATTATAAATAGTGCTGCTATGAACATTGGAGTGCATGTATCTTTTTGAATTAGAGTTTTCATTTTTTCTGGATATACATCCAGGAATGGGGATTGCTGGATCATATGGTAGCTCTATTTTTAGTTTTTAAAGGAACCTCCATATTGTTTTCCACACTGGCTGCCCCAATTTACATTCCCACCAACAGTGTAGGAGGGTTCCCTTTTCTCCACACCCTCTTCAGCATTTATTATTTGTAGACATTTTGATGATGGCCATTCTGACCAGTGTGAAGTGATGCCTCATTATGCTTTGATTTATACTTCTCTAATAATTAGCAATGTTGAGCATCTTTTCATGTGCCTATTGGCCATCTGTATGTCTTCTTTGGAGAAATATCTATGTAGGTCTTCTGCCCATTTTTTGATTAGGTTGTATGGGTTGTATGAGCTTTTTGTATATTTTGTATATTAAGCCCTTGTCAGTTGCATTGTTTGCAGTTATTTTCTCTCATTCTGTTGGTTGTTTTTTTGTTTTGTTGATGATTTCCTTTGCTGTGCAAAAGCTTTTAAGATTGATTGGGCCCCATTTGTTTATTTTTGCTTTTATTTCTTTTGCCTTGGGAGATTGATCTAAGAAAATATTGCTACGATTTATGCCTGAGAATGTTTTGCTTATGTTCTCTTCTAGGATTTTTATGGTCTCACAACTTGTATTCATCATAGTATTGGAAGTCCTAGCCACAACAATCAGACAAGAAAAAGAAATAAAAGTTATCCGGATTGGAAAGGAAGAGATAAAAATGTCACTATTTCCAGATAACATGATACTCTATATAGAGAAACCCAAAGACTCCACAGAAAAACTATTAGAACTAATAAATGAATTCAGCAAGGTAGCAGGATATGAGGTTAATATACAGAAATCCATTGCATTTCCTTACACTAACAATGAAATATCAGAAAGAGAAAGTAAAATAATAATCCCATTTAAAATCACCTAAAAAAAAACAACCCTAGGAATAAACTTAACCAAGGAGATAGAAGACTTATATGCTGAAAACTATAAAACATTGATAAAGGAAATTGAAGATGATTCAAAGAAATGGAAAGATATCTTAAGCTCTTGAATTGGAAGAATTAATATCATTAAAATGACCATATTACCCAAAGCAATCTACAGATTTAATGTGATCCCTATCAAAATACCCATGACATTTTTCACAGAGCTAGAACAAATAATCCTAAAGTTTATATGGCATCACGAAGGACCCACAATCCTGAGGAAAAAATACAAAGCTTGGAGGCATAATCCTTCTAGACTTCAGACAACACCACAAAGCTTCAGTAACCAAAACAGCATGTTATTGGCACAAAACAGACATATAGATCAATGGAGCAGAATAGAGAGCCCAGAAGTAAACCCACACACCTGTGGTCAATTAATCTACAATAAAGAATATACAATGGAGAAAAGACAGTCTCTTTAGCAAGTGGTGTTGGGAAATCTGGACAGCTACATGTAAATCAATGAAAGAACACTACCTCACACCACACACAAAAATATACTCAAAATAGTTTGAAGACCTGCATATATCACATCTTCTTTATCCATTCATCCGTTGATGGACATTTGGGTTGTTTCCATATCTTAGCTATTGTGAATAATGCTGCAGTGAACTGGGAGTGTAGCTATCTCTTCAACATGTTGATTTCATTTCCTTTGGATATATATCCAGAAACAGGATTACTGGATCTTATGGCAGTTTTATTTTTAGTTCTTTGAGGAACCTTCATACTGTTTTCCATAATGCCTGTACCAATTTACATTCCCACCAACAGTGCACAAGGGTTCCCTTTTCTCCAAGTCCTTGCCAACACTTGTTATCTTTTGTCTTTTTGATAACAGCCATTCCAACAGGTGTGAGGTGATATCTCATTGTGGTTTTGATTTGCATTTCCCTGATGATTAGGGATGTTGAGCATCTTTTCATGTGTCTGTTGGCCATTTGTATGTCTTCTTTGGAAAAATGTCTATTCAGGTCCTTTGACCATTTTTAAAATTGCGTTGTTTGTTTACTTGCTATTGAGTGTTTGAGATCCTAAAAGGGAGATTCTGATTCAGTGCTATAGGTGATGTGGGGTGGGGCCCAGAATTCTGAATTTCAAACAAACTCTCAGGTAAAGTGAGATAAGTAGCAAAGTTTTATAAGGAACTTTGACATGCACCATCCTTTTTGATACTTCAACAAACTTGTGAGATAGGCATTGCAGTCAACCCATCTTATCATGTAAGACATGTAGGCTCAGAGAGGTTAAGTCACTTGCCTGAGATCATCCCATTAATAGGAGGTGTGGTCAGGGGTAGAACCCAGGTACTTTTGCTCCCAAGCATGTTCTTTCCATATGAATTATACACATTTCCCAGGTGGCAGAATGTGGGTTCATCTTGTCAACCTTCCTTCCTCTGTGAGAAGATAGGTGAGCTTCATCCTGCTCTGAGATCTTATGGGAAATTTGGTCTCCTTCTGGACTCTCTTCTTCCTGTGTCTATAATAGTCACAGCCAGTAGCCTTTCTCATTCCCCTTCCTGCTATGAAATCAACCTTGACAACCTTGACTTTCTACCTGGTGAATAGAGCTGTAAGGTTGTACTTGGCTGGTGAGAGGGTCCTGGGGCCCTAATTAGCATCAGATTACTTGGGTGGGTGGAGAGTATTAGAACTGGAAGGGACCCTAGGAGTTACATCCTTTAACCCTCTTATTTTGCAAATGAGGAAACTGAGGCCCAGAGAAGGAAAGTGGCTTATCTTGAAACAGGACAAGATGGAAAATTCCCATGAGGCCAGGGTACTGGATTGGATTTCTAAGAATAACAAACTGGAAAAGAGGGAAAAAAAAGCTCAGATTGCTCCTCAGGTAAAAATTTGAATAAAAAATCTGTTCCTAATTGTAGAGAACTACTTTGGGATGCCTGGCATTAGAATCTTTAGCCATTGGGGATACTTTGGGCCCAGAATGTGGCAACGTAATGAACCCCTTTCCGAGGCCCAGTCCTGTGGGGATACAAAAGAAACACAAGACATGAAGGGACTCTGCCCTCGTAGGCCATATATTTGACCAGTGACGCCACGAGAAAAGATGTAGAATCAAGTGCTAAGTTGTGTGAATGATTATACCTGCTGAAAGGGCACAGAGAGAGGACTTTCCCGGGACTTCATTGGCATGATAAGCAAAAGGAGCAGGAGAGAAATGATGAAGACCATGGTAGGAAACCAGCCGCTGTCAGGAAACGCGACTAACCTTCCTTCCTGTGTTAGTGCACAGATGGCATTCACTGTGGAGTCGGAGAAGGGAGTTTAGACATTGGTTCCAATCCTTCAACTTAAAGATGAGGAAACCTAGGCTCAGAGAGGTTAGGAGATTTCCACAAGGTTACATAACTGGCCGGTGTCCAAATCCCCATCAGTGCTTTTTCACAAGACCATGATTGGAACCCTAGGTTTTCTTTTGAGTTCCCAGTCTCTTCTCTTCACCACAGCTTCTTCTCACCAATATTTCTTTTTCTGTTGTTCCTTAAAGCTTATAGCTGAACATCCTACTTGACAGGGAAGGTTGTGGCTTTCAAAAACAAAGTTCCTGGGCTGACAGTTGCCTTTGATATGGCCCCCCTCCCACAGGGAAACACCCACTCTGCGTTAGATGCTGTGCTTGTCCGCCTTCCTTCCCTGGCATGGCCACCCTCCCCCTTCCCATGATCACCTTCTCTTCTGCCTTTCCTCCAATTTGGAAGAAAACCTGATTCCATTACCTCTTCTGCTTTCCTTCCCTTCTTTTTCTTCTCTCTCGTCAATCTCTCTCTCTCTCTCTCTCTCACACACACACATATACACACACACTCACACACGTCCCTGAGGTGTAGAGATTTGAGTTAATTATACTCAGTTTACGGCATGTTTTCAATGCACGTCTGGGCAGGAACACCCTCTATTTTATTCATTTATTTTCCCCCATTTATTCTCATTTCCATCTCCCTATAGACAACCATTCTAATAAATTTAACATGTATTTGTGAGTGTTCTTGCAACATGAGTATTGTTTATGTGCATGCACTTTAAAAATGTCAAGTTTGTTGTGCCATCTCATCCTGTTTTTCACTTTTCCCCTCAGCATTGTTTTGAAGACTCGCCTGTGATGTTCAGTGAGAAGTTTGAGGCTTCTCACTGAGGAAGGGTCTTTTTGTCTATCCTTTAGGGACACTCTCTGATAGAGGGTCACATTAGTTGTCCCCAGGTCCTTGTACTGTCTCCCCCAGCCCTCTGATTTCTGTAGTCACCATCATCCCAACACTGCCCTCTCCAAGGCCCCTGGCAGTGCCCCCAGCTGGTCTAGATCTTTCATATTTGATTTTACTTGACTCTTCACTGTTTCTGACAGGTTGGGGACTTCTTAACTTCAGTGATTCCGAAGTCCCCTCAGGCTATTACTTTTTCCCTCTGTTTTTACAGTTCTATTTAAGTTTTTCCTGGAACATGCTGATTTTTTAAAAGAACAGTTCTAGATTTATAGAAAAATTGCAAAGATAGTATGGAGAGTTCCCAAATACCTCGCACTCAGTTTCCCCTATTATAAACATCTTACAGTAATATAGTACATTTATTATAATCAACTAATGAATATATTATTATTAACTAACATTCACAGTTTGTTCAGATTTCCTTAGTTTTTCCCTAATGTCCTTTTCTGTTCCAGGATGCCATCCAGAGCACCACATTACATTTAGTTGTCGTGTCCCCTAAGGTTCCTCTTGGTCGTGACAGTCTCAGACTTTCCTTGCTTTTGATGATCTGACAATTTCGAGGAGTACTCATCAGGTATATTGCAGGATGTCCCTCCTTTGGGATTTGTCTGATGTTCTTCTCATGACTGGACTGGAGTTATGGCTTTTTGGGAGGAAGACCACAGAGATAAAGTGCTGTTTACATCACTTTATATCAAGGATGCATACTATCACCATGATGTGTTCCTGTTGATGTTGACCTTGGTCACCTGGCTGAGGTTGTTTGTCAGATTTTCTCCATTGTAAAGTTACTCTTTTATTTTTCTCCTTTCCATACTGTACCCCTTGGAAGGAAGTCCCTATGTACAGCCCACACTTAAGAAGGGGAGATCTATGCTCCCCCCTCCTGGAAGGTCGACTACCTACATAAAATATGTGGAATTCTTCTGCATGGGAGATTTGTTGTTTCTTTCCTATTTATTTATTTATTCTTCCAATTATTTACATCAGTATGGACTCATGGATATTGATTTCATATTTTGGGTTGAAAGTTTTGTTTTGTTTTGTTTTTCTCAAAATCCAGTGGTGACCGGTGGGAGCTAGTTCAGTTGGCTCCTGGGTCCTTTGATATAACCCATCATTGTGGGTTTTAGATGATTTTTAAGCAATTTCCTTACTTTGTGGTACTGAAAGATGCCCGAAGCTCATCTTCTCATCTTGTATATTTCTTTTCCTAGTCTTAGAATCAGCCATTTCTCCAAGGAGCCCTGGTTCCTTTATGGGAGAATGGCCTTAGACACCAAGATCTGGGTACTAAATGTGCTCTGGTCTCTTATTTTTCAACCTACTTTTTCTTTCCTTTTCTGTTAAGTTTCCTCTTCCCTGCCCATTGACCATGGGGGTTTCCCAAGAGTTAATTACACATTCATGTCAGTAACAAAGAGTCCTGGCTCTGCATAAGAACTTTGTGAGAGATTAAAAATGAATAATGCACAGTTGTAGAGTTTAGTCAAGTGTGGGATATAGATGGACATAGAGACGTAAAAGTCAGTCTCTAAAGATTCCCTAAGGAACCAGTGACTAATTCAGACTGTGGAATGCAGGGAGTCTCTGAGATAGGAGGTGAAGGAAGAAATGTTCTAATTCTTTATAGTCCATTCCCAGACTCTTATAAAATACCCTTGATACTATAATATCTTATTATTAACAAGAGGCCCCTTTCTAGTTGGAGCAGCAATTGCTGACACCTAGGTTAGCTTCCCTCTTCCTCACCAATGCTTCTTCCCTTCCTGTGTAGAAATGAGCAGACCCCCTTTTCTCCCCAACTCTCCAGAGCCTTGAAAATACATGTGAACCAGGGAACTTCAATACTATTGGTAACATTTTATTTCTTAAGTTAGGGTGTGGGTGCATGGGCGTTTGTTTGTGTATTAGTCATTCCTTTTTGTATGGCTTGGATATTTCATAATAAAATTTGAAACATATTAATGAAGAAAATAAAAAAGACTGTGTGTGACCCTGGCCTAGGTGACCTTGCACCCTTGCTCTTGGGGCAAAGACTGCCCTGACAGATGCCTGCCACTCCCAGCCTGGAGCCAGGGACAATGCAGCTGGTCTGGGCCAGATGAGTCTGCCAGAGCCTGTCTGACTAGGAGTTTCTTGGTATTGACATGACTCAATGCCTCAGTGGTGTGGCAGACAGAACCCTACCCCAACCCCCCATCCCCCATTCACCTTGCCTCCCTCCTCCTCAAGACTCCCAGGGAGACTTAGAGCAGTGACATAGTGACATCCCTTTCCCTCAGTAGGGACTTGCTGCCGGGGCCATCCTGCAAGGGCCGGGGTGGGACTTGAAGTCTGGAGATTTAACCCCCTATCTTATGGCAGCATCTTTGCCTCTATAAAAATGGAATCAAACTTCCTTATCTCCCATCCAAAGCCATCTGTTAACAAAAGCCTTTTGAAAAGGGCAGCTCCAGGTCTGGTAGCAGCCAAGAAAAACCGAAGGTCCTGCCAGCAGCCAAGGCAGGTGATAAGCAGGCCAAGCAGTGGGTCAGCTGGGGACTTTGCACTAGGCCAGGGATAGGATGTTTGCTTGAGTCTTTGGGGGAAAGCGATACCAGCACCTAGTGTATGCAGGCTGGTAACTGTGATGTTTTATTTGCAAGGCTAGGCTATTCGGCCTTTGGGCCCAGGACATTGCTCTCATACTGGTTGTAGGGCTGGTGGCTCTTGAGAAGACCTTTTTAGCTGGTGTGATAGATTAAAGATGTCTGCAAATTCCCTCGTCTTGAACCTGCTTGACCAATAGCAGGTGGAAGAAGTGAGATTCTGGGAGTTCTGAGCCTAGATCATAAGAAGCCTTGCAGCTTCTGCTCTGTTCTTTAGAAACATTGTTTCTGGGAGCCTTGATCTGCTATATAAGAAATACCATTATCCTGAGACTGCCGTGCTGAAGAGACCACATGTAGGCCCTTTGGTCAACAGTCCTAGATGAGCCAAACCTTCCAGTTGCACCTACCAGGGCATAAGACCTCCAGACCAGCCCATTTGCCAGCTGAACACCACAGAGTAACCCCTGATGATGACATATGGAACAGAAAAATTGCCCGGCTGAGCCCTGAACAAATTTCTGAACTACAACATTGTGAGATAGAATAAAACGATTGTTGTTTTATGCTTCTAGGTTTTGGGGTTGTTTGTTACCCAGCAGTAGATAACCAAGACAGCCAGGGCACCCTTATCTAGGCCACCTGTATGATTATTGACTTCCAAATCCTGCATCAGTATAAGAGACAGGGGATCATGGCTCATTCTCAAAATGATCTGGCAGAGGGTTGGAGCCAAGACAAAAGGTACGAAGCATCCCTTTGAAACAGTGTCCTAGAGGCTCTCTGCTGGGGCAAACTCTGAGACCTGGGGCGAAGTGCTGAAGTAAATGAACTGATGTTCAGAGTGACTCCCAGATGGCTGGACAAAGAGTGCATAATTGGAGGGGCTGCGTGAGTCTGGGAGGGGAAGCATGAGGGGGCCAAACACTGGAGGAGGAAGACAACCAACTTGGAAGACTAGTAAAGGAAGGGCTGGATTTTGGAGGAGGCGTGGGGGTGAGTGCTTCCCGAGGGAAAGGACAGGGGGCTCTGGGAGTCCGGGAAGCCTAGCACTGGTGTCTGGCTGGCACCTCCTCCCTAGCCCCATCCTCCGCTGCCACTGTGCTTGGCTCTCTTTAAAGAGTTCTGCTGGGCATCCGGTAATCTCACACAAACAGTGCAGGTGCAGGCCTGGCCCGTAAACCACAACAACTGGGGCCTGTGCGGCCACAATGCACAGGGCAAAGCCTCCAAAGGGGGATAAAGGGTGATTATTTGTTTAGCATCATTAGCAATAGTGCCAGAGCTCAGTGAAAGCAAAACAGAAATTTTGTATGAAGAGATTAAACCTTAAACTCAGCTGAGAAGGCTCTGCTGTGTGGAGTGGCTTTGTTGTGCCCAGCATCGTGTGTGATTATATGCAAATCACCAGAAGGCCTCACTGGGGTCCCGACCACAGAGGGTGAGCTGTCCGCCAGGCATGGATGTGCAGGAAAGGGGGCAGCCGCACGCACTGGCCAGGCAGCACCCTGCACCCCAGGCAGGGGAGACCTGCTTTTCCTCGAGTTCAGGAAACTGGGGTTTTGAAAAAGTGTTTAATATGTCAACCAAAGGTTTTTGTTGGATGGGTTAGGAGTGTAGGGACAGATGTGCCACCAGAAAAGTGTAAGTGGAAATTTAAGGTAATGTCCGGAGAGGATGGGGGAGGGTCTTATACCCAGGGACCCTCTGACTGAGGACATTCACTAGCATTCTGTTTTGAAACTTAGAGTAATACATGTGGTTGCCAAGGAGATGGGGACGTGTCTTGTTTTCTTTTCCCTCAACCATTTGCCAGGATCCCTTAGTGGCCAATCAGAAGGACTTGGGGTAATTATCTTGGATTTATTGATCTGGAAAATGGTTACTGTCTGCCCTGTGCAAGGGGTGGGGAGCAGTGGGTGGTCAGTGAGAACAGATCAAAAGGATATCTCTGTTGTTCAGAAGTTTACAGATAAGATGTATACCCAGATAACTGAAATACCTGGTGGAATTTGGTAAGGGCTGGAAGAAATGCCCCAAGAGAGTGCTTGGCTTCAGTTAAGACGGGTCAGGGAAGGCTTCGTAGAGCCAGGCCTTGAAGGTCTGGAAGCCTGGCCAGGAAAAAATATGGGGCCTGCGTGAGCCAAGAGGTTCAGGTTGGAAAGCATAGCAGAGCACACAGGCTGGCAACGTGCACTGGGTAACACTGTGTCTCCAGCGACTGGGCAAAGCAGCTTCTGCACACCAGGGCCCAAGTTCTCTCTTTGTTCTCGAATTTGGCCTGCGTAAATTGGAGTTAGTCGTCTAACCCAGGAATGAATCTTGGGAGTCTGGGATCCTGTGTCAGCATCTGCAGAGCTACAGAACTGCCAGGGGGCGGCCACGGAGACTTCTGTGTCCCACCTACTGATGGCTCTGTGGGGGTCCTGTATGCTCCTTTGCCTTTTCCCTTAGCAGCATCTTCGGCTGCTTCTAGGTCCTTGTAGACAGAGTCAGCTTGGACATCTCAAAGTCCATACTTCCAGGGGGACATAAAATGTCCAGCAGGGCTCAGGAGTGATAGCCATCAGTTTCCCTCCTGGGCCTGGCTGGGGTCCTGTAGGTGTGAGCATGAGGGTAGAGTGAGACGGGCCTTGGCCAGTGAGCTGTAGATGATGGAGATCACTCAAGACATGACCAGGGCTGAAAAGAAAACCCAGGGAGGCTGGGTAGCCAAGTCATCTATCTGAGAAGCTGGGCAGAGCAGTAGAAACAGGAAACAGACTGAGGGATGTAAACTGGGGAGTCTAGCCGGAGTCACTGAACAGTGGTGGGAGTGCAGGGGAGGGCGGCAGGCATGCCCCTCTGGAGCTGTAGCCTCAGGCATGGGTAGCAAGGACCCTCAGGCCCTTACCAGCCCCTGCATGCTGGCCTTGACCCAGCGCATTTCTAGAGGGAGAGGTGCCAGTCCCCAGGTTGAGCACAGCTCTTGGGGCCAGATGGGAATATTGAGATTTGGGAATGAGAAACATTTGCTTTAAAAACAGAGAAGTTCCATCCTTTTCCAGCACTCCCGCACTCCAGTCCCCACAGGAGCACCTGTCTCATCAAGGGGCCTCTCAGAGGCAGTGAAAAGTGAGGGTCACTGTGGCCCTTATGCAGAGGGGAGTTCGGAGCACTGAGGACAAGAATGATCTTCTACCTTCTATAGATCAACGCCTTCCTCTCCTTTTGCCAGAAGTTTCTGTGAGCGTAGGGTCTCTGGGTTCTGAGGGGGCGTAATGGCTGGAAGCCAAAAAAACAAACAACCTCCCTCCCCAAAAAACAAATTGCTTTTTGGAACGGTGTGTCCTGCCCCATCAGATGTTTCTGTGAGGGTGGGGGAAGTGTTGGGGGCTCCAGTCTGATGGGAGCCAGGCTGGAAGAGTCCCCAATGATGCAGGAGTTAAAAGGAATTTTGTAAAGATATTGTCCGGACTTGGATTGGATAAAAGATGCCGGCAGACGGGCTGTTCAGCTGCTAGGCTTTGGTTCTGCCCTGCAGCGTCTGCTTTCCGGGTGGGGTGATGGTGGGGAGCCAGGCTGTCTGCCATCTGTAAGAGAAATTAACAACAAACACCCACACGCGAGCCAACGGAAGCTCTCAGCAAAACAAACAGCGCGCGGAGGGCGCTGGCCAGGCCAGGAGTGTGGCAGGGAGGGCAAGCCGGGAGAGGTGAGGGGGCACCTGCTGGGCGGGGGGCCTGGGAGCGCAGGGGTCAGGCGAGGTCTGGAGCCCTCAGGCTGCCAGGTCAGAGCTTCTCGTTCATCCAGCTGCCGGGTTTGAAAAGCCAGGTGTTGCAAAGCTAGCGTTACTTATAACCCGTTCTACGGATCGCCAGCATCCGTGATCACGCTGCCGGTTTTGCAGCGACGGACTGTGAACTGGAGAGTCAGGTGGCTTGGGTTCAAGTCCTGACTTGGCCATTTCAGTGACTGCCTCCGTATCTGTAAAATGGGGAGACGAGAATGCCTAACTTAGAAGGCTCTTAGGAGGATAGAACTGATGTCTGTAAAAAGTACTTTGCAAATTACAGAATTCTGCACAAACACTGGTTGTTATTAACATTTTACTTCTGTGGCTGACCGTTTGGATCCCAGGTGCTCGCTCCTGGCTTGTGACGTGCCAAACACATAGCCATCAGTAGGGGAAGCCCACAGCCTGGGCAGGGGCTTATGGGGAAGAAACCATGGGCTTGCAGCTGGGCTCAGGGGCCTGGGTCAGTGAGGACAGTGGGAACTGAGATGACATGGGGTGGGGGTGGGATACCAAGTTACATCTGACGGCTTTTGGTGGCATTAAACATTGGGCCTGGCCTTACTCTGGGGATTGAGGGATGGACTACAGATTTTCTCCAACATCCCTGGGAGAGTTGGGAAGAGAGGGGAGGCACCTCTCCCTTCCCCTGCCCCGCATCCACGCCCCAGGGCAGTGAGTGGCAGCTGGAGGCCGGTGTCCACAAACCTGCTGGGACAGGGCAGGCAGCTTGTTTGCTTTTCCCAGGGCCAAGCCTTGTGGGCCGGACCCAGGAGTACTGTGTTTACTCAGCCAAAGAATCCCTCTCCTCCCCTGCCTCCATTTATAACGGGGAAATAAAACCCAGAGTATATGCTCTTGTGGACCCAAGCCAGGTCCTCAAGTATCATTTCTGGGGAGCTGCTCTCCCAGGGCAGGGCACAGCCTCCAGGAAAACAAGAGCCTTTCTTCCGCTTCCCCCCTGCTGGTGGTGGTCTTCTCCAGTCACCCCCTACCCCCAGGAGGCCCTGGATTCTCCAGCACTACCCTTGAATATTTTCCTCATCCCAGGTCCGGGCTCTTGAGGGCAGAGTAGAGCGTGGAGAGTCCCTTGGCTCAGTGGAGACTGGGGCTGGGTTTTTTGGGTTTCCATTCCAGCCCTGGGTGGTGTTGGTGCTGGTGCATTCCAGCAAGGGGAACTACCAAAAATATCTTTTGCCCTTGTCCGTGGCCTGGTGCCCTTGCCTCTATTTGTTTTGAGAACCTCAGACAGGGTTTGGATCTTTCAGGGTTTTTACTGCTACACTTGAGTTCTGGTTAGAACTAGGCAGCCCTGGGGAAGCCTGCACCAGCCTCTCTGAGTCTCATCTTGCTGGAGAGTCCCAGAACCAGAGGTCTGAGCAGTAGAGGCCTGCCAGGTGAGATCCCAGAGCCGGACTGGTGGATGGAACGGGAGCGACGCAGGGAGAGCAAGAGGGGAGGGGTTGGATAAAGATATCGTCCTGGCAACCCTCAGAATGGGAGAAGATATTTGCAAATGAAGCAACGGACAGAGGATTAATCTCCAAAGTTTACAAGCAGCTCATGCAGCTGAATATCAAAAAAACAAACAACCCAATCCAAAAATGGGCAGAAGACCTAAATAGACATTTCTCCAAAGAAGATACACAGATTGCCAAGAAACACATGAAAGGATGCTCAACATCACTAATCATTAGAGAAATGCAAATCAAAACTACAATGAGGTATCACCTTACACCAGTCAGAATGGCCATCATCAAAAAATCTACAAACAATAAATGCTGGAGAGGGTGTGGAGAAAAGGGAACCCACTTGCACTGTTGGTGGGAATATAAATTGATACAGCCACTATGGAGAACAGTATGGAGGTTCCTTAAAAAACTAAAAATAGAACTACCATACAACCCAGCAATCCCACTACTGGGCATATACCCTGAGAAAACCATAATTCAAAAAGAGTCATGTACCACAATGTTCATTGCAGCTCTATTTATAATAGCCAGGACATGGAAGCAACCTAAGTGTCCATTGACAGATGAATGGATAAAGAAGATGTGGCACATATATACAATGGAATATTACTCAGCCATAAAAAGAAACGAGATTGAGTTATTTGTAGTGAGGTGGATGGACCTAGAGTCTGTCATACAGAGTGAAGTAAGTCAGAAAGAGAAAAACAAATACGCTATGCTAACACATATATATGGAATGTAAAAAAAAAAAAAAAAAGGTTATGAAGAACCTGGGGGCAGGACAGGAATAAAGACGCAGACGTAGAGAATGGACTCCAGGACACAGGGAGGGGGAAAGGTAAGCTGGGACGAAGTGAGAAAGCGGCATGAACATATATACACTACCAAATGTAAAATAGATAGATAGTGGGAAGCAGCCGCATAGCACAGGGGGATCAGCTTGGTGCTTTGTGACCACCTAGAGGGGTGGGATATGGAGGGTGGGAGGGAGGGAGATGCAAGAGGGAGGAGCTATGTATATGTATAGCTGATTCACTTTGTTATACAGCAGAAACTAACACAACAATGTAAAGCAATTATACTCCAATAAAGATGTTAAAAAAAAAAAAAGCTATCATCCTGGGATTGGGCTCGGGAAATCCTCAGAGATTCCCTGCCTCCCTGCCCCTTTGTGGATACGTGGTCCTTCTTCTATCTGGAGGAAGAGGATCTCTAGGAAACTGGGATTTGAGTCGGCCAGTGCTACTAATTCATGGACAAATCATTTCGTGTTCCCACAGCTCGGTTTCTTCATTTGTAAAATAAGGAAATCTGGCTCTATGATCTGTAAGGTCCCTTCTATCTTCGATGTACATTTTAGGACCATGTTATATCCCTGGCCCATAGCAAACAATAAATGCTGGTTTATGAAGGATGGGCACCATCTCTTTCCTGCCTCCCCTTCTGGGAAGTCTGCCTGGCTTGGTCTAGCTGAGATGACAGGACTTCTAGAACTACTCCTAGGAGGGACAGCTATATTACTTGAGAAGTAGCGGTAGTAAGATTCAGTTTCTGAAGAATATGAAGGTTTAATTTTTTAAACAGTGTAAAGCAGTGTGTAATTAAATTTGCTTGGCACACTTCCCTGCCTCCAAACATGTTCCTGTCTCTTCCACCTGGCAGGACAAAACTTTGACTTGCTGGTTCTTTCCTGTCTGCTATTCTCTTTACATCTTTTTAGTTCGCCTTGTGTTTGTTTAGTATCCATAGCCCAGCTTTGAGTGATTTGGGCGTAGGGACCATGATCTCCATTCTTTCATGTCACCCACAATGAAATGTCTTGCTCATAAGCATCGTCCAAGAGTGTTAGTGCCTGAGAGCCAGGCTTTACCTGTGTGTTCACCGTGCTTTCCAGCTCCAGGAATGATGCCTGGCGCACAGTAATACTCAGAGATTATTTGTTGAATGAATAGAATGTCAAACGCATGAAGAATAAGTACTCACAAGTGCTTCCTGATTTGCAATGAGCCATTCTCTCCCTTGCTGCTGCCCTTGGATTAACTGGTGTTAGTCTCCTTCTTTCTCTTCTTCCCTCCCTTCCCTCTCCCTCTCCCCTTCCCCCTCCTCCTTTTTCTTCCTCTTCTTCCCCTCCTCCTCCTCCCCATCCCCCTCCCCCTTCTTCTTCTTCTCCTCCTTCCTCTCCTTCGTCTCCTTCTCCGTCTCCTCCTCCTTCTTCTTTTTCTTCTTCCTCCTCCTCTTCTCCTCCTCCTCCTCCTCCTCCTCTTCTTCCCCCCTCCTCCTCCCCCTCCCCTTCTTCTTCTTCTCCTTCTTCCTCTCCTTCCTCTCTTTCTTCTTCTCCTTCTCCTTCTCCTCCTTCTTCTTCCTCCTCCTCCTCCTCCTCTTCTCCTCCTCCTCCTCTTCTTCCCCCCTCCTCCTCCCCCTCCCCCTTCTTCTTCTTCTCCTTCTTCCTCTTCTTCCTCTCTTTCTTCTTCTCCTTCTCCTCCTCCTCCTCCTCCTTTTTTTCCTTCCCTCTCCCACAGCCTTCTTGCCTCTAGCTCCCAGTGTTTATGTCTGGCTTCTGCTCCCACCCCTCTCATGTCCTCCATTGGGAACTCCAGCCACTATTTGTGACAGCATCTACTTCTTCCATGCTGATGGCTATAAAGTGTGTCCTTAGCCCTGAACTTTGCTAGAGTTAAGTTCTTACATCTCCCGTTGACTGTCAGCCAATTAACAGAATCACAGAATATTATTAATAGTTTTGGAAGGAAACTTAGAAGTCATCTAATTAGATCCCTTTCCTAAACTTCCCATGCTTTTCTCTACGCCCATCAGTTCCCTCACAAGGCAGCCCGTTTCCTTGCTGTCCAGGCCCAGTGGTTGTCCTGCATCTTGCTTCTCTCCCTTCACTGTCCTCTTGTCTAAATTGTAAGCCTCTTGACCACAGTGGCCATGTATTATGTGGATCAATTAACCTCTGTTTAGAAATAGTAAATATTTATGATATGAAAAGTTTGAATATTTGAACTTAGGTGAGAGGTGCTGTTCCCTAAATAGGTTTTGGCGGTCCTCCCCTTCCCTCAAGCTTTAGAACTGGAAAACCCTGGGTTAAATTCCAACTCTGCCATTTAGCAACTATGAACCTTTAGGAAAGTTATCTTCTCTGAGTCTTGATTTCCTCATCTACAAAGCAGTGATAATAGCAGTACCTATCTCATAAGCTTGGTGTGTGGACTTATGAGCTATTGTAAATTCAGTGCTTAGTACAGGACCTGATATGTACCAGGGGCTCTAAAGATGGGAGTTGTTATTATTATTAGGCTTACATTAATATTTGACCTGGGGTTCTAGGCCAGTCACAAAGCAATATGTAGCTCGCACCTAGCACTTTCCTGTCCTCAGTTCACCTCTCAATACAATACTGAAACCATAGTCCTCCTTTATTCTTTGGGTCAAGGTACAAGGGTCAGTTAGTTCTCCCTTCAGGTAAGCCCATTAATTTCTGCTTCTGGATGTGGAAATATTTCGTCACTGATGTAGACACTATGGGGGACCAGAAGAGAAGAAGGAAACAAATCTGAATGTGAGGCTCTTTGCTGAGCTGCCTTGTATCACGGTGCCTGCCCTTGGAGAGCTTGTAGTCTGGTAGGAAGGAAAGGCCAGTGTGTGGGGAATAATTAGGAAACAATATTAGCTCCAAATATTGGAGCTATATTGTAATGGCGGAACACAGCTGAGAGGCTCTTTAATATGGTGGTTAAGAGGTTAGTTCTGGAATCACAAAGATCAGGGTTCTAATCTTGGTTCTGCCACTTGGTGCTTGTGTGACTTTGCGGAAGTAATTCAACCTCTCTAGGTCTCGGTTGCCTCATCTGGGCTCCTTGGTGAGGATTAAAGGAGGTCATGTACTGGAAAGCGTTCAGCACAGTGCATGCCATGTAGCAAGGGCCTCCTAAGTGTTAACTCCAATTGTTATTATGCGCTTTCTGCATTCAGAAAAAAGAGCTCATGGAGGCCTGTGCTATTCGGGAGGAATGGGGTTCAGATAAATTAAGAGGAGAATGCGCTGTAGATGGAAAACAAGCAAAGCAAAACAAACAACAATGGCACAGAGCCAAGAAAGGTTACGGAATGTTTAAGGACAATGGAATGTTTACGGACAAAGAATTTGAAAAAGAATAGATACATGTATATGTATAACTGAATCACTTTGCGGCACACCTGAAACTAGCACAAAATTTTTAATCAACTATACTCCCATATAAAATAAAAAGTTAAAAACAAAAGGACAATGGGATGTATCAGGACTCGAGTGGAGAACACGAGCTGGGAAGATATGAGAAATTCAGTGGGACCAGCTGGAGGAGAATTGAAGTCGAGGAGCTGCCTCCTTGCCTTCTCCACGCGCCTCGCGTGATACTTGCCTCAGCCAGTGCTGATTATCTGCTACTGAAATTCTTGGCCTGATTAGATGGACCGTGGCTTTCACAGCTGAGGAATTTCACAGGTTTCCTACCTTCTCGAGTGCTTCCATTCAATTTCCCGGTTCAAAGCTCTATAAATGTCCCTTTTTCCTAACAGCTTCAGATTTGTTCAGCAAATTCATGGAAACTTATCTGTGTTGTTCATGAGATGATATGCAGCATCTTCTTCTCAGCCTTTATCTTCCAGACAGAAGTATCTACTCATTTTGGAGTCAGACAGCCTGGCTTTGCCACTTACTGCGTGAGCTGGAGCAAGTTATTTAACCTCCCAGCTCTATTTCCTCATGTGCAAAATTTGAGTAACGTGCCAGTAATGCATTTATTGCCTGTCAGCAACAGGTTCTCCTTCCATGCCTGCTCTGCAGCTCTGGCTGGACCCCAAGCCTTTCTCCCTCCCATGAGTGTGATGTGACGCTTTGTCAATAGAGGGCGCTACCTCAGAAACAGGTTCTTGCGAAAAATGGCTTAAAAGGTACCGGTTTCTTTTTGGGGGTGATAAAAATGTTCTGGAATCCCATAGGGTGATAGTTGCGTAATACTGTGAATGTCCTGAAAATCACATAATTGTACAATTTAGTGTGGTTAAAATGGTGAACTTTACATTACATGATATTTACGTCCACAAAAATAAGTAGGTTGTGATACTGGGACAAATTAGTGAATGGAAAAAGTTTAGAACAGTGCTTGGAACAAAGTGAGTGGTCTATCACAGTGACTGTAATTTTGATGAATTACTTGGTGGGCTATAACAGGATTGGCTCTCCTCTGAGCTACCGAGACCCTCGTGCTGTCTTCCTGGTTATCGCAGCCTAGCTGCCGGGGGTCTTCCTGTGTCTCCTGCTGGTGTCTCTCCAGCCAGCTCCCCAGGGTGTGGAGTGAATGCTCGCACTCACACTCCTCCAGAATTGCTCCAGACAGCTGTTGCCCGGGGCTGGGAGTAACCCCTCATAGGTGAGAATGGCTGGATGGCAGAGGAAAGTCAAAACAAAGGGTCTGGTATTGGGCTTTGGGTCCGGGGACTCTGGGCCTCTGGGCCAAAGTTTAATTGAATAATGAACAACACTGACGATGCCTGACTCTTCTCCCCAGGTCTCCTCACTAGTCTGCTGTCCCTGCGTGGTGACTATGAACCATGCCTGTAGTCCCCAGTTCCTCCTGAAAAGAGAAGCCGATGCCTGGTTGGAGCCTCTGCAAAACTCTGTGGTCAGTGGGGTCTGGGTCAGCTCGCAGGACAGAGATGCAGGGAAAAGCAGCAGGAACAATGTGGTAGGGTTTGGGGAAATCCTGGAGGCTGATCTGGGGCAGACCTTTCTGTAGGATGTAATCATAGATGATGATGGAGGGAGGAAAACTGGAGAAAGATGTAGAGGTGTAAACATGGACCTCTATCCCTTCATCTTCTTCCTGTTCCATCTATGGAATAATTCTTGTCATATCACTTGGTCTAGAAGACCAGTATTTCCATCCTCTCTTCTGTCATTCATACGAAACCCAGAGTTTTCAGGACAGCCCTAGCTCAGAAGTGTTCTGTCCTGATTGCTCCATCTTACCCATGGTCATGACTGGTCGAGTCACTTGTCCTAACTCTTGGTTAGGAAAACATAGCCATTAGTCAAATCCCTCTCCCTGCAGCTTCATTTTCGGATGGGGCTGCTTGCTGGGGGCTTGTCAGGGAGCAGGAGGGGAGCATGCTACTGCCTTGGGCTGCCTCCCTGGAGACCTGTGTGTGTTCTCAGCCTAATGCTGGGGGTGGGGCACCAAAAGCATGTGCCTTGTGGTGGGACATCTCTGTCACACTGTTTCCATTTTCCGTTAAGCCGACTTGGGAAGGCGCAGGGAGCAAATACCTGTGCAGAAAGTTAGAGAAACTAGCTGCCTGCTTTCAGGACCCACACATCTGACCCCTATGTCTGTGGGGTAGCCTCAACTTCTAAGTGGCATTAGTTTGGGGGTCCCAGAGCTGCCAGGATACCCGTCTGAGGACTCCCCTTGGACCTCCCCTCAGACACAGTTACCAAACATGTTTTTCATCTTTATTAATCTGCTCCTCTTCTCACATTTCTCAGGTCACAGCTGCATTGTTATCTGATGGGCTCACTGCCAGCTCCACGAAGCCTGACAGTTACAAAGGGTGGATTAGCAGCAAAAGAATATTTATTAGAAAAAAGTTTTTCATTCTTCTGCCCTTTTATGTGGAGTTGGCCATATATTGTCTGGGTGAGACAAGAGCAGCCCTCTGTGAGCTGTGAGCAGAGGTCCCATATCTGGGTTATTGGCAATGCTGAGCAAGTGGTGATGGTTCTCCTTTCCAGCCACGGACTGTCCCTCTCAGTCGCTACTGGAGAATCCTGCTCAATTTCACAGCCCAGAGATTTCTATAATGTGGCTGGCTTTCTCCAAAAAGAGGTGAATCCTTTTGTGAATGGACCTCATTTCTCCCCTCATCTCCAGAGCTGGAGATGAGTAGAGAACTGATCATTTATTAATTATTTTTCAATTTGGTAGCTCCAATTTGCTGGGTTTGTTTAATGGCACTATGAGAGAAAACAGATGTTCCAATAAAAAAATTGGAAGCAGCAGTGACTTTTCTTACCCATTTATGAAGAGACTCTGCCACTGAGGGAATTCTAGATCTCCAAGGAAACCAGCTCCTTTGTGGGAAATTGATTTTCATTCTGTTTTTGAGACTTTGGCGGTGGGATTGCAAGTTGGAGGTGCTTGCATTTGGCTGCTGCAAGGCTGAGAAATGTCCTGATCGTGCCTCCTGAGTCCCTGTGATATGTCCCCAGAGGACATGCTCTGTCAGGGCACACTCATTTTGAGTAAACTCTCAGGAGATGTCAACTTTCCCACCCCAGCCTGGGAGCTGCCCTGCCAGACCTGCCTGGGCCTGTCTGTGTCTGATGTAGTGTGATACTGAGGGGAGTTGGGGGTAGGTAAGAGGCCCTGATTGCTGGCCAAGAGGGTGACTTCTGATCTGGTCTTTCTGATGCCAGTGGTGGTCATTGTCTGGAATTCGGGCCTGCCTGGGCTCTGGGGATAATGGGGAAACGGACAAGTCAGGATCTCTGGACCAGGAGTCGGGGTTTCTAGAGTGTGGAGGGAGAATAAATGTCAGCGGAAAAACCAAGAAAAAGTATTAGAACTACGAGAGACATTGGAGGTGAAGACCCCAAATCTTGCCTCAATATCCCCACTTCATTTGTCACACATATTTCTACTATTGCGTGTCCTCCTGGGGGAGCAGCTATGGTTTTTGGAAGAGAAAGTGTCTTTCTAAAGAGCTTTGGAAACATCAAGAGAGAACAGTAGGTGCTAGGGTCTTGAGGATATGTAACTGCTCACTATCTCGCCCTCCTTTACCATTTTTTCCATCTACTTTCCTTTCCCATTGGCCCTCTCTCTCTTTTTAAATTGAAGTATAGTTGATTTACAATGTTGTGCTAGTTTCAGGTGTACAGCAAAACAATTCAGTTATACATATATATACGTATTCTTTTTCATATTCTTTTCCATTATGGTTTAATACAGGGTATTAAATATACTTCCCTGTGCTATGCAGTAGGACATTGTTGTTTATTTTATACGTAGTAGTTTGTATCTGCTAATCCCAAACTCCTAATTTATCCCTCCCTCTCCCCCTTTCCCCTTTGGTAACCGTAAATTTGTTTTCTATGTCTGTGAGTCTGTTTCTATTTTGTAAGTAAGTTCATTTATGTCATATTTTAGATTCCACATATAAGCGATATCATATGATATTTGTCTTTCTCTTGCTGACTTACTTCACTTAGTCTGATAATTTCTAGGTCCATCCATGTTGCTGCAAATGCCCGCTGGCCCTCTCTCCATGGTTTCTTGGCTATTCCGATCTCTCTGCAGACGGAACAGCCCTTTCCTCCTTGGTGGGTCAGGCACCGGGCACACCCTGCTTTAACCCATCCTCTCCTTTCCTGTCCCGATGGACTCCTCTCGACTCCCTGGTTTTGGATCATGACACCAGCATTCTCTAAGTTACCCAGGCTCAAGAGCCCAGACCAGTTTAATGCTTTCCTTGCCCGCCTTCTACATCCAGTTGGTTCCCAAATTGGTACAGTCTACCTGGGTAGTATCTCTTCCATTCACACCTTTATTTTTCTTCCTACTTATTGCCCTGGTTTTGGTCATAATCTCTCATCTATGTTACTGCAATAGCTTCCTAACTGGACTTTCAATTTTTTTCTTTCTTCTTAAATTTGCCTTATAATCTGGGGCCAGATTAATCTTCCAAAAGTCTCTAATCATATCCTTTCAGCATTAAAAATTGTCACTAACTCTCCAGTACCAACCCACAAATCCCCAAGTGACTTAGAAGGGCAGAATTTGGAGTTCTCCAATCTTCCTTTTTGGCCTTATCCCTGGAGGGACTGTCAGTTCTGTGAGGTCAGGGACTTTACGTGTTTTGTTCCCTGGTGTATCCCCATGGCCGGCATGGGGCTTAAATACAGCGCACAGGGCCTGGCCTCCGCCACAGGGCCTGAGCAGTGCTTGTGAACTACTTCCCTACACATACATGCTGCTGCTGCCTACCACGAGCCACACTGCTTCCAAAAAACACCCTTCATTTCCCCCACCTCCGCCATTGCACACGTTCGCCTTGGAATGCACGTCCCACCATGTCTGTTCTACTCCTACCCACTTTTCAAGGTCCAGCCCAAACCTTGCCTCCTTCATGAAGCCCTCTGTGATTCCCCAGAGAGATATGATCACTCCTTTCTGAATTGTTGTGGCAGTTTGTACCCTCCCATGGCACTTGGCATAGTTTACCTTTATTCGAGGATTTCTCATATCTTGCTCTACTAAGGTTTGACCTACTTGAGGGCAGGGATCTTTTTTATTCATCCTTTGAAGTACAGTAAGTCTCCTACATATGAACAAGTTCCGTTCCGAGAGCGTGTTTGTAAGTCCAACAAAGTTAGCCTAGGTACCCAACTAACACAATCGGCTATACAATACTGTACTCTAATAGGTTTATAATACTTTTTACACAAATAATACATAAAAAAACCAAACACAGTACCTTGAAAAGTACAGTAGTACAGTACAGCAGCTGGCATACAGGGGCTGGCATCAAGTGAACAGGCAAGAAGAGTTACTGACTGGAGGAGGGAGAGGAGGTGGGAGATGGCAGAGCTGAAGAATTGTCAGCAATAGGAGATGGAGGGCAAGCTGCAATTTTACTCATGCCTGTTGCTGATGGCACAGGTTCTGGTTCCTCGTTGGATTCAATTCTATCTACCCTCTTCCTTCTGGACATCCTGAGTTTCAAATAAAGATACTGTACTATTGTACTCTATACAGTATAAAGTACATAAAAGCACAACTACTTATAGAGGATGCACGCACGTGACAATGTACGCCAGACACATGAACTAACTTATGTGATTAGACATGCAAACGCACGTTCACATCTTTGAGAGTTTGCAACTTGAAGATTCATATGTAGGGGACTTACTGTACCTAATACAGTGTCTTCCTCTGAAAGGTACTAGGTAAATTTTATTGAATCCATAAATGAATACCGAGGTGACTGGTAAATCTTTTACTCTTATCTACAAGCCTAGTTGATTACTAACCACACAGTCTTACAGCTCTAACGATGATAAATGACTCTGAGGCCAATTAGCATTCATTTATGCTGCTGCTGCTGGGTTGATTAATCCAAGTCCAATAAATGTGAACAAATTAGCATTTGTTGTCCTACAGCAAAAATGACATCAAGGTGAATCCCATGCCAAGTTCAGAAGGTGCTGGATTGTATAAACTAGGGTTGCAGATGGGAGATGCCCTGAAGTTTTATCCAGGAGGGCCCCCAGCATTCCCCCAGCTGACTGCTCTCCTGGATCCTTCCAAAGATGCATTGCCTGGTCATGGACAGGACAGGAGAGGCTGATCAAATCTATGTGCCTTTGTTAGTTCCCTTTGCCTGTTTCGCTTCTCCCATTAAGCCTTTAACCTCCTAGTGTTGGTGGTTCTAAGGCTCTGAAGAGCTGAGGAGGGTCCTTATGGTGAACTCAGTGTCTGGGGAGGGAGAGGTCTGGCCCTCTCTTCTTCTGGCAGGATCCTCAGAGGAGACATCTGCTTTATGGGGGGTTGATGTGGAGTTGTTGAGGATTAAATGAGATAATGAATGTCATGGTGCTTTGAGCACCAAGTGTATTATGTTATTACTCATTTCATGGACATCAACATGTCCCTTAGACATTGTAGGCTTGTGTTTAGCTGCCAATGGTATAAGAGATGGGCAAAGTGTCTAAGGATTCCCTTGGGGAGGGTAAGCCAGCTCTCTGGGTGGAAGTCAGCGTGGACACAGTTGAATTACCTGGCACACATGATTCTTTGAGTTTGGTGCAGCGAGCACCCTGGAACTTGTCCCATCAGGCTGGCCCAGTGCTGGGTTAAAAGGCCCTGTCCTGGGTGTCATTTCAAGTTCTGCCTGAAGTTCTGTGCTGTCTGGGGAGCCCTGGCACTGATATAAAGGACTCTGCTTCTCAAGATCTCCTGGATAACGCTGCCCTCATTTATGAACGGTGGATTGAGGGGGCGGAACCTAATTTCACAGACTGGTGACTGGGGAGGGAGACCGAGCCCACAAGCCTTCCTGGGCCTGCCACCACCGTGAGCTGTCAGTAGGGGGAGCTCTGTCACCGTGGTGCCTACTCTTGCGGCAGCTGGTGTGACTGTCTGTCTGGGGACCTGAGGGGGAGCTTGAGGAGCGGCCAATGGGGGCTCTCTTCTGTAGGTGTGTGCTGAAGAGTAGCCGTGTCCAGAGTCAGGGCTGCAGGAGCCATAGCTGGAAAAGAAGTGGAAATCCACTGTGCCAGGTGCCCAGGGGTTGGAAAGATGCTCAGCACACAAAGAAAATGCACGAATGTCCTGACTTGGGGAGACTTAGTTAGGGGGGAAAGGACGGAGGGGTGTGACCTCACTAAGATGGAAGCTGCCACAGCTCCTACCTACTGAGATTGCCCTCCCTCTCTTGAGCAAGGCTGTCCGCAGGGACTGGCTGTAGCAGGGGAGGGGGGCAACGTGGAACCCAGAGCTCCTGAGTGGGTCCTGTGTGGGGACCTCGAGTCCATGCTCCCTGAGCAGCCCTCGGGGAAGTGCCCGCCCTGGCCCTTGCTGGTCTGTTGCACCCAAAGGCAGAAAGGTTCTAAATGAGAGGGTATCCAAGTGGTAGCAAGTTCTCCTTGACTCAGGCTGAGTGTCTTCACGTGCACTCAGATGGGGAAGAGGTGAAGAAAAGATAAAGGAAGACATCCTTGTGTTCCAGGGCTTGCGGTGGCCATGTGAGCATTTAGGGGGACAGATGTGTGTGTGTGTGTGTGTGTGTGGGTGTGTGTGTGTGTGTGTGTGTGTGTGTGCATGTGTGTTCGGGGCTCCCGTGGTGGAGGGTGGGGGGAGCAGCACGGACGCCCATCTCCTGCAGAAAGTCTTAGTCGCAGATGGGACTTGCATTTTCCTTCTCTCAGGAGGCCTCAGGGTCACTTCTTCTCCATTTCATGCCAGATGAGGCCCTGGGAAGCTGAGGACAGGACAGTAGGTTTGTTGTCAGTCCTGCATACGTGTGAGTTGTGGCTGGCTGTGTGGTGTGGGTCCAGGCTTTGGAGCAGGACGGGCCTAGAAGGTGTGAGAGGCCGAGCACGGAGCCATTTCTCCTGGGCAGGTGGGGAGGAAGTCCAGCAGAAGTGTGGCCCTGTGGTTTTGTTCAGAACCTCCCTACCCTTCCTGGCGACTTCTGAGACAAATTGAGCCTTACAACTGAGACTGAGATTCAGTTTGGAGTGTCAGGGAGGGCAGCTGGCTCGGAGTGGGGGAGGGATTTGCTAGATTCCTTACTGTTGGTCTCTGGGACCAGAAGGACCTTCCCTGCATCCTTCTTCCTTGGGGTCAGAGTAAATGATCTTGGAGAGACAGAAGTGAGAGAGACAGCAGTGAGTGGTTTTGTAGAGAGATCTTAGTTCCCTGCCCAGGAATTGAATCTGGGTAGCCTGGATGAAAACCAGGAGTCCTAGCCACTAGACCACCAAGGGCTAGAGGATAGAAGCAAAGTTCCCCTAGCTCTTACCCCCATTGAAAAATGCATTTCTCAAGGAGGCAAAAACTATAAAAGCAGGTACAAAGTTTATTATTAGAGACACAGCATAACATGTGAGAGAGCACACAGAGAAGCAGTTCGTTTATTTAAGACAGAAGCAAGGCAGAAATACACACCCAGAGAGAAAGGGTGTGGGTGTCCTCTCTAATGAGGAGGAGTGCGGTAAAGAGGTGATTTAAATCCCTTATATAGGACAGTCCTTCTGGGTCTTTGTTTACCTTTGGCCAATTATTTTGTTTCTTTTTTCACACCTGACCTGCCCTAGGACCCTCCCCAACATGGGTGCCCAAATTTTTGCTAAGATGTATTCCACCACAGAGGCCTGTGGGAGTATGTCAACACTTATTATGGGGTGGCGCCCTCTCCCTTTTTACCCCCAGTGAGCCCTCCTGCGCATGTGCAGACAGGTAAGTTTTCCTTGACCTCAGGAATCTTATCTCCTTATTCCAGCAGAGCTCAGCTTCTGCCACTGGCTTTGTCCTTGGAGTGCCTGGGGAAACAAAGCTCAATTTTACTCCACTTGACAAACACCAGCTGTCCTTCCACCAGCCCAGGCGCCCATCTATCTCCTACCTCAAAAAGACTGCCTGGGGGCTTCCCTGGTGGCGCAGTGGTTGAGAATCTGCCTGCCAATGCAGGGAACACGGGTTCAAGCCCTGGTCTGGGAAGATCCCACATGCCGCAGAGCAGCTAGGCCCGTGAGCCACAATTACTGAGCGTGCGCATCTGGAGCCTGTGCTCCGCAACAAGAGAGGCCGCGATAGTGAGAGGCCCGCGCACCGCGATGAGGAGTGGCCCCCGCTCGCCGCAACTGGAGAAAGCCCTCGCACAGAAAGGAAGACCCAACACAGCCAAAAATTAAAAAAAAAAAAAAAAGACTGCCTGACTTGGAGCATCTTAGGAGAATCCTACCAGACTGAGGGATTAGAAATTCCCTTTGAGTGAATGGAGAAGAAACCGCCTTCCTGTTTAGGATGGAATTTGCAGTGAACCATAGAGTTTCAGAGAGGAAGAGAGGCTGACACCCCACTTTAGCTGCTTCTGTGCTAAGTCCGGTGAGCTTGGTGTCAGTGGTACCATGAAAATCACTGTAACATGCCAACATCTCCACCATTTATAGGCCTCAGTGTGTAGCACTGCTGGCCAAGCCAGCCTCACTTTCTCTTTCCCACAAACCGGGAGGTCTAGACCCTCTGCAGTACAGATACCACTTAATGTGTAGCCCAGGTAGGAGCCCATGTTGACATCCTGACCTTCTGCACACATAAGTGCGAACCTAAACTTTATCTTTACAAATCAGTTGGCCAGCACTGTTCACTAGAAACAGAGTAACCCTCTTGAATTGTCCAGGTTAGAGTTTTCAGATCACCGTGGATGCATACTCAAGGTCAAGTCTCTCCATCTGCATCTAGGCAACGTTAGGTAAAAGGGGAAGGCAGAGGGCTCAGGTCGGCATACCTAATTATGTCACCTCTTCCTGCCCTGAGCCCTTCTATGGCTCCCCACTTCTCGTAGATAAACATCAAAACTCTTTGGAAAGTCTACAAGGCCCCCACATAGTGTACCTTCTGGAGAAAGATGCTCTTCAGGCCCAGCTTGCATCACTCTCTGGACCCCAGCCACTGGGGGTCTCTTAGTTTCTTGATTCTGTCATGCTCTTTCCAACCTCAAGGCCTTTGCATATGTTACTCCTATTTCCCAGCATGCTCTCCCCACCCCCATTCCATACTTTTATCTAGGTAATTCCCATTCATCCTTCAGAGTGAAGCCTAGGTGTCACTTCCAAAGAAGCCTTCCCAGACCTCCCAGATTAGGTCCTGTTATATGCTCTTAAAGCCCTCGGTAGCATGTGCCACAATTATAAATACTTTAAATTGTGTGATTATTTTCTCTTCCCTCTGCTAGAATTTAAGCTCCATGAGGGTGAGGCCTATGAGAATTTTGTTCACCACGCAGCATAGCACCTGGCACAAAGTAGATACTCAGCAAATACCTGCTGAATGAGTGAATGAAGGTGGGTCACCAGGTTGCCTATGGAATCCCTCTCACCTTCCAGCAGACAGACTCCTGTCTTAGATTGTGTGGATGCTTTTTTATGTTCTTACCCATTGAAGGGGAGAACCACAACTAAGATAAGTGGTTCTACATGTAGCTCCTGTGATTTTTGAGGCTTAGCTCTTGTGAGATGGTCACTAGTCTCATCTCCTCCTCTTTTATCTCTCCCATAGAATCTTTGCTAAGGTAGGGTCCATTCCTTACCATGCCCACTGCCTTTCTTTCTCTCTGTTCTTAGGCTTATAATCGTTGTGTGCAGAATGTGCCTCTCTTTAGGCAAAGCCCAGGATGCTTCTTGGTCCAGGGAAGGTTGTCGGCTCTTTTCCCCTGAGCTCTAGCTCCAGAGCTAGGCTGCTTAGCTTGGTCTACCCTGCCTCAGATGCAATTTCAGGATGAGATTGAGGTGCAGGTCATCTGATCTGCTTGGGATGATCTCGGAAGAAGCTTTACTATCTCCTGGAGCAGTCAGCGTCTGGTTTCTGCCGGTCCCCCAGGACTCTGTACCTTGAGACCTGGATCAGGGGCAGCTGAGTAGCCTGCCTAGGAGCTTCCCGTCGCCTAGACGACGGGACTGCAGCTTGCCGGGTGAGCTCTGAGTGTCTCTAGGCCTCTCCAGTTGTCTGCAGTGGGCTTGCTCCACCCCCAGCCACTCCCTCGCCTGCATGTCCTTGGGCTCCCCTGCGCTGAGTCAGCAACGTCCCCCCACCGCCGTCTTGGCGTTGTGTAGCCAAGCCAAGCCAAGTCTGGTTACAATGAGTCAGTTCATCTGGAACCTCACATCCTGTACTCTTTTCTAATATGACATTTAGCCAACTGGCACCCAGCAGTGAAGAACAACCCTGGGAACCGAGGCTGCTCAGGACTCATGACCCTGAACAAGCCAGAAGCCAGGGCCATGTTGAGGGGAAGGCCGTCCTGCCGCCAGGCCTCTCTTTTTGCTCCGTGTTGGTTCCTGTCTAGCAGCACGTGGCTTTGGCTGGCAGTCAGCAGCCCACTGCTGGTGCTTGCTGGTGGCTTGGCTCTCCTCCATTTAGCCAGGGAATTTGGACCTTTTTCTATGTTCTGTTTAGGAGTTTGGGAAGCAAGCCAGTGGGCCTCCTTAGAAATAGCCTCCATGGATGTCATTTCCAATTCTAGTCCCGAGGGAGACATGTCTCTTTATTTTTTTCCACATCGACACCTTCTCTTGCCCTTGGCTCAAACACAGAAACCTCAGGTAGTATCAATGCTGAGGGGAGGGAAGTGATAAGGGGGCTCATGTAGGAGGTGCGGATGGCCAAATCAGGTTATGTTTGGTCACCTGTACTGGGTGAAGTTTTGAATCTGCAGGGTTGTAAGTCAGCCAAGAGAGGAGGTAGTCACAGGCCTATTTCTTGGCTCCTGGATTGATTGTCTGTGGCTTTTATCAGGAATTCGCTGGCGCTTCTATGAACACCAGGTTGACCTCTGTCATGGGCTGAATTTGGTCCCTTCCCACCTTAATTCGTGTGCTGAAGTCCTAACCCTAGTACCTCAGAAAATAACTTTGGAGAGAGAATCTTTATAAAAGGTAATTAAGGTAAAATGAGGTCATATAGGTGGACCCTAATACAGTATGACTGGTGTTCTTATACAAAGAGGAGATTAGAGGGCATTCTCTGGTGGTCCAGTGGTTAGGACTCCATGTTTCCAATGCAGGGGGCCCGGGTTCGATCCCCAGTCAGGGAATAAGATCCCACAAGCCTTGTGGTGCGGCCAAAGGAAAAAAAAGAAGAGGAGATTAGAGAAAAGACCATGTGAAGACAAAGAGGGGAAGGCATGCAAGCCAAGGAGAGAGGCCCTCAGAAAAAACTAACTCTACTGATACCTTGATCTTCAACTTCTAGCCTCCAGAAGTATGAGAAAATAAATTTCTGTTGTTTAAACCACCCAGTCTGTGGTACGTTGTCATGGCAGCTCTAGCAAGCAAATAAAACCTCCTCCAGACATAGCAGAGAAGATTTGCAGAAGAGCCAAGAGAGCAGTAGATTAGATGACCCCATTTTGACCAGCTTCTTCACGGGCTCTCCAGATTGGTGGTATCCCTCTGGCTTTCCTAGTTCTTTCTTCTTCAGGCAGCCACCAATTTCATCTTGTTTTGGTGGTTGGCCAAATGGCCACTGTTGGTGGCTACTAAATAAAACATTTCAACTTTTATTTCCTTTTTATGAAAACCTTATGATATGAGCTGCAGAATCTCACTGTCACCCAGCGTGGCTGGTCCTGCCCACCGGAAGCTCACGTTCTATGGGGGAGAAAGTCATGGAGATCATTTCACTGCAGCATGGTAGGTGCGTGCTAGTGGTCAGCAGAGGGGACGAAAGAGGAAGACAATTCGAGCCTGCCTCGGGAGGTCCTGGAAGGCTTCCTGGAGGTGATGGCAGAGCTGGAAGTCTGTTACTTCTGTGAAGGTAGGAACTTGGTCTTGCTCACCTGCCTTCCCCCGTGGAATCTGACACAGTTCTTTGCATATAGTAAGTGCTCATCTCGTTTGTTGGGTGAATGACCCTCTTGAAGTCCCTTCCAGCTTTATGAGTCTACGATTCTGTGATCTCAGAGGCCCACAGCAGTAAGATGGTGGAGGGTGCTACTGGCAGGCAGCATGAGGGGTAAACAGAGACGGGGGTTTGTAGTATGCAAAGTCACTTATGAGCGATTAAGCTGGGAGGAGGGAGGAGAGCATATGAGCATCCTTCGCATCTTGGCGTCTCTGGGAGAATCCTCAGGCATAACAGCAGGATCCCAGCCAGTGCACCTGCCCCACGTGCGTGATCAGAGGCGACGTCTCACTCTCCACAAAGCAGAGGTTGGTCAAGCCCCTCACAGCTGTTTCCCACAGAGAGGAAAGCCCCTAAGTTCCCAGGCAGTGTAAACTGACTGTGTGTTTATAAAATACGCCCCAGGGCCCAAGAACATGACAACGCCTCAGACACACAAGCTGGCAGCTGGTGCAGCAGGGATTCAAGATGCTTGGGAGTGGGGGGGAGGGTGTGGGAGACAGGACGGTTGAATGCCAAATCCGCGTGGCTCTCTTCTGGGGGACACCCAAACGGATCTAAAGCCGAAGCTCGAAAAATAACAAACATCCAAGCCCTTTGAAACCAAACTGTGCCCAGACGTCTTTTAAAGCCGAGGGGTGGACCCCCAGACAGTGCTCCGAGGGAGTGGGTGCAGACCGCCCAGCACCCAAAGCATTAGGGGCAGCTCCTGCTCCCTGTCTGAGGGCTCCAAGAGTTTTGATGAAAAGCCTTTCTGCCAGGCTGTTGCAAGATGGAACTGAAAGAGCCCACTGCGGGGAGGACAGGAGATGGAGGAGGGCTGTCCCCCTCCCTGTGCGGGGGGGTGTGGTGCCTTCAGATGAACTGTTTTGTTTCACGCTGAGCTGAGCTCACCTGGGCGATGACCTTGTGACAAGAATACCCGGCCGAGTCCAGATCAGCAAAGAGAGGGCAGGAAGAGGAAGAGGAAGAGAGGCAGAGGCAGCCATGCGAAGCAGTGATTGGCAGAAACCTAGTCACAGATGCTGGTTAACATCATTTTTAATCCTTCAACCAGAGTTGATAAAATTTGATATGGACAAGTCCTTGTAGTTAATCTCTCAATCTGTAAAAAAGCTGGTTCAGATCCAGGGGCATAAGACAGAGGCGTTGGAGTCACCAAATTCTGCCTAAAATATAGGCCCACCCTGAGGCTGCGCTGAGGCCTGAGCCCCTCAGGGTTAAACTAACATATGGCACCGTGTGCACACCCACATCCTCAAGGGTTCGCTGGGACTTGGGAAGTGCTGGGGGACCTGCAGCCTCAAAAATCTACTTTAAGAGAATTCACTGCAGGCCCAGTGAGGCTACCGATCTGGGGGAAAACAGTGATAATAGTAATAAAAATAATAAGGATGAGTATTACTTACTGAGCGTTTGATCTGCTCAGGTGCCGTGCTAGGCATCACAGCATCTCATTTAGTCCTGTCAAGACCATTATTATCCCCTTTCTACATCTGAGAAAACGAGGCTCAGAGAAGTCAAATGACTTTCTCAAGGTCACAGAGTACATGGTGGAGCCAGAATGCAAATCCAGGGGCTCTAACCCGAAAGTTTGTGGGTCAGTGTGACCTGTTCATGGGCAGAGACCTTCTGTTCCTTCCAGGGGTTCCAGGCTATGCTGGGAGGAGGCATGGGTATTGAACGAGAATCAAGGTGTGCTCTGGATCTATCTGAAGTACACCAAATTGTTCCTTTCCATTGGCTGACTGACAACTTCTCTGATCTATTCTTCTGACCTGACCTCAGGAAGCCAGAGTCCCTTGAAGTCTGGGGTATGTATGTCTGGGGACCCCAAGTGAGGGGCACACCTTACCTGGGAATAAATGTATAAATATTTAATATATTATATATTTAATATTTATATATTTAATATTTATATAATAAAATATTATAAATAAGTATAACCAAGAAGAGGTCAGAGAGAGAGGGAGACTCGGTTGTTTATATCTAGCGGCCAAGAAGGCGCTATAGACTTAGTCTCTCCAACCCCATTCCCACAACCAGGCCACCCCGTCAGGACCACCCGAGCTTTCCCTCTGCACACCCTCCGAGCCCTTCTCCCTTAACAGCTAGATGTCCTAGGTTGCCTGGAATGAAAAATGTCCTGAAACTTAACAAAGGAGCTGCCAGATTCCATTGTATTTCTAACCTCTGGGCCTCCGCACCTTTACCTGCCACCCCCCCCCCATCACCCCCCTCCCACCCCAGCCCTCAGGACTGCCACATTCTCCCCTTCCAGCTCTGTGACCTGATGGACTTCCTATCTGGAAGCCAGTTTCTCTTTCTTGTTTAATGAGGTTGTGTTTTGGGAAGCTGTTGGGCTGCCCATTTGTGGAGGACATCCCTAGGCCATACGGGGCCACAAGCCACATTCCCTCCTCATCCCCTATTCTTCACGCTGGGAGATACGTAAGAAATCTCGATCTCTCTCTCTCTTCTCAGCCTGACCTCTGGGATGTAAGCTCAGGAGGGCAAGATTCTTTTTATTTATTTATTTATTGAATTTTATTTTATTTATTTATTTTTATACAGCAGGTTCTTATTAATTGTCTATTTTATACATATCAGTGCATATATGTCAATCCCAATCTCCCAATTCATCCCACCCCACCCTTTCCCCTCTTGGTGTCCATACGTTTGTTCTCTACATCTGTGTCTCTATTTCTGCCTTGCAAACCGGTTCATCTGTACTATTTTAGGAGGGCAAGATTCTTTTTAAACTAAGGGAGAATCTCTAATTCTTTTACCCTCTATCCTTTCAAGCCCTCTACATAGTGCTATCTTTTATAGTCTCTCTCTCTGATTTCTCAGGAAACGTTAGCCTCAAAGTGACTGGTATTACTAGCTGTCAACTTATAAAACAAGGGGTCTAAAGTGGAAGGAAGGAGAAGGAGAAGGCTTGGAGGAGGAAGGAGTGATCACAATTACATTTCCCTGCTGTGGGGCTGGCAGAACACGCTGGGAATCAGCAAACCAGTCACAGGGTTGTACTGAGCAGGGCTAGTTCTGCACTCTGCACGGGGTGAGGCCGGCAGTCACTATCTCTGCTTCCAGCTGGGTTCCAGAGGAATTAGTCCCTCTCTTAGGGCATCTTGCAACTGAAATCCCAGCTCAGAGCCAAGGGTTTGTGGGCATAGCCATTTTTATTCTTTTCAGCTGTTTCTCTCTCTCCAAGGATATATGAGTTCGTATTCTCCTTCAGTCTTTCCAGAGCAGTCTGCTTGCCTCTTCCCAGGCCCCCCAAAGACCCCCACTATTTGTTCTCTTTTAAGTACTCATCTCCCCCGACCCCTTAGAGCCAGGAAGGTGGCGGCATCTCCGCAGTGTCAGCTTTGAGGCTCCCCCTGTGAGGTACCGAGTTGGCAGCCTATGCAAATCAGTTTTTTCCTGGAGATCTTCTGAGAAGAAAGGGAAGCTCAGAGACATTGATCTTGCCCTGTGTTCTGGGAAGCTGTGTTTTTTTTCCGCTGCTGCTTTCAAGCGACCTGGATCTCATTACACATATTGAAATGGGGCGTGATTCTGAGGAGGCGCCTGAGAAATGGGAACTTGTCTTGCTTGTTGCCTTTGAGGGTCGGTGGGGGGGAAACCACAAGCCTGTCCAGATCTTATCTCCTCAGGAAGGGGCAGGAAAACAACACAGCAAAACAGCTGCCAGCCGAGAACACCACCTAGTGTCTTTACACCACACACCCACGTGTGGTGAAGTTGCCGTTTCCCACGAAGATGAAAGCGAAGAGTGTGGCACGGCAGGGATTCCCTGAGCCCCGGATGAGGAGGGGCCGGTCCATGGACACGACTCACGTAGCAATCAGGACGCATCACCTCCACCTGTCGGCTCTCCCTGGAGAGACCCGGGAGAGGCTGGGCTGCTTTTACTCTCTAGAAGGGGCAATCCATCACCCCACGCTTATTAAATACACACTGTGTATCTGCCCTGTGGTCTGGGGAATCCAATTAAATACAAGACAGTCTTGGCCCACGGGGAACTGAGTGAAAAGCCGGTGGGGAGACCAACCACAAATAAAGGAGAAGTTAAATAACGTACAACACACACACGCACACAGAGAAATCACACACAGGAGCGGTTGCAAGTGGTACATGAGTAATTGGCAAATTAAAGACACGTTCACTCTCGCTTTGCTCCCACACTGACATTTTGCTGAGGAACGGAACAGAAGGAGGACGCAGCACTGCAGCTAGCTGCGCTGGCGGAGGGGAGGAGGGGGTGCTCCCAGTGTGGCAGCAGGTCATGGCTGGAGCTACCTCCACGGTCCCCTGTTGTGCTGTCGGATGGACTTGTTTTCCGAAATGGATTTGGGGCCAAGTTTGCCGTGCTCTCAGAGGCCCTGGCCGTGTCTCCTGACATCAGTCATACCCGCTTGCATCTGCCCTCTTTCTTTCCATCCCTGCTGCAGGGGCCTTTCTCCACTGTCCACTGCAACATACTTTAACACCTGCCGGCAGCCACTTCTCTGTTCATGTCTTGGCTAGACCACTCTTTTCTCAGACCCTTAGGATGGATTTCCATCAAATTATTCATAGAAATGCATTGAATTTGAAGCAAATTGGTTTGGGAACAAATCCCAGCTCTGCATTCATTAGGCATGTGGCTGTGACTGTGGGCCTCAATTTCCCCATCTGTAAAGTGGGTACAAAAATGGTACCTTTATTATATTGTTATTATGAGGATCAAAAGGGGTCATGAACGTGAAATGCCTGGTGTGTGTTCGAAGTCTCTTGCTGTGGGGAAATTCACAGTCTATGCTAAAGCAGTGCTTCTCAAACGGGCATGTGCATTCATCACCTGGGGATCTTGTTACAAATGCAGATTCTGATTCAGTAGAAGTCAGTGGGGCTTGAAATTCTACATTTCTGGTAAGTTCCCCATTGACGCAGATGCTGCTGGTCCAGGGATCACACTCAGTAGCAAGGTACTAAAGGACTTTATGGTCAGAATCCTGCATTTCCAGGATTTCCTTGGGTGTCCACTGCTTACACTGACTCACGCTTTCTCTGTATTTGGAACGTCCTGCCTCATCATTCTGGTCTCTGTTTTGCTCCACCCCTGTTCCTGACCTTCTTGGCACTTTGACCCCTTTGGCCTCTGACTCTACACTTCTCTCTGCTAGACTTTGCCCCCTAGAGTGGCATTGCTCACACAGATACCCCTCTTTAATGTTTCTGGCTTCGTCTCACATAGTTCTCTTACGATTTGCCAGAGGTCACCTTTGGCTAAATCCCATCCCATTTCCCTTTTCCCCTGGACTGTTAGGAAGCTCACAGTTAAGTTTAAGGTGAGTTTTAGCAGAGTCCTCTCCCCAAGTTTTCTGACAAAAAGTTATTTTCCCACGTGCCATCCTTCATCCTTCTCTTCTTTTATGACTTGTTTCTTAAATAATTTATATCTTGTTTTGTTGTGTATGTTGCCATTTGCTAGCAGAGTGATCTTGGATAAGTCACTTCACCTCCCTGGGATTCAGTTTTCTCCCCTATGAAGTGGGGATAATAATAGTACCTACCTCATAAAATTTGGGGGTTGATTAAATGAGGTAGTATCTGTAGAGTCCTTAGAAGAGTGTTTGGCACATGGTAAGCATCACGTGAGTGTTATTTATTGTTGTTGTTATTTTATAAAATACTTCAAATCCTTTGGAAAGCAAGATGGGTACAATTGTCATCACCATCATCATTATCATCCTCATCATCAGCATCATCAGAAAAACCATGCTGACATTAAAATGTTATACAATAGACCACGAAATGATCATATTATCCTGGAGTACTTGAGTTATGGGACAACTTTTAAACTAGAAAGAAATAAATTTAGAACAAATTAAATAATTTGTTTATAATACCTATTTCTTATATTCTAAAATCAGGTAGTTCCAAGACGGGTTGAAAGGGAATGGAATTTGTCCTCCACAACTGTGTGCCTTTAAACAAGTGCAGTCCATGGATGTACCATAGAACCTCCGCACCACAGAGTGGGCTTTGAGCATTGCAGTCATGCCTGGAGCAATTTCCTTGAACCTGTTCACTTCTCTTTTGCCCTTGCTCTAGCGTTCTAGTACGTTCCAGCTCCTGACTCTTGGGCTCACCTTTCTCACCTGGCCCAACTCATCTCTTAAACCTAATGACTGGATTCAGCTGAACTGATTTGATCCTGTTGCCTTCTCTGGCTTATGGCATCTCTGTCAGCTTCTGGAAATCAACCTGTTGGCTTCCACTCGAGCTCCTAGGACTTTATTAGATGGTTTTCTGGGGTTCTTGCCATGTGCTCCATACCCTCATGCTTCCCTGATTCATTCACTCAGTGAAATTTATTTTATGTCTCTTCTATGCCAATCACTGATATAAGTCACTAGGGAAGGTAGAAGTAAACAAAAAGTTCTGGCCCCCATAGAGCTTTAGTTGGGGGAGAGAAAAAAATGAACAAATTAATGCTTCCTACGTACTCTATGTCCTTGCTACTCAAAGTGTAGTCCATGGGCCATGTTAGGTTGGAAACAGTCTCTAGAAAATCAAGTAGACATATTGAGAAGGCAGTTGCTTTCATGAATTCAGATTTATGAGAGACTTTTACTGAACTGTAATGATCATTTCTTCCAACCACCTCATTTCACAGATGAATGAGATGAGTTGTGTGATGTGAACAGGCCTTGACCAAGGGCACACAATTAGTTGGTTGTAGAGCTTATTTTTGGCCTTTTCTACTCATGACACCCCATCTTTTCTTACATGGTGTCTAGGTCAATGAATTGGTTTATTTCGGGGAATTCCCAAACCTTGTGGGGTTGTGGAAGTATAAGAAAAGCCATCTCTGATATTTCCTGTCAAAGCTTCATTTCTAAATCAGAAGGCTCATGGGTTGACTCCCACGAGGCAATTCTTGAATCTCTAATCACATCGGTCCTAAACAAGGAACACTTAGGGGTGAAGGACAGTGACGGTGCAAGTTCTTTCTAAGACACTTAAGGAGGGCTCTGGGCAAACTGAGATTAACAAAGGGTTTCAGAGAGACTCATAGATTCATATCCAAATAGGGAAAGTGAGGCTTAGAGAAGTTAAGTGACTAATTCAAGATCCCACTGCAGGTTAGCAGCAGGCCCAAGCCCAGAGCTAAGTCTCCTGAATCACAGTGCAAAGTTTAAGATCTGGAGTTGGAAGATCTATGTTTGCCTCCCATCATTTCCATTAGCCAAGTCCCTTACCTTCCCCCATAGACCTCAGCTTCTTCATTTGTAAAAGGGGGGGTGGGGGGGTTGATCAAATGAAATGATTTACGTAAGATTGTTTTATGAAACTGCTTTTTCCCTACCATAATATATAGCATTTCTTATGCCAAAGCCATCCAAAAGAGAGGAAATAATCATAATCCAAACTGCATCGGCATTAGGAAGAGGACACTGACATGGGAGAGATGCACGAACCTCACTAACATATCTAGTCAACTCCTTTTTCAGCTCCCTTCATCTCCTAAAGGGATGATTTTTAAAACTTACTGTTTTCCATCACCTCTTCCATCACTCTCAGAGAAAACATTGGCTGATGAATGACAGTTCCTTCAATCTCCTGTAACTACAGCTAACAAACATCTGTATAAACCTTCATTTCCACCTTTTCCTGTATCTGAAATGGCATTATCCTGCTTCTTCCCTTGGTTAACTCCAATTTCCACGTATCCTTCACAACTCAGCTCAGAGGTCATGGCACCCATCCTTATCCACCCTCCCTTGGCTAATTGGTACCCCTCTTCTGTTCTCCAAGAGCACCCTCTCCAAGCATGAATCCCATTGTCTTACTTATTTGTTTACTCGAAAACCTCCCTCACTAGAATGTAGGGATTCTATTTACCTCTCTATCTGCCTAGTGCCTGGCACATATATGTTCTCAGTAAACGTGTTTTTGGGTAAATGAATGCATGTGTAATGCTTATTGGGGTTGCCCTGAAGATGACTTCATCAGCTTCTGTTTTACCATCCCTGGTGGGTTTGAAAGTCCTGTTGAGAGAAGAGTCTCCAGGTTGCCCAGGCTCTGTTTACACCTCCCAGCCTCAGGCAGAAATGAATGAAAGCACAGGTGCTCTCTTTTGACTATGCCCCACTGTATACCCGTGCCCTGTGTCTGAAATCCTCTCTTGGATGGTGGAGGTGAAGATGTTGAGGATGGCTTCTGGAGGAGGCAGGTCTGGCCTGACCAGGAGTTAGAAGCTCCTGGTTCTAAACATATGGACACCAAGGGGGGAAAGTGGGGATGGTGGGATGAATTGAGAGATAGGGATTGACATGCATACATTAATATATATAAAGTTGAAAACTGATAAGAACCTGCTGTATAAAAAATAAATAAATAAAAATTTTAAAAAAGATTATAAATTGAAAAAAAAAAAAAAAAGAAGCTCCTGGTTCTTCCAGCCGCAAGCGTGCTCCTCCTCTTTCTTCTGCTGGGAACCTTCCCTGAGGGGCTGCAGCAGCCTCTGCCCTCAAAGACTCTCTTCCCAGGGCCAGTGAGTCAGGCTCTGAGTAGGTCGTGGTAATTGGTATCAGTGATTGGTATAGAAGCAACCAAGAGACAAAAGACAGCGGGGGATGTAGGAGAGACAGATGAGAAGGGGGCGGGGGTGGCTTCTTGCCTCCTACCACTCTGTCAATCAAGTGTGGTCCCAGCTCCAGTGACTCTGCACACCCCTTTCCATCTGTCTTCCAGGACATCCATCTGGTGTACAACATGAACTTGGAAGCTTCGGATGGGGAGGGTTGAGTAATATGTGAGCCCGGCTTCAGTAAAGGCGAGACTGCAGTGTGTGTGTGGGGAGCCTTTAACATACTTTCACTTGCACTGACAGAGCCCCTTTACCCCAGTAGTGTTCTCTGGCTGTAGAGGCCTCCGTGTCCCTTTCCATCCTAATTCCCACACACTACACTTTTCCTGCCTTCTGACCTGCATCAAAAGTCACGTGTCCTGCGGAATAAGGCAATAACTTAATAAGGTTAAGAACTTGAACTCTGGAGGCAGTCTGACCCTGGTGTGAACCCTGGTCCCGCCATGGACTGCTATGTAAGTTACTTATCTGCTCTGAAGATTAGTTTTCTCATCCAAAATGTGGCAAATGTTATCCACTCATGGAGTTTTCTGAGGATTATATTAGATAATACTCATAAAGGACTTAGTATATTTTGAGCTCTTAACAAATAGTGATTATTACGTTGTTTTATAACTGTATCTGTCTCAGATATACCTTGTCAGAAATAATCACTCTTTCCTTGCTGTTACTACAGAACATTATAACAATAATACATATTTCTTTTGAGAATAGTGTATGTAATAATATGGTATATGTAGGCTATATGCTCTATAGCAGGGGTCCCCAACCCCTGGGGCACACAGCAGGAGGTGACCAGCAGGCGAGAGAGCGAAGCTTCATCTGCCTCTCCCGATCGCTCCCCATCGCTCGCATTATTGCCTGAACCATCCCTCCCATCACTCTCATTACCGCCTGAACCATTCCACACCTCCCCCCACAATTTTTCCGTGGAAAAATTGTCTTCCACGAAACCGGTCCCTGGTGCCAAAAAGGTTGGGGACCACTGCTCTATAGTATATGTAGAGTATATACTTATATGGTATAACTGTATATAGTATATATGCTACATACTCTATGTAGTATATACTAAGTATATTTAATAATATATAATATATGATAATAATAACCAACTTTTATTAAATGCTTACCATGTGCAGACATTATTCTATGAGCTTTATATGTATTAATTCACTGAATCCTCTCAAGATAGGTATAGTCGTTATCCAAATTTTATAAATGAGAAACTGAGGCACAGACAAGTCAAGCAACTTTCCTAAGGATATGAAGTTAGTAAGAGGAAGAGCAGCATTTGAAAGGCGGCAGGTGGCCCCAGTATTAGAGTTTGCTGTATGTGGGCTGTGCACCCACTCCTGGCCTGTAAGTCTCACGGGTGCATTACCTGTTTGTGATTCATCTTTGTAACCTCCCCAGCGCTCTGCTCCAGGTTTGCATTGTTTTTGGATGCCTGTACAAAGGAGATGCCATCAGCAAAAATACCAGCTCTTCAGTAGCTAACTGCGCGGGGAGGGAGGATGTTGGCTTCCTGGTGCTCAGGTGCCCACCGCCCAGTGCCCAGTTGTCGAGGTCCTCCTGCTCATCCCTGGCAGCAGATAGAAGAATTTTTCCACCAGGGAAAAGCACTTAGAGTATGCAAGGCTTTCAATAATGGGGAAAAATGACCACCAAGCTAATTAGAACAAGAAAAATAAAGGTTCATTTTGCAGCTAGGGACCGTATTTGAGGAGTGAGCAGAGGTGAGATGTGGGGCACAAGCATGGATTTGATTATGTGGGAGTCAGTCAGCCAATAGAGAGAGATGATCCCAGGATTCTATCCAAGAGAAAAACCTATTCAGGCCAGCGGGGCCCTGTTGAGCCATCTGCCCCTGCCCCTCTCCAGGCCCAGCAGGATCTGACCATCATCTGAAGACCACTCTCTGCACCATCATCAAAAGACAAAATGGTGTGGCAAACTGAGTGTAGCATTGTTAACAAGTCATTTAAGTCTCCTGATTTTAATTTTTTTCTTCTCTGAAGTGAAGATGATAATAAAATCTGTCTCATGAGTTTGTTGGGAGACAGTGAAATATCTTCATTGTGAAGAGCGGTAAAGATAACTTATGTCTGCAGAATGTTTTAATAATAATAAAAATAATAGCAATAATAACACCTAACCTATATACAGCACTTGCTATATGCCAGGAACTCTTCTAAGTGCTTTTGTATATTTAATCCTCACAACAATTTTATGAGATAAGTAGTATTATATCCATTTTACAGAAAAAAACTGAGGCACAGAGAGGTTAAATCGATTGTCCAAAGTCACACAGCTGGTAAGTAGCACAGCTGGCATTCAAAGGCAGGCAATCTGGCTCCAAGTCTATGCTCTTAACCACCATGTAAAGATGAATGTGAGCGTTTATAAAGTATGCCTTTATCCATCATCTCAGGTAATCCTCCCTGCTCCCTGTACAGGACAACTCATTGGCACAGGGGAACTTGGGCAATTCCTGGCACTGAGCTGAATCTGCCTCTTGGAGAAAGGTCTTGAGTCTGCTACAGATCCCAAACCTTGGGAAAGCTTGCCTAATGCTTGCAGAAAAATACCGAGGGTCATCTTTGTTCTTCTAGGTAGGACAGATAACCTCTCCAAACTCTCTGGATTCCCAGTGTCTGGCATCTCAGTGTCCATCAGACAGGAGCTGACCCTGGCTGAGTGGAGGTTCCTCAATAAATCAGAACTCAGATATTCACTGGGCACCTACACCATGCCCAGCACAGGCATGTATATATCCTGTATAAAGAAGCAGGATATGGTCTCCATTTACAAAGAGTTAGCAGTCTAGTAGGAAAGATCAAACAGATGAAACGATAGATTAATTAATAAACAAGGTAATGCCATTAAGTAATAATGGGATAACATGAAATCTTTTGGTATTGAAAACAAGGCTGTAGGAGATGAATGGAACATGTTGCTAACTGTGTCCCATTCATCTCTTGGTCTTTTTCTCAAAGGTTTTGTAGGGACACTGTATGCAGCATGGGTAACCCATCCTCCCTTCCCAGTGAAGAAAACAAAATTCCATGTAGAAGAACATTCTTTTCCCAGCAGCTCATGCCATATTCACCAAGATGTGTCTTTGCCTTTTCCTATGTATTTTTCCATCAGAGATGGTAGAGAAGTTGATTTGAGGTCTGTTACCCCTGTAATAACTGTCATAGTGACATCAGCAGAGGAGACTTGAGGTCAAAGGGTAAGTCAGGGATGCCCTTCCCTCTCCTCCTTTCAAGGTGTGTTCTTGCTTCCCCAGGAAACTTGAAGCTCCTTCCTAACCCTGGAAATGTAGGGTGCTTCAGCCAGGGCACCACCTGAAATCTTTGGCGGGCTTCAGCCCTTTCTCTCCTAGCTGGGTGACTTTGGGCAAGTTGCTTAATCTCTTTCAGCTTTAGTTTTTCTCATCTGTACAATGGATATATAAACGTGAATGTGCAGATTGGTTCAAGATGGTGGAGTAGAAGGACGTGCTCTCACTCCCTCTTGCAAGAGCACTGGAATCACAACTAACTGCTGAACAATCATCGACAGGAAGACACTGGAATTCACCAAAAAAGATACCCCACATACAAAGACAAAGGGGAAGCCACAGTGAGATGGTATGAGGGGCGCAATCACAATAAAATCAAATCCCATAACTGCTAGGTGGGTGACTCACAAACTGGAGAACAATTGTACAGCAGAAGTCCACCCACTGGAGTGAAGGTTGTGAGCCCCATGTCAGGTTTCCCAACCTGGGGGACCGGCAATGGGAGGAGGAATTCCCAGAGAATCAGACTTTGAAGGATAGAGGGATTTGACTGCAGGACTTCGACAGGATTGGGGGAAACAGAGACTCTGCTCTTGGAGGGCACACGCAAAGTAGTGTGTGTATCGGGACGCAGGGGAAGGAGCGGTGACCCCATAGGAGACTGAACCAGACCTACCTGCTAGTGTAGGAGGGTCTCCTGCAGAGGCAGGCAGTGGCTGTGGCTCACTGTGGGGACAAAGACACTGGCAGCAGAAGTTCTGGGAAGTACTCCTTGGCATGAGCCCTTCTGGAGTCTGCCATTAGCCCCACCAAAGAGCCTGTAGCCTCCAGTGCTGGGTTGCCTCAGGCCAAACAACCAACAGAGAGGGAACTCAGCCCCACCCATCAGCAGACAAGTGGATTAAAGTTTTACTGAGCTCTGCCCAACAGAGCAACACCCAGCTCTACCCACCACCAGTCCCACCCATCAGGAAGCTTGCACAAGCCTCTTAGATAGCCTCATCCACCAGAAGGCAGACAGCAGAAGCAAGAAGAAGTACAGTCCTGCAGAATGTGGAACGAAAACCATATTCACAGAAAGACAGACAAAATGAAAAGGCAGAGGACTATGTACCAAATGAAAGAACAAGATAAAACCTCAGAAAAACAACTAAATGAAGTGGAGATAGGAAACTTTCCAGAAAAAGAATTCAGAATAATGATAGTGAAGATGATCCAGGACCTCAAAAAAAGAATGTAGGCAAAGATCAAGAAGATGCAAGAAACGTATAACAAAGACCTAGAAGAATTAAAGAAAAAACACCTAGAAGAATTAAAAAACAAAAAACCGGCAATGAACAATACAATAACTGAAAAGAAAAATACACTAGAAGGAATCAACAGCAGAATAACTGAGGCAGAAGAACGGATAAGTGACCTGGAAGACAGAATGGTGGAATTCACTGCCATGGAACAGAATAAGAAAAAAGAATGAAAAGAAATGAAGACAGCCTAAGAGACCTCTGGGACAACATTAAATGCACCAACATTTACATTATAGGGGTCCCAGAAGGAGAAGAGAGAGAGAAAGAACCTGAGAGAATATTTGAAGAGATTATAGTCAAAAACTTCCCTAACATGGGAAAGGAAATAGCCACCCAAGCCCAGGAAGTGCAGAGAGTCCCAGGCAGGATAAACCCAAGGAGAAACATGCCGAGACATATAGTAATCAAACTGATAAAAATTAAAGACAAAGAAAAATTATTAAAAGCAACAAGGGAAAAACGACAAATAACATACAAGGGAACTCCCATAAGGTTAACAGCTGATTTCTCAGCAGAAACTCTACAAGCCAGAAGGGAGTGGCATGACATATTTAAAGTGATGAAAGGGAAGAACCTACAACCAAGAAAACTCTACCCAGCAAGGATCTCATTCAGATTCGGTGGAGAAATCAAAAGCTTTACAGACAAGCAAAAGCTAAGAGAATTCAGCACCACAAAACCAGCTCTACAGTAAATGCTAAAGGAACTTTTCTAAGTGGGAGACACAGGAGAAGAAAAGGACCTAAAAAACAAACTCAAAACAATTACGAAAATAGTAACAGAGATATACATATCAATAATTACCTTAAATTTGAATGGATTAAATGCTCTAACCAAAAGATACAGGCTCACTGAATGGATACAAAAACAAGACCCACATATATGCTGTCTACAAGAGACCCACTTCAGACCTAGGACACATACAGACTGAAAGGGAGAGGATGGAAAAAGATATTCCATGCAAATGAAAATCAAAAGAAAGCTGGAGTAGCAATACTCATATCAGACAAAATAGACTTTAAAATAAAGACTATTACAAGAGACAAGGAAGGACACTACATAATGATCAAGGGATCAATCCAAGAAGAAGATACAACAATTAAAAAAAATATGCACCCGACATAGGAGCACCTCAATACATAAGGCAACTGCTAACAGCTATAAAAGAGGAAATTGACAGTAACACAATAATAGTGGGGGACTTTAACACCTCACTTACACCAATGGACAGATCATCCAGACAGAAAATTAATAAGGAAACACAAGCTTTAAATGACACAATAGACCAGATGGACTTAATTGATATTTACAGGACATTCCATCCGAAAACAGCAAATTACACTTTCTTCTCAAGTGCACATGGAACATTCTCCAGGATAGATCACATCTTGGGTCACAAATCCAGCCTTGATAAATTTAAGAAAATTGGAATTATATCAAGCATTTTTTCTGACCACAATGCTATGAGATTAGAAATAAATTACAGGGAAAAAAAATGTAAAAACACAAACACATGGAAGCTAAATAATATGTTACTAAATAGCCAAGAGACCACTGAAGAAACCAAAGAGGAAATCAAAAAATACTTAGAGACAAATGACAATGAAAACACGACAATCCAAAACCTATGGGATGCAGCAAAAGCAGTTCTAAGAGGGAAGTAAGTCTATAGCAATACAATCCTACCTCGAGAAATAAGAAAAATCTCAAATAAACAGTCTAATCTTACACCTAAAGGAACTAGAGAAAGAAGAACAAACAAAACCCAACTTTAGTAGAAGGAAAGAAATCATAAAGATCAGAGCAGAAATAAATGAAATACAAACAAAGAAAACAATAGCAAAGATCAATAAAACTAAAAGCTGATTCTTTAAGAAGATAAACAAAACTGATAAACCTTTAGCCAGACACATCAAGAAAAAGAGGGAGAGGACTCAAATCAATAAAATTAGAAATGAAAAAGGAGAAGTTACAAAAGATGCCGCAGAAATACAAAGCATCATAAGAGACTATTACAAGCAAGTCTATGCCAATAAAATGGACAACCTGGAAGAAATGGACAAATTCTTAGAAAAGTATAATCTTCCAAGACTGAACCAGGAAGAAATAGAAGGTATGAACAGACCAATCACAAATAATGAAATTGAAACTGTGATGAAAAATCTTCCAACAAACAAAAGTCCAGGACCAGATGGCTTCACAGGTGAATTCTATCAAACATTTAGAGAAGAGCTAACACCCATCCTTCTCAAACTCTTCCAAAAACTTGCAGAGGAAGGAACACTCCCAAACTCATTCTATGAGACCACCATCACTCTGATACCAAAACCAGACAAAGATACTACAAAAAAAGAGAATTACAGACCAATATCACTGATGAATATAGATGCAAAAATCCTCAACATAATACTAGCAAACAAAATCCAACGACACATTAAAAGGGTCATACACCATGATCAAGTGAGATTTATCCCAGGGATGCAAAGATTCTTCAGTATATGCAAATCAATCAATGTGATACACCATATTAACAAATCGAAGAATAAAAACCATATGATCATCTCAATGGATGCAGAAAAAGCTTTTGACAAAATTCAACACCGATTTATGATAAAAACTCTCCAGAATGTGGGCATTGAGGGAACGTACCTCCACATGATAAAAGCCATATATGACAAACCCACAGCAAACGTCATTCTCAATGGTGAAAAAGTGAAAGCATTTTCTCTGAGATGAGGAACAAGAAAAGGATGTTCACTCTTGCCATTGTTATTCAACATAGTATTGGAAGTCCTATCCACAGCAATCAGAGAAGAAAAAGAAATAAAAGGAATCCAAATTGGAAAAGAAGTAAAACTGTAACTGTTCAACAGTGACATGATACTATACATAGAAAATCCTACAGATGCTACCAGAAAAATACTAGAACTCATCAATGAATTTGGTAAGGTTGCAGGATACAAAATTAATGCACAGAAATATCTTGCATTCCTATACACTAAAAAGAAAGATGAGAAAGAGAAATTAAGGAAATTATCCCATTTACCATCTCAACAAAAAGAATAAAATACCTAGGAATAAACCTACCTAAGGAGGCAAAAGACCTTTACTCAGAAAACTATAAAACACGGATGAAAGAAATCAAAGGTAACTTAAACAGATGGAAAGATATACCATGGTCTTGGATTGGAAGAATCAATGTTGTGAAAATGAGTATACTACCCAAAGCAATCTACAGGTTTAATGCAATCCCTATCAAATTACCAATGGCACTTTTCACAGAATTAGAACAAGAAATTTTACAATTTGTATGGAAACACAAAAGACCCCAAATAGCAAAAACAATCTTAAGAAAGAAAAACAGAGCTGGAGGAATCAGGCTCCCTGACTTCAGACTATACTACAAAGCTACAATAATCAAGACAATATGGTACTGGCACAAAAACAGAAATATAGATCAGTGGAACAGGATAGAAAGCCCAGAGATAAACCCACACACCTATGATCAACTAATCTATGACAAAGGAGGCAAGGATATATAATGGAGAAAAGACAGTCTCTTCAATAAGTGGTGCTGGGAAAACTGGAGAGCTACATGTAAAAAATGAAATTAGAACTCCCTAACACCATACACAAAAATAAACTCAAAATGGATTAAAGACCTAAATGTAAGACTGGACACTATAAAACTCTTAGAGGAAAGCATAGGAAGACCACCCTTTGACATAAATCACAGCAAGATCTTTTTTGACCCACCTCCTAGAGTAATGGAAATAAAAACAAAAATAAACAAATGGGACTTCATGAAACTTAAAGGCTTTTGCATAGCCAAGGAAACTATAAACAAGAAGAAAAGACAACCCTCAGAATGGGAGAAAATATTTGCAAATGAATCAACAGACAAATGAGTAATCTCCAAAATATATAAACAGCTCACGCAGCTCAATATTAAAAAAACAAACAACCCAATCCAAAAATGGGCAGAAGACCTAAATAGACATTTCACCAAAGAAGACATACAGATGGCCAAGACGCACATGAAAAGCTGCTCAACATCACTAATTATTAGAGAAATGCTAATCAAAACTACAATGAGGTATCACCTAACACGGGTTAGAATGGGCAACATCAGAAAATCTACAAACAACAAATGCTAGAGTGGGTGTGGAGAAAAGGGAACCCTCCTGCACTGTTGGTGGGAATGTAAATTGATACAGCCACTATGGAGAAGAGTATGGAGGTTCCTTAAAAAACTAAAAATAGAATTAGCATGTGACCCAGCAATCCCATTACTGTGCACATACCCAGAGAAAACCATAATTCCAAAAGACACATGCACCCCAATATTCATTTCAGCACTATTTACAATAGCCAGGTCATGGAAGCAATGTAAATGCCCATCGAGAGACAAATGGATAAAGACGATATGGTACATATATACATACAAAGGAGTATTACTCAGCCATAAAAAGGAATGAAATTTGGTCATTTGTAGAGACTGTCATACGGAGTGAAGTAAGTCAGAAAGAGAAAAACAAATATCGTCTATTAACGCATATATGTGGAACCTAGAAAAATGGTACAGATGAACTGGTTTGCAAGGCAGAAATAGAGACACAGATGTAGAGAACAAACGTATGGACACCAAGTGGGGAGAGTGGGGTGGGGAGTGGTGGTGGTGGTGGGATGAACTGGGAGATTGGGATTGACATATATAACTAATATGTATAAAATAGATAACTAATAAGAACCTGTTGTAAAAAAGAAATAAAATTCAAAAAAAAGTGAATGTGAGGACGAAGTGAAATAATTAATACAGAGTGCTTATTGTAGTGAGTGGTACATAGCACGTTTTTCAGAAATGGTATATTTTTTGTTAACAGCTCTACTACCAATAACCTCAATCACTATCACCACCATCATCATCCCCACCATCATTAGCCATATCATTGCTATCATCCTCCTCCTCCTCCTCTACCTCATCATTACCATCATCATTATCTTCATCATCATTTTCTTCCTCATCATTACCGTCATTTCTATCATCATCATCAGCATCATCAGCAGCATCCCCTTCATCATTTAGCCAGTACATTCCCATGTCCCTTTTCTTAAGAACTTTTTAAAATGACTGGCTGGCTAATCTGATAAATATCAACCTCTCCTTGCAGGACAATGGCTTAATTTGTCACCCCACTCAGATAATATCTTTATTCAAATTTTCAGAGACGAGGGAGTGACTTGCTGAAAATGAATACTGACAATTTTAGTCCCTGTGGTGGGAGAGAAAGGAAGTTAGTTTTGGTTGGATGGACTTCTGGATGCTCCTCAAATCGCCTCATTTGCAGCTGTTAGGTCTGTCCCCGAGATAAATTCTTTCAAGGAGTTCTCTCTGTTTTCCCATGAATAACAGTGGAAACAATGCAGGTAAAGGAGACCTTAGCCCACTAAAATCATTTCCTGTTTCTCCATTAATTATAGAGTCCTGGTGAAGAGAAGACACTTCATTTCAATTTTAGTCCCTAGTAGTGGGAGTGCCTGGAGGAGAACAACAAAAGTGTTCGAGGTTGAGATTCTGAAGCAAAAAAAGCACGGAGTTAATTACCTTTGGACTCCCAGGCAGATTTCTATGTACACAGTTGTGTTGCATGTTTGGAACCATGGCTATACTTTGAGAGTTCCTGAAGTAGAGAAATTACCTGTGTTGTATCCAGAGTTAAGAGCTCACATGAGTATGGGCATAAATACGACTTAAGGACCCCACAAGAGTAGCTCTTTCCTGGAGAGATGTTTATTTGGTAATTCAGGAGGGTAAAGGGACTCATTCTGCGATTCTTGCTTGGGGGCTCTCATGTAACGTTCCGTTCTGCAAAGAGCTGTTCAGTGACGTTGAATTTCTTCACCACGTCAACACGAATTGCAATGTGGAAATGAGTGCAGAGACATTTCCGATGTGGTATTTCTTTTCTTGCCTTTGGATAAAAACACAGTCAGACTTTTGTGTACAATGAGGATTCTGAAAGGCCATGGAAGGCAGAGTGGGAGAACCTGTAAGGCATCCCAGGGGAACACTGAGCACAAACACAGCACACGCCAACTTGCCTCAAGGCTGGGAGACCGAGGGTTTCTCTGCAGCAACCCCACTCTTCCTACACACTCAACTGAAAGGAACTGGAAGACATCCCCTTGGCAGGTACATGAGGTTTGATCCATTCATCCATTGAACAAATATATATTGAGTGTCAGCTCATGCCAAAGCTATTCTAAGTGCTGAGGATACAGCAGTGAGCAAAATAAGGCAAAAATCCCACCTGACATAAATTCACTTTTTCTCAAATTGGCTTAATATTGTTATAGTGTTTTCTTTGATTATATATATACACACACATATATGTATATATGTTTTTTATATGTATATACTTAGATTTTACATATAAATCTTAGACTTCTCATATTTATATATAAATAACACATAAAAATATAAATAAAATAATTTAAAATATATCTTCTTAGATTGTATGTTCCAAGAATTCAGGAGTTGAGCTTATCTAATTATCTGTGTACAAAGCCCAGAATCACATCATTCATTCGCTCCACACATTCTTTCTGAATGTCTACTCTGAGTTAGGTGATGGGGATACAATGATGAACAAGACAGAACATCTCTTATACAGATTATAGTGTAACTTAGTGAATATGGAGACAAAGATAGTGATGCCATGGTTATTTGATATTTCATACAGGTTTAATGATGTACTAATTTAAAATCTTATGTTTAAAAAGATATGACTTACATCCAAAGAGTAATGCCATATTCATTGTTAGCTGACACATTTTCAGCATTAATAACTTTGTCTATCCCTTGTAGTCTTTTTTTTAGCTTTTTATTTTGAGATACTTTTAGCTTTACAGAAGAGTTGCTAAAATAAAGTACAGAGAATTCCTGGATACTCTTCACCCAGCTTCCCCTAATGTTAAGATCTTATATAACTATGGTACATTTATCAAAACTAAGAAATGAACATTGGTATAATACTGTTAACTAGATTATAGACTTTATTTGCATTTCGCCAGTTTTTCCATTAATGTCTTTTTTTTCTGTACCAGGATCCAATCCAGGATATCCTGTGGCATTTAGTTATCATGTCCCCTTAATCTCCTCTGATCTGTAAAAATTTCTCAGGCTTACCTTGTTTTTATGACTTGGACAGTTTTGAAAAGCACCATTCAGGCATTTTGTAGAATGTGCCTGAATTTGGGTTGCCTGATATTTCCTCATGATTAGACCAGAGATATGGATTTTGGGGGAAGAACGTCACAGAGGGGTAGTGCCTTTCTCGTGGCATCAAGGGTGCACGACTTATCACTGGTCGTGTTGACCTTGGTCACTTGGTTAAAGTGGTGTCTGCCAGGTTTCTCCACCGTAGTTACTCCCCTCCTTTATATACTCTGCATGTTAGAAGCTAGTTAGTCTGTACTCAAAGGGAGAGGTATTCAATCTACCTCCTGGAGGAAGGCTTACTTTCTTCTTGCGTTTTCCTCACTTACATGTCCTGTCTTTCAGATTAAGGGCTTTAGGGATCGTAGTATTATTTCCCCTTTAAGTGATGTTAAAGTTCATAAATCGAACCTCTTTGCACAGGACCTTGTTTAGAAAGTCCTTCATCATTTTACACAATCTTTCAGGGAGAGAGAGAGTGAACGTTTTCATTGGAGGTTTTGAAGTTCTTGTTATTTGTAAATTCACTCCAGTACTACAGATGAAATACTTTGTATTCAGTTTAATGCAATTTTAGCAATTGCTTATTGTATTTTAGGGTAAGTGGCTCAATACCAGTTCAATTGTGGAATCATAGAACATCAGGCCTGCGTGATATAAGAATCATTTCATTCAGCCTCCTCAATTTACAGATGAGGAAATTGAGGCCTTGCAAGGAGGCATGGTTTTTCTGTTTCTTTTTTTTAAATTGAAGTATAGTTGACTTACACTATTATATTAGTTTAGGTGTACAACATAGTGATTCAATATTTTTATAGATTATACTCCATTTAACCTTATTACAAAATAATGGCTATATTTTCCTGTGCTGTACAATATATCCTAGTTGCTTATCTATTTAATACATAGTAGTTTGTGTCTCTTAATCCCCTACCCCTATCTCACCCCTCCCTCTTTCTTTTCCCCTCGGTAAACAGTAGTTTGTTCTCTATATCTTTGTCTGTTTCTGTTTGCTATATGCATTTGTATGTTTTATTTTTTTAGATTCCACATATAAGTGATAACATGGAATATTTGTCTTTCTCGGTTTACTTATTTCACTAAACATAATACCCTCTAGGTCATCCACATTGTTGCAAATGGCATAATTTCATTCTTTTTTATGGCTGAGTAACAAAACCCACAATGAGATATCACCTCACACCTGTCAGAATGGCTATCATCAAAAATCACACAAATAACAAATGTTGGCGAAAATGTGGAGAAAAGTGAACCCTAGTACACTGCTGATGGGAACATAAATTGCTGCAGTCACTAGGGAAAATAGTGTGGAAGTTCCTCACAAAACTAAAAATAGAACTACCATATGACCCAGCAATTCCACTGCTGGGTATATATCGAAGAAAAAATACTAATTTGAAAAGATACAAGCACCCGAATGTTAATAGCAGCACTATTTGCAATAGCCAACAAACACATGGACGCAACCTAAGCGCTCATCAACAGATGAGTGGATAAAGAAGATGTGGTGTATATATATACAGAGGCATGGCTTTTCTGAGGTTGTTCACCTGGTCAGAGGGAGCCTCTGCCTCCTGTTTCTCAGGGATCTTTTCCTGTAAACCCTCTGTCTGACCTCCTCAGCAACCGAGGGAATCTGTACCTTCTTCCCCTGACCCATCCCAGCTCTTTCCACAGTGCAAGGTCTTCCATTCTTTCGGCAGATCACGAATGAGGCCTGCATTCAGGCCATCCTTAGCACAACACAGGATTAAGAGAAACACATTTTGCAAACACCCTCAGGCCCCACTCCCACACAGTGCACCTCTACCACTCTGGGAGCACGAAAACTTCCTGTTCTGCAGCCACTTTCCGGCACCTCCAGTCACACCAGCCTCACTCCCAGTTTAGCCAGGCCCTGCCCCTGGCTGGAGATGCTGCAGTTTGAAAGTGGAAACTCTCTCTTCAATTTGGAGTTTCTTGTTAGAGTCTAGTGTTGCAGGAGCAGTGAGAGCGGTTCCCTTAGAAGACTGAGCCGGCTTAAAGCCATGAAAGAACCAAGCTAATAGTTGAGGGGCAGTGAGAACGCAAAGCTTGCATTTGGGAGAGGAAACTGGAAAAAAGTTGTTCCCTTTCCTCCTATCAGTCACTCCAACTGGGGTTGAAAGGCAGTGAGATAAACATCTGAGTACTCTCAGCTAAAGAGAGCTGTCATTTCTCCGAATAAAAAAAATAAAGCTTACAGTCCACTCCCCTCCCATGCAGGAGGGGAGCATCAGTGATCAAATCCATAAGGCAGTGTTCTCCGGAGGTTCCCTGGACAAGGAAGGGCACAAGAGGTCAGGGGCAGGGCCGGCCCACGGCCCGAGACTAAGTGGTGTCCGGGGTTTCAGTCAGAATATCCGACCAGCTGGGTTTTGCACGTTGCCATTTTGATGGTCTTGGCCACAGTCAGTGAGCCTGAGGAGCAAAGTCAAGTTAGTGAGAGTGTCCAAGGAGTTGGCTGCAACTGTCTGATCCAGGGCTGCTGCAAAGGGCTTTCACAGGCTGGACGACCCCCTTGGTGAGGTGAGTAAAGATGGTTTTGGCCGCCTTGGTTTCCCTCCCCTGGGTGTGCCTTATCCACATGTGTCCCTCGGTCTACAGTCTTCAGTACTCACTCCCTTCCCTCCACTAAAATCTCGCAGGAAAGCTCAGGAACTCATTCATACTAACATGTAAATCACTGATTCCACTTCAGTGTGTGTTAGCCCTTTAGAGGGATGATTGCCTTTACACAGGGATAAACACTTACTTGTGGTTTTCAGTCTTGGCTGTGCAGCCGCATCACTGGTGGTTCATTGAGAAATAAGGAAGCCTGGGCTCCACTCAAACTCTGGAATATTAAAAAGCTCCACAGGTGATTCTCATGCACAACCAGGCCTGGAAACAAGTCCTAGTTAAGTGAGAGGTTCTGTGTGTGGTCCCGGACCAGCAACATCAACATTGCCTGGAACTTAGGAATACTGATCTGTGGGCCTGAGCCTGGCCTCCTGAACGGGAAACTCTCGGGGTGGGGCCCAGCCATCTGTCTTTTATTAGATCTTCCAGATGATTTCAATGCATGTTAAAGTTTGAGAACCGCAGATTTCAGCAAAAGAACCAAGGTCTAACTGGTAGACCTTGGATCAAGAGTGGGGGAAATGTGGATGGAGGCCAGGTGTGCCCTCTGAAACCACATTCCATAAATGGTGGGCTAGTCTGTGTACACATAAAGCCATCTGTGGTTACTTGTTGATCAATCAACTGAAGCTGTTTGAGATTTGCAGCCCATCAGCTGTGTTAGAACCTTTTCTTCCAGTACGAAAGACAGCTTTATTTAAAGTGGCAACAACATACTGGGTCGTAGTATTGATTGGTGGTGGTTATGCTGGTGGCCGTGACTGGCTCCTTTCCTTCCTCTCGTGCTCCACAAGCCACAGACCACAAGTGAGGCTGGTGGACAGGGCAGAGGCAGAGAATAAGACTGTGGTAGGGGAAGTAAATGATTTGATTTGTTAAGCTAAAGTGGACTGAATTAGAGGCCGTGGAACTCTTCTGCACAGTAAGTATTTCTTTAATTGTAAACTATCTAAAAAACAGGGGTCCTAAAGTGCTCACCTGAAGGATGTCTTCATGACCTGAAGCATACGTGGGGAAGATGTCCTGAACATTGGCTGAAATGTGAGGATGTTTCAGTTTTACTCAACCAGCACTCTTCTTGGTACTGGGCGTACATGGATGAGCAAGAGGGACACGTTCCCTAGCCTCAGGGGCTGGAAGGAAAAACAAACAGGTGGGAAGACCGCTCATGAAGAGGAGACACAGGAAGGATACTGTGTGAGCAACTGGCAGTTTCTCTGATCTTAGTTCTGGGGCCCAGGTGAGTCCTCTCTGGGTAAGTGGTGCTTAATCTGAAAACTGAAGATTTACCAGGAATCGACCAGGTGAAGGCATGCAGGGGAGGGAAGGAAAGAGCGAGGAGAAGAACATTTGTAGACAGCAGAAGAGCTCGTGTGAAGGCCTGGAGTCAAAAGAGGGCACAGTATGGAAGTTTTAAGAACTGCAAGCTGAATATGCAAATCCTAGAAAGCACAGCGGACTCAATAGAAGGTGAGGTTAGAAGGGCAGCAAGTCCGGATCCCCCAGGGCCTAGGAAGTTAGGTGAGGGATTTGGACTAGGGCCTAAGGGCGATTGGAAGCCTCTGAGAGGTTTAAAGCAGTGCAAGAAGATGACAGATTTGCATGATAAATAAATCTCTTGGCTGCATTTTGGAAAGTGGATTGGAGGGGGGTAGAGGGCGTATTGTGAGACAGGAGACATGCATTATACAGACCAAACTTATGAATGTTTGCTTAGGAAAAATCTGAAATGAACTAAGAAATTATGAGATTAAAATTGTGTTTGCTCTTACATTCTCTTTTCAGCCTTTTTTTCTTTGGATGAAGCAGGTCTATGGCAGCCATCTTCAAAGAGTGTGTAAGTATCTAACATGTGGCGGACCTAGACAGTGCATGGGTAACACAACCAACACTAGTTAAATACTAATTGTTTTCAAATCACAACAGAAAACATGGTGCTGGACACCATGGGGGATTCCAGGAAGGCTTGGTCCTTGCCTACAAGAAACCAACAACTGAGTTATGGAAATAAACAAAAACACTTCAATGTCCATTGAAAATTGAGGCAGTATGTGATTAATGATCACAATTGAGGATGGAATCATAAGTAGTTTCATGGAAGATATAGGTCTTGGGCAAGGCTTTGAGGATCCTGGGAAGTGAGTAGACGGACAAGCATGGGGAGGACATTCCAGGTGGGGGAGTAGGATGAACAGTGGGCCTTGTGGTTGGATCCACATTTGTGGTTTCAAGTTGTCTTGGTTTTCAGGCAAAGTCAACCAAACCTCAGACATGACAGTAAAGCACACTAGCTTTTGGCAAAGAAGAAGGGAGTGGTGAATGTTGCCATCTTAATTAGTGGTCATTTTTCTGCTGTACCTGTTGGAACTGCAGCAGAACAGGGGCCTGTGTGTAGACTTGCTGGAAAGGGATTTGGGGTTGACTTGGAGGAGGCCAGGCAAGGGTGAGTGAGGGGCCTAGGCTCTGCTGCAGAGGAGCGCAGTGGGCCTTCACTAACTGACCTGTCAGCCCAGAAGTCAGAGTGCTCTGGTTTTTAGAGCATTACCTAATACCAAGGCAGTTTAGAAGTTACATGTAACAGGAGGGCTCATTTCTGAAGCCCCACCCCTCACTCTCCCAGAAGCCCTAATGCTTTGCCCCTTAGCACTGAGGTAGTCTGCCTTGTGCAGGAAGCTCAACTGTTCTGAAGGGTAGATTTGGCTCTGAATTGCCCTCAAGTTTCAGGTGCAAAATGCCACTGGATGGCCACCTGCCGTCATCCTGGGCAGGGGTTAGGGAGGTGGTGGAAGGGCAGAGGGACGGAAACGGGACCCTGTAACAGCAGAGTTAGTTCTGGACCAGGCTGGGAGAAGACAGGCGTGTCTCTGAGGTGGCTCCTGGGAGCCGTCTGTCATGGCCAGTGGGCCAGGATGAGAGGCTGAGCCAGGTGATGGGGGTGATGCAGGAGTGTGTCTCAGAGTCTGTGAGGTGAGCTCAAAGGGGATATTCTGAGGCAGAGCATTTCCAGCTGTGTGTATTCTGTGCAGGTGCTTGTGGGGCTGCCTGGACTGAGGGCCAGGGAAGCTGAAATGTGGGGAGACCCAGAGACAGCCTACGGACCCACCCTGTTTTCCCTGGAGTTGGTCCTCTTTTATCTGTTTTATACTTTGGGGATCTGCTTAATAACTCATTTGGGGAAAAAAAAAAAAAAGGATTCTGATGACAGAAATCAGTTAAAAATCTTTGTCAATTAAATGACTTTTCCACAACACGCTGCTTTGGTTCCTGCTGGAAAGAGTGTCCCCCAACTAGGAAAGTGCTTGTTGAGCACCCCGATTCTGTGGTGCACACCGGGGTGGCAGTGCTGAGCCCCAAGGCCGGCTCAGCGTGTCCAGAGTGGTGAGGCTCTGCTGGGGTCGCGGGGGCAGCGATGGGGAGGAAGAGGCAGAGAGCTGCCGGCAGGAGGAAGAACAACGGGCCAGTGTGAGTGTGCCCGAGGGTCCGCGGAGGTGACGGTCCACCGGGACTGTGGAGGCGTGTTTGTCCAGGCAGGAAGCCACAGGGGATCCTGAGCCAGCCTCCCTTGGCACGTCTCCTGACCTCAACTGCAGCGGAGCCCCGGGCACCTTGAGGATGGTGGGAGCTGTTGCTGCGAAGCCCGCCCCAGTCCGCCTGGCAGGACCAATTTGTTCCTGATTTCGTGGTTGTGCTTGAGGGCTCCTCCCCGTCCCCACTCCAGGAAGGATTCTCCACTGCACTCGGGTTGCTCAGCCTTCTTTCTTAGTCACCTCATGGCCTCACTGTCCGGGGATCATGTACTGAGCCAGGTGGGGCACTAAGATCTAATGAAACAGCTGCCAAGGGGGAAGGGTCCGACGGGGACAGGGCATCGCGTAGACTCTCCTTGACACACGCGGAATAGACGGTTCTATGAGCATGCTGGGGCTCTCCCACTGTGTGAAGACTCTTGGGCCAACACAAGTCTAACCATATCTTGGTGGGTGGGAGTAACTGTATGACAAGACGACACCGTTCCTGGTGTCGATGACTCAGGGAGGCGGCCTGCCTCTCGGACCAGGTATCGGGTTGGGCACAAGTGTCTGTGAAGGAGTAGGAGTGGGCCCACGAGGAGACAAATAGTAAAAATGAGGGGGCAGTACAGGTGGGACATGTATCTGGCATTAATCTGAACATCGTATATGGAAAACATCACAGAAACATCGTTTCTGTGAGCCAACAGAAAGAGCTGGTCATGGCAAGTTCTGAAAGTCAGACTGTTGGCTCGACTTCACCACGGATGGTGTTTTACATGTATGCTTTACATATAACTAATCTAACCCTCATAGAAATGCCATAATATATGTACTCAGAGACGATAAGTAACCTGCTCAAAGTTGGTGGAGGCAGGATCAAGGCTAGGTATTTGGCTTGGGAGTCTGGACTCTCAACCACCAAGTTATATATGCACCATTGCACAGCCTGGAATGCCTATTCTCCCCAAAGCTCAGAGCCAAGCAATGAGGGGTGACAGGACCAGGCCAGGCCCCTCCCCTCTTTTTTTGTAGAGGGCAACTGGGTAAGGCAAGGGGTTCTCAAATGTGATCCCGGAACCAGCAGCAGCAGTATCGTCCTTTGGAGCTTGGTAGAAATGCAACTTCTCTGGTCCTATCTCAGACACACCAAATCACAGACCCTGAGAATCATGATTTTGACACATGACAGTGTGAAAATCACTAACCCATCTCTGCCCTTGCCTATCTAAATGACAATGGGCAGGTAATTTCTGATCCTGGTTTCCTCATCTTTCAAATGAATGGCTCACTCCAGATTCATTTATTTTTTATTAATCCAACAAATACCTACCATGTGACAGATTCTGAGACTACAAAAACCCTGTGCCTTCAGAATGGAAAAAAATGACAACCAGGTGGCTTGGGGTCGTCTATGGTCACCAGTCTAGGTTCAACCCTAGCTGACTCTTGCTGGAACAATTGTTAGAAACATTCTCTCTGTACCTCCCCTTTCTCCTAACTCCAATATATCTCCACACTGTTGGCAAAACCACATTTAAAGGGAGCATAACTGACCCTATTTCTCCTCGGTTAAAAACCTCCAATGGCTCCCTATCGTCTATGCTTTCCAAGTGGATCACAGTGAAGGCCCAGGCTGCTTGTGATACTTGGAAATGTCAGAGGCCTCACACACAACTCTGCTCAGGACACATAGGCCTGCAGGATGGTTAGGAGTAAGGACTCCTGGCCAGCGAAGGTCCTAAGTTCTACAGAACATGCGTCCCGTGGATGAAAGAAGGAAAGGGTAAGAATCTTATGCAACATTTGGCAAAACTTTGCTCTTTCTTGGGGATCACGTGACATTTCCCCAGGTAAACCTGGTTAAGTTTCCTGCCTGCATTTCAAAACCTACAAAATGTTCAGAACAGAAGAAAATGGATTTGTTGGCTCAATACTCTCACCAGCGTGTTTGGTCTGCTGTGGCAACTGGAGCTGTTGTGCTCATCAGTCAGCAGCCTGAATCAAGCCCCTGGGACTTAAGGACTGCAGTTAACCTCGATAGGCTGGGAATTTGCTCTCCAGGTTCAAGTGCAGCCGCTGCTGTCTACATGGTTGTCTCACCCTCTGAAAAAGAACGAAGAACTGGTGATCAACGAATCCATGAGAGTTTAGTGAGCACATACTCTACAACTGGCATTGTGTCAATTTTTCTTGATTAAAAAAGAAACCTGAGATGATTCCCCAAGGAACTCAACACTTCTTGCACCAGAAGAGGCAGTCTTCCAAGGCTTCTGCAACCCTCAGCTTGGTGGCATCTACACACTGGGCAATCTGCGCTTGAGCTGAGGTGGGTCTGGGACTGCTTAGCAATCTGTCTGCATGTTTGCTCTGAGTCTGTGCATCTTCCTGTGAAGGCCACCTCACTGGTACAAAATGGTCCCACTGTTTCAGAAAGATACGTGTTCTGAGTTGCATCTTTGGCTGTGCATGTAGGACTGGAAACCTTTGGAGAAAGAAGGAAGGCAAGGATGTTCAGGTCGTATTAGACTGTTAGCTTTTGGGCTCAGCATCCCCTGGTAAAATCCTTCTAGGCATCTGTGGCGGAGTGGGAAGCTCACCAGAGCTTTGGCCCCGCTTCCTGCTTATCTGACCGAGCTTGGGTCTCCCTGAGCTCAGTTTCTACTTTGCCACTGTGAGGGCAGTGGCTGTTGCTTAGCTGGTGTTTGTGGAATTTGTTGAATGTAGAATATCTGGTTTTAATGCCATTGATGGTTTTATCTGTATCCCTTAGCTGAATTTTTAGAAATGTTTTTCTAAATGTGCCCTGTGGAAATATAAGGCTGGAGGCCTCAAGATGTTTATTTGAAGAGATTCTTTCTGATCTACTGCTTTCCTTGTTCTGGTGAGAAGAAATTTGTGCTGTCTCTCTTCCACCTCCTCCCAACTCCCACGAAAATGGAAGCTCTTTGAAGTCAGGGACCTTACTTTACTTGTTCACTGCTGTATCCTCAGTGCCAAATACAGACTGGATGATAGTAGGGTGACAGTCAACAAATATTTGCTGAATGAATAGATAGATGAATGGATGGATGGACGAAGAGATTGAGGGATGGAGGGATGAATCATGGGTTACGTGGGACTTAACTCTCTTGGAAGGTAGTGTCATATGGTGATTAAGAGGTGTGGAATCAGAGTGCCCAGGTTGGAACCCTGGCTCTTTTGATGAGTTGTATGTTTTAGCCAAGTTTCTTAACCTCATTCTATTTCTTCATCTGTAAAATGAGGCTAATACTTCAAAGCATTTCTATGAGGATTAAATGAAGTAATATGTGCAAAGTATCTAGAACAGTTCCTGGCATATAGAAAAGTCCAGAAATCTTGGCTATCATTGGCTTTGTGAACAGGAAGATACATGTGGGTTTCCTGGAGCTGTTGGATCTCTGTCTTCTGCCCCACTGCCAACACTTTTTTTTCATGGTGTGACTGTGTATTTGTGGAACACACTAACTAACTGAAATTTGTTTTGTTTTGTTTTTTTAAGGTTCTCATGCCATTCAGTTTATATTATTGTGATCCTGTTACATTTCTTGCCCTGTTTTTGTTTTGTATTTGCTCCCATAGACAGTGGTAGAAATGCTGGGCTCAAGTCAAAAACTTCCATATTCATTGTTAATAAAAGTAATAATAACAACCATAATGGCTACCTTTTATAGAGTTTGTGTGCTGGGCATTGTATACTTTTCTGGCTAAGTAATTGCCTGGATCAGGGGTCATGGATACCCAGGTACTGACTGACTGTCGTATCTGACTTTGTCTCTGGGTTTGCTGAGGCCAAGCTTAGCTTCGTTCACTAGTTTCTCTCTGGTGTTAGTTTGACCACACATGCCTCACTTAGAGTTACTGCTTCATTGAATTAACTGCTTTGTCTTTGGAGGCAGATCTTTTTTTCCTTTGGACCCTTGAGACGTCTAAAATTCTGAGTTGTCTTTGTCCCTTTCTTGCCTTTTCTTTTCTTCCATTTCCATTTCTATTTTTATCTCCTTTTCATCGTCTCCATGTCTTCATTCATTCAAGTTGCTCTCCTACCAAATTAGAGAAGTGGCAGTTCAAAAAAAGCAGCACAGCTGCCCGCCCCACAGCTCCACCTGTGACCAAAAGTAGCCCAGGAGCATGGCACACATGCAAATAGACTTGTCCTGACGTGCTGGAGCCTTTTCCTTTTTGTAGTAAACTAAACGTTTGATTCACAAGGAAATGGACTTTAGCTCTATTGTAATTCCTATTTCGATAGTGTTTGGGCACAAATCATGAACTACACTTAGTGAAAATACTGAGTCACTGGAGGGCTTGGTGTTTCAGAAAGAGGAAGAGGAGGAGGTCCTTTGTTGCATTTTCAGAAGGAAGGGTGGTTGACAAGCATCATCTCAATCATTGGACAAACCCCCTTCACTTTACTCCTTTGAGCCTTTAACTCAAGGGGGACAGGGTCCAACATCATCCCTGATGTCTGTTGTTTTGGAGGCTCTGGTCACTTGGGGGACCTTTTAATGCTACACAGAGAAGCAGTGAGCCTGGGCAGTCTGAGTCATGGGCATGCAGAGTGGGTGCCAGGTCACAGGGTCACCTGATCACTCTTCCCTGTAGGGGGGGGGGACTACAGGAAAGGGGTTGTCTCTGGGTGCAGAGCATTCATGGTGCCAAGCTCCCTCCTGTGTGTGGGAAATGACGGTTATGTGCTTAAGTAGACAAGAGATCTTCCATGCTACACTTAAGCTGGAGCTTTTTGTTTTTCTTCTTAATTAGGGCTTTCTAGGGGCATTCCAATGAATAAGAGCTGAAAGAAGATAGAAAAAGACATCTTGAGAAGAAAGGAAGGACCAGCGTTTGACTGCCTAAGTTAGTGCTTCCTAAATCCCAAAGTAATGTCCCCTGAATTTTTATTTTTTTTTCACAAAAACCAACCAACCAACCGAGTCATGGTCCACTCCAGACCTACTGGGTCAGGTTTTTAGAGGGTGGGGCCCAGAAATGTCTCTTATAATTATTCCATGTAATTGGAACTACTTACTAGGAACTCTTGTGGGACTTTCCATTATTAAAAAAAAGCAGGTTTTTCACCCCAGTGATAATTGCTTGAGCACAGGGCCTATGTCTTCCTCACCTCTATGACACTGACATCTAGCGTAATTCCTAGCACAGAGTTAGTGCTCAGTAAGCCTTTGTAGAAGTATCATGGAAGGTATTTCTTGAAGTTGGCCATCAACTGTGCAAGACTGTGGGGGAAAGTATTGTTTGTGACGTGGAGGTGAAATTAACTAAGCCTATTATTTGGCGTGTACTGCCAAGTATTGGAAGGACAACATGGTGGAAAGAATAACCTGGAGACTTTTTCTTTTGCATGGGCTGTCTTCCAAAGCTCATGGTAACACGGGCATCAAAGGTATTAACCACTAAGTTTTTATGACTATCTTCCAGGATTATTTATGACAGTCTTGGGACATAGATCATAGTTATACCAACGTGACCCTTGGTTTTCTCATCAGCAAAAAGGGGGCATGAACACTTGCCAGCTGCCTGTGTTGGAGAGAGTTTGTCAGTATGACTAGAGGCCGTCTGTCTAGCGTCAGAGGGCATTCAAGTATAGCCATAAAGAGTTGGGCATCCTGCAGCCCGCCATGGAGGCCAGGCTGTTACATACAATAAGGCACTAGCTTCTGAACACTGGCATCCATTCAAGTCACTCTGACATAGGTCTCTGCAATCTTTATTTGATCAGAATGAAAGTGATTTCCTTTTATAATTGTTCCTAGTCATAACGTCTAATTATTTAAAGCACTATAAAGCTGGAAATCTCAACCATTAAGGACATTCTTTGACAAGGACCTGCCAGGTAGCTGTCGGCCATATTTGTAGATGGTGCCTGGGGACTGGGGGTGCTGAGATGTGGTGTGAATCCCACTACTTCTTTGGCAGGGGTTGTGTGTGGGAACTGCTCTTCTCTTGGAAAAGTACAAATTGGCGAAACTTGAAGGGGTCCCTAGTGTGCGTGAATTTGAGAACAAAAACATGAAAGGGAATTCAATTATGTAGTCTCTTGATCAAAGTGAAACAATGAAAATTAGTGTACAGAGAGGACTCTATACTAGGCTGTTACATTTAATCGTTGCAACTATTCTTATTATTACTTTGATTTGGAGGAGGAGGAAACTAAAGCTAGGAGAGTTCAAACAATTACCCAAGGCCACACTGCTAGCAGTGCAGCCATATTTCAAACCAGGCTCTCTCTTTTTTTTTAAATTAATTAATTAATTAATTTTTACTTTTGGCTGTGTTGGGTCTTCGTTTCTGTGTGAGGGCTTTCTCTAGTTGCGGCAAGCGGGGGCCACTCTTCATCGCGATGTGTGGGCCTCTCTTGTTGCAGAGCACAGGCTCCAGACGCGCAGGCTCAGTAATTGTGGCTCACGGGCCTAGTTGCTCCGCGGCATGTGGGATCTTCCCAGACCAGGGCTCGAACCCGTGTCCCCTGCATTGGCAGGCAGATTCTCAACCACTGCGCCACCAGGGAAGCCCCCAGGCTCTCTTAAATGTCTCTGTGATGCCCGGATGCCTTGACCAGAAGCAAATTCTGTGGAAGAATGAAATGATATTCATTTGCAGGAGAAATGAGAAATGGATTTAGTTGACTCAGTGTGTAAAGGAAACACAGGAGATTGAGTATAGGCAGCAATGGAACTTGATATTAAACACAGGGATTACTCATATCACTTGGGGTCTCATTCTTGTTCTAGCTGAACTTAGTTAACTTATCCTTCATATATTAAAATTTTTGATCTCATAATATTTATCTAAAATAAACAGTGGTTCTTAACCTTGGAATTCTTGTAAACACTATGGATTGTGTCCCAAGGAAAATATATACACATACGACCCTTCCTTTAAAATCACCCAGGTCCTTCCCTCCTGTTCCACCACACCTCTAATGTCAAGAAATCTTTCTCCAAATATGTAACTTTACAAATTGCTCTGACTTTCTGGGCCACAGACAATCTTTATAGTCTAGGTGCTGTTCAACCGCAGGCATCAGATTTTCTATGCTCTAGTCTGTTCTGGGTTCTTATGGATGTATTTTCTCTTTTTTTTTTCCAGCCTTAAGAAAATTCCTACAGTAAACTTTATCCAGGTGTTTGACCACCTTTTCCTCCTGTATTTTTTGCGTCATCCTCTTGGGTTGCCCTTTTTATCTGATTGCTTCCTCCAAGAGCAATTTTAATGTCAGGTCCGGTATGCTTAAGGATACTTTTGTTATGCTACAATAGTTGAATGGCAGTTTGGTTGGATTTAAAGTTATAGGTTCAATGGTCTTTTCTTCTATACTTTAAAAATATTTTTTCATTGTCTATTTGCATCCAGTTTTGCTATTGAAAATTGTACTATCAGTATGATTCTTGTTCCTCAGCTGTTAATATGATCTTCTTATCAGAAGATCACCAAGAATAAAGTTAAATGGCAGATTAGGAGAAGAAATTTGTATTGAGTAAAACTCACTATATCTAGAATTATACATATAAAATATATGAATAACTCCTGGTAATCAACAAGAAAAAGACAGCAATCCCAGTAGAGAAACTGGCAAAGAAATGAAAAAACATTTTAGAGAAGAGGAAATCCAGGAGGTTAGGAAGCGTATGAAGAGATGCCCAAATTTATTAGCATTAGTAATGTAAAATAAAACCACAATGAAATATCACTACATCTATTAGTTTGGCAAAAATTAGAAAGCTGGATGATACCAAGTTTGGTGGTGAAATGGAAGTACCTAAAGCCTCACGGAACTGCTGGTGAGAGTCCTGGTTGCATTTAGTCAACTTAAATACATGCATATCCTTTGACCTAGTAATTCTACTTCTGGGCGTATAATTCCAAGGAAATGTTCACATGCCTCTGTAAAAGGATGCATATCAGAATGTCGATGCATATCAGAATGTTGATGCATTGTTTGTGGAGGGAGAGGTTGGAAACAATCTGGTTAAGTATGATGTAGTGCTGCATTCCACTGAATACTTTCAAGCCATTAGGAGTGACAGATGGAATGTATACATAGCAATGGGGATGGATCTTACAACATAGTTCTGAGTTAAAAAGTAAGAAACAGTATGAGCTCTATACTACAGCACCACTTACGTGAATTAAAGATCTATGTGAGCAAAACAACACACATTGTGTAAGAACAGATACAAATGTCTACAGATAAAACGATTGACATCAACCAGATGAAAATAGTTGCTTTGATTGGAATGGTGGGTATCTGGTGGAGGTGAGGGGAGTCAGAAAAAAGAATAGCCATGGTAGATAGGGAGGAAAGTGAATTAATGAATAAATTAATGAACAAATGAATGAATGAACAAATAAATAAATGAGTCCATCATGGACCAATGATGATAAAGTGCCATGGATGAAGAGGAAGATTAAAGCCCAAATGAAAAGGGAAAAATAACCTAATGTAGACAATGGCACATAATGAGCACTTAGTAAACATTTGTTGAATGAAGAAATGCAGTCTGTGGTGAATCATTTTTGCAAAGCTAAGAGTTCTTTACTGAATTATTTTAGGAGTTTTGATTTTGGCATATCAATTTTTTAAAAATGTGAACACACCAGTATTTCAAGACATCTGGATGGCATTAACAGAATTTTTTTCCTCCACTTCTTGAGGTATTGCACAAACATGGACACCTTGTCCTCTTTCAAACTATGCCATGTAGTTTGACTTTTGATTCTGACTTATGGAAAATGTCTTCCCAGCAAATATTTGCCTTTTTGATCAAATCTTGGTTCCCAAATACCTGCCTATATGTGGTCATTGATATCCACTTTGATATCCACTTTCTTTGCTGGAGACACTGAGTTGGACTCTGCTTCCTGAGCTTTGAGGTTGTCAGCAGTGGCAGGGTTTAAAGCTGGCCATGACGGTGGATGTGCTGACATATTTTTCTCTGCCACTGTACAAGATTTGATTTCTTACAGCACCTCCGGGTTTGTCCTTGTCCTCCCCTCTTTCCAGAGGATTTATCCCTGGGGATATAAACTTCTATTGATCTGCTCCAGGTTTTAATATTAGTGATCCTATATTTCTGCTAATAAACATAGTTCACATTTGGCTTTCACTGATTTCAACTTAATGAATATCTATTTGTGTTAATTATTTAAAATTGCAGCTCTAGTCAGATGAACTTGTGTCTTACACCCAGCTTATCACCTAATAGCCCTGTGATACTGGGCAAATTAAATTTCCTAAGCATTTGTTTGTTCTTCTGAACAATATGGGTAGAAGTTTTCTCATAGAGTTGTGGTGACGAGATAATGTAGTTAAGGCTCCACATGGAGCTTGGTGCATAACAAGTTGTTATTATTACTTCATGGAAATCATTATGCTAGGCCTGTGAGGAGACACAAAGATGAATAAGAAAAAAGTTCTTAATTTCATGGACTTGGAGAGAATAAGACAGATGCCCAAACTACAGAGCAATGTGAGAGAGGACCAGTGAGGTCACATATCCTCCTAAGAAGCCTGTGAGACATTCAGAGAACTGCTTCTTCATTTTATAAACAAGGAAACTGAGACTCAGAAGGGTTATGTGACTTGGTTAAGGGGACATAGCTAGTGAGTGCCAGAGCCTTGTTGGGAACCCATGTCTCCTCTGACGGAGCCAGGCCTGATGGATGTGTCCCTGTTTCCGTGGATACTCTTCAGTGTGGCCCGAGGCGTTGTAGCACTGCTACCTGCCAGGCCATTGACTGGAGCCTCCATGTCCTTAAGCCCAGAGGCTTTGTGTTGAGGGCTCATAACTCAGCCAGGAGATAGACTTTGTTTTTTGAGTGAGTTTGGTTGGTTTATGTGGCTGGTATATGTGGACAACATTTCTTCTCAAGACCTGCTTTCAAACCAACAACCCATTAGAGACAGTAATTCATTAAATTCGTCACTTCATTTGAATGAACTTTTATGGAGAGACAGATATGCTCCAGGTCCTTTGTTGGCACTGGGGAGACAAAGATGAAACCTCCTTGCAGAGCCTACAGAGGCATGCAACAATTTACTGCCACATAACAAACAGACAAAGTGCTCCAGGACCTGAGGAAAGAGGGACGGATATTTTCTGGATGAGGAGGTTTGATGGGTCAGAACATTTTCCACTGGAAGGATCCTGAAAAATGAGGAGATGATTTTCGGGTGAGGAACTGGAGAAGAGGAACCGAGAAAGAGAGGACAGAAGTGTCAAAGGCAGGAGCTGCACGGGTGCAGAGTGGTGCTTAGAAGGCACTGGGGACCAGTGGCAGGGGGGGTGGGCGTAAGTGGGCCACGAGCCTGGGAAGGTAGACAAGGATTAGATTGCTAGCGGCCTTCTATGCCCCCAGCTCTGTGGCTGAAGGGACCAGGTGAAGGCTTTTTAAGCTGGAGAATGGCATCATTCGATCTAGGTTGTGTGACACGGCTCTGAGGCAGCGTGGAGGGCAGAGCAGCAAGGCCCCAGACTGGCCGGAGGGGGCCCAAGTCAGGTGGTCTTGACCCCAGACTGATGGGGTCATAAGGGCCTAAGCATGTGGACTTCAGGTACCCAGTGGCAGAAGGCAACCAAACTGGGAAGAAGTCCATGGCCTAACACCCCAAACACTATCAGAGGGTGAACCCCATTACTTTTCCGCCGAGTCACTTCATTTGGACAGGTGGTGCCGGCTAGGAGGGAGGCTCCGTTCACATCACGTCTCCAAGTTCTCTTCGAGTACCCAGCTCCAGTCAAAGAGCCCGGGCGTCTTCTATCTGCGCTGAGTGAGCTGGCCTCTTTCTCCGTGGGCATGTGGACCATCAGAAGCGGTGTTCCCCCTATTTAAGCATGATTAGGCCTGGCCATTTTGGTGGTAGCTGGGGGGCAAGGGGAAGCGCTAACGTGGTTCAAAATGGAATACACAGAAAAGCAATATTAAAAGAACGAAGAGGTTGTTTAGTGAGGCCTGAAGAGTCTACAGGTGTTTCCTCCTGTGTTGAGAACCAGTGTCCCCTGGGAATCGCATTTCCCGTCGAGCAGGGCCCAGGGCGGACTGAGCGCTGCCGGCACCCCGGTGGTGGAGAGGCCTGAATGGGCGCCACAGAAAACCCAGAGCCTTCCAGGGGGTCTTAGGGCCCATCGCAGTGCGGAGGGGCGCACGACTGGACACACACGCTCACGGAGTTCACACTCACGCACACTTGCCCACGCCCCGCGCACCCTGGCACCCCGTGGGGTTGCGTCCCGCGGCCCACGGCCTCCTGGGCCGCCTGGGTGTGCAGATCCAGCCGGCTGGCCGCGGGCATGGCGGGGTGGGCCGCCGGGGGGCCCGTGAGCGCGCGTAGGGGGGTGACGGGTGCCCCGCTGGAGAAGAGGGGCGGCGGCGGCGCCCGGGGTGGGAGGATGTGATGACGCTGTGCCCCCGCCGCGGGAACTCGGGCCTTTAAAAGCCGAGGAAACAGCCTCGAGCAGGCGGTGGCTCCACTGGAGGCAAGCACACCCGGGTCTCACATTAAAGAAGCCAAACTGTCTGCTTCAAAGAGAAAAGGCAACATCCTGTCGCAGGCCATGCTCTGGCAAAAACGTAAGTGGTTTGGCCGTGGCTGTCAGAGCCGAGTCAGCGAGGGAGGGCCTGGGCTTCGCCAGGCATCCGGGAGCCGGGGAGGTGCGGTGGGGGGGTGGGTGGTACCGGCAGCGGGGTCCCGGTCCCCAGCCAGGGGAGCAGGAGGGGCGAGGTGGGCGAGATGCAGCCGGGTGGAGAAACCAACCTGTCAGAGGTGATGCTGATTTTCCAGGCTGGAGGGGAACGAACTAGTGTTCCAAGGTGGGACGGCTCATCCTGTCTCCGCTGCCCGCATGAATCACTGTGGTGAAGAAAGGGCAGCTGATGATTCACAAAACACAATTTGGAGGGGGAAGCGTGGAGCTCTTTACCAGAGTGCCTTTACTTTTATAAACAGCTACTCTTTAGCCTGTGGTTCAGTTCCGTGGGCCTGTTTCTCTCTGAGTTACTGAGCTTTCTGCCAAAGGCACGATGTGTCTCTGTGACTGCATCGGGATGATGTGGAAACTTGGCTTGTCAAGCCTGTCCTCACCTGCTTTGCTGTCTTTCTCCTGTCATTCTTCTTCCCCTCTTGTGGCAAGGCTCCTGTGTCCCCGCGCAACAGGGCGCGGGTTTACCTCTAACCTTGATGTTTATCCCTGGAGTTGGATGGAACATCTGTGAACTTTATTTTCCATATGTGGGACTGAACAGAGACTCGTGTTATTAATAATTGAAATCACACAGAGATTATCAACAGCATTCCTTTCTCAGAAAAACAGAGCCAACTCAATGGCCTCATGCGAGTTGAACCTTCCTGGGGCTCAGTTCTGTACTTCCTCAAGAAAGAAGTAGTACCAAAAAGTTTCTCTGTCTTTTTAAAGGTGCTTAGGTCTTTAAAATGCCTTTTAATGAATTCAGGTACACCCTACCTCAAGCAAACTTAATATAAGAGAAACTAGATTTACAGAGAAAGATACATTCGGGAGTGTTTATTTATTTTACAAAAGATATTCTAATGGAGACCCTACAGTTCTGAAAATATACCATCATTGATTAAGTCATAACTTACAGTCACTTATCAGCAGTTCATTGTTTCCTTTATTTCTTGTGTAAATTCTCTTCAGCTGAGCTTGTTAATGTGTAACGTGAAGGAACGATTTCAAAATTTCTCAGATTGTGGAGTCTCATCATTGCTCAATGCTGGCAAGATGCAATTTTTTTCTTCAATGAGAGAAGTGAATCCCAATTTGCCTTTGAGAGTTATGGAATCCTTCCAAGGTAACTAGGGATAGTTACTAGGGTAACTAGGTAACTAGGTAACTAGTATGGGTGGTGGCCACCGCTCCCAGGAGCAGGATAGAGCAAGACCCTCCCCTGCGGGGGCAAAGGCAGCCGGCCCTGTGGGAGTGCATTAATGGTGGTAGGTGGGCATTAATGTCCCTACTGGGAGCTGCTGAGGGTCCATATGCCCCGACCCCGACACTTAGAGCTCGATCTGTGGATTTTATGTGAGCCCCTGGAGGGACTTCTGCCTTTATTCCTACCTACTCAGAGAAAGTCACTTTCTTCTTTTTTTAATCCTTAGGTTTCTTATATGTAAAATGGGGTAAAAATGATACCCATTCCACAGAGATACCCTTAGTAAGATGAGATGCCACCGGGATGATGTTGATTGCTCTGGTTCTGCTTCAGTGCCTGAGATATGAGTTGCTTCCCTGCGCTCATGAGCTGCCATATTTCCCCCTCTTTGTTACACACTGCATTTTTTCTTCTTTAGCTCCACCTAAGAGATTAACAATTTTTTTTTAAAGGGGATGCTAGAGGCACGTTTCCTGCGCACTCCCTGGAGGTCAGTCAGGTGCAGCAAAACTCCATCCCCAGGGAGACCACGTTGTAAATTCGTCAGTGGGAAAACTGGGGTGAACGATTCTACCTGTTCAGATGCACATAATCAAAATTCTTTTTAATTGCTCTTTGGCACCTTAAAGGAAATTAGGAAAGGCCCTGGGCACTGGGCCCATCCCCTTACCCTAAGTGAGGCCCTTGTCTAAGGCACTGAGGGCACATGGGTGACTAAACCCTGTGGGAAAACCAGTAAAAACAGGGCAGCATTGTCAGCCCACTTAGAATCACCTGATGGAAGGTCAGAATTTGAAATCAGGCACCAAGAGTGCTGAAAAGGCACTTTCTTTTTTCAGAAAACACCCTTGAGGCCTGAGCTGAAATGACTGTACTATGGGGTTCTGGAAAGGGTTAAGAAAACATTCACTTTGTAGATGTTGCCTCCTCCCTACCTGGCCCGTGACCCCTGTTTGTGGACTAAATGTGAACGTGGGCTTTGGTTCAGATCAGCTCAGAACTGTGGGCACACAGAGGTAGAAATCTTCAAGTCATAACCATGAATTTGAGATTTGCTTGACCGGCCAGTTGGACAAAGAAGTCATGGTCCCTGCAGATCCACCCACTGCCACCACACCTCCCCCCCAACCCCGGCGCCCCCCCCCACCCCAGGTTCTGCACTTGGTCCAGCAGGTGCCGCGTGGATGTGAAGAACTGACATCCACCCCAGCAAGAAGCCCTTGTTAAGGCCAACTAGTAACGGTGCTGTAGAAATAGCAGGCATGTTGGGGTGAGACAGGCCTGGGTTTGAAAGTTGGCTCTGCCGCTTAATTATTTAACCTTTTCGCATTCTTACAAATCTGGAAAATGGGGGTTCTAATGCCTGCTTTACAAGGTTTTTGTCAGAACTAAGTAGAGACTAGGGGAAGTGTCATCATGTCTCCTGAGAATTAATGACAGTGGTAAGAGAGCACCTTCCCTCCTGGGACACCTTTTTTGGGCCCATCTCGAGTGATTAGGGCTATGCCACATCTTTTCTAATCATTTCCCACACTTTGATTAGCATAGTTAAAAAGGCGCATCAAAATATTTTTGAACGATAGGACCTTACATACAGTTTTCCAAGGGTCTAAGTCAGAGGTCTGCCAAATATGGCCTGAGTGCCAAATCAGTCCCACCGCCTGTTTTCATAAATAAAAATTCATTGGGACACGGCCATGTCTATTCATTTACATATTGTCTAGGGCTGCTTCTGCTACAATGGAAGAGTTGAGTAGGTGCCACAGAGACCGTATGGCCTGCAAACAATATTACTATCTGGCCCTTTACAGACAACATTTGCCGACCTCTGGTTTAAGATGATTTGGGTAGTACTTAGGATGTTTATTTCCCTAAGTTACTGGGTATCATGGGCTTGCACAATGCCAGCACCAATGGGAGACAAAGCTTGCAGTCAACCGATTACATGATTTACACAATGCTGAAATTTGACTTGGTTGACTTCTTCCTTAAAAGCAATGGAACTGTGTATAATAAACTCAACACCACTTGTTAGAAAATGAATGAATTGAACAACTGCTTTTTATTGTTATTTATGTTAGAGAAAGATCTACATGATAACAGAAGGCCTGCTTGACTGATTTTCTTTGAATTGACTGCTTGTCTTGATGCCCCATAGACTTGGTCTTGGTGTTTCTTTGCTGTAGTGCTCAAGGAGGCATCTTAAGAACAGGAAATACTTATTATCAAATTATTATGGCATGAACATTTACTTTCAGACAGCTTGAACCGAGCAGAGGTTCACCAAATAGATAAATTAAGGTCTCAAAATTCTCATTGACATAGAACTCTATACTTTCTCCAAGCTTCCACTAAATAGCCAACTTTTTGAGGACAGTTAAAAGTTCAGTTAAAGATAAGAAAACCTTGTAATATACATATAATTTTTTGAACTCTATCTCCTGCGTAAATTCAGATGAACTTACGACAAGAAGTAATTTCGGTCTGTGGACTGCTTCTAATATTTCTAGTCTGTGTTATAACCTTTGCTTACTTAATAAGCCTAATAAACACCTTTACTTCTTACCAAGTTTATCTATTGATGCAGTGGTTCTTGTTGATAAGGGCAATTAAGATCCAAAAGATATTCACGAATTCACGTGCACGGGGGGAGGTGAAATAAGTGACACACGTCTACTAAGCACACAGATTAATCGGTAAAAGAGCTGATGATTTTCAAGGTGGACACTTTACTTCTTCTCCCTATATTAACTAAATGAAAAACCAACCTTGTCCCCCTCTACAGCCCAAAAGTTTATGAGTCAGAGGTTTTGAAAGCTCTCTTCTGATTCAAAGCTGCAAATCTGTTCTGTTGTGAGGAACAAAAAAGGACCAGGGTTGTCCACACTTATTAGCTAAATATCTGGACATTTAATTCACTTAGAAGTGCTGTAAATTTTTGTTTTTAAACTTTCTCATTACAAAGTAAAGATATTAGGTTTTTTTCCTTCTGACTTCTTTCTAAAGTGGCTTGTTTCCTACTAAATGAAGATGTCCACCAATTTCTCACTTTGAGCCAAAGAAACCAGGGTTGGCTAATTGATTATGATCATTAACATATTTTTCAGCTTTATGAAATACTTAGTAACTTTGTGGCTTTCTCATTTTTGTAGAGAAACTGCTTGATAAGAGTGGGCCTGCCTGGGATGGAGAGGCTTCCTCTGAAACCCTCTTGTCCTGGTTGTGTGATGCTCAGACAAAGCGTTACTCTTGCAGGCAGGAAACATGGATTCTACTTTCCAACCTCTGGGTAATTAGGTGTGGAGCCTTAGGCAAGCCACCTAACCACTGTGGGTCTCAAGTGCTCCAGCTGTAAAATGGGACTTCTGTTTTCCTGGCTGAGGACAAGGAGACTGGACTTGACTGAAATCCTTTTCCACCTCGAGTTGCTGAGTCTTCATGAGTGCTTATAAAAAATAAATACATATTTTCAAATGCATCCCAGGTGATTCTAATGTGCAGTAGAGCTGAGAACTGTTGACCTGGAGGCTGAAATTGGTGGCTTATAATATACTTTTGGACATTGCACCACTATGAGCAGAACATGTTCAATCCTTTTCATAGGGATAAATATCAGCTCTGGGGTGTTGAGTGCTTCCCTGGTGCCATGCAGTATACCAGATGTTCTGTTGGATCAGTTTGGATTGCATTTGGTGGTTATTGAAGAGACCAGAAAATACGTGGATTTAAATAAATAAGACAGTGGTATACTTTCTCTCACACAAAAAAGTCCATAGTAGTCTGCAGGGGCTGTATGGAGGCTCTAAGTGCCAACAGTGTCTCAGGCTACTTCTGTCTTTCTGGTCTGAGATCCTTGGCATGTGGCCTTTGTCCTCAAGTTTGCTTCATAGTTGCACTGTAGCTCCAACCGTCACATCTGTGTCTCAGACAATGAAGAAGAAGAAAAGGGAAAGGCAAAAAAATCATGCCTCTCTATCATGGCGTCTCCCCACCAACACACAACTTCTGCTGACATCGAATGGCCACTCCTGTCTGCAAGGGAGAATAGTGTAATTGTTTAGCGGGGTACGTTGCCAACCTTCCAAAATGTCGGGGTTGACAGTAAGGAAGGAGGGGGCAGATGTTGGGTGTGGCAACCGCCAGTCTTTGCCACACTTTGAATGTATTACCTCATTTAATCCTCATAAAAATTCATGAGGTAGATTCTGTTTTAAGCTCTGTTTCATAGATGAGAAAACTGAAGCTTAAAGATGAGGTTAGTAACTCACCCTGAGTGCTGTCTTGCTAAGCTGTCCTGTCTCTCTACCATGGTGCCCGTCTCACTCACAGGGCTTAGGAGATGCTCTTGGTAGAAGCACAGGCCTTCCATGTTAGATAGAGGACCAATGACAAAATGAAGTACCCCAGCTGGCAGATGTCTGTTCATACTTTGGAAACATTTTTGGTGCGCGTGTTTCAGCTTGCTTATTGAAGGAAATGAAGTTTTTGCTTTCCTGCTATACCTCCTTCACTGGGCTCTTTGCAGATACTTTAGCTGAAATGGAGGGTTCAAAGGGGAGGGAAGGACCTAGAATTGCCCCAAAATAACATAGCCTGTCTGTTTTCTTGGGAGCCCTGTGTGGCAGCCTGTGCTGGGAGCCAAGGCTTTTGCCTTCTCAGCACTTCCTTCATTCTGAACTGTCTAGAGTTTGGAAGACTCAGGCTCTCCCTTCACGTTGCGTGTGTGTGTGTGTGTGTGTGTGTGTGTGTGTGTAAGTGAGGTGTGGAAAGCAAGGTAGAGGGGATTATTTTGAATTAGAGAGTGACAGCTCTGTTCTTTCTCTCCCTTCAGTGGTTTAAAGCTCAGCCTCTGGGGCAGGCAGATCTGAGTTTGAATCCTAGATTTATGCCTCACTGGTTTTATGAAGCCGGCAAATTCCTTTAGCTCGCTTTGCTGCCATTTCCTTGTATGTACAAGGGGAGTGCAGTTCTTCATAGGGTTGTGGTAAGTGTTTACTACTGTGCTTGGCATTAAGTCAACACTCAATAGCTTTTAGTTACTATTATTATGTTCCTGTTCTCGCTCACTCTACCTCTGAGGACAAAGTTTATGCATCTAAGCCTAGATTACAGTTTGTATGGCCTCTGAGTTCCGCCTTTCTTGTGAAATAGCAGGATGCATATTTCCAGTCTTATAACTCATGGTGGGGTTAGTCATCAGGGCTTACACGGATGGTTAAGCTGGCCATCCTGTGACCAAACTTGGAACTTGGACCACAGTTTCCTACCAGCCTCATAAGGTGGGATGGTGGAAGGCTTGTATTGACTGGCAAACTTGTGTTTGTTTTTTAAATTCACAAGATTGGACTTGAGGTGTTGTAATCTAGCCTGAAGTATGCAAAAAATAGAACAAATGATACTGAAAACTGAAACAGCAATGTGCTGCCTCCTTTTCTTAGTAATAGTTTCATTAGTATCACTTTCTGGGAAGAGCAGGTAGCCAAAGAATTACAAACCAGAGTCAAACTCAGACCAGGTGTTGGGACCAAAAAGGATTTGACCACACTTAAGAAAGATGAATTACTTATTAATTCTCTAGAAAGAATCATAAATTTAATTGGAAGCGGAGTACAAAGATTGCTATAACCTTCCAGGACTGAGAAATGCTGGGAAGACAGAAAAGAAAGGAAAAAGGGAGGCAAGAGAGTTGAAGATAGAAACAAGTTTTAATGCTGGATGAAAGCAACACCAACTCAGGAAAGAAAGGTATAGAAGGAAAATCAACCATCCGTTTATCATCCCATGCAACCATGCATCCATCCAATAATGGAGTTATTTCCAGCTAGGGAAATCAACCAATGAAGTAAATCCCTTCATCAGGAGGGAGAGGAAAATGGAATCAGGGAAGGTGTCATGGAGCATATATATGGCTTCGGATGTGGATCCTCAAGAATAAATGGTAATCAGCCTTCTTGCTTAGATTCTGGGGAAGGAAGAGGCATCTTAGGATGTAAAATATTATCATTGGGAAGAAAATCCAACTCTATGTATCTAGGCTGGTGTCTAAAACATTTTTGTCACAAACCCCTTTATTCAAACCAAATCTACGGGAGACCTCTGATACAAAAGTAAAAATGGAGCACTTGTGGGAGGCTCTTGGAGCTCTGATTGCTCATTCACCCCCAGACTCCCCTGCTTCCTTCCCTTTCTTGGCAAAAAATTCCCTTTATAGGCACGTTTACTCTATTCCAGAGTTTTTGATTACAGCCTGACAATCCTGACCTGGACCAGTCCTCTACTCCTTAGCAAGAACTCTAATACCTGGTCACAGATCCTTGGTTTAAATACTTCCAGGGTAAGGATCTCACTCCTAGAGAAAAATGAGTCACTGTGAAGCATGTTGTATTGGTTTCCATGAAGCTTTGAGACTGTGAAAGTCGTGTTTTCAGTCTACATAGGTATCTTGTGAATAAGGAAGGGGGTACATTCCTCAAAGATTGACCTAGTGACGTCTTTCCCAGGCTTGCTGTTCTAAGTTCTTCAGTGTCCTTCACAAGGGATTTCCCCCACATCATAAGGTCATTGGTTAGTAAACCAGAGACTTAACAAAAAAGCTCCTTTTGACTGGCAATTACATCTCACATCATGAATCAATTATTAGGGCTGCCTTCACTCACGTAGGCTGTACCCAGGCCACCATGAGCCTTGAGTCTTGGGCAGTTGGGTCTGACCCCAAATACATAGCTGATGCTGGGTCTGAAGAGTCCTTCCTCCAAGGAAGTGGTCCCTACCTGAGGGTCTCAGGAAAATTTTATTTATTTATTTATTTATTTATTTTAAAAAAAATTATTTATTTATTTATTTTTATTTTTTGGCTGTGTTGGGTCTTCGTTTCTGTGCGAGGGCTTCCTCTGGTTGCGGCGAGCGGGGGCCACTCTTCATCGCGGTGCGCGGGCCTCTCACCGTCGCGGCCTCTCTTGTTGTGGAGCACAGGCTCCAGACGCGCAGGCTCAGTAGTTGTGGCTCTCGGGCCTAGTTGCTCCGCGGCATGTGGGATCGTCTCAGACCAGGCTCGAACCTGTGTCCCCTGCATTAGCAGGCAGATTCTCAACCACTGCGCCACCAGGGAAGCCCTATTTATTTTATAAGAGTCTTTGGTTTTGGAAATCCTAAACTAGATATTGCTTAAATCAAGGAACAAACAACTGAATGTCCTCAGTTCCTAACCACAGGTTTTTCCTGTTCTCGATCATACTGGCAATTATAGATTTAGGCTTTGTGTCTTAGTCTAAAGAGGGAAGATGTATCTGTCTCCTCTGCTCCATCTCCTCATTCTGGTGCTGCCTTTCTGTAGAATTTGGGTGGGAACCCTGGGCTGGTTCACTCCCTGATGTGGTCTCGTGCTCTCAGTGTGGGTCCCTTCTTCCCCCATTTTGATCCCTGTTGCTCTAGATAAAGCTGAGGCAATACCCAATATGTCAGCCAGAAGTCTGTCTTGCTCTATAGCTGATAAAACTTCCCTCTCTGTCCACTGAAGAGCCCTCCCTCATACACTGCCATGTTTGCATCCTGTATGTGATATGTGCTCCTAGGTTTCTAGTCCTTTGAAGATGTATCCATGACTATGGCCTCAGTCATGGCTGCGTCCCTGTCCTTTTGGAGATACATACAGGTTCCTTGAGGGGCGACATCTTACTCTGTCTGCCACTCAAAAATCTCCAAGGCACTCCTTCCTGGAGTTGTCCTTTAAGAAGTCAAATCTGCCACAAAGCTAATCCTCTGGTGGCTTTGGAAGAAAAAAGTCCTTCTGCTTAGCTCATGGTATCTTCACGATAGGTCAGTGCCAGGATTTTGATGTCTCCTCTCCAGGCTTGCTCTGTTTGCATGTGAGGTCTTCGACCAGTCTCTCTGCGGCATCACTGGCCTCCCTAAACAGGGCCATCCTGCTGCTGGGGACAAAGGCCCACGTACCTGAGGGATGACTTCCAGGAATACAAGGAAGGCAGACAGGCTTTGTTGGAGGAAGAAGACCCTGGGTATATTGAGGATAGAGACATTCAGTATCAGGATGCAGCAGGATGAGGGCAAGTTAGGGTCACTGTACCAAGGCTACTTCTCTGATGAGTGATAGACCACAGATTTTTGGCTGAGAACAAAGGAGAAACAGCCATCTCTTGAAAACCTATTACATGCTAGGTGTTTTTGGTTAATTTCATACAATCCTCATGATAACGCCATGAGATGGAGATCATTATTCTCATTTAACAAATGGAGAAACTGAGGCACACACAAGCTAAATTAGTTGCCAAGGGTCACATAGTGATAAGCTATGTAGTAGGCTTTCCAAACTAGATCTGCTTCGGTTCCAAACAACGCCACACCGGTTTTCAATGCCAAGGATTTTAGGGTTGCATTAGATGCTTCTTCCCTTCCTAATTAAAATAAATGCACCATTAGAAGGAGGTGGTCTCTGACTTCACTGAGAGTAATTGTAGCCTGGCTCAAAAGTCCCTGCAATTATGAATCTCAGAAAGTTAGATTTGAGACTCAGCCTAGAACTTCTGAAGCCAGCTGCTTTCCATCTTGGAATCTGAATTCCTAGGACTGGTCTTCTTCCGCTAGTGGGCTAATCAGCCAAGATAGGATAAGTGAAACATCTTTGGGGTTTATCCAGGGTCCCTAGGCTGAGGAAGGATCCTGAACGTCTGGGGCTCCTTTGTTACATCTTGGGCAAGGCTTCTATTCATGGTGTGGGCTGAGCCTGACCCCAGAGCCATCTCCCTGCACTGGAGAGAGAACAGTCGAGCCTCATGCACTCTTCTCTTTATACAGCCCCTGGAGGCTGGGGCCCCTAGCTTGCTGCTCATTCAAGCCCAACTGAATCAAGTGAGGCTTGGACTTGACATGCTACAGAAAGGCTTTCCCACCCAATTTACACTAGATTGTAGTTTACTTTTTTTTCAATGTCGGCCAACAAAGAAATCCCATATACATGTAAATTTAGGTTTTTATTATTAAAAACCTAATTAGGTTACTATTATTCAATCAAACAATAATAATTCAATTATGAGGCAGATGCAGCTCTGTCACCGTTTGTAATTCTAGGTTTGCTTGTGCAATTATTTGATTAAATCTATATTCCCTCCTAGACTAGACAGTAAGCTCCATGATGGCAGGGGTATGGTTTCCTCCGCTCTGTTCACAGAATGCACTGCCAGGGGTCTCCTACTGTTGACTCCACCCTGAGACATGGTGTCTGAGACGGGAGCTCTTTCTGCTCTGGTGACCCCAGTTTCTGTAAAAGGCGGGCAGATGCAGCTGGTTTCTCAGGTGGACCTATCCGCTGTCATTTCAGTCGAAAAATACCAAAAATAAAACTTTGCGGGGAATTGTGTGGGTCTCTCAGTTCTCGCCACCCCTCATGTGAGCAGACTGCTGGTAAGCTTCTCATGGACTTCTCTCTCCCTCCTCGGCTGGGAGACGCCCTCTCTTGCGGGAATTGGCAGTCAAGGGAGACTGGATCAGGGTGGTGCGAGCCCAGACTCCCAGCCTGGAGGGAAGAGGGTTAGAACTGAGCAGGGGACCATTCAGTGGCCCACCGCCAGTGTCCCCCAGAGAAATAAATGGGATTTACCGCGGCAGGAGGCAGGATGTGAGGCAGAAGCGGACTGCACTTGGAATCAGAGGTCCTGGGTTTAGCTGACGGCCCTGCTGTCTACAAGCACAGTCCTCAGGCAAATCACTTAAAATCTCTGAGCATCACTTTCCTCATCAGTGAAAAGGAGGGTGAGAAGAAGACCTCCCCTGCCTATTTCAGAAGTTGTGGTGAGTCTTCACGTGAAATCATTTGTGTCAAATTCTCTGTGAGCCACAGGACATCATGCAAAGGTGAGCGTGCTGATTTCTGAGTTCCTGGGAGTTAAGATCATGGCCAGGAATCACACAGACCTTTGGCAGTCATGCATTCAACATACCTGCGTCTCCACAGAAAAGAGGCCTCACACTGACACTGTCTCTGGGAGGAGGGAGCAGAATCCAAGAGCCTTCCGTGCTCCCTTTGTTCTGTGGGAGGGTTGGAGGGAGGATGGATGTGTGGTGTGAGGGGTGCTGAGGGCTCTGGGGGAGGGACACCTTAGCAGCAGTGCCTGTGAGGGAAAAGTCTGAAGGCTCTGGCACTAGAGGCCTTGTGGCCGAGTCTACCCAAGGTCATGGGGTGGGACATCCAAAACTTTTGGGACAATCCAGGTAATACTGAGCTGCAGAGTGGGACACTCAGGTAGGAGTCTGGTGGGTAAGCGGGCGCTCTAGTTAAGCCTAACATAATTTGGGAGGAGTGTTATCACACTAGGTGTTCATTCCACGCCGGCTGTGGCTTCCTTTAAATAGGGATTACTCAGCCTCTAGACCCCTCTGGAGTTCTGTGGTTCTAAGACTGAACAACGCTCTGCAGTCCCCCCAGATGTACCTTAGGCACTTCCCCTGGCTCCTGTTTATCAGGGTGTTCCCTTTAGGTCCTTTTGACCTGGCCAGGTCTGGGGAAGTCCTAAGTGACTGTGGCCCTCGTTTAGCTTTCCCAGCGACCTGCCTATGGTTGATCAGTGAGCTCTGTGGGGGCTGATGGGGATATGCCTCTTAGAATGGGGACACAGGGAGGGGAATGCCGACTGTTCCCTTCCTTTCTGTGACCAGGCCAGAGAACATGGGCTCAGCCGCCATCTTTGAGATCTCCTGATGGAGACATCCTAGTCTACACATGAAGTTGTCAAGACTTACTCTTGATTGGCTGACCAGTAGCCTTCAAGCAACATCAAATCCTAATTCAGTTGAGGTTCCACTTTCCTATATCTTCTGTATACCTTTAAAGCCACCCTTTTTGTCCGTCTATCTATTTCTCCTCTTCCCTGTTATGCAGATTGCTAGAATATGTGAGTGACACTTTAATATTTCCTGGCTACAGGGTCCTTCTCAGTTCAAACATTAGTGAATAGAAAACCTAAATTTACATGTATATGGGATTTCTTCGTTGGCCTACATTAAAAAAAAAGTAAACTACAATCTAGTGTAAATTGGGTGGGAAAGCCTTTCTGTAGCATGTCAAGTCCAATCTTTGGCCAAAGCCCAAGTTCTTTCTTCCTGTTTGGAAAAAAATCAGCCATTGTCCATGAATGCAAAGAACAAATTTTAAAACTTTGACTCAGACCTTCACCAAGAACACTTGCTGTAGTGTTTCAATTAAGGATATGGATAATCCTTCAGCTGAAAGGAGCTAAACTTTCCTGGGAGTCCTCATCTGTCTTAGGTCAAGAACACAAGCAAACTTGTTTACCTTAAAGTGAAAAGTGTCAGCAACTTTTGTGACTTTGTTTTCAGTGAGAAGCTAGGACAAGTTTGTTAGCCCTAGGCTTGAATTCCTATTGTTCAATTATTTGTTTTTGGTTTTGCTCTAAGTAACGAGAATATTATTGTATTTCTCCTTAGCGGGTCTCTTTTATTTTTTAAAATACTACTGAAGGTTCAGCAGCAAAGGTGACTCCTATGTACTGTGGTTATTTGGACTGGTCAGTAATGTGTTATGTGTCCTTCTGGGCTAGGAAAGCCTTGTCTTTCAAAATGGCCCCATGTGGCTGCATCCTCAAGTTTCAACTAGTCAGTTGTAAATGGGAAGCGCTTTCAATGAGCTAGGTTGTCAAGATGGGTGGGATGGGTTCCTCTTCCTGGTTCCCTGATGATGGAAATGTAGGCTTACCATGGATCCCACCTTAGATTCTAAACTTAAGAGCAGCAATCTTGACTGGTGTCCACCTCACTGCCTGGCCCTGGTGGCTCATGGGAAATCTGTAACAGGACAATGGCTGGGAGAAGAGTATTTTTTCAAGAATATATCGGAGGCTGTTCTAGGTACTGCCTGCCTGAAGAGGGCTCTCTTAAAGCTGCCCTGAGGAGATGGCTGGGTGTTGGCTCCACTAGGACCTACCTCCTTAGCCTAGCTTTCTCACTGTGGTGTGAACATGGTTTGCATGGGGTCATTAAATAAACAAGTGCTGGCAGTTTTGCATATTTCCTTGGTGATGTTTATTATACCTCATCAAAGGACCGAGGGCCATGTTTATTTAAATCTGTAGAATCCTATGTTCCCGAAGCTTGGTGCAAAGCAAGCGCAGTGCCCACATGCAGCCAGAGTGCTGTCTCAGGTGACCCTCCGGCTTGAATCTGTCACGGTCTGTGCCTTCCAGTGGGACAGCAGCTGCAGGGCTCTTATTTTTGTGATGTGAAGCATGTCCGGGTATGCGGCAGGGGGAACTGAAATAGCCTCTGCTGACTTTTTATACTTTCAGATTTTTTCGTTGCTCATTTTGGAAAAGGGAAGCCCTCACTGGGGCCAAATTCATAGGTTTTTCTGTAAATGAGTGTTGTTTTTTTTTTTTTTCCCAAACAACATTGGTGACTGACTTGCCGTGGTGGAAAGGTAATGTGGCTGAACTTCTCAGACTGAAAAAGGAGATTCCCAAAGAGGGTCAAGAGGCTTGCGTTTAAGTGGAAAGATTTTTCTCAGTGCTGGACACTTGGATGCCCACAGGGGACTTAAAGGGCCTTCAAACCACAGGATAAATTGTGAGAAAGCTTCAGGCTTTGAAAGCGTGCTGCATGGAGCTGCAATTCAACCGGTGCTATGAAAATCTCTGGTCAACTCTACTTTGGGAAATTGGACTTTCATCTTTCTCTGCTTGTGTATTACTATTTTGATCTCCTGTTTTATTTTCCTCGGCTCTTCTTTTATTTAGTATTATTATTTGAAGAAATTATTTTAATAATCTTAAATTTTTCTTTTAAATATTTTAGTTTAGTTGTTTTATTCAGGGATCCAGAAGACCCAAGTCAGAGCAATCATGACTGCAGACAAACTTCTTTTCCTCTTCCAAATTTGTATTTGTGGGCTCATATCTCATGCTAGCAGCAGTAGGGAGTCCAGTGTTTACTGTGGAATTAGAAATGTTTATTGCTGCTTCACAAAGGTTGGTGTGAAAGGCACCAACGGCAAGTTTTCACCTTGCAAATACACTTAGCCGTTGGGGTCCTGTGGAAATTGTCTTGAGGCCGCAGATTTTGATATTTCATGGGCACTTTGCAAAGACACTATCAGAAGTGCCCTCACTCTTGCCTACTCACCTGGCAGCAGTCACAGGATTCCTTGGCAGCTGGCTGGGGACTCCTGGGTGGGCAGTCAGGAGGTCCTTGGGAGCTGTAGGAGTTTCATGACTGCAGTAGGAAGAGGTGGGGACTTTGAAACTGTTCTCCATGTGGTGGTTGTTCCAGGGCACACCTGTTGACACTGTGGGTTCCAAGGGAGTCCAGACATCAGAGGGTGATGACCTCTGCTCACAGCACCTCCCCAAGCCCTCTTTGTTCATTGATTCAAGAACAACAGGAGGCAGGAAGCTCTCACTTGCCAAGAAGCTGGAAGTGCCCAGCTGTCCCCTTTGCAGCCAAGTGGTCCATGTGTCCACTTCCCAGGGGGGAGTGGGATTGGAGGTCCTCTGGGCCCTTCCCCAGAAGTGTACATGCAGATCAGAGGGGCATGAGCCGTATACCTGTCTTTGATCTGGTCTGAGAGGTGTGCATGTGTGATGGAGCCTTTCTTATCCCCCAACTGAATTAAGAGTGTGATCACCATGCTCAGACCCCCAAATAACCCTGTCCCTTGAGTTTCTCCCAAATGCACAAGGCCTCAGGCTGCACTTTATGCCTAAGACTAGCTGGAAACCCAACCGGAGACAAGTGTAGGTTGAGTGATACGGGTGTGAACATAAGCTGGTGTAGTTGTGGGTGACCCTGAGAATGAGTGAACAGAGTGCGGGAGGCCCTTGTTCTCTGCCATGTCAGGCCATACCTGGGGTCTCTGGTCACCCCTGGGCATCACCCATCATAAGGGGAAGTGGCAAATGAACTTGTGGAGGAGTGAAGCAGCCAGAAGGAAGGTTAGAGGGATTCAAAACATGTCGTTAAGAAATAGCTGAAGGAGTGGAATGTTCGTTCAGACTCTACAGGGGACCTGGGGGGTCTGTCTTCAGATGCTGGGAAGGGATACTACTACTAATACTAAAGATGATATTAGCTCACATTTTTTCAATGCTTCCTCAGTGTAAGCTCTATTCTAAGCATTTACATGTAATTCTCAAATTATCTCACCGGGTATGTACCATTATGATCCTCATTCTGTAGATGAGAAAGCTGTAAATGGATTATGAATTGTGAGTTTCATTAGAAGGTAATGCCAGGAAAAATGGTGCTTGTCACCATGGGGCAGGTCCAGTAGGAGGAAGAGCTTTCTGACATTTGCACTCTCCAGAGGAAGGTAAACATGGGTGGAGGAAGGGGAAGGAAAATAACGTGTGTTGAACATCGACCGCATGCTGGACATGGCTTTGGGAGCTTCCCGTGTGTTATTTCAGTTAATCCTCACCAGAACCGTGTGAGACAGGAACTATTATCCCTATTTTACAGATGAGGAAACTGAGGCTTAGGGATGTAAAATAAATCAACTGAGACCTTTCCACCAGAAACTGACAGCCCAGGTACCTTGAGCTCTTAAGTCCATTGTCACTGCTGTTTAAACAAAGATGATGGTGCACAGGTGGTCCCAGGGTGCAGGTACCAGTCTGGCTCTCTCTGCTGTACACTCCTGCTTCAGCCTGAATTTCACAAGTTGTAACTGTTTTATTGCTTGCCTGTCCCACTAGACTGCAAGATGCGTGTGGGCAGTGGCCACATCTATCTTGCTCAATGCTGTATTCCTAGTGCCCATCGATATTTGAAAGAATGAATGAATACCAGTAGAGATCCCTTGTTATGACAGGGGAGGTTAGAAAGAGGATGTTTAATCTCCTCTTGGGATGTTAGAGGGAGATCAGGGATGCATTAGCAGTGGTTCTAATCCCAGCAGAGCTTCAGAATCACCTGAGGGATTTTTATAAATATAGATTCGTAAGTCCACATCAGACCCCTGGAATCAGACACTCCAGGAGCGGGGCCTGGGTATCTGTATTTTGCATCACTCCCTGGTCGCTTCTGCTACTTGGCCAGGTTAGGAAGCCCCCATAAATGCATCTGAGTCTGGGGTTCTCTGACTCTCATGTGTTCCTGGGGCTCTTGGACAACCCTTCTCTCTTCCCCCTGCTTCTCTGCCTGGGCTTCCAGGCCAGGCCATGTGTGTGCCTGGAGCATGGATGGAGGTCTGGTGCTGGTCAGGCTTGGGGTCTTATCAGGTGGGTATTTACTGAGCAAAGTTTGGTTAGGGCAGCACTGCAGATCCGGCTTTAATAGATACCCAGGCTTCCGGGCCTTTGATTCAGAGCCCAGGTCCCTGGGCCCTTATCAGTGGATGATAATGGACTCCCATGTGAGTCGTAAGGCCCAGTGCTACTTGCCTTTCTTGGCTGACCCAGGCCTGCCCTCCAAGGGCCCAAGGCCTCCGGCTGTGGGCCATCTGGAAGGGCAGATTGTCACTGCCCAGCCATGGCTGCTTTGGACTTCTTCTCCTGCCAGGGAGAGCCCTGTGTTCCAGCTCATGGTGCTTTGGTTTCCTGGCATTGATGGCAAAAGGCAGATGGAACCTTCTCTCAGAGGCAAGGCTGGATACTCTCTGGCCCCAGGGCACGTGGATCACCATTGGGTATTTGTCCTGGGAGACACAGAGAACCTGGGAAGCATTCACTGCAGCCCATTCTAAAGTTCCAGGAGAGGTGAAGGGGAGATGAACGACAGCACATTTTGAATAATCATCCAACCAATTAATCAACAAATAACTTACTGAGCTTATTATGGACATGCTACTTGGGATGATATAGAGAAATAAGGTATAATATTTCACCATGAGAAGTTTATAATCTAGCTAGGGGCATAAGAAATTTACCCCCAAAAGGATTACTAATTATTACATAGCAGACTACAAATTTATTGAATGCTTACTCTGCACCTGACTTTATACTTAGCATGTATTATGCGTCCCATTTACTATGTCAGTGACTCCTTACGACACTCCTTTGATAAGAAACTGCAGGTTAAGAGGCACAGAGAGGTTTAGTAACTCGCCCAGGATCACACAGCTAGAAAGTGGCAGGGGCAGGTTTTGAGGCATCTGACTCAGAGTCCCCGCTCTTATGCCGTCCTCTGCTGCCCCCTGTGAAGAATACTAACCTGTCTGGAAGTGTTGAAGAGGTTGTAGGATGAAGCAAATTCTGTGGGCTCTGTGGTCAGCTAGGAGGCTTGCAGTCGTAGTCTTGGGTCAGGAAGAATCCAGAGGTCGAGAAAAGTGAGAGGGAATCCTGACCATGGGAAACTGCAAGTAGAGACGAGGAGGGGAGACATTCAAGGGAAGTGGAGAGGAGTCTAGGTAGACCTTCTGGCTGGAGTCAGGCTTTCCACAGTGGTTAGTGTACAAAGAAGTTGGGAAAATGGGTTGAGATCGCCCTGTGGTGCTCGGGCCTTAATCCTCTGGGTGCAGGGGAGCCGTAGAAGGTTTGGGGCAGGAGGAGTGATAATAGCGGGAGGAACACCCTGGGAAGTCTCGTGTGGTCCTGCACGTTCAGGCACAACTTTGGTGAGCAGGCAGACCCTCGAGGAGAGGGGGCACGTTGGGGTGGGGCCTGTCTGAGAAGGGAGACGAGTACCAGTGATGCTCTCTTCACAGCCACAGCTCCAGAGCAAGCCCCGGCCCCACCCCGGCCGTACCAGGGCGTGCGGGTGAAGGAGCCAGTGAAGGAGCTGCTGCGGAGGAAACGTGGCCACGCCAGCAGCGGGCCGCCGGTGGCACCGACCGCGGTGAGGGGGCCGCTGTGGCCAGAGTGTGTGTGTGTGTGTGTGTGTGTGTGTGTGTAGGGGGCTGGGGGTGGTCAGGTGGCGGTGTATGTCCCGCTCCACGGGATACTCCTCGAGGGCACGGAGGCTGCACGTCGCCCTGGTGTGGCTGCCGGAGAACGTGCCCAGGAAGAAGTGCCTTGAAGTGGGATGAGGAATATGGGCCGGCTGGCTTGGTCCCCTGAACAGCAAGTGTCTCACACGTCCTGGTGTGAGTTGAGGGCTCCCCCTGGGACCTTGATGAAGCCAGTTCCCTCAGTGCACAGCCTTCTTGCTGAACGGGAACACCGATCCCTCGAAAGTATAGGTGGTGAGGGTTGGGACGTGGGGCTTAGTTCTAACAAGGGAGCTTCTTGCGCCCCACCCGATGCTCTCCTGCCCTGGGGCCCTCTGGGCGAGCTCCCTGCAGAGGGCCAGCGGGAGATGGCTGAAGCCTGATCCCGGTCTTCCTTCTCCCCTCTAGGTGGCGCTGCCCCATCAGCCCCTGGCGACCTACACCACAGTAGGTAAGAGCTCCCCACAGCCCGGGCCTCCTCCCGGCCCCTCATCTGGGTGACACCCGCAGCGCTGTAACTTCCTCCTTCCCACAGGTCCTTCCTGCCTCGACGTGGAGGTCTCTGCTTCCACAGTGACGGAGGAGGGGGCCCTGTGTGCCGGCTGGCTCTCCCAGCCCGCCCCGGCCACCCTCCAGCCCCTGGCCCCATGGACACCCTATACGGAGTATGTGTCCCATGAGGCTGTCAGCTGCCCCTACTCAGCTGACATGTATGTGCAGCCCGTGTGCCCCAGCTACACGGTTGTGGGACCCTCCTCGGTGCTGACCTACGCCTCCCAGCCGCTCATCACCAATGTCACGGTACGTCACGCAAAGGCCTTTCTATACCCACCCATGCTGAGGGCGCCCTTTTAGAACCGGGGCTGACTTCCAGACCCCTGATCTTCCTTGCTGTTGATTCCCAGGATACTCCCATCATCTAAGCCCACCCCATCCTCCAGGAAGGCCTACTTTCATTCCCAATGACTTCAAATATCTTTCCTAGAAAAGGCTTATGGCCTCCTTTGTCATGCTCTGTGCTCCTCGGGGTTGGCACGTCCTCCCGCCTCTCTGTCCTAAGTCTCCGCTGCTGCCACATATGCAGTGAGTCTCGGTGATGAGTCTAAATTTTTATTGAATGGTGATACTTGTGTGGGGTCTCTTGCCAGAGCCAGCCTCTCCTTCCTACTCAGATTATTTAGGGGGTGATTGTTCACCCAATAATGGGAGTTACTAGAACATTTTTAAGCTGCACAACAGGTGACACAATTTTTCAGAAAACTACTTTTGATGGAGTCAGACCCACCTGCAGGGTAATGTTTTGAGTTCCGCCTCTGGTGTCAGATTGCCTGGGTTCAAATCTCTGCCCCTTCACTCACTAGCTATGTGATCCTGAGCTTGGTGACTTAATGCTCTGAGTCTCAGTGTCCTCATCTGTAAAATGGGTTGACGTCAGGATCAATGACATGATGCACGTAGAGGGCTTAGAACACTTCCTGAGCTCAGCATAGTTCCTAGCATACAGAAAGCACCCGATAGATGCTAGTTATTATGATCGTCACCAAGTTGGCCAACAATACTAACCAAGGGCCGTCTTCAAGTGCCGGATAGGAAAGGAAGTGCTTGCTCCCCCGGAACGGAGGAAGGAAGAGAAACAGTTTTATGTGAATGATGTCTGTTTGACCAAAGGAATGGGAATCCTCCAAGTGTTCAGAGGAGAAAAGACCTGTGGTTACAGCTACATCCAGCTCCAGTCCAAGGAAAACTGTGGGCCTCATGAGTCACCGCAGAACCCACCCTTGATGATGGAACTTGCTTTGGTGCCCCAAACCCCCTCTGTTTACCTCAAGGTCCCGTGTCACCCTGATGCTCCTGCCCCTCAAGCACCGTCCAGGCACAGGCTGCAGGAGCCCTCCCACTCCATGCCCACCTGGCTACTCAGCAAACCAGTTGTGGGGCCTGAATGATGGTGGATGGGAAGGAGTTAATTCAACACCTCTCCCAGGCAGCTCATTTCCATATCAGAGGCCTGGGATGGAGGTGGGGAGTGGTAGACACAATGGTTTCCCAACCATTTCAAGACCAAACATTCCTTTCATTATTTAATCCTTTCCTCAATCTCACCTCTTGCTTTGAAAGGTTCTGTGTAACAAACAAACTATATTTATTAAGAAATAATTTGTTTGTTTTGCCATTTTGTAAATTAACTCATCAAAGCTGGTTAGAGCTGCCAATCAGCACTCCAGATCAGCAGGAGATAAGACCTGTTATGATGACAGGTTGATGTATGTAATTCTATCCCTGAGTCAAGAAACCTGCAGTCGCGGTTGACCTGCACAGGTTTATGACTCAAAACTGTAGGATTTCTGTTTGGATTTTTGAAATACTAGAAATAACAAGGCTTTGTTGGGAGGCTGGAAGTCCTCTGAGACCCTTTCCAGCTCCATCATTCTATAGAAAAACATCCTAAAGCCTTGCTACTCAAACTGTGGTCCCTGGGCTAGCTGCACTGGCGTCACCTGGGATCCAATTAGACACGCAGTATCCAGGCCTGACCAGACCTCCTGTACCAGAATCTGCATTGCAACATGGTCCCAGGAGATTAAAATAAGCTCTTCCCTGAATGACTCTAATAGTTTGCTCCCAAGACACAGTGGCAACTGGAGGAGCTATGACAGAGAAGGGAGTGTGGTAGGGGGAGGTTTTGGCCTCTCACACACACATCTTTCCATGCAAAGACCTTCCTCCCCCACCTGCTGCCTCAACAGTGGAAGACAGTAAGAATCCAGGCCCTGGCTTTGCAGGCTTGAGCTGGGATTCGTAGGGCAGCTGCTGTGCAGGTGAAAGATGTTGTTTACAGAGGACCTGGGAGACCGGCGCTGACCTTTGGAGGTCCCTGGGGTGGCCACACGGGGCCCAGCTAAGAGGCAGCGGAGGGTGAGGTAGTGGGAGGCTAGTGGAGCTGAGTCCAAGGGGTCCTTAAAATGCCAAAGCTGCTGTGTGGAGCCTGGACAGTCTCTGTGTCTGGGCACAGCAGTGGCCGCTTTGGGATACAGCTGCTATGCTGTGTGATGGGCTTGTTGTTTAACATGCTGTGTTTTCATTGATTTTAAGATGCACACCTCCCCCCTCCTCACACATATTTTAATATCTCTGAAGTCGGGTTGCATTTTATATTCAGTGAAATCTGGAAAAGCATCTCTAATTCGCTCAGCCCTATGATGTCAGTCCTTTGTGTAATCTATTTTACAGACGCTTCAGATGGGGAAGTAGCATGGGCAAGGACATATAGCTAGTGAGTGACAGGGTAAGGGGTGCGGAAGTGTGTCTGGCTTCTCCCTTGGGGAAGACTTTGAGCAGGGAGAGACGGAGCCCTCTGGAGTGAGACGGCAGGAAAGGGCTGAGGTGAGGGAAACAGAGACCCCCATGAGGACCAGGGTGGGCAGTGGATATACCCCAGGGCTGCTAACCAACCAGTGTCTCCCCCATCACAGACGAGAAGTGCTGCCACACCCACAGTGGGACCCCAGCTGGAGGGCCCAGAGCACCAGGCACCTCTCACCTATTTCCCGTGGCCTCAGCCCCTGTCCACGCTGCCCACCCCCACCCTGCAGTACCAGCCTCCAGCCCCAGCCCTGCCGGGGCCCCAGTTTGTCCAGCTCCCTATCTCTATCCCGGAGCCAGTCCTTCAGGACGTGGAAGACCCCAGGAGAGCCATCAGTTCCCTGACCATCGACAAGCTGCTTTTGGAGGAAGAGGATAGCGATACCTACGCGCTCAACCACACGCTTTCCGTGGAAGGCTTTTAGGGCTGGCTCCCACCCGAGCATCCTGTCCCCTGAAACTGGGATTTGAAAATGAGCCTGGGACTGAGCCTCAGATTCATATCTGTTTGGAGTTTCATAACTACAAACTACAGTTTCTACCCCAAACTAGAATTGTAAACCAGACTTCCTTCCTCCCTCCCTCCCTCCCTTCCTCCCTTCCTCTCTTTCTTACTCTCCCTTTCTTATTTCTTTTTCCATTTCTGTTTCCTTTTGGGAGGGAATTATAGGGATTTTAAAGATAATATTTGATGCCAAGTGTTGCCTAATCTGTGGCCCAGGGCTTTCATTTCTGCCACGTTTCCTTCCTGGAGAAGGCCCCTCTCTCCAATGCCCACTGCTTCATGGGAGCAGCTGCCCCGCTGAGCCGCCTTCAGGCAGCGATGCCCTGTGCTCTGTCATTTTGAGATGGATGGGGTGCCCTGTGAGAAGACCAGCCCTGCCAGCATCTCCAAGGGCAGAACCAATGCCAGAGGCCTTGAGCTGTCAGTTCCCACAGTTGCTCCTTTGTTTGCTGTTCTCAGCTTTGGCCAGATTTACAGTCTTGATGGCAGGGTCTCAAGGCCTGGGGCTCAGCGAGGCTGAGGTCTCAAGGCCTGGGGCTCAGTGGGTGGAGGGTGGGGGGAAAGGGAACATCAGAGTGTGTAGGGGCTGGGTCAGAGGGCCAAAGGAGGGATGGGGGCATGGAGTGTGTACGTGGGGGGAGGGGCGAGCAGGAGGGCTGAGGAATGGTTTGCTTTAGATTACTTGGTTATTAAGAAGGGGAATATATTTAAGAAAAATATGGCTTTAATAGGTGGTTTTGCTGCTCTCCTTGAGGATGCTTGCAAGGAGAGCCGAGCTTTTGTAAACAGGATGATGGGATGTGTCTGACTGCATCTTTCCGTGTCCAGACCCTCTTTGGGGCTGTGTGCAGGCCAAGAGCCACTGAGGCCCGGGGGTGACCGAGACCTGGTTGAGTGTGGCCACATGTGCTTCTTTAGTGTCTTAAGCCTACATGGGCCACGCTTATGTGGAGCCAAGACCCCCTCCCGAAGCACCATCCTTCCTGGGGGTTCTAGAGCCTCAGCCAGAAGGACCATTAGATTTCATTTCAATTTCTATTTTCATTTTTTTGCTGGAGAAACATCAGATTCGCAGGGGCCTGAGCACAGTTGTCACCAGGGGTGCACAAGCTCCTGGCAGTGGCTATGTCCTTTGGGAACTAGCACATCTGTCTGCTAAGGACACCATTGTCACTATTAGGTAGATGCGTTAGTTGGAGGACTCCGCATAGAAGTAATGGACTTTTCTGGGAAGTGACCCTTTCTTTGATATATATATTGTCATTTTAAATAAAGACTTTGGAGAAAAATTGCCTTTTTTGGATTTTTCTGCTTTGGGTTTATTTTGATCCAAATTTCTGGTATCTGCCTAAAATCCCCAGATATCGTGAATTGTTTTGATTTAGACAATTTTTAGATTTAAAAGGTTGAGATATCATTTTAGATAACAAATTTCTATCTTTGTTGGCAGTGATGTGAGTAGGAAAGGGAGAAGGGGGTCTCAGGCCCGTTTGATCAAAAGCCCTGGCTTCCTATAAAAAACACTATGCAAGATTTTTCCGCTTACTGTTTGAGGATTTGAGAAGATGCAGAAGCAATCTCCATAAGGGAGTTTAAGCTGACAAAACTAGCAAAGAAATAAAGTACTTGACGTATTTGCTAAGATTTAAATGGTGTTTTTTTTTTCTTCTTATCTTGAGGTCGGATATCTTGGTTGCAGCCATCCATCTAGGTTTCTTCCTGGGTTTTTCTGTTAAGATGGAAACATTTTCAATAAAGATTTGCTCAGACGTTTCTGTGCTGACGTGTTTTATTTCTTATCAGATGAATCCCCTTAGCTTGCAGTCCCATGTCAGGCAGTGCCATTCTAGGAAGGAGCTTATACTAGTCTTGTTGATTTTGCAACGTGACTGGCTGCCAGGGAAGATAAAACCAGCCCCACTAGGCTTGCAGTCCGGTTATCCCAAGCAGGACATGTGAGGCCAGGAGGCTTGGTCTCCAGGAGAGTAGGGATCTGAGGAGAGGAAGAAAATCTTTGTAACCCTATTACTCTTCCTGTTATTCATGGTACGTGAATACCTGGGCATGATGCTGGGTGTCCGGGGATAAATCAACCGCTGGCATTTCCACAGCAGGTTCTTAGCGTCCGCCAGTCAGAACCCAGGGCCGTGTACATGGTGCTGAGCGCTATGCACAAAGGGAGCCATCTCTTAGGACCAGACATCACAATGAAATGGAAACTCAAGACGCCAGCCAGCCTCCTCTAACACCAGTCCTCGGAATGAGTAACAGTTTGGAGGGATCTCCTTTTCCTGGCGATTTTCTGAGTTGCTGAGAACCTCTGAGCTCATTGCCTTCACTGGTCATATTTACAGGGGTGATTTTTTTAATGATCCACTTTTTTCTGCTGTGTGTCTTATTTCTAGTTTAGGGGGACAAAAGTACATCCAATTACTTACCTCAGTTTAGATTGTCATCACCATTGTCTTTTTTGTTTATTCTCCATATAGATCATAATCCAGAAAGAAACGATACGGAAAGAAAGGGATTTGAGGTTTTTTTCTCCAGCTTTACTAAGGTACAACTGTAGGGGAAGATCTTTTAAAAATGCATTTTGCAGGGGCTTCCCTGGTGGCGCAGTGGTTAAGAGTCCACCTGCCAATGCAGGGGACATGGGTTCGAGCCCTGGTCCGGGAAGATCCCACATGCCGCGGAGCAACTAAGCCCGTGCACCACAACTGCTGAAGCCTGTGAGCCACAACTACTGAAGCCCGTGAGCCTACAGCCCGTGCTCCGCAACAAGAGAAGCCACCGCGATAAGAAGCCATGCACCGCGAGCCCCGGCTCGCCACAACTAGAGAAAAGCCCACGCGCGGCAACGGAAACCCAATGCAGCCAAAAATAAAAATAAATAAAATAAATAAATTTATTTAAAAAAAAAGGCACTTTGCAGTCCTCACCTCCTTATGTGATAGAAGCGTGAACCACTTGCTCTGGGATGTGAAGAGGGTGGCCAGCTTCTTATATATGTATATTTAGTAATTTTTAAATTGTATCCCTGAACTATTCTATAAATATAACGTCCAATATAAAACAGTCACAATAATAGAAATTTAAAAGATGAAGTAAGTATAAAATAGATAATATTTTAACTAATTATTTTATTTATTAGCGGTATAAAAGTACTTTTGACCTCATTTACTATAAATAATATTTAGAGGGAGAAATGTTATTGAATATGTCTAATTGCTTTTAAAAATCTTTGTAATATACCAATTTGAAGATCTGGGTCTAAGTTCAATTGATTTCGGTTCTCTGCTTGAATAGATGTCATAGCTGAAAAAGATACCATACAAAGATATTTACATCCAAATAAAATAGTATATAATTGGCTGTGCTAAGTAAATTACAAAACTCATTTCGAAATTCCTTCCATCAGTTTTGCAAAGGCTTTATTTTAAAATTTGGCTAGTAAATTTCATCTTAGTTTATGTCAGCTAGTCTTGCAAACTTGTTAAGGGGGTTGACTTTTTATTTTTTAACACATTGAGTAAAAACCACTCAAATTCTTTATTTGGAAAATATAAAATAAACTAAAAAATTCTGCTTCTACTTTTTAAAAAAGTGGAAAGATAAGAGGTTTTACAGGTGACACATACCTACATTGTTGTTAGAAATAATATCACATAATGGTGGAATCATTCCTAAACATGCACTAGACTTCACTTTCTAAAGTTTTCCCCATTCATCTACTTTCTAAAAGCACTATTAAAATGTCATCTATACCTTGATGGGCTGGATTAAATGCAAATTGTGATTATTACTTAAAAAAAATCTGCAGGTAGCGTATTTTGGACAGTCGTCAACTTATCAACCAAAAAAGGTCAGAAAATTTAGTACTATTGTATTTAAAAAAAATTACTAATAATTTATTTTTAACTTTGACAGTTCTCTGGAGTTTTTTTGCCATGAGATAATCAGTGATTCTCTTTGTGGTGGAAGAATCTCATATCATTATAAAGATTGTATCATTTAAAGCTATTGCCCCTATAAAATTATTCACATTTGTAATTGCCCTGTAAACTTCAAAGGTTGCCGTGTGATATGGAAATGAATAAGCTGAGCAAGGGCATCACCATCACCCCTCCTCTCGTGCATAACTTCCACTTGTCCCTGCAGACACTTTCAGAACCATGGATCACACATAACCAAGTGGGATGCCAGCATTAGTCCATGTTAGGTGACCAATTTGTCCTGGTTTGCCTGGGACCTTCCTGGATTTAGTCCTGTGTTCCAGGAAATCCTTTAGTCTGGAGCAAATTGGGACGTTTGATCACCTCAGTCCACATATTAGGTACAACTAGATATTAATTTCTTCTTTTCTCTGTTTTTGTCTTACAAATTAGTAGTTTTTTGGTCTGCACGCCAATGGTTCGCCTCATGTGATTGCTAGGATACGTGCGTCCCACTTCAGAGCTTGTAACTGAGATTCTTGCTTGCTAAAATTCTCAGGAAAAGCTCCCCTGGGGACCACATGAGGGAAGCTGGCTCTGGCCTGAAGAACCTTGTCCTAATGGGTTCTAAGTCAATACTAGGTCTAGAAACACCAGGGATTCTACCAGGGAATGATCCTGGGGTTGCTCATTTGAGTGGTAATAGCATGAGATACACGTTACATACTATCTTAAAACTAAAGTCAAGTTCTCACAAAAGGTTTTCTTTATGTAACCCGATCTTAAAGCAACACCTGTACGAATATGACAATGTCAGCTCATTTGGGAAAATCTTAAGAGAAGGCACATTTTTCCTAAAGTCAAGGTGATGGCTTCTTCTACCCAATTCAATCACGTGGGACACTTTAACAGGGGTCTCTGCCTAGACTGCATACTAGAACTTCTTGGGGGAGTTTTAAAAAATCCCTGTGTCCAGACCAAGACTTAGATGAACTAAAACAGAATTGCTGGGAGTGCGAACTGGGCATCAGGAATTTTAAAGCTCTCGGGTGATTCCAGTGTACAGCCCAAGCGCAGAACCACTGCTCATCTACCCTCCCCTGCCAGTGGTTTTGGGATAGCTGTCATATCTGAAAGCTGAAAAAGAGATCTCAATGACTTGTGCATGACATGTAGAATTGATGCTGTTCTATTTAATTAGCATTGTTTTCCTACCAAGCCAGGCAGGGGTATAGGACTGCACCATCTCTTCATTAGAGGGTGAAAGCCCGGTGGTCTTAGCAATCACTATAGGAGGGCTGCTATCAGTTGAGAGATAGCAGCTAAAGTCATTTCAGATGCCCATTATCTGATAGCACACGGATTTTCTTTTAATATGTGTAGTTCCCACAAGTAAATGCAAGAATGAAACATAAAGGAAAGAGCAGGATGTTAGAATCTTCTCCCCTTGCCTCACCTGTGTGCTTTTAAACTTCAGTAATGGATTGATGTATTCAATATGGAGCTGCTTGGGCCAGATGAAAAGATAACGGGGACAACAGCTATGGTAGAATCCCCCATATAAGCCTATGCTTGTGGTCAAGTCAAGGGCCTCCCTGGGCAGAGGGCTTTATGACGTTCAAACCAAACCAAACCTTAAAGGATGAGCCATGTAGGACCGAGAAATCTGCTTCTTCCAGTGATGGAATATAACTAAGTCTTGACCAACGTCCTTATTTGCTATCTTAGATTCTATGTATTTCAGTGGAGAAAGATCTTGATGTCTGGAGGGCCTGAGAGAACTGGAGGACTTGGGGCCCAGGAGTGTAAGGAAGCTTGTCACCAACTGCTGGTAAATGAGACTGGAGACCCTTGTTTTGTTTACCAGGTGCAACAGCATTTATGTGCCGGGTACTTGTCGTGGAATTCCAGGCCCTGACCACAAGAAGCTCAGAGTTAGTGGGGCAAGTGGAAGGTTGCAGTAGAGTGAAATGAGTGGTAGATCTAAACACAGTTGATTTACCTGTCCCTGCTTTACCAGTGAAAGCGTTATTACCATCTCATTTAATCTTCACAAAAAGCAAATAAGGACTGTACAATTTTAATTCCCATTTATGGGAGGAAGACACAGATTTAAAGAGGCTAAGTAACACGTCCAAGTTCGCACATTCAGTAAAAGGCCCTGCTGGTGTTCAAACCCACCATGTCCAATGCCATTCTTTTAATCAGTTTGTCATACAGCCAACAACATTGGCTCTGGCCTGAAGAGCCCTGTCATAATGGGTTCTAAGTCAGTACTAGGTCTAGGAACACCAGGGATTCTAACAGGGAATGGTCCTGGGGTTTCTCATTTGAGGCAAAGAGTAGGGATGGAGACCAAATATATCTATTTCTTACTATAAATCACAGTATCATAGTGACCAACTAATATGTCCAGACTTGGTGCTGGGACACTTTACAGATCAAGAATTTGTTGCCTTCTTGGTTCCTGGCATACTTAACACAAATCAGAATATTTAAAGGGCTGAAATAAAATGTATTAATATTTTGGTCAATTTCAACACAATATTCAGTTCTGTTAAAGTATTTGTGAGAGTCTCTTAATCTGTAGGTTTGGTTAAAAATGACTTTCAGAGGAAGGATATGATGAATATGAAGTTTTTACAGAGATAATTCGAGATACCTATTTCACTTGATTATGAAAAGGATTTTCTTTTGTTTTTCCAAAAGACTTAGATTTACATATTCACATTCCCCCTTTTAAACGGAAATCTGCAAGCCACCTATTAACAAGAAATAGCCTAATTCTTTCTGCACAAGCCAGTAAAGAGTCCAAGGGCTTTGGGGCTAAGATGCACTAAAAATGCCTCAGTGCCATGGCAGACCTGGATTTCTAGAGGTGTGCTTTCTTTATGTCTAGGGAAGTAAGTCAGGATAAAGAGTTTTCAGAGTTGCAGCATTTGCAGCATTTGGCCCTGTTCACCCCTGGGAACAGTGACTCTGGTCTATGTACTTGAAGACAAGGAGGCAGACCGGAGATCCTCGTGATGCTGAAGGGGCTTTTGCTCACCACAGTGACTCAGCACCAACTTACAGAGACTAGCTCAGACTGCTGTGCATTTGCTGCTGTGTTTCATGTCCAAGTCTTGATTAGGGGCACTTTTGACATGGAATAACCGTCTCTTTCACATGTCAAAAGCCATTGTTACCTCATCTGAGGCAATGGAGCACAGTGGAAGGAAGAAGAGTTTGGAGCAGACAAAAGTCGGTTTGAATGGGGATAATATACGTGACAATATAATTAAAGAGACCACTGTCATGTCTGACATTTCGTAAGCCTTTCATAAATTTAGGACCTCTTAAGTAGAAGGTTAGAAGGTCCTGCATCTGAAGCTTTTAAAATTTAAAAACAGCTCACAGTTTTGATAGAAATACTTTATATAAACAAAATTTAGAGGCAAATCAGTTTTCATATAGCTGATGTTGAAATAGAATCTCCTGGCTGGGAAATAATTTGCCTTCCTGTTTACAGTTGTCATTTTTCATCAATTTTAGGTCTGAGATAAGAGTACTTTTTACATAAATAAGGTAGTTGTCATAAGCTTTATCATATTAGTAATCACAGTTTTAAAAATTAGAATGTACACACAGACTTGCTGAAGTAGTAATGACTTGCTGTATATTCTTTTTCTGGGAAAGTTCAGTGCAGTGAATGAGCTGGGTTTATGAGAAGTCTGGGTGTTGGATAACCCATGCATGGCGCAGATGGGCTGATGGGCTAGTATGCGGCACGGAGAGCACATCTTCCAGGGGCTGAATTCCTCAGGGTTATGTCCTGAGGTCACCAGGGAGAGTTTTGATCTTTCACATCAGTGTTACTTTTTTTCTACCCATCATCTTATTATGCAAATGTTCAAACATGCACAGAAATTTAAAGAATTGTACAGTGAACTTCCATATACTCACCACCTAAGATTCTACAATTAACATTTTACCGCAAATCTGTCTAGCTCATTTACTCACCCTCTATTTCTCCTTTGATCTGTCTTGTATTAAGACAGATTTCAAAGTGAGTTGCTGATACCAGTACACTCACCCCTAGATACTTTACGATGCATACAAGAAACTGATATTAGATTAGGGTTTGTTTGTTTGTTTGTTTGTTTTTAAATTGTCAGGTCAAATTTGTGTATGGTGAAACAGATAAATCTTAAGGGTACCATTAAATTAGTTCACCTGTGTCACTCAAATCTCTATCAAGACACAGAACATTACCGTCAACCCCAAAATTTCCTCATGACCCTTCTCAGTTAATCTCCATGCCTACCTCCTTAAAGGCAACCACCAATTTTTCTTTTCACCATAGATTAATCAGTGTTGCCTCTTGTAGAATTAACACGAATGGAATGACACAGTGTGCACTCTCTTGTGTAAATATTCTTTTGCTCTGCATAATGTTTTTTATATTCATCCGTATTGTGCACGTATAGGTAGTTTGTTCTTTTTTATTGCTGAGTAATATTCCATTGCAAGAATATCTACTGTAGTTTGTTTATCCATTTTCCAATTGATTGACACCTGGGCTGTTTCCAGTTTTAGGTTATTATGGATACAGTTGCTAAGAACATTCTTGTACAAGTTGGTTTACTTTGTGTGTGTATATGTGTGTGTGTGTGTGTGTGTGTGTGTGTACATACATTTTTATTTCTCTTGGGTAAACACCTAAGAACAAAATTACTGGAGCATACAGTAGATATATGTTTAGTTTTATAAGAAAACTTAGATCTTTTTCCAGAGTGGTTATACCACTTTACACTCTCACCAGAAATGTATGAGAGTTCCTGTTACTTCACTGCCTTGCCAACATTTGGTCTATCTCATTTTGGTTTTAATTTGCATTTCTTTGATGACTAATGATGTTGGACAATTTGTTCTACATTTTTTTATTGATCATTCATCTTCCTTTGTGAAATGTCTGTTCAAATCTTTTGTCCATTTTTAATAGGTTAATTTGTCTTCCTTTTACTGAGTTATAGGAGTTCTTGATATACTGTGAATACAATTCCTTTGTTAGGTATATATTTTGTGAATATTTCCTCCAGGCTGCAGCTTGCTTATCATTTTTCTAGTAGTATCTTTTGATGAGGATAAGCTTTTAAACTTGATGCAGTACAATTTATCATTCTTTTCTTTTATGGGTGTTTATTTCTGTGTCTTATCTAAGAAATCTTTCCCTCCCCAACCCCAAGTTGTGAAGATATTATCCTGTTTTCTCACAGAGGCGTGGTAGTTTTATGCTTTACATTGAAACCTAAGATCCATTTGTGTCTGTGGTATGATACAGGAGTCAAGGTTCTTTTTTTCCTACGTGAACATTCAGTTTATAGGAGTCAAGGCTCTTTTTTTTTCCTACATGGACATTCAGTTTTCCTAATACCATTTGTTGAAAAGCATTTCCTTTCTCCATTGGATTTCTCTGATGTTTTTGTTGAAATTAAGTGACTATATAAGTGTGATTCTATTTCTCAACTTTATTTTCTGATCTTTTGATACTTTTTATCTGTTCTTATACCACTGCCACACTGTTTTAACTAATGTAGCTTTATAGCAAAACTTGAAATCAAATATGTAAGCCCTCCAATCTTGTTTTCCTTTTTTCAAGATTGCTTTGAATATTATAGGTCCTTTTCATTTCCATGTAAATTTTAGAATCAGCTTATCAATTCCTACAAAAAACCAGGTGAGATTATGATTGGGTTGCATTAAATTTGTAGATCGACTTGTAGAAGATTGACATCTTAAAACATTGCATCTTCTAATCCATGAACGTAGTACGTCTCTCCATGTATTTAGACCTTTAAAGTTTTTCTCAGTAAGGTTTTGTATTTTTCAGTGTACAAGTCCATGCGTTTTTAAAATTTATTAAGTATTTTACGTTTTTGATGTTATTATGAAATAAATTATATTTTTAAATTTTATTTTCTAATTGCTACTAGTATATACAACGCAATTATTATTTGTGGATTGACCTTGTATCCTTCACCTGCTAAACTTATTTATTGGCTCTAGTATCTATTTTTTGTAGATTCGTAATGATTTCACATGTAAGCATTCATGTCTGAGCAGACGTTTTACTTCTTTCTTTCCAATCTGAATTATTTCTTCTCCTTGTTTTATTGTATTGGTTAGAACCTTGGGTAAAATATTGAGTAGAAATGGTGAGAGACAATGTAGTTGTCTTATTCCCAATCTTAGAGAGAAACAATTCAATATTTCACCATTATATATGATATTAGTTATAGGTCTTTTTAAAATGTAAAACCTTTATCATATTGAGGAAATACCCTTATATTCCTAACTGCAGAGTTAAAAAAATCACACTGGTGCTTAATTTGGATTTTTTTGATCCACTGAGGTATTCATGCAGATCTCTGAATATCAGAGGAGGGGCTGGGCTATGAACATCACTGTCACAACATATATTTGATGAGCATCAGCTATTCGTCTTCATTGTGTTGTATGTAGTAGAGTTTGGCCTGGAGGCAGAGGGCTGGATAAGGTGATCTCTGGTTGGCTGCCTGCCCTAAGATTCCATGACTCCTTCTTATGTAAGCCACAAGAGAAGCTGATGTCTCAAGCTGCCACTCACTAGGGAAACTGATCTTCCCTGAAGGAGCCCCTCCCTAATTCTCACCTGGCAGTCTACGCCCCAGGTGGCCAATTTATTGGTCCTCATGGGGCTGGGCTGCTCCAGCTGGACCCAGGAGCTCAGCTATGCAAATACCAATTATGAGTTTGTATTTGTGTTGACCTCACCTTTTGCTTTCAAACCTCCAATGCCCACCAGAAGGAATCTATCTAGGGGATTTGGACAGTAGTGTTTTTTTTTTTTCTTTTTTTTGGCTTGTTGTTTATTTGGTTTTTGCTCGTGATGAATTTTATATCTCATAGACATGAACTTGTGATTTTTAAAAATATACCTAGCTTTGTTACAGTGATTTTTCTTAAAAAAAAAAAAGCACTTTGCCTTTATTTGTCACCTAGCCAACTTTACTTCAATCACTTGCTCCTCCTAAAATAAGCTGTGGACCTTCCTGCCTCTGTGTCCTTGACATGCCCTTTCTCTGCTGTTGATTCATCTCCAATGTCCAGTTCAAATACTGCCTTCTCTGAGAAACCCTCACCATCTGGTCAGAGTAAATGATTCTGAGCTCCCAAGGTCCACTGAAGAAATCCTTCCACCTCCTGTGAACCCCAAGGATCCTCTGAAGGAAACACTTTCCCCTTCAAGATGTGTGGGGAGGCAGGGATTGGGCTTCAAACCCACTGTAAGGACAAGACTGAGGTCACACCAGCCCTGGGTGGTCACCCTCTGCTCATCAGGTTGTCACGTACTGGGAAATCTCTTTGCATTGATCAACGGTGTCTGTTTTTGCTCTATAGCTGGATAGAAAGGGTTAAGCAGTTAGGCAATTCCCCTGTGGCTTGGTAATTTCTGGAGAATCCTGGCACAAGTAATTTGCATAAGGAAGACTTATCTCCTGGACGATGTGCACTGCCCTGCAATCCCAATGCAAACGAACTGCAGCTGTATTAACCTCCGAGGCTTGGGGGACTGATTGGCCCGTCCCTGGGAGCCCTTGCAGATCACCCTTCCCCATCCGGCCCCAGGGACAGCAAAGTAGAGACAGAACTTCCTTTGTCTGGGGTTGGAGTTATGCTGAAGGTGATTCTCGCCTCATTTCATCGCATCAGCAATAGGGCTCAGGAGACTGCCAGAGAGCTTCGCCTGTGAGGCTGTACGGACCTGGTTTCAAATCCTGGTAGTCATGTGACCAAGGGCAAGCTGCTTGGTAACCCTCTGCCCTCGTTTCTCCGTCTATAAAATGGGTCCTCAAAGGATTGCCATGAGGATTAGATGAGATAATATAATATATGCAAAGTACTTAGCCTAGGGCCTGATGACTTGAGTGATTTGTGTCTGTGATGACGATAAGGAAGAAAACCTGCTCTCAGAGATTCCTCTCTGGAACCTGTGAGATCTGACATTCTCCCCTGAATAGAAGACCATCGGCAGTGTTCTAAAGACATGTGGCCCCCTCTCACTGAACTCTGCAGCTCCATCGGGGGTGACCAGGGGTCCCTCCTGCATGGGGACCCCCCCATCCATTCAGATGATCTGCTGCCTATTGAGGGATGAAAGGGAGAAAGGGATGACACTGAATCAGATATCCCACGAGAAGAGTCTTAGGACACTGTGCAAACAGAAAACTCAGTGCTGTGCCTTACGCTCTGATCAGATTCACTTCTCTACCAGCACGAGCAGAAACTCCTGGATCACACCTGCCAGCAGGGCCCCGGCCCCAAGGAGTTACAAGAGCCTAAGCTCTCCGCCCTTATGAATATCTACCCCTCTGTGGATCCCTGCCATCAGAAGCCCTCCTGGTTAGGAAGACTCTGCCGGCCTCTGTGAACAAGGAGACCTAGCACGTGGGCTCACCTTCTCCTCATCTCCAAGGAGATTATCGTTTTCTATTCTTGCCCCATTAATGGGGGTAAGGGGGTAGGACAGGAGTCTTCAGCAGGGACCTGGAAAGTCCCCAGGAAAGACTCAGTGAAGAGGCTGGGGTCCTGGTTGGTCCAGAAGAGTCTGAAGGGCCTGGTGGGACCAGGAGAACTAGGCACCCTGGGGCTGAAGATCACCTTTGCCCCTTCCAAACTTCAATCCGGGCTGGTCTTTTCTTTAGGTCTGGGACTCTTGGACGCCCGCGGACCGGTAGACCCTGCTGACCCTGGGTTGGAAGGCCTGGATTTGGTTCCCAGCCTCAGGCAGGGCTCAGGTCCCCACTCTTCACCCCTCCCCATCCCCGGTGCCCGCACCTGCAGGGTATCACGGCGGTAGAAGTTAATGAGTGATTTATTAAGTCCCACAGGTGCTATTCCTGCTCCTCAGGCCCCCAAACCCAGAGGGCTGAAGCAGACTTTCATTCTAGGATTTAACAATCCGGAAAACTTGTTTTGCCGAGGAGTGTGGATTCGGATTCTGTGTATCGTGGAGCAGTTTCTTTGCCGAGATGGCTCAGGAAAGACTAGGGCGCTTGGTGTGGGAGGCAAATTCCACCCTGCACGCTGCTCGGGGACCGCGTTTCCACCGAATCAAGATAAAGCAGGTAGAACTATTGTCAATATTTAATCGGATACAAGGATTCGGCTCTGTAAAGGCAACACTCAGGACCTGTGTTTGCAGACGCTGGCCAAGCGCCAAGAAAGCATTAGTCCCTCCCATGTTTTAAGGGCAAGATAACAGAATTTCTCCCAAAGTATGTCACAGGAATTCACATGAATAACTGAGCTGCATAGCAACCCCAGACCCCTACCTCTTCAAAGCCACGCTGCGGTTCTGTGCTGGGTTGGGCTGGGAGGGACAGAGCCTTGTCTTCCTAAGTGGACCTTCCCAGGCCCCCTTATTGCCCAGACCTGCTCGGTTCACCTTCTCTGCTCAGATAGCGCTGAGAGCGGTCAACCGCGTGGTGGCCTCACAGGAAGGAAGAAATGCTCTCTTTAAGTTCTTATATCTGACCTTTCTCTTTCCAAATGACTTACTCTAGGGATTTGGTCTCCTTGGTGGCGAGCTGCTGTCCTCAGAGCGAACGGGCTCCGCCAAGTCGGGGCTGGGACCGTAGATGCTCTGAGGCCGAGTCCTGGGTCCCGGCCCTGCTTCCATAAACATCCTTTGATCTCAACAGACAAATGCTTCCACCCGTGTTCTCCACCCAACTCTCCTCTTGGATGTCACTTGCCCTCCCATTTCTTCTCCCTTGGGGTGCGTGTACCTGCATGTGCCTGTGTGCGGGGTGGAGGAGGGGCATGAGCTCTTGCTGTTTCCCTGATAGAAATCCTGGAGTTGTGATGAGGTATTGTTACTTCCCAGCAGATCTCTGCCAGCTTGAAGGCATAAATCAGAGCTCCTCCAGATCTTTAGGAGCGATAAAAGTTGCCTACAATGATTGATCACTATGTACGCACAGGGTTAAGAGCTTTATCCATTACCTCATTTAATCCTTCACTACACCTTCTGAGCTAAGTGTGATTATCAACTTCATTTTATAGCTGAGGCTAAAGAGACGTAGAAAGGTTAAGTAACTTATTTAAGATCACAGAGCTACTGAGTGGTCAAGTCAGGGTAGAAGCCCAGATCTGTCTGAGTCTACACTGCATCCTTTACCACCACATGCTATCATTTTTCTAATGTAAGTAATTAAAACAACTTTATGTTAAATTTACTATAATTGCACAAGTAACACATGAATACATTATTCTTGTGAAAACTTAAAACTGCTCAGATAGAGCTGGAATCCCCTTTGATCAAATCCCCTATTTTTTATTACTTTCCCTCACTCGGTGGGTAATTATTCTCAGTTTGGCTAATATAATCTCAGACCTTTTCCTATATATTTACATACATCTAAATATATGCATAGAAAACATCAGCATCACTAGCTGTGCGTAAATACGTGGAATCATGCTTATAAGCACCATTCTGAAGCTGCTTTCCTTTCACAATAGGTCTTGATTCTCTTTCCATGTAAGCATAGCAGATTCGTTCATTCCTATCACTGCCTAAAGTTTCATGTTATGTGTATATACCATAGTTTTCTGTTTTGTTGGTCGTTCGGCAATTGGTGAACATTTGAATTGTTATCCACTTTCCATTATCACAATATTTCAACCAAGATCCTTGAACATAGCTACTTGTACACTTTTGTAAGTATTTTTCTAGGACAGAGGAAGTGGGGTTGGTGTGTGATAGAGTATGCAAATTTTAAATTTTAATAGATACCAGCAAATGATCCTCCAAAGTGGCTGCACCAGTAAATAACTTTAACAATTGTTACACACATGTTGGGGGAAAAGTACTGTCTCTCCAGTGAGGACGGCACGAAAGAAAATGGGCTCAAACGGCCATAGGACACACACAGGCAACAGGCAGCAAGTGACTGAGCTGTGGCTTCACAGCCTTCTAGTTGGGCAGCTGACAACCTCTCTGAACCTCAGTGTTCACATCTGCAAAATGAAGACAACAACCTCACTAACTCAGGGGGCTGTTGTGAGGATTAATTGAGGTGATACATGAAAACCTCTTAGTATATAAAGCCCTGATGACGGTTATCATTAGCTCTAGGGGAGGTTCGGGGCTGTCTTTCCTGGGAAATCTTTAAGGACAGCAAACCCACATCTGGGCTGGACCCAGGTGCTGTCCCCTGGAGGCAGAAAGTTGGATGACAGGGCACTGATGCTCAGCCAATTTAAAAGCAGAGCTATAAGCCACTAGCCATGACCTTGAGCTTGACAGACCAGCCTAGGAGTGGTAGAAGACCATACAGCATGGACATTCACTGCCATTTTATGAAAATTACAAGGTCATAAGAAATGCTCTGGATGTTTTTGCCCTTGAAATATCTTGACTTTTTACCCCCAACTTCTTTAACATTCTGTGTGGCAAATATTCAGGATTTCAGGCCATCAAGGCAATGCTAGAGTAGTAATGCTTTATTTTGTGGGTTTTATTTTCCTACCAGCATGGCATAGTCATCTTGGCCCTGACCTTCACTTGGTATGAATAGCCCTGAGAAAAACGTGGAACCGCTTTAGGTCTCAAATCCTTTGTAAAAATTGGATGATAATAATATCTATAAGTAAAGCTAATGTTTATGGAACACTTAAAATGTACCAGACATTGTGCTAACTAATCACTTTACATGTAGTGTTAGGTTATTACCTAATTTAATGCTCACAATAAGTAGAAGTGGGTGGTGGTCCAGGAGGCAAATCTGGGTTTAAACCCACTAGCAATAACTGACTCCAAGTGCCAGGCTGGGCCCAGCTCTCCTGGGGAGTGGTCTTCTCTTGGGCCTGGTAGATGAGACCAGTACTGGCAATTCTTGGCTTGAGAGGCAGCAAAGAGGGTCATGTGTTGCCGACCTGCTTCTCGGAAGCCTTCATGGTGATCTGATACTTGCATGGCAGATTGGGACTGAAACCAGAGCTCTTGAACCATCTTGAGCTTCTTAAACCGCCGTCTCCCTTCTCCATCCTTCCCTATGCCCAACTCCGTGTGCCAAAGGAAGGGTGCCAAAACTCAGTCCCTTTTTCTCCAGCTTCTAAACTGCTGAAACCCAAGGGGGAAATTCTACAGGGGGAGCAGCACCTTAGCATCTTGGCACCTTGGAACTCATCAGAGCTGATTTCCTGTCAGATAGGAATGCTGAGAACAGGGCAGTGAGAGAACAGGACACCACCGAGGTAAGATTTGGTGGTGGAGAAGTTTGGAGACTTGCCCTGGGAGGACAGGCCTAAGCATGGAGCAAAAGAGAGAAACACAGACAGAGAAGGAAAGGGCTTCTGAAGAAAATCTATATGCTTGTGACCATCCCCGTCTTGGTGACTCAGTTGTCTCCCCATCAACCCCGGGACCGTGAACTCCCTTCTCAGGATGTGACAACAGTCATACTGTCCTCACTGGGCAGCCTGGGAGCTCAGATGGGAGCTCTGCCTCCTCAAGTGCCTCTTGGAAACTCCTGTTCCCTGAGCAGGTAGGACATGGGGGATGCCAGTCATAGGAACATGGGTCTGTCTGGGCATCAGAAGCTCTTTATCTGTATGAAACTGGACATCCCAGGGCCTTTCGACGGTCATGCCTAGAAGCACCTGGCTCATCACCATCTTTAAAGGAAACCTGTTTCTTGTGTGGTTGTGCCTGGGCCTGAGCTGCCCCCCTCCAAATTCAACAGGGACAGTGTTCTGGCCCAGGGTGTGGCTGACCGAGAACAGGATTGGGGGCCCTAAGACCGGGATTAAGTAGTTGGGTGACCCAGGGCAGGTCTCTTTGGCACCGAGCTTCAGTTTTCTTCTCAGCGGAGTGCGGGGCTGGCCGGCTCTGAGTGGGGAAACAGTCACCCCACAGCACGCAGGATTGAAGGCAGCTGAGCGTTTAAGCAAAGGAGGCTAGTCTCTTCCTTGGTGAAACTGACAAATACCAGCTCCACACGGAACCGACTTCTTCAGAGGTCCTAAAGCAAAGCTAGCGAGTCTGAGGGTCTCACACAGTGTGGGGAGCTTCTGAGCTTCCAGATCTCTGTTTTGCCAGGGGCACTCACTGTTCCTAGGGTGACCAACTGTCCCAGTTTGCCCAGGACTAAGGGAGTCCCCAGAAAGGTGTGGGGGATGTTGAGTGGTAAAACTGAGAAATTTGAGGCAAACTGGTCAAATTGGTCACCCTAACTCTTCCCCGAGCTCTCTTCCTGGAGGCCTAGGGCAAGGCCCTTCTGCCTTTTGGTCTTGGGCTGAGTCCAAACCCAGATGCACTTGGCTCTGACCCACTGGAGTCTAGCAATGGACCTGGGCTTCTTGCTTTTCTTGCCTATGGGCTTGGTGTCTTTCTCTCCTCTGTGCCTTGTCAATCTCATCTCCCTCACCCACTCGAGTCAGACAGTCCTGGATTTTGACTCTTGGGGAAGTTATTTGACCAGGTGTTCTCATCCGTACAGCATAAAATGACACATATTGTGCTCTCATCAGGTGCCAGACAAAGTGCTAAGAACTTTCCATATCTTAACTCATTATTCCTCACAGCAATCTCACGAGCATTATTATTATCATCTGTATTATCAGGCATTATTATTATTATCTGTTTTAGTCAGAGTTCCCCAGAGAAACAGAATCAATAGGATGTGCATCCATCCATCTATCTATCCAGCTATCTATCTATCATCTATCTATCTATCTATCTATCTATCTATCTATCTATCTATCTATCTATCTATCATCTATCTATCTGGAGAGATTTGTTTTAAGGAATTAGCTCACATGATTAAGGAGGCTGGGAAATCCAAAATCTGTAGGGATGGGGAACAGCAGGCTGCAGACCAGGGAAGAACTGATGAGCATGGAAAATGAGGCACAGAGAGGTAAAGTAACTTGCCCAAGGGCACATAGCAGCAAGAAGAGGAGCCAAAATTTGAAACCGGGCAATCTTTTTTTCAGAGCCTAAGCCCCTAATTACCATGGTAAACAGCCTTTGTAATATGGGGCTATTACTATACCTATTACCTTGCTGAGCTCTTGGGAGGATAAAAAGAGATACGTTAATCATTAGAGAAATTCAAATCAAAACCACAATGAAGTATCACCTCACACTGGTCAGAATGGCCATCAATCATCAAAAAAATCTAGAAACAATAAATGCTGGAGAGGGTGTGGAGAAAAGGGAAGCCTCCTACACTGTTGTTGGGAATGTAAATTGATACAGCCACTATGGAGAATAGTATGGAGGTTCCTTAAAAAACTAAAAATAAAACTACCATATGACCCAGCAACTCCGCTTCTGGGCATATACCCTGAGAAAGCCATAATTCAAAAAGACACATGCGCCCCAGTGTTCATTGCAGCACTATTTACAATAGCCAGGTCATGGAAGCAACCTAAATGTCCATCAACAGACGAATGGATAAAGAAGACGTGGCATATATGTACAATGGAATTACTCAACCATAAAAAGGAATGAAATTGAGTTATTTGTAGTGAGGTGGATGGACCTAGAGTCTGTCATACAGAGTGAAGTAAGTCAGAAAGAGAAAAACAAATACCGTATGCTAACACATATATATGGAATCAAAAAAAAAAGGTTCTGATGAACCTAGGGGCAGGACAGGAATAAAGACGCAGATGTAGAGAATAGCCTTGAGCACACGGGGTGGGGGAAGGGTAACCTGGGATGAAGTGAGAGAGTAGCATTGACATATATACACTACCAAATGTAAAATAGATAGCTAGTGGGAAGCAGCTGCATTGCACGGGGAGATCAGCTGGGTGCTTTTTGACCACCTAGAGGGGTGGGATAGGGAGGGTGGGAGGGAGGCGCAAGAGGGAGGGGATATGGGGATATATGTATACATATAGCTGATTCACTTTGTTGTACAGCGGAAACTAACACAACATTGTAAAACATTTATACTCCAATAAAGGTGTACCAAAAAAAAAAAGAGATACTTTATGTGCTTGGTGACTGGCAGTGAGGAGACACTCAATACTTGCTAATTCCCTTCTCCCAGATCTTTTCTGTTGTAAACAATGAGCCACGTGGCCACAGATAGTCTGCTTACTATTACTATTAGACTCAGATGGTTGGCACCTATGAGGAATGGATTTTTAGCCAGGAGCGCATGCGCCTTATGCACGTTTATTATGTTGAATGGCTGGGGCAGTGGGGATGCTGGGCCAGTCACCTGCATTCCTCTGTGTGTCTCTAAGCCAGAGCAGGGCCAAGCCAGGAGCCTGGAGAGAGATAACAGGGTCTGGGGCAGGCCTGTAAAGCCCAGGGCCCTGCAGCCAGCAGGGAGAGAGGGGCCAGGTGGCCTCAAGGGCCTTTGTGAGCCTGCCCTTTGTCCCGGGCCACGGCCTTGGCATGTGCCCAGCCTCCCATCTCTGCTGCCAGATGCTAGGATGTGGAACCAGTCGGACGGTGATCCCTGAGGCCGCCTCACCTGACCCTCTGCCCCAGTTATCGGTCCATCTGACCTGAGACCCACGATGAAGCTATTGAACTGCTGGCTGTGGTATGTGCAGGTGACATTCATGCTCATGTCTGCAAGCTGTTGTGCAGGACCCTGTCAGCTTTCGAGGAGACGCCACCAAAGGCAAAGAGGTGAGCTCTGGCGCCAGCCGGCCTGGGCTCAAATCCTGACTCCATTTACTAACTTTGTGACACTGATCAAGTCAATTTACCTCTCTAAGCCTCGGTTGACCTCTGAGCTGGTTGGTTCAGCTACAGGGACTCACACATGTCAAAGGGCTTGGCCCAGAATAGGCGCTCCTTCCTCTTCTGTGCTTGGAATCACTCCTCATCTGCTTAAGGTGTTGATCCTGAGGCCACCTTCTCTGATCATCTGCTCTGTCTTCCTTGAGTGTGGAAGCATCAAGAAGGGCTCAAAGCATCTTTGACTAGCCCCATGCTTGGAGCCTAGGCTTACAGTAACTGACAAAGCCAGGCTGGGCTCCTGAGAGGGGGGCCAAACTTGGCTGAAACCCGGATGGTGGCAACAGTCTCGCTGCAGGGAAAGCACCCCAAACTGCTGGGGTAGATTCTTGTGCATTTCAGTTATATCTCCCGGGAACAAGTCCTGGCTGGTTTTGATTGATTTTTTTGGCTTTCGAGTTATATCATATGAACTTCTAAATTTCAAAGCCCTCTAGCCAATATGCAAATGGCTTTAATTTGAGGTGTGACAGGTGGAATTAACACTAGAAAGCCAGCACTTTTTTGGTTCCTGCCATAAAGCTGATCACCGAAAAGCAAGATTATTCTTTCAATTTACAGAAACTGTTTGGGTCTCTTCCATCCCATGGTCCTTCTAGGCTGTGGTGTTGAAGAGGAAAACATTTAAGGAGAAAATTCTAAGAAGAAGGATTTTTTTCCCCGCTTTTGGATATGACACATCGCTTTCTGTGTGGGTTTAGCAAGAGTGTGTTGGGGGCTGTGTTTGGATGACAGTTGGGTCAGTCTTGGATCAGAGAGGACAGGACTTGTTTTGGTCCTTTTTTGTCAAGTTTTCCTTTTTTTTAACTCCTCATGGACTTTCTTTTGTGGGACACTCTGGCCCTACAGAACAGTCCCTGACTAATTGGGATTAAGATAATGGTTAAAAGCATGAGCTTTAGAGATGGACAGATGTGGATTCAAGTCCTGACTTTTTCCACTTCCTGTCCTTGTGACTATGGGAACTTCAATAACCACCCTAAGACTTGAGTACCTGTAAAATGGAAATCAAAACAGCATCTGCTTCATTTTGCCAGGGTGAAATACGTCATTATGTCAATCACACAGTACAGCACATGATACTTGAAAACTCCCTCACAGAATGTTTCATTCTTTGTTTAATGTATTATGAACAAACTAAGGAGCTCCAACCCATTAGCAGCTGATGGGTCATACTGTGGTTCCAGACCGTGCTGCGTGCTCCATGGGGAGACAAGAGAAGGATTAGCCTTGTTTCTTGGCTCTGAGGAGCTCTGGGAGAGACAGGACTCACACATGAATAGAAAATGATGAGCCAATGAACAGCCAAGCCAGTGTCTCATAAAATGCTAAGTTGAACGAGACCGGTGATAAGAGCGATTGAGATTCAGGGAGGCGGGAGGCTGTGAGAAGTGAGGAGGTGCCCAGCATTTACTGAGGACCTACTCTGTGCTGGCTTCACAGGACTGGACCCTCAGTCCTTACCGTAGCCCCGGGAGGGGGACATTTTCACGCGTGTTTTACTCACCAGAGGGCACTGAGGCTCAGACACGTGAAATAACCTGCTCGAGATCATCCAGGTAGAATTGGCTGGAGTTGGCATCAGAATCTGGATGACGGAGGGTGGGCTTGAGCTGACCTGGAAAGAGGGGTGGGGTGTGGAGAGGCAGAGGTTGAAGGGGAGCTCTATTCCTTGGTTTGCTGCCTTTGGCCCTTGGAGCTGGGCCCTGCTAGGAAGACATTAGAAGTTCTGCCTGGGACCCACCGCTGGGCTTGCCACGCCTGAAAGGCAGTGGGCATCAGTGCCAGCCGGTCCTGGCAGGTGGAGACCACATACAGCTCCTACCTTGCCACAGTCCAGCAGTGAAACCCGACCCGTGTCTTGGCTCCACAAGGTGCCAGGCATTTGCCTTCTTATCAGGCTGGGCACATTCCATGGCCAAGTGGCCACCTGGGTTGCCTGTCAGGGTAGATCCACTTTGGGCTGTGTGTGCATTTGCATTGCTGCCTGTCCTGCGACTTTTGCATTTTTGAGAGTCTGGCCTGGCGATGCGGGGGGCGGGTGCCGGGGTCCGCTGCCTTGGCGGCTGCCCTTTGTGGCAATGAGACATACTGCATCCTGGGAGAAGCGTGGTTCCGGTGTAAGAGGACCTGGCTTTGAATCCTGCCCTCCTTTCTTGGTTGTATGATCTGGGGCAGGTCACCTAACCTCTCTAGGCCTCAGCTTCCTTTACCCAAAATGGAAATGGTAAAAAATACCTACGCTCAGTTTCAGCTTGAATATCACATATTATAAAGACCCTGATCTACCTTGCTAGGTGCTCCATAAAGTTAATAATCATTATTTGTAATGGTAATCACTGCTTCTGGAATATTGAGAGTTCTAAGCTCCAAAATCGCGCTCAGAAGGGAGTGCGCGGGGATGAACACAAGGGTGTGGTGTGAGGCTGCCACAGTATCTCTCTTGTGCAGACTCGGGGGAGCCCCAGCTCCCGGTCCTCAACTGTGTGAGGGAATCTGAGCTTCCAGAAATCCTGTGCTTCACCAGATTGCTCAGAAAGGCTGTGTGACTGTGATAAAACTTTGCCCCTACAAAGTCTCTGTTGGGCTGGAACTGGGTTTGAGGAGAGTTTAGCTGAAATGCATCACCCAGCAGGGAGCTATAGTGATCATAACGTGCAAATGCATGTATACGTTTCTCGTCCGTCATATCCGGGGCTCCGCGGAGAAAGAACACAGTATGAGTCAGATGCACCTGGGTTTAAACTGCAGCTTGGGCTTAAACTTCAGGTGATCTGGGGCAAGTTCTTCCACTTCACTCAGCCCCCTCTCATCTCAGGAGGGCTGCATTCCTCTACACTTTCTTTCACTTGGCATTTACAAGAGCCTGTGAGGTTGGCGTTTTGATGATTATTATTGAGCAAATAAGCTCGGATCACTTAAGTGACTTGCCCGAGGTCACTTGTGTAAGAAACCCAGAGTGAGAACAAGATGTCACACCAGGCTTGAGCCTCATGTGTTGAAAAATTCATCTAGATTCCCCTGGACCCTCTCGAAAAAGTTCTAGGCCAGTGGTCCAGTTTGAGACCTTGAGTTCTTCCTTTGGCTTCTTAATCACTGTGCTTTTCCAAACAAAATTCCTATCCTCTGGTGATACCGACTGCATGTTTGCATAGTGTCTCTCTGAGAACAATCTCAGGCCCCAAATCTGCCATTTTATGAGAAGTTGGCTAATTATATGAGGCACCATCAGTCTGCAGCATGGAGAAGATAGGGTAGATCGACTGTTTCAGGGGATTGTAAAAATTCTCTGGATGGCTGTTGCTAAAAAAGCTCTAAAATGGACTACAAGGTGGTTCTGCAAAGACATTTTTGGGGAGGGGAGGTCTGGCTTTATGGAGAGTCACTACAGAATAGTCTAGATTGGCCTGGGGTTTTGATTTTGATCAATTCAGTCTGAAATCAACTTTATTCTCAAAAACCTGGTCGACCAGCCTACAGCTCTGAAGTCTCAGTCAGGTGAACACAATGCAGAGTTGGTGAGAGGGTGAAGGCAGTTCTGGTAAATTCGGGGTTCTTTTCTGAGTTTCAAAAAGTAGAATGACCCCTTAGAGGAGGCAGACCCGTGGATCAAACAAAAATTTTATTTTCCTCCAGCAAACGAACAATTCACAGTGGCTGGAGGAGAAGCTGTGGCTTTTGTGGATGCAACCTTAGCACTGTTTTCTCCACAAGAGCACGTGGCAGCCGAGCGCCGAGCAGGGAGGAAGAGGAGGCGAATGATGGATAGCACTCGGCCAGGAGGAGCAGATTTCTGCAAATCAGGCTGCGGGTGATTCTGAGACCTCTGCTTGATCTTAACTTGCCCAGCTCCCAGCTTGGAGAGTGAGAGACAATCCCCACTCCACATGGGGAGCTGAGGTTCGAAAAAGAGGCAGCTAATGGTTGCATGAGTCAGGCCGGGAGCTGGAGATGCAGTGGTGTTTTTTCTTTTTAACATCTTTGTTGGAGTATAATTGCTTTACAATGGTGTGTTAGTTTCTGCCTTATAACAAAGTGAATCAGCTATATGTATACATATATCCCCATATCTCCTCCCTCTTGCATCTCCCTCCCTCCCTCCCTATCCCACCCCTCTAGGTGGTCACAAATCACCGAGCTGATCTCCCTGTGCTATGCGGCTGCTTCCCACTCACTAGCTATCTATTTTACATTTGGTGGTGTATATATGAGACGCAGTGGTTTGATTGGCAGGTTTGGAGACTGGGGCTCAGGAGCTGGCTGACTCCTTAGCTTCAGCCCTCCAGCCTCTAGGTGAGTGTAATTCCCCGTCCTCCCCAACCCCTACTTCATAGGCTGTAAGTGAAGGGAATAGAGGACCAAGATATGCCTCAAAGTCTTCCTTGAAGCCAAGGTAACCCAGTTCTGCCCTTCCCAGTACCTCAAGCTGGCGAACCCATCAGTCTCTCTTTGAGTGTCTACCTCTTCTTCCTGGCTTATGCGGTGGGTCGTTCCCTTTTCTAGGAGGAGTCAGGAGGCATCCCACAGTGGATGTGCTAGCGCCCTCATGCTTGTTCTCTTTCTTCTTAATCAGCACTTGAGACATGCTAGGAATAGTGTCCTTGCTTTCTCCTCCTGTCCCTCTCGTCCCCTCACTCTCACTCTCTTGCGCTCTCCCTTCTTCTTTTAACCCTTTCTGTTCCTCTTCTTCTTTTCTCTCTTTCCCCAGCCTTTCCCCTTCCTTGTTTGGATGCATTGATTTGGTCCCTACACCTGACAATCTTGCCCCCTTAACAGAAGCGTGGGCTCCCTGAGGCCAGGGACCACGGCCTGAACTTGCACTCCAATCTGGCATATGCAAGGACTGTCTCGAAACATTTGTCAGTGTGGTTCTCAGTGAGGCTGTGTCCTTCCTGGCCTGTGACTCCACTGCAGAGACCAAGGCAGGAGGGCCGCCTTCCCTCCCCAAGCCCTCCTGGGCTATTTTCCTGGGCTGTGGCTCAGTTGGGGCAGATTTAGTAGCTGATGGTGGCTTGTCTCTGCCCTGGATGGCGTGTCCTGTCCTCAGCCCAGCGTCAGTCCTCAGCTGCTTGTCTCCATTGCACAGACTCTTTTTTAGCAGCAGAAAAGGTCTTGGATGGCAACTAGGAGAGTCTAAAGTTCCCTGTTCTCTGCATTTCTTTATTCCTCTGCTGGCAACAAGAAGCCTTAGTGGCTGGAAAAACCAAAAAATATCTGAGCTGTAATTGTCTGACCCAATCTGTCTGAAAAAATAACACAAAATAAAAAAATGAATTTGTTCAACTCTACTTGTAAGATATTACTGCAGACAAGCATATATCATTATCCAACTTTAAGGGTGAAATCTTGGCTTTTCACGGCTAGAGACTGACCAAAGTGCAGAGATGCATGAGAGTTGGGGTCAGGAAGTCTCCGTGGAAGGTTTAATTGAAACCTTAAGGTAAATAGCTAATTGCCAGGCACCCGGTTAGCTGCTTCATGTGCATTCTCACTGAGTCTGCAAACAATCCTAGGAGGCAAGCAAGTGTTATTTTTACGCCTATTTTACACACGAAAAAACTGAAGCTTAGGAATGGTTAAGTAGTTTAGACAACCTTATGTGCCTAGAGATTCAAACCTGGGGTGACTCTGGTTGGTGCTTATGTTCTTAGCTCCTATATTGTACTACCTCCAAAAGGAAGTATAGTGTCAAGTTTGGAAAGCCTTCAGGTCCTGAAGTGAGGATATCCAATCGATAATGAACTCTCAGATTAATAAGTCATCACAAGCAGATTATGATGCTTGCTACTGTTTTATATGTTTGGGTCCATTAGACTAGCCCTAAAATGTATACTCTTTACTTCTGGACACCATTACTACAATTTGTGTAGCTGCCACCAAGTGAATGAGCATCTTGGTCCCTTGCTACTCAGAGTGTGGCTGAGCAAGGCACTGAAGATACCTAGATGAGTTTATTAACTCCATAAACACATAGGTTTGGTCCCAGCCGACCAGCAGTGTCAGCCTCAGCTGGGAGCCTGCTAGAAATGCAGGATCTCAGAGCCACCCGACCTGCCCAAGCTCAGTCTCCACTCTAACGAGAGCCCCCAGTGACCCATGTGCACAGGAAGTGAGTTGGGCTCACAGCCTTGGCCTATGGCTACATTACCTAAGCAGTTGGATTTCTCTCAAGAGTAGAAGACAGAGCTAATTGATTCATAATTCAGCGCACCCATTTTTCTAAAGGAACACAACTTTTTATTATTTAAAAAATATTTAACCAATCATGATGTAACTGATAACCATGACTAGCTCATAAGAACTAACCATTTAGAGAGACAGAAACTCCACCCCAGGTCGAAGGAAGTGCTCTCACTCCCTCTTGCGAGAACACCAGAATCACAACTAGTTGCTGGACAATCATCGACAGGAGGACACTGGAACTCACCAAAAAAGATACCCCGCATCCAAAGACAAAGGAAAAGCCACAATGAGACGGTAGGAGGGGCGCAATCAGAGTAAAATCAAATCCCATAACTGGTGGGTGGGTGACTCACAGACTGGCGAACACTTAAACCACAGAAGTCCACCCACTGGAGTGAAGGTTCTGAGCCCCACGTCAGGCTTCCCAACCTGGGGGCCCGGCAACGGGAGGAGGAATTCATAGAGAATCAGACTTTGAAGCCTAGTGGGAAGTGATTGCAGGACTTTGACAGGACTGGGGGAAACAGAGACCCCGCTCTTAGAGGGCGCACAAAATAGTGTGCGCATCAGGACCCAGGGGAAGGAGCAGTGACCCAGGGGGAGACCGAACCAGACCTACGTGCTAGTGTTGGAAGGTCGCCTGCAGAGGCGGGGGGTGGCTCTGTTTCACCGTGGGGACAAGGACACTGGCAGCAGAAGTTCTGGGAAGTATTCCTTGGCATGAGCCCTCCCAGAGTCTGTCATTAGCCCCACCAAAGAGCCCAGGTAGGCTCCAGTGTTGGGTTGCCTCAGGCAAAACAACCAACAGGGAGGAAACCCAGCCCCACCCATCAACAGTCAAGTGGATTAAAGTTTTACTGAGCTCTGACCACCACAGCAACAGTCAGCTCTACCCACCACCAGAGCCTCCCATCAAGCCTCTTAGAGAGCCTCAACCACCAGAGGGCAGACAGCAGAAACAAGAAAAACTACAATCCTGCAGCCTGTGGAACAAAAACCACATTCACAGAAAGATAGACAGGATGAAAAGGCAGAGGGCTATATACCAGATGAAGGAACAAGAAAAAACCCCAGAAAAACAACTAAATGAAGTGGAGATAGGCAACCTTCCAGAAAAAGAATTCAGAATAATGATAGTGAAGATGATCCAGGACCTCGGAATAAGAATGGAGGCAAAGATTGAGAAGATGCAAGAAATGATTAACAAAGACCTAGAAGAATTAAAGAACAAACAAACTGAGATGACCAATACAATAATTGAAATGAAAACTACACTAGAAGGAATCAATAGCAGAATAACTGAGACAGAAGAACGGAGAAGTGACCTGGAAGACAGAAGGGTGGAATTCACAGCTGCGGAACAGCCTAAAGAAAAAAGAATGAAAAGAAATGAAGACAGCCTAAGAGACCTCTGGGACAACATTAACACAACAACATTCGCATTATAGGGGTCCCAGAAGGAGAAGAGAGAGAGAAAGGACCAGAGGAAATATTTGAAGAGATTATAGTTGAAAACTTCCCTAACATGGGAAAGGGAATAGCCACCCAAGTCCAGGAAGCACAGAGAGTCCCATACAGGATAAACCCAAGGAGAAACACACCAAGACACATAGTAATCAAATTGGCAAAAATTAAAGACAAAGAAAAATTATTGAAAGCAGCAAGGGAAAAATGACAAATAACATACAAGGGAACTCCCATAAGGTTAACAGCTGATTTCTCAGCAGAAACTCTACAAGCCAGAAGGGAGTGGCATGATATACTTAAAGTGATGAAAGGGAAGAACCTACAACCAAGATTACTCTACCCGGCAAGGATCTCATTTAGATTTGATGGAGAAATCAAAAGCTTTACAGACAAGCAAAAGCTAAGAGAATTCAGCACCACCAAACCAGCTCTACAACAAATGCTAAAGGAACTTCTCTAAGTGGGAAACACAAGAGAAGAAAAGAACCTACAAAAACAAACCCAAAACAATTAAGAAAATGGTCATAGGAACATACATATCGATAATTACCTTAAACGTGAATGGATTAAATGCTCCAACCAAAAGACACAGGCTCACTGAATGGATACAAAAACAAGACCCATATATATGCTGTCTACAAGAGACCCACTTTAGACCTAGGGACACATACAGACTGAAAGTGAGGGGATGGAAAAAGATATTCCATGCAAATGGAAATCAAAAGAAAGCTGGAGTAGCTATACTCATATCAGATAAAATAGACTTTAAAATAAAGAATGTTACAAGAGACAAGGAAGGACACTACATAATGATCAAGGGATCAATCCAAGAAGAAGATATAACAATTATAAATATATATGCACCCAACATAGGAGCACCTCAATACATAAGGCAACTGCTAACAGCTATAAAAGAGGAAATCGACAGTAACACAATAATAGTGGGAGACTTTAACACCTCACTTACACCAGTGGACAGATCATCCAAAATGAAAATAAATAAGGAAACAGAAGCTTTAAATGACACAATACACCAGATAGATTTAATTGATATTTATAGGACATTCCATCCAAAACAGCAGATTACACTTTCTTCTCAAGTTTGCACAGAACATTCTCCAGGATAGATCACATGGTGGGTCACAAATCAAGCCTCAGTAAATTTAAGAATATTGAAATCATATCAAGCATCTTTTCTGACCACAACTCTATGAGATTAGAAATGAATTACAGGGAAAAAAACGTAAAAAAGACAAACACATGGAGGCTAAACAATACGTTACTAAATAACCAAGAGATCACTGAAGAAATCAAAGAGGAAATCAAAAAATACCTAGAGACAAATGACAATGAAAACACGACGACCCAAAACCTATGGGATGCAGCAAAAGCGGTTCTAAGAGGGAAGTTTATAGCTATACAAGCCTACCTAAAGAAACAAGAAAAATCTCAAGTAAACAGTCTAACCTTACACCTAAAGAAACTAGAGAAAGAAGAACAAACAAAACCCAAAGTTAGCAGAAGGAAAGAGATCATAAAAATCAGAGTGGAAATAAATGAAATAGAAACAAAGAAAACAATAGCAAAGATCAATAAAACTAAAAGTTGGTTCTTTGAGAAGATAAACAAAATTGATAAGCCATTAGCCAGACTCATCAAGAAAAAGAGGGACAGGGCTCAAATCGATAAAATCAGAAATGAAAAAGAAGAAGTTACAACAGACACCGCGGAAATACAAAGCATCCTAAGGGACTACTACAAGCAGCTCTGTCCCAATAAAATGAACAACCTGGAAGAAATGGACAAATTCTTAGAAAGGTATAACCTTCCAAGACTGAACCAGGAAGAAACAGAAAATATGAACAGACCAATCACAAGTAATGAAATTGAAACTGTGAGTAAAAATCTTCCAACAAACAAAAGCCTAGGACCAGATGGCTTCACAGGTGAATTCTATCAAACATTTAGAGAAGAGCTAACACCCATCCTTCTCAAACTCTTCCAAAAAATTGCAGAGGAAGGAACACTCCCAAACTAATTCTATGAGGCCACCATCACCCTGATACCAAAACCAGACAAAGACACTACAAAAAAAGAAAATTACAGACCAATATCACTGATGAATATAGATACAAAAATCCTCAACAAAATACTAACAAACAGAATCCAACAACACATTAAAAGGATCATACACCACGATCAAGTGGGATTTATCCCAGGGATGCAAGGATTCCTCAGTATATGCAAATCAATCAATGTGACACACCATATTAACAAATTGAAGAAGAAAAACCATATGATCATCTCAATAGATGCAGAAAAAGCTTTTGACAAAATTCAACACCGATTTATGATAAAAACTCTCTAGAAAGTGGGCATAGAGGGAACCTACCTCAACATAATAAAGGCCATATACGACAAACCCACAGCAAACATCATTCTCAATGGTGAAAAACTGAAAGCATTTCCTCTAAGATCAGGAACGAGACAAAGATCTCCACTCTCAGCACTATTATTCAACATAGTTTTGGAAGTCCTAGCCACGGCAATCAGAGAAGAAAAAGAAATAAAAGGAATACAAATTGGAAAAGAAGAAGTAAAACTGTCACTGTTTGCAGATGACATGATACTATACATAGAGAATCCTAAAACTGCCACCAGAAAACTACTAGAGCTAATTAATGAATTTGGTATAGTTGCAGGATACAAAATTAATGCACAGAAATCTCTTGCATTCCTATACACTAATGATGAAAAATCTGAAAGAGAAATTATGGAAACACTCCCATTTACCATTGCAACAAAAAGAATAAAATACCTAGGAATAAACCTACCTAGGGTGACAAAAGACCTGTATGCAGAAAACTGTAAGACACTGATGAAAGAAATTAAAGATGATACCAACAGGTGGAGAGATATACCATGTTCTTTCATTGGAAGAATCAAGATTGTGAAAATGACTATACTACCCAAAGCAATCTACAGATTCAATGCAATCCCTATCAAATTACCAATGGCATTTTTTATGGAACTAGAACAAATCATCTTAAAATGTGTATGGAGACACAAAAGACCCCGAATAGCCAAAGCAGTCTTGAAGGAAAAAAACGGAGCTGGAGGAATCAGACTCCCTGACTTCAGACTATACTACAAAGCTACAGTAGTGAAGACAATATGGTACTGGCACAAAAACAGAAACATCGATCAATGGAACAAGATAGAAAGCCCAGAGATAAACCCACACACCTACGGTCAACTAATCTATGACAAAGGAGGCAAAGATAGACAATGGAGAAAAGACAGTCTCTTCAATAAGTGGTGCTGGGAAAACTGGACAGCTACATGTAAAAGAATGAAATTAGAACACTCTCTAACACCAGACACAAAAACAAACTCAAAATGGATTTGAGACCTAAATGTAAGACTGGACACTATAAAACTCTTAGAGGAAAACATAGGAAGAACACTCTTTGACATAAATCACAGCAAGACCTTTTTTGATCCACCTCCTAGAGTAATGGAAATAAACACAAAAATACACAAATGGGACCTAATGAAACTTCAAAGCTTTTGCACAGCAAAGGAAACCATAAACAGGACGAAAAGACAACCCTCAGAATGGGAGAAAATATTCGCAAACGAATCAACGGACAAAGGATTAATCTCCAAAATATACAAACAGCTCATGCAGCTCAATATTAAAGAAACAAACAACCCAATCCAAAAATGGGCAGAAGACCTAAATAGACATTTCTCCAAAGAAGACATACAGATGGCCATGAAGCACATGAAAATATGCTCAACATCACTAATTATTAGAGAAATGCAAATCAAAACTATAATGAGGTATCACCTCACACCAGTTAGAATGGGCATCATCAGAAAATCTACAAACAAGAAATGCTGGAGAGGGTGTGGAGAAAAGGGAACCCTCTTGCACTGTGGGTGGGAATGTAAATTGATACAGCCACTGTGGAGAACAATATGGAGGTTCCTGAAAAAACTAAAAATAGAATTACCATATGACCCAGCAATCCCACTACTGGGCATATACCCAGAGAAGACCGTAATTCAAAAAGACACATGCACCCGAATGTTCATTGCAGCACTATTTACAATAGCCAGGTCATGGAAGCAACCTAAATACCCATCGACAGACGAATGGATAAAGAAGTTGTGGTACATATATACAATGGAATATTACTTAGCCATAAAAAGGAACGAAATTGAGTCATTTGTTGAGACGTGGATGGATCTAGGGACTGTCATACAGAGTGAAGTAAGTCAGAAAGAGAAAAACAAATATCGTATATTAACGCATGTATGTGGAACCTAGAAAAATGGTACTGATGAACCGGTTTGCAGGGCAGAAGTTGAGACACAGATGTAGAGAACAAACGTATGGACACCAAGGGGGGAAAACTGCGGTGGGGTGGGGATGGTGGTGTGCTGAATTGGGCGATTGGGATTGACATGTATACAGTGATGTGTATAAAATTGATGACTGATTAATATAAAAAGAAAAAAAAAAGAACTAACCATATAAAAACATTTCTGTTAAACAGTGACGTTTAGCTGAATCCAAATACCTGGGCACGCCTCAAGCACTTCATTCACTGAACATCACCTGTTCTCATTCTAACACCTAGAGACTTTCGGAGTCACTCCACAGGATGAGATCGTTGAAAATCACTCAACAAAAGCATTTAGCCACCTGTGTGCACTTATTAGAGAAAAGAACAAAGATAGCCAACACTTATTAAGTACTTCTACTTGGGGTCAATACACGTTACTCATATTTCTGTTACTTTTTTGGTGTGGTACTTCAATTTGCATCTCTTCTGATATATTTTACAGAAGAGAATTTCATATAATATTGTGACTTTTCGTTGACAGGGGCTATCTTAGTCATGTTTCCACCTGCAGAGTGCCTGGTGCAGTGTTTTATATAGGGTAGTTGCACAATACATGTCTTTTGAATGTGGGACAGCCCGGAAACTCCAAGCTCTTCCCAAGGCTGCTTCTTAAAGGAGCCTTTTGTTTTTTCTTTAGGACATTAAAAATAATAGTTCCATGGCATCATTTGAAACAGAGCTGTAGTGGAGCAGTTTCTTTGCAGAGGCCATGATAATATCTGATCAAATTCTCTTAGTTCCTTTTCTGTTGTGTACCATGTTTTACCCCACAGCTTTCCAATTCAGCATTTTGTTGTTAGTCAAAGATGCCCTCATTCTGCTGATGGATAGTGCTGACTTGTCCATGGATGAAGAGTGGGTCAGTAGTGTGAACCTCAGGACAGTTCTGTGCTAGAAGCACCTAGGGCCTTTCCTAGGGAAAGGAGGTCATAGGCTATGGGATTAGATAGATTTAGGCTTGAATTATGCTCCTTTAGCTTACTGGCTTGGCATTTGACTCAACCTTTCTGAATTTTAGTTTTCTCATCTATAAAATGGGATAACAATACCTACCTTATTGGCTGGTTTTGGGGAGCAAATGAGATAGTGGCAGGTAGGTGGCCTAGCAGAAACAAAGTAACTGGGGATCTCTACCTGCAGGGGTGATCAGCTGAAATCAGCAAAACCATGATTTTCTCCTAAAGTGCAGAGAGAGCAGAAAAACCAGTTAGTTAGGGAAGTCTTTTCCAAAGGAAGGAATGTGACTCTTCTCAGACCCCTGTAACACTCATGATGCTCTCACAATCCCCATTCTCTCCAAGACATGATGACCTCTGTCTCAGTGTCTTAGAGAATTTGGAAAGGTCCTGGATGCTCTGGCCATGCAATGTGACCCAACTTCCTGAGCTCTTTTTTTTTTTAAATTGAAGTATAATTGACCTAGAACGCTGTTAGTCCCAGGTGCACAAATAGTGATTCTATGTTTCTATACATTACAAATGATCACCACAATAAGTCTAGCTACCATCTGTCACCATACAAAGTTATTACAACGTTATTGACTATATTTCTCATGTTGTACATTGCATCCCCTTGACTGTATGAGCTCCTTTTGATCAATGCAAAAAAAAAAAAAAATAGTATTCCATAAGTTGTTTCCAGGACAAAACCAATTTTGAAGAGTTTTTCTGAATGAGTAGGTTTTACTCCATTGATTTGTGTGCTTTGGTCACTAAATTGTAGCCCAGAGAGGTTAAGGCTCTTGTCCAATATCACAGAGGAAATAAGTGGTGGAACCAGGAATCAAACCCAGGTCTGTCTGGCTCGAAAGATTGTAAGTCTGGGCTCTATTGCTTTGTGCCTGGGGAGCTGGATTCCCACTCCCCTCGTCCTGCTGCAGGAAGGAGACAGACAGAAGCCAATGCTCCTTTCTTCCGTTGCAGGGGTGGGAAGGAACACGGAGGCTCAGGCTCCGCTTGGCTACCCAGATCAGGAGGCTCATTTCGTCCTCCCCAGGTGACCTCCCCCAGGTGATCAGCCAGGTCTGTAGGGGGTGGGGTGGGGGACTTCCTCTAGCCATTCCCACAGCAGGCAGAGGAAGCCTCAGGAAAGGGCAGCCAAGCCCATCGTAGCTTTGATCCTTTCTGCAAAACATTGGGAACACAGAGAAAACTTCAGCCTTTTCATTTTCTTATTCACAAAGCTCGGTGAGTGAGCGCTTAAAACTCTTGAAGAAGAACTTTAAAGAAGCCACAGGAAGACTGTACTGCAGTCTGAGTCTACCTCTGCTTGCTGAGCCTGTGGCAGAGAACAAGCTGCTTGGACAAGCCTGGCCCCTCAGACCCAGCTCAAACTGGCTTCAGCTGGCGTGTGCCGAACAGGAGGGCGGAGAGCGGGGGACAGGAGCCCCAGAGTTCTCACCTGCCACACCCATCTCTGCAGGCCCTCAACCCACTGTGCTGCCCTGGGGCCAGACTCCAGTTAAAGTTTAGATGGATGTCCTGGCTGTGTTTTTCTGTCTCAGGTAAAGGGTGGCACGTAGAGAGATTTACTCAGGCAGGGGAGGTGCTCAGGCTGGAGCCATCTCACCCGCATGGGGCCACCTTCCGTGCCCTCCCCCGGCTGTGCCGTGTTTGGTGGACAGAGCAGTTCCATCAAACTGTGGAACATCTCTGTGTAGCAGCAGGCTACTACAGAAGGAGGAAACATTCCTGTGGCTTCCTCAGGCCAAAATGCACATAAAATGGAGACACAGAGCCCCAGAGAGAGTAGGTGATCGCCTCCACCACCTGGCTCAATGCCTCAGTGGAGATGGGAAGACGGGTCCCCAGAGAGAGCATGGCAGGAGGTCATCTGAACAAGGCCGACTATGTGTCCCAGCCACTGAAAGTCCCTTTGCAACATGAAGCAAGCAAAAGGAGCCACACAGAGAAATGGTCGAAGGATATGAGAATGTCCACGTGATGCCAGGCCTGCGATCCCTCCAGGCCAGAGCTCTCTGATAGTAATAATCAAGGTGGGGGAGGTTTTCTGTTGGCCAGGGCCTATGCTTTTTATGAAACTTTAAAAAATGTCTTTCAATAACCTTATGAGGTTTGAAGGGCTGCCAGAGGTTGGATTTTCTGTTTGTCCATTAAGGGGACCCAAGCAATTAGGCACGTGCCCCTTCTACCTCTTGCTCCCCCTCTCCGTCAGCTCTTTCTCAGTAGCTCATTGTTGACCTGTTAACAACTTTATGTGCAGCAAAGAACTTCCCTCCTGAAAGACAGTCGTGTGCTCGGACAAGTCACCTTGCCGCTCTGGACTCAGTTTCCTCACTTGTGGAATGAGGGTTGGTTGGACAAAACCACTGGTTCTCAACCCTGACTCTGCATTAGGATCTTCTGGGGAAGTTCTTAAAACATACGAATGCTTATTTCATAGACACACACACACACCTATGACATATAAATGCATGCATGTGAAAAGGGTGAAAACTGCATAAGATCTGTAGTCTAGTTAACAGCATTGTACCAATGTCACCTTCCTGATTTTGCTATTGTACTGTAGTTATTTAAGATGTCAGTCACCAGTGAGGGCAGCTCTGTGAAGGGTACATAGGACTTTAAGTACTATTTTTGCAACTTCTTGTAATTTTAAAATACGGAGTTAAAAAAATCCTAATCCCCAAATTCTACCCCAGAGATTGTGATTCGTTAGTCTGGGACTTGGATGGCAATGTTGTTTTAAAACCTCCTTGGTGGTCGTAATTCGCAGCCAGGGTTGAGGACTCCTGAAGTAGATGATGTCTGGGTCCCTTTCCAGCCCTGAAATATTATCAGCCAAATTAATCTCAACCCCTTCCTGAAACTATTTAAATGTTCAACTTGTAGGGGTAATTTTTTAAAGTTTCTTACCCACTGTGTAAAGACGTTCTTTTATTTGTCCTAAAGTTACCCCTTGTCTATTAGGCTCTTTCATTTCCAAGCTCTGTCATCCTCTAGCTGGATCTTGGAATTGCTGCTACTAATTGATGCCCTTTCCCTGTGATGCCATTGCCACCACTCACTGGCTGCAGGTCATTTCTTTTCTTTTTTTTTAAACTTTGGGTTTATTTATTTATTTATTTATTTATTTATGTACGTATGTCTGTGTTGGGTCTTCGTTTCTGTGCGAGGGCTTTCTCTAGTTGCGACAAGTGGGGGCCACTCTTCATCGTGGTGCGCGGGCCTCTCATTATCGCGGCCTCTCTTATTGCAGAGCACAGGCTCCAGACGCGCAGGCTCAGTAATTGTGGCTCACGGGCCCAGTTGCTCTGCGGCATGTGGGATCTTCTCAGACCAGGGCTCAAACCCGTGTCCCCTGCATTGGCAGGCGGATTCTCAACCACTGCGCCACCAGGGAAGCCCTCTGCAGGTCATTTCTTATTCACCCTGGGCCACAAGCCCCTGCATTAGATGCTGCCAACTCCGCACGGGTCTCGGCAGATAGGGGTGAATCGGGCAGGCTTCCCTTTAAAGTCTCTTTATTCTCTGGACTTCCACCCAGAGCCCTATGGGGAGCCAGACTTTCCTGAGCCATTGGGGGGTAACCAATAGGAATTATAATGTGGGAAGGGGAGGATTCAAACCTAATGCTGAATGGAACTGTGCTCACTGTCTGAAAGAAAACCACGTCAAACTTAAACCTCTCCCAGGGAGCCCACTTAAGGATGTGCCCCTGTTCTTATGCTAGATCCTCTGCCCTCTGAAAAACTGTCTTTTCAGAGAACACCCCCTTCTTTTCACAACCACAGTGAAATTGTTACCCTACCCACCTTTAGGAAAAGGGTCACCTACCGACAAATTGATCTCTTCTGGTCATCAGAGCAATCCTAGGACTTGAGTAACCCCCAGCAGGGCTCTTCTCAAAATCTGGCTTATTCAACTATGAATTACACGGAGGGAGGGAAGTGGGCCTCGATAGGACAGCCCCGTGTGAGCTTTGACAGGTTTAGTCCTGACAGGTTAAAAGTGAATATCTCTTCTTTCCTGCTGATCACCCAAGTGGCAATGAATGAATCCCTCTCTCTCTCTCTCTCTCTCACACACACACACACACATTTTCCAAGACCCAACTGCATGTTCTTTATAATTAAGCAAGAGAAATTGTTTTCTAAATGGACGCAGATTCCTGCTCTCAATGAGTTTGAAGCTTCATTACCGTGCAGAGCTGTGTCCACTCAGATTTGTTCATCTTCCAGCTCCTACATCCTGCCCAGAGGCCTATTGGAGCAGAAGAAATGGGTCTACTTTCCCTGCCTTTTAAAGCACAGAGCCACCTAGCCCCGAATCCCCCCTCCGTTGCCACACTAAAATCTAGTCGCTCGGGCTTTGTGATACGCCCCCCACCCTGGACCAAATCTTGTATCTTAGGCAGGGCATCCCCATCCCCTTAGCTGTGAGAGGAAGGGAGGCAGTGTGAGGGTTAATTTTCCTGAGCAGCCCTGCCACCATTGTGCAGGCATCACAGAGGGTTTGAGGATTTAGAAACGATTGTAAGTCTGTGTTTATTTTAGTCTATTATAGTCACAGTTTTCATTGGCTTTGATTCGAACTCATTGTAGCCTTCATCTTTCTGGAATGAGTAATGATTTTAAAAAACAATTTCTATCAAAAAGTAGCACTGCACCCCCTCCCTCCCCGTTCCTGCCCTGGCCCCATCATCATTCCAGTTATCCTTATCTGTGCCTTGCCTTCTGACGTCCACCTGCAGTCTTAGGCAAGCTGCCAAATGTCACCGCTCTGGCCCGTTGCTTGAGGTAATAGTTTCCAAATGTTTACTGCTTTAAACTTTGTCTCGTCTTATCTCTCTCAGGCTTCAAGGCTTGACCCCTAATGTAAATTTCCCAAGAATTTGAAAATCAATCCACGCCCATCCTCCCTGTTTTAGATTTTTAAAATCACAACTTCTTTTAAACTTTTGACTGGATTTTGAAGGCATGTAATCCATCTTGCACACAGTAAGCACTTGATATTTTGTTTTATTGATCTCTCTAATGGTTCTGAATAACATTCATTCATTTAAATTTCCATTGGTAATCTTATTAAATGACTCTGAGGTATGAGGAACTGGCTACAGATATACATGTACAGATACATATATGACTTTTAAGGCAAAAGATCAAGTTCCAAATAGATTATGCCTCCAGGTCTAATGCATGGAAAGTATACTGAGACTATTGGAAGTTCTGACTGTGGTATCAGATAACCTGAATTGGAGAACTCTGATCCTGATTTATAGGTTGTGTGACCTCGGGCAAGTTATTTCATCTCTCGAAGCAGCAGTTTTATCATTGAGAAAAATGAGAACCATAATAGTATCTATCGGGTGTGCTTGTTTGAAGATTAAATGAGATAATGTTCACGTCACTGGCCCATGGAAAGAGCTTAGTCCATGTAAGCTATTATTATTGTGCTTCTAGGTTCTACAAGGGAACAATCCAGACATTGAATACATCAGTGTTTTTCAAGTGTTTTTAGAATCAACTTAGGTACATTTAAAAATGCAGATGCCTGGGCCCTACCACCGGCTTACTGATCATACTTTCTCGCACTGAGGTGTAGGCACCTGTATTTTACCCAGCTTCCCAGGCATCTGTTGATAAGAAGCCTTCTAGATTGCCCCACTGCTGCTGCGGGACTCCCGAGCTGTTGTGTGAGCTGCAGTGGGTAAGAGACTGGGTGGGCTGTGATAGACTTTGTAATGTGCCAGGTGGTCTGTTGCCCTAAATTTCTGCAAAGGTCTTAAAGACCATTTTAAGGTTGGAGATACTCATTGTAATGCACAGTAGTGATATTAGCTCTTGTCTCACATTTTTTAAGTGAATCTTTTTCCATGCCAGATTTAGGGAAAACCTCAGAGGCACGTGAAGAAAGAACAAGAAACAGGGAGGTAGGAAGTGCTCTCTGTTTCTTAGAGCTGCAAGATCACCAATTCAGAAGGCAGAGGATAGAAGTGGGGAATAAAAAAAAAAAAAGGAATGGCATCTAGGAAAGAGAGATTTTGGTGTCAACACTGGACATCTATGGGTTCTCTGTTCTTTGTCCCTTTGGGACAGCTGCTAGGGGTGGGGTGAAGGGTGTGCAGGGGCTTTGGGCTGTGTGAACAGACGTTCGTTGACAGTAGGCCAGTTTCAGTTTAGTTCGAAACTATTAAAAATTTAGTTTTATTGGCATCTCAGAAAGGCGGTAATTGTTCTGTTCCCCTGGCATATCTATTCCATGAGGCAGGTTGTAACTCGTCCTGTTTGCCCAAGCCTTAGCAGAGTCCCCAGTGAGGGGACAATCAGACGGTGTCAATTTGAAAGCAAATCTGTCTCCTGATCAAAAGAAACCCACTGAGGTAGCAGTTTGTCACCTTCTTCCCCTCAGTCCCCAGAGTGGGGGACTCTAGCAGCTCTTGTGCTTGGCATCTTTGTATCCTGTGGACAGCTTGACCCGTCTGGGGAGCTCTGACTATTGGTGGTCAGCTGGGAACACAGCTTTGTGTGTACAGGGGTTTAATGCAGGATGATTCCACAGGTTCCTGAACAGTCTTTCACAAATGGCGACAAACTTTTCACCAGTGGAGAGTAGGAAGCACCACTTGGTGTTTTTCAGACCCAAGTTCAGGCACTTATTGTCTGGGTGACATTGGGCAGGTGACAACTTCTCTGAGCCTCAGACTCCCATTTTGCTATCAATGTTGTTGCAAAGATTAAATGAGAGAATTAAATGTGTGAGAAAACCCTTAGACAATTCTGGCACACAGGAAGGGCTCAGAAAATGGTAGCCGTGGCCAGAACCAATGGTACCAGTATTTCTGCCATTGTGCTCAACCTCAAGACGAGGAAAATGTCCCCCAGACCTCACAGCAGGGATGAAGTCCTGTGCCTTAACGCCCTCTGCAAACAGGATTTAACAGTATAGTCTAGCACAGATGGCTTAAGTAACTCCTCTTCAGCTTGAAAGACAGTTGGCCTTGTTCAAATAGATCAATCAGAAGAAGTTCAGTTGTAAACAACATGGTCAATCCTACAAATCAATCTGTAAACACGAGTGATGCATATTTAAAGACCTAAAGCAGAAATTCAGAAATAGAAGGTAACAGAGAATTCTGACCTTTTTGGTACATCAACTGCATGGTAGCTCTCAAGAGAAAGATCAAGTATTTGTCCCAGAAGTTTACAAAAAAGGATTTTGGAAATGAAAAAGAATTATCTATAGGTTAACAGTGCTGTAGGCAAGATGTGCTTTTTGGTCATATTAAACTTCCACTGACTACTGATGGATATGAGAAACTAATGATTCATAAATGTCTTTCTCCGATGTTGCCCCAAGACGTACACCCTCATCTAGCGGTGAGGCTGATTGTCCCTCTCCAGCCATCACAGCCGTGTCTACCCTCCATCTCCATGGGAGCCAAGGCACCTCACGATATTAAAATAATTTTCAATCCGTGAACAAGTGAGATTAAATACTGAAGAGTAATTAGTGATTTCCAGAATTAGTTGATATTCTTCAAATCAACTGGGGAATGAGTATTGGAAAATAAAAAAAAAAAAAAAGCCAACTTTTAATAATACAAAATTATTTATTAGTTAAAAAATTATAATTTGTTCGTTACACAGAAAGTAAAACGAATATTCCCTACAACAATTTTTAACTGTAAGCTTACAAAGTAGGCGTGGCACTATGACCGGGTCTGAATTTCATATTCATGCTTAAATTAGTGTCAGAAAATCGAAAATGGTGACACGTAAACTGCGCCTGTGATATTTTGTCAGCAGGTTGCATATTTTGAGTTGTCATCTAGAGGTGGTAAAAAAATAGATGTATGCATGCCATGTTCCAAACTAATGTAATTTCTATTAACTATAACAGATGTCCCAGTTTGTTTCCCTCCTACAGAAATCACTGCTTGCTGCTGCTGAGGGCGTGAAGTTCCCATAGTCTGTGCTGGGGTAAGAAAAACACTCTGAAGCTCTGAAGGTGTCCGAGTGCTCCGCCTCGCAGCATGCAGAGCAGCAGACAGAGGCGGTGGCAGAGGAGGAGCGGTTGCACTGGGTGTGTGAGGGCAGGTGAGGGTAGGAGTAGTCTTGCGAGGCATAGTCACAGTTTCTGGTGTCCAGAGAAGGGGCAGAGTCGTAATTCTCCGGAGTGTATGCAGGTAGCTGAACAGGAGAGTAACTGCAGTCTAAGGAACCAGAGAGAGTGGAGGAATCCGAAGGCCATCCTGGGGTCTAGAGAGATGAAAACCAAGGAACAGAAAGCTTGATAAATTAGACAGGATTAAAAGAACTGAATAGAGTAGATTTAGTAACTCAGAGTAAGAACATTGGGGGGGGGGGGAAGAAAAGCACAACAAAACACCCAATCCAACCCAAGTCTGCAGAAGTAATTTTATTTGCTGGCTGGCGTGATTTCATGACACCGCATTCTATACTTACCTATTTCTTTCCCAACAATAAATTGCCTTGCTTCACTGGCTTTCTTTGTTATAAGCATACTTTAGAGCATGCTTTGTTCTTAAACCACAAAATCCCATTGTGCTTCATCACCTGCACATCAAATCCTGCTGTGTGCCACGATATAAGCTGCAGGTGGCACCCTGGATGCTTCTCCACACCCTTGACTGTGGAGAACAAGGTGAACATACACAGGTAGAACCGAGATCCTCAATGAGCCAGTGTCTGGGAGACTCCAAAACTCGAAACTACTGTTACAGGCGCTAAAGTCTTGACCCCTGCAGAGAAAGGTACTTTCTGCTTCCTCTTAAGCAGGTCCACAATTGTTACTGAGAAAGCCTAACTTGGAAGCTGGAAGAGACGTGAATGACTGGGGCCCTGTGTGCATATCCTGTGGAGTTAATTTCTTATCCCCTTAAAATTTAGTCAGATACCTACACGGACTTTTGACAAACCAAAAGAAAAAAGTATTTACATTAAAAAACTACTTTCTAAGGTTTAAAAATAACTATATGAGTAACTAAAAGACATCTTCAACAACTGGTATCTACCAATGGACACCTTATTTCCATTTTAAGTGGTAACACATTTTCAAACATTTGAGGTCCATGAAGAACAGACAATCCAAACGTTTTCAACTATTAGGGCTTCATTTTTCTACCAACCATCTCAGACCCAAATGAGTTCTTGTGCCTGTAGCAGCCCAAAACAACCAGTTAGTAGAGCCAATTCAGTGCCAGAATAAAACAAAAAATCCCTTATCAGATGACAGTTTGTACTGTGTTGAAACAGCCTTAATTCCAATTTCTAGAACTCAAAATCCAAGGGCCATTGTTTAAATCAGTGATTTCCAATGAGTAGATTTCTGAACTTTACAGTTTAAAAACATTAAATGAGTATTGCCGGGAAACCTCTTTTTATGGCCACACACCAACGTACTAGGGCGTAGCTGACTTGGGAAATCATAATTACGTGTGGTGTGTATCCAAAGGCTTTTGCCCTTCAGTGCGTGGCTATTTCTACCTCCATTGAGTTTTAAATGGTTCTTTGCTTGTTTCCTGGATGATTTTCTTGTTGATAGTGTCTTTATGATTTCTCACGAGATGATACAAACTCTCTGCCCCATAGTAAACAATAAGAGGTTTTGTAAAGAACAGAGATAAATTACCAGGCTCTGGTTAAAGCAGAAAGGGGCAGCCTGGAAGCTGTCTGGGAAATAGTGTGGAGTACTTTGCATGGAATTGGGCGAAGGGTCCGGGTGTGTCTCTGTCTGAAGGTAGGAATCAAATATCTGGTCGAGGAAGCCTGGATTTTCTTCACAAGAAACACAACTGGAAAATTCTCGGGGTTGGAAATAATTGGGTGTGGAAGGAATTGGTTCAGGCTCAAAATACTGTCCTAGAAGAAAAAGGAAAAGGAGAGATTTTTGTTTAAAAATTGCACTTACAGATTTGAATGGCGTTCTGTTCTATATTCTGAATATTTACTACCTCTAGGGGGAAAGGGGGCTTAAGAAGTTCGAGAAAAGTAAGCAGGCAGGCAATCTGGATTTTTTCGTTGCCTTAGATAATTCAAGCCCACTGAAATGAATCTGGTTAATAATGTGGAAACTGGCTGTAAATGTGGCCTGGGCAAAAGAAAACAATGGTGATCCCATTTCTGTCCAACTGTCACAGTCAAGCTCAAACTTCCACTGTCCACTTTCTTAGACTATAAAGCACAAACACCCAGCCCCTATCTGCAGTCCAAGTGAACCTTATCTCTCAGAAGTAACGTGTAGTGTTGTTTGAGACTTTAGGAAAACTTCTGATGCCATGGGAAATAATTCCCTTGATCTAGGGTTAATTGTTTTCCAAAAGTTTTCACACTTACTCAGTAACTTAAACTTTGAGGAGTATTACAAATGGCAATGCATATTATAAGTAGAGAAACCAGGAATGTCGAGTACAAATTAGTATTGCTCATTTTATATTACAAAAAGCAAAATGTTTCCTTAGTGAACATGTTACACATGATCATGGAATTAATATGTTAAATACCAAACAAGAATAGTTCTGAAACCCCTCCCTTTTCCATTTCAGTATTAATAGGCCCCATTTCTGATTATTACCCTTAAATGCTCAAAGAAGATAGGTTTAGAGTGTGTCCATCAGAGGAACGACAGAACACTGGAGTTTTTGAAGTCGCGAGGCTCCTTTAAGGTTAAGTTAAAGTGGCACATTCAGTGAGGAGCTCCCATAGCACTGGTTTCCTTATATATGACCTCCTTAAACTCTGAGCCGTTGAGTGGCATAGGTAGGAGTGTTTATGTAATAGAGTTATTCGTAATGGGCTGAGAAAACTTACACTTGTTTGAACTGCTTTCTGGGAAGAGAGAAAAGAAGGGGAGGGAAGCCCCTGTTGGCTAGAAACTAAGCGAAACAAGAGCAAAGGCATTATTCTAGGACCTCAGGATGTTCTGTATTCCATCTAATAGTACACTAAAAAAGATAACAGGTTTCTGAAAACAATTCTGATCTTTCAATCGAGCTTAGTTACTTGGAGATGAGGACCTGGAACTAATGTGAAGAACAAGCTCTTGGCGCAGAGTAGGTAGCAGGGAATAGACAGTTCAGAAATGTGGACAAAATGTTGTACTTGTTTCCTTGCTGGGCTTGTATCTGGAGTCACCATGCCTTTTTTCACCTTCTGATTGGTTGGATTCCAATTAAATGGTGGTGCCTATCTTAACCCCTGAATCAAGTACTGAAAGCCTTTCGAGATGGACTTTTGGAAGAGTTTTTGAGGGAATTGTAAGGCTGGCTTTACTGACCTGCAGAAGATGGTGGGACTGGGTCTGAAAGGTGGACATTGTTGCCTCCGGACAGCTGCCAAAGCAAGAAGATGACCACAAAGCAAAGTGAAATAAAAGTTCTTTAAAGGGAAAGCTAAGACATTTTGACGTGAACTGTGTTGCCTTCTGCTTTAAGGTAAGCCAGATTCTTTCTTCTGAAAAAAACTCACTGTTGTGAAATACAACCAATGTTATACCTTCTTCGGATTCAACTTTTATTTTTGCTTGGGGATTTTTTTCTAATATCTCCCACTTAAATTATACAGGTTGTTAATTTTGATAAAAATTAGTTTAAATGATTTTTATATGACATAAATGAACAATGCAAGAAAACACAGTAAATAGCCTTTCTATTAAACTATTTAATTTAAAATAAATAAGGATTAACATTTATTTAATCCCAACTATCCGTAACTTAGTCAATCATTTTCCTCAAAATTTTCATATACTATCTGGCAGCTTAATCCTGGATAGCTAAAAATAGTCACATGTTCTTCCTAGCTATGAAATATTAAAATAGAAAATATTTTCTTAAAGTTGTAGTCAGTGAACTGGAGCCTATCTACATTCTAGTTAATGGCTGGGAAATATTTCACCTCTCGGTATGTTTTTTACTATTTTCTATAAAAGTTGCTTTTTTTCACTACGATAGTTAAATACCTGAAGTTTATGAGACTGTTCCTTTTAACTATTCAAAGTAAAGCAGCCTGTGTCTTCCAGTTAAATTGATAATTGTACTGAGTAATTTAGGACTTCTTTTTTTTGTTTTAGATTTCAGGTGGTGGCTTTAAAGTTTAAAGGGACCAGCCTTGCTCTGAGAATCTGTGCTGGGAAGCAGAGCTCAGCATGCCTCTCTCCTGGTTTACAGGGTATTCTCACTCCTGTACACTGAGCCGCTGGGAGCCTGCACAGTCGGCCGCTGCTGAAACAGGAGGTGGTGTTAATTTTGAAAACGATCCATGCTGTAATGTCATGAACCAGGAAGTTGGAATCCCTCACCAGTTCTTTATGCAAATATTTGGCTGCAGCTTAAGCTCAAGCACTTGCAAGGAGTGAGTTTTAAAAACTCTGCTTCAGTGTAGAGCTCTGGTTAACCCCATTCCTCCCCCGGAATGGTCCGTTTGTAGGCCTCCCCAGGTTATCTCCCTCAGGTATGTTTACAATACCCTACTTGATATTATCTTTCTAGTCATGGGTTCACTTTCTACTTTGCCGCAAGAATACAAAGTCTCCTCTCTCTTAGGTTTCAAACAGCACAAAAATCCACAATCTACAATTTATAAAAAGACATCAAGGCCGTTTAAAAAAAATTAATGGTAAAAAAAGGGTAAATTATGTCTTTTGATAAGTACTAACTCCAGTTTCTCTTTATCCTAAAGGTAAAAGAGTTGTGTGTGCATGCATGTACGTGTGTAGGGCTGTTTGGAAATTGATCTGGCCGAAGTAAGTTTTTTAATCAAACTGACAAATCTGGCATACACATGTTTCTCCTGGCACTGAGACCCTAATATTTGTCTCAATCTATAACTTCCATTCAGGATTGCCTTCTTAAAATTTCAAATTGTGGATTCTACTCTGACTTTATAGCAAACTACGATAAATTTCTTCCTGCTTTAGTTTTTGATAAAGTTAACTCTTTCCTTGGCTTAACGCTTTCCAGAGGTATCCTTAAACCACTGAACAAATTGGAGATGATCTCTGTTAAACCAGAAGCAGGCATACACCATGCCCTGTTACCTGCCATCCCTGCCTACTGAGTATACCTCACAGCTTTCCTAGAATCCTAGATCTTCTGATGGTTCCCAGTGAGAGATTTTACATTTGGCTATTAAATCATCTCTGTGTTACTCCTCCATGTCTGTGAGGACCTGGGTGGATATAATCTTCCAGAAAGCAAAGTAGGGCTGGCTTTGCTCTGCACGTTCCTGAAAGGCACTGGCTCAGAAGTACTGCTTGATTATTTCTCAGGGAGGAATTCAGAAAATTCAGATAAGTCAGACTGCTCCAGAGAACAGATACTGGTCAGATACACAAGTGAAATGTTTCAGCCTTGCCTTCCTTCCAGCAGCTAGCTAACAGGGGAACAGTGGCCAAACCAACCTGTAAGAGGCCAAGAGTAATAAAACTGCCATGTGCAAGTGGGCAATTGCAGTGCAGGTTGCAGCTGGAGCAGTATTCTACCAGGTACCAAAGCTCCTTAACAAAAGATTACATTTTGTTAAGAACGTCTTGATGATTTTTTTTTTTTTTGGCACCAGCAGTACTTCGCAGTTCCCTTGTTCCTGGTTTTATTAATTTTATAATAATCTCTGAACTGAAGGGGTTGATGGTTGAGGCTATCAGGCTCCTGCTCAGCACAGCTGGATCTGCAGAAAGATGAATTTTAAGAGCCAGTGGGTGGGAAGTTTCTTTAAATATTAAGAATAAGAAGATCTTGGTTCCACTTTTTGCTCTACCATTAGTGACTGTAAGGCTTTGACCTTTAGACGTGATAGAGGCATACAGATCCCCGATCTACTTACCTCCCCTGGTTGTCATAAGAATTAAAAGAAATAGTGAGTGTGCAAAGTGCTTTAAAAGAACCACTGGAAAACCCTGTACAAATGGAAGGAAGTTTTATGGTGTTAGCTGAAATTCTACACATGGAGGTACTGACTTTACATCCAGCAAATGGAAAAATTTGTGCTGTGCATGCCATATCACAGCAAGCTCACACCAGAACTCTAAACTCTGAGCAAAGGGTATGAATGAACATTACTGAATAGCTGGCTTTCAATCCCTGGTTGTACTTTTATTTTAGCTGCTTTTTGCAAATAATAATAATGATAGTTAACATGTATTGAGCACTTTCTAAGTGGAAAGCACTCTTCTAAGTGCTTATGTGCAGTGACTCATTTAACCCTCACAGAATTCCATTATCTCCAGTTTAAAGATGAGGAAACTGAGACTGAGTAACTTGCTCGAGGCTTCACGCCATGGAGGAGCTGAGGTCTGACCCAGTCCATTGGTTCTAAAACCTGTGTTGATCACCCCTACGGCATCTGCCTCTTCCCGAAAAGGCCCAGTTTCATGAAGTCGGGCATTGCACACAAACAGCACTGGACACAAAAACTGTTGTGCGACAGATGCCAATAAGCTGGAGACAGGACCAGTCTTACCGCTGGCAATATGGGCTCTATCTTTCATATCTGACATTCACACCCAAACCAACCCAGAGGCAACTGTGTGATCAAGGGCTCTCAGCAATGAATTGCCCTCTCTTGGAGGATAACCCCACCTCGTTTATTTGGTTCTGCTGCTGCCCTGAGCACTCTTTGTAGTACTTTCTACTTTAGGATGTACATAAAGTGGCAGGGTACCCTTATGACTGCCCAGGTCAATCGCATGATAACTTGGAACTGCTCAAGGCTTCATTACATCTTAAGGAGGTTCTATATTTCAAGCTGTCTCCTCTGAGGCTACACGGCCCCTTTCAGCTGGGAAATTTCAGTGCCTGGTGATTTACAGATCAATGACCTCAGAGGCTGGGTTCCAGAAGAATGAGGTGGCGGGGAAGATGTTCCACGGAGATCCTCTCCTTGAAGGGCTCCCTAAAAGGAAGTTTCTGGGAGAGATTTTCTTTGCGTATGTGAGGGCACATACACTGTCTTCCTACAAAATAACAACCTACTTACCTGCTGGCTGCTTCTCTCCCTGTATTGGACCAATATGCTCTTATGCTCAACTATGATCAGTGAGGGATGGGCTCCCCCAAATCTTGAGCTCCACAACATGCCCCAGCTGTTCTCTGTGGTTTTCTGTGGTGAACTGGGATGAAGGTGGGCACAGACGTTATAAGAACAGCTATGGAAGGCCAGGCCTGGGGATGGTGACTGGGGCCTAGGGTGGCCGCCTACACCTTCCCAGACACAGGGCTGAATGAAGCTGAACACGAGTTGGGAAGAAGTGAAGGGTTTATGCTTACGGTTCCCCCCGAGGCTGCCTGGTGTGCCCTTCTCTGCTGCAGCAGCTCCTTCACTGTGATCTTCACCCGGACACCTTGATACACCTTAGGTTTTTCTGGGGAAAGGCAACCGAGTCAGTGGTCAAGTGTGAGGTTTGGGTGTCAGACTGGGGTGCGGGGGGGGTTCTTCTTTATAAACTATGGCACCTGACGTCAGATCTCTAGGTCTGGAGAATGCAAAGAGAACGCTAAAAGACAGATGGGAAAGAAACTCAAATTTCTCAGACTCGAAAGGATGAAGAGATACCGTGGGCAGGTTTCAGGGCCACAGTGGAAACAAAACCTATGGAAATCTGTGGGGCTACCTGCCCCAGGCTGAGCCCTATCCCTAGGCCAATAGCACAGGTTTTTCTGCTCAGGAATGTGGAGACCAGTCTAGGGGAGCTCACCCCTTGGCTAAGTTAGGGGAACCTAGGGTTCTGGTCTGGGAGAGGATGGAGACCCCTCGCAGACCAGAACCTGGGGAGGGGCTGGGCGCCGCCGCAGCTGACCTAGCCCACCCCACTCCCACGCCAGTGGAAGTTCTCAGTCCCTTCCGTCTCCGCCAGGGCAGACGTGGCTTCTGGGGAGCCTCTGACCTCTACGTGCCCTTGGTCTGGAAGCCAGCCCTGGGGCAAGCAGCGGCCAGGTGGGTTTGGCCAGCCCTGTCCTTGGGTCGGTGAGGGACTCGCCAGACTGACCCCAGTAAAGAAACCAGGCCCGAGAACTCCCTCCCTCCCTCCCGTCTTTTTCTTCTGCCTTCTCTCCCTCACCCCCTTTCTCGCCTTTCCTGCTCTCCATCTTTTCCTCCTCCCTCCTTAGTCTCCGCTCCAGCTCGCTTCTCTTCCCGTCTCTCCCCACCCCCTCCCTTTCTGGGGCAGGCATTTCTCCGCGGCGCCCGAAGACTCCGAGTCGAGTCCGCGCAGCGCGAGCTGGGGAAGGCGTGCGGGGCGGCCGAGGACCGCGTACTCGGCCGGGAGGCCGCCCTCCGGAAGGGGCCGCCCCTGGGGCTGGCGGGGCCGGGCCTGGGTGCCCGGCTCGCGGGAGAGGCCGAGCGCGCCCTAGGGGTCGGCGGGGAGGGCGTCCTGCGCGCCGGGAGCGGGGGCAGCCGCGGCCCCGGGCGGGCCCCGCGGAGCCGCGGTGAGTAGGTCGGGCCGGGCTGGCGTCTGCGGGCGGGGGTGGCCGCGGGATCCCAGGAGCGACTCCCGCCCTGACGTCGACCCTGGAGTGAGCGCGGGAGAGCCGCGCGGGGAGGGGCGGGCCGCGCGATCAGCCGGGGCGCCCGGCGACAGGGCCGGGTCGCCAGCGCCTCGCCTGGTCACTGCGGAGACCGCAGCAGGACAGCTGGGAGCCCCCCGGGCCGGGTCCTGGGAGCTAGGCTTCTCCCCGGGAAAGGAGGTCGCGGTGTTCGTCGCCCAGACCCAAGGAATCCCGCGCCTGGCCCGCAGGGCCTGGGTGCCGCGCCCTCTCCGCGGTCCAGCGTCTCCCTGCGACTTCCTCGCCGCGTCCGCGGCCCCGCGGACAGCGGGTGCGGCCCGGGGTCCGCACAGGGACCGCCACGGCTCAGCTCTGTGCGGCCGGCTCAGCCGGCTTGAGTCCCGGGCTCACCGTGAGCCTCTAGCTCCCGCCGCCGCTGCTGGACGCACAAAGTCCGCCCCGGGAAGTCCCAGGGTCACAACTATGGCCAAGTGAAAGGACCGGTGGTGGACCGGGGTACGCGGATGCCACAGCGGCCAACTGGGCCTGTGGGCCTCTGCCCTCGGGACCAGGCGCGGAGTGGGAGCGGCCACAGCGTGGCCCGTGCCCTCTCCGGATCCCCGGCTCCTACTTGCATGCCCTGACTTTGTGCCTCTCTGTTCCATGCAGGAAAAGCCGTGGAAATACACCCGGATCAAAACGCCCCTTGCCCTCGTGACCCTATCCCAGGACAAGCAGCCGAGTTACCCGACATCGTGGTCAGCAGAAGCTGGGTTGGTGGCTGGATGCTGCAGCTGCAGGGACTCAGCGCCTAGGAGGGCTCCTGTGCAGGGGGAGAGGCAGAGATGCAACATTTTTAAAGTTTCACAAAGCATCCAGCTGCACCCAGGTTCCTGGAGCAGGAGACAAACAGAATTAATGTTTTATACCTTCTGGTATAGGTTTGAGTTTTTTCCCCCTCATGCCAAGTATTTAAAACCTCTAGAAACCCATGATTTGACAATCAATGATTGCGCGATACTTTCAATTTGAATATTCAAAGGCTTAACAAAATGGACTATCTTCTGCAGAAATCCTGCACACAGGCACCCCACTGAGAGTCCACAGAAACAGGGAGTGAGACCCCTTTGGGGCCTGGCACTTGCTTTTATTGTATTTTGAGCATTTTGCCCACCTTCCCACAGACAGAGCAGGAGTCCTCAAAGATGCTCTGTATTTCTGCCTCAAAGGCAGCTCTGGGAGCCTTGAGTGACTTAGGCTGCCCTTCAGGACCACCTGAGCCAGGCTGGCCGGGCTGACTGATTTCCATCTCTTCAGTCTCTGTTTTAAGAGAAAATCTCAGGTTTTGGGGAGTGAACATGGCAGCCAGTAGGTCTGGCCTGGCAAGGAGTCACTCTGGGCCCAGGTTGCAGGCTGGAGGCCTGCAGAGGCCTCAGCTCTGTGCCTCATCTCCTTCTGGCCCCGCCTGGCCACGTGCTGGCTTCCCTCCCCTTTCTTCCGCTCTTTGTCTGTGCCCCAGACACTGGGGTTTCAATACAGAATGCCTGCCTGTTAAGACCCTTTGCTCCTCCCCACAGAGCTGGGGATGCCTGTGGGGCTTCACCCTCTGGAGAGTTTCTGAGGCTGGTGTATTTTTCACTGTGAAGTTCCCTTTTTTCTCCTCTTTATCCCTCTAGAGCCATCCCTGCCATTTTGCTGCAGGAGCGTGTGTTGAGAGAAATGAGAAGCTTGGCTTCTGCTCATTCTAGCTGAAAGGGTATGGATTTGTGTTAGGCCTTCACACTTTGGGTGAGAGGTGGGAGGGGTATGAAGTCAACTGCGTCATTGGTCCAGGCCTAAGCCCCTCACAAATGACCAGGGATTGTGCTGGGTTATGTTCTCCAACCACTTGCTGTACCTCGTCTGTGTGATTTGGAAGCTGAGAAGACAGGAGTGGTCCAGAGAGGGAGTGGGTGCCAGGCCATATCCTCTCCTGGCCCCCAAGGGAGGGCAGGGTGGGGCTCCCTTTCCAGATAAGCCAAGACATTTCCATGTTGCCAGGACAGGCAATGGTTATAGGCCTCTGTTCTTTGTTCTCTGAATTCTCTGAAATGCAAGAAGTGGAGTTGAGCCCCTCAGGCCACCAGAAAAATACCCGAATGCCCTGGAATGTGTTGGATGCAGGAAGGAGCACACAGAAATGGAAGAAAGGGGCTCGAAGAGTGACAAGACACCAGGGTCTGTGATGGATCAGAGTTGCTTGGCAACTGAAGCTGTGTCTCTGGGGGAGGGAATCAGGGCTGGGAACACTTGAGATGGCACCTGGCAGTAGGTGTGAGGTGTGTTTGTCCTCAGCCCAGCTGGAATCTGTCAGCTTCTGGAGCCTCTTTCTCCAAAGGCACCGAGCTTGTGTCCTGAGTTTCCCTGATGTACCTCAAGACCAGACTCATGAGGAGGCGAAGGACACTGGGAGTTCAGAGAGCCCCTATTTCTTTCTCCCTGTCCTGCTGTGTGTGGGCACGGCCCCTTCTGAAGGAACAGTGAGCAGAGCGGCGTAGAATTAGGGACAGTCTCTTGTCCTCATAGCTTCTTCCATAACTTCTTTTCTCTTTTGTCCTCCTTTTTGTTTTATACTCATTTTTCGGTTTGCTTTAAAAAAAATCTTCCTCTATGGCCTTTGTGTTTATTTTTTTCTGAGTTTCTTTCTCTTTGTCTCTCTTCTTGTCATTGCTTTCTATTTCTTACCTACATTGCTGTTTTTCTCCCTGGCTTTCTGTGTGTGTCTGTTTTCCCATGTTCTGGGGTGCTGTCTCATTTTTTCAGGCTTCGTCTCCTTCCAAACCTCTCCTTTCATGTGGAAGTGGACGGGGACGGCAGGAGGCCATTGAGCGCCCTTGGCAACATCATTGAAATTGATGTTGATGATTGGCTACCCTTTGGAGAAGGCAGGCAGGGCTGAGTGAGAGGTGAGCTCTTTGGAAGTCACGGGCTCTGTAGAGACAGCAAAGACCTCTTTGTCCCTTCCTCCAGAAGCCTCTGCCCAAAGAAGGACAGCAGTTCTGGGGGCTTCTGCGTTGGCCCCTGCTGCTGGGATGGATGTTCCAGTGCTGTTGCTAGCCAGCAACTTCAGAAAACTGGGTTTCCTTAGGCCTGAGCCCTGATTTGAGAAAGAAGCCCCCCCGGTTTTTAGCTCAACAATAAGGAGTTTCGTTCCCCCTGTTTCTATAATTGCAGAACCCCAGCACAGGTGTTTAAGGGCCACATGCCACACCTGTGGGGGTGAGGGAGGGTTCTTCTTAAATTGGGTCCTGTGAACCCTCCTTGTGGGGCCGCGTGTGTCATGAGGCCTGGAACAACCGGCTCAGCTCTGAGGCCCCATGGAGTTGGATGTTCCTCATGGACTTTTTAGAGTTTGTCCTTTATTGAGTGTTTATTGCATGTCAGGCCCTGTATGGTATAGCCTCTCCATGTCACAGGTGAGGAAACAGGCTCAGAGGGATGAGCAACATGACCAAGATTACTGAGCACACACATGGCAAGATTGGGAATCAAACTTTGATAGATCAGATGCTAAACCCTTACTCTTAATTAACATTGTTGTCTTCCTCATCTTTTATAGCAGAGGCTTTCAAACTTTTCGGACTTCAACCCACACTAGGAAATTCATTTTACATGTTCACATACTATATCTATGACAATATTTATATGTTTACAAAACAAACTTTTCATGGAACAATGTACACCTAGGCATAAGAGATATCCTGAAAATTTCTATTCCATCTTTTCCATCTCATTCTATTCATGAAAAAAATCTATGTTGATTCGGAGTCACTAATATAATGACCCACCAGTGCGTTGTGACTGACATTGGAAAATATTGCCCGTGAGACATGCAAACCCACTTGTCAGAGTTGCGCGCGTGGACAGCGTGTCCTGTCTGCTCTACTGTCGGGGTGTGTGGGGAGGCTGGGGCAGTGCAGATACTGACTGGAGAGTGGTCTGTGAACACTGGGGTCACCGGAACCCCGAGAAGAGGCTGACTGGAGGGGAGGGGAAGCTGCTAATTAGGCTAATGACAGTTTGTGCGTCTCAGACCGGAAACTCTTCTTTCTTGCTGGGGTCATGGTCACCTTCAAGGTGTCTGCCCTGAGGTCCTGATCATCTCTTTGGGGTTTTTAATAAAAGAGTGAAAAAAATGTTGCGGGCTTTAATAGGCTCACTTGCTTCAAAATATAACATAGGATCCAGATGTCTGGATGTTGGAAGGGATCTTTGAGGGACTGAGACAGACTTGGAGTGTTTTTCCAACATCCCTGCCGGTCGTTTTCCGGCCCAGGCTCCCTCCGCCACTTGGCTGAGCTGCCAGCCCGTAGAGGAAGTGGGAGCTCACCGTGTGTCAGGCCGCCTGTTCCACTGTTGGACTGCTTTATAATGATCATTGGCTGAGACAAAATCCAATGCGGTATATTAGCTGAGCACCATCTATGTACCAGGCCTGGTACCAAGCACCAGAAATACAGACTGATAGTCCTGCCTTCTGTCATCAACTGCTTGGTGAGTAACATGGAATACCTTTTCTCCCATGTCCACACCACTGCTCCTTCATTACAGGTCTGTTTGGCTCATTCATTTGTTCATTCATTCATTCATTCATTCAACAAGCATATACTGATGATCTGCTCTGACCAGGCCGAGGGCTAAGCCTGAAGAAGTTATCATGTCCCCTTCCACCCCCACTGCAAACCTTCTCTTTTTAAGGTTCACCATCTGTAATTTCTCTAGTTCTTCATATGTTGTAGTATTTCAAATCTCTGAGCCACAGACCTCAGAAACCCTTTAGTTGGTCCTTGGCCTTCTTAAAGTCCTGTAGCACCAGAATAATGGGAATAGAATGCATTTTTTAAAAAGTTTTAAACCGAATATTTTAACTGAAATTTTTTGGCAGGCTTTTGTATGCAAATGACACTACAGAACATTATATTTAGAAGATATTATTAAATTAGACACATGTGACACATGAATATGAAAAGACTTCCAGTAGAAGAAAAAAAGGGAGTTTATTCCCTCCAAATTTGACTATGGCTCTAAATTCTCTTTATTAATGCAAAGTTCTTTTGTCATTCTGACTGTGGGACACTGTTACCAAACCTTGTGGGAAATATCAAGTTCCAAAAACATGGAGGAAACAAGTACTTACTGGGTCCAATGTGAATGTTTGGTCCATATGAAAATGACCAGAAAGACTGTTAGATGAAGGTTATTTAATGATTTGTGGTAAGTCAGTCTCTTCCCATAAAATATATCCAAAGTTTTTACTTTAAGAGATTTCCATGGGGAATGAGCATTTGATAGTTTATCATTTAAATTAGGAAGATACCATCAGATTCTGCTTGAAAAGTTCATCTTTTACTTAAGACATTTTTTTTTTTAACATCTTTATTGGAGTATAATTGCTTTACAATGGTGTGTTAGTTTCTGCTTTATAACAAAGTGAATCAGTTATACATATACATATTTCCCCATATCTCTTCCCTCTTGCATCTGCCTCCCTCCCACCCTCCTAAGACATTTTTATTATGCAACATTTGTGACATACAAAAACATAACGATTACTGTGATAAAAGCCTGTGAATATATTATCAAGGTTAAGAAATAAGTGATATTTCATTTATGATTAAATTAATTTATTAAGACTTAAACTTTTAGATTATCCACCCAAGATATTTGGTTAAGAGAGAAGGTTAGCAGGGATGGCTATCAATTTTCCCAATTTGAAAAGCTAATTCTTAGGTATTATTTGTTTTGTCCACATTTTTTTCCTTTTGGAATTTGTAAATTTTTTTTTTTTCTCTCTTTTCCTTTTGGCTTGTAATATACTGACAATGACGTTGCATATTGCAAACCCACACATTTATCAGAGATTATGATTAGAGGACACTTTTATAGCAAAGATCAAATATAACATGGTGTCATCATTTACAAATAATTATAGAAGATTTTCTTATTATTTATTTAACCTGATCTTTAGGGATTCTAATTCCTGATCTACTTATCATATGTGTTTTAATCACACCGGAGATAATACCAAACACTGAATAACTTTTATTTATAAGAATTCTTAGCAATATTTGTAGTCTACATAGATACTAAATGAATATATAAACATTTTTCTATGCTACTTCAAAGGCTCAGTAGTTTTCCTTCTTAAAGACATTTAAAAATATGAAATCAGTCCTCTTGAATATATTACCACCACAACTCAATAGCCAGTACTGTCATGATTTGCAGAGAGTATGACTAAGTTAAATACTAAGCATGGTGAGGACTTTCTTATACATCAGAATTGTCACCCACAGTGCTGGGGTCTAAGTTGTCACTCATCTTTGTGATATAATTTTCCCTCAATTTAACAGAGATTTACTGAGCACCTACAACCTGCTGGACACTAAGCCAGGTGCTGAGGACACAGAACTGTCCTTCCCTTGATGAGTCTAGTTAGAGAATCCTCTTTAGCCAGAGTGTACGATTTTGCACTTAACCTCTCGAGAGTCAGTAGTTTCAAATATGGTGTGTAAGATGAACAGTGTAATATTGTTTTGAACAGAGAGGATACCTTAGACAGAACCTAATGATAGAACATAAAGAGTATAATTTTGATGTGTGGTTGGTAGAATGACTGTAACGTAATGTGACTTAAACCTTGGACATCAATTGTTATTTCAGTTCTTTAAATATACCTGATGTTTTATTTCTTGTGAATGTATTATTTAGATTTACATATTAAAAATGGATCACAGAGGTACTAGTAATTCCTTTATATACGTTTACATTTACGTGTATATACATATATATATATGTATGCAAATATATATTTTACTATTGGGATTAGTAATTCTTTTCCCTTTGTGGAATTTTCTGTACAGTACTCTAGTACTGAAGTCTTCCCCTTGCCATCATATTGTATTATTAACTGAGCTGTAGCAAGTCATAACGCTGATTTAAAAGCAGTTATTAAATAAATGAGGTAAAGCTGGGGTTTTCTTCTCTCTTTCTTTGGGGTTTGTATAACATTGTAAGAGAAGTACAAACACTTTCAACTACATGCTATAATATCTGTTTTCAGCGATGTATGGGGTGATTGCCTATATTTTAGCTTTTGCATGGGAAAATTTTGCTTTCCACTTTTTTTGGACATTATCCTCTAGGGAGATTTCTTAGCTTGAATTTGACATCACCATCTCTGCTTACTTTAAATCTTAAGGGACCTAAAAGAGATGGTGTTTTGAACCTGAACACTTAAATTTTCTCTGGCTTCCCCAGGAAAGCTGTGAGTCTGAGAAGAGCAGGTTTAAGAAGGAGAGGGAGAGGAGAACATGTATAATCTTTATGTTGGCATTCTGCATTATTACATAAAGGTGCAGTTAGTCCCTGGCATGCAGTAGGAAATAGAGAGTACTTGAATGGGAAATGGGATAGGGAAATATAATTTATTTTCCTAGCATAAGTTTATATCTTGGTTTCACTTTTTAACAAAGTATTGTAGATTCCCAGAACAATAAAACAGAACCAAATTAAAATATATGCAATATAGCAACACTGTCAAGCTAAATAGAATTCTTAAAAGTCATTTACCATTTGGAATTATTAGCACCATTCCCCACTCCACTTGATCCTTTAGACTAGAGAACTGTAACGGATACTAGACAGAGTATGGGCCTGTAAATTAAATTTGCCAAACACTATGAAAGGGCTTGGATGCTCTAAGAAGAATGTAGACACCACTGGTCACTGAGCTCTACTTATCTGAGAGCCAGTGCATCCTCAGGTTGTGAGAAGATGAACATAATAGGTGAATAGACAATAGCAAACTAAGAGAAATAAGCATGCCTAACATTTAGTGTTATAATTAAACCAAAATTAAAGTTATAGGAACACATATTTATGACTTACACATAAACTTATGATTATTGTGTTGTGTGCTACTTAGTAACAAATGGTAAGCAGTAGATGACTGTAATTATTATAAAATTTATACAACCAATCTAGAAAAGTGACTTCGAGACCCTTCCTTGTGAAGACCCTGCATCTATAGGGAGGGCCAGATCTCTTCCTTCTGATGTGGGGCCTGCCGTCCAGGTATGAGTGAGGCTGGATGACAGATGGCTCTACCGAAGATGCTGGCAACCAGGACTAAGGTCTCCAGTCTCAGCAGACTTGAGAAGGGCAGCTCTCTCCCATGGTAGAAGCTGCCCCCTTCCACTGAAGAGCAAATATTGGGCAAAGTAAAGATCAGGTTGTGAAAAGGAGTGGTGGGAGGGAAGGATTAGGCAGGGGACCCGGGAGAGTGCAGCCCAGCAGCTATGGACCACGAATGCTCCTTGGTTTGTTCCTCCAGGGATGCTTTCCCAGGAGGGGGATGAAGGGTGTGAGGTAAAAGAAGGCTCCTATTCAAGTATTTCTGTGAGAACTCCACAAATTATGTGTGTGTTTGCTCAACTAGAATATACCCTTGAAGGCCTAGAGAAGGAAGAATATCAATTATTCACTTCTAAGTGTGAATTAATATCTGTATCTTACTCTCTAGACTCCTACCGAGAGCACGGAACCCTGTCACAGAGGATGCGATGGAGACTGTATTCAGGGGCTTTGGACCCCCAGGAGATGGAGGGAAAAAGCACTGTGTCAGGAGAGACCCGATGGGTCAGAAACATGTGGTGAAGGGAATAAAGAAAGGAAGGTGGTAGGAAGACAAGAGGAAGATTGTGGGTGTGACCTGTGAGCCTTGACTCACACTTTGCAAAGTTAAAGTGTGTGCAAGGTGTTTATGATGGGCTTGGCCTGCAGACAGGCACACTGCTTGGTGGGAATTACTAAGGGAATTTAATTGCCAAAGGAGTCCACACCAGTCAGACTTACATGAGACAGGTTGATGCTTCAAATGTCAGTTTCTTCATTTATATATAGTAAGAGCTATATATTTCTGATCAGTGAGCCATCAACAAGGTCTTTCTTCAAAGGTCATGTTGTCAAAGGACCTGACAACATTTCCTTTTCCAAAGACCCTTTGCTTCTTGGTGTTCTGTAGTCTGTTGTTTCTTGCAGACAGCCCAGGACTGCTCTCTGTGTTTTCCTTACAATGCATGCATTCTTATTTGATCATAGAATGTCCATTTTGCTAATGCATTCTGATAACTGTCGGTTTATTCCATCAGAGAGACAATGTCTAGCTTAATTAAGGCTACCATGATCAAAGAAAGCCTTTGGTCTTTGTTGTTTTTTGGATTAGCCTGATTTTTGGACATCCTGGGCTTTAGTGCAGAGTCAAAGCCATGTTATTTATGAAGCCATAGTGTCCTGACCTCATTTTAATGACAATAAAGCATTTATATGTGGTGTCACATTTGTTACTTGCAAGTTATTGTTATTTGCAAGTCACTGTAAGGGGATAAATGCATATAATGCTTCACACTTTATAAAGTCACATGATATAAAATGAGTTTTGTTTTATGCACCCTAATCTATATTATATCCTATGCATTCTCTTTTATTGAAGAACACACATAGTTCACAACTAAGAAAAACTGGACAGGGAAATCAGTATGTTTTATGATCTGCATGAAGTTTTTAATGTAATTTAAGAAAAAACTATCAGTGCTAAAAATGATACTTCAAAGATAACAAAAGATTCAGAACATAATGGGTTACTAAATTCCCCCAGAGACCTCACTGTCAGGCTGTCTAACTAGAATATGGTCCCTGACACACTGAATTCACATTGTGGTGTGTTTCAGTGGGGTTATAGTGGCAGGATCACAAATAAATGCCATTATCGTCCATTAACAAAGGGTGGCACGATGGCTTATCCTGAAAATCCAGTTCTGAAAGAGCTGCCACACCACAACAGTCTGTGAATACAGACACTGACTCAAAGAAAAGCACAGAAGTCCTCTGGCGCGCTCAGTAAGCTCGGCGGCACTCATATGCCCCCCATGCCAGGCTCCCATCTTCTTTGGTCCACAGAGAAGGGTCCTGGAGGACAGAGGTGTCTGCCCCCTCGTCCGGGGAGAAGGGCCCCACCTTGGGTGGTGGGTCATTGGACATTGTCATGAAAGAGGTGAAGGGGTAGGGGGATGGGGTTGGGTACCCCTGCATGTGGTACAGATCCTCCAGTGTGTGCAGAGGGTAGGACAGAACCCCCGCTAGGGGGGCCCCCCAACTCGAGCTCCTGTGCTGGGCAGTGCTCCCCGACTCTAGCTGGGAGAGGCAGCCTGTGCTGGGCGCCAAGCTCTGCAGGGCATCGGCCGGCACGGGGTCTGGCTGGCTGAGGCCTTCGGGCACCGTTCGCTCCCACGAGTCCCTCTGAGGAGGATGGAAAGGTCACTGGGGTTAGTCATTAGGTGATCGTCGGACATGGGCAGATTTCCTTCCCAACACAGGGTGCTGCTGGCCCATGTCTTCCAAAGCAGACTAGGTGTCCTCCCTCTGCTGTCCAAAGCCTCCTTACCAGGCAGCTCTCCCCTCTGGTGTTTGACATTGGCAGTGAAAGTTTTAGTTCCTTTCTTACTGTAGAATTAGATTGTGTGTGTGTGTGTGTGTGTGTGGAGAGAGAGAGAGAGTCCTTTCCCCAGAAAACATTAAATGTGAAGATAATAAAGTGAACATTTTGACAGCGTTTCATCATTTACTCGTGGAAGAAGTAGACTCTAAGCTACACAGTGGGCTTCTGAGTGGGCTACGAAGGCTACCTGCCCTCCTTGAGCAAGAAGGTAGAGCCTCATAGGCTTGGAGCTGGAAAGATTTGGGTTCGATTCATGGCTGGGCCACTTACTACCTTCCTGATTCTGAGTACTTCACTTTGTGCATCTGTGAGATGGGGCTTTAATAACTATACCCTGAGTTGTTGCAAGTATCAAATGAACAAATGCACATAAAAGTTCCTGGCTGCAGTAGATACTCAATAATGTTAATTCCTACTCTCCCACAGCCTGTTTTGTCTAAAATCCCATCTCCAGAGATTCATGCCTTTGTGGTTGAGGGCTTTACAGTATAAGAAAGTTACTAGTATTCTTCTTTATGAACTCATCTCTGGAAGGACTGCGAGAGAACAAGGTTCTAGAGGGTAGAAGTATCGTGGGAGAGGGGAGGCAGGGAGGGGGAGGGCGAGAGGAGTCCTGATGCACCTGCCCTGGCTGACAGCCTCGCTGTCTGTGAGGTAACTTCAGTGCTCTTTCCTTACGCACGGGAGGAATAATGGGGAAACATCTGGCACAATCGGTAGAATATTAACAAAATGGATATATATCCTGTTTTATCAGTCGTCCCCGCCCAAATCCCTGGATAGAGCTTCCTGCCGCGTGGCTGGCACGGATCTTTGGGGAGGGCTCCCTGGGCGTGGATCCTGGCATCTCCCGGGGCGGCGCAGAGCAGCCTCCCTGGGGTCTCCGGGGCGAGCAGACCTGGTTGCTGAGCACATGGGCTGACCAGGGCCGCGGGAGCCCCGACGTTAGTGACCCCCTAAACTAAGCCTCTGCATACTCACCAGCACGAAATGTGCGGGCTCGCTGGGGAAGGGCGGCGGCAGGAGCTGTGGCAGGGGTGAGGCGCTGAACAGGGAGCCGCTGTTGGGGGTCAGGGCCGTGGGGCGGTGGTCCCCGTAGAGCTCCGGGAAGTAGGAGTCCAGGTGGGCCGGGTGGCCCTGCCCTACCGAGGACTCGCAGGCAAAGTCCTTCGCCACAGTTCGGGTGCAGGCATCGTTTGCGAACTGCTTACTGTTGTGGAAGTCCGAGTCGGATAGGAGGGATCTCCTGTCACCATAGTAACCTGACATCACCCGTGAGCCTGTTGCCAAGGGGAAAACAAACGGGCAAAAGTTTCCTCGGAGGAAGTCAAGGCATCTCTGTTGCAGCCAGGTCTCTCCACGTGTGAAATGGTATTTCCAACGCAGGCCTGACGCCAAGGCCAACATTTAAATAGATAAATAAATGTCTTGAAAGGCATTAAATATAGCGGCATCACCTCTTTTAACTGGTCCAGCCCAGATAATTCATACCTTTAAAGTTCGCTCTGCCTTTGGGGATAAGTTCACTTTAGATGGAGCAATAACTGTTCAGTGTCTCTCACTTCTTGTGCACCTTCAGTGTGCCAGGTGCTGTGCTAGGCGCTGTGCTTATTCTATCTCTTTGGGCTTAAGGAGATAGAATAAGAAGCCCTTGGCATTTACATTTCATCTAATGAGGTATCTTTTTCACAGCTTCTGAGCTCTGCCCCCATAGACACAGGACCGTTTGCAAGAGGCTGCTTCTGGGGCATGTTATGTGAGACTCAGCATCTCTAGATAAGGTGAGACAATAACCCCGCCCCAAATCAGAGGCAGGCTGTACTCTTCTTCTAATTTTTTTTGTACACTGGCCGTGACTTGTACTATTAGGCACCAGAAACGGCTGCTTGCTTTGCTTCTGTGAAGCAAAGTTAGAGGACCACAAAAAATGTTTTCTGGCTTTGATGAGTCTGGTGTTATTTGCTGCCCTCTTGTGGCCACGTTGAGTCTCTCACTCAGCTCACCTGGGCACCGCAAGCGTGAGAAGGGATTGCGTGGCACAGAAAGCTCCCCTTGGTAGAAACCTGGAGAGGCTGAAACTGAGAAGAATCTCATTTAAGGTAAGGCCAGTGAAATGGTCCCAGAGGAGAAGAGATGTATTTGCTAAAGACTTTCTGATCTCGTAGCTCAGTTGTAGCAGGAAACCCTTCATCACTTAGAACATGTTCAGGAGCACAGACTCAAGGGGTGTAAAACTGATTTTTTTTTCCCCAGCTGGCGGTGGGTGTGATCCAATTAGCTACGACCTACTCCCTCAGGTCACAGAGAGGCTGAGCTGAGAGGACGATGCGGGTGCTTGTCTTTCTCACCTTCCCCAACCACAGTGGACCGCTTCTGAGCTTTGTCCCTGCCCACCCTGCCCACTGTTTCACAGGGAGAGAAGAGAGACTCATCAAGACCCTCCTTCTTATTACCCTGACTTAGTCGTACATGACTCTCCAGACACAGCACTTTGGCCTCTGCCACCTGATGTGGCACTTTGTATTATGCTCGATACTCTCTTACCTGAGTTACAGCCCTCTTTCCAACCGACCTGCAAGCTCCATGGGGGCAGAGCTTATGTCCTACACATTTTCTGTAAACCCAGTCGTATAATACGGTGTTCAACAATTACATGTGAATTTATTCATTCATTCAGAGGAAATCAAAATTCCCTGTAGAAACTTAAAGCACAATTCCACTCACTCCACTTTCATCTTAAATTCTATAGCCCCAAACTTCTAATCTGCTCATGAATTTGAAAGCTGCAGTTATAGGTTTCATCGTAAGCATAATTCTCCAGAAAAAAAATCTGTGCAAGTGAAAATTAATATCAATAAATAAGGTTTTGTTTCATGCCATGAATTTATATCCACAGTAGTGGTTAAGGCTGAGAACAGAATGAAGAATAAGTAAACAAGGCTTCCAGGATCTCATGTCTGTATTTCCAATTTCCAAATAAAAAAACACAGAGAAGAAAACCCTTTGCTTTTTAAGCATGTATTTTTCTCCCTAAAAAGAGGAAGAATAATTCTAGATGATAACAGAGGCTGCAGAAATTTTCTTCTGTAGAATGGAGCAGATACAACCAGATTCCAGAGACAATAAATATGATTGGGAAACACAGCATAGAGACATTCAGATATGTGGGATCGTCTCCTGCTCTTATTCCTTTCCCTTATCCAGCTCTGAAGATTACCAAAATTATTGAGAAGCCGTATGCCCTTCTGAGTTTGGGATCTGGAAGGAACATGTGTGTGTGTGTGTGTGTGTGTGTGTGTGTGTGTGTATGTCTACATGTGTATACACACACATGTGAGAGTGCCCCAAATTATTATTAAGAATGCCCCTATTCCATTCCACCAGGAGTACCTAATGAGACATATGTATTAAAATGAATGTAAGATGCTTAACTAAGTGCCTGGCATATAGAAAGCACCAGTAAATAATTGTTATTCCACCTGCCCTCAAGTCTCTCTCTTTCTGTTCTGAAGCAAGTGCATAATCTATCAGACCACAGTGCCAGAATCTTAAACATTTTAAAACTGTATCAAGGGCTTAATTGCTATTGCTTTTGCCCAATAAGCTTATGCTGGACAGAATGCGTTCCAAATTCAGGAATGACTGAATGAGGTCTGCCTTCCCTGATTTTACATTTTAAAAATAAATGTTTTAAAGCTGCAAAATTTTGAAAGTGCTGTAAGGCAGCTATGAAAGAATGCAAGCCTAAATGCCTGATTTAGCTCAAAAGGGAAGGAATTGCCCCTTGAACTGCAATACTCACCTGGCATTGGACCAAACGGAGACTGAGCAGAACTGACACTGCCCTGGAAGACAGAGGGGGCACAAGTGTTTTCTTCTTTAGTTGCAAGTTTGAGCTTAAAAAAGTTTAGGAATACATTTTACAAGCTTTATTTTCTGCTACTAAGAAACATTTTAGGAGAGGTTAGCTTAGAGGGGTGTCAAATGAGAGTTAAGAACACAATACCAGAAAACAAACAACGGACAGAGAACCACCAAAGTTTTAGATTCTGATAAACTTGCCAAAAAGCAGAGTCTAGATGAAATAATTTATCCTTTGGTTTTTTTTTTTTTTTTTACTGTTTGTGTTAATATCCTTCATCAAACATATATCAATGATTTATATAAATACATACATACATGCACACACAAATATGTTTGTATTTGGTTTTAACATTGAATGGTCACTTTTTAAGCTGTCTGCCTCCATGTAGAATGGAAGCTTCACTAAGGGTAGAGACCTTGACTGTGACTTGTTCTCAGTGTCCAGAACAGAGCATGATTCATCACAGACACAATAAAAATATGTGGAATAAAAATAGCCGTCAAAGATCCCGCAGTTTAGTGAGCATAGGAGGTTGAGGGATGTTGTCAGTTGAATTATGTCCCCTGAAAAGATATATTGAAGTCCTAATGACCAGAACCTGTGAATGTGAACTTATTTGGAAATAGAAAGTTTGAAGATGAAACTAGTTAAATTAAAATGAGTTCATCCTGGAGGATTGTGGGCCCTAAATCCAATATGATTGTTGCCCTTATAAGAAGAGGAGAGAGACACGCAGAGACACACACACAGAGGGGAGAAGGCAGTCTGAAGAAAGAGGCAGAAATCTGAGAGCTACAACTTCAAGCTAAGGAACACTAAGGTTTGCCAGCAACCACCAGAATCTAGGAAGAGACAAAGAAGGATGCTCTCCTAAAGCCTTCAGAGCGAGCCTGGCCTGCCGACAACTTGATTTTGGACTTCTAGTCTCCAGATTTGTGAGACGGTAAATTTTTATTGTTTTAAGTTATTCCATTTGTGGTAATTTGTTACTGTAGCCCTAGGACACTAATACAGGGAGTGATTGATGATGAAACAGATAATTCAGTGTAGTGTGAGAAGTGGCACTGTAGAAGTAAGGTGGGCTGAGGTGGACACCTAACCAGTATTAGGGATGGGATGGGGGACGTATCCTGGAGGAGGTGTTGCTTAAGCTGAGCGCTGAAGGAAGAGTATCCAGGTGTGCAGAGTCTTAAGATATACAAATGCAAGCTCTGGCTCCAAGATGCCCAGGAACAATGTTGCTGTTGTAAAAGGTGAGTCCTCAACATCTAGTTCTTTGGATTTGAACACTTAGTCTTGACCCTCATAATCCTACAGACTCTCAAGAGTTGGAAGAGATTTTACAGAGAGTCTCATTCAACTACCACTCAAGGCTGAAATCCTCTCCATGTTATCAGCCCTGGGTGCATTTAGCTTCTAGTGGTGGAGAACTCAGCACCCTCTGAGAAAGCCTATTTCTTCTTTGGGGACCTCCAGCTGTGATAAAGTAGGCTGAAGAGAGTCATGTTCTTAATTCTAATCTCCTTGGTCCATACAGAATAAGTTAAACCCTTCTTCCATACATAGCTCTTCAAATATCTGAAGATAACCCATCATTTCTCAACTCTCTTAATCAGTCTGGGCTGCTATAACAAATACCATAGATGTGGTGGCTTAAACAACAAACATTTCTCCCAGTTCTGGAGGCTGGAAGTTTGAGATCAGGGTGCAAGTATGGTCAGGTTCTCTGGGGGCCCTCATCCTGGCTTGCAGATGGTTGTCTTCTCACTGTGTCTTCATGTGGCACAAAGAGAGATCATCTTTTCCATTTGTCTCTTCTTATAAGGGCACCAATCCCATTCATGAGGGCTTTGCCCTCATGACCTAACTACCTCCCCAAAGGCCCCATCTCCAAATACCATCACACTGGGGATCAGGGCTTTTTTTTTTTAGATTCCATATATATGTGTTAGCATACGGTATTTGTTTTTCTCTTTCTGACTTAATTCACTCTGTATGACAGCCTCTAGGTCCATCCACCTCACTACAAATAACTCAATTTTGTTCCTTTTTATGGCTGAGTAATATTCCATTGTATATATGTGCCACATCTTTATCCATTCATCTGTCAATGGACACTTAGTTTGCTTCCAGTGATGAGGGCTTTAACATATGAATTATAGGGGTGGGGTACAAACATTCCATCCATAGCCCCAAACTGGAATTGTATCTTCTTCAGGTAAAATGTCCTCCAACTGTTCAGAAGTAGCACAGTATTTGAGAGTGAAGACTCTGGAACCAGAGTGTGTGTTTGAATCCCAGCTCTGCCTCTTGTTAGCTGTGTGATCTTGGGCACATGAAGATTAAATGTGATTTTATGTGTCAAGCACTTAGAATAGTTCCTGGCTTAGAGTAAGGAGGATGTAAGTATTAGCTATTATCACTCAGATGCATTTTTATGTCTTTTCAAATCTATGGTATATTCCTCTAAACATGTTTTCCTATTTAATAAGTTAACACTTTCTTTTTTTGTTAAATTTAATTTATTGACATATAGTTGATTTACAATGTTGTGTAAGTTTGTACTGTACAGCAAAGTGATTCATTTATGCAAATATGTTTTTTTATATTCTTTTCCATTATGGTTTATCACAGGATATTGAACATAGTTCCCTGTGCTATACAGTAGGACCTTGTTGTTTATCCATTCTATATATAATAGTTTGCCTCTGCTAATCTCAAACTCCCTAATAAACTAACAATGGCAAATGGCAGAAGGGAACTCGTGGGCATGCAGGGTCAGAGGTGGGTGTAGGTCAGGGTACTGTGATTCTTATATGGGAAGGAAAGGATTTAGTGATTAACTATAGAAGCACTTGTGTTTGGGCACATTTTCCCATGTTGCCAGGGCCCATGTTATCCAGTGTTTCCCTCTGATTTCCAGCTCTGTCCGTCTGTGTCTTTCCTCCGAGGCCTGTGCCAGGGCCCATTCCCTCTGGCTTCTGCCTCAGCCTCCTTCACTGGTTAAGCAGGGTGTGGCAGGGCGTAGCCGTCCTGGGTGCTGCCTGGGGAGATGTCCTTTTGCTCTCCTGCCTCTTTTCCTCTCTGCCTGCTCCCTTAAACTGCTCTGGCCAAGGCCGGGGCCAGGAGGAAGGCTTCTGTGAGACGCAGTGCACATGCCCAACCTGATGGACAGAAGTATCTGCACCTGTCAGCCATGCACTGGTTCACCAGCTGCTGTGGCTCTGCCCTGGCCTCTGCCTGAGGCATGAACAGAACTCAGTCTGTGCCAACACGGCCCCTGCAGCTTCTACCACCACCAATGCCACCAACAGTCTTCTTATATCCCTTCTTCTTCTTCTGCCCAGTTTTAATTATTACTGTGAAATTGCCAGCACTGTACCCCCCACCCCAACCCAATTTTAATACCTGAAGACTCTACAAAGCTTTCATAATTACTAGCCTAGTTGATTTTATTTATTATTTGATGAAAAGAAGCCTCTTGTGTTTGTTTCTCCTACATACTTTTGCCCTTTACCTGCTGTGGAAAGTAAACACTCTATTTCCATTCTTTACGATTAGTCATAAAATTTTACCTGCGTATTTAACAAAGCTGACAAACAGTATCTTTTTAAAAAAATTTATTTATTTTATTTTATTTATTTTTGGCTGCATTGGGGCTTCCTTGCCGTGCACAGGCTTCCTCTAGTTGCGGAAAGCAGGGGCTACTCTTCATTGCAGTGCACGAGCTTCTCATTGCGGTGGCTTCTTTTGTTGTGGAGCACGGGCTCTAGGCACACAGGCTTCAGTAGTTGCAGCACGCGGGCTCAGTAGTTGTGGCTCGCGGGCTCTGGAGTGCAGGCTCAGTAGTTGTGGCGCACGGGTTTAGTTGCTCGCGGTGTGTGGGATCTTCCCAGATCAAACCCGTGTCCCACTCATTGGCAGGCGGATTCTTAACCACTGCGCCACCAGGGAAGTCCCTACAAACAGTATCTTAAACCTCCCACTGACAGACAAGATCCTTAGGACATTAACTCTTATTGCTCCTCTCCTAATTTACACGAGTATGTATTTTCTTGTATTTTAGCTTGTTTCTTTTTATTAAACCTCCACAAATTAGACTTCATAATTATTTTCATCATCATTTTGTCAAGTAAATCTGTATTAGATTTACTTACATGTTGATCATTTTCTTTGCTTATCTGTCCTCCAAACTTTTTTTCTAGATTTCATTTTCCTTCTTCTGAAATAACCCTTTAGAAAATTCCTTATCTGTAGGTGGTGTTGGTGGTAAACTATTTCAGTTTTTTATTTATCTGAAAATATAATTTCTTTTGCCCTTGTACTTAAAAGATACTATTTTGGGGTTCATAATTGTAACTTTACAGTTATTCTTTTGTCAGCACTTTAAAGATAGCCCTCCACTGTCTTGTGGCTTCCATGATTGCTGTTGAGAAGTTTGCTATTAAACTTATTTTTTGTAACAATCTTTCTTTCTTTTCTGACTACTTTTTAAATATACTCCCTTTGTCTTTATGGTTTTTCAAGTCCATCTCATTTTACCTTGAGGTTGATTTTTAAAATGTATTCTGCTTCTATAGGGTGTGCTTCATGTGGCTGGGGATACATGTCTTTCAGAAAAGTTTCAACCAACCTCTCCTTAAATATTGCGTCGCCTGTATTATCTGTATTGTCTCCTTCTGGGTCTTCGATGTATGTTAAATCTTTTACTTTTATCCCCTATATAGTCTTAACTTTTTGTTACTTTCTCTATATCCATGATTCTATGTTCTATATTTTGGGATAGATGGGTATAGATTTCTTCAGCTCTACATCCAGTTCACTAATTCCTTCTTCAACTGTAGCTAATTTACTGTTTAACACAAACATTGAATTTTTTTAGTGTCAATGATTAGATATTTTTTCATTTCTAGAAGTTCCATTGATTTTTAAAAAAATTTGCTTGGTCTCTTGTTGAGTGTTCATTATGTATTATGTTACTGTTTATTTTGTATTTGGTAGTTCTAATATCTGAAAGTCCTGGGAATTTAACTTTATTGTTTATGCTGACTGTCATTCTTAGTGACTTGTTTCCTTGTTCATTTGGTGATCTTTGATTGAAACTCATATCTGGTTGACCTTTATCTATGAAAATCTGGGTTCCTAACTTGAGGTTGTGTTTCTCCAGAAGAGTTATGTTTATATTTCTTGGGAGGCAGCTCCCTTCCAGGTTCCCTGTCCCAGGTTCAGCTCCCCAATCTTGGCAAAAATAGCTCAAGAACCAGTCTTCATGTATCAGGCTAATTTGAACACCCTTCCTTAGGGGAATCTGCCTTTTCAGTGTGATCATCTTCTCATCATTCTGTGTCCTTACTTCTGCTCAAACATTTTCCCCACCTTCCGTGCTAACCTTCAACCCAACCCCCCCTGCCCCAAACCCCCTAGCTTTGGTGATTTCCCTTACTTCCAGCCAGCCCAACAAATTAGCAAAATTTGTTTTATGCAGAATTCTATTTTGTTTTGGGTACCATCTCCCCACCTCCAGACTGTTGACTGCCTGAAGCAGAGTCAAATCCCTAAGTATTAAAACTAGAAGTAGATACTGTCCTATTTTACCCACAGCAGCTTCTATTTTTAACTTTTTATTTTTCTATGACTGCCAACATTTTCCAGCAGAGATTTAGATTATAAATAAAATTCATAAGCACGCACTTGTAGTAATTTCATAAGCACACCATTAGGCACATGACCAAATGTGCTATATCTACTAACTCATTTAATTATCACAACCACCCCAGAAGATAAGTAATGCTATTTTCATCTTGATGAGGAAATTGAAACAGAGAGAATAACTCAGGTTCCCCTGCAGGTAGGGTTGTTGTTAGTGGTGGTGGGTGGGATCAGACAAGGACCTTTCTGATTCCAGAGCCTGTTTCTTAACTACCACAGCATACTGCCTTCCAAGAGCTTTCATAACTTGAAAATAAAAGTCGGAAAACATCATAGTTTAAAAAATTAGTATAAAGGAGACTTAGGGACATTCAGAGAGATCATATAATTATATAAAAGCTCACAAAGATCTAGTGGGATTTGTACTTCCCTGTGTGTAAATACTACCCTGGGGGGCTTCCCTGGTGGCTCAGTGGTTAAGAATCCGCCTGCCAATGCAGGGGATATGGGTTCGGTCCCTGGTCCGGGAAGATCCCACATGCCGCGGAGCGACTAAGCCCGTGCACCACAACCACTGAGCCTGTGCTCTAGAGCCCACAAGGCACAACTACTGAAGCCCGCGTGCCTGGAGCCTGTGCTCTGCAACAAGAGAAGCCACCGCAATGAGAAGCCCACGCACCGCAACGAAGAGTAGCCCCCGCTCACCGCAACTAGAGAAAGCTCACGCACAGCAGCAAAGAACCAACACAGCCAAAAATAAATAAATTAAAAAAAAAACTACCCTGCATATATATATGTGTGTATATATATATATATATATATATATATATATATATATATATATATATATATACACACACACACACACTCTTTAGTCCTTCAGTGGATATTCTATTTTTGGGGGGGAGGTCAGTTTTATTAAGCTATAATTTACATATAATAAAATTCACAAATTTTAAGCATACAATTTGATGAATTTTGACCACTTTAACAAACTCTTATGACCCACCACCATGATATAAAACATTTCCATTTAATTATTTATAGCTGTAATTAGTGCTGTGCTCTCTATAGTGGCCTGGGAAATATTTAGATGGATAAGTAATATAAAAAGCAATGATAACACACAACTTCAGTTTGTCTCACAGAACGTAGACGAGATCTAAAGGGCTTATGTTGCGACTGGGAAGGATTTCACTAGATAGATTTTAGAGCTGGCGTCCCAGATTTATAGGTTGAGAAAGAACAGCTTAAAACATGAGCCTTCGGCACGCGCACTAGTTATCATTGCTCATGTGAAGGGAAAACACATTCCTTTTCACCTTGTTCAAGATATTGTATTTGGGACTTCCCTGGTGGTGCAGTGGTTGGGAGTCCGCCTGCCAATGCAGGGGACAAGGGTTCGAGCCCTGGTCTGGGAGGATCCCACATTCCGCGGAGCGACTGAGCTCATGCGCCACAACTACTGATGCCCGCGCGCCTGGAGCCCGTGCTCCACAACAAAGAGAAGCCACCGCAATGAGAAGCCTGTGCACCGCAACAAAGAGTAGCCCCGGCTCGCCACAAATAGAGGAAGCCCATGCACAGCAACGAAGACCCAACGCAGCCAAAAATAAATAAATAAATATATTAAAATAAAAGATATTATATTCACGCAGTTGCATCTCACCATACTAATTCTCCAGAAGTAATATTGAAATTAATATCGAAAAGCCCATAAATTTTGACAAAGCGAGTTGGTATATAATTTTATTTTGCATACTGCAAACAACAGGATCCTGCAATGCCAGGTAGCCAAATTTAGAGGTTTACATTTGAATGAAATTTGCCAGTCTGCAACTTCCTGTAGCTAACACAGCAGCCTCACAGCTGCCCCAAAAGCCCCTCCATGAAAATGAGTTAATTTGAACCTACAGGTTACCACGGTAGTAAAGTGATAAGATTAGGAGTTCAGTACATTTATTGTCATTTTTATGACCCTATAATATTTTTAGATGCCAACCTAGTTGAAGGACTATTTTGAAATGTACTAAGGAAGAGAGCTCCAAGTAGCATAAGCTTTTCCACACTGCTGTATATTTTAAAAATTCTGATTACATAGTTTGAAAGTGTCTCTTTAAACTTAAATATATTGCTATTAATGCTTAAATAAAAATCATAGCCACTTGTGAATAGCTGTGATCCTTTTTCAAGGAATTCACAGTATATTTAATTTTTCATTGTCATCATATCTATGGTTGGGAGAGAGGTGGAACTGATGAAATACTGAACATTTTAAAACCATCTTTTAATATCTGTTTTGAGACCCACCATAAGTCATATGATTTTCCTCCAACTTTGAAATGAATATAAAGTTAATGCCAGATATAATGCTGTGAGCTTTTAAATGGACACCTGTGTTAGGATGGAATACCTTCTTCCTCCAGAAGAAAATGCGCATGGAGAATTAGATGCCTTAGTTAATGTGACAAGCATGTAGTAGAACTGGGGCATTCTGATTGGTGTGAAATCTTATACAGTGACTAAACTATACCATACCTGTTCTAATAAATCTTACTAGTTTTGCAAAGTTTGAAAAAGGTTTTGATTTATGGACCAGTTATCTGAGTTACTGATACATAGTAATTTAATCATAAATAAGAAAAACACTCCATAATGAATAGGAGCTACAGTTTTAAGCACCTACCATGTGCCAGATGCTTTATATGATGTTATCTTATTATAAAGTAGATATTATCATCTCAAGTTTACAAAAGAGGAAACCAAGCATCAGAGAAGTTAAGTAATGCATCCCAAATTATCTATTTAGTAAATTACAGAACTAGAATTTAAACCCAAACTCTCTGACTCTCAAATTTATTCTCCTTTAACCTCTTAATGACATAACCAGTAGGTTCTGTGCACTAGCCCTTCCATCACACCAAAGATATTTATTGGGCACCTCTAATAAGCTAGGCACAATGCTGAATGTTTCAGGTGCTAGAAAAAATGCAACAAGGGCTTAGATTAGTATCTACTTAGGGACACAAGCCATTTGTGGTGGATTAAATATGGCCAGAATTACTTTGCAGCTCTTCCCATCGATATGTTAGTCTATCTCTCTACCCCTTGAATCTGGGATGGTTTTGTGACTTGCTTTGACTAATAGAATGTGGCAGAAGTGATGTTGTGTGAGTTTCAGAGTCTAGACTTCAAGAGGATTTGCTACTTTCACCTTTGCTTGCTTGAAATTCTGCCTTACAATTTCCTCTTAAAGAGTCATTCTAGGACTTCCCTTGTGGCGCAGTGGTTAAGAATCCGCCTGCCAATGCAGGGGACCCGGGTTCGATCCCTGGTCAGGGAAGATCCCACATGCCCCGGGGCAACTAAGCCCATGAGCCACAACTACTGAAGCCTGTGCGCTCTAGGGTCCGTGTGCCGCAACTACTGAGCCTGTGTGCTGCAACTACTGAAGCCCGTGTGCCTAGAGCCCATGCTCCACAACAAGAGAAGCCACTGCAATAAGCCTGCACACTGCAAGGAAGAGTAACCCCCGCTTGCTGCAACCAGAGAAAGCCTGAGAGCAGCAACGAAGACCCAACACAGCTAAAAAATAAATTAAAAAAAAATTTAAAAAAACCCCAATGTATTAAAAAAAAAAAAAAGTCAGTCTAGCTTCCTGGAGGATGAGTGAGTGTGTGGAAGTGAATCCAGGCACCCTGCTGACAGCTAGCACCAACTGCCAGACATGGAAGGAGCCATCCTGGACTTTCCGACAAGGCTGGACCTCCAGTTGAATGCAACTGCATGAGTGCACAGAAGTACACAGCCAACCCGCAGTATTGTGAGAAATAATAAATCATTATTATAAATGACTAAGGTTCAGTGGGCTCTTATGCAGCAATAAGTAACTGATAGAGACATACCCAGGAAAAAGTAGCTCATGGTACAGAACAGTATGTACCTAGTTTCCAGATGCATGGTCCATGCTCTATATACTCTGGAAGTGAGAAAAGGGGCAAATCAATGTGCTAAGGATTTGAATTTGGCACTGAAAGGTGAGAGGATGCAGAGGAGAAAGGAAGCTCCCAGGTGCAAGGAATTTTGTGAACCAAGCACAGACATGGAAAAACATGGCTCTTCTTCAAGGAATAACAAGCAAGTTGGTTTGCCCAGAGCAGAAGTTTCACTTAATTGATTAAATAAAAATATGTTGTGGGGACTTCCCTGGCGGTCCAATGGTTAAGACTTCGCCTTCCAATGCAGGGGGTGCAGGTTTGATCCCTGGTCGGGGAGCTAAGATCCCACATGCCTCGGGGCCAAAAAACCAAAACATAGAACAGAAGCAATATTGTAACAAATTCAATTCAAATTAAAAATGGTCCACGTCAAAAAATCTTAAAAAATTATATTGTGTGCCTACTATGTATCAGGATTGTGGTAATTTCCAGAAATACAAAGAGGAATAAGGCATGGATTCTAAGGGAGCTCACAGTTTCAAAAAGAAAAGAGTTGCAGAAATATATATGTAATTGGTGCAGTAATAAAAATAAGGGTTGAGAGGGCTAGCATTTTATGAATACCTACTTCATGCCAGAGTCTGTATTAGGTACTTTACATATGTGTTTCATCATTTTTAGCAACAACTAACATTTGTGTGCTTTATATACTCTGCAGTATGCTAAAGATTCACATGCATTATCTCATTAAAGCCTTGTCATTAACCAATGAAATAGATGGTAGTAAGTTATTATCTCTAGATTACAGCTTGGAAATTAATAGACGGTATAAGGACTTTTCAAGGTCACGAAGCTAGTGAGTGGCATAGGCTGGATTCTACTAGATCTACTCTAACCATGATTTAGTGCAGGTAGGGGGAGGAGGTTGGGGTTAGGATGAGGGTAGGGGTGGAGGCGAGTTGCTATCTTGAGGGATGACTGAATGTGTCGTACTGTAGGTGATATATGAATCCCCTTTTGAAGGATGAAAAGAAATCAGTAAGCAGATAGGATAAGGGGCTTTGTCGTTGGGGAGCAAAGCAAAGGCTCAAATGTGTGGACAGCATGTCAGAGACATGGAAATGTGTGCAGGAAGTGTGCAGACAGGGAAACTGGGGAGAAGCTGGAGGAGGGAGCAGGAGCCAGGTTATAAAAAGCTTTTTTGAGCCAGGCTGAGGACCTTGGACTTTGTCCAGTAGCAGGCAGTGGTCCTTTAGATGGTTCTTAGCAGTGTAGACGTGCTGAAAGTGGCATTCTAGGAAATTTAATCTGGGGCTGAAAAATGATGGGTCAGAAATGGTTGGTGGGGTGAGCGTATGGGCTATTGCAGCTGAACAGATCCAGTGATACAGGTCTGAGGGGCTCTCAGTAGGGCGGGGTTTTGGGAGGCCAGCAGGGGACATTTATAGCCACCTTTATTTGGCTTTGTGTTAGAGCCTGGCGAGAGCTGATACTCTCCCTGTGGGTGCTAAGGGCTGCTGGCCACCTGTCCCAATTGTACCAATTCCCAGGGCTCTTTCTCTCTTTTCTTCTTTATTCCCATCCTCCCCACTGATAACCGTGTATAAAGAGGGGCCTGGCATGTCTCCCTCATACTGCCCTGTTTACAGAGGAAAAAACTCTACATCCTTAAGTGATTTAATGGGGCATTGTGTAGGTCCAATCCTAAAGCCTATAAGAGTTTGTGAGGAAGGAATATTGAAACATATATCCTTAAAAACATTTACCTTGCATCTATAAAGCCTAGATTATAGGGGATTTATCTCACAAAGAAAGAGTTGTATTTGTGCACCTTGTTTGCAATATCACCACTTCAGGTGACAGTAGGGACTATGTAATTGACATAAGATGGAGACATGAAAGGATGAAGTGCTTTGCTTAGTGCCTTCAAATGTATAGAAGTAAAATGAAGACTAAAAAAGGCCTGTTTAAATTCTCTCTTGGGGGACAAGAATTCACCATGAGAACATTATTTTATGCATTTTTGTAATAGTACATGTAAATATCTAAGATTTTGATGTTCATTAACTTGTTGGTGCAACAGCTTAATATCTTTCTAATAAAATGTCATAGAGAAATTCTGGAAGATTGCACATAAAACTCAGTATGGTGACCCTGGGAAGTAGAACGAGGGAATTGGTAAGCAGGGAAGGTCAGTAGACTTCTATTTTTTATTTTATATTGTTTTATTATGTTTGAAATTTTACCATGTGTTACTTCTGTAATCGAAACAACCAGTTAATAAAAATTTAAAAATAGAATTTAAGTCTTATATCTTTATTGTAAATCTCAAATTAAAAAAAAAAAACTGTGATTCCAAGTGTCTTGCATTTCTGGTATATGAACTATTTTATGCCCTTTGGAAAGTAACACTGTTTACAGAATTCCAGATTTCTGACAGTTTCTTGAAATTTTACCGTTAAAACTCTCCTGCTTGGCGCAAAATTATGTCCAGGCTGCCTCTTGTGGGAAAGTGATTTCTGTGGCTTGAGTTACAAAATGAAACGCTTTTTTTTTTTTAACCCCTGGGTCTCGGTGTGCCTTTGGAATGCTATTTGTATTTATGTAGCTAAGTTAGAACAACAGGAGCCGCTGGGATGCACATTAATAAGTGGTCCTGTACACTTTGGCCAGAGCAGAATCTGCAGAACTTCAGCTCTGCCAGATGGACTCGCCATGGCTGTTTCACTGCAAAATCTGATTATTTTTGCAAGCTGTGTGAAAGGATTCACCACCAGGAAATGTTTTAAATTTCATGATATTAAAAAAAAAACCTACAGAATCAATAAGACAGCTGAAAAACTAAGGTGCTTGCAGAAGGTTTGCCTTTATTATTATTATTATTATTATTTAATTTCTGCAATTGTGAAGGAACAGGTGGCTGGGTGGGGACCATGGACAGCCCTGGAAATGCGGTTCAGTTCTCCAAACAGGCGGGACCGTGGGCTAATTAAAGCCAGACAATGGGCCATTTTGAAAACTTTAGATAAAACATTCATTCAAATGAATGCCAGGGATATAATATGTACTTATGCATTAAAACATTGGCATTTGGAGTTTACAAGGCATTGCCTGCTCAGAAAATGCTTTTTTTTTCTTTTTGAATTCTTTCTGGGCTCAGGAAGGGGGTTAGTTGGCAACATTAACAAGCAATATGCAAAGCACTGCGTTATGAGAGTGAGTGAAAGGTTTGGGGGGGACACTCCCAGGGTAGACACTGATTCCATGTATCAATAACTGGGCAAACATTACAAATGAATGGATCCTCCTGCTGGCAATTCAGAAAAAAGTAGCAAGGGCAAGCGAGATGTACTCATTAAGGAAAAATTATAGTTTTCCTAAGAATTTGATAAACACAAAGAGCATACGTACTTCTAAAATATAAAAAAAATATATAAGAAAAATAAAACATTAGCAAAGCAGAAAGATACACATTGGGTCATCTGATGACCATTTGCTGTGCCCAGGCAAGCGCGAAATTCTTACTAAAGCCAGAACACATGGTAGGAAGGGTTCTTTTATGAAAGTGGAAGAGATGGAAAATAACTTTTATGGTAAATTTTTAGAAATAATAGAAAAGCACGAGGATTTCTTGTAATAGCAGTAGTACAGATAATTTGCACTCCTGTGTCTTCAGAGCTTGCGGACGCCTCTGACGATGGAGTCAACAGAATATACATGTGCTCTGCTTTTACACTTGGCAAGTACAGTGAGGGCTGCAACGGCTGTGATTTCTTCTTTGAATTTATATATGGCCAACTGCCTAAATGTAAAGCATGGATAATCAGTGTGTGGGCTTATTTACGTTCTGCCTCTTTCTTTCTTTGAGGCTTTTCATTGTTATTTAGCACCACCATTAGAATATCAAAGAGAAGTAGCACAGTATATAAATTGTCCAAGTTTGAGGAGGCTTTGGGGGTTATATCTTGATTAAAATTAGATTTTGATGTTAGTAAAGGCTTCCATCTGTCTTTAGCATGGAATTCTAAAAACTGCCCAGGAAATGAGACTATTGGTGGTCCTTCTCTCTCCATCTTTTTCCATTTGTTCATAAGAAGGTAAGAGCAGAAGGAAATTGCCCTCCCCTTTCCTTAGTGGTTATTATATTTATTCAGAGTATGCATATGATTCTTTAGTGTGTGCAACTGTGAGAGAGTGCTGGACACCACGTAGGTTGCGAGAGTACCTAAGAGGTGGGCCAGCAGAGTCAACTGAGCTGGTAAGCTCTGCATTTCCCTGGGCTCAGGGATCTTTTCCAGCCTTCAGAAGGGAGCTGAGATGGTCTCCTCCTCCTCGAGTGGGAGAAGTGACATAGTACATCCTGTCCCAGGAGCAAGCCATGTGATACCAGCCTCTCAGGTCAACTCGGCAACTTTCAGAAAAGAAATCACACCTCAGCAACAGGCAGAGCAGGGCTATAAGATTCAGGCAAGAAGAAGAGGTCAGAGTATAATGGGTTGGCCGAGGCAGGCCCTAGAGAGTTCAAGCAGAGCAGCAGAGAGGTTTCTGCGAGGTCGATGTGGTGTGCTTGGACTCTGGCTCCGGAAATGGTTTCCTCTTTTACAGGGAGGGCTAGGTGCCATGCAAAGCTCAGGAGAACAGGGGTCCAGCAGTGGTGGGGAATGGCAGAGAGAAACTACAGTCTGGAAGCAGGTCCTGGGACAGAGCTAGAGACAGGTTCTAGAAGGAAATTGAGAACTTCTGTGTCCAGTTTCTTCTAAGATGTCTGGGTATCAGAGGAGAGGAAGGTCCTGGCTCTGGTTTGGGCTGGGTGTGGCATCATCTGAGCAGTCTACTGAATTGCTGCAGAGACGGACAGGGATGAGGACATATGGTTGAGGGGGAGCGAAAGCATGATGGGGCCAACAGAATGTATGGAGTGTGAAGGGTGAGCTCAGCACTGAGCAGAGAACCCGAAGCAAAGTGGTTATTCCCAAGATAGCCCTTCCTTGGGCCAAAAATGTAAACTGAAGAAGGCAATACTACTTTGGGTAAAATAAAGACCTGGGTCCAAATCTAAGCTCCATTGATTCCTACATGATTCTTAGTTTTGTCATCTGAAAAATAGATATGAGTGTCACCCTCTTAAGGCTACTGTGCTCCTTGTTGATAAGTGAAATTTACTTTCAAATGGATAAATGAAAATATTTGTCAAGTTTCTATTTCAGAGCCTAGCAGTAAATGATAGCTATTATCATTAAGAATTCTTATTTACCCCAGAGAAAATTGAGGTGATGGAAGGGAACTCAGGCCCAGCAGTCACCGCAACTGTCCTACCCATGCCAATCTTTGACCAGATATTAGTGTAGAATATTTGCACTGCACATCATTGTTCTTGTGCTTATGTGATTTTTCTGTTGCCTATTTCTCTTGCAAACTCCATTTGCAAACTCTTGTCAAACTAGAGGAAAGATGATTTATCTTTTTCAGAATAAATAAGGGACACAGCTTAGCTTTGGGTAGACCCCTCAGGTCAGGGGTAGGGTAGAACATGTTTTGGGGTCGGGAAAATCTAGCAAAGCAGAAAGATAAGCAGCTGTACCCAGTGGGGATAAGGGAGACACATCAAAAACACAGTGAGTACTGGTCCCCTCCCACCCATACCATTCATAGGATTATATGATCCTTTGTAATTGAGGAAATGTAGGCTTAAAAAAGTAACTTGTTAGGTCAGTAAATTGAGAGCAAATCCTGATCAAAATGTTAAGACTTTTATTTCCTTCTTCCTGCTGTGTGAAGTTGGTGTTTTCATAAAACAGTCATCCACGATGGGTAAGTATAATACTTGGTTTGTTATCTAAGACTGGTTACATATTTGGAGATTTAGGAGATTTAGAGCTGCAGGATGGGAGCAGTTGAATCTATCTTTTTTTTTTTTTTTTTTTTTTTTTTAGTTGAATCTATCTTAATGAAATGCACCAAGTTGGAGCTTCAACTCTAGCCATCTCAACCCGCAGAACGGAGGAGGGTGGTATTGCTGAGTCAGAATAAAAACAAGGTTGCTAACTGTCACTTCCACTATTTTGTTGTTTCATTGGCTCATAGTGAATCAATTTTTCGAACCTACGAAAGTTACCCAGTGGCCTTTTGCCAGGTCAATTTATTTATACTCTATTAGAATTTGTAGTAGTGAAGACAAAGTATCTAATTCCCAAGGCTGCTGTTCGGAGCTCACCACTAACTGTGGGTGTCTGCCTTTGCACAGCACACTTGCACGATAAGTAACATTTATCAAATGCTACCACACTCCAGGTACTAGCAAAACCATAAAAGCTGCCATTTGCTGAGCATTTACAATGTGCCATGTACCAGCCGTACCAGGGGCTTTTTATACCTTATCTAATTTAATTTTCATGACACGTTTGTGGTGGGTACCATTCTCTCCATTTACATAGAATGAAACAGAAGTCCAGAGAACTTCGATCACCTTCACACAATAGAGTCAGGTCCTCAGTCTGTCAGACTGCAAAACACAAGCTCTCAACAGTTCTACCCCACTGCTGTTTCTCCTGGGCTGGAGGCTCCGAAAGGATAAAAATGGGAATAGCAAGACATTAGCCAGTTGGGGGAGAGATTTAATAAAACAAGCAATTATCGTGCAATGTAATAAGTATTTTAGCAGATAAGTACACCAGAGGCTCTGGGCATGGAGGGGAGTGTCTGGGAGACCTCAGCAGGCAAGACTAGAACTAACTTTTGAAAGGTCATGTACCAGGCCAGGCCTCCTGACTTTCTCTTCACTTCTCCACCCTATAGACCAAGAGGGTCTACCCACTGCACATCACAGACAGAGTGTGTCCTCTCCCTCTGGACTGTCACCCCCTCCTCGTGTTCTGTTTGGACTCTACCCCTCCTCACTGCTCATCTGAGTTATCGTCTTCCTTCCAAACTTAGCTCAAGGCTCACCCTCCTCCAAGAAGTCTTCTTCCATCTACCCTGTCCACGCCTTGCTCTCCCCCTTTTCAACCTCCATCTTGTTCACTGATGGTCACTATTATGTGTTTGGCACTTGGAAACCAAAGCCATCTTTTAATTTTTAATCACTTATTTCATGTATAATTCTTTCTCCCACAGCTGGACTGTACATTTCTTCAGCTCAGTGAACTTCTTACGTCACTTGAATTCTAATGTTCCTTCATTGCAGTATTTAATATCACTACCATTGATTGAACACATACCATGTGCAAAGCTCTTGACGTATTAAATCTAACCTTGCAAGGCGTGTATTATTATCTTCCTCTGACACCAAGATTAAAGTACCTTTACAGTTATCATACAGTTGACAAATGGCAGAGTGGGGTAGTGCATTCAGGTCATCTTGATCCAGAGCCCATACTCTTCCTCATGCTATGCTGCCTGTACATTAGATGAGAAAATTCTGCGAACCTAAGCGCTGAAGATTCCCAGATGACAGAGTGATCTGAAACTTCAGCTCAAGGACGCTGCAGCTTGAATATGAGCTAGTTCTCAGAGATTCAGATCTACTTCAAATCATAAACAGTGAGATGTGAACATTTGAAATATGAATAATAAAGAAGATAAGGGGATGGGATAAACTTTTTAAAGTTTGAGTATTAAAATTGAATACTGAAATGAGAGGAATCAAACTCTACTTTTATTGGCAAGGACACTGAGGCCCAGAGAGGAGAAAGGAATTGCCAGAGACCACTGATAACCAGAAGGAGGGGGTTCAAACAGACTGAGGAGGCAGCAATTTCCCTTTTGGTGCAGAAGAGAAGTCTCACATGTGTTTTCCGAAGTTTCAGGGAAATCAAAGAAACTTTGAGATGCTGTTATATACAGTTTCCAATTGTTTATTTTCATTTTTTAATACTTCACGAGAACTCCAAATGCAAATCACAGATATGGGCATCATGTTTACACTCGGTGGTAACTGAAATGCGCATGTGATTGGTGCCACAAAACAGCAGCTGGATATAGAACAAAACAAATCTCTAACTAGCTGTCCTGATGGAAAGACAGTTGTTACAGATGGAGCTGGACAATGCACATCTGTTCTACAGTTAAGAGTTCACCGATCTCTCAAGGAAGATCAAACACTTTCATATAATTTATGCCATAAACGCACTAGATGGCTTCCATTCACCTTCTGTTCTTCCAGTTTTTTCCATCAGTATGTACTATTGTCACACTTCTTTCTGTGCTTACAATGTTTTACTTCCAAAATAATTAGGAAAGATTAACCAAGACACCTAGCTGACAGTATGGCTTTAAGGTTAGTATAAAAAGAATCATGCCAAGTGGAAATAGTTAGATTTTGGTCTGTGTATGTATATTATGTATAATTCAAGGCTGATATGATCCAAATATATTTCCCACTTGGGATATAGCTCCTCAACATTTCCCTCAGTTCAGATCTTCTAAGAACAACCAGAAATCGTCACTTGTTTTTCCTCATATTTATGTAGGATATTAACTTAAAACTCACTTTCATATCTATTTCCTTATTGTTCCTCACTATAGCATTTTGATGAATGAGCAGAGCAGAATAGCTATTAGGGTGTCCATAAACCAGTAAAATAGATTAAATATCAGACCCTGATTGCTAAGCCCATTCTTAATTCCCCCCATATTGCACTGAACTCCCCCATTCCACTACTCAAATTTAACTCCAAAATTGGGTCACTGAGCTCCATTTCCTACTTAGCAAGTTTAGAATTTTTTCCCTCATGCAGCTGTTTTATATTTAATGATTTTAAATGAATCTTTATGATAGCTTGGGAAAAATTTGATTAGAAAGTTCAATAGCCTGCAAATTGTTCATTGAATTTCAAAACAAAATGAAAAATTGTGGCTATTAGGCTTACTGCCTCTTCTTCTTTTTAATTTTACTATAGATAACTGAGAGCTCACCGAATTTTGTGATAATATTTAAAATTTTCAATGATCGGTTTTTATGGAATGTCATTGAAAGAGTGTAATTGAAAACAATGCAACATAAACTTACATCAGAAGTCTAAATACATATCTTTTGGTACCAGATGTTGGTGAGTGGCTCATATTTTTAATGATCAGGTCGATAGTATAGTAAAGAATAACCCAGAAAAATTTGAAAAAGAAAGAGGAAACGATTATTTAAAAAGATATCCATGATAATAGTTGTGAAACCACAGGATTATGGCTAAAATGCACACAGTGGTTTTAAGTCCAGTATTTGGTGAAAGTTTCTTTTCATGCAAGGGATTTTTTTTCCCTTTCGATTCCTATTGCAAAAATGTGAAAAACACTTCATGGAATCGGAAACAGATGTTCATGAGAGAAATTGTGGTAAAGATGAGTCAACATAACCCATGTAAACTTATTCAAGTGCTGTCACAAAGAATAGAGCAGCAATTTGGGCATCAGATAGACACTTCCTAGACAGTACTTATCTGGGGGATGTAGTTTTCATAATATCTGTGCATTAGTTTCCTAGGGCTGCTGGAAAAAACTACCACCACCTGGGTGGCTTAAAAAGACCAAAATTTATTCTTTCTCTCTCCAGGGGCCTCGAGGGGAGAGTCCACTCTGCCTCTTCCAGCTTTGGTGGCTGCCTGATTGCCTGCCTTCCTTGATAGGTGATAGCTGCCTCCCTGGTCACGTGGCCTCTTCCTCTTTTGTGTGTCTCTCAAAACTCCCTCTTATAAATGTGGCACATATATACAATGGAATATTACTCAGCCATAAAAAGAAACAAAACTGAGTTATTTGTAGTGAGGTGGATGGACCTAGAGTCTGTCATACAGAGTGAAGTGAGTCAGAAAGAGAAAAACAAATACTGTATGCTAACACATATATACACTACCAAATGTAAAATAGATAGCTAGTGGGAAGCAGCCGCATAGCACAGGGAGATCAGCTTGATGCTTTGTGACCATCTAGAGGGGTGGGATAAGGAGGGTGGGAGGGAGACGCAAGAGGGAGGAGATATGGGGATATACATATATGTATAGCTGATTCACTCTGTTATAAAGCAGGAACTAACACACCATTGTTAAGCAATTATACTCCAATAAGGATGTTAAAAAAAACCCACAAAAACAAAACCAAAAATACCACAATTCTTCCACATTAAAAAAAAAAAAAAGAGTACATGGGATTGCATTTAGGGATCACCTCTTCCAGGGTAAGTGGAAGATCCACCCAAGATCCTTAACTTAATCACATATTTTGCTATTTAAGTCAACATTCACATGTTTCAGGGATTTGATGTAGGATCTCTGGGGGTACATTTTTTGGTTTAGGGCAATATCTATGGTAAAACAGTGTGGTAGGGCCTCCAATCTCCTCAAGTTACCCTTTGACTGGTTATTACTCATGTTATCAGTAGCAAATTTTGAACACGTCTAAGGATGGCTTTCCTATCTAAACTTACCCAAGATATCAGACTCATTGTCACCTAGTGAACTGGGATGAAAAAGGGTAGGGAGTGTCTGCATTCCTCATGCCATTAGAGCCCTGTAAGTGCTGCCAGTAATGTGATTTTCCATGATTCCTGCTCATTGAATTGTGTTTGCCACAGGGACGGAAAAAGTCCTTGAGAGTCAGTGATTAACTAATATGATGTCTTTCTTGGGATTTTCTAGAATAGTGGTTGAGATGAAAGAAGTAGACAGTAAAATCAATTCATGGAGATACCTAAAGTCCAAATAGCCACGTAGTGGGACTATATGCATTTAATTACCCAAATTTAAAAGGTCTTTGAAATGAGGACGAGAGTAAGATACTAGCAGTGAGACACTGAGTAATATGTGAGAACAGGAAGTTAGGGTTGGGTTCATATTGCCTGTGTACCTGATACCTGAGAAGAACGACCATAGTTAGAGCTGGTTTGCACCTTTCCAGTCCTTTCTATATGATGATATTTTCTTATGCTTTCGTTTCCTTTGTTTGCATGTGCTGTGGTCTGAATGTTTGTGTCCTACCCAAACTGACGTTGAAATCCTAAGGCCCCATGTGATTGTATTAGGAGGTGGGGCCTTTGGGAGGCAACTGGGTCATGAGGGTGGAACTCTCATGAATGGGATTAGTGCCTTTATAAAAGGGCTCTAGAGAGCTCCCTATGCCCTCCCATCATGTGAGGATACAATGAGAATTCTGCAACCCAGAAAAGGGCCTTCACGAGACCCTGACCATGTTGGCAACCTGAACGTGGACATCAAGCCCCCAGAGCTGTGAGAAATAAATGTATGCTGTGTATAAACTACCCTGTCTGTGGTATTTTGTGATGACAGCCCAAACAGATGAAGACAGCATGAATCAGAAATGATTCTACTCCAGTCCACATTGATCTTTCCCTTTAGAAGGGATATGGAATTGGCAGTCAGAAGACCTGCCACTTGCTAACTGCAACTTGCAAACAATCCCTTCCCTTCTTTTGTTTTCAACTTTTTCATCTGTAAAATGGAGAACGATGTCAACATCAATCTCATAGGAGTAGTGTGTCTATCGAATGAGATAACACACAGGAAGTACACTTTAAACTGTGCTTATGTAAATAGTATTCCAATCTTCATAACACATGGCTATGCTGCCTGGTCTTTTGTCTTCAGCATTCAGTGTAGTGCTTGGTTATATGATCTTGTATTTTTTAAATGTATAAGTGTTTTCCTTTCCACCAGGTTATTTGTTGTTTAATGGCACAGACCATGTATCACATGTTTCCTGTACCCACTTTTGTATAACATTTGCAGTGTCACTGGGCCAGTAGCAATAGCTCAGCAACTTCTAATCTGGGTAGAGATAAGAACCTTGGTTATGTGTGGGGTTTTGACAGTTGCTCTTTGCTGTGTGGTAAAGTTCTCATATTATGATGTGCAAAGAAATCACCCAAGGAGCTTGTTAAGAATGACCATTCCCTGCCCCCAGACCAATAACTCTATGTTAGTAGACATGGAACAGGGACCAGGAATTTGCATTTTAAAATTAAATCAAATAATATGACTTATTATTAATTATGTTTATAGTGTTACATCTCTTAAAAAGTAAAAGCATCAAAAAATAGAGAAAACACACTCTTCGTTAGTCGCAGAGCTTAAGTAAGAAATCATGTTAGGTAATTTTTTAATAAAAAATATATTTCCATCCACCATTTGGATAGGTGCCTCTTTGTCTTGTTATGTAATTCCATCTGGCACAGTGCCCTATCACTGTATGTGTGTATAGATGACGTTGCCGAGGAGGGAATTATAGCCTCACATGGGGCAGATAGACTGTCTGTTCCTTGACTATGAAGTTATCCTCATTGCGTCTCTTGTCTTCCCAACTGACAGTATGCCTGGAACTTTTGCAGGTTTCACAATTCCAGCCATAGTAGTGGCCAAGCAATCTATGTTACATCCATGCCGCTATAGTTCACTTAGAGTAGATTGAATTCTCTGTCTCTTTCTTTTTTCCTCTCTCTCTTTCTCGCAAGAGACTAGATTTGTATGGATATTTTTAACTCACATTCCAGATGATTCTGAAGAAGCATGAGGAGAAACACGGCACTAGGAGCAGACAAGGAGCCAATTATTCAGATTTCTCTTTATCAACTAAGCTCCATTTGTTGAACTAGAAGAGAGCAGGTGGTTTAAAAGAAAGGAAAGCCAAAAAATGTGCAAATAAAGGATGTTCTTGAATGGGAGGAAATTGAATCTGGAGTTGGTTCATTTGAAACAAGTCCCAGAAGTTTGAGCTTGGAGCAGTGTTGAATATGGTGCTGACGTTCTGGGCAGAGCACACTGGAAGAAGCAGTTCCCACTGTGTACCAGCCCCTGTGCTCAGTGCTGTATGTGGTCACCTCCTTTATTCCTGGTCATCTGCTCTTGTGTCCTGCCCCCAGCAATGCAGGTGAGTAATTATATACATAACTTGATAGCCAACTGCTATTTCCATTCAAGAATCATTATTGGAGATTTGGGTGTAACTACTTAAACATTTTAGGTACAGAGCGGAGCTATTTGTAAAGACAAGAATGTCAGATAAAGATTTTAGACTTAAGACAACTCCTACTAAGATTTTTAAAATCTGATTTTGCATGTTACAGAGGAGATGTATAGAAGTTGTCTCTATCAGATTTAGAATAACATGTGGATGAAGGTCAGCATTATTCCCACCAACTGAGCCTTTGGTAGTTCATGACTGGCAGAAATGAAAAAGTCAGGACTCATCATCATTTCATATCCAGTAGCTGAAGTAGCCAGCCAATAAGTTCACAGACCTCTTGGAATCCTTGCTTATAGATTGACAGATGTGCCATAATGTTAATACTAGTAATTATATAGTGTGTGCCAGTTAAAGGGGGGCTTTGCTGTGGAGAATATCAGACTCAAGATGTGAGAGATTGGTGTGAAGATAAAGGGAGAGGGGAGATAACTAATCTTAATAGGACTTAAACTCCCAAAGACTTCAGAATGTATTCAACTGAGACTTACATTAAATCTTGAGCTACTTGTCTGCTTGGATCGTTTTTCTGCCAGTAGATCTTTGACTGTGTGCTTCACTCTTACACCTTGATACACTCGTTTGCTGTAGTCTCCTGGGACTTAAGCAAATGGAATAGTAACAATCAAATGTGGATACTATAAGTAGGTTAACCTGTCCAGGGCTAATATTGTGATGCTATTTTCTCATTAGAATGATAGACTTGAATTTGAAGTGGCTTCAACACAGGTCATTTAGTCCTATCTCCTGGTCCTTGACAGAAACTGATCCAAGCTAGAAAGAAACACTATTCCATCTTTTACGTATTAGCCACTGACTTGGGAAAATCACAATTTCTCAGCCCTGTTTTCTTCATCTGTAAAATGGGTATAATAATCTCTCTGAAACTGAACTGCAGAGTTATGTAAGATATGCATATGAAAATGTTGTGCAAAGTACCAAATTAAATACAAAGTTCCTGTACAAAATGAAGGAGAGAAAAAAAACTAGGTTCCAAGACAATTTATTATTCAATTCAAATAAAGCCACATGCAACCTGATTTCAGCAAAACAAAGTTATTTGACTGATCCTTTGGGTCTTATTTTGACAGGATTTGGCCTGTATATCTTTTAATTAAAGAGGCTTAAGTATCTCTTTCAAATCAGCCTGAAATTTAAAGCTAAATGATCTTAATGTTTGTTCCAAAGGAATCTAAGTGTTGCTCTTAGAATTGTGTGTGATGCCTTATTTTTTGGGAAAAGCCTAAGGCTACATTTATTCATCGATAATTTATTGAGTATTTTTTATGTGTCAGGCATTGTGTCAGAGCTGGGAATACAAAAGAACATGCCATCTAGTGGGAGGAGAGAAATACTTAAAAATAATTATAATGCAAATGTGCAAAGTACAACAAAAAGTATGCCTGAATAGAATACTCAGGAAAACACAGAATGTGTCAATTTCTCTTGAGGGTGGGGAAGGAGTTAGGGAAGGCAAGGTGATAGCGGAGGTAAGTGGTGTGTATGATGGTAAATGGGTAAGAACATTCCAGGTATAGAGGGCAGCATGGGCAAAGTCCTGGAGGTAAGAACAGAAGGAGGGAGAAACTGAGCCTGGGGCAAGGAAATGATCAGGGAGCAGTCATGAAGTTTCTTGTAGGCGAAGGAGTCTGGACTTCATCCTGTGTGCAGTGAGCCATTGGAGGCTTCCAGGCATGGGAGTAGTGTGGTTAGATTTGCATTTTAGACAGACTTTTCTAGCAGCTGTATGAGGGTGGATTTCGATTTAAGAATCACAAAGCCACAGGGAGAACAGTCAGGAGGATTCTAGGATAATTCAGGCAAGAGATAGTGGGGTCTGAGTCGTGGTTGACAGGAGGGCAAGGAGAGGACAGATTTGGAAATTATATAGATGTAGGAGGGAAAGGAGAGGGAAGATTCAAGGCTGATTCTCAGGCTTCCACCATGGGATTGGTCTGGGTATATAAGTTTCAGAGCCATCATAATGTTGATAGTAAGGAAACCAGGAAAGAGAATGAACTCTCTTGGAATGTTTGAAAGATAGAGTCATAACAATGGCACTCACGGAAAACTTATGCATCTGGCATATTGGGATAAATAGTCCAGGCTACTCTCAGCGGCTGAGATCAATATCCTGGGACCTCCTACAATGCGGATTCCTGACACACTGGTTGGGAAGCTCTGGACCAGATGGTTAAAGATGGAAGCCTGGGGAACATCCACATTTGAAGTGTTGTCTGAGGAGAAGGAGAGAACCCTAATGAAGAAGAAATGGTTGGAGAAGAACCAGAAAAAAACAGGGGAATGAGGCATCACAGAATTCAAGGGAAGGGATTTCAAGGAAGAAGGAAAAAGAATGAGATACAGCAGAATTGTTCAGGAAGATAAGGACAGCAAAGCATCCATTGTTTTCAATTCAGTGGTTGGTGTTGTCTTAGCAACACCAGCAATTTTGGAAGCATTAGCTAGAAGCCAGGTGATTACGTCAAGGGCAGAGGTGGAGACAGGGAGGGAGACTATTTCTTCTTGAAGTTTGAATGAGGAAGGGAAGCAAGAGATTGGATGATCATTGGAGACAATTACAGGGACCAGGAGAGGTTTGCTTATGTTTTTATATCTATTTAATGAATTCGTGGATAGGAGATATTTGAGGATATTTGAACAGGAAGAGGGAGAGACTGAAGATTTAGGGAAGAGGGAGAAAATGATGAAAGGAGATCTTGAAGAGGGAGAGAGAAATTGGGGTCAAGGACACAAGTTGGCTCTCAACCTTTGAGCCCGGGATAAAGAAGGGCAGGGGAGGGATGGTGGCCCGGTGGTATGGTCAGACATCTCTAGTGCCCGTTCCAGCCGCCTGGAGTAGGAGAGTGACTCAGGCACTAAATGTCAGAACAAGGCTGGAGTCAAAGCCAGACAGAAAAGTCCAAGTGAGAATACACACCAGTGATCCTCAGAGTGTGAATCTTGGGCCAGGAACAATAGCATCGGCTAGGAATGTGTCAAAAATGCAGATTTCCAGGTCCTGCTCCAGATGTACTGAATCAGAAACTTTAGGGGTGGGCCCAGCAATTGTGTTTTAACAAGCCCTTTAGGTGATTCTGATGTTCTCTGAAGTTTGAGAACCAAAGATATACATAAGAGTAGGGACTTTATAAGTTTCCTGTGGAAGTGGGGGCCAACTCTAACCTAGGCATTCCTAGCTGGCTGATTGATCGTGGGTGTGGACTTAGGTCTGAGAAGGAGATTGGGGTGGACGTTGTAGAGGTCCAGGTTGATCCTTTGTGTGTTTGCAGACAGTGTTGGTTTCACTTTTTCCAAAGGGCTTTTTAATTGGTGGTTTCAATCTGAATTATCCATTTATGCTTTATGTGTATGCCAAAAAGCCTAGAGGAAACATACCTATTCTAAATAAGTTTAACAAATAACCACATGGTGACTAATGGATAAAGTTCATGAGATGGCAAATAAGCAGATCACAACTTCTGAAGTTTTGCCATAAAACAATCAGCCTTATGTACCAGTTGGCAAGACCCTAGTGCAAAATGTGGGGCTATATGCCACAGGGGATGCAAAATAAATTTAGAACATATAACAGATGTCCTTAAAGACATCTTCTTTTAGTGAGAGAAATAAGACATTCACATGTGAAGGATTAAGGGAGGGGGAAGAGTATACTCTGGTTTGTTGATGAAAATTTTGTGGGAAGGGATGAGATTTAGTCTGGATTCATACAGATGTGGATAGGTTAGGAGGAGGGAGAAAAGCCTTGTAGACATTAGGCATGGCATGAGCAAAAGCAGTGGTCGGAAAGAGCAAGGCATGTGTAGGAAGGGAAAGGAATGAGGGTAATTGGAGTTAATGGATTTAAATGCCATCAATATATAGATGAAGTTCAGATGGCTATCCCTAGACCAGACCTATCCTGGACTTTAGACCTGGATGTCCATCTTCACTTCGATGTCTAGTAGACATTTCAAACTCCACATGTCCAAATCTGAACTCTGTCCTTCCCTCTATATTTGCTTATCTGAAACCTTCCTATTAGTTGATGGCAACTCCATCCTTCTGGTTGCCCAGTCCCAAAGCTATAAAGCCATTCTTAGTTCCTCTCTTTTCTCTCATACTTCACAACCCATCCTTTATGAGTTCCTGATGGTGCCACCTATAAAATAGAGCCAGAATCTGCTGACTTTTCTCCAGCTCCACTGCTGATATCCAGGTAAAATCAACTGTCATCTCTCATGTAGATACTGCAGTAGCCTTCCAACTGATCTCTTTGCTTCCACTCTTTCCCCATCCCCAGTGTATCTCAACACAGCAGCCAAAGTGATTCTTTCGAAAAGAAAGTCCAGTTGCCTCACTCCTCTTCTCAAAACCATACAATGGCTCCCCATTTAACTCAGGGTAAAAGGCAAGGTCCTAACAATGGTCCTACATAACCTTGTTCCACGACACCTCTGATCTCATCTCATAACACTCTATTGTACTCCAGCCAGTTTCTGAAATGCATCAACCACACCACTTCTGCCTTAGGACTTTGCATTGGCTGTCCACTCTATCTGGAATATTCTTCCTCCAGTTATCCACATGACTAAATGCCCTTGTCTCCTTCAAAATTTGGCTCAAAAGTCATTTTCTCAATGAGAACATATTTAAAGTTACACGTTCCCATAAAACATCTCTATTCCACTTTACCCTATTCTACTTTTTCTTTCTATGTAGTACTTGTCACGTTATAATGTCCTATATAATTTCCTTATTTATTAAGTTTATTGTTTATTGTCTGTTTTTTCCTTGCTAGAATGTAAGTTCCATGAGGGTAGGGAACTTTTGCTTGTTTTTACTCACTGAAACATCTTAAGTGCCAACGCCTAGAACAGTGTCTGGCACTTAGTAGGCCTTCAGTAAATATTTGCTGAAAGTATCCTTTTTTTTTTTTTTGGTTGAGAATAATGGAAATGTTGAAGGTCTTGAAAACCAGGCTGTAAAAATTTATACTTTATGTTGTAGGTAATGGAAACCACTAATGTTTTTGACCAGGGCTATATTGTGACTTTATCATATTTAGGAAGATATGGAATTTTTTTTGGAAGATTAATCTGAGGGCACATCTTAGGATGGGTTGAGGATGAGGAAGCAGAGAGGATGGAAAATGATAAAACAGTGAGAAGCTAACCCGAAACATTGGAAGTGACAAGGGAAGGGCAGATTTAAGGAATCTTAAATGTCTCTTTCAAAAGAACACAAACACACACACATGCACACACACAATAAAAAAAGACTACCATGATTAAGAAGAGATATCAAGAAGACAGGGAAGAGGGTTGGTTTTGTTGTGGAAAGAAGAGTTCAGTTTTGAATATGCTGACTTTGAGGTTGTGGTGGCTTAACCAAGTGAAATCATCCTATAGATAGACGAGAACTTTGACCAGCGTTAGAACTGTACATCTAAGAAACATCTATAAAACTATGATAACTAGAGCTATGGAAATAAAGTTCTCCAAGGAAGACTTTGTAGCAGAAAGGAGCAGAAGCCCTGGGAAAAGGCTATAGTTCTGATGCCCAGGGAAAGTAAGGGGCCAAGGAAGGTCAGGGCAGAAGTGGGGAGCAGGGGGCAGAGATGTAGGTATGTGACACAGCAGAGTGGTAGCAACAGGGAAATGAAGGAAAGAGGAAGTGTGGAGAAAGAGGAATAATGGTGGAGGGAGAAAGGCCTTGTAGACATTAGGCATGGAGAAAGAGGTGGTGTCAAGTATCCGGCACCTAGTAGGTGCTCAGTAAGTACTTGTGGGGTAAAGAAAGTGCCTTAGAGAATTTGAGGAAAATGAAGACATAGAAATACCATAGGGTTTGGAAAACTGGAGATCTTTAGAACGTGGGAGAGAGCAGTTTCATAAGAGGTGGGGAAGAAACCCTTTCTCTGGGGCTTCAGCATGGGTGGTAAGAAAACAGGGACAATGGAGATAAACGAGGCTCTGAAGTAGATACAAAGAAGCGAATGCATTTTACACAGCATTTAAGGTGGATTAAAATACATTTTAACTAAGAGATGGAACCTAGTAAAAATTCTTTGAACTATTACCTGGATTATTCTTCCTATTTTTGGGAATTCTGAAAGTTCCTTAACCTACCCTATCCTCCTTTTTTAAAGAGGAGTGATATTTAGAGTTTAAAAATGTTGCTAGTATTCCTACTTCCAAATGTATTTCCCCTTGTTCACTGTGTCTATTTAAAGAATCCACACCTGCATAAACGAGGAGCTGCTTAAGAGTTTTTATTCAAATACCCTAGATACAAACTTGCATTCAGATCAGTTGTTGAGAAAACAAAGACATGTGTTTCCGGAGAGAAAGCACAAGCAAATTTATTAATAAGAATCCATTTATCCTTTCGAATTTGGGAAAAAAAATTCATGCTGTCGTATCGTGACTGTGTACACGCAGCAAACTGTCTCAGTCGTGCCCTCTCCACATTCCTGTTCCCTTTAAAGAAGAATTTGGCCCACAGTAGATTTAATGACGCTGCCGCTTTAATGTTATTTCTGAAAATTACATCTTTTCTCCATCAGATCAAACTCATATGTTCTGAAATTGGCTATTTAAAATGTAGGAGATTCCTCAACTGTGTTTAGTTATGAAATATCAAATATATTTATGACATTTGAAGCACCTTCTTTTACTACTTTTGATGACAGTCTCTGTAATACATTTTCTTCCTTTTAAATTCTTTAGAGTCTCTGAGCAGGTGCTTGTTACATAAGGTAAGGGAATAAAGAGACAGTTCGAAACAAAAAAAGAGAAAAGTCCTATAACTTTAGAAAACAATTCATATTTTGAGTTACGTCATTAGACAATGGTAAAATTAAGATAATAGATGATGTCTCTCTGAATTGTGGTCCCTCATGGTATGAAATACAGGCACACTCTCACTTAAGAAAGAGCAGAATAAACATCCTGGATTATTGGTGAACAACACCCACATTTGTTCCATTTCTCTGTCCGTCAGGGAAGTGCCAAGAATGAGGTCCTGGACAGGCCAGTGACAATACAGTGTTTTGGACCACCGTCTGGCTCAGGTGCCAGCCTTGAGGCTGCAGGTACCCCTCTCCTTACCCCACCAACCCAGCTCAGCCTGTCTTGCTGAGGCTGAGAACCCTCTCCCCAAGAGGAGGCAGATCCCCACGTAGGAATATAGTGCTTGATCTATGCCCACTAGATGCTCAGCATTTGTGGTTCCACTTTTGATCTGGGGAGATGATATTATGCTAGTTTTATTATGGGAAGCCTCTAGGAGAATACAGGGAAAGACAAGTTCAGCAATTAATCTTGAAATGTTCAATATATTAATTAATAGATACTACTTAGGAAATTTTACACTGGAAATAAAGACTGAAATTTTTAAAGAAGTGGGGCTAAATTAGTTAACATGTGAGGATTTTGTAGCAGTTTGGTTTGCCCATACCATAGGCATCCACAAGCTCCTCCCAATAGCCACCCCCCTCTTCCACTTTTTAAGCCTCAGAGCTGGATCCAAAAACTTAGCACTTCTGTCAATAACCAGTTCCATACTGCAGAAGACAGATGCTCTTATGGCTCTTTTTATCTTTGAGGATCTGTGGTGTTTTAAAAAATATTAATTTTTCTTTCAAGCTACTTTACAAAGTGTTTAAAGAATATTTCTTCTATCATCACTTATTAACATTTAAAATGCTAACTTTTTAATCTCAAATTTGTTCCTGAAAGGGGTTTACTCTATGTTGACACTAACATTTGTATCCTCAGAGTGAACACACTGAGAAAGATCTATATATAGTTTGAATTCATGAAATAACAGCCCTTCCTTACCGTGTGTATGTGGAAAGCCCTTCATCCTTAATCTTAAAAGCAAGATGCATGAATAAAAGATATTTCAAGTTCTATATAAATGTGGATTCTTCTCCTGCACTTTCTTTATAATTGAGGGCTTACTGGAAGTTGTTACCTTTAACATAAAATTTGGCTACACTGGAAGAGAATGCTTTAATATCCAAGTTCTCATTTTATAAAAATAATTTTCAATAGAATTGATCTTTCAGAAAACATACCTCCATGAACTTGAAACAGCATAATAAATCCAACAATTAATAGTTAAATGCAGCAGAATTATGAAAATGTTACCAAGAGTTCAAAGTTGTTGGTCTCTGGTCTGTGTTTTTATACTTTTACTGTATATGTTCTAGCTGGAGTTAGGGATATTTCTTCTTGTCCTTTGCTTTATGTTATGCATTTGTGATGTTAAAAATAAACATTAGGATTATTAAAGTTTTAAAAAAGTTTTAAATAATTGATATTGACTCACCACTTTCCATTCTGGATGGTTCTGGTGAATTTCCTTCTTAATGGCAATGTAGGATTTCTGGTGAATTGTGTATTTTGCTTGATAAGGGAGCCTGGTCTCCTGGAAAGGTCAGCCTGATCTTGATGGGAAACGCTTCTGTACACGGTAGTGATGCTTCTGAAATGACTTGCTTTAGATTTGATTAAATGCAAATCGTTTTGTGTCTGTTTCTCTACAATTTGCATCCTCAATGTAGATTATATATGAAGGTACTTTTTTTCCTCCCCAAGAGGATTTTTAGTCAGTAACAATGAGTTTCCATTGGGAACAAACTCTCTTGAACGTTTATTATGGAAACAAGGAATCCATTATTTGCTTTATGAATAGCAGTGGCATTTTCTATCCTTTTAATATAGAGTTAGGTTTTAAAAAATAGTATTTATGAAAAAGCCATATTTCCCAGTAGGTAATATATGTACTATGCTGTTAATACTGTAATTATGAGTACATGATTTTTAAAAGCTAGGTTATCTTTCAGATAAAGATAGAATTCAGAAAGGCTTTTTATTTAGGGATAAAAATCAAAATGAATGTCACTTTAATACAATAGGATATCCTTTTTATTATATGTAAAACATCAATATATGATCTATAGCAGAGGTTCCTAAACCTGAAAGTACATCAAAATCACCAGTGGAGCTTGTTAAAAATAACTTTGCCCAGCTCCCAGCCAATTCTAATTCAGAATCTTTTGAAGTAGAGGCCCAGATAGCTATATTTTAAAACAAACTTTCTGATTTTTTTAAAAAAGGGTCTTTTTTGATGCACAATCAGTGTGAACTCCTTTAGATCATAATTTAAAGAAAAGAAATTTGAGGTACTTTCTGATATTTCCATCATATATCTTAACCCACTATTGCTGCTTAACCTAATTTTGGTTTTGTCTCCCAGTCTTTTTTTTTTTTTTTTTAACATGTTTATTGGAGTATAATTGCTTTACAATGGTGTGCTCCTAGTCTTTTTTATTATTTATTTATTTAGTTATTTTTGGTTGTGTTGGGTCTTCGATGCTGTGCGTGAGCTTTCTCTAGTTGCTTCAAGTGGGGGCTACGCTTCGTTGCGGCGCACGGGCTTCTCATTGTGGTGGCTTCTCTTGTTGTGGAGCACGGGCTTAGTTGCCCTGTGGCACGTGGGATCTTCCTGCACCAGGGATCGAATCCGAGTCCCCCATATTGGCAGGCAGATTCTTTTTTTTTTTATACAATTTTTAAAAGTTACACTCCATTTACATATATTACAAAATATTGACTTTATTCCCCATTTTTTTTTGCTGTTAGTAAGATTTTTTTTTTAACATCTTTATTGGAGTATAATTGCTTCACAATGGTGTGTTAGTTTCTGCTTCATAACAAAGTGAATCAGCTATACATATACATATATCCCCATATCCCTTCCCTCTTGTGTCTCCCTCCTTCCCACCCTCCTTATCCCACCCCTCTAGGTGGTCACAAAGCACCGAGCTGATCTCCCTGTGCTATGCGGCTGCTTCCCACTAGCTATCGGTTTTACATTTGGTAGTGTATATATGTACATGCCACTCTCTCACTTTGTCCCAGCTTACCCTTCCCCTTCCCCGTGTCCTCAAGTCCATTCTCTAGTAGGTCTGAGTCTTTATTCCCGTCCTGCCCCTAGGTTCTTCATGACCATTTTTTCCCCCTTAGATTCCATGTATGTGTGTTAACATACGGTATTTGTTTTTCTCTTCCTGACTTACTTCACTCTGTGTGACAGACTCTAGGTCCATCCACCGCACTATGAATAACTCAGTTTCGTTTCTCTTTATGGCCGAGTAATATTCCATTGTATATATGTGTCACATCTTCTTTATCCATTCATCTGTCAATGGACACTTAGGTTGCTTCCATGTCCTGGCTATTGTAAGTAGACCTGCAATGAACATTGTGGTACATGACTCTTTTTGCATTATGGTTTTCTCAGGGTATATGCCCAGTAGTGGGAATGCTGGGTCGCATGGTAGTTCTATTTTTAGTGTTTTAAGGAACCTTCAAACTGATCTCCATAGTGGCTGTATCAATTGACATTCCTACCAACAGTGCAAGAGGGTTCCCTTTTCTCCACACCCTTTCCAGCATTTACTGTTTGTAGATTTTTTGATGGTGGCCATTCTGACTGCTGTGAGGTGATATCATTGTAGTTTTGATTTGCATTTCTCTAATGATTAATGATGTCAAGCATTCTTTCATGTGTTTGTTGGCAATCTGTATATCTTCTTCGGAGAAATGTCTGTTTAGGTCTTCTGCCCATTTTTGGATTGGGTTGTTTGTTTTTTTGATATTGAGCTGCATGAGCTGCTTGTAAATTTTGAAAATTAATCCTTTGTCAGTTGCTTCATTAGCAAATATTTTCTCCCACTCTGAGGGTTGCCTTTTTGTCTTCTTTATGGTTTCCTTTGCTGTGCAAAAGCTCTTAAGTTTCATTAGGTCCCATTTGTTTATTTTCATTTTTATTTCCATTTCTCTAGGAGGTGGGTCAAAAGAATCTTGCTGTGATATATGTCATAGAGTGTTCTGCCTATGTTTTCCTCTAAGAGTTTGATAGTGTCTGGCCTTACATTTAGGTCTTTAATCCATTTTGAGTTTATTTTTGTGCATGGTGTCAGGGAGTGTTCTAATTTCATTCTTTTACATGTAGCTGTCCAGTTTTCCCAGCAACACTTACTGAAGAGGCTGTCTTTTCTCCACTGTATATTCTTGCCTCCATTATCAAAGATAAGGTGACCATATGTGCATGGGTTTATCTCTGGGTTTCTATCCTGTTCCATTGATCTATAATTCTGTTTTTGTGTCAGTACCATACTATTCTGATTTCTGTACCTTTGTAGTATATTCTGAAGTCAGGTAGCCTGATTCCTCCAGCTGTGCTTTTCTTTCTCAAGATTGCTTTGGCTATTCGGGGTCTTTTGTGTTTCCATACAAATTGTGAAATTTTTGGTTCCAGTTCTGTGAAAAATGTCATTGGTAGTGTGATAGGGATTGCATTGAATCTGTAGATTGCTTTGGGTAATATAGTCATTTTCACAATGTTGATTCTTCCAATCCAAGAACATGGTATATCTCTCCATCTGTTGGTATCATCTTTAATTTCTTTCAAAAGTGTCTTACAGTTTTCTGCATGCAGGTTTTTGTCTCCTTAGATAGGTTTATTCCTAGGTATTTTATTCTTTTTGCTGCAATGGTAAATGGGAGTGTTTCCTTAATTTCTCTTTCATATTTTTCATCATTCGTGTATAGGAATGCAAGAGATTCCTGTGCATTACTTTTGTATCCTGCTACTTTACCAAATTCATTGATTAGCTCTAGGAGTTTTCTGGTAGCATGTTTAGGATTCTCTATGTATAGTATCATGTCATCCGCAAACAGTGACAGCTTTACTTCTTCTTTTCTGATTTGGATTCCTTTTATTTATTTTTCTTCTCTGATTGCTGTGGTGAAAACTTCCAAAATAATGTTGAATACTAGTGATGAGAGTGGGCAACCTTGTCTTGTTCCTAATCGTAGCAGAAATGGTTTCAGTTTTTCACCATTGAGGACGATGTTGACTGAGGGTTTGTCATATATGGCCTTTATTATGTTGAGGTAAGTTCCCTCTATGCTTACTTTCTGGAGGGTTTTAACATAAATAGGTGTTGAATTTTGTCAAAAGCTTTTTCTGCATCTATTGAGATGATGATATGTTTTTATTTTTCAATTTGTTAATATGGTGTATCATATTGATTGATTTGCATAAATTGAATAATCTTGCATCCCTGGGATAAATCCCACTTGATCATGGTGTATGATCCTTTTAATGTGCTGTTGGATTCTGTTTGCTAGTGTTTTGTTGAGGATTTTTGCATCTATGTTCATCAGTGATATTGGCCTGTAGTTTTCTTTCTTTGTGACACGTTTGTCTGGTTTTGGTATCAGGGTGATGCTGGCCTTGTAGAATGAGTTTGGGAGTGTTCCTCCCTCTGGTATATTTTGGAAGAGTTTGAGAAGGGTAGGTGCTAACTCTTCTCTAAATGTTTGATAGAATTCGCCTGTGAAGCCGTCTGGTCCTGGGCTTTTGTTTGTTGGAAGATTTTAAAACACAGTTTCAATTTCAGTGCTTGTGATTGGTCTGTTTATATTTTCTCTTTCTTCCTGGTTCAGTCTGGGAAGGTTGTGCTTTTCTAAGAATTTGTCCATTTCTTCCAGGTTGTCTATTTTATTGGCATATATTTGCTTGTAGTAATCTCTCATGATCCTTTGTATTTCAGCAGTGTCAGTGTTTACTTCTCCTTTTTCATTGCTAATTCTACTGATTTGAGTCTTCTCCCTTTATTTCTTGATGAGTCTGGCTAATGGTTTATCAATTTTGTGTATCTTCTCAAAGAACCAGCTTTTAGTTTTATGGATCTTTGCTATTGTCTCCTTCATTTCTTTTTCATTTATTTCTGATCTGATCTTTATGATTTCTTTCCTTTTGCTAACTTTGGGTTTTTTTTTGTCCTTCTTTCTCTAATTGCTTTATGTGTAAGGTTAGGTTGCTTATTTGAGATATTTCTTGTTTCTTAAGGTAGGATTGTGTTGCTATAAACTTCCCTCTTAGAACTGCTTTTGCTGCATTCCATAGGTTTTGGGTCGTCGTGTTTTCATTGTCATTTGTTTCTAGGTATTTTTTGATTTCCTATTTGATTTCTTCAGTGATCTCTGGGTTATTTAGTAGTGTATTGTTTAGCCTCCATGTGTTTGTATTTTTTACAGATTTTTTCCTGTAATTGATATGTAGTATCATAGCATTGTGGTCAGAAAAGATACTTGATACGATTTCCATTTTCTTACATTTACCAAGGCTTGATTTGTGACCCAAGATATGATCTATCCTGGAGAATGTTCCATGAGCACTTGAGAAGAAAGTATATTCTGTTGTTTTTGGATGGAATGTCCTATAAACATCAATTAAGTCCATCTTGTTAATGTATCATTTAAAGCTTGTGTTTCCTTATTTATTTTGATTTTTGATGATCTGTCCATTGGTGAAAGTGGGGTGTTAAAGTCCCCTACTATGATTGTGCTACTGTCGATTTCCCCTTTTATGGCTGTTAGCATTTGCCTTATGTATTGAGGTGCTCCTATGTTGGGTGCATAAATATTTACAATTGTTACACCTTCTTCTTGGATCGATCCCTTGATCATTATATAGTGTCCTTCTTTGTCTCTTGTAATAGTCTTTATTTTAAAGTCTATTTTGTCTGATATGAGAATTGCTACTCCAGCTTTCTTTTGATTTGCATTTGCATGGAATATCTTTTCCATCCCCGCACTTTCAGTCTGTATGTGTCCCTAGGTCTGAAGTGGGTCAGTTGTAGACAGCATATATACGGGTTTTGTTTTTGTATCCCTCAGTCAGTCTATGTGTTTTGGTTGGAGCATTTAATCCATTTACATTTAAGGTAGTTATCAATATGTATGATCCTATTACCATTTTCTTAATTGTTTTGTGTTGTTATTGTAGGTCTTTCCTTCTCTTGTGTTTCCTGCCTACAGAAGGTCCTTTAGCATTTGTTGTAAAACTGGTTTGGTGGTGCTGAATCCTCTTAGCTTTTGCTTGTCTGTAGAGCTTTTAATTTCTCTGTCAAATCTGAATGAGATCCTTGCTGGGTAGAGTAATCTTGGTTGTAGGTTTTTCCCTTTCATCTCTTTAAATATGTCCTGCCACTCCCTTCTGGCTTGCAGAGTTTCTGCTGAAAGATCAGCTGTTAACCTTATGGGGATTCACTTGTATGCTACTTGTTGTTTTTCCCTTGCTGCTTTTAATATTTTTTCTTTGTATTTAATTTTTGATAGGTTGATTAATATGTGTCTTGGCGTGTTTCTCCTTGGATTTACCTTGTATGTGACTCTCTGTGCTTCCTGGACTTGATTAACTATTTCCTTTCCCATATTAGGGAAGTTTTCAACTATAATCTCTTCAAACATTTTCTCAGTCCCTTTCTTTTTCTCTTCTTCTTCTGGGACCCCTATAATTTGAATGTTGGTGCATTTAATGTTGTCCCAGAGGTCTCTGAGACTGTCCTCAATTCTTTTCATTCTTTTTTCTTTTCTCTGCTCTGCAGTAGTTATTTCCACTATTTTATCTTCCAGGTCACTTATCCGTTCTTCTGCCTCAGTTATTCTGCTATTGATTCCTTGTAGAGAATTTTTAATTTCATTTATTGTGTTGTTCATCATTGTTTGTTTGCTCTTTAGTTCTTCTAAGTCCTTGTTAAACGTTTCTTGTATTTTCTCCATTCTATTTCCAAGATTTTGGATCATCTTTACTATAATTATTCTGAATTCTTTTTCAGGAAAACTGCCCATTTCCTCTTCATTTGTTAGGTCTGGTGGGTTTTTGCCTTGCTCCTTCATCTGCTGTGTTTCTCTGTCTTCTCATTTTGCTTAACTTACTGTGTTTGGGGTCTGCTTTTCGCAGGCTGCAGGTTCATAGTTCCCATTGTTTTTGGTGTCTGCCCGCAGTGGCTAAGGTTGGTCAGTCGGTGGTGTAGGCTTCCTGGTGGAGGGGAGTAGTGCCTGTGTTCTGGTGGATGAGGTTGGATCTTGTCTATGTGGTGAGCAGGACCATGTCTGGTGGTGTGTTTTGGAGTGTCTGTGACCTTATTATGATTTTAGGCAGCCTCTCTGTTAATGGGTGGGGTTGTGTTCCTGTCTTGCTAGTTGTTTGGCATAGGGTGTCCAGCTCTGTAGCTTGCTGGTCGTTGAGTGGAGCTGGGTCTTGGAATTGAGATGGAGATCTCTGGGAGTTTTCGCTGTTTGATATTATGTGGAGCTGGGAAGTCTCTGGTTGTCCAATACCCTGAACTTGGCTCTCCCACCTCAGAGGCACAGGCCTGACGCCCGGCCGGAGCACCAAGCCCCTGTCATCCACATGGCTCAGAATAAACGAGAGAAAAGAAGAAAGAAAGAAAGAAAAAATAAAATAAAATAAAGTTATTAAAATAAAAAAGAATTATTAAAAATTAAAAAAAAATTAAAATGTAACAAATAAAAAAAAAGAAAGAAAGAAGGAAAGAAGAGAGCAACCAAACCAAAAAACGAATCCACCAATGATAACAAGTGCTAAAAAGTATACTAAAAAAAAATCCCCCAAAAACAACAAAAAAACGGACCAACAGAACCCTGGGACAAATGGTAGAAGCAAAGCTATACAGACAAAGTCAGACACAGAAGCATACACATACACACTCACAAAATAGAGAAAAAGGAAAAAAAAAAAAATATCGTTGCTCCCAAAGTCCACCTCCTCAATTTGGGATGATTCGTTGTCTATTCAGGTATTCCACAGATGCAGGGTACATCAGGTTGATTGTAGAGGTTTAATCCACTGCTCCTGAGGCTGCATGGAGAAATTTCCCTTTCTCTTCTTTGTTCGCACAGCTCCTGGGATTCAGCTTTGGATTTGGACCCGCCTCTGCGTGTAGGTCGCCTGAGGGCATCTGTTACCCGCCCAGACAGAACGGGGTTAAAGGAGCAGCTGCTTCGGGGGCTCTGGCTCACTCAGGACGGGGGGAGGGAGGGGTACGGATGCGGGGCGAGGCTGCGGCGGCGGAGGCCGGCGTGACGTTGCACCAGCCTGAGGCGCGCCGTGCGTTCTCCCGGCGAAGTTGTCCCCGGATCATGGGACCCTGGCCGTGGCGGGCTGCACCAGCTCCCGGGAGGGGCCGTGTGGAGAGTGACCTGTGCTCGCACACAGGCTTCTTGGTGGTGGCAGCAGCAGCCTTAGCGTCTCATGCCCTTTTCTGGGGTCCGCGCTGATAGCCGCGGCTCGCACCCGTCTCTGGAGCTCGTTTAGGCGGCGCTCTGAATCCCCTCTCCTCGCGCACCAGGAAACAAAGAGGGAAGAAAAAGTCTCTTGCCCCTTCGGCAGCTGCAGACCTTTTCCCAGACTCCCTCCCGGCTAGCACCGAAGCCTGAGCCTCAGCTCCCAGCCCCGCCCACCCCGGCGGCTGAGCAGACAAGCCTCTCAGGCTGGTGAGTGCTGGTCGGCACCGATCCTCTGTGCGGGAATCTCTCCGCTCTGCCCTCCGCACCCCTGTGGCTGCGCTCTCCTCTGTGGCTCCGAAGCTTCCCCCCTCTGCCACCCGCAGTCTCCGCCCGCGAAGGGCCTTCCTAGTGCGTGGAAACCTTTCCTCCTTCACAGCTCCCTCCCACTGGTGCAGGCCCCGTCCCTATTCTTTTGTCTCTGTTTTTTCTTTTTTCTTTTGCCCTACCTAGGTACGTGGGGAGTTTCTTGCCTTTTGGGAGGTCTGCGATCTTCTGCCAGCGTTCAGTAGGTGTTCTGTGGGAGTTGTTCCACATGTAGATGTATGTCTGATGTGTCTGTGGGGAGGAAGGTGATCTTCACTTCTTATTCTTCCACCATCTTGAAGCTCCTCGGCAGGCGGATTCTTAACCACTGCACCACCAGGGAAGTCCCTGTCTCCTAGTCTTGAACAAAGTTAGTTCCTGGACACCTTCCAGGTTGTTCTGGATTTGTATAACATGGTATTTCAGGTCTTCAAATGGGTAACAGCTAGTGGTCCTCCAGCTCTGCATCACATGCCCATTTCAGGCCAATGGAATCCAGACGAAAGTGGTTGTGTTCTGTTCAAAGTGTGTTCTGGAGATCCTCCTAGGTCCCGGAGAATGGTTCAGGAGATCTGCATAGTTCAAACTGATTTCATGATAAAACTAATACGTTTTTTGCCATTTACTCTTTAATTTTCTCATGAATGTCCAGAGGAGTTTTCTAGAGGTTACATGACCTGTGATATCGTAGCAGATTGAATGGAGAAGCAGATATGAGAATCTGGCTATTTTGTTTGAAACCAGACAGGCCATTTGTAAAATTGTAAAACAGTGCCACCCTTTTCAATAAATTAGTTTGGGTTTGGAAAGCATAGCTATTTTTTATTGAAAAGTTATTTATGTTGACATGTTATGGATTATTACTGTTATTTTAAATGAATAATACATATTTTAAATACTATTAGTTTAAATTTACAATGTGATAAATATACGTAGATATAAGTCCTATAAAACAGCTGTTTGGTGTCCTCAATAACATATAAGAGAATAAAGGTGTTCTGAGCCCAGACAGTGTGAGAACTCTCCTCTGGAAGAGCATCGGTAGTTTAAATGAGTTTCTAGAGTGTTCTAATGCACAGTTAATTTGAGAACTTTGTGTCTCTCTTACTGATAGAATATACCTTTTGTGTTCTCCACATTTCTAAAAGAAAATCAAAACGACAAAATTTGCCTCAATTTCCCAGTTTCTCGCACCTGTTTTCTTTCCTCTTTTAAGCAAAGAAAGAGGAAGAGCATAACCACACTGGTCCCAGAGCCGGTGATTTGTGTCCTTTTTTCAAACAGGAGTGCATTCTTGCTTAATCTTTGAACCAGTAGCTCTGTATTAAAATAAAATATAAAAATTTTAAGTGACAGTAAATTCTCCAAGCATGTAGATTTTTCTCAACACTGTAGTTTTAAAGGAGCTGGAACATTATAAAGCTTTCAAGCAGAATGGAACCATTTACAAACACAGGTACAGCCCCCATTGCTGATGGAATAAAACTCAACTTCCTTAGCCTGGCACTCAACGTCTTCTACGATCTGGGCCCGTCCTACCTTTCCTCTTGTTTACTATTTCTTCCCTCCACACAGCCTCAATCCCAGTGCACAGTGTGGTCCTTGACCACCTGCCTCAGAGTTACCTGCAACACTTAATAAATGCAGTCTATCTTAGATTTACTGAATCAGAATATCAGGCCTTCATGCCAGATAATCTGCCTAATACACAAGATTCACCCCCCCCAATTTTGATTCTTAATAAATACTGAAGGTTGAGGGCCCTGCTCTAGCTATAACTGATAACTCAGTGATTTTCAAGATTCAGCCCAAATTACTTTATCCAGGCAGTTTGCTTGTATACTCACCAAGATGGGTTCAATGGCCCATTTCATGGTGCTTCTTGCTTGAGTCTCTGTAATGGCAGGGATTTCATGCTGCTTTCCTTTCTGGTCAGTGGCTTGCCTAGTCAACCTCCATCCCCAACCAGACTGGCTCTCTCTTCTGCTCTGTATTCCCTCCGCTCTTAACTGTGTTGATGGTGCTGTGTACCTAGAAGGTACCCAGTGAGTGCCTGCCATGCTGAACCCTGCTACAGAGTCTATCAGAGATGACAGTTTCTGGATATGAGCAGCAATAAGAGATAAAACATAGTAGAGGGAATTACTTTATTTTTCATGGTAGAGAAACGTTATCACAAGTATAACCTTTCTCTTTCCAAAAACTGGACACAAACTGAAGAGTTTATAACCATCTCCCTGTAGGCTGATCCTGCATCCAAAACTCAAAGACACAATGATTTTCTAGAAGAAGTTTAATGTAGAGACGCCTAGTACCCTGCAACCTGAAAACATAAGTGAAACCTGAAAACATAAGTGTCTTAGAATCCATAAAATAAGGAAGAACTCTTATAAGATTTGCATGTCTGAGTGTTCATTTTCCCAAGCTGCTAACATTTTCCTCTAGTAAGGGGTACAAATCCATTCTCTTCAGTCTTTCAAATGGATCACCCTGTGTATGAGGAAACCATAAAATCCATTCCCTTAAGGGGCTTGTGGTTTAGTGGGAAAGACAAAGGAATGAATGATTAGCTTGCAGTGTGATAAGAGCTATTTGGGGATTATTATCCCTGCCCTCAAAGTGTTTACAGTGCCGGTCAGTGTTTCTCAACCATTTTAAAAGTCATGTTTCTTTGTGTTAAAGATTAAAAATCTCCTCCTCCTAAAGATTCAGAAAGTAGCAACTTCCTCCTCATTTTCACCCCCCATTTCCTCTCTTCTTCCTCTACTTGTTTTCTCCGCCTCCTACTCTTTCTTCTTAGTGGAACAAAGAATTCCATTCAAATTAAGGTAAATCAAAGAAGAGCATAGTGCCCTAATAATGGCACAAAATGTCTATGAGTGGCCCAGAGAAGGTGTTCAGAAGGCAGGAAGGTTAGAGAAGGAGACATCTGAGCTGAGTCTTGAAAATGTATGTGTGTGTAGATGTGTGCGTGTGCATGTGTGTGTGTTGGTATATAATGAAAATTTTCCTATTTACCCATCCCTTCTGTCCTATAGATAATCATCATTGTTAGTTTCTTGTATATTTTTCCAGGGATTCTTTATGCATTTACTAGTAAATACAAATATAAATTCTTACCTGGCTCCCAGCTTCTACAAAAAGATAGCACACTATATACACTATTCTCCCACCTTCCTATTTTTGCTTCTTAATTGTCTTGGAGATTCTTTTAAATTTCGACATTGTACTCTTTTGTATGCCTGTACCACAGTTCATTCAATCAGTTTCCTATTTATAAACATTTGAGGTGTTTCCAATCTTCTATTGCAAACATTGCTACAATAGATAATCTTGTACATCCATCATTTCATCTGTATGCAAGTATATCTATGGAATAGATTCTCAAAGTAGGATTGCTGGATCAAAGGTAATGTGCATTTATTTATTTCTTTAAATTGTTATTTTTATTAATTTTTTTCCAGTTGTACTGAAATAGAATTGACGTATTACATTGTATAATTTTAAGGTGTACAACATAGTGCTTTGATATATGTATATATTGGAAGTTTATGTGCATTTTAAATCTTGAGACATATTGTCATATTACATAGCCTTTGTACCAATTTCCCTCCTGCCAGTAATTGTGGGAGTGCCTGTTTCCTACATCCTCATTGGTAGTGTCTATAGTAGGTAGGAAGAATAATCCCCTCCCCCCATGTCCAAGTCCTAATCCCTGGAACATGTGACTATGTTAAGTAACATGGCAAAGAGGAATTAAGGTCATTAATTAGCAGACCTCAAGATAGGGAGATTTTTCTGGATTATCTAGGTGGGCCTAATGTAATCATAAATGTTCTTAAAATAGAAGAGGGAGGCAGAAGAAGAGTCAGAGGAAGATGTGTCAGTGGAAGAAAGACACGAAGAGATGCAATGCTGCTGGCTTTGAAGATGCTGGACTAAGACCGCCAGCCAAGGAATGTGGGCAGCTCTGGAAGGTGGAAAGAGCAAGGACGCATATTCCCTCCTAGAGCCTCCAGAAAGGAATGCAGCCCTGCTGACACCTCGATTTTAGCTGGTGAGACCCATGTTGGACTCTAACCTATACAACTGTAAGAGAATTAATTTGTGTTGCTTAAGATTTTAAGTTTGTATAATTTGTTACAGTAGCAATAGAAAACGAATACATTGTGCTGTCAAGTTTATAGATCTTTGCCAATCTAAGGTGACAAAATGTTATCTCAACTAGTTTTTTTTTTTTTTTTGGCTGTGTTGGGTCTTCATTGCTGCGTGCGCGACTTTCTCTTGCGGTGAGCGGGGGCTACTCTTTGTTGCAGTATGCAGGCTTCTCATTGCGGTGGCTTCTCTTTGCTGCAGAGCACCGGCTCTAAGCACCAGGCTTTAGTAGTTGTGGCCAAAGGGCTTAGTTGCTCTGTGCCATGTGGGATCTTCCCCGACCAGGGCTCGGACCCATGTCCCCTGCATTGGCAGGCGGATTCTTAACCACTGCGCCACCAGGGAAGTCCCTCTCAGCCTAGTTTTAATGTACATTTCCCTTATTATGAGTGAGATTGTGCATCTTTTTACACATTTATTTCCTTTTCTGTGACCTGTATACTTTTATATTGGGTTGATTGTTTTTCATTTTATCAAAATCTAGCATTTTATAAATTGAGATCATCTTTTTCTGTGACATGAATTGCAAATAATTTCCCCTAGGTTGTCATTGTCTTTTGACTTTGCTATGGCTTTAATTTTTGTAGGTTTTTTTTTTTTTTTTGCACAGGATTTTAATTTTTATTTAGCAGGATGTATCAATCTTTTCTCTAAGTCTTCTAGAGGCCTAGTCTTCTAGGCCTTTTTAAAATACAGGTTTATAAAGGAATTCTCCCACATTTTTCTTTAGTATTTTAATTAATTATTTATTTTTAAACACTTAAATCTTGGATCCAATTGCAATCCAGATGGTAAAACAATTATTTGAAAAGTTATCTTTTCTATACTGATTTGAGATGACTCTTTTATCATAATCTAAATTCCTGTATATATTTTTGTGTATTTCTTGACTTTCTATTCTGTTCCATAAGTCTATTTATGTACCAAACCAGCATCATTTGAATTTTTGAGACTTTAGGTTTTAAGATTTGACAGGGATATTTGCTCCTATTTTCCCAGAGTGTTCTTAGCTATTTTAATTTGGTTTTTCTCCGTATG